>NC_092423.1:74710920-76172830 GCF_036169615.1 Heliangelus exortis
CCAATATTTCAATTTTTTTCTCATTTAGTCTTTGAGACCTCAGGACCCTTTCCTGACACCTGACTTGTCACTGATGATGTAGCTATGTTTTAGCAATTGCTGTGAGGAAGGAAAGTGAAGCTGGGAAAACAGAGAGAGAAGTTAATTCTGCATTGCAAGCAAATCATATGCCATAAAGCATGACTGTCCATGGCACAAGCTCTTGCTTAGAGTGAATGGAAATAAAAGGAGAAAAATACAACAAATTTGCTGTCTTATTCAAAACTATCGTAGAAGGAAAAAAAACTCAACTTGTGACTGTCTGAGTATATACTCAGTGTTTCATAGAAAAATTGTCAGTTGTGTAGTTTTTCATTTGGGCTGTTTAAAAGATCCAGTCTCTCAGCAAGATGTTGAGAAATATTGTTCCTTGTTTTACTAGAAATGTCTTTTTTTCACATCTATTCACACTAAGCAGGACCACATGCAGTGGATCATGACTTACTGTGAATGGGGAACAACTGCTTTTGTAGCTGTATGGTTTCCTTCTTGTATTTGTGTTAAAATAATGATTGAGCTATTTCCTTCTTGTATCTTCCCTGCCATTTTATGAAATATGTCCTGAGCCACCAAAGGAACACCTCTGAAGGAGCAGTAAGTGATACTTTACACACAAGCACTACAGCTGTCCTGGCATACAAAAGGGACAGGGTGAAGGAGCAAGTAAAGTCAAGTTTCTTTTTACCTCTGGTTTCTCCTTTGTTGTCTCTTTCATTGTTAGTTACAGACATATTTCAGTTCAAAGAATATTGAAGTTAAAAAAACATTTTATTGTCTTCCCTAAGACAGCATTCCTTTCCAAAGTCTCACAGTTTAGATTTAACACTCTTCCTAAAAGAACCCAAACATATTTTTGGCAATTCTCATTCCAAATCTCAGTTCTTTTAGTATTGGTCATGGCTGTAGTGGCACCAAAAATTTAATGAAAGGACAGACAAGATGACACCATATATATAGCCCTAATTTACCAGGTAACAGAACAGCGAAATTGCCAGAATTTTTAGAGAAACTCAGTCTACTAAAGCAAAAGGAAACTTCTGAAAATGAGACAGCTTTTGACACAGGATGTCAAAAATGACATCCTCTGAAAAATTTTAATAGCTCAATAAAGGTACACCACATAATATGGAAGAAATTAAAAGCTTCATAAAAAGCAAAAAAATATAAATTTGTATAAACATACCTGACTTTCAAATAGGTGACAGAAAACTGTTAGAGTATATTATGAAAGCAATCATATTTATTGAATCAAGAAAGTAACAGAGAAGTGCTGTGTGAACTCAGTCTTTTCTGGGTAAAGGGGGTGCTTTGTCATATAAAGACCCATATAAAAATTTCATGATTGTTTAGTGGCACAATACTCTGGAAGCCCTAATTTTAGCCAGACAGGCTACCACAACCAGAATAGAATATAGCTATTCTAAAACCAGTTAGTTCTAAATACTTGATCTGAATTACAGATTATTTAAGATTACTGACTTCTAGACAATATCAGCAGTAATGGATATCCCCAGTTCAAAGGAGGAGACAGATTCATTTAGAGAAACAAACACATAAATACCATTTCAAAATAGACTTTTTATTCGGAATACTTATTTTTATGTATGAAGTAAGTCACTTAAATCTTTAGACAAAAGCACTTATGGAAACCTGGCTCTCTTCACTCAGCCTGCAGGTGACTGTGAGCATAATCCACTCTGTAAAAAACAACTAAAATAATGTTATTCTCACACTATTTTAAGTTTAGAGTATTCTGAACACAAGTCTATACTCACTGCTTAGGAGACTGAAGATGATGATTTAGCTCAGATTTGAGGCATTACAATCCTGAAGCATAATGCATATTCCAGCCAGTGTTATCCCATTTCTGCATAAATAATAATATCTTCCACAAAGACAACACTGATGATCGCTGCTCTAAATCCATTCGTCTAAAACTAAGTGGTCAGGAAAGTAATTCTCAATACAGACTTTTCTCTCTTATTTTATCTTAAAGATACCTTCTAGATAAATTTTATAAAGAGAGGATAAATTAAGAAAAAATCAATTGCTTTTGAAACAGTGACAGAATGTGTCTATAATGTTATGTAGCAGGGTAACTTCAGATAGAGAGGACAGAATAAAAAGGTTTCAACTAAAATTAAAAGTTCTTCTGATATTGATAAGGCATCTGAACCAAAACCCAGCAAATGACTGACTATCTCAGATAAGACTTCTTTATTCATTTTAGAGTCTTTCTATCTAAGTAAACTATCATGAGCTCTTGTATTATTAGGTTGTAGTTTCCTAAATCAGGTAAGCAATCTGTTTCTGAACATGTTTTTTCTACTTCAAATACTTAGACTTGCAATGACATGAGAAAACATATGGTAATCTTTCAGTGCAACTTAATAACTCCAAGTTAATGGGCTTTTAATAGAATAAGGAAAGGTAAAAAAATATTTCCTTGAACAGTAGGTAAACCTGCAGGTGCTAAATTTTCATTAGAATATGAAATTAGAGCAAGGTTTGATTTATTAAACATAACATTACTTATTAGATTGAGTCAAGTGTCAGGGTGAATGAAAAAAATTTTTACAATAGAGCAAACTATTAATTTGGTTCTTAGGTAATATAGGGTCATTAATACTTAATTTCAATTATTACTTGGGTGTAGCCTGTTCTTCCATGTGCACCCAGTTATTTTTGTCTATTGTATAGCCTTGTCAAAGATACAGTAGCTTACAAATGCATGATGTGTACCATTCTTCGTTGTACACTTACACACAAATGGTACTTCCAGAACAGCCTGAGTTGCATTCCATCTCAATTGAAAAATCAAGGTCCAAACCCTACTGGTAGCATGAGCCACAGTGCCAGGGCCTGGTACTTTGACCCTACTTAACATCTTACTGTAATGACATCAATTTCATGGGACAAATGCAGTGATTGTATTTAAATCCAGAGATCTTAGTCTCTGCCATCTAGGAGGCCATTCTATATAATAGCTATGACTGTCTGCCTTAGCAAGTAGCAGAAAAGTTGCATTTGATCTCAATTTCTCTCCTTCTCCCTTCCAAAACAAGTAGATATTAGCAACAAAACAACAAAACACCACATTGTAAACTTCTAACATGCAGAATGGAACATGTGCATTTTAAACTACTGGGAGTTAGTGGGGTATCTCCAGACAACCTTTATTCTCAGGGAAAAAAAAAAGTAATCCACTTTGCCTCATTTTTGAGTTAGTATGTTATCCTAGGGGTTATCCAATAAATGACTTAAGAGCGGCTAATAGACACAATCCAAAGGAGAAGACTCACTCTGAACAGTAGTAACTAAAAAGAACTGAAGGACAACACATCATTTTTTTTACATCAGAATCTGCCATCCATTGCATTCAGGCACTAGCAATGATTGAGCATATATTAAAACCCACACGGTCAAATAGTCTGACTTCATGACTCTTCATGCACACAGAAGTCACCAGATATACTTAGTGTAGGCAGGAGCAAGGTCTTAGACACTAACAAATTTTATTTGTGAACTAAACCTTGTTTGAAACATGGTAAATTTACAGGTTTGGCTAGGCTTCTATGGCAGGAAGACAGTCTAAGATGGTTTAATGTTAGTTCACAGAGTGGTCAGCAGCATAGATTTTGGCATAGGTTGTAAAGTAGACTATACAGATATGTTATTGTCTATTATCTAATAAAGATCTTGGAGCAAGAGCCAAGTGAACAGCTTCCTTACAAAGATAATAGTTCTCTTCCCACACAGTTAACTTGTGTAAGGATATTTTCAATAGAGTTGAAGAAGCATTTGTGTAATAGAGCACGATCAAATAAAATAAAGATATGAGGAAATATCCAGTGTACACAGAAAACTAGTGGTGACAGAAGCTAGAGGAGGACATAACGGTATAAATGTGTTATATATGGTCTGCTCACACTAGCCCATTAACAGTGCAATATATTATAACTTTTTTGTCTTGATGTAATTTCTTTGAGACAGAAAAGTGTTTATTTTTAATTACCCAGTATATTAGAGACAAAAGCTGAATAGCTATACGAACGTTATTACTTGCATGATTTAAATATAAATATAATATAATAAGTTGACACTTTTTCATAATTGCTTTAAAGTAAGTAAAAGAAGTCCTGCTTATCTCATGAATCTAAAACACTAAATCAGATCACAGAGATCCTTTGGAAATTTTCCCTTGATTTAGGGAATATTCACAGGAAAGGTCAGTTTCACAGGGTAGACAGATTAATTGCTGCACCTTGGATAACAGGATTGAGATCAGAAAAACTTTTCTAGTATCAACATATTGATTTATACTATTGAAGACCAATATAGAAAGCTCCTCACCAACTCAGATTCTTCTGATAATAGAACACTGTGTGAAGACCAAGTGAAACACTGAAACCACAAAATTCTCTTGACTCTAAAACTACCCCTCTAAAACTATCACAATCATAGTTTCTAGCTAAATAATAGGTAGCACTCTTTTCTTACATAAATGCCAGTTGTTGTACAGAATAAGTAGCATATTGCACAAAGCTAATTCTTCTGGGTTTTTTTGGCACATGCAGAGATTTCCACAGAGAAGCTTTTCATGTGATTCTGCATCACAAGTACCTAAGCAGGTCAAGTCCTTATGTTACAAAGAAGTTAATATCAGCTGCATTGATTCAAATTAACAAGTAGGAAGACAAAGCTGCTTTTATTAGGGATAAAGCTTTTTCTTCCAAGAAGAAAAAACATGTCTGTGTATCACTCTGTGAAAAGACACAATGCAGGGAATGGGTATACTACCTGTACACTATAAGGACAGATTTTACGCTGTACCTACTGACCCAAGTATAAAGAAACAGCTATAGCAGCATATTATAAAATCAATTTCTCGTTACTGGCTTTTTACAATTGTGCTAAAGCTGTCCTGAAAAGATCTGTTAGTCTCACTGCAGGTGTAAAAAGTACTGGGAACTATTCAAATACTTTAGCAATGATACCCAATAAATCACTTATCTCAGTAGCAATAATTCTCTGCTATACAGAGACATGATAGTAGTACTTATCTAATAAGGTAGAGAAATTATGATCATTGTGGGAAAATGAGGCTTAGCATTTATTTTAACAGATTTTTCAATTCTTAAAAACCCCAAAATTGTTATTTTGAAACCAAGTACAAAACTCAAGAAATCAACATGACAGAGGTTACATATTAAGAACAGCCCTGCCATTGGAGGGCAGGGGCAGGTGATATCATACCTGTGATATCATACCTGTGGTATCATACCTGTCTGCTACAGGCCACCTGGCCAAGAAGAGTAAGTGGCAATCTCTATTGTCAGATTAGAGCAGCTTCATATTCACAGTCCCTGGTGCTCAAGGGGGATCTCAGCCACCCAGAAATTGGCTGGAGGTACAACACAGCAAGATACTGACAATCTGGGAAGTTTCTGGAATGTATAGACAATAATTTCCTTCTTTAAGGGAGAGAGGAACCAATGATAAGACATGCGGTGCTGGGCTTTGTTCTCATCAACAATGATGGGCTGGTGGATAGCATGGAGCTTAACTTCATCCTTTGTTACAGGATGTTGACAACAAAATGTGTGGAATTCAAGATCCTTAGCGCAGCAAGGCAGGTACAAAGCAAGCTCGGTATCCTCGTCTTCAGGAGAGCAGTCTTTGACCTATACAGGGATCTGCTGGGTAGGGTAGCATGGAATAAATAGAGGGAAGAAGAGCCCAAGAAAGCTGGTTAAAGATCATCTCCTCCAAACCCAGAGCAATGTGTCCCAACAAAGAGGAAGGCAGATGAGAATGCCAAGATGCCTGCATGAGGAGCTCTTGGACACACTCAGATGTAAAAATAAAATTTATGGAGGGTGGAAGCAAGGACAGGTAACCGAGGAAGAACACAAAGAAAATACAACAGCTCATCTTATGTGATGGCATAATCTGAACTATTTTGTAAAATCTTCATGCTGTCTTGGTAGCAAATGGCAGTAGAAGAAAAACCCTAGAGTGCCATTCCCAGGTTCCTCTCTAGTAAGCCCACTTTTATCCCAACTCTCCTCTTATAGAACGGTCTTTAATTTAAAGACCGTTCTATAAGAACTCTTTCTCCTGACCCCAGATCCTTTTCCCTCTTTGAGATTCTATCCCATTTCTTGCCAGCATCCTGGGTGTCTTGTAAAGCAGCCCATGGTCACAGAACACAAAGTCCCGCTGATGATGCCAGTCACGTACCCATGCATTAATCTGTAGGCTCCTCCTGTTCATGCCCTCATCAATTCTTGCTTAGATTAGAGGTAAACACTACCTGTGCTCAAGACCTCTTAAGCAGCCATCCCAAGAACCTGAAATCTCTCTTCACTGCCCTTGGATTTTTTGCTACAATCTCATCACTGCTTACCTGAAAAACCACAGGCAGAGTAGTCTGAGGGTTTAACTAGCATAGGGAGTTTTTTCTGTACAATCTTGACCCTCGTATCAGGGCAGTAGAAAACTTCCCTATCAGGCCTTCCTCTTCCTGCAGAATCTCGGACAGAATCCCAGAATCTGGACAGAATCCCAGAGTTCTGGGACACTTCAGCCTGGAGAAGGAAGGACTCAAGGGAATTTATTGATGTGTATAAATACCTGACAGAAGGAATAAAGATGACAGAGTCAGACTTTTCTTAGTGATGCCTTGCAGAAAAAGAAGAAACTAGTACAACTGAAATACAGAAAATTATAGTTGAAAGATAAAAGAACCCAAAAAACACAACTATGGGATCATCAAGCACAAGAAGGCAGGTGTTCAGTCTTTTTCCTTTTAAGATACTGAAAACTTGGTAAGAAATAGTCCTAAGTAACTGTAGTAATTAGATGTTCTCCAGGTGTTCCTTCCAATCTGAATAACTGCTTTATGGAATTCATTTAATCATTTCATAAAGAGAGAGAGACACCTCTCTCAGTGTTGTCCATAAGATGCTCAATTCTTTTTTCCACCCAAAAGTAGTGACATTCTTACACAATGTTTGGATTTTGTTTTAAATGCAATATTACAATAGGCAAATATTTGAATATCTATTTTTAATTAATTTTCTTGTAATTTTTTCCTGTGAAAAATCAGGCAATTTCTTCTGATCGAGAAAATTCAAGAAAATAGACATCTTTACTATGTGAATGAATAACAGATGATTGTATATAAAGCAGTATTAAGAGCCAAGAGACTAAATTGTAATTCATCTCACACTTCTGCCTTAGTTATTTTGAACAGCTACTGATTTAGACAAAAATCATACCTGGTTGTTAATCAAAAAGTCACCGTAGGTCAAAATCCTTACACAAAAGCGCATGGGCACACACACTCAAACACTGCAGTGTGATTAAGGTTTCAAGTAATTACAGCCTGAAACAGTTTGAGAAACAGCAGCTACATACAGGTAATTAAGTCGTCAACAGAGCATCATTATAAGGTATCAAAAGCCTGCAAAGTGCAGGTGGTTAGAGCAGATGTCCTGGACTGCAGAAAGCAGAATGCAAACAAAGCAACCAGATCAACAGATAGGTGGATATAGAAATATACCTTGTGCACTTCCACATAAAAGAAATATGTATATTCTTTGTCTTTTCAGGCTGAAAACATGAAAGATGAGAAACCGTCCATGCCCAAAAAAAAGATTCATGATTTCTAGATACAGTGACTGAAAGTATACCTCCTTTTATACCTCCTTTTACATTTAATCATTCTTTTAAATTCAAAGAACATCTAATTAAATCAAGTATGCATTTTATTGCTAAAGAGAATGGATAGTAAATGATAGCAATAATAAAGAAGCACCAGAATTCTGGTTTAATATGATGCAAGAAGGGCTGATATCAAAACTAATTTTATTTTCTTTTTTATATTTTAATATATGAGGAAATTAGAAGAAAAGAATACAAAACAAAACAAAATAAATAGCTGGGCAAAATAATGTTAGAATCTTAGGCAAACATATACACACATATATCAGGAAACATAAGAAATACTACAGAATATTGAAAAATTATATTTTGTTTACAAAACTGCAAACGAAATGTTTATTTTTCTTCATTGTTGTCCTGGTTTGGGCCAGGATAAAGGTCATTTTCTGTCTTGTACTTTTGCTTTTAGCTAAGTCTCTTGTAAGTAGTTGCACTTGCTGAAATTAACAGCAAGTTTCTCAGTGTGTGCTTCTAGGACTGATAACACTCGATGTTTATAGTTAGTGCTAGAGACTGGTGTGCAGAGCCAAGGACACTGCTCAGCTCTGAGGAAAACTTTTACCCTCCAGAAGGAATAAAGAGGTCCCACCTGCATCCCTCCTTTGGAGAGGAACGGACAAAATAGATGCCAGAATTGACCAAACAGAGTATTCCATCCCATATATGTCATACGCAGTATAAATTTGAGGGATCACGAGGGCCAAGCCAGATTTCACTCTTCCAGCTTCCGGCTGCCTGCCCTTCCTGCATTTCCTGCTTCCCTTCCTTCACCCGGCATCCTGGAAGGATCCCGCCCGTTCGTCTGCCTGTGCTCCTGATCCGTGCCAGCCCTTATCTGTGTGTTCCTGCTTCCAGTTCCCAACTGCTGCCTACCCCAGGAGTCCAGCCTGGACTTTCCCAGAGCTTCCCTGCAGCCTCGGTGGTGACGTGAGAGTTCTTGGGGGGAAAGGGGGGAGGAATGTGGTATCCATTTTCCTGTATATTTGTATACATTTAGTAATTTTTCCTATTTATCATTACTGTTTCATTAAAGTTGTGTAGCTTAGTTTCCAACCCATAAGTCTCTCTCCCTTATTCTCTCTCTTCTTTATAAGGGAGGAGAGAGAGATTAATAGAGAGCATCTGTTACTTGGTTTAATTGCCAGGCTGGTGTTAAACCGTGTTAAACAATTGTAAACAGTAATGATAGGCCAGACTCTGACACTAATCTCTGCTCTTTCTTATGTTGAGTATTTTATTCTAAAAACTAAATCTCATTGAAATAAGTAGCTTTTCTAAGAAAAAAAAAATTCACACAAAGGATGTCAACTAGTTATCAATAATATCTTGATCCTTTTCTAAGGTAGTTCAATGTCCTGTTTCATCTTACTGTGAAGGTACGTACTCAAAAACCTCTGTACACAAAAAGACGAAATTATGTTTCCCAAAAAACATTTAACAATATGGCACGTCTGTGAGGACCTTGCAAAGCACACAGCAAGGTCTGCAACACATTTTATTGATAAAATATGATATATTTTAACCTCATATACTAGATATATCTTTCTCATTAGGTGCCTACAATACCAGGTACAAGAATTGAAAAAAAAATAAACTTTCAACTGATTCTTCACATCGTAGCAAAACAAAAACAATTAGGAATTGTACTTTATTAGCTGGGCTTTGCAGGCATTTGTGTTGATATTGCCTATTGTCATTCAAGCCTTGGCTATCATAAAAATGGGTCACCTGTACTTGCATCCCTTTCTGGATGGGACTTTAATTTGTTTTGACTTCATTTGTATGATAAAATATCATTCAACTTCTATGCATTTTTTTATAGAATCAGATAGCAAACAGAAGACAATAAATGTTCCGCTCAGAATTCCTGATGTGAGGATGTAGTGAGTCAGATCAAGGGGTGGAAGGATATCGAACTGGCAGAAAGTAATTCTGTGCTTAGCAAGCTTGATATTCTTTGCCACTGGTTTCCCTGAGGGCAGAATTTCATTCTTGACTTGGGGAACAACAGAGTTGAATGGGCCAGTGATTTACACAGACAGTGCTAAGTGTGGCAAATGAAGAAAAGGTATGAAAAGAGATTAACAGAGAAATCTAAATTACAAACAATGGCTGTTTATATAAACAACTGTGAAAAGGAAGGAGGGTAGCAGTTCTGATTTTGGGCATGTAATCGTAGCCCTGTCTTAAAAGATTTAAGAGAGCAGGAGAAAGTAAACACAGAAGGTAAGTTATCAGTGCTGAAGCATAACACTGAACCTTAGTTTTGTTACTGTAAATTCTGTAGCTGAGTTTAAGCCAGTTAAGCAAGAACAAGAAAAATGCTATCTTTATTTTACTGAAAACTTTTTACTGAAAATGGATTTCTTTAAAGAAATGCCTGACACTAACAGTAACCTCTAATAGTCCCATGGGATCTGTCCAACCTCAGTTGGACAACATTAAGCCCATATAAATATATATGTGTGTGTGAATGAATATGCATACCACTTGTGTTATTTATAAAATCTATTGTTTAAACACCTACAAAATACATATTTAAAATAGTTATGGAGGAAAACATTATAGAAATCTGTCAAAGTATATTGCTGTTATTCCAGCACTGTACTACTTAATATGGAAGCCATCTTGTAGATAAAGAGCTACCTGATGAGTAGATCTCCTGAAGTGAAAATTAGTGATGTCCATCTGTGTGAGTCTGACCTCACAGATTTGCAACTGTCTCAAAAGAGCAATTTTAAAATAAAGAGCCCTGGATAGGGTGGAGGAGCTGGCTGGCCAGAGCTGATCAGGGGTTACCCCTCGGGATGTGGTAAGAACTATTGGGTGGAGGCTATTCCTCTTCTGAGCACCAGCCTTCAGTGCTGGGACATCCCTCCAGGCACGCTAATGGGGCTGGAGCAGAGCAAGGATGTCATCAGGAAGAAACCCCTTTCCTGAGGGCCAACCTTCAATGCTGGGATGCCCCTGGAGGCACGATGTACCTGGTTAAGTGGCTGGAAGAGAGGAGGAATGGCTTCTGGAGGAAGATAAGAATTGACGACTGGGTGGGGGACTACACCCTTCTGCTCCCCTCCTGGCAGCCTGCCTGCTAATGACCCTGGCTGACTGACAGCTGCCCCTTCAGAACAAAAGGACTCAGGGGTATATATTGCTGTCCATGCACTGACTGTGTCGTCTTTTGACCCACCACCACCACTGCACCGGACCCTGTCCAGGATCAGCACCATCCTGAAGAACCTCACTGGACAGCTGGACCCCTGGTGGTGACTCTCTCTCTCTCTTTCTCTCTCATTTTTCCCACCTTCTTACCCTTTATTTCTCCTCTCTTCACTCTTTCTTTCTTACCATTTCTTACCACTTTTTCTCTCTCTTTCTTAGATCTTCTTTTTCTTCTCTACCTCTTTTCTACATTTTTGCCTGTGTCAATTGTCAAATAAAATCTGCTTGCACTCAGCCATTTTCTATGGTTGGATTTTGTCTCGCGTATCCAAAACAAAAATAAACTTTAATGTTACCTCGGACCGTAACACCATCTAAGCAGAAGAACCTTTAAATCATACTACAGGCATACTCCCCCCCATCCATCCAGAGCACAAGTGACAGTATCAGCAGTACTGATATAGGAAGTAAACCAGAAACTACATGAAAAAGATGTTACATACTCTTACTAAACAGATAAGCAACACTGACAAAACTCAAGAGGCTGAGCTATAGACTAGAAACAGTGCTGCTTGAAGATGATAACCAGCATAAAAGCTGACTGTCAGTGTACCTGGAAGTCTGAAGTATGACTTTCTCAGAGACTGTTAAACTGTCTTCCTTAAGTAATAATTTTTACAGTTCTGCACAGAATGTCCTCTTTGGTTTCCAGTGTTTGCTGCATCCTAACTTTGGCAGTGCTTCTTGTATATGCTTCTATCTACTAAAATCTGAGTTTTCATGAAAGCAGATGTAAAAAATTCTATGGATTTTTCCATCATCAACAAATCTAGAAGAAAAATATGTTTTCAGCTTTTTCACATGGTGACAGTCCTAACTGCCACATGAGCTGTTTGGAGAACAGTGATCCCACAATCAGAATTTTTGCACAATTGGCTGCTTAGAAGATAGTAACATCGAAGCTTTAAAAGCAATAAGTCATTTAGAGTCTGTCTCCCTCAGCCTTACTACCTGGACTAAAAGGATAGTAGGGAGCTGGAAGGCTTCGTACTCTCAAGGTCTGACTGAAGGGAAGGTGAAAGTACAGGCAATGCTTTCCAAATTCCCCAACTTATCTAGTTAGAGGGCTGAAAAATTCCTTTATATGTTAAACTTGTCAATAAATTATCTGATTGTTTAACAGATAAAACTTGTCAGCAAATCTGGCTAGTCTGACATTCCTTGAACACAACATGCAGTCTGTTGAGAAAAAAAATAATGCTTTTTTCAGAGAGCAGCTGTATGACTTCCTTGCTTACAGCTCTACTGCAATATGGCAGATAAATCCAAACCTCCATTTCTGTATCTGTAATATTGCAGGAAAACTCCTGAGTAGACAGGTATTTATGTGCCTGATTTGCAGGCTCCTGCAAAGCACATTTAAACCCTCCTGCCTACAGGGGGTTCAGCAAGATTTATGTAGGTAGCAACCACACAGACTTAGGAGTCTGCCTGAACACATTACACAGTATTATAATGCCTAGCGTACATTTAGGCACCATATTGGTATCCAGAGAAATGTGGGGGAAAAAATCTATGTCTTCAGAAATTTTGATCACGAATATCAATATTTAAAGCAGCGATATTACAGAATATTCATGCAGCTGCAGGACTTTCATAAGTATTAAAAATAAATCTCCATTAATCTTATTATTATTAATAATTCATACATCTCACTAGCTTTGCATGATCCTTGAAAGAGATCGTAAAAGGAAAAAGCCCTTTCCTGGAAAGATTTTAAAATCCAAATAAGGCAAAGATGAATTAGCATATATGCACAAAGCAGGCAAAAAAAAGAGAGAATTTAGAAAAGAAGATTAATAAAAACTGTGCCTATTTTAGGGTCAAAAACTATTCATATATTTCACTGGACATAGAGATTAAAGGTACAACAGAGAGATGGCATGTGAGGAGAAAATCATGGAAGTAACTAAGCTGGAAGAAGTAGATTGGTGACCAAAAAAAGGACTTTCAGAGAACATGGTTGCAAATGGTTAGCACAAATTCTAAGAGTAAAAGATACATTCTGAACAAATAGAGCAACAGAAGAAGCAAGACAGCCTGAAAAGTTCAAATAAAATTAAAAGCAGTTAAAGAGCTCAGATTTTCCAATGCCTCTTCTCCCTCTACAAGAAACTGTAGTTAGAAAGCTTATTTTGCTCACTGACTCTCAGCTAGATCGATTTCTGAATGTGACATTTTTTAAATATAATCATCAGGAGACCATTCTCACAGCAGTGCTTTTGTGAGAGAGTTCAGAAGACTGGCAAGAAGCACTATGGAACCCAGATACTAAGAATATTCTGAATCCTACTCTGGGAACTAATGATAAAGAAAGGTCGTTACAAACAGTATATCTAATACACTAATTAAGAAAGGAAACAAACATTATGTGTGTGTTTTTTCTGGCACATGACAAAAATACTTGATAACAAGTTGATTCGTGTTCAGTCACAGTAGGAGAAGTTTGGCTGGTTGGTTTAATAAAAAAATTACTACAGTAAAATTTACCAACTCTCTTTTTAAAATATGGGTTTCCTCTTTAACAAAGATAATAAATATTTTTGATTCTAATAGACCCTGATATTTCCTAGATTTCCAGAATATAAAATGACTCATGTTTGGACCATGAGCTAATCATCTGTGTATGTAGCCTCTTAAATCAAGGTGTTCTGTGTTTACAAGGGCTTATCCATTCAAATATGCATCAAAATATGATTTCCAAACTTTTGCTCTCTAAAACATTTTTTTACAACTGACTTTGCATGGAGTCCAAATATCATCTTCAAACACAATTATAGGTGGATTTCTCCATAATTTTCCCCCCATCCTTTGCTAGAACTGAAGAAACCCTGTCACACAAGGTCTTTTGAAACATATTTGTCATTTCACTGGACTGAGCATGAACAGCCTAATAAATTGGGCATGGTTCAACTACATTTGTACTTAATTGCACTGCAGAACACTTGAGAAATATAGTAAACATTAACCAGATGGACCGGATCTTTGAGAAAATAGTTTATTTAATATATTCTAAGTCATGAGTATTGTCCCTTGACATGAAGAAAAAGGTTGGGTTTTAATTTTAAAATTTAAAATAATTAACATGTAAAATATATATTTCCAGTTTAGCAAGGCAAGATGTACATTACTGTAAATCACCAGCTCTATTTTTCTCTTTCCAATGACTCATAAATCACAGTGGCTTTGTTCCTTTCTCTGAATATATATTTATTAACACCACATGTAGGTGGAACATTATGCCAAATAGTGTAAAGCTATAGAGAAGCATAGTAAGAGTTAGAATACCTTCTAAAGGTGAATATATGATTAATGTATTTTTAGCATGTTATATGTTCTTAATTACTAAGTACAAACTTTAAACAGGTTGTTCAGCCCTCTGAGCCCCAAAACTACAAAATTAGTTGTCTGGGAGGTGGGGGGAGAAATATGTTAGAATATTAATTAAGAAGTCAAGAAAATTGTTCAGACACTACATTATTTCAATTACTTACATTAAACAATATGAAGAATGTTTTTTGTGTTAAGGTTTGGAATATTATTTGAAATTGTTTGTAGTTATAAAATAAATGAATGGCAGATGTGCATAAGCAGAAGGAAATTTGATTAGCACATAATGGACACTCCTCAAAGTCCAGAATAATGTAGGCATGCAATAACAAAGTCCTATTTTATTAACCACAGGGATGATATATCCTAACAGCAAAAGCAACTTTGATATTAACCCTGACTGACCTTCTGCAAAGGATCGAAGAATCCCATGCTCAAATTTTTATATTTACTCCCTGGCCTCTAACCACTATTACTCCAAAACCTGTAATAAATAGTGACTTTTAATTTTTTTTCCTTTTTCTTCTTATACCTCTATATTTTTTTTAAACTCAGGTAATATGTTTTGTTCATAACACACACAAGTGCTCTAAATCAAAGGTTCTAAATTTAGCATTTATTTATATAACCTGCATAACACGTCATTTGGGGGAGCAAGAAAAATTAAAATATTTGCCTTTTTCAGTAGCAGTGAATTACCAGGAAGCCAACAGTCTATAGCAGTCATTAGCATAAAAACTATTAGTATTTTTTTTTCAAAGTATATATATTGTATTAAAAAGTCAAATTAAAATAATCCTGAATGCTGACACCATGCTACAGTTTACATCCCTGGTGGATGCATATTGATGCTACAGTTTACATCCCTGGTGGATGCGTATTGTACAGTACTTGTGCTTTCTGCTATGTAATGCAGTACCTAAAGTACTTATGTCAGTGAGCTAAAAAAACCGCTATCTATTCCTTCTTTTTTGTTATCTTACTGTCTCTCTTTCCCTCCCTTTCTTCTCAAAGTTTTTCAAGCTTTGTGTCATCTGTAACTTCTACAAAGCTTCTCAAAAAACTTACCCACAGGAAAAGTCATCTCCTGGATCACTTCCATTAGACAACACCTCCAGTAATACTCAGTTCATCCAACTGCCTCATGGTGACAAGTGTTTGCTCTCCTGGTAAACACTCCCATTGGAATTTTCTTCCCATGAGACAGTTCTTGCAGACTTCAACTCTCAGACCAGATTTTTTTTCAGCATCATGCTAATTTAAGGAAACCCTGGCCAATCCTTTAGTTAGAACCAAGATTGATTTTCCTTTTTTTAGAAGAGTCTGTTGGCTGAGGACGGAAGTGCAAGAATATTCCAGCACGTATCTCCTCACCTCAATGAAGGCTGCAGGAGAGGATGCTGTTAAGCAAAGGGACCTACTAATGACAATTAGGGAAGCAAATGGAAGGGATCACTAAAAAGCCTAAAACACTGTTGCTTTATATGTGTTGTATAGTGTTTGAGAGTAATTTCTATTAGGAGTGTAAACAAGTTTTATTTCTACAGTAATATACAGTTCTAATGAGTGTCTAATTATATTTCTGATAAATGGTAATAGCAATCTTTGTTAAATTTCTCATGTTGCAGTACAAAGACTAAAGAATGAAAAATCAGAATTTTTGGAGAAAAAATCTCTATAAGAATTTACATATCTCAAGTAGCAGATAACAGTTGTAGACCACATGTTACTGACTTGAAACCAGA
Source organism: Heliangelus exortis (assembly GCF_036169615.1). Classification (NCBI taxonomy): domain Eukaryota; kingdom Metazoa; phylum Chordata; class Aves; order Apodiformes; family Trochilidae; genus Heliangelus; species Heliangelus exortis. The sequence goes on from NC_092423.1 coordinate 74,726,985, forward strand.
ACAGTGCTGATAGTACAACAATGTTTTAGCTATTACCAAACAGTATTTGCACAGCATCAAGGTCTTCTATTTTTCACTAAGCCCATCCCCACTACTGAATAGGCTGATGGTGGGCAAAAGTCTGGGAGGGGACACATTGGGACAGCTGACTGATTAACCCTAGAGATGTGCTTCACACCATGTAACGTCAGACTCAACAATATCCATGAGGGAGCTTTTCCAAGGCAGAAAAAGTAAACACTTTTGGATCATGTGGGTTTTTTTTGTTTGTTTTTTGATTGTTTCCTGCTTTGTTTTTTCTTTCTTCAAAACCCCTCTCCTCCTTTCACTTATTCAATTGTGTATCTTGACTCACAAGTTTTTCTTGTAGCTCTTCCAATTCTGCCCCCATCCCATAGCATGGAAGTGAGCAAATGGCGGGTGGGTGCTTAGCCAACCCAACACACCAACAAAGCTTCACACAACTTTCCCTCTGCTCTCTGCTCCTGCTGCCTCTGCCTCATATCTCTTTTCTTGGCAGCTGTGCTTCCTAGTGCTTTTTCCTTATATTCTTGACTCATTTTTTTCACTGTGCACATGTTGTGTGAAGCATTGCTGAAGGGATAAGAAGCAGAGCAGTGAGTAGCACAGAACAGCAATCAGTCAGGCTGGCAGCATGAGAAGAAGAAAAATCTTTACTAGCTGGGATCAATACACCAGCCCAGCTTAAATGCAGCCTTGCCCCCCATCAGGACTTGACCAGCGAGTACCAATTATTAGCAGGAAAGAAAAAAAATAAGTAGCTGACCTAGCAGTTGCTTCCTCTGTATAAAACACAGTAAAATATTATTGGTGTAGTTGTGTTTTAAGAATTAAGTACCAGTACTGTGTTTACTTAACTTGTTTACTTAACTTGTTAACTGTGTTTTTAACGTTTAGGTTTTCTTGTTTCCAGTTAAAAAAAATGTGCTTCTTTATTATTTGTTCTGCATTTCATAGATGCCTAACATCCTTCACTACAGAATGCATTTTTCACTCCAATTTACATCCTATATCAATTCCTGTATTAAAAGTATGCATGACTCAAACATCTAAATGATATAATTTTGTGCAGTCCTTTAATAATAAAGACACAATTATTTAATTTTTATATTAAATTATATTTTTATATAAAATTATATGTTATATTAAAATTAAATATCAATTTAAATATTAAATATTTGCTATTAAATATTAAATAAAATTATATCATTATATTTATATTTTTATATTAAATTACCAGTTTCAATAAGTTTTGTGTGACTGGTGTCCAACCTCTTCCATTTTGGTATAAAATGAAAGTAAAGTTTCTACAAGTTACCTTTCTGTTAACATTCTTGCTGTCATATTGCTGTTTAAATAGTCAGTCACAAACACATAAGTGTATTTCACATTATAACTTAAGTTTGGTGGTATTTTACACCAATGACATGACTACCTAAGAGAAAGAAACTCCATTTTCTTATACAATGATGAAATTAAGAAATTTCAAGGTACACTGAAAGAACTGTTGCCATTCATAGAGTATGTAACAGGGAAACAACAAAAATTGGGAAACATGCTGAAAATACAGCTGACCATTTTGTCCTATATTTTTTTCTTTCTTTTTCTTTTTTTTTTTTTTTTGGTTGTATGCTGATTACCAAGTCATTCAACTCAAGCTTAGTTCAAAATGTTCACATAATAGGAATATTAACAGAATGCTATGCCTATTTTATTACTCCAGCAATCTGATGAGTAAGGAAACTGCTTACCTTGCTTGTGTTAGTCCCAGGAACAGTGATAGAGTTATGCAAAAGGCAAACATCTTTGGATGTATCTCGCAAAGTTTTCTAGCAGACCTTCTTCTGCCAAGACAATATGACTTCTAGGTGGAAAATCTTGTTTAAAGTGCTGATGGTAATTTTGCCACACATGCTAGTTTTTCTTGAATTTATAATCCCTGCAAATCAACCAGAATGCACATACCAGGGAAGAAGAGATAATTTGGCTAAACAAAGTCTGACAGAAAAAATATCTCTGAATAAAACAAACGGTGACTGGAAGAAACCTCCCAACCAGTGATGGTGTGATGCTCTGAAACAGCTTCTCACTAGGTGCAGTGGGACACCAGCCAACTAGTGCTGAAAAACCTGGTCATTTATTGAATTACAGGACATGTTTCCATATGCAACATGTTTGTGCACTTGACAGGTGAGGCCCACCTTGTTCCCTGATTAAAAAGGATGTACTATATAATTCCCTGAGATTTTTCAGTTCTTTTTCTATTACTGGTTTTGTCTGGGATTGAGCTAATTTTATTCATAGAACCCAATGTGGTGCTATGCTTTGTATTTGTGACCAAAATATTGTTGATAACCTCGGGATATTTTAGCCTTTGCTGAGTAGTGCTTGTAGAGCATCAAGGTCTTTTCTTCTCAAGTTGCTCTACCAGTGAGTAGGCTGGGGATGCACCAGAAGACGAGAGAGGACACAGCTGGGACAGCTCACCCCATCTAACCAAGGGATATCAACCTATGGATGTTGTGTTCATCAATAAGAGATGGGGGAAGAAGGAAGTTATGCTCAGAACTATGGTGTCTGTCTTCCCAAGTAAGTGTTACACATGATGAAGCCCTGATTTCCTGGAAGTGGTGAAATACCTGCCTGCTGATGGGAAGTAGTGGATTAATTCCTTATTTTGCTCTGCTTGTGTGCACAGCTCTTGCTTTCCTTAATAAAGTATCATTATCATCCCACTTTACCATTCATATTCTCTCCCCTACCCCACTTGGGTAGGAAGGGGAGCAAGTGACTATGGATTGCTTAGCTGCCTGATAGGGTTGACTCAGCTGCTCTCATCTGGTCAGAAATCTTTTTTTGAATCTTTTTTATATATTCCTGAGTAGTGTAGTATAACACTGACTTGGAAAGGAAAAGAGAAAAAAAAACCAAAAGCAAACAAGAAAATAGCTAGGCGTACCTCTCACTAACCATTCCACAATGCTTTATTTTCTGCAATCATCTTAAAGAAATTTGTGAGATCTAGTATTACAACAATATCTCACTGTCTTGTCCTTACAATGATTCCCATTCCAGTCAATTAAAACTCCCTTTATTTGTTGTGTAGAATGATGCCCTGGACTACTTGCACCATGAATGAAACTTCTAGGAAGCTGCAGACCCTCACTGATCAAGAGAGGCTTTCAAAGAGCACCAACAAGCTTAAAAAATAGTAATATCTACCAGCTCTTCCTTTGGAGACCATGACAGGGAAAACTCTCAGAACAGGCCAAGGTGCTCTTTCCTATTATAGCTGTGGATTTATCTTTTGTGATTATTTACTGAAAAAAGCCTATGTCTCAGGTGTCTAAATTAAAATCTATCTGTGTGCTCTTCCATCATTGAGTTATTGCTCTAGGTGTCCTGTCACATGTTGTCTATATAGTATGATAAAACAGGTTTTAATTCAGGAGACCAAAAGAAAGAAGAAACATAATTTTTCATTAATATTACACAGCCTAAACAGAAAGTAATATCCATAACTACCTGCTTGTAGCATTTTAGTCCACATTTCTTCTGAACACTACTTGAAAAAATGGTTCTGTTTATCTTATCACATTAGCTTGGTATTACTTTTTGCTCATAACCATTCAGACATGTTTGACATTTAACATACTCTATTTTGGAAAAGATTGTAATCTTTTAAATAAGTTTTAGGCTTATCTGACAATGCATTTTTCTTGCATACTGCTATCTGCAGATGATGTGATGAAAGATCAAAAAAGTCAGCATCTCTCCCTTCCCCACAAGGAGCTCCCACTCCACTAATCTTAGCATTTACAAAGAAGGATGAAGAGACCCAGCATTAAGGGTTTTGGATTCTAAATTGCCATTTTTCTATTACAGCTTTTAGGTAACTTTATTTTAAAGTTTTAATACAAGAATACTGATACTGGGAAGCTGGACTGTAAGTTCCAGTTCCAGTTACTTTATTTAGAAAAGGGAGGTTCTTCTTCTGAAGAGGGAAGGGAAAAAAAGATAAAAAGCAAAAAGCCTAGGGATATTGTGACCATCTCAGTCAGCAGGGAGCCCCAATACTTCTAGAAGTTAGGTTTGTCAAAATCCCCTCTTACAAACCACTGCTGCTTTAGCAACAGCAAATGCCAGCAGGAAGCTCTGTTCCGAAGGATCATGAACATAAACCCAGCAGATGACAACTTGGTAGTTCTTTGTGGGAGATGAAGGAAGCCAGATAGATGTACTTCCTAATATACTTCATCTGTGAACTGAGAACTGCAGGGATCTTAAGCTTTTATGATTTTATTTGCATAATGACCAGTATAAGTTCTCATTTCAAAAAAGGAAATGGACTTTCCTGCCTAAAGCTACCACAGTTTGTATCAATCACCCCACCATTTAAGCAGCCAATCCTACTTAAAACCATCACCCCTTCAGAAAATAAATTCCTTATCAGGAGCTAGGGAGAACCCAGTAGCAGAGCAGATGGAATTGTATACACTACTAGAGATTGCTGAGGTGTGAATCGAATTGATGAGGCTTTTTTAAGAATTAGATGATAAAATATTAAAAGCCCACTTGAGTTCTATTTTTCCAACACCTTATTTAACTGTCCCAAAGTACTACTTAGCTTCAGGTAATCATCTCCAAATAAATTAAGAATATTGACACAGATGCATATGTAGCCAGCACAACCTTTCTCATGTGGTCAGTTCATCACACGTTGGTTCTGCTGCTCCTTACTTCTCAGGAGAATGACTCCTCAGATTCTTCCCCTGCTCTGAAGGTCCCTCCCATGGGAGAGAGTCCTTCATGAACCCTTCCAAATGAGTCCCTCCCATAAAGTTCAGTCCTTCAGTCCTTTTTTCAGTTTCTACAGGAACTTTTCCAGTATGGGCTTCCCACAGATTTGTGGCCTTCTGCAGGCTCAGTCACTTCCTCTGGTTGAGGATCTTCCCTGTGCTTTAGGTCCACACCTACCCCACCATGGTCTTTCAAAGGCTTCAGGTTCACATCTGCTCCACTGTGCTCCCCTATGGGTCTCAAGCAGATAAATGCCACCTAGCCATGGGCTGCAGGGAATTTTGCTTGGGCACCTCCTCTACTTCCTTCCTCAATGGCCTTGGTATCTCTGCTAAGTGTTTCTCTCATCTCATTTCTTTCGTCTCATCTACCCACCTCCTCTGTCCTGCAGGTCTTCTGGAAGCTTTCTTTTCCCCATCTTAAATATGTTAATCGCAGAGGCATTGCCACTGCCACTGATGGGCTTTGCCTTGGCCCAAATGTGGGTCCAGTTTTGGAGCCAGGGGAGCTTCCAGAAGCTTCTCAGAGGAGCTATTTCTGTGACTTCTCTCCCAAAGCCCCACCATACTGACCCAACACACTTTCTTTTATTGCTGCATGCAGAGAAGAAACTTCCTGGAGTCCTGCTTATAGTAAGCAGAATATATATCATTACAGTTTCAAAATGGTTTGCACATGACTGCATGTCCAATTATGCAAACTCTTTCTCATGAAAGTAACTCAATAATTTTGAAAATATTACAGAACAAGGCCTACAGTAAAGCATTCACTGAAAAACTGTTTATCAAGCATTTCTATATTGTATGTAGGGGGAAGAATCTCCAAAACCATTCAGAGCATTATTCTCTGAAGTAAGTGTAACTACCACATTTCATGTACTTTTCCTATCTCTATTTTTTAAGTGTTTCTAGTTTAAGTAACTGAAAAACAAAAACAAAACCACAAACAAAAAACAAAACCAAAAAATTCAAACAAAAAACAAACAAAAAAAACCCCAAACCAAATGCAAGTAACAACTTGCCTGAGTGAAACACTTTCACCACTAATTTTTCCAAACTGATATTTAACTGGTGCATTCAACATTAAGCAACTGAAATTTTAACAGGAAAAAAAAACAACAAAGAAGAAAACAAACCCCACCCTTTTATTTATATCTTTCTGTGACAATATACCACTGTTATGAACATGATACTACATTTACTGGTATCATCATGTCAACCATTAAAAAGGAGGAACAGCATAGGGATAGATTTTAAAGGTATTTAAGCACTGAAATATGTAATAAGTATTTAGTAAGATTTTGAGATGAACCTACAAGTTAATGTAAGCCATTACTTTTAATGTAATAAATTTCAGCTAACCAGAATCTATTTAAGATGGTTATTTAGAAGACTACTATGTAATATCTAGAAAAAAACCTGAGTGCATCTTACAGAGTACCTCAAATCTGACTGCCTGCCCTTAGCTTAAATATTAAGAAATATCACACTCAAACAAGGAGTTATTATCAAGGAATCTTGGAGTACGACAGGATAATTTTTGGAAAAATTTCTTGATAAACTAGAGCACGATCATAGTGAAAAAAACCTGCCATACTGGAAAACATGCTTTATAGCCTTTCTTGAGTTCTATTTAACATGTCAGAAAGATTAGTAACCTAATTTGTTTGCAAGGGGAAAAGACCTCCAAGGAAACAGACATTAGATAGCAGAGAGCTGGTACAAGTGAATTATATTAAGACTCAGCATCTGAAAAAGGGAATCTAGACAAGAGCATTTAATAAAATATCTGAGGGGATCACGGATATTTTAACATCAGCTAATAACCTTACTCTCACAGAGGATCAGCACATCAATTTTAGGAACAATGAGACCTCTGAGGTTTCTCTCTGATAAATCCTCAAGTGCAAAAAGAGTGTATGACACTTAATGTATGTCTATTGCTATGATCTATAGCTATACTGTTCTCTAGCTTTATACTTCATCGTAATGACACCTTAAGAACTGTCTCACTGAATATTTGGGAATAACATAGCTGTTTTGTATCATAATGCATTTGCTTAATAAAAGTTTGACATAACTATTTAAACAAAAAAACTCACTTGATTAAAGGATGGCTACTCAAGCCAGAAATCTCACTCCCATGAAAAAACAAAAATAACCAGAATTCTCATACTCTATAACATTATGGTTAAAATAAATTAAAAAAAAAAAAAAGAAAAAAGAAAAAAAAAAAAAAAGAAAAAGAAATTAAATTGCAGAGATTCAAAAAATGAGCCACTAAGATGGTAAAATATGGGTTTGATGGATGGACTATTCAGTGGATTAAGAACTTGCTTGATGGCTGCACCCAAAGAGTGGCTGTCAATGGGTCCACATCCAAGTAGAGGCCAGTGACAAATGGACTCCCTCAAGGATCAGTACTGGGACTGGTCCTGTCTAACATCTTTGTTGGTGACGTGGATGGTGGCATTGAGTGCACTCTCAGCAAGTTTGCTGATGACACCAAGCTGTGTGGTGTGGCTGACACACTGGAGGGAAGGGATGCAATCCAAAGGCAGGCTGACAGGCTGGAGAGGTGGGCCCATGCCAACTTCATGAAATTCAACAAGACCAATGCACATATAAATATGTATATACAAATATAAATGTATACCCATGTGATACATTTCCCATTACTAACAAACACCTGGAATTACCAGCTCCATTAAAGGATGACAACACAAATTTATTGTCACAAAAGCGATCAGTTTTTATGACTTTAATGAACATTTTACTGAAACAGGTAAAACAGGTAACATCTCAGATAATATCCCATATAAGAATTTATCACCCCCCAGAATTTATCAGCCCACAGAAGAATTTATCACCCACTCCTTGAAATGCCTTTGTTAGGAAAAAGAAATTATTTAATATTTAATTTGGGTATTTTAACTTAGGCAATTTACTTTTCCCTTTCGTTTGTATGATTCTGTATGCCACGGTGTTTCTTCACAGTAATGCTTTATAGAGAAATACAGTAATTATATGCACTCACCTTCAGATAATCTAGTTCAAACACAGAATGTCTGCTACCAATTTTGTAATGTATTTAGTCCCTGTAGTTGGTGGAATTAGTGAGATTAAAATTTATTTTAAACTTATTACACAGATTGTTTCAGTAAATATACCACTAGGATGCAAATTAACCGTTTTAATCTAAATTTTCATCATTTTTTTGCAGAAAATTCACAATTCAAGTCCTATTTACATGAAATGGAATTTTTTGCAAGACTGACAGAAAAATGTGTTCCATTCAAGTAGATATGCTGAGAATTAGAATGTCTTAAGAGAATGGGTCTCAGGTCTGCAGAAAGGTAGAATCTAAGGGGGGGAATAATAGATGAAAGGATGAACAGATGAAACCTAAATATTATATACTTCTTACTAAAAAAAAATAATATCAGAAAGCCCTATAGTAGAACAATCAACAGGGAACAAAACTATTATCTGAAGTGGAATATTCGGTCCACAAATCATGACAGCTCCCCTTGAACTACAGCACAGGCTCAAAAAACCCAAAACCCCAACAAAACAAAAAACAAAACAAAACAAAACTAAAAAACCAAACCAAAACAAAAACAAAAACCGAACCAAAACCACCACCAACCAAACCATCTGGGAAGTAAAACAACCACATAACAGCAAAATAAGTCACAGGTTTACTAGAAACACAGAAGACTGTTGGCAGTTTTATGTATCTCCAAGAAGAGCTTCAGTTTTCTGAAGTGAAATTATTAAGACTGAGGATAACCAACACTTGAATAAGTAAATAATTTTAGAAAAGGTAGTTTCTATATTTGGTAGATATTTATTGTTCTTCAATTGATGACAGGAAAATTATTTTTAAGTTGAATCAACACTTAGGTATTGTTTGGAGACCAGTTAAGTCAGTAACTGGGATGAAAATTTCACATATAGACTTATACTAAAGAACTAAATATTCCCAATGGAAATTTTAGCCTAAATATATTGGTTATATGGAATTCTATTTTTAGTAATTTAACGAGGGTATCTCATACTTGTTATATCGTTAAAAAGCAGGAATAAAGATATTTCAATTTTTTAACAGAGAGTATTTGAGCATTTGGTTATTAGCTGAGGGTGAAAAAGTTAACTGATTAGATTTGAATACCCTCCTGATTGATGGTGGTGGAATAAACTTAAGTTAATGACTTCACAGAACTAAAATTTTTAGTACAACTTCAAGATGTGTCCAAAGTGTACTCCTACTGTAATTTTTTTTTTCATCTATTAGCATCTGTCACAAACCCTGTTTGAGTACTTGAGAGGTAGAAAATCTTCAATTATGTGGAGAATAATTACATCCAGTTCTAGTAGTTTTTGGATTTCAAACAACCAGCTTCTCTGTGGTTCCTCTTAAGAGAAGGCTGCTTAAAAGAACAGGCAAATTTAGAGAAAAAATGTTTATACACCTGAACTGTATATTCTGTTTAGATCTACATCATCAAATAGCTTTTTATTTTCATTCTCTCAAAAATCTCTATTCCATTATTTAAACATATTGCATGCATATCTGTTCACTTTTAGCTTCTGTCCAAGGGTGCTCACCCTTTTACCCACCCCATATGCCCTGCCCTCCCCCTGCTCCCCCAAGACAGTATCTAGATGAGGTATACACCACAGCTCAACTGAAAGATCCAGCCTTTCTTCCCAGATGAATAAAGATAATTGCTTATCAACTAGGGTAACATGAAACAAGTACATTTGAAGTACGGAGGTGGAATTAAGGATCAGAAATGGTTATCTCTCCCCCGCCCCCAACCCCAGATGATAAATAGTGACATTAATTTATCTTCTTTATGACCTCAAAAACATAATTGTTTCAAGTGCCACATTAAGGACTTAAGTTCATTAGTATAAATAGACAGGAAAACTTCAATTTTCTACTATTTCTAAAATAGGCAGAAATTAATTTAAAAAAATACGTTTTCTGGAAGTAGGATTTGGCACAGTATGAACCTATATTTCCCCTGGGTTCCCAATATCAAAAATACAATATTTTTTTGTGTGGTTTCAAGGATGAGCTCTGTTGAGCTTGAGGGTAGCTTCTGCTTTACACAGAAGAAAAAAAAATTATCCTATTTCTGTTCCATCATGTTCTCCACTAGCAAAACCAGAGAGAGTTGATTATCTCTCAGTATCATTTCCTCCTTTAAAACTGAAAAAGGAAGAACACAATAAAAACTAGACAGCCATGATATATTCATTAGAGAAAGGCAGAAAATTGGTATATAGGATGAAAAAAACAACTATGATATAGCCAACAGAGACATAAAACCCAAGAAATTTTAAAAAGTAATTTAAAGATCCACAGATAGGCATCACCATAATATAAATGTATATCTGTATACGGGACTTTCACACCCACAGTCTGACAGTCGTGCTGTTCTGATGGCAAGAATATCTTTTTTCCCTCTGCCAGTGTAGTCTGAATTGCCAGTGTTAAGTAACATCAACAACTAACAACTGCAGAAAAGCTAACACTTTTCTAACTTAAAATGCAGCAAAAGTAACCTTTGGAAGCACTTTTTAACACTTAAGACCAACAGATGGCATACCCACCTGGATGTCAATTAGCATGAGTTTTTTATCTCAGTTCCAGCAAAATTAGTATTTTATGATTTGATCAAAATTATCTGTTTATTCATCACTTATTAAGATTGATTTTTTTCCCCAAAATAACTTACGTAAAAAGTGTCAATACATGAATTTACCAAAATCCAAGATCATCCTCTTTTCTTCTATGAGATTCAAATTTTTCTCTCTGGAAATGACACAAGGCATCCAGTGAGGGTTCCAGTCTGCACGTCTTGTGTTATATGACTAGATCTTTTCAGTTACTTTAAGTCTGCTGATGCATAAAAAGGCTGATGCAGGTCACAGATTTGTTACAGGTGCTCTTACAGGAATGCCCAGACAGACATGATGGACCAAAAAGTTGTTTTCTTCCTTACAGAAGAGTTTTATGCTGATATAGATTTTACCTTTTCATGAAAATACTGCTCATAAAAAAGAATTAATGAGTATTTCTCATTTCCTTCTATTGATATTCAGTGACACCATGAACTTCAACTGGCACAGTATTTGGTTCATGGGTTATTTAGAGTTGATGGGCATATCTTGGCTTTCTTCAAAACACTGATTAAAAAAAAAAAAAAAAAAAAAAAAAGTAGCTTTTTCTGGCTCTATCTAGGGATTATAAGTTTTACCTGCATGAAAGCATGGCAGGAACCTATTTATCTATGCCCCCCAGGGAAAAATAGGTAGGCATAAATGGTGGTTTAAAGGATTACATGATAGTGCTCCCTGTTAGCTATTGAATAGCTATAAAACCCACAATGAAATCCTCTGACTTTCAAACTGCCTTTATTTAATGACAAGGGATTTTTTTTACCCCTTTAGAAACATTACATTATTCAGCAATATAAAACACAACTTCTGCAGTGCAAGTACTGGGAAGATCTGTCCTCTTTCTCTAAGATGTTGTGGATTGCTGATTCAATGGTGAAGAACCATAAAAAGAAACCATTAGGGGGAAAAAATAAAAAGGCAGCAAACAAGAAAAGCAAAAAAATCAAAATCTTTTTGCCCATCCTGTTCTGCTACAGGACAACTGGAAAGAGATTTTGTATTGATGGGATGAGAGGCAAAGGGTAAGTTTAGGTTAAACATTAGGAAGAAATTCTTCACTGTAAAAGTTGTAAGACACAAGAACAGGTTTCCCAGGGTAGCTGTGGATGCTCTCTCCTTCAAAGTGTTCAAGGCCAGGATGGATGGGACTTTGAGCAACTTGGTCCAGCAGAAGGTGTCTGGGTCCATGAAGGTGGGTTGGAACTAGATGATCTTCAAGGTCCCTTCCAGCCCAAACTATTCTGTGATGCTATGATTTAATTTATTACATAGTGAATTTTGCAGACTAAGGAAAAACTTAGAATTAGTGATTGACATGTGCTTTTTTCTCTTCAGATTACTTTATCTTTTCCCCTACTTTCCATTGTTTTTTCCTTTTTCACTCATCTCAGCCTGAGGATATCAAGGTCTCAGATGGACTGCGGCAAGCAGCAAGACCCAAGAACCACTGTTCTCTTTTTTTCTCACAGAGAGTATGCAAATATGTGGGGTTTTTTTCCAGACTTACTTCAGTCGGGGAAAAAAAAAAAAAAAAAAAATATTACAGACCTGTTACTCACTAGTAACTTCAAAGAAATTTACCATATAACATCACCAGAAGATGGATCACTCTTCCATAAACCATGTTTTTCTTAAGTGCAACTTTAATTAAAGAAAAATAAATTTGCTATAAGTCACTGACTTTTACTTTCAGCTTTTCTAAGTTTTGTTTACTATATTAATCTGCAAACAAATGACACTGGCAAAAATATATACTTTACTTCTATTCAGTTCTTGTTTATACCGTACATAACTGCAGAGCCATAAATGAAACATTATTTTAAATATTGAATATTATACAATCAGGGGGATTGTAGAAAATTTCAAATCTATTTTAGACTTGAATTCCATAGCCTTCTATTGTCAAATTTAATCCTGAATTATATGCATATTTGGCTGTGACATTGTGAAGAACTTTCCTATTTTTTATTAATTTACAAATAACTCAGAGATATAATCTTTATAATTAAATATTCTAGCTGAACATCATTTTTCTTTGAAGAGAAGAGTGTCATGCTTACACTGAAAGACTTTCTGCCCAAACATGTAGCAGCCTGGGAATACAGGCCTCTGCCTAGAGCCATTCATGTCCATGTCAGGAGTAGGCTTCTGTTTCAAGCACAGAGGTCTCTCTGTAGTCTTTCTCTCATGAAACATTCCAACTTCAGACTGAATCTTAAGTCATCTACAGATTTCTGAGAATGTTTAACGCCTACATTGCCAACTGCAAAAGTTACAAGTATTGTATGGCACAGCTCTTTGCAAGGAAGTTATATAAGCATTCCAGTTTGCTTCTCATTTAGGTTATTTTTGTTTCTTTCATTTTGATTGTTTGTTTGTTTGTTTTGGTTGGTTTTTGTGTTTGTTTTTTTTTTTTTTTCTTTTTCTTTTGTATGGTAAGCAATTAGCATTAGAAGTTTTTTCTTTCAGAATTAAAAGCACCGTGCTGCCAATGTTCCTACAATCTAGCTAGGCTTTTAGTACCTATGGCATTTTCTCATAGGATAATAACTAGAAAATCCTATCTGGTATTTTCTTTCATGACAGCAAATCTCAGTTTCTTTATTTTATCAGGAGGCTTTTCAGGCTTTTGCCAATGACATTTTTCCATTACAGGTGTATTATTTCTTCCTTTTTTTCTTATCACTTCAGGCAGACAGCTCCTGCTTCTGACAGAATTTATGCTTGATACAAGGTCTAGCTAAACAGTAATTTTTCTATTGAACATAATATCTTATTCTGCTATACATGAAAACATTAGCTGTATGATTATTGACCTCATTCATCATTATGTGAAGAGAGCCCTTATACCTTATCTTTCTCAGCAAGTCATTAGGGATATTCTGGCTAAGACTTAGATCATTCTCTTCATATCATTTTATTAGCTGCGTTTTGGCTGATGGCACAAAACTGAGGGACTTGGCTGATACACCAGACAGTCAAGCTGCTATCCAGAGGGATCTGGACAGGCTGGAGAAATGGGCTGACAGGAACCACATGAAGTTGAACAAGGGAAGTTGCACCTGGAGAGGAATAACCCCATGCACTAATACATGCTAATGGACGTCCATCTGGAAAGCAGCTTGGCAGAAAAGGACTGGGGGATACTTGTGGACATCCAAGTTGAACATTGTCACAGTTCAGCACTGGGCTGGCAATTAACCAGACAACAGATGCTCTCTATTCATCCCCCTCCCTGATAAAGGAGAGAGAATAAGGGAGAGAGACTTATGGGTTGGATGTTAACTACACAGCTTTAATGAAACAGTAATGATAAAAAGAAAAAAATATTAAATGTATACAAATATACAGAAAAAACAATACCGTTTTCCTTCCACCTTTCCCCCAATAACCACTGAGGCTGCAGGGCAGCCCTGGGAAAGTCCAGGCTGGACTCCTGGGGTCAGCATCAGTCGGGAGCTGGAGGCAGGAACACACAGATTCAGGATGGCATGGATCAGGACCACAGGCAGAGGAAGGGATTGAGTCCTCCCAGGATGCCAAAGCAAACAGGGACAGGTGAAGAAAGGCTGAAGGAAAGGGTGAAGGCAAAGGCAAAGGGAGATTGACTCTCATGATCCCTCAAGTTTACACCAAATATGATGCATATGGAATGGAATACTCTCTTTGGTCAATTTTGGTCATTTGCCTTGTCTAATGAGGGTTGCAGATGTGACCTCTTTACTCTTTTTCTCTTTCTGGAGCATAAGGCGTTCCTCAGAACCAAGCAATGGCCTTGGTTCTGAATAGCATTCTCTAGCCATAACTATAAACATTGAGAGTTATCAGTCCTAGAAGCAGACACTGATTGAGAAACTTGTTATTAATTTCAGGGGGTGCAACTACTTACAAGAAACTTTGCTGAAAGCAAAATTACAAGCCAGAAAATTAGCTCTATCCTGTCCAAAACCAGGAAAAACACAAGCCAGTAATGCACTCCTGCAGCAAAGAAGGATGACGGTGTTGTGGGCTACATGAATGAATGTGAGTGTTGCTAGCAGGTTTAGGGAGGTGATCTTTCCCTTCTTCTCAGCACTGCTGTGGCCACACCTGGACTGATGAGCCAAATTTTTGGCTTCTGGGTACATGAGGAGCATGGATATACTGGAGCGAGCCCAGCTACAAAGGTGAGGGACTGGAGAATATCTCCTGTGAGGAAAGGCTGAGAGACCTGGGGCTCTTCAGCTTGGAAAAGAGAAGCTTCAGGGGAGAAATTATCAATTTATGCAAAAATCTGAAGGGAGGTCATGAAGAGGACAAAGCCACACTATTTTCAGTGGTGCCTAGTCCCAGGATCATGAGCAACGGGTGTGAACTGAAACACAGGAAATTTCTTGTAAACCTTAGGAGATATTTAGTTATTTTGACAAGCCTGAGCACTATCACAGCTGTTCAGGGAGCTGGTTGAGTCTCCTGATCTTGTAGACTTGTCTATCAGTCAAAGGATGTCTGGACACAATTCCAGGCAATTAGGTCTACCTGGCCCTGCTTGAGCAGGAAGAGATTGAACCAGATGATCTCCAGAGTTTCCTTTCAACATCAACCATTCTGTAGGATGTACAAGATCAATTATTTCTTCTGTCTACAATTTGAGTACAAATACGTTACTCCAAAATTATATAGTGCTATGGATGCTTATTATTTGCAAGTGCTTAGATACTATCTGTGTATTCACCAGGATGGTGAAGGGACTCCAGCACAGATCCTATGAGGAGAGGCTGAGGGAGCTGGGGCTGTTCAGCCTGGAGAAGAGGAGGCTCAGGGGAGACCTCATCACTCTCTGCAACTCCCTGAAAGGAGGTTGGAGCCAGGTGGGGGTTGGTCTCTTTTCCCAGGCAACCCTCAGCAAGACAAGAGGGCACGGTCTCAAGTTGTGCCGGGGGAGGTTTAGGTTGGACATTAGAAAGAATTTCTTTACTGAGAGGGTGATCAAGCATTGGAATGGGCTGCACCAGGAAGTGGTGGATTCTCCGTCCCTGGAGATACTTAAAAAGAGACTGGATGTGGCAATCAGTGCCATGGTCTGGTAACTGCAGCGACAGTGGATCAAGGGTTGGACTTGATGATCTCTGAGGTCCCTTCCAACCCAGCCAATTCTATGATTCTATTAAAAAGCTTCACCAGCCAATAAATTAGTCTATCAGCATCATCACAGTTGTTTCTTCTCCAATTAACTATCAGCCTTTCCTAGATATTCCTGAATATACCCACTATTATTAATGTAAAAAAATACAAATAGTAATGACATCACTCATTAGGCTCTCCATAATTTTCAGTTGCATGTGGCAACTAAATAGATTTTTAATTGTAATTTTTACTTTGGTTTCTTTAGCCTAAAGAAGGATTCCTCCTTTGGTTATATTTCTGAGTGTTGCAACTCTTCTTTTAATAGTTTTAAAACATATTCAAGTTATAAAGCTGGTAAGCAAAAATACCTATCTCCTACAGGCTTAGGTTTTAGTCTTACAAGTGTTTTTCATCCAACCTCTATTTTTATGCATTAACAACTTTACTGTATGCTTATTTGAGCCCAGGCACACTGACTTTCAGCCATATATGTGATCTAAAGGCTACTCTGTTCTTTGGTTTAGCCTTCTTTAGTTTAGTTGTAGTTTCAGATACAAAATAAGTTTTATGAATGCCTTATCACTGTTCTAACAACACTTTCCAAAGGCAAGACATTTTCTCACAGCTGACTCAGATGCATAGGAACAAATCCCAGAGCACTGCAGCAGAGAGCTGCCAGGCTTTGCTCCCCAGGGCAAACAAGTGCATTGGTTCAGGGACAGCAACACATGGAAGGCATTGCTGTGGGAATACTTACACTGAGGTTAGCTAACTAGGACACTCTGATCACAGTACTGATTAGCTCAGATGAGACTGCAATGGAGTGATTCCCTGGGCAGATGCTCATCAGTGCTTTCCCATTCAGTTTTTATATTTCATCTCTGGGAGTAAAGGGTATTGGATGGCCAATGGTTACAAAACTAACTGTGACTGCTGGGAATAAAATATTATAGAACATAAATATATGAATGGAATTGCACTAGGGAATGAAGTTTGAATGTAAAACACATTTGTAAAAATATTAGCTTTTCACATCTATGAAGGAGGATAGAATACATGAGCACAGGAAGATGAAAATTCACTAAAAAGAACAAAGAGGCTAGGAAATACTTGCCCAGTATGTTGAAAGAGCCAACATAGTACATAAAGCTGCTTTTCCACGCTAAGATATGAAAGAAATATTCTAGACAAAGCTTCCAGTAGAAAATGTCTGTTATCTCTGTCATCTTTTAGGGCTGAAACCCTCCTGCTGTTCTTTGAGTCATATTAGACAATTTAAAGTGCAACTCAAAAAGCACTCAAAAGTTGGCAGTTCAGGCTTGTATCAGTTTGTCTCTTCCTTTTTGAAAAAAAAAAAAAAAAAAAGTGAAAAAAACCAAAAGTGAAAAAAAAAAACCACAAAAAAACCCTGGTTTAGCAGTACAATCAATCGGAGATATTATGGACAATTCTACTCTTTGAGAGACACCCTACTTTGATCTACAGTTTTTCTCTCAATGCATCACATCAATTGGAGAAACATGAATCCTGACATTTACCTACAGAACATGGTGTCATACCCATATGCCAGTCAGCTGCAAGCACAGTCCCCTGTCATCCTCTTATTTCTATACAGGCCAAAACCTGTACAGGCTCTTAGCTCAACAAGAAGTGCATTCAGACACAGGGCTTGGACCCTCCAATCAGAAGTATCAATCAGTAAACAAGGTCTCCACGAAATGTCACCAGAGGAAAAGAGCTGCTGTGGAAAATAAACTTGTTTATGCTGTCCAAGCCTATATAACTTCCATTATATAAACAAAAAATCTAGCACTGTTTGACACCAATTATTTTGCTGGTAGCTAGAACTTATCTTTCCCTTATCTTAGAATTTCTTATTCTCATAGAAATGTGTAATTCTCTGCTTTTCACTTCAAACTCTAGTGTGCTGTGGTGTTCTCCCTTCACATCTAGATTGTAGTTTCCTTGTTAAAAAAAAAATTAAAAAAATTAAAAATCAGGCACACCATATTCAGTTTTCATTGCTATTTGGTTTTTGCTTGCTTATTCTTCTACCACATATTGTCCCTTCTGACTTTGCAGCTTTAGATGTACGAAGGTTTGTGACATTTTTCCTGGAGCCCCATTGCCCCATTTCTATGAACTACATGCCACCACTTGAGGTGTCCTCAGTCCCATGTTTCTGTTTTCCTTATACCTGGATTTTTATTTCACTGTTTCCTGAAATGAATCTGATTTAATACTGCAGTCTAACAGTTCTGATTTTATTTTGCAAATAGTAGAAAACAGTGGCTCAGTGTTGATGAAGCATACTCTGTGTGAAAGTATTTGCTTTAATTCCTCCCATTAATTTGTGTGCAATTAATATGTTCAAATTTTCTACTTTGTTTTCTTCCTTTCATTTTGGAAGATGGAATTTCATATAGTGCAGCTTAACTAATAAAATGCATACATATAAAGTATCACTAATTCTCTTCAGATTGGAATTCTTTGGCAACTGAGATACAAACTTTAGGTGATGGTAATCACATGAACATCTGCTGCTGAACTCTTTATAACAATTATTCTCAACACTACATACAATTCCTATGAGAAACTGAGAAAAGCATTATAATTCACTACTGAAAGATTTACTTGAGACAGCAAGTGGGGACATCTCTGCTCAAGCACCTCCTCCACCTCCTTCCTCAGTGACCTTTGGTATCTCTGCTATGGCATTGCTCTTGCCTCCCTCTCTCCTATTCTGCAGGTCTTTTTCCATTTTCATTTTTCTCTTCTTTGTTATGTTACTTAGAGAGGTGCATCCAGCTTCTCATATCTGCTTGGCCTTGGCCAGCAGATCTGGGGCCAGAATTGGAGCTGGGAGAGCTTCCAGCAGCTTCTCACACAAGCTACCTCTGTGACTCCAGCTGTTACCAAAACCGTGCTGCATTAACCCAAAACATGTGGTAATGAGATAATATACTTCATTGCCAAGTGGTAGAAATTTAAACAAATCAACCATGAAAATGTTAATCCACCTGATTTTTTTATCTATGTGCATTCTGTACCTCCTATTATAAATAAAAATTAAAAAAAAAAAAAAAAAAAACAAAACGCCACAAAAAAGCCCCTAAAAACCAACAAACACAGAAAAACCCACAAACAAACAACCAAAACCCTCAACATCAAGAAGACAGTTGTTTATTTGGAAGACATGGACTCCTGCTTTAAAATTAGTCTCACAAACCTCACCTGCAATAGCATTGCCTTCAACCAGTGCATGCTGTTGAGTCATTTTGAGAGTACAAGCCTTCCAGTAACTAACAGAGAAATGAGACTAATTCTCCATTCTGAAGGACAGATTTTACTTCCATAGAACCCAGATGCAGAAACAGAATGCTATTTGATGTACACAGTTAAACTAGTTAGGAATGAGGATACTTCTCAAATACAGGAAAACCATTGCCATGGTTTCATACCATAATACTGAGTCTTTGAAATGATTATGTGGTCATTCTGAGTCTTCTGAAAAAGCATGGAATTGCATGTTGTTACTGGAGAATAGGACCACTCTACGAAACAAACATTTATCATTGTTCTAATTTAACAGACATGGGAATGGTGTAAAAGCCATCTTAGTACATTGCACTCTTTTACAGGTTTTTCTTATATTTCCCCTATTTAGCGGAAAGATTTGGTCAGTCACATCACAGAATCTGATCTTGATAGACCTTGCCCATATTAACAGACTTTACTACCACTATTACTGATGGCAACAGAAACTTCTTAAGCAAAATTCTGCATTCCTGAATTTAAGGGAATTTTTTTCACTTCCTCAGCTGGACCTGGATTTCATTGTCAGAATTAAAGCCAAAAGTAAGAGGCTTTACTGTAAGTAGTTATCACAATTAATATCCTTGTATGTACATGATACCAGGGCAGTCGTGAAGCCATTCTTTAAATTTCAAACTTTCAATGACTTCTAAAACCTTTTCTCCCACATATTTTAGTGATTCAGTAACTTTTTTTTTTTTTTTTAATTAGGCCTGACAGTTCCTAATAGAAATAAAAATAAAACACAAAACCTCTGATTTTTACACCAATAATTTTCCCCTTCCATCATCTATAGCTATGTGCATCCAGCTGGTAGATAAGCTGAAGAAGTTGTGCAAGTGAGGCAGGGAAAACAAGTATGTTGAGCAGTCTGATTTACTACAGAACTCCAGGAAAAAAATTTTCTGGAAAAAATTTGAAGGAACTGAAGGATGGATACAGTCTTAACTTCCCTGTTTATCAAAGGACATTGTTTAGAGCTTTATAAATAAATGTAAAAAAGAAAAATAGCTACCTGTAAGGGGGAAGTACCCAAGGAACATGACTTGGTTTTGACTCTTCCATAAAGCAGAACTGGTTTCCTAGGAAGGAACTCTGCAATAAAAAAAAGGAATTAAGAAATTTCAGACCTTGAATTAGTAATACTTCCTAGTGTTTCTCAGATGGCAATATGGTTTCTTCCACCCAACCTCGATTCAGCTATGAGATTTGCAAGAGTAAGCATCTTAAATCCACAAATACATTTAAACTTTGTTCTTCTACTAATTATTTCTCTAAGGAAAAAATGTGGCCACTCTTGGGGTAAACATTAAAGCAAATGTTAATTGTTTAGTTTCAGTACTTCTGAGGCTTCAGAGGCAGTTACAGATTTGAGTGTTATCACCAACTGAGCAATTCTATTAACCTTTACACCCAGACTTTTGCATAAAATAATACTAACAGCAGAGGAGACAATAAAAGAAGTGAAATCCACAGAAGAGTAGCACGAAAGGCATATTCAGAAAATATTTCTTAGAACTTAAGTAAATTTCACCAAGAAACGTACATTTTAGCATCATATTGCTTTGTTTATTCTTTCCTGTGTTTGTGTATTTTGCTTTGGTTCTGTTCTTTCCACCTGCCAAAGGTATCCTTAAAAAAGAAGGTCTCCATTTATCTAGGGAATTAAAAACACAGAGAAATATGGACGTTTTACTATGGCACATTTTGCACTGCTTTTTGTGAAGATGGTTTTATGAGATATTTGGCTTCATCAGTAGTGGACAGTTATTAGATCTAAACCTCTCAAATCCTTCTGTCTCACACTCAAGTCTAAAGGAAGTTGAATGACAATGGCCAAAAATTAATCTGTAAACCTTTACCCACAAGTAAATTCATTACTATTTTGCAGTAAGTAATAAGCAAATTGCAGGACCTATTTCCCACACTTAAAACAAATAAATTAAAGAAATTAAATATATTGCAGAGATGATGAGAAAGTATCAATTCCTCACTAGTTACTGTGTGGACAATCTAAGCACTTCATACTCTGCTGTTTGAGACAGAAATCAACCCTATTTCTTATGCACATTGTGAAAGGCAAGTTCAGTTTAACATGTACTTAGAGATTCAGTTCTTATTCCTTTATTCGCTGTAGCACTATTCTAGTTTAATCCCAGCTGAGCCTCACCCTTCTGCTTCCAGTCTCCCCTCCAGTAAGATTTATCAGAGAATGGGAACGGTAACAGTGAGAAAACATATAAATTGCGATAAAAATAAAGCAAAATAGGGAATTAATTCAGTACTTCCTATTGGCAGGCAGGTATTTAGTCACTGCCAGGACAGCAGTCCTCCATCTTGTACAGTTCTTATTTGGGAAGACAAATGCAGTAACTCTGAATATACTGCACTCATCCTTTCTTTCATCTTTTGTTGCTAATGCCATAACTTTGAGCCTATCATCCTCCCTTTGGAGGTGGAGCTGTCCTGGTTGTGTTCTCTCCTAGCTTCTTCTGCACTCCTGGCCTACTCAGTTATGGGTACTCTGAGAAACCCACCATGAGATACAGAAAAGGCCTTGTTGATGTATAAACACTACTCATGTTGTTTATATCCCTGTGTTAACAAGAGTGTTTTGGTCACCACTCCAAAACATGGCATCATTGCAGCTGCTATGAAGAAAATTAACCCCATCCAAAACACAAACATTAAAAGCATCCTTCCTATTGCAGGGAATATTAAAATTTCCACCATAGTTTCAGACTAATTAATAAAACTCGCAGTATTGACAGATGAGCAATCTGAAAGGTTAAGTGGTACTTCTATTGATTAGTAATTCAATTTACTTTCATTCTAGCAATTAGCAACCTTCATACTTCAGGACACTGTGATGCTGTTCGAGCCTTTCTGTGATGGGGTTTCTTTTGGGCAGATCAAAGATCAGAGGGAGATCAGATAATTCCCTAAGCCCAAATCCCTACAACTTTACACTGCTATCTCCCTGGCTTCACACAATAATTCGGCTCTCAATTCCCTGCTGACCAGAGTAATGATAATAACCATAGTATGACTGAAAAAGAAGGGAAAATATTTAAATTTCTGGAAGGAGAGAACACAAACCATCCCAACATATTGGCCCTTAATTTTTACTCTATCCATTTCACAGTGCCCCCTGAAGATTTTCGCTAATGAGTGTAAGCCACTCACATCTTAGCAACAGGGTATAGATACGCATTCATGAGAAAGCTAATTTGTAATTTAATTTAAACCCACAAGAAAATGGGAAGTCTGAAAATCATTTCTGTATTTTATTGACAAGCTGGAATGTCAATCAATCCATGAGCAACATGCAAATTACTACAATGACTCTTCAATTTACCTATCAACCTAGTATCCTTGGCAATATTTGATGAATCATTGCTTTGCACTATTTATAACATGGCATTAGCTTTTTAGTGCTTTTGGTATGCTATAGGCCATTGTGTCATTCTGCAAATGACAACAGAGAGGTAGAGGAGTTAATTTTCTCCTGGCATCAGGAGTAATAGATTTCTCATCAGGGAAGTGTAATAAGTTAAAAAAAAAATAAAATTGAAAGTGGCACAAGTAAACGTCTTAAATTAAATGCTTGAAGTGATATGCAAAAGAAGTTTTGAAGATATGTATGCACTGATGTTTTGATACAGACACTGAATTGCCAGACAATTTTTTTAAGTATTCACTTCTCCTTTTACTGCACTCATAGGTCTTTCCTCTTCTTAATAGGAGTATGCAGTTTTAATTTCTCACCTGAGCCATGAAGCTTTATCTTATCTTCTGCCCTGCCATGTAGTCCTTGGATTTCTTTCTGTAAAGTCCACTTATCCTTTGTTTTTAGAACAATAGAGTCTACTGCTCTCCCCATGCTGGCACTCAGAGCTCCTTCACAGAGTATCAGAGCACCATGGGGGAAGAGAGGGAAATGGGAAAGAAACATGACTATTCATTCATCTATGAGGCACACAGGACAACAACACCTCTCATATTACTGTCTGATATTTTATGGTTTTCTCCAGCTCGCCCAGAAAACCATCAATAGATGAGAAGTTTTTACTCTTTATTAATACAGTGTCCTTTACAGGACAGAGTGCTGGTACACTGCCAATGCCATAACTCCCTACTGTGAACTTGGACACTATCCCTAAGAAACTGAAATTGTTTAGTGTCCTCTTGTTATATTAAGAGACTGTTTCTCATTTTCACTAGGTGGAAGCTGAGACTAACCATAATCTTTACTTTGATACAAAAGACTTGAGGATTTGCTCTATGTCTCATTACAATGTACTGTCTTATTACTGTGCAGTTAACACTAGCCTAGCTGAAATGAAAAATAGGTTTTACATATTATTATATTTTACAGGTAATGCTATCAAATATTAACAAGTAAACGTGGAAAATAGTGCAGACAATTCTCATCATACAACTAAATTCATATAAGACTTAAAGTGAATTTATTCAGCATAAGAATGTACAGACTCCAAAAGGCACAAGTAAAAATTACCTGCTAAATAATATCCCCTCAAATGTAAGTGTTAATGTTAGCATTTTTATATCTTCTTGCATGTTTTGAGAGATTTTAGAAGGAATGTTAGGATTCTTATGGTAAAAATTTTATTGATTATTCTTTTTTAGATCATTAAATATTAATATAAGAAAATAATGTTATGAAACAACACAAAACATGTTCAAGGGAAAATAAACTTGCAATAATCTGCCTTTTTATTCAGTTCTTTGTTCAATGGAAATAAATAAATAATTTTATAAATCTTCAGTTTCCTTCACTTTTTACAGTTTTATTTTAGGAAGAAAACCCTTATTAGTTCCTTTTTTACACTTAAAGGAATGTAACCTCACCCATATGAATTACTTCTGTTGTCAACCTCTGTACCTAAAAATGTGTTGATTTTCTTCTTTTAAGTATTACATAAGAAAAAAAAAATTAAGATTTATCATGCTTTGAGGAAGAAAATAATCTGATTTTATCACTGGTTTCCATTTGACTCAAGTCAATAAATTTTAGTATTACAAGTCAGTACTATCTCTTTAAAAAGATTCTGCTATTCTGGATGATGAAACCACTATTACATAAAATATACATTGCCCTTGAGATGTAGGCTTCACATGCCTAACCTAAGCACCAGTTCAACATGTTCTTAAATGCATGTCTAATATTTAAGCATGTGTATCAAGTACTTCTTAAGTAAATTGCTTTCACATGTACTCATTTACTGAATCATGTATCTAGTTTTGTTCTTGTTTTGGAAGCAGTTTTGCAACAGTTTTACAGTTTCTAGACTATATGTACAACATATTTGTAAGACCCTATGTATCTAATGTAGTACAGTAAGGAATGATAAAACTGTTAAGAGTTTCTGAAAAAAAAAAACATTTATGTGATCTTCAATTTTAATTTTAAATTTTATTTTTATTAATTGATTAATTAAATTTATTTTAAAATCATAATTTTTAATTGATGATTAATCTCATAAGTATTTACAAAACTTTGTAGTAAAAGTGAATCATTACAAGACCCTTCAGCAATATTTTATATTCACTGCAAAAACCCCTAGACTGTGGATCCCCGTGTATCACTGCCAATTTAACTACATTTTAACCTTGCTGATAAAAGCAGTCAGAACCAAATTTTGCTGCCTCACCATCTTTTCATGTTTACTGATGCATCTTCTAAGCCCAAAGGGAAAACTGGTTAACATTTGGGCACAATCCTTTAACCCTTTTTCAGACACATGATGGGAATTGCTTGCACCATGGATTATGATTATTCATATGCAATAAAGACTGAATTTACAATGCTTTCTTAGTTCCATAGGGAGTTTTCAGATTCAGGTTCTTTTCTCAAACTGCAATTTCTTGGATTATTTTAAATGACAGGTAGAGAGAAAGAAAACTAAATTCTATAAGGAAGTGATATACTGACTATTGCTTAAGAAAGGATGTTAGATTTTCCAATTTATTTTAAGCAGATAGTATTTAATTGCCCAAATAAGGCTATTAATGAGAGGTAATCAATCTATAAATTACCAGAATATTTTCCACATGATTGACTCACATAGCTTATACTTCCATGCTTGATTATGTTGTCCTTAAGAAATAATTTAATTAAAAAGTAGGAACCAGAAGTTCAATCATTCTAAATTACTTTACTGGATAGTAATAAACATTAACACTAACGATTTATGGACTCTATAGTGACATATAACTCCTAGCTATGTGGGCTACAGAAAAGGAAGAGAAGGGAAACAAATGAGGACCGTCAGCAATACTTTCCCCTCCTTCAGAGATTAAAAGGAATGTTTAATCATGACAAGAATAAAGAGAAACACTGTCATCTAGTCCTCTTTGAGTATGTAGCACAGCAACAGAACAAACTGAAATAATGGAAAGGTGGATCTAAACATTAAACAAAAACCCAAGCCGACCAACCAAATAAAACCAACAAAAATACCCTTAATGAGTGTTTTGTGAGATAATATGTTATTACTCTGTTCATTATCACAACATACTCGTAAGAAAGAGCTGGCTGGTTACAGTCTTTTTCATTGTGCATTCTTAAATTATAAATCAACCAATGTCTATGTAAGAATACAGAAGAAGTATTCTTTCTTTTGATAATCCAAGAAGAAATTTGAAAAGGTCTACGTAGCTCGATGGAAAAGTAGGACATGGAGAAATTACATTTCTAGTTCTATTTGTCCAAGGAAAAAGTAAAAGTGTCACTCTGGCTAAATTAAAAGTGGTCTCCCATATTGTAAAAATGTTATCAAACCAGCAGAATGAAAAAAAGGTCAAGTTTATGGCTGGATGCTTCACTGAATCTGTTTCCACATGGACTTGCCATTTTATTGAAAGTATCAAGCACACAGATCAAGGTTTCATAGGAGTGAATTACTAGACATGGTAAGAAAAACACATCTTAAAACATTTGAAGGTTGTTGAAGCCCAGGTTGTTTCATTACCCATGAAAAAGGGCAAAACTGCCCCAAGTATTTTCTTCTCTAAAACCATTATTGATAGCACTGAACAAAACAAAACAAAAAAGTGACTTGAAAGACATGCAGGAAAATGAAGAAATACTAGAAAAATTGTAACAAAATAGAGCAGTGTGAAATACAACAGTTGTTCATAAATATCAATGCTTTTGTTTGAGAATTTTAATTAGGGTGTTGAAATATCATTAAATTTTGTTTCTTTGGCTTTTTTTTTTTTTTTGGCAGTATGGTTCAAAGTTTGTGCAAATTAAGTACTTCAAGTGCCCCATGAGACTGGGCTTATAATTATATCTCACCTTAACATCAGCTAGTTCAGCTGAAAACAACTAAAACGTGAGAAAGTAAAGAGCACATTTTAAACATTCTCATTTGAATGCATAAAAAGTCGTTAATGGGCAAGTGATTGTGCTAATGCTGCTCTGATTTTTGCAATGAAATTGTGTATTTATAGAGGAGAGCATGAATCACAATTTGTAGAAGTAACAATGAGATAAAGACAACTCAATTAAACATTGAATATTTTCTATGAGTAATGTTAAAAAAATAACTTAAAAAAACAAACAAAGCAAACCACAATTTTTTAAAGCAATGTCTAGAACTGCTAGCTGAAATCAGCTCTTTATAAGATGTTTGACTGATAACTTTTTCTCATAATTAATTTTTTTTTTACAAGTTGCGTGAAGAGCAAGAAATTATTACTCTGTTATAGAGATCCAGCAAAATCCTTTTGTCAAACATATCTAGATTTAGTGGAAACAACCCTTATAACAATCCAATTGAAGAGCAGTGTTAGCTGTTTTTCATGTAATAATATCTAGATGCATACCATGTCCATGTTTTTCAGGTTCTCCAGTATGTTGTCGTTTGACAGCAAAGACATTTGTCCTCTTCATTTCCTAGCTCCTTATTTAGTCATCACAATTTCCTGTCTTATTTCCTTTCCATGATGACCCTTCTTACTCATTAAACTTGTTTGCCTTCCTAATATGAATGCTATGAATTAAACATGCTTACACTCTGTCTCCAAGAGAATTAAGTACATTTATCAGCGTAGACCGTATATCAAATTGGATGCATAACTATCACACAATATATAATATTGTGGCAGTTAAAACAACGACAACAACAGAACTCCAAACAAACAAAATTAAAACCACCCACCCAACCAAGAAAACCTAGAAATTGTATCTTCATGATGTTAAAAATCTTGTTTGTTTGTTTTATGAGAAATGAAGATGCAAAATCAATCATACTTCAGAAAATCATAGTATTGCCACAACACATGAAGAAAGACATTTTAAAGACACTTTCTGGTTTAAAATCTTGTTTTAGGTGTTGCTTTTCATCTTCTAAATGGAATTTAAGCTTAACTTTGTTAACGCTGTTAATCTAAAAAAACTGCAAAAAAAACAAATTGTATAATGTTAAGATAAATCTATAATATTAGGTTGTTATTTACACATTTAATAAATTAATTTGAGCCAAATTCAAAGACAGAGACTCCACAAATGCTGATGAAGACTTTTTTCCCTCTTTTCAATTGTTCCTACCTAGGCCTGCTCACAACAAGCTTCCATTTCATATTTATCACATCACATCAAAGGGAAAATCAACAAAATAAAAAACGTATTTTTATTTCCTCAACATTCTAACCCAAGATGTCCAATTTTCATAACTTGTTTTATATCAGTGTATAGTATGACAATATTTGTAGTGATAAACTGTTCTTGCATAAAACTGCTTTTATGATTATAGTAAACTTCAGCATTTTTTCCCTCATAAAAGTGATTTCTTGCTTCCAGTACTCTGTGGATGAAGCAATTCGTAAAAGAACCCTAATGTTACTTCCCAGTGATTTAATTTAACCAGCTGTAAAATAGATACTAAATTATGTTGCCTTTTAGATTCAGAGGTTATATATGTCCAGCCGGCCATGAAAAATCTAAATGATCTTACCTTTCATAACCATATACCTTGCTGATATTGCTAAGCATGAAAACAGAACAAGGCTCTCAGTTTTACTGTGCAAAAACCTATTTATAACTATACCAAAATTAAACAGCTGTAATTTATGCAAATACAACTTGAATGTTAAACAATTTTCTCTTCCTTATTCTGAAAAAGACCAAAAGATTTGTGGTCCTGAATTTCATCAGGGCTGTTACCTTGCTAGTTAGAGACAGAATGCTTGCTTTGCTCCGCTTTCAAAATAAAGTTCCCAGAATTCCAGGAACAATTACATGACAGAAGGATGAGAAGGGTTGAATGTTCAAATGATTGTAAAGCAATGATCATCTAACATCAAAAACCTATTTCTGTTAATGTACCTTTTGTCTTAGGACTGCTTTTCCATTACCACCACAATAGACACTACTGAGTATTTACTAAATCAACTACCTTGATACTACTGCTGCTTATAGCTACAAGAAATAAGTACAAAGGACAAGAAAATCGGAACACTTTTAGTAGAGAAACAAAGACTAGGCAAACTCTATGAAGTATAAGTAAAAATACATAAAATTGCATATTACTTCTAGGTGGTAGATGTGCAGAGGCATGCAAGTCATGTTCTAACAGCATCATCCACTCAAGACTGATCTTTATTTTTCCTCTCATTTCTTTTTGACATAGCACCTATATTTACATTCCAACCTCAGTTACCCTCATGTGAAGGTCTTAACCAGATCGTATATCCATGCTCACTCTCTCTTTTCTGGCTCAGTTAACCTTTAATTGGTTTTGCACAGTGGAACAGATGGGTGAGGGATATGTTCCTGGGCCATGGAGACTGGAATTTGAATTAAATTATGGCAGAGGTATTTTTCACTCTGAGTCCTCTGGTGCTCTTGAAACTGTATGATGAGGAAGAAGGAGAAACAATATATCTGCTGTCATAGTTTTGAAGGAATTCTTCTGACAACTTTTATTAAGATATATTTAGAGAACACCTTTTAGTTTAACAGCAGAAAACCAAAACTTTTGGGAATTCCTGGCTTTCAAATCCAGGATAATCTCTGGCTCTTCAACTTCAGGAAAACAAACAAACAAAAAACCACCACCACCAACATCAAAAAAAACCAACAAACCTGAAAAAAAGTTGAACATGAGAAACTTGGAAGTCTACTTAACAGCAGCCACTTCAGTTGGATTTGAAGTTATGCTCCCAATTATTACGTGTTCAAGTTCTTTTTTGACAGTAACACCACAAAGTAAAATGACCAGAATTAACCCATGTTCCATGGTTTTGTAAGCTATGTCAAGTCTTCAAACACAGTATATTAACTCCTTACTTCCTGACAAGGTCTTCAATAAAATATTTGTTTAGCTACACCTGTTTTAACTTTAAAAAGAGATTTACTGCATATCTAGATGCCAAAATTCAAAATGCAGAGGAAAACAAAATGAAAACCACATAGTATGAATTAAAAATAGTGCAAACAGGCAAGAGAAATAATTATTTTTTAAGGGGATCCTAGGACCACACATTGAGTATGTTTACAGCATACTCATATGCTGTCATATGAGTCATAATGAGCCATTCACTTCAGAACTACCTCATCTAGTCTTCCTTTCTGCATATGGATTTTTTTTTTAAGTCTAACAAAATAATTGAGAGGAATTTCCTGTCCTTTGAAGAAAACATCCAGTGTGTACCGAAGTTTTGCTATCAGTTTGAATACGTGTTGAATGAGGATCAAATGGTTAAGTCTTTTTTCAGTGCACATAAATAAAGCAAGAGAGGCTTTTATCTGCAGAAATGACAAAAAATATTACAACCAACCCTGCACTGCCAGGTAATTTAGAGAACTTTATTCCAAAGTCAGTTGTATCATGCACTCATAGTACTGCATCTTACACTACTTAAAATAAGGGTAAGAAATACTTACGAATTAAATGGTATAAGCAGTTTGTTCCCATTTTAAAGTTATAGAAATGGTTTACATACACTATACAAGTAAAATTAACTCTAATAAATTTATTTTATCAATTTGCATAGATTTTAAGAAAAACTTTAAAACTGCATAATAATCTGGTTCATAATTATCTGTGATTACAAAAATATCCCCAGTAGAAGATTACTAAGACATTCCACATGATCACATGACAAAGTCTGCATGTGTACCTCTCCTGTAATTTTGTGTCTCTAATTCTTTTTACATTAAAATAAAACCTCTGTGTGATGCTCTGACTATTGTATAAATCTAAAATCTGCTTAGATTCTGAATCAATTCAATGAAAAATTAAAAAGCTTTTGAGATTCTTTGTGAAGTTATATTTCAAATTATGAAGCTCTGGAGAAAATGGGGAAAAATAGCATATTCTTAAAATGGAAATTAATTTTGCATCTTTATGGACAGACAGAGGGGATGTAATACCATCTTTTGTAACAGACTACTGTCTCTCATAATAGAGTTACCTGTGGCTCATTCCTAAAGAGAACACTTTTTCATTTAAATTTGGTTTTTATAGCCACTTTTACATTAATAGTCATAACCATTTATCTGAAGTGAATTATTTATCAGTGCAAGTTAATCACATTAGTTCCTATAGCATTTAAGACAGAACTATGTATATCAAGTAGGACTGTTTGTAGCTCTCTAGACAGTACAATATTTTTTTTTAATGTTCTTGAAAAGGGAACTGTATTCCTAGGATATTTTGAGTTCTGCATCTTCTCTCAATTGCATCAATTATTTAAGAAATAAAACCTGCTCCTTCTACTAAGATATTAAGGTGTCCAGACTACAAAAAACTTGTTAAGGCACTTTACATTACCTGAGAAGACATTTGACAATAAAATAACTGTTAATTCTTTATTAAAATTGAGAAACAGGATTATTTAGGGATATACACTAAAAAAACAAAAGAAAAAAAACTTTGACCAGGAGATACAGAACAATGATGTAGATTTTTATATATTACTGAGACTCCGTTTCTCACCAGCTTCCCTTGAGACTAATATATATATATATATATGCATGTATATATATATGTATATAAATTAACACTATTACACGGTACTTTAAATCAAATTTGTACCATTCAGGTCTGTGTGCCTTAAAAAAAAATTACTTAGTTTTTTTTGCTCTAAAGTCTTTTAGTCCTGTATATCATTGATATAACTTAATAATGTTCTATAATAAGCGGCCAGGATTCAACTAAATGCCATCAGTCACTAGAAGAATGCCACACTATTAAAAACAAAATAATACAAAATGACTGCAACAAATCACTCATAACTCATGAGTCTTTTGAAGCATTTCTAAATATCATGAAAATTATAAAACAAACTGCTTTGCCTTTGCACTGCCTGATCTTCCAGACATGGAGCTCCCTTCTGGACACAGTCCTGGCTCTGCAGATCTGTTATGGCTGGACTGATGGTTAAAACAGCACCTCTAACTGAGGAACAAAATGCTTTCAATGGAAGAGACATACCGTGCTAATAATACTTTTACTTGAAACAAAGATGGCATTATTAAAAATATCTTCTATACATAGTTGGATTAGCTCATCAGCCCACTGTATTGATATACCTTCAAATTATTCAGGTCGTCTCATAAGGAGACAAACAGAAAGTTTGTCCACATCCACAAGCATTATACTTTTCTGTCTTTTAGATAAAGAAGTTCCCAAATAGTCCTTTATTACCAGTCTTCTCCCCCTCATGCTCCCACTTGTGGTCACCCAAAGACCTTTCTTGATCTTCAATTTCCACTAAACAGTACTTTGTCATGGTTTCTAAGTGCCATAGAGAAAAAACTTTTCTCCAGACTCCACATTCTCCTTTTCAGTCTCCAACATTACTGAGTTTCAGATGGCATTTACAAGGTCCACAGATAAGTTTCTGTCCCATAGGCACAACTACAGAGGAGATTTGTCCTTAACTTTTTTCTCAAATGCTTCTGGCTTTCAAGGTATGGAGGATCTTTACAGATTCTTTGAAGTCAAGGGAAACTCTTACCACTTGCCCCTCAAAATGTACAACAGTGTAACTATTATTCATATGTAATAAGTACAACTAAATCAAAAAGCCATATAGTTTTCTGAAAATTTTAATGAATTCCAAATACACAGGTAAATCTATACATATACTTATATATACTTTTCAGTATACTTCTCGGCTACCGTTTTTAATTCCCTTGGAAATATTCTAAGACAAGAAAACCACTCAACTAGACTTCCCAGTACATGGCATGGCTTGTCCTGAATAGGCTGCACTGCATCTGGGACTCAGTTCCTGTATTTGGAGCTTCTATTTTGCAGGTTTGGGAATATAGAATTAAATGTCACACTTTAGATTTTATTAATGCAACTATATTTGCTAAGTGGCTTAATATGCATATGCTGAGTATAGGTATAGTCCCATCAGGAAATGTAAAACACTATTTAAAACAGTGAAATTACCATAATTGAAAGAACACAGATGCTCTTTAATAATCTAGTAGATTGCACCCTCAATGGAAATGCTCGTTAATTCTATTTTAAGACAGTATGATTCACCTGTATTTCAGATAATTATCATTGAAAGTTAGCTAAGCAGAAAGGTTACATATTCTGGTTTGACGGCTCCATCACAGCATATGCAATGTTTTCCATTTGGCAGCAATATAACTGTTGACTTACTTTCCCCACATCTTGTAATTTTTAAGCAGCAAGGTGAGAAAATTAAATTCCTCTTCCACAAAAAGGGTAAATACATTTCTGAAATCAATCTGTCTTCCCACTGACTGGGAAAGGAGAAACATAAACCTCATTTTCAAAATGGGAAAATGTGAAGACTTAGGGAATTACAGGCCAGAGTCTCACCTCTGTGCCCAAGAGGATCATGGAGCAGGTCCTTCTGAAGGCTCTGCTAAGGCACATGGAAAATGTGAGGGTAGTTGGTAATAACCAACATGACTTCTCCAGGGCCAAATCATGCCTGACAAATTCGGTCACCTTTTCACAACATAGGTGAACAAGGGAGGAGCAACTGATGTCATCTACCTGGACTTGTGCAAAATGTTCCACATTATCCTGCATGACATCCTGATCTCTAATTGGAAAAACATGGATTTGATGGATGGACTATTCCGTTTATAAGGAACTGGCTGAACACTCAGAACCAGTGTTGTTTAACGTCTTTGTTGTTGATATGGACAGTGGAATTAAATGCACCCTCAGCAAATTTGCAGACAACACCACGCTGTGTTTCGAGGTTAACACACTGGAAGGAAAAGAGGACATTCAGGGGGACCGTGAGAGGTGAGTCCATGCCAAGCTCATGAAATTTTACAGCACCAAGTGCAAGATCCTCCATACTGACTGGGGCAATCCCAGGCACAAGTACAGGTTGGGTGGAGAGTGGATTGAAACAGTCCTGAGGAGAAGAACTTGGGGCTGATCATTGACAAGAAGCTCAACATAAACCAGCAATGTGCATTTACAGCCCAGAAAGCTAACCATGTCCTGGGATACATCAAAACAAGTGTGGTCTGAAGGTCAAGGGAGGTGATTCTCCCCATCTACTCAGCTCTCGTTAGAACCTACCTGGAGTACTGTCTCCAGTTCTGTAGTCCCCAACATAAGAAAGATATGGAGCTGTTGGAGTAAGTCCAGAGGAGGGTCATGAAGATGATCAGAAGACTGGAGCACTTCTCCTGTGAAGACAGGCAGAAAGAGCTGGAGAAGACTCTGGGTAGATCTAAGAGCGGACGTCCAGTACCTGAAAGGGGCCGACATGAATTCTAGAGAGGGACTTTTTACAAGGATATGTAGTGATAGGACAAGAGGCAATGGTTTCAAAACAGAAGAGAACAAATTCAGGTTAGACATTAGGAAGAAATTCTTCATTGTGAGGGTGGTGAAACACTGGAACAGGTTGCCCAAGGAATCTGAAGATGCCCCCTCACTGGAAGTGTTCAAGGCCAGGTTGGATGGGGGCTTGAGCAACCTGGTCCAGTAGAAGGTGTCCTTGTCTAAACAGTGAGGATCTTTAATGTTCCTTCCAACCCAAACCATTCTATGATTCTATGAATTTTAACATGTTCCCAATTTACTTTGTTCCTCTACATAACACGTTCTTTGAAAAAGTGCCATAGATAAATGAGATATTCTGACTTACCTGTGACGGTAATACTCATTTATCTTCTATTTCAACAATGTAGGTGTATGTAATACTGTATTATTAAAATCTTGCCTTAAACACTCCTAGAAAATCTGCTCAGGCTTCTCAAAACAGCCTCCCACATGGCAATTAAACAAAGGTGGGTTTAAAGGAGTTTATACTTTTCTCTGCCTAGACCATTGTTCCCTGCTGATGTCCTAAGGAAATAGTACAGGAATATTTCATGAAAGTTAGACATTCAATCCACTCAAACAGAGCACCTCCCCAGCCTCCTAATGAATTATCCTCCAGGATAATTTGGAGATTATCTGGGAAATAAAAGCTTGTTTCATTGAACTCTCACTGTTTCTTATGCTCCCCTGCATATTAACTGGCCAACAACTGCATAACAAAACAAAAAAAACCCCAAAAAACTGCACTCATAATGTTTCTACATAACTCAGTCTGATACAGCACTGGGAATCCAGTAATGAAAAGTTTTGATATAGAAATTCCATGAGATGTCACATCTGTATTGTTGTTTTAAGCACTCCCTTTAGTTTTTCAAATAACAGCAATTTTATTCAAGTGCCCCATTGCATCACAAGATTAATGTTATGCTTGAAAAGCATAAGATATTTAAATTTAATAACCCTGAAAAGATAAAGAAATACAGCAGAGTTCAACCACATTGCTATTTCTTTTATTTAAATTTAAAAGTAAAAAATCAGGATGAATCATAGAATCATAGTTTACAAGGTTGGAAAGAACCTCAAGGATCATCCAGTCCAATCTCTCGTGGCAGAAGTACAATCTGAACAAGCATCCTGTCCAGTTGAATCTTAAAAGTGTCCAATATTGGGAAAAATGAAATTTAACATTAAAAAATCATCATAATAATAAAATTAACAAATATAGATAATTTATAAAAGTGTTAGTTAAAACTGTCCCAAAAACTGAGTTCTGGGGAACACCACTTAGAAGAAGAGGGAGGTGGGGTAAACAGTAAAAAAATCAGCTCACAAAAAAATTAAATACTTTTTTTTTTTTCTTGAGGCCCACAGATAAAATTCACACTTTCCATCATCTAGCTAGGAACATGAGACAACATGAGCACAAAAGCAAATTATGAGAGTCAAGGACAGATTGGTTGTTTAGTGTATACTATTATGCCATAAGTGACCTAGGAAAGGTAATGCAATTTAAATTAACAATCTACTAATCTGTCTAAAAAAATACACTGTATCATATACTACTAGTAGTAGTATCAGTCCTGCTTTGGTAAAGAAAATATAAAACTTACCAGAAGATGTTGCAAAGAAAGTGGAATAGCTTTTTTTTTTTTTCTGCTTAGTGCATATATTGAAGTACATTTATTTAATTCTAAATTTCTTGGTTTCTTAACGATGTTATTAGTGTGGATGATTTGCAAAGCAGACACAAATGTAAATGCCCAACTGGGCTCAAAAAAGAAATACATACATACAAGAAGTTGGTCTAAGAAAATGTAGTCCTTATGAGAAGTAACTTTGCAATAATATGACTTTTTTCTCATTTTTCTTGGCAAAAAAATAGTACAAAACGATATAAGATTCAGCAGAGACAAAACCACAGGCTTAAAATCTCAGGGAGATATTAAATTGTGCTACCATTGAGATAAGATTCCTTAATAATAACTGTATATCAAAATGAAAAATGACAATACTAGTTGCAGGTTCTTTATAAATGCATTGCTTCCTCCTCCAGCATATTTCATGAATACCCAACAGAACTTAACTCCTTCAGATGTCCTGTCTCTACTTTGCCAAATTTTACTTTGTTGCTGTTGTAGTGAAACAACAATAAACAACAACAACAAAACTATACTGCCAGTACTGACCATCACTGTTGTTCAGCATACCAGGTCGTATTTAGATGTGAACACTCCTTTTTGACATACAAGTTTAATTTTTTAATTTAATTCATTTTAATATATATCTCAAGATAACTTAATCTTAAGGATTATTAATAATGCTTCTGAGATGTCAATACTGATGTAACCACAACTTGTTGTACAGCTGTGATACTGGAGCAAGTGGACAAGAAGCTTATCAGGAGCAGTCAACATGCCTTTAATATGATGAAGTCATATCTGACCAACCTGATAGCCTTCTAATGAGGATGTAACAAGGTGGATGGATGATGGCAGAACAGTGGACATAGTCTATCTTGATTTCAGTAAGGCATTTGACACCATCTCCCACAGGAAGAAGTGTGACCTGGATGATCGGGTAGTGAGGTGGATCAGGAGCTGGCTGAAGGATAGAAGCCAGAGAGTTGTAGTCCATGGGATGGAGTCCAGTTGGAAGTCTGTTTCTAGTGGAGTCCCTCAAGGGTCAGTACTGGGAGCAGTACTATTCAATATATTTATTGATGACCAGGATGAGGGAATAGAGTCTACTATCAGAAAGTTTGCTGATGACACAAAACAAGGTGGAGTGGCTGACACCCCAGAAGGCTGTGCTGCCAGTCAGCAGAACCTGGATAGACTGGAGAGTTGGGCAAGGAGAAATTTAATGTATTACAACAAAGGAAAGTGTAGCCTTCACCAGGGAAAGAACAACCCCAGGTACCTGTTGGGGACTGAGCTGCTGCAGAGCAGCACAGAGGAAAGGGACATGGGGGTGCTGGTGGATGGGAGGATGACCATGAGCCAACAGTGTGCCCTTGTGGCCAAGAAGGCCAATGGCAGCCTGGGGTGCATTAGAAGGGGGGTGGCTAGAAGGGTGAGAGAGGTTCTCCTCCCCCTCTACTCTGCCTTGGTGAGGACAAATCTGGAACATTGTGTCCAGCTCTGGGCCCCTCAGTTCCAGAAGGACCAGAAACTGCTTGAAGGAGTCCAGTAGAGAGCGACCAAGATGATGAAGGAACATCTCCCTTAGGAGAAAAGGCTGAGGGAGATGGGACTCTTCAGCTTGGAGGAGAATGAGGGGCAACCTCATTGTTGTTTATAAATATGTAAAGCTTTTCTCAGGGGTGAGTAATAATAGGAAAAGGGGTAATGGTTATAAACTGGAGCACAGGCAGTTCCATCTAAATATTAGGAAGAATTTCTTTTTGTGAGGATGACACAACACTGGAACAGGCTGCGCAGGGAGGTCATGGAGTCTCCTTCCCTGGAGACATTCAAAGCCCATCTGGATGCATTCCTGTGTGAGCTGCTATAGGTCACCCTGCTCTGGCAGGGGGGTTGGACTAGATGATCTTTCAAGGTCCATTCCAACCCCTCCCGTTCTATGATTCTATGATTCTCTGAAAGCTCTAGTGAACATGGCATCACACAAAAATGACAGTAAAATACTCTTTTCTACCAGTGCAGCTGAACAAAGAAGTTTAAAAAAGCCACCAGACATAAAACCACAACTTTGACAGCTAACTGTATCCCGAATTTACCATCCCTCTTGTCTCTAAGGTGTAGAAAGATAATTTTCATATAGGTCCACCTCATCCTCTTGCTGAATGCCACACATAACTCAAGTTCACACAATATATTTTGAAACGAAAGGTTCACTAAAACAAGCATCTGAGAAACAGTTCATTACATCCATCCATGTATTTGTTGTGTTTACTCTTCTGTTAAAACTGTTAAAAGCTCAATTTCGTACTTCTATTATCTATTGTTCTTGAAACTTGCAGTTGGCAATATTTCTTGCAAGATAAATATTAATATCTCTCATGTCCTTAGCTATGAAATAATTAATGAACAGGCAGCTGGGTATTCAAGTTCTTTCCCAGAGAATAGGAATTTTACATACTTCTGAAACACCAGCATCTGCTAAAATTCATGTTGATACTAAATAAAAGGACTGTGCAAAAACTCTATGCCAATGGATTCCTAGCACCACAGGGTATATACCGTAACACAGTGTAGTCCTCTGAAATAAATGGTAGCTAATAGAATAAATGTGTTTAAAATGAGATTATTTATTTAACAATTTTCTACTATGTGTTCATTTTTCACACAGCAATTATTTGCAACAATAAAAAGGAGAATTACAGAAAAGTGTATTTAAGTTGCACTGCATGAAACAAAATGCTAATTCATTGCTATAAACCAGCACAAGGACCGTGAATTATTTTTTTCTGTTCTATTAAGGAAGACTGCCACTACTGTTACTTTTAATTTCACTTCATGTATTGAAGAGAAGACCCAGATGTCATGTGAAAACACACTAAGTAAGTGAGCTCTTGAATTTTGAAATGATCTGTGAGAAAAAGATGTGATTTCAATTATATGACTGGAAAAAAATTGAGGATAAAAATGAGTAAAAACTTGCATAAATAGTCATGTGAAAAGATTTTACTCAGTGCTGTTTAAGGCTACCTTCCAGTAACTTGAGGCTATCGACAACATTTTCGTGGTATTTATTATAGAGATTAAATAATGCTATATTATATATATATATTATATATATTATATATATATATTATATATATTGTATATATTATATAATGCTATATTATATATTACTTGACTACCAAAACCAATAGCTCCTTCATATCTTTAAAAACAGTTATAGAAGAAAGACATGAAAGGTGTATTACTTTCTGTAATAATCATTCCAATTGCCACCCTGTGTCTATTTCTATGGATTTTAAAAATGAATCACAGACCAGAAATGCAAAGAGGAGGGGAAGAGTGAAAAGCAAGATAGACAGTCAAAATAGACTCCACTGAATAAAATACTTGCATACAATTTGAGGCCAGTGCTTAGACTAAGTTTTCCAGAGTTTCACACAAAACCAAGTTAGGTACAAGCTGCATGGATATCAGATTTTTATTTAGTAAATAAATACTATGTTATTTAAAAAATTAGGTTTACTAGTAATGTATATTGTAAAGTATTCACAAAATTTACAAATTGTTAATATAAGCAAATAGTCTTCAAAGATTGGTTCTCAAAATATACAAATAACTGAACATTATGTGATTTTCTGAATTTACAGATAATGATTTTTTAAAAGACTTTCCTCACTCTTCCCATAAAGATCAAGCACACACAAAGAGGATTAGGTCAGGGTCAAAGGAAATGCCATTAAGGTTGCTATTTTGATAAGACATTGTTACAGATCACCCAGTAGGATGATAAAGAATAAAAATTACTCTGAACAATTTAAGAAGGTCTATGGATCATAGAACCTACTCTTAGGAGAAACACCCACATCTTACTGCAATCTACTGGAATAGTAACACGGATACAGCAAATCAATTAAGTGTAATTTTGTCATGGGTCCTCTTATTATTATACATTTGCTCTATAGGTTCCAATAGGAACAAGTTCATAGGTTAGATGAATTTTTGGCCTCACCCACTACAGTCTTTTTTACTCTTATCTTAATGCCACCTCCTGAACCTCAGCTAACACATTACTTTATTGCGCTTAAATTTTAGTTGGATAAAATCAACAGTAACTATTCAAAGTTCACTTTATATCTGCCACATTGAAATTGCCTCTCTGAACCACTGCATTAATGAAACAAAAAAGAAATCTTCACACATTCACAAGCCAGAAATTTCTGTTTTACCATATATGCTTTCAAATGAGAATAGGGTTGCCTTCATATATTTTTTTAACCTTTAATTTTCTTTTCTATTCAAAGATATTGCAATCTTATTGTACAATAGGATGTGGGTATATACAGTAAAAGATAGTTCTTTGCTTGAAAGGATTTGCTGAATTAAAGAAATCATGAAGCAGATGTGAGCATGTGTATAAAAAAACCCTCTGTCTCCACAGAGATAGAAATAAGATAGTTAATGCAGGATCTAGAGGATAAGAAAGCAGATTACAAGCCAAATTGAATCTAGTTTTGTATGCTGTTGATAGACAAAAAGTACTAGTACCCATAATGGGCCTCTTGTGAAAAAACGAATCGTGGTTACAATAAAGACTTAATTTTGCTCTGGAAGGAGAGAAAGTTAAGGAGAAACTGCTTCTAAATGTAAGATAAATCAAGCCACTGTAGCCTAAAATCTTTCCTTCCTCAAGATGTCTCATGTCTTTTAATGGTGAATAAAAAAAGCAAAAGAGATAAAGATACTGCAAGGTCAACAGGGATTCTCCAAGGCAAAAACCAACACAGACCTTTTTTTTTTGCTACACTATACAGAGTAATGTCATGAAGAATTACCTGAGAAAATTTGAAAAAACCTTTTTGACTTATCAAAAGTAATATAGCTATGTTTGTGGGAAGACACAATATTCATGTACTGCTATATTGTTGTTTTAGAGTTTTTTTGTTTCGTTTTGGTGGTGGTTTTTTGGGTTTTGTTTTGTTTTGCTTTGGTTGGTTGTTTTTTTTTGTTTGTTCATTTTTCCATACCTGAACTCAGAGTAAGCAGCCTTTATTAACAGCATTTGCACTGATAAGAAATTCTGAAGACCTATCATATATAATGGTATATAATCTGTCATCTATTCAATTCTACCATGTCACCTTTCATGCAGGTGATAAAAAAATGAAGTATTTCTTTAAGTACAAACTAGATAATTATTTTGCTGATTTTTACATAATCTAAGTTAATATACAAAGTTCAATCTCATAGTGAATACTCCATTTCAAATGGAAAGGAAAAACTATAATTTTACTATTAAAATTACAGGAACAATTGAAAGAAATACCAATGAACACTTAAAA
Source organism: Heliangelus exortis (assembly GCF_036169615.1). NCBI lineage: Eukaryota > Metazoa > Chordata > Aves > Apodiformes > Trochilidae > Heliangelus > Heliangelus exortis. Next base: position 74,767,715 of record NC_092423.1, read on the forward strand.
GGGTTACTCTGCCTACAGAAATATCTAGCAAATACATAGGGAATTAAATAGTATATAAGCAAAACAGTGGAGAAAAAATATGCATGGAAAGTTTTAATGATGTACAGAACAGAGCAATGAACCTCAAGAGGTCATGCAGTTCATAATTTCCCAAGCCACAATTCATTAAAAAAAAGAAGACAGGAAAAATCATTCTGACATTTCGAAAAACTACTGAGACAGACTTGCATTTACAACTGCATTTTCTAAAAGACATGTCTACAAGACTAACTGTGCTGAAAGAACAAACAGGAAAGCTGAAGAAGAAAAATGTGCAGAAGAACTTTGTAAATGGTATTTTTCTCAATGTCTGGAAATAGTATCTTATTTCTGGCAGCGTCTCACTGGATATCAGGTATCACTGAAATAGCATGTCAGCACAGATAGGAAAGCTTTTTTTTTTTTTTTTTTTTTTTCTTTTCCCTGTGCACCATGCAGGTAGGAATATTTGATTTCACACACCATTTGCAAATTGCTTTGGGGATTCCAGAAACCCAATTTAGCTTCATGAAATTGATGAATGAGAAAAAAAAATACTGCTGGCTTTGTGTCTGTTGTTTTTGAAAGCTGCACACCAGGGACTCTGGCATATTGGGTATTGCCAATGATTCATTGTCACAGCACTATAGAGAAAACGCTGAAGTTTCCTTTAGCCCCCAGGGAACTTGTTTATCAGAATGTGTAAATTATTTGCATTTAACTGTTCTTTTACCCATCATCTTTAATAATAGCATAAAAGAAACACTGCAAAAATATTAAATCTATTGAATCTATTAAGGCTTGCAAATGAACATGTTCAAGGAGCAAAACCTAAGAACAGATGCAAACAGGACTGCAAGGGGGTGTGACACAGAAGAGATGCTGCATCATTCATGGAGGGCTGGTTTGCATAACTCTGTACCTAGGGCTAGTGGGAAAGGTAGCAGTGGCAGATACATTAGTCCACTTAGGTTTTTAATAATTTTAACAGAGCTGCATTATATATATAAGCTCAGAAGAAACTTATAACATCAACTGATCTGTTACATATATGAGCCAGAACCAAATCCATTTAAATTTTGTTTGAATGTTAGCAATCAACATTCAGCATTCTAAATGAAACAGAATTCCATAAAATAGTCAGTGAACTGCAAAGCAATCATTCACAATTCAAAAAAGCAAAAATGATAGGCATCCTAAACCAAAAAGTGTTCCATGAAGATTTCCATGTCCTAAGAATACTCAGTTTTATGAATCAGAGACAGCCATATTATTTTACATAGAAGGGTGTCTCATTTTACTGCTTTATTGTATTTGTACAAATTTACCAATTTGTGTTCTACTGACTATAATGTACAGTAATTAATGAAAATAGTTAAACACAAAATAAATATCTGAGATATACCAGCTGGATCAACTGTGAGTTTAAAGAATAAATTTTAAAGACTTTAAAGTCACAGACAGAGAAAGTGGTGTTGATCATCAGCAAGTTTATCATCAGCTTCCAGCTCCAGGGAAGTTGTTGTGGTCCTGCTTGGCCAAGTGAGGCTGCTACAGAGGTTGAGACATTATGAGACAGAGTTCCTGTGACTGCTATTTTTCAGTTGCAGCAAGATGAGAAAGAACCTGCCCTTTTACATGTTCCCTGGGAATTCACTTACAGGGTCCTGAAACTTGCTGTCATCACGTGTATTAGTCAGGATCAAGAAAGGATTCCTTTACATAGGACATATGGTCTACTACATAGCCTCTATGGAGCAGAGTCAGATAACCTGATGATTAACATCATAACACTGTCACAGCTCAGTGTGTACCTTAGTCCCTGTAGATAGCATTCAGGACTTACTTTGGCGGTAAAAGATATGGGACCCAGACATCAGGGAACTCATTTATGAGCAACAGCCAGGGCTGTTCAGCTTCACTGAAGACCTTGTCAGATTAACCATTCCCCAGCAGAGGAACAAAACAGACACTTCCAGCTCACACAGCCACCCCCATCCACATAAAATCCCAGTTTGACTGGAAAACTATAGCAGACAAACCTTTCTTGGGGCACGGCACTTCGAAGCCAAACAGCTGTTCTTGCCAAGGTGCACAAACAGTGCTCCAATCTTGCTGCCTTTAGACTTGGCTACCTTTGTTTGGTGCTTCTGCTCCAGCCTCAGCTAACCTCCTCCTTTGGCTGCTCAAGAGTAAGCTGAGCATGCATTGGGAAGCTCACCTTTTATTGGTTGCCCAATCCTTCTCATGCACAGCTGGGGTCACCCCTAAATGGGGACAGGTGGGCTTAACACAAGCTCACGCCTCCCACCTCATAATTAGCAACACCTGATTGCCTCATTTCACTACAGAAAATTCTGGGTGTCAAATTAGCCTTCACTAAGATTATTGGTTAAAATGTATGACTGATGACTGATTCTTCAATACATACATCAGAAATCAAAGTGTTTTGGGTTCTACTAAATTGTTTGTGTCCTTTACCTGTACTTCTAAATTAACAAATACAACAGCCCAGCGTCTAAGGAGACCAAAATGGGAATGTATCATTGCCTAACCCTATGCAGTGAACTGCAAAGAACAGCCCTGCTATACAATCAAATGTTTGAATACAGCTTGCATAACCCACTGAAATAACCATGGAAAATTTATATAAGAGGTGAAGAACAAAATCTTAAAAAAAATTGCTCTGGGAATTTATGTAACCCTGAGGGTATATCAAATATAGTGCCAAAAGAACACATTATATTACACCTTGAATTTTTTTGTAATTTTTTATTTTAAATCTGCAAGAATACCCACAATCAGATAAATCTGCATTAGCAGTAACATTTACAACTACTTTGTGCATCCTTGAAATAAACAAAAAAACATGAGCAAAAGAATACTACATCAGATCTCACATATCTAGGTATATAGGGTATATATAAAAAAAATCCCCCAGGCTTCATATATATATATATGTATATACATATATATATACACATATTTAGACATATATATGTATATACATATATATATATATATATAAAGTTATCTCGTTTAATCTTAATTTATCCAGGATGACTTCAGAGTGTTAGAAAGTTAAATTGGCAGGAAAAGTAAAATGTTTTACAAGCTTTCTCTTAAGCCATATGAAAACAGAAAATCAAGCAGAAATCTCCTCCCCAGACACAGAAGTGCAGTGTCCTCCATGATTTTTTCTTCCCCTACCATGATCTCTTTCTCCAAAAAGCTACAAAAAAAAAATCTCTCAATAAGCAAGAATAAGTATGGGCTGTCAGTGTGTACCAGGTTTTCATGGCAAATTTTTGGTACTGCAGGGGACTTACAGAGGGGTGGCTTCTGTGAGAAGTTGCCAGAAGCTTCCCTCTGGTTTTTGGAGACAATGCCAGCCAGTTCAAAGATGGACCTCCTGCAGGCTAAAGCTGAGTCACTCACAGATGATGGTAGTGCCTTTGAGATATGGTACTTGAGAAGGCTAAAAAAGTGCTGAGCCACTGCAGTTATAAGGGAGGACTGAAAATGTATGAGAGAAAGAACTCTACAGATACCAAGGTATCTGAAGAAGGAGGGGGAGAAAATGGTTCTTGCTTTAAAATCCCATGTTTTCCTGACTTTGTTTTTTTTGTTTTGGGATTCTTTTTTTGTTTGTTTTTTTGTTTTTTTGTTTTTTTCTGTTTTTTTTGTTTGTTTTTTTTTCCATTCTGGATGAATTTTTCCTGCTTTGTATATGTTAAATTTAATCTGTTACAAGAAAAGTTTATTTTATTTGCTTTTCCTTAGAGCTTCTTCTACCTCAAGTTTTTGGTAATTGTATTGCATTTGAGAAGGATTATCAAGAAAGATTTTAATACACATGAAATAGGAAATGTAGACTGCAGAGCATGTTTATTTTTCCAAGTAAATCCCAAAATTAAACATGTCATCATGCCGTAGGTAATTGAAATAGGTAATAACAACAGGTTTATGCTATTCTGTGCATTAGAACTGTTAAAAGATGGAAAATCTAGTCAGAGAACTGCATACACTTTGTTCTGTGAAGGTAAACTTGAAGAAAAAAAAGCCATATAAAATTTGTTTTCTTTTAGTTACCTAAAAAATTAGTTTATATTCTTTTAGTTACCTAAAAAGTGTTCTAATAGTATACATTAAGTAATTTGCAAAAGCAAAATTACTTATTATTTTCTTTGTTGAGAGCATACACACACTCTTCTCAACACACATCAAAATCTTTTTAGAAAATTGACTATACATTTTAAATCACAGTTCATTTCTCAGATCAGTCTGAATAATCTGTGAGTTACAAATGCTCAGTTTGTTTTGAAATCACTGAATGTTATTTGAATAACAGAAGACAAACAACACATTAAAAATGTATTCTACTTTGTCTCAAGTCTTTGTATATTTTTAGGAGGCACAAAGTCCTGTGGCTACCATATAGCTGAGTGGCAGGAGACAGTAAGGAGCTTGTGTAGTATCAGGAAGGCCAAAAATCAGCTGGAGAGTGTGATCTGTGAGATGACTGCCAAACACCAAACCTGTGCCCAGTCAGCCAAATTCTCCCCTTGCTGGTCGGGTGCCAGGTGTGTCTGGTTGACACTTCCTTTGGATGGATTGGATGCCATCCAGAGGGACCTGGATAGGCTGGAGAGGTGGGCCTGAAGTTTAACATGAGCAAGTGCAAGGTCCTGCACCTGCGTTGGCACAACCCCAGGCACAAATACAGGCTGGGGGGAGAAAGGATAGAGAGCAGCCAGGAGGAAAAGGACTTGGGGGATGGTAGTAGGTGAGAAGCTTGACATGAACCAGTGGTGTGTGTGCACAGCCCAGAAAACCAACCCCATCGTGGGCTGTATCAGAAGAAATATGGCCAGCAGGGCAAGGGAAGTGATTCTGCCCAGGTACTCTGCTCTTGTGGGACTGCACTTGGAATATTGCATACAGCTTTGGAATCCTCAGCACAACAAAGATACAAACCTGTTGGAAAGGGTCCAAAGAAGGGCCACAAAGATGATCAAAGGGAATGAGCATCTCTGCTATGAAGATGGGCTGAGAGAGTTGAGGCTATTCAGCCTGGATAAAAGAAGTCTTTAGGACACCTTACAGTGGCCTGACAGTACATGAAAGGGGCATACAGGAAAGCTGGGGTGGAGCTCTTCACCAGAGAAGTAGTGATAGGACAAGGAGGACTAGTTTTAAACTGGAAGAGGGTAGATATAGGTCAGATATGAGGAGAAAGTTCTTCACCATTAAGGTAGTAATATACTGGAATAGGCTGCCTAGGGAGGCTGTTGATGCCCCTTCCCTGGAAGTGTTCAAGGCCAGGTTAGATGAGGCCTTGAGCCACCTGATCTAGTGGGAGGTGTCCCTGCCCATGCAGGGGTGTTGGATCTTGATGATCTTTAAGGTCCCTTCTAACCCTAACCATTCTATGATTCTATGATTACACACTTCTCTAAATTTTCCAAATTTGTATCATTCTTTTCTCTTGTGCTAATGGAGAATTGTACAATGTATGCATCATCTAGAAAAGCTTGCAATTTAAGAGTGGCTTAATGATTTTCTCTGCTCTAATATCTGTTGTCTTCCTAAAAATCCCTAACAGTTCTTTCGTGACTGAGAGTGAGAGCAAGCTTGTATTTTTGAGGCTCACTACTCCTTGACATCTGACTGCAATGATTTGCAATCCATTTTAAATGACAAGTTAGGTTTGTACACTCTCTTTGCCATCGGTGTAATTTTACATTTATCTATACTGAATTCCATTTTATAATATCTTCTACAGGACCTACAAGGATGATCAGGGGACTGGAGCATCTGTCTTATGAGGAAAGGCTGAGAGACCTGCAGCTGTTTAGAATTTCTGTGGTGATATTTTGCTGATATAATTTTTCAAAAAGTTTCAAATTCAATCCTGAAATTGTTTAATTTCAGAAGTTTTTAAGGTATGAAACAAGCTCAGTCAAAACTAATCCCTTTTTTCCCCAGGTTTTCTCATGCAGCAATAAAACCTTCAGTTCTCATCAAACCAACCCAATACTTCTTTCTCTTCCATTATATACTAATTCATGCTTTGAATGAACAGAATCCATTATTGCAAACCACATACAGAAGCTAGGGTGGATAAATTTTTCAAGAAAGAAATAGAAGTACAAATCTCTCCCATTCCTTCATGTCCTCAACACCCATGCTGTTACATGTTTTTTTTCTTTTCTTTTCTCTACAAATCAATATGCACATGAAAAACAATAAAGTAATCAAACAAATAATTATGTAAGTCCTTATGAAACTCCAGTCTTAAGAGTTACAAATAAAATAAAGAAAGTTTGCATAAGTTTTAAGGATGTATCCTAATCTCTTCTTGTTTGACATTGTGATCAATCAAACATATTAAGATTAAAAAAATCAGATTTTGCATAAAACATTTCTGTAGCTGAAGGCATCTAGGTAACTTTTAAAGAGTTCTCCATTAATTTATCAAATTGTACTCAGAATGGATTCCACAAGAATTATCTCAAGCATGCATACTAAAAGAAAGTATAACAAACAATGTTATATCAGTCTGTCACGGCAGGGTTAGGGGGTTTTTAATGCATTCCCCTAGATCACTTGAAAATTTTCTCTTTAGCAATGTCCTTATAAAAGGAGATCAGCTAAAGAAAATACTGTGAAACAGGTAAATGTCAGAGAAATGTACCTGCAGGGTACATTGTATTTACTTGAAAGAAACCCATAATAACAGTGCAAGTGTATAAATATGGATATTCATAAATAATTATGATATAGGTGGTGATCTTTGTATTACCAAAGCATGATAGGAATATGATCCACCATAAAGCATATGTCTTATGCAGACTGAGTTATTCTTATGAAAAGAGTATGTTAAAATATTCCGTTATTTTCTTTATACCTTATTAGAAGATTAGAAATCCAAATCCAATTTAAACCTCAGAAGGAAGTTCTTTGTTCTGCTCAGCAATCACCCCTCTCCACAATAAATATAAAATATTATCTTTTTAAAATGCTGTAGACCTCCTTTACTCGACATCAGTGGTGAACGCACACAAAGTTTTCATGAATAAATGTATTTTGGGGTGGTTCATGTTTGAATGCCACTAGGCTTTGTTGATTAAATGGCACAAAAAAATGCAGCATCCCAGCACTACCTTACACAAGCTTAATCAACATCTTTTTATTTGAATTTCATGTTATTAAATCTTTTAAGCGTTAGAACAGCAAAGGAAAAAATTAATTTATGTCTGAATTAGTGATGAACTTTCTTTGAAATGACTTGGATAAAAAACTTGCAGTGTTTGTAGTTTTCCACAATGCCTTCTAAGTCCTAAAGTAATTTTTTTCAGGCATTATGAAACTCTAGATTAATCTTTTTGGTTTTAGGCTTCAGTGATTAAAATATCACACACTGCCCAGTTACTCAATAGTCCAGCTTGTATGCATTTGTTCGTACCTTTGCACCCGGGTAAGGATTAACTTACATTTTTGTACACTGTTATAGAGTCAGAGTGAGATTTACCTCTATGGAGGGGATTTCCACTTACAAACCTTTGCATATAAACTACAGAAATCTTCAAAATTACTCTAGGTTTACCTCCCTGTTTTAAAGATGAAGAAGTAAGAAACAAGGAATGAAAGAGATTTGACCAAGATCCACCCCCCCCCACCCCAAAAAAAACCCTAAAAAACTCTCTCAGAATACATATCACATTCAGTCCTCTTATGTCTCTATCTTGCTTATCTTATAAGCAGATTTCATACCACTTCTGCAAATAAAGCTGTAGGGTTTTCATAGTAAAAAATAAAATAAAATAAATTCCTGAATACAGTCCATCACAGATAGCAGTTAGAAACAAGAATTCATTTTTAAAATAATCGTAGGTACAAGGAGGAAAGAGGGAGAATCATAGAATAGCTGGGGTTGGAAGAGACCTAAAAGATCATCTAGTTCCACCCACTCCACATGGCCAGGGACACCTCCCACTGGGTCAGGTTTCTTGAGGTCTCATCCAACCTGGCCTTGAACACTTCCAGGGAGGGCACAGCCACAACTTCCCTGAGCAACCTGTTCCAGTGTCTCAACACCCTCACCGGAAAGAATTTTTACCTAATGTCTAACTTAAATCTTACCTCTTCAAGTTTGAAACCATTGTTTCTTGTCCTCTGGCTACACACCTATGCAAAAAAACCCTACCCCAGATTTCTTTTAGGTCCCCCTCAGATACCAGAAGGTTGCTACAAGGTCACCTCAGAGCCTTCCCTTTTCCAGGCTGCACAACCCCAACTTCCTCAGCCTGTCTTGACAGGGGATTCTTCATCTAATATGTGACAGGATGACTTTAAAAAAGCAGACAGATTCAGGGGAGTGGAGGGGGAGGGAAGAAGCTAAGTGAATTCCTGATCTGACAGAAATCAGAAAATGATGTTATTATGAAAAAGATTTTGAAGCTAATTATCAGTAAGTCTGAAGCTTACAAAATATGTCTTGAAGAAATAATAAATAATAAATACTGCAAGAAAGTAGCCATAAATTCACAGACTATGCTGATCAGAAAGTATATCCAAGTATATTTCTGCTAAGGATTAGGTCCTAAGGTAGAGTATGAAACTTAGTTAAACTTGAAAAAAACATTTTCAATGAGGAATTGAAGTACTATTCTGTAACCTTACACTAGAAAGCCAGTGTTGTAAAAAGCTGCTTACTGAACCAAATGGCTAGATTTTCTTATACTAGTTATGGGGCAGAGCTTGATTCTGAGGAAGTTAAATCACAAGAAAAAACATCTAGAGATGTGTTCCATTGGTTTTGCTAGATTTATCTGATTAACTCTGTTTTGCATTAAAAAGGGTACCTCACTAAGAAGGAAGAATTACTATCTAATCCTAGGAAGCGTCTGCATCCTGGCACTTAGTTGATGATAACTGAAATTCAAGTGGAATATTTTGCTGCTGTCACAAGAATGCTGTGTTTAAAAGACAGGTCACTTTCATACTTCAAAACACTTACTGGATTGACATTCAATAACAACATGTGTTGCCAGTGGATATTTCCTATTCACTACCAATCATTAGCAGGACATATTCAAAGCAACTTGTCATTCCAAACGGATTTTAAGGCCAGAAAACATAACCCTCCTTAACGGACTCTGACATGCAATTCCAGTGATACTTTAGTCTCAAGTTATTAGCAGCAGTAACTTTGTATATTTATTGGAATACACAGCAGGTGATACCTACTGGACTGCTAAAGGTCTGAGAGGCAGATTTGCGTCATGGATGATCCAAACATCATTCCAGAGTGGGAAATTGATCTTTTGGTCTGACTCAGCATTACTTTTATCACCTTCTCCATAAGCTGCAGTGAGTAGACCCTGTGTGAACTTGAACAGGAATGATGACTCTATGAGATGAGGTGTTTCTAGAAGCTGCTTTTGACAGCAAGCTGTTTGTACAAGATACAGTTGAGCCCAATGAACAGCTTGCAAGAAAGGAAAGATAGATGGAAAGAAATAATATCTAATGCAGCTCCTCAATTCAGAAATATATGTTGTACAAAATGACCACAAAAGCAGACTCTACCCAAACTGGGAAGATAGATCAAATTGACAGGAAAAAAAAAAAATTATAGCAATAATTGTTATAAGTCTCCAGGGCTCAATAAGGAAACTGGTCAGAGATTTGGAACTGAATTATGAAGAAAGAAGATAAAACATTTATCATAGCAAACTTCATTTAGCTTGACAGATGTAAGATGTGGAAATGTTAAGTGATAGAACAAAATTCATTGTCCTCTCTGTCCACAAGAGTATGTAAAATAAAGAATTCATCCTTTTATTTGTTTTAATGATAGAGTATATGAGGTCCTTGTATAATATACTGAGGTTTATGAATCTTTGCATTTTAAGAAAAAGTAAAGATTTAGTTGTATGAAATGCTAGACAAAGTGTATTATGTTCAGGACTTTCAAAGGAAAAACTGATATACAAGACCAGACCTATTGTCCACATGTAACAAAGTTTACATAGTAACATGGTGCCTTAAATCAAAATCAGGAAAAAAAATACATAAACATACAGATAAAAAACACATGACTATAGTGAAGGACTTACACAGGAATTATAATAAAATATGCTTCTCTGACTGGAAGGTTTACTTCAGTTTGTGACATAATTTCTAAAGCAATTGTATTCATGAATGAAATGCCAGTATGTAATTTATCAACTACTAATTTCTTTCAAACACTTTTTTTAACAAAGAAAAAAAAGAAAAAAGCATTAAACCCCCCCCCCCAAAAAACAAGAAAAGAACCAAATAGCAGCAGGCAACTCATACAAGCATTCTGAAAACCTCTGTCAACCAGGAAAAGTAGTATGAGTTCTCCTACAAATTTACCATGTTTCTACTAAAATTAAAAAAAAAAAAAAAAAAAAAAAAAAATTAATAGGATCTTTAAATTTTGTAGCTATACTCCTTATGTGGGCACATCTTCTTTTTGGACCAAAACCTATATATATTTTAATTTTCTTTTCACTCCTTCTTATACTAAACAGTAATGAAGATACTGAATTCAGATGAAATGCATAACAAACAAGGTCATATCTGAAAGAACAGTGGAGGAATAAAGGAAGCTGACAGACATTAGCTCTCTTAGGACAATAAGATATAGAATACCGGAGGAAAAAATACTAAGAATCTGGAGAAAGTAGAACATGATGTAGAACATGTAGTAGAACATGATAGTAGACATGATGATTTAAAAAGTAATCTAAGACCAAGAAAAAGAATGAAGCCTTAACAATAGTAAAAGAGCATGAAGATGTTAGAAATTAAAGAAGAGAGGAAAAAAAGCAAACACTGGGGAAATTAATAGACAACTCAGCCATTTGAGAAAAAAAAAGGTTACTGGGGAAACAGAGAAAGAAATACAGGTATAATAAAGACCCAGTAGATTTAGGTTTTGGAAGCAGATTCTTTAGCAGAAAACTAAAATGCCAAGGTGTTACAGAATAAACTCCAATCAATTCTTTATAAAAATGAAAAATAAGAATGAATGTTAAAGTGGAAGTGGGGAAAATACTGAAAGTTATCTCAGAGGGAGTGTTTACAGCTGGTTCAGAAATGTCAAGAAAGAAAAATATTAAATTATGGTTTACATTCAGTGGGAAGATTCTGGGAACAGCACTAGAAATAACACAAATAAACTGCTATGTAGAGAACTTAAAATTGTATGCAATGGTGTTAATGCTTAGATTCAGGTTGTTTGAGTTTTCCTAGGCACTGATATCCATTTTGATTTTGCTGTAAAATTCGGCACTGTAAGAAAATAGAAGCAATCACACCCACATACAGTAGCTGAATAGTGAGGTCAGACCAGGGGCAAATGAAAATTGGTGAAAAATAATACTTCTAAAATACAAAATAGACACAAACTATTTCTGACATCTGGACAGCTCAATGATGTCCCACCATCATTCAAAAATAAATGAAGCTGGAAGTTTTTCCATATTAAGTATTGCTGACCATAAAGAAAATAAAAAAAAAATAAAAAAAAAATCAAAACACTCGGCAGTGATGGAAATGTAGCCATTTCAATAGCACTGGTTGCAGTTTCAGTTGTACAAGAATCTTTTTCAGGTAATTTTCTTCCAGTTTGTACAGAAGATAAAATGTAAAACAATGTAGTAAGACTAACAATTCTCATGGTTTTATATGCAGTTTGAGGTACAAATCTTAATATGGTTACTCCACATAACATTCCTATTTCTTGCAAAGTTTGCTCAAAACTGATGTCCTACTTAAAAGCTGTTTCATGCAATGTGATTTCTATTAATGGATAATAATTATTTAATAACAACATTCATCCTTAGAGAAGCAAAATTAATCATACAGATAGGTGAAATGCAAGCAATTAGTTGTACACCTTAGTGATCTCGTAAGTCTTACCTACTTAATGCCCTAGGGTTATATGTGATACAGCAAATTCTCCCTTGAAGATGTCATTACAAAATTCAGATTTTGTACTTTGAAATGCTTGGTAAAATAGAAAAAAACAGATTTTTGAAAATTGTTGAATAATATGTGTCCAGCTACTCTGTCTACTGACATGGTGTTGCAGAATAAGGTGTTCTGGTTTGAGCCAGAACAGAACCAAAGGTCTTTTTAGCAGTTTTAAATTTCAGTGAAGTCTCTGCTAAATAAGTGCACTTTCTGATATTAAAACCATGGTTTTCAGTCAGTGTCTGCTTCTAGGGCTGATAATGCTCCATGTTTACACTTATCACTGGAGAGTGATATGTACAAAGGTTCTTCCTTATACTTACTTGCATAGAAATCTTGTCTCTTCTATATTACTTGTGCTTTGGAAATGAAAGGGAAGAAAAGGAGTCACACCTGTGATGCGCTTGTGAGGACAAGTGGACTGAGTGAGTGATAAAAATTTACCAGATGAAGTATTCCATCCCATGTGCATCACATGCAGCATAAATCTCTGCAATCATGAGGACTGAACCCTCTTCTTCTATGTTCAGCATCCTGGGAGGACTCTGTCTCTTTGTCTGCCTTTGATCTTAACCTGTGTGTTCCTGAATCTGTGCATTCTTTCATCCAGCTCCCATCTGCTACTTGGTCCAGGAGTCCAGTCCAATACTTTCCCAGGGTTACCCCGCAGCCTCGTTGGTGACGTGTTACTAGGGGGGAATGAGATATTTGTTTTGTATGCATACATGTATGTCTGTGTACATGTACATACACAGATCTCAGTGTTTTCCTTTTTATTATTGCTTATTTCATTAAAGTGATGTGGTTTAGTTTCCAGTCCATGACTCTCTCTCTCTTTTATCTTCTTTGGCTTTCTTTGAAGGCAGAGGAGTTAATAGACAGCGTCTGTCCATTGTTTAATTTTTAGCCCAGTATTCATTATAACAGGGCCACTCAGAAGTAGAAGCAGAGGATGACTCCAGGCACTCTACGACTTTACACACTGGTTACAAGTGGTCAGTTACAAAAATTACTAATAATTCTAGGAATACAACTTTTGCAACTGATATAAACCGAATTTAGTGATAACAAATAACTCTTCAATGTATCCATAGAAGGAAAATTAGGAGATAGCATGGTGTTATGAAGCAATTAAATAGAATTGCACTTCCTAAAGAACACTTGAGACTGTAAACCTTAGAACCATAGGATCACTGGAGGGGTAAGCATAACACCATCAAAAGAGGTGGGAACCAAAATTTCTGTGTAATTTGTGATTCAAAAACAGACAAAAAAAAAATTCCTAAACCCTTGAGAAATCTCAAAAGGCAAGAGAAGATACACTACACCATGTTTTCCTTACAAACAGAAAATGATATGTTGTATTTGAAGGCAATAAAAAACCCTATACATTTTCCCCTTAATGCAAACAGTTTTTCTTAGATCTTGAATGCTGTCTATTGCTTTTTGTTATAAGGTTTAACATTAGGCAATCTCTTTGCTTAATAGAGTTCAACATAGTGCTTTTCTGTAAAATGCTATAATTCGTGCAGTCATATTCACACTTAAATACATTCACTAAAAAAATCTACTTATATTTCTGGGCAAGTTAATTCATTACACTGGACAATAATGTAGACCAGTTAACATTTTAAAATGCCAAGTGGATTTGTTTAATTGCACTGGTATCTTTGCAGATCAGAAATACAATTTTGACCTTCTGAATGGTCATATTAACATTTAAAACAAATCTACATACATCAAGTTATGTAGACTATTTGTTATAAAGTTCAAATTATTTTGAATCAAATCATGCAAGATTAGATAAGAAGATGCAAAGGGTGGGAGGAAGATAAAACATTGCAGATTCAGCTAACTGTTGATTACTAGAAACAGAAAGGTTTCAACCTGAATCTAAAAATCTTTAAAAAACATTATCTCATGTCCAAAATTTACCTGCATGCTGAAAGCAAACAAACAAAAAAACTCCTAAAAAGAGCCATTATATTACAGTTTATCAACTATGGAAAAATCCAAACACTCCACTATTAATATCAAAACTGAACTTGTTTATATTCTAAGAAATGTCTTTTGCAAAGTAGACCATGAGTATTGAGGTGCATTCTTAATCTCCATTAAATATAGCAATATATACACCTTGAAACAAGAATAAATATTATGGATTTTTCAGTGATTTTATTCACACCAAGTTTGCAAAACACATTAGCCAAAATGACGAAAGCCATTTTCAAAATGTACAGGGAGATATAAATAGAGGCATTATTGAAATGCTGAAGTGCAAATCTAAATCAAAAAGGAGAAGAAAACTGGATATAAATATTGTAATGCTAATATGCACCCATAAGTCTGCTTGTACCCAACAAAGCACACACCTTCTCAGTAGTAATTTCCTATAAGCTTTTGTTTTTCCTTTTTCTTCATAATAAAATTTTAGGAAAATACTTATCTTAAGAATGTATTATGTGTGAATATAATATAAAAACGTGAGTGTATGTAGCGTATGTGCATTACATATGAACACAGAATATGTCCATCTTGTGAAAAAATCAGCCTACTGTTATTATCTGTACCATTTAAGACTTGTAATTTTTTACTTTTTTTAGCATGTAGAATGGTAGCTCCCAAAGGTTTTACAATTTATCTTAGGTATTTTACACAATAAGAGAAAATGTCCTTACCCTGAAGATGTCATTATGCAAATAAGAAAAATAGAGAAGTGAAAACAGAGAGAGGTGTAAAATTATTTGCCTGCTCACACAGCTGCAAGTTAAAAATTTCTTGTGGCACATGCCCATTCATAAATGTGTTCTGGGGATTACCTGTTCTAACACCTGTTATTAGCAAAAGCAAATTTTTCTTAAAAGTTGCAAAATCATTCATCTAGGTTTTGTTCCTATTTCTGGATCTTACCTTTCCACCCCAGCACCTTTGTTCTCAATAGCATATTCAAAGCCAATGAAGATCATAGTGACTTTACCTGTGACAGCAACTGCCCATGGGATTTTGTTAAAACAAGATCCTTTCCTTCATTTTACTCCATTCTGCTTAATTTCTTCTAATGCAATGTAATCTGGAAAGAATGTAAAATGATTGTTATAAAAAATTATGGAAATTGCAATATTACTCATCCAAATAAATGACACCTATTTCACACTTGCACTAATATGCTATGTCATACCTTTACACTGTATCTACTGAGTGCTGCAAGAAGTAGGGATTCAGTTTGTCACAGCTTAGCAGTCTGGGTGGACCACAAACCTGGGACAGAAGTACTCTGTATTTCCTCCCCGACCCTGACAAAGGGAAGATAAAAAGGGAATAAACACCAGAAGCTTTAAGCTGGAAACTGAAAACAATTGGATACAGATTTACTTACACAAGGGAAAGGTAATAACACAAGGGATAAAGTAAGAAAGAATACAAATATATGCATATAAATATATATATATAACCTGATAGATATGGGCTCTGACAAACACATGGAGAGTTGGTGGTAAATAACAGCGGCACAGGCAGCAGTAATAGAAAAGAAAGAGGGAGGAGCTGTTGAGTTTCCTGATTTTTATAGAGCATGGCAGGAAATGGGAGGGAGTAGATCCCTCCTTTTGTGTTCTGCCCCTCTCAGAGTCCTAAAGCCCTCCTTCTTCCGTTCCTCCTGTTCAAACAATGACACAGTTCATCTCAGGGTATAGTGCAAGGGTGAACAAAGATACTCAAAATAGATGAGGCAGCAAAAACAGCATGGAGCTCTACCTAGACTGATCTGCCTTTTGAAAAACCACAGCCTTCCAGCAGACTTAAATACTGCATTGTAAAGGTTTAAAACTACTTCTTCATTCAGAGCCCTGAATTTGAGTAAAAGCAATCTGGTTTTGATAGAGATACATATTGTGCAACATGGTGGTACCATTCTTTTAAATACTGAATAAATTCTATGTATATTTACACCAGGTAAGCTCCTTAGCAATTGAACATTTACTACTATAAGAGGTAACTTAAATAACAACAGAATTGCCTATACTATTAGATTATCAGAGCACTTCCTAATATGATTTTGTCTCCATGCCAACCCAGATTCACCGAATCAATTCCTGGGTACAGTTTACAAGTGAGAATGCTCCAGAAAAGATGGCCAAGAGACAGTTTCTATGCAGCCTGTCTGCTCTCTATGTTAACAGCACAACTCATGCAACTTTGGGGTGTTCTGTCTTGCTTGGACAGTGGTCGTGGAAACATCTGTGGCACTAGTTAGTAGATGTAATTATATTCGTTCTGTAAGTCTTTGCACCACTCAGCCACTGAGAGATAACGAAGGCTTATTTGAGGATTCTAATAGCAGCATAAGCAATAATAAGGAAATGATTTCCAGAAAAAGAGTATTTCATTAAAATAAACACAGAACCTTAATATTGTTTCAGTGTTGGCCACCAAAAAGTGTTTGATTATACCTACACATTCAAATAAATTGAAGTTTCAAATAAAACTGAGGTTAAAAGCACCAACATTCATCAATTTGACACTATTATCACAAGAGGAGGTTGAGACAAGATAGCTGTATATGCCCAGAATTATTTTTTTTATTTTTGTGATTCCTTTTAATATTTATCTTCTAATTTATTGAGTTTATTTTTGTTAGTTTTGGAATGTGTATAACATTATTTAAAAAAAAAAAATCTTAAATTACCCATACATACTAGTAACAATAGCATAGTAATTTGATTTGCCAGAAATACCTGTTACATTGAGATACTCACATTATGGTTAAGAGCACTTAGTGTACAATTCAGATTTAGAAAGTGTCATGTTAGGTAGTCTCATCTCTTGATTCCACTTGTAGGACAAAAACTGCTTAGAGAATGAGGCAGGTCTTCAATTTTATTTTGTATTTGCATCATTCAGTATTTTCAATCAGACTTTATTATTTCCTATAGTAATGCAGGATTAAGGATAGAAATAATAATTTTCTATTTGACTTTTTTATTGCAGTAGTCATTGTATCTAGCTAATAATTTAAGAAGTTTAATGTCTACAACACACTCATTAAGCAAGAAGATATTATTCTTCAACTTTTGCATAAGGTCTTCGTGCACTTTCTTGAAAATATGTTGTTTGAATGGCATGAGGACTGAATTCCAAAATTAAAAAGTATAGATTCTGTCAGAATTATTGGTCACTCATAGCTTTCATTCTCAGTGGAAGCTGTGATTACTCCATACCTATGCTACTTAGGTCCCAGGCATTCTAATTCAGTAAAAATTTCCCTCATATTCTTGTTCCAGTCAGAGAAAAAATCCACTTAGATAATTCAGGATTGAGTCCAAAACAAGGGAAATAAATATTATGTCCCTCTGTCGAATCTTGCTTTAAGCAATTTATCCTAACATTTGGTGAAGTTACAAAATAATTTAAGTTGGAAGGGACCACTGGAAGCCATCTTGTTTGGTTCTTTGCTTGGTTGTACGAGACCTTATTCAGTCAATAAAACTTCTCTAAGGATGGACAATCCCCTGTCTGTATTAACAATCTAATCCAATAAATTTGATTACCCTCATTAGAAGAATTCTTTCTGTATATCTAATGGAAATTTCCCATTGTGCGACTTGAATTTGACTCTTCTATTACCCTGCACTTCCAAGAAGCACACACAGGCACTTAAGTAGAAGACTTCTAGAAAAATAGTATGCAATCATTTGCTGAACAACTTAGAAGAGGACGACAGAAGTTCATATAAGAAACTTTGAAGCTGCTTTGAAGATGAAATGAAAGGCAGATAACTGGTTTGTATCTGCTGAATCATGTGTCTTGCCTGAATCATGGTAAATTATGGAGAAGAGATTTAGATTTTCTAAGTAACAAATCATAGAATCATAGAATGATTTGGGTTGGAAGGGACCTCTAAAAGTCATCTAATCCAACCCCCACTGTAGTATGCAGAAGTCCTAATTCAGCCAATTACATACCAAAAGTTTACAAAAAACCAAATATAAAGTATCTGGATTACACCAAATTTGTCCTTCCAAGACCTGTTAAACAGGAGGTATACAGGACCAGGACTCAGAACTCAGAATAGAGAAGAAAAAAAAAAAATCTACCTCTTATCAGGGGAGCATACATGAATTCATAGAATCATAAAATCATCATGGTTGGAAAAGACCTTCAAGATCGTCAAGCCCAACCATCTTGTGTAATTATGTCATAAAAATTAGTTATTAATTATTCTGTCAGTTAGACACAGGTTTAATTTCAACATGTTTATGGTTTAACTATATCATAATAATGACCATAGATGCATTAATGCAAAATCCAGAAAATCACAAAACAATATAAATAAAATTTTACAATTCACGATATTATGAGAAAAAAATGGTGTGTAGCTGTATGAGAACATTATCTTCGGAATGGAATGTTCCATTAAAAAAAAAATTGCTCTATTATAGAAGACAGTTCTGTTGGGAATTTTTAGATAATTCCTGAACCATAAGACTTAAAATGGGACATTTAAAATTTTATCATTAAAATTAATGAAAAATCTTTACACAATTACTATTTCCCAAATATGGAAATTCCATTTAATTAAAACAAATGAAAAAGCCAAACCAACCAATCAACTAAAAAAACCCAAACCAAACAAATAAATAAACAAAAAAACCCCAACCCAAACAAACAAAAAACACACACAAAAAAAAAACCCCAAACAACAAACAAAACCAAACCAAAACATTTGTAATGAGCATGTTTCTGAAAAACTCTATGGAATTTGAATATTGATTTGCAGAGTGAGCTGTCACATGAGCCTAGTAATAAATGAAGCAAATTACATTTCTTTATCTTGGGCTCTGGGAAACAAAACCTCAGAAGACGAAGTCTCTGTGAAATTACTTTGGCTTCCAATTTCTAATTAGTATGAACAGATTCATTTTAAATATAAACCCATAAATGTAGTAGCAGAGGACCAAAATAGATTCTAACTTGAGGACTGCAATACTAATCTTGAGCAACACTGTGCTTTCACCAGTAACATAAAACACTGTCTCACCCAAACTCTGTTGGACTCTTTGTGGTGTGCAAAGAGAACAATGATAAAAATGGCATAAAAGTTCCTGAAATAAAGTTTCTTACAATATAGAAGTTAGGCTATCTGTGCAATCTGTAAAGTAGCTCAGAAGTGAGGATTTTTTTTTCTGGATTCCATATAGTTTCTTAGCTTCAGAATCTCACTGGCTAGGTAGGAGCTCTTAAATGGCCTGTATCTCACACAGTATGATCAGGTATCCTGGACTGTATGTCCTTATCCAAATTCTTAACACACAAGCACATTTCTGGTCTTGCTTAAAATAGAAAAAGGCTGTGCTTGTTTATTTATGAAAAGCTCTGCATAGAGGAAGTCATTACATTTACCAAGAAGTTGTCCTGCTGCTAGAATGCGTAGCCATTTAGTATGCTGTACCAGCAATATGTTTTCTACTGGAAATATGTTTTTTGCAATTGAATATATTCTTTTTTCTATAACTTCTGTATCTGGGTATCAGCAGAAGAAATTTAGAATGAATAGAGTATACATGACATGTTTTCTCTCTTCTAAATGAATTTTTAAAGTTCTAGAAATTCATTATAAAGTGACACTGTTGATATCACAAAGAGAAACCTCTGAAAAAAAAAAAAAAAAAAAAAAAGCAGAAATGTTTCCAAAACATCATTGTGGACGTTTCTGCATATAAAATGAGATTTTATTAAATGACCAAACCTCAACTTATTTTAAGCTTTCCAATTAAAGTTGTTTCTCAAATAATTCCTAGGTTTAACCACTAAGGTATTATGAACACAATATTCTTTGAGATTTATAATCTAATCTGTTTTATGAGGGTTCCGTTTATAATTCAAGCAAACCCAGCACACAGAGCATATTAAAGGACAAGCTTGGTTTGCAAGAAATTTGGAGTACATACTAATTCTGCATTTTCTACATAGTGTATATTAATGATTCCAACAACTTAATGTAGCAAAGGCCTTAGTGCAATTATATTAGTAAACAATTAAAAAATTATTAAACAATATTTTCTAATGAGATACCCAGTAAATACTAATAAAACACTCCAACTTGTATGCTAGATGAGGTCATAAATACCATTATAGCTGAGTAGTTATCCATTAACGGCAAGTAAACTATACTGGTCATTGTGTTGGCCATATTTCATTGCACATATATATTCAATCTATATTGTACACATTACTACATTCTTCAAAAAATAAAGTGTATCTCAATTTTTTCTACAGAAAATATTTAAAATACTTTAATAATAATTTAAATATTCTACTATTAATATTAATATTTTAATAATAACAAATATTTACTCATTTGCTTTTCTAGCAACACTGTTCTGTGATTTTTCTTCTCATGTTTTTAAAACCAGAAGTAAATACCAAAGATTTTTTAATTTTCTTCAGCTTTGCAAGTTCTTATATGACATAAAATGTACCTCTGTAGACTGTAAAAGAGATTCATACACAGAATAAGACCTCTGCTTAACATAAAATGCACCATTGATATTATACTGGATGCAATCTACCCTGCTCACATAGAAAGGAACAGTACAACTATAACTTATACGTTCTGATTCCCTTTGTAGCACAATGTCCATTGCATATGTCCTCTTTTTGCTCACCTGCATATCAAATGTATTCCTATTATTCTCAAAACATTTCTGTTCCATTTCAGACAATCTGACTCTGAGGAGCTTGTTTATAGGTTTGTTTGTTTGTTTGAAAGTATCCTATTTAAATTTGTACAGACACAAGGAAAAACAATTTTCAACAGACACTTCCTGCTCCTGCATTCCACCTAGAGAGGGACTAGATGGCTGTGTAAATCACTTTTCAAATCTAAGACTCCATCTAAATTCTGTCTGCTTTTCCCTAGATACATATATATATGCGTATATATATATATATATGTATATATATATATTAAAACCATGGCAGAAGAAAACACCCTAAAATCAACCTCACCCATCACTTATCGGGGGTATTAATTGCATGTTTCCCTTTATACATTCACTGTTTTTGTTAATATATTTACCTTCCTGTTCCCAGGAGAAAATTCCATCCGAAACACAGTGTACCATTATTCAAATACATTTTAACTCTCTTTAGAATGTCCATAGCTGGTCCTACCTACTTGCATACCACTTTTTTTCTTTAGTTAAACACTTTTTCTTTCTGGCATTCCACTTTCTTACCCTTCATGACTGATTTAGTGCTAGCAATTTCCTCATAGTCTGATATATTACCGATATATATCCCAGTCTGATATCTCATTCTGCTCATAGAAGCCTGAACAATAGGCATCAAGATCACTGGATTTATCCAGTGGGATTTTAATCCATATATGTGTGTGCACAAATACATATATACATATATATGTATACATTTATGTTCTATGAACCTCTTTTAAGAATTCATGTCACAAAAGTCTTTCAAGGTCTTCCTTTCACACCAAGATATACGAGTGCCTTCTTCAATGTGTTAATACTTCCCTGTATCAATGTAAATTCTTACTCTTTTTTTGGCAGCATCATGTTTGTGACCTAAATCCGTGATGTAATACACAAGAAACCAGCTTTTTTTTCCTCCTTACTAAGCATCTTATTGTCCTATTCTGCAGTGAAAATTTGTTATTCCTCTGTAATGCTATACTTCTCAACACTATGCTACTTGTACTATCATAACACTTCTGAATATTCAGTTCATTGTAATTAATATTATTATCTCCCTACTTTGGCAAAGCTTGTCACCATTTTGACTTCAGGTATGTTTAGCCCATTTCTACATTTCTTTTTCTACTGTGAAGATTTTAAACTGAGAATACACTTTCAAAAGAGTAAGTTTTAAAAGTAGTTGTTAGGAATTTTGCCCTCTATCTTCCTCTAGTTGTAATATCTTATTTTCTCATATAGTCAGTTCTTCAAACTGAGACTCACACAGAAATTGAGTAAATACTAATTCTTCAGTTTAATCCATTATTTCTCATTTGACAAAAGTCCAGATGCTTTACAGATGACAAGATCACATCTGCTAAATTTAGCTTGGTCAGAATCAGAAGAAACAGTAGAAGATAAGAATCTGACATGGTGTGTCTGACATATTCAGTTTGTACTATTTAATTCCATAACCTTTTAGATTTTACTTTGAGTTATATGTTCAAGCCAGTCCAGTAAGATCCAAACGGTGAAAAAATGTGGTATAAAACTCATTAATGCCCTGTCCCACTTCAATATGAATGTGAATCTTTCAATATGAATATTAGTCTTTCATCTTATATTTAACACTGGGCTAAAAAACATATTCAAGCATTAATCTACCTTTCAAAAAAAAAATCCATTCTAGTTCATTCAACCTTTTAAAACAGTTGATTGTATAAGTTTTGCTGCCCTTTGCTGCCTTTTCCCTTTTAACATCATCTTAATGTTGTAGAATCAACCAAAGGAAGCACTAAGTATGTCACTTCATTGACTGAATTAATTACTGCAGATAATATAGTTCAGTTTCTTTCTTCTACTGTCATTATTTTCAACAGTAATATATGCCAAAAATGCATGTGATTTATTTTCTTTTTTTTACTTCAGTAGGCAAAGAAGACTTACTGAATATTCAGAATTTAACCTTTTATGTAATATGTAAAGGCTTTGTCCAGCAATGAAAATAGAACACACTTAATCATGGCATTCTTGCCAAGCTGTAAAATTTTTTGCTCAACTTGATGAAAACATTTGTCAATTCAGTGAGAGCTCATTCTTTCCATCAAGAAAAATTTTACAATCACAAACAAATCCAAGAGAAATGATTCAGTTCTATGTGGGTATTTTTAAAATATATAGAGAAAAATCTAAATAGAGAGAATCTTAATTTCAGTAGTCTCCATCTTAAATAGCGGAAAGTTAAATCTACTTAGTATGCTCTAAGTACTTAGGTCACCTTGGAGCTTCCTTTTCTCCAGGCTGAACAACCCTACTTCTCTGATAAACTATAGAATCAACATAATTAGGATTGTTATAGAATAAATTTAACTTTATATCCAAAGTTCAAAATAATTTAGAACCATAGTTATTTAAAACTCCCTATGGGAGTGGGAAATTTAATACATTCACAACTATCCACTTCATAAAGGCCTTCTACAAATACATAATCTAATGTACAAAAGTCTAAAAGACATGGGAAATTTTATATATGCAGAAATAATGTAATGCTAACAAAGATGTAGAAAAGCTCAATATAAGATTCTACAGGAGCAGAAAGTGAGATTATTTGGATCAAATACAGTTTTACTCGTTCACATCCCTACTTTCATACATACGAGAAACCACCAAAACCCATGAGTCCAAGTAGTCTGGCCAGTGGACAATCTTCAAGATGCATGAACTCAAGTGGTTCAGCCATGTCCTGGTTTGGGTGTAACAAAACACCAAGACATACACCCAGTTGTCTTGTCAGGACTAAAAATTATTCTGTGACAACTGCTATTCAGTCCTGTTAATGGAGGTACTATTAAAATCCATCAATTCTTGAAACTTTTGCCATATGGTGCTCTCACAAGCAGACAATCCCTTTCTTTATCTACTCATGTAAATCTAGCATTTCTATTACAAATCTCTACACAAAACACTGACACCTGACATTTTAGAATTATAGTATGCTTAACAGCTTCTTAGCTACTATGACGTGATGTTCACATTATTCTCACAGTTGCTAAAAATGTTGCTTTAGAATGTGGATAATCCCAGAATTTCTGTTCATCTCATTGCCTAAACTGTTATTTCGCCTAAACTGTTATTTCTGAATAACCGCAAATTAAAAAAAAAAAATGCTTTATGGTGGCTTTAGAATAGCTGTAATTATAAGAATCTCATTCTTATGATATGCAGTTCTAAGCATTGCCATTAAAGGAATAAGTCCAATTTGAATATGAATTAGATTCATAATGGGATCGTAAAAATACATAATCAAGGTAGGCTATCAGTTCCAGTCAGATTATAAAGACTAAAATAAAAATTAAGAGAGCCTCTGCTGTCATTCAAGATAGAAAGACAATTGGGCTGTTACTACAGAGAACTGATGAAAAAAAAGTGACTGCACTGATGCCAAAACAAACCAAACTTACTTTATGAGACTGCATATTCAATGAAGCTAACTATGGTCTGGATAGTTTCCAAAACCTTAGATGTATCCTGCTACATGTATAATTTTTAAGGTAAAAAAGTAGAGAAAAAAATAATCTCTCAACAGAAATATCAAAATGAACTTTACTTCTGTAGACTATTGCTGATGATAAGACATCATTGATACAACCATCAGCACTGATGTAGCCTATCTTTCAAGGAACAGGTATAAAATATGTACATAATTTCTATTGCACTTTATGAAGTCAGCAGAGGGATCTGGGCAGCCATAATGTGGTTATAGTGTGGTTATCACCAAAAATAGTAGCCTCACTGTGCTAGTCACTCACAATACCATGCCCTCAGATTCTATTCTGATCCATATACTTGTCACAAAAAATACAGGCTTGAAAAGTCTCCCTAGCATTTATTCTCTATGACATTCTACTGAAACAGAAAGTAGTAAATCTCTTGCTTAACAACATGTTCCAGTATACATTTCAAGATCCCTAGTTCCACCCTGAAGACTGCAAGCTGTACGATGAAACATGAACAAGTCAGGTAGGTAACACAGAAAATACCAAAGCAGAATAACAGCACAGCCATTAAATACTGTATTTTTGGAATGCAGATTGACTGACTCATTTGTGTTCTGCACTGAACAACAGAAGTGTAGGTATTATGATATACAAAATTGCTCTGAATAGCTCTACTGTGTTAATTGAATCCATTAACACTGACTGCAAGAGGGTTTATGATAAGAAATTTATTTTAAAATACTAATTTCAAAACATCTATGAGACTCTTTTTAAGCTTTGATTGTATTACTGTTGATAACCTTCTCTCTTAACTAACTATATGGGTAATTTCCTTTACCATTTTCATTCTTCTGTAATTTCATTCAAAGCATAGTCACAAGAGATTCTAGAAACGCAGCACATGCTGAATAGAACCACTGTAGGTTGAAAGGCTGAACATGCTCGATGTCACCTGCTTCTTTTTTTACTTATTACTTCCCACTGTTTCTAATTCTCACCCCTGAACCACTCCCTCTAAATACTAGGTGATCTTTTTTTTTGTTTCCTCAGAGATCTGACAAAAATATATTTCCATTACTTGCTCTTCTCAAGTTTTCAAATACCTCTTTATCATTGTTCTTTTAGTCTTTCTGTTTTCTAGGATGCTTATGTTATGAATGAGAAGTCTTAAAACTTAAATGACCTACCTTTGACCTCCCTGAAAATGGACAGTTCCATGGCTAAAAAAAAAATTAAATAATAAAAAAAGTTATGTTCTTTCTTTATTGAACAGAAAGAAGAATCCTACTCTATGAGCAGTGATGGTGGGAGTGTCAGTAGGCAGTGGCAGTAGGCAGTGTCATTAAGCACAGAAGAAGGTATAAAGCTTATATAATTCACCAGTTATCCACACAGTTTCTGTTTGGACAAAGCAAACTAGAACATGGGTATGAAAGGGCACACCCCCACCTTTTTCTGCATTGCTGTTCTAGTTCAAAATTAATGAACAAATTTATAGGCTCTCTCTTCTTCTTTCTCCCAAGGCAATTATCTGGATCTTTTTAAAGTTAGAAATAAGTTTAGCAATAGGACTTAATGGAAGTGAAAAGAAGGGGTACTCTAGGAAGCCTAAGTAATATCCTACTCAAAGAAACTAAAATGAAAATTTGATTGTATGTATGTCTAATAAGAGTAGAGCAGAAGCAGCATTCTGGGAATCAACTTCATCAGACTGTTTTTGGAGGCAAAATCTGGTTCCCATGCACTTGAGCTGTAAATGAGATGATCAAAATTCTGTGAGCAACAGAGTTCTTGACTTAATGAAATCTAATTTTGTAGAAGAGATGTGAATTTGACAGCAAGCTTCACTGAACACCTATAATTTTTTGAAAGGACTTTACTGATAGAATATTTCAAAATGAACTTAAAAAATTGAAAATCTGTCAAAACTCACCATACTTAAAAAAATATCTTATAATATCATATGTTTTAAAAAGATTTTTTAAACTGTACTGAAATAGCTTCTTTTTGTGTTAAGAGGAAGTCAAGTTTTAAGATGATCAGTGGAAGGAAAAATTGCTATTGTGTATTGCTGTTCATCAGAAGTTTTCTTCCTGAGTTTCTAAAATGCTATTTTGAGTTACAGAAACATGACTATAATTATAGTATTCATTTTCTGATGGACATTCCTAAACTATGTCCAAAATTAAAAGGGCCTTCATGTTGCAAACACCAAACTGCTTCAGATTTTTAGAAGAGATCTTGATTTAGCTTAGGGTTCTACCAGTATCGTACGGAAAACTGGAACAAAGCCTATATCATATTTATTTAGGTTGTGTATCTCAATAGTAGAAATGTTACCCTCCATTCAGGGGATTTGCTTTTTCTACTACCCTCATCTCCTAATAACTAAGATACTAAATTATAAATTAGGCCCAGCCGGGTGTTAAAGCAGATGAAAATTTTCCCTATAGCTTTGTGTCACAGTACAACAGCAAAGTTCTTGTATTCTAACAGAACATGTTGTATTATAATAAAACCACTTAAATTACAAAGAGGGAGAAAATGTTTTTTTCAGCTTTTTCACATTTTTATAACACTGAGGAAGTCATCAATCACTGTTGAAAATACTGAATTTTGTATGTCTGATGTTTTGTACTGATGATGTATGTCATGATGTGTGTGATATTCTATAAATTAAAACAACGCAGATAGTAAGACCTGTAGATGCTAATTTTTAATACACAGTTCCATCTTTAAACTGTTCAAGACATGAAGAGTACATTGCAGTGTGAAGATGCATTCTTCTTCAGAATCCCAGAGGTCTAAGGAAAAAAAAAATCTGAATGAGGGCAGTTTGAGAGAATATATAAACACAGAAATACACAGTGGAAGAAATTAGAAGTTATTTTCTCTTTTAACACTGCTCAAAACCAGAATATTTTGTTAAGTGAAGTATACTACTTGGGAGCTGATGAGAAAATTGTGCTCTCACTACAAAGGAAAACCCTCACCATGCTTATAAAAAAGAAGTTTCATATTTACTTGAACACCTGTGCAGAAGTATATGATACTTGCAATCTTAAGACTTTTTCTATACCTTGCGTTTTTTTTCACTCATGTGGAATTATACTCAAGAAATATGCAAGGTTTTAGTGTTGCTGAATGAAGTCTGTTTTTCAATAGCTTAATAAGTCACTTTGCAACAGTCATTAAGTCAATACTATTTTTATTGATGAGAAATATCTTTTTTTCCTGAGAAAATATGCAGTCATTCCAAAATAGGCAGCAAAGTAGCCTTTAGATTTATGAAAATATTAAATTCAGATATTCAGTTAAGTTTCAGATTAGAAAAATTCCAACTAAAATACAGTACCCGACACAAACAAATAATTTTTAAAAATAGGACTGCCTTCAGTAAAACAGTGTTACAGTCTCAGCTCCTCTTATGTATGAGGTAGACATGGCCCATATGACAATAGAGATAATTTATATAATATTTCAGCACTGGCAGTCAACATCTGATTTTTCATTGTTCTCACTTTTTAATTTTAGTGCTTTGACTTCATGACTCACGTTACATTCAAATACTGTTTTGGTTTTGCATTCGTAATATTTGAAATCAGCTTTTTGCCAGGGGCAGCTAGGAAAGCACCTTAAATTTGAACTGTTCCCAGGCATTTTTAGACTAAGCCTAGTTCTGCCATTTAAAGTGATATGGCTCTTGTGGCAACAGGACACAATAGCATTAGCCATGTCCCATTGTTATGTATCAATTTGGACATTTCAAGTATACTAAAATATGCTTGCACTGAAAATTAATTGCCTGTGAGGTGTCACTTTAATTGAGTGAACAAATACAAAATTTTAATAAGAAAGCCTCATTCCTATTCACCTGATCCTTCTTGTCTTCCAAATAATCTCTAGACTTCCTGTGACTTAAAGGCTATTCTGAAAATGGAGTAACTACAGAGAAGAACTTTAAAGATCTATGAGCAGTCCTTTTGGCATATGTTATTATATGTAAAGGGGAAAAAAACATGAGCTGCTTTTCAGATGTAATCTATCAAAAAGTCAAAATCTACTCTTTAACACACTTTTAAAGAAAACAAATCAATAAGATAGCATTATCTAGAAAAGGGACAGAATTCTAAGTCAAGACAGTAGAAAGTAATTCAGTCCCTCTTCTTTTGAAAACTAATATTGACGATGTCAAACAAACTCTTCCTCAGAAGATATTTCATTGGGACAGCCTTTTAGAAGTATAATTTAGTGTAATTTAGTTTGTGCATTGTGCACCTTATCTTTCTTTACTCAACTCTTTAATCCTACCTACACACACACCTCTATCCATTTTACTATGGTTATGAATTCCATTTCCTTTTTTAATTTTGATCTCTTGCTAATATTCCTACACTGCATAAAATCGCTAATATTATATTCAATTTCTTATTCACACATTGCCTTCCCTTTTTTCCACCTTTTTTTTTTCCACTTACTCCTCAAATTCAGCTACGCTTAGAGCTCCCCTATTTGAATTCCCATTTGAAATCCTATTCTTCCACCTCTAATCTGTTTGCACACTCCCTTCTAGGGAATATAGGTAGTCTCATTATACCAAATAATTTAAGGTGAAATTAGGTCACTTTGCACAAGGAATGGAAGAGAAAGCAAGAAATTAGCTCTCCTCTTTTATAACACAATTGTTCCTTTATGTATTAATATTGTCAGACATAGAAAGGCATAGTAAGATTCAGCAAAAACTCAAAAACTTCTTGTAATATATCAGTCATATCCTAGGCAACACATTTACCTTCCCTGTATTTCCATGTGACTAGGTCACCTTATAATAGTTATTAACATGCTATTTTTAGCAGTTCTTTTTAGTTTCATCTCAGATTGCTCAGAGCTCCACTCCACTCGGCATTAAATTGCTTTGCTTATGGAGAGTAAGGCAGATTTGTAACAACAGATATCCCTCTCTCTGCTCCAAGATAGCTTGAGGTAGACTGCAGTGATAGCCTCTTGCGATCCCCTTCTGAGAACACTTCAAGGGGCTGATGCATTTAAAAAATATATCCTCTAAATCACCTTATAACACCTCAAAATGGAAAGGCTACGTGTGTTTCTACAGCATGATGCTGAAAGTGCAGCTGCATGTTGATTTGTGCTGGAGGATGGCAGTAGGCAGAAAGAGAGAGATCTGGTACAGTACAGAGGGATCTGGTACAGTATCCCCCCTTTAAAAGGGGGAGGAACATGGCATCTTTTTTCTGTATATTTGTATGTATTTCATAATTTTTCCTTTTTATCATTCCTATTTCATGAAAGTTGTGCAGTTTAGTTTGCACACCATAAATCTCTCTCCCTTATGCTTTCTCCTTTCTTTATCAGGCAGGAGTGAAAGATTAATAGAGAACATCTGTCATCTGGTTAATTGCCAGCCCAGCAGTTAAACCGTGGCAAGGGAACATCACAGAAGGGATCTGCTTTGAAATGGAGACATAGCTCTTATAATAAGAGAATACAGAATCATTCTTCTGACAGTGTTTCCTCATCCGAGAGATCTTTCATATCTTTTCTCAGAACTCCTTTGAACTAGTGGATTGAAATGGCAACATTAAAAACCACTGGATAAATATTTAAGAGTATTACCACCTTGACCAGAAATATAGATTCTGGGCTCTGTAATCTTTGTTTGTGGTTTTGGGTGTTTTTTTTGGTTTTTTTTGTTTTTGTTTTTGTTTTTTTTTTTTTGTTTGTTTGTTTCTTTTTCAATAGAACATATGATGAAGCAGTGTGTAGCTATACATGCCCAGTCAAACTGGTGTATGCTTGGTGACCAGAAATCTTGCTTTGTATTTCAGATAAATTTTCATCAAAACATTCAGATACATTACTACTGTATTTTTCCTAGAAACATTCCTTCCAATTTTATTATATCCTGTAGCTTTCAAGACAGTGCACATTCCTTTAAATCTTTGTGATTACAGCCATGTAATAGCCAAAGGCCCTATCTGATGGTGCATGAAGCACTGGCTCTTAAACACATTCATGCCCTCTATCTCAACACAGAAGTTCTGAACAATTTGAAAGTCCTGCAGTCAACCTGTTATTGACTTGGTAATTAGAAGACTGTGGTTCACTTGGCTATGTAGAGCCTACTAAGAGTTTATCACAATAAGAACAATAACAAAATAAAAGGTGGACTGTCCTCATTCCTCTGCACTATTCTTTAATTATCTTTCCAGAAATAACCAAACTTGAAAAAAAAAAAAAAAAAAAAAAAAAAAGGAGTCTTTAAAATCCTAGAAACAGCCCTTCATTTACAGGTAAAAGATGCAATGCTTTTCATTCAGAACAATTAAAGTGCAATACCTGATTTTCCTCAATGAAGAGTCTATTCAAGACTGTCACAGACTGAAAAAGTTTTTAGACAAGGAATTTTTGGCCACAGAGTCCACATACCATGGAAAACATGCTGTTTCCAGAAAAGAATAGAAAAAAAGAAGGAAATCCCTGTACATAATAAAGTTCCAGATCAGTGTAGAACCGTAGGTGCAAAAGTCGATAAATGTTGGACCTTGTTCCAGTGTGCTACCAAAGAGAGCAACTGGAATCTCTCCCAGCTGAATATTTGTGTATACAAGTAGAACTCTCTTTTTCTTTAGTGAAACTCATACCAGAAAAACTGGCTTAAGTTATAAAGCAATGTAGGAGGTCATTCTTGTCATTGATTTTGTTTTCTACCTAAAGTATATAATTGCCCATTAAAAACTGGTATTCTTTCAGAGTATATGTGTAGAATATTTTAAGAAAAAACAGAGCAAATGGTTAACTTGATGATCACTTATACTTAACCTGTACTAAAGAAACACAGGCTCCAACCTGTAGTTTATCCTGTTCAGCTCATTAAGTTAATTCAGGCTGGTAAAAAAAGAGCAAAGTTTCAAAAGTCATGTTCCTACTCAATGTGTTTTCTGCAGAAAAAAACACTTGTGCTATGTTTTACACACATATACGTCTTCAACACAAATGCTACAGCCATCAATTTTTGATATAAGTTGTGTATTTTGCTGGCTAAAGTTTAATAGGATTTAGATACAGTAGTAAATATCCAAAGTTAAGTATTTAAGTATTTAAGAGTTAGTAATGCCACATTTTCAATTACTTCTGCTACCCATACACTTACTTTTTCAGATAACAATTTGTGAAATGAAAAAGACAAAGTAACTGTGAGAAAAGTGTACCATAAGATTTAAATGTGTGTCTACAGGTGAGGTAAACAGGAATAACACTACCAATATTGTTTGCTGACTACTAAGTTTCTGTAACTTCTAGTTTACATAATATTTTTCAGTAAAGAATATATTCTTCCAGATACTCTTTCAAACTATTTTTCTCATCTAACACTAATAAACTCAAACATCTGTTTACTGACCATATGACCAGGCTTTGAACTGTGAGATCACTTGGAGCTTCCTGGTTAAGATACATGAGTGATAGATCATACAAATGTACTGAACAGGATAAACTGTGTTTTCATCACAATTATCTCTGGCAATAGTTATAGTAGTCTCAGCACAGGGCAATTTTAATCATAGAATCATAGAATTGGCTGGGTTGGAAGGGACCTCAGAGATCATCAAGTCCAACCCTTGATCCACTACCGCTGCAGTTACCAGACCATGACACTGAGTGCCACACCCAGTCTCTTTTTAAATATCTCCAGGGATGGAGAATCCACCACTTCCCAGGCCAGCCTATTCCAATGCTTGACCACCCTCTCAGTAAAGAAATTCTTTCTAATGTCCAACCTAAGCCTCCCCCAGCACAACTTGAGACCGTGCCCTCTTGTCTTGCTGAGAGTTGCCTGGGAAAAGAGACCAACCCCCATCTGGCTCCAGCCTCCTTTCAGGGAGTTGTAGAGAGTGATGAGGTCTCCCCTGAGCCTTCTCTTCTCCAGGCTGAACAGCCCCAGCTCCCTCAGCCGCACCTCATAGGATCTGTGCTCGAGTCCCTTCACCAGCCTAGTTGCCCTCCTTTGGACCTGCTCCAGGACCTCGATATCCTTCCTGAGTTGAGGGGCCCAGAAATGGACACAGTACTCAAGGTGTGGCCTCACCAGCGCTGAGTACAGGAGTACAGTAAAGCTCCAGTGGAACCATAAGCATTGGAATATATGTGTTGTGTGTTCATATACTCTGAATAGTTCCAGCTATCTCAACTTTTTCTTATAGAAAAGATACTCCAGTCCCTTAATCAACTTAGTGGCCCTTCACTCTCTCCACCAGTATCATTTCTCTGTTGTCCTGGGAAGCCCAAAGCTGAACTCAGCACTCCACAAGGGGCCTCACCAAGGCTGAGTAGAGGTGAAGAATTACCTCCCTTGACCTAGTTGAAACACTCTTTCTAATGCAGTGTCTCTATATTTCTCCTGGATCACATGATCTGCTTCCACCTTTAAAAACCTGACAGAAGGTTTTTTCCATTTGGGTGAGGAAGGCGTCATACACTACCTCCTAATCAGGTGGTCTTAGCACTTTACACATGTTGGTCAGTCCTTTAATCCTGACCCACCAGTTCTCTGATGGCTCATCATCTATCTCCAGGCAGAGTTCCACGAATTCCACATGATCTTTGATACAAAAACCAGAAAAAGACATTTCACTTATTCAGGAAAACAGCATAGAAATACACACATATATATGACACTAATACCTTTGCACTGTTCTTAACTAAAAAATTCAATAAATTCACTCATTTAAGTTCCAATAGATAAAAAGTTTATGGCATATCCTATAAATGGATATTTTTGCCTTTGACTTTGAATAATTTCACCATTAATCATTCCTGAAGTGAAAGAAAGAAACAAACAAACAAAAACATTCACTGAATAACAAAGAATAAATACAAGTGACAAGTCAAAATTCCATTATTCTAGCTAACAATTAGTATAATCTTAAAAAACAATCAATCTCAGTGTCTTCAAAACTACTGAGCAAGCAGGCCTACATTGAGAGCCTTTATAATGTCTGTAGCAAATAGAACAACTTCTCTTTCTGCACCATAGAACGCTGTTCAAAACTAGTTTTGCTGCTCTGCTGGTTTTGACAAGCGGACAATGAAACAGATTTGTAAGACAATATAGAAAATCAGGGAACTGCAGAGTTACTTCAGTATCTTCAATTACAATCCAGAGTTACAAAAGCAAGGTCTGTGAATGGTTTTATTCTCAGAGCTCAGCTATCTATCATCTGAAAAAAATCTTTGTTATAGAAATAATCAATTGGATAATTACAAGCACCTTCAACACCACTGCATAAGAATGCAATATATATCTTATGCGTATTTCATATGAAAATCTACTTAATTTTACTATTATTCTTAGCAAATCTCCACAAGTAGATAAGATTTAAATTTGAAATTTAAGGACAGATCTAAAGCATGAAAATTCATGGAACTGATTTAATATATGGGAACTTGTGAGCAGACCAGAGAATGAAAGAAGTTTGCTGTGTGTTTCTTAGGTGAAATAGTTAAAGGCTCTTCAATTGCTCTGCTTTAACAGCCCAACATCTTCCTATTGTGCCTGCTTATAACAGTATTATCATGAGATTTTGTATTTAGCTGTTGCCTCAAGTGGGACTGTGGACATCCCAAGAGATGATACATATTTCATGACTGCTGAAAGTAGATAGCTGCAAATCTCTTTCTATGCAGTAATGTCATTCCAAAATTCTGGCTAGCTATATCAGATCCATGTCAGAGTGAACCTACTGAGCATTTGAAAGCTCCATTTTTTCTGGCTACTCCCTTGCCATGAATTCAGGAATAGAGTTAGGCAGAACATAACAGTGGAAGTTTAAAATTGAAATAGTTAAACAGAAATCAGAAAAATAGTAAAGTTTAAGAGAGGCATAATATAGCATCCCAAAAAGACTGTCTCAGAACAGCCACCCTGACAAAATGGACATTGCACTCTGGTGGAGTCCTCATTCTATAAGCCACTTGGACTCAGTTCTCACAAGGAGAGACCCTCATTTGGGTAGTCATCCTGATAAACTGAGCCCTGGTCTTGCAAGAACAGCCCCTCCTTTAGTGGCCATCCCGATAAATCGAGCAGTGTCCCTGCAAGGGGAGTTCTGTTTGATGCCACCCTGACAGGCAGGACACTGTCCATATTCCATAAGGGACAGGGACAGGCAAGCTGGGCCCTGCGGAGGCAGAGTGACATCTTGTGTGTGCCCCGGGTAAGGCCACTGGAGAGAACGTTCAAGTGCAGAAATAAGGGTTGTTGCTGTGTCATCCCATCTGGAGGGGCCTGAATGAACATCCGACTGCACAAGATACAATAAGCCTTTCCCAAAAAGGTGGGGTCAAGTGGCATGAAAGAGGCACACTCTAAACACTGGATGTGCGCTCACCATCCAAGGACCACAATTTACTACTGAGATCAGGATCCAAGGGTGGCGATAGCTTTTTTATCTCCCTTTTTCTTTCCTTTTCTTTCTCTGTCTCTCTCTCTCTCTCTCTCTCTGTTTCTAACCTTATTTTGGCACATAAGGGTAGCATAATTTCTAACGTGGTTAAGTTTTACAATTTGGTGCAGTTTATATTTTGTTAATTGTAACCTGTTGTTCTGAAATTTTCCTTAAATTTTGCTAAATTCTGCCACTCATAATCCATTACTTCAGGGCTGTTCTGCTTCTTCAGGGACGGCAGAAGGTGGTAACGCTTACCTGCTGCTGCCAGCACTGGGGAGCACCTGAGCCGTGCGTCTGCCGCTGTCACCAGCTGCCCTTGTCCTGCACTGTGCAGGAATGTGGTGCTTTGGCAGGCAAAGGGGCATCGAGGGGACGGCTCACACTCCAGCCTCCAGGGACGGCGCTTTGCAGTTGTGGTGGCCGCATTGGGCTGAAGGGTGTAGGGGCTGCAGTGAAGAGGGGAAGCGGCACCTCCGGGCCGCCTCGCACTGAGGGTGAAGAGAACACTGGAGAGTCCTGGGCACTGCGCCAGGACTGGACTGCATGGTCCCAGCCACGGAAGCTCGGCATGTAAGGGCAGAGGTTTAGTATTGAGGCGAAGCATACTCTGGGAGAGAAGGTGCTGGTGGAAGTCCAGGGCCACGGTGGAAGCATCCGAGGTGGCCAAGACGGCGGCAGCCACCTTGGGGTGCTCGCCGGACTTGCACGCGCCCTGCCCCTGCTGCAGGAGGTGGAGAAGCTGTAAGGTGCTCTCCCATCAGAGATCTCAGCACGGCCCCGCTCATAGCGTCCCTCCCAGCTGAAGTGGTGCTGGCAGCATTAAACAAAAACATCACGGTCTCCTCCCGCGTCCCAGGCAACAAGTTAATTAGCATGCGACACCCTAATTAAAGTCCTTCTGCTGCTCACCTCTATTGATCTGAGGGGCACAATCTTAGTTGCATTGTTCCTATTGATCTGGAGCTGGGTTTTATGGTCTGCCTTTAATTTTTGCAGTAGGAGATCTCAGGTCCAGAGATCTATCTCCCAATGCGGGGCTTGCGCCGGGGGAAAGTCCAGCATCCTCACACAGGGGCACCATTTTACGGCGACAGAAAATACAGGGCCGGCTGACACAGGTGTGGGTGTAAGCACCAGCAGAACTTTATCGCCACATTACGGCATGAATTAGTACATCAGCCCCACAGGCTATTGGTACTTATACATAACTAATGCACAACGTGCCTGGTCAGACTTTCCCACCTTGGTGGAGACAACTCCTCAGCAGGCTGTGTATGTGCTGTCTCTCACATCCTCCTCAGAGTGCCGCCCCCTCAAGGTCAAACCCTTCATAGCCTACAAGACTACCTGCTACATCTCCCCCTTTCTGTTTTTCAACAGTCAACACCTTTTGTACAGCTTTTTCAGTAGAATCTTTAACACGTGACAACAAACATGGTATAGCAATTGTAACAACTGCAAACATACATAACAACAATACTATCTTTACTAAGCTTCTAAGCCATCCCACCAGACCCCATCCACCAAACAAGTGATCTAATCCAAAAAACCCATTATCTTGTTTGATTTTTTCAGTAGTTCTCACTAAATCTGTTATTTGCTTACATATGGATTTTGAGCCGTCATTCAAATCCATGCAGCATGTGCCATCAAACTCTTCACACCCATGTCCATTAACAATAAAAAATCTATGGCAGCACGGTTCTGCAGGGTAGTGTGTCTAACATTATCTAGATCGTTTGCTAAAGCACTTAACATTTGAGGTGTCTCATTGACCCTTTTTGCTACAAAACAGGCCAAGCAGTTAAGCTTTCCCAAGGCTCTTGGAGCAGCTACCCGAGGTACAAAAAAGCTATCTGCTGCACTTTCCCCAAAGTTCCAAAGGTTAACTTCATCACAGTGGTCATTAGAGACTATTTACTCCAACAGGTAGCAGAACAATATGTTAAGTATTTAACAACGATTTTACCACTGACTGATTAAAGCAGGATCAGATTCTCCAGTATTTAGCCACATCTCAATCAACATGCCTAAGCCTTGCATGTCATACTGCACTACATTTTTGATGAAGCAGTGGGGATTGTCCTGTAGCAGCGGCTCCTCCACCGCGCTCTGTGGCACTGCCTTCCCGTCACACTCCTGAAAGATCTTGTGGGGAATATCACAATCCATATTTAGCCATATCACAATCAACATGCTTAAGCCTTGCATATCATACTGCGCTACAATTTTGATGAAGCGGCGGGGATTGTGGCTCCTCCTCCACTGCACTCAGTGGCACTGTCTTCCCATCACCTTCCTGAAAGATCTTGCGGGCAGTCTTGCTGGCCAGGACACAAGGGCTGGGGAACACGGGGGTGTTATTCTCCTTGTCGCTCAGTGCCAGGTTATTCATAGGTGACAGGCCCATCACGTGCGCCTGGTTCTTTACGGGCGACAGGCAGGACTGGTCGTGGCGAAGCAAAGTGAGGCGGTGCTGCGAGGCTGAGGGGAGCCTCGTGGCCATCTGTGAATGCGAATGAGGCAGCAGCGGCTCCATCATAGTCCTGGTATGGGATTGTGTGGGGAGGGAGCTCTTCTCCCCTCGCCCGGCAGAGCTGGTCATGGCAGGCGGCATTGCAGATCTGGCATGACCGGGTTACCAGGCCTGTGATGCCAGTCTGCGCTCAACATTCCACAGCCAGTGTCCCACCATTTCGCAGCTCTTGCTTGCAGCGTTTCCCCTATTATTATTCCCCCTTTTTGTTTTTTAAAAAGGAATTTAACACACAGTATATTGAATCATCGCCTGACCTGTGAGTCAGCAGATGACTCTCTCTAAAGTGACCCCTAGGAAAAATGCTTCTGACCTTTCTGGTCTATATAGATTTATAATTTGTATAATTTATAGTCTATATAAATAATATAAATTATAAATTATATAAATTATATATATGTAAATTATTATACCTAATTTATATAATTATATTATTTATATAATTTATTATTTTAATACCATCATTTCTAATTCTGCTAGGTGTAGTCTGACATGCTTTATAATCTTACTCGCTTTTAAGTAAAACTGTGTTTTGCACAAACTTTGGTAATAAC
Organism: Heliangelus exortis; assembly: GCF_036169615.1. Taxonomy (NCBI): domain Eukaryota; kingdom Metazoa; phylum Chordata; class Aves; order Apodiformes; family Trochilidae; genus Heliangelus; species Heliangelus exortis. The sequence goes on from NC_092423.1 coordinate 74,805,491, forward strand.
CTTCCTCTTAGAGTACCACGCAGAGAATTCCTGAGCTTAATGTCACTGAATGGGTTGTTAAAAGAGATTAATTAATAGAGGAGGATTTGGCCCAGCCACACATAGCCTCCTCCCTGAAGGGAGCTGCCTGATGTCTCTGGGGAGCTGTGCTCACTTTGTAAGATGTGATGGTGGCACACCCACCTTTGAAGTCCTGGCACATACAAACCAACAAAAGTACAGCTATCTCAACATGAGTGGAGACCCTCAGTGAGGCTCTGTACTAAATATACAGAGTCCATATCTTCCTATATTTCTGATAGATACTAATAGAGAACTTCCGTGGAGCACTACAGTGCTCCAAGATTAACATGCATTTTAAACATGAACTTCAAGGCCTTATCACTTTTGAAAATAGATGCTGCTAAATAATTATCAATAGAACTGAATATTATCAGGAATCTTCAGAATTAAATAAATCTCTGTGTCATAACAGAACATGGCATATCATATGCTACGTTGTCTGGAAAAAAACCCCCAAAAATCAGACAAAAAAAAGGAACAAAACTACCAAAACCAGGCAAACACTCCTCCTTCTTTGCCCTTTCCTCTTTAGTCCTGTCCTAAAGCAATGGTTGAATTATATTAATGAATATGCTGAATAACCCTGCTACCACTTTCCAAGAACACTCCAAGTAAAGCTGTAAAATGTTAAGATGCATCAGACGAAACCTCTACATGGTGTTGTCAATATGGCAACCACAAGCAACTGAAACACAAATCTTGGCAGAAAAGAGTCTTTTTTCAAAGAGCTTCTGTGGATGAAGACAGGCAAAGAGCAAAGGATTGATGTTATAATTCTCCACTTGTTCAGGAACATAACTACGAAGGTCCCCTTGAAGTTCTTTAATATTTCCTATTCTCCAACAGTAATTTCCTCTTCACTTCTCTTTCCTGAAGAGCGACATGAAGAAGCTGCCTTTTCTGTTATCTTTTCTTTCTAAGGCTTTATCTTAGTTTCTATATTAACTGATAGACTAGATTTTGTGAAATTTTATATAAAAAGGTATTACATCTACTAAAAAAAATAACTGTTTCATTCTTTCCTTTTGCAAGAACTTATGTCACTCAAGGGGTCATTTCTTTTTCCCCTGACCTGTCCCTTCTATTCTTAACAAAAAAAGACAAGTTATCTGACTCACCTTTCAGGGGGGACTAGTTGATCTTTAAGGTCCCTTCTAACCCTAAGCATTCTATGGTATGATGGTATGATTTTCTTTCTCGTTGTAGATTAAATTAGGGGTTTTTTCCTTCCCAGGCTGAGTCAGTCTTGTTTTTACATGTTACTGTAAACAGGGAATGAAATCTTCCCTGTCCTTGTCTGAATTAATGAACCTTTGGGTAGATTTTCTCCTTTCTGTCCCACAGGTAAGCGAGCAAAGGCCTGATTGATACCAGCTCTCTCTCCCATGAGAGACAGTCCTTCACTAACTTCTTCAGTGTGGGTCCTTCCCACAGGCTGTAGTTTTTCACAGTCTGTTCCAGAGGGTCTCATTGGTTTTCATTCTTCAGTTTTTGATATAAATTAATTTGCTTAAGTTTAGTATCTGTGTGAAGTTGTTTTCATGTACTTCCATAAAAGAAGGACAACCTACTTCACCATGGCCCTTGCCAAGAGCTTCAAGGGAATCTCTGGCACCTGGAAAACCTCCTGTTCCTCCTTCTTCGCTGAGTTTGGTGTCTTCAGTGTTATTTCTCTCATATTCTCATTCCTCTTTTCTAGCTGTTGTTGTGCTGCAGTTTTTTGCTAACACCATTGCTGACTGGCTCAGCCTTGGACAGTAGCAGGTCTATCTTGAAGGCACCTGTAACAGGCTCTACAGGACACGGGGGAAGCTTCTGGCATCTTCTTGCAGAAGCCACACCTGCAAAGCCCTGCTCTCAAAACCTTGCCAACTAAGCCCAATACCACAGGACTGACAACTCTGAAAAATTTTGATCCTGAATGTCTTTTTTTACACCTGAAACATGTACTTATAAGATATCAACTATTATTTTATGAATGTATGAGCTCTACTAACTTATCATATAATTGAATCCTCTGTGATGGAACACTTTAATTTGCATTTGGGCATTTATCCTTGTTTTGTGTTTTGTGGATATCTCCACTCCTGCTTCAAATAATTTATGTATAACAAATATCTGGAGAAATAATATTAATTTTTAAAGTGGTAGCTTGAGAAAGTTTAGAAATCTTAGTTCTTTGCCACTGAAGATAAAAACCTGAAATGTCTTTCCTTTTATCCCTTCAAATTTGGTTTGAAGAACTATTTAACTACCTTGGCTTAAGGGAAAATTGTACCAAACTATGCTGTGGTATCATACGTTGTCCAAAATCTATTGTTGCTAGCTTATGCATACTATAGAATCAACTTTGTTTAATTCTAGTGCAATATTAATGACAAGGGCTAAGCTGAGGAAATACTGAAGTTGAATGGCCTCTAGCAGAATTCAGATCCTCTACATCATTCAACCGCGAGTATTCCTTCCTTTAGAAAACTGACATGTTACAGAGGCCTGGCTAAAATATTATTTTTATTGATCTGTATATTAAAAGCATGCTTCTTCTGTTGACCATTTCTTTCTGTTGACAAGACAGGTATGAACTCTTCAATAAACTCTAATTTATTAAGGTATTATCCCTTATGCCAGCATTATGTTGATATATCCTATGATGGTCAGTCTTGTGAAGTCTGAAGAATTTATTTTTTTTTCTTTTAGTTTTTGTTACACTGAAAATTTTCTTTAAAATGCATTTAGCTAAATCATCACACAGCACTCTTACAGCATTCTACTGGAAAAAAACCTAATTGCTAATTCCTTAAACAAGTATATTCTTCTCTGGGTAAAAAAAACTGGATGGATAGCTAGGCCAAAAGAGTAGTTGTCAACAGAATTAAATCCAGTTTGTGACTGGTCACAAGAGGTGTTCCCCAGGGCTCAGTACTGAGCTCAGTTCTCTTTAATATCCTTATCAATGATCTAGATGAGAGGAACAAGTACAGTCTCATCAGTAAGTTTGCAGAAGACACCAATTTGGGCAAAAGTTGATCTGCCTGAGGGTAGGAAAGCTCTACAGAGGGATCTAGACATGCTGGATTGATGACCTAAGACTAATTGTATGAGATTCAGCAAGGCCAGGTGTCAGGTCCTGCACCTGGGTCACTTCAACCTCATGTAATGCTACTGATTTGGGGATAAGTGACTGGAGAGCTGCCCAGAGGAACAGCAGCTGAAGATGTTGGCAAACACCAGTTGAATATGAGCCACCAGTGCACCCAAGTGGCCAAGAGGACCAACAGCATCCTGGCTTGTATAAAAAGCCATGTGGCCAAGAGAGCTATGGAAGGGATTGTACCGCTATACTCAGCACTGGTGAGGTGTTTAAAAGAGATTTAGAAATGGCATGTAGGGCCATAGTTTAGCGGTAGACTTGGCAGTGTCAGGTTTTGGGTTGGAGTTGATGATCTTCAATGTTTTTTCCAGCCTAAATGATTCTATGATTACAAAAGCTCAACAAACTCTTATTACTAATTAAGCTGAGTTTGTTTTGATGTACCTTAAATCAATCAGAAATATTTTTCGGCTGAAGGAAGGATTAGGGATTTACAATGTTAAAATTCAATGGATCCAAAATCAGCTAATCATGGTCTAGGTTTAAAAATACTAGCAGGGTTCTAAACATAGTAAGCACTAACACCACATCTTATAGGGTTGTTTTTTATTTTGCATAATGAATTCACAATATTAAAAATCTGAAAGGGAATTACTGAATATTTGCTTTATTATACTCCTAAAAACAGCTAAAGAGATACAACTCTTTATAGACACCCTCTTTCAAAGTTATCATGCTGATATCATCTCCTGAAATAGCTGAAAATAACCCAGAACTCTGAACACAACTGAAATAGGTAGACTATTGTAGACTATATGTTTGCTACATATTAAAAAAAAATAAAATTCAGCATTCCAATATACCTGGATACAGATAATTCAGAAACAGTGGTCAGATATCTTAAAACTGTGCTCTTCCCACTTATGCCATTGCTCAAGGGAGACATAATAAAATAAATTTCAAAGCTTATTAGACTTTGTTACCTTAAAGCTTATTAGTGAGTGTACTTTCAGAACCTTCTTTACCAGAAAATGCTCACGTCACCACCACTGAGGCTGCTGTGCAGGCCCTGGAAAAACCCTAGGAAGGTATCCTGGAGTCAGCGGCAGACAGGAGCTGGATGCAGAAACACATGGATTTCAGAGGGTGCAGGCAGGGATAAAAGGTAGACAGACAGATGGAATTCTCCCAGGATGCTGGCCATGGAGGAAGAAAGAAGTTGTCTTTTGAGGTCCCTCAAATTTACAGCAAGTATAATGTGTATGGGATGGAATACTCCATTTGGTCAATTTTGGTCACCTGTGTGCTCTACTCTTCCCTAATAAATGATTGCAAGTATGACCCTTTTGCTCCCTTTCTCTTTCTGGATCATAAGATGTTTTTCAGAACCAAGCAGTGGCCTTGGTTCTACAAACCATTCTGTAGATATAACTATAAACATTGAGGGTTATCAGTCTTAGAAGTAGACACTGACTGAGAAACTCGCTGTAAATTTCAGGAAGTGCAGCTACTTACAAGAGACTTAACTAGAAGTAAAAAATATAATAAGAAAATTAGTTCTACCCTGGCCCAAACTACTACATAGAGGATTTATAAGTATGTATCATAGCGAGAGATCAAGAAAGGGAATCATTGCCTTACTGTAAAGTAATAGTAAAAGCTATTAACATCACTTTCTTCTGAATTCAATTACCCCGAGAAGAAAAATACTGCAATTTGTGCCTGCCTAAATTTTATAATTACCTCTCAATTATAATTCTAAGGACACAGGCTTTGTTTACATTTTCATAATATAGCTATTATTAGTTCATGGCATGGATTCAAATAAAATACATACAATGAAAATGCTGTGGTAAGGGAATTAAAAACAGTTGGGAAAACTCACATTTTTTCCTGGAAAGTATGTGCATCTTTTTTAATTTTTGACACACTTAAGACAAAACACAATGTTTCTCAAGGGTTTTCTATGTAGATTTCAATTATACAGTACTCAAATTTTAAATTACAATTAAAATTTGACAGAAGACTTTTCTGTGGCTGCCATTTTGATCCATCTGTCAGAAGGCGCAAAACCCCATGAGCCTTCTTAAAGAAACATTTTCTTGAGTTGCGAAGAAATATTTGAACATCAATAAGAAAGACAAGTCTGTCACTCCAGCTGAGAACAAAGCTCTTCAAGTTTCATAACTGCCACAGGGACACACTTATTTTGAGGAGAAAATCCGAAGTGGCACTCAGGATTTTAAGGCTCCTGCAGAACAGTAGCAATTGCTGTGCTTTCTGTTTTGATCCTTCCAGCAGGGATCCTGCACTAACAAAGTTTATTTTTTTGTTTATTTCCATGTCTCATTGGAAATAGGAAATCATGGGCATTCTTCTCTTCCCTCTTCCTCCCCCCAGATTCTAGATAAACCCCATAGGTTTTTTTGCCTTTTAAGAGATTTTTATTTTAATGCAAAAAACATAACCAAGTATGGCTGATGCCCTTGTGGGGAATGAAAGTCCTTTCATAAGTTAAGGCAACAAGGTTTTTTTTGTCTATTTAAATGAACACAGTAGTGTACAGATTGAGTAGCAAAGCTATAAGAATAAATATGAAGCTGCACTTCCACTCAGAAAGAGTGTATAAGAATATCCAAACACTGAAATTAAAAGACATATAATCTCTAGTGGCATGGCAAAAAATAGCATGCAATAGAAAAAAGTAGCATCATTGTGGGTAAATTAATACCTTACATTATTCCTCCACAGCATTCATCTTCTCCATGGCATCTTCCTCTGTAAGTAGGAGAGATACAGATTTGATGGGTAAACAGTTAGGTGAATAAGGAATTGCCTGCATAGCTGCATCCAGAAGGTAGTGGTCAATGGCTCCATGTCCAGATGGAGCAGTGACAAGTGGTGTCCCTCAGGGGTCTGTTGCTTAATGTCTTCATCAATTATGTAGAGAGTGTACTCTCAGCAAATTTGCTGATGACAGGGAGCTAACTGGTGTTGACACACTAGGGCGATAGAATGTCATCCAGATGGACCTGGACAAGCTGGAGAAGGGGGCCCATGTGATATTCATGAGGTTTAACAAGGCCAGGTGCAAGGTCCTGCACCTGGGTAAAGGCAATCTTCATTATCAATACAGGCTAGGTGATGATATGATAACAGGCTTGTGGAAAGGGACTTGGGGGTATTGGTGGATGAAAAGCTGGACATGAGCCAGCGATGTTGCAACGATCTTGCAGCCCAGAGGGCAAATCCCATCCTAGGCTGCACCAAAAGAAGCATGCCCAGCAGATTCAGAGGTGATTCTGCCAGTCTATTCTGCTCACTTAGAATACTGTGTCCACATAGAGATGGTCCAGAGGAAGGTCACAAAAATGACCAGAGGGTTGGTGCACTTGTCCTGTGAGGACAGGCTGAGGGAGCTGGGATTGTTTGGCCTGGAGAGGAGAAGACTGGCTGCCTTCCAGTATCTGGAGGGGGCCTACAAGAAAGTTGGGGAGGAACTATTTAGAAGACCATATAGCAATAGGATTAGGGGCAATGATTTTAAAATAGAGCAAGGTAGATATATATTAGATATTAGGTAGAAGTTCTTTATTAAGAGGGTGTTGCAACAATGGAACATGTTGATGAAAGAGGTGGTGGAAGCCACATCTCTGGTGACATTTAAGGTTAGGCTTGACAGGGCTCTGAGAAATCTGATCTAGTTAAAAGGTCTCCCTGCTCACTGCAGAAGGGGTTGGACTAGATGACCTTTAAAGGTCCCTTTAAACCCAATGAATTCTATCATTTTATGATTCTGTTGGCTTCAGTAATTTTACAGAAGGATAAATTAACCTGTCTATTTGACAATTGTTAATGTCAATTAACTGACTTCTCTGCAAGGAAATCAAGTCAGACAGGGTTGGGACTTTTTTGCATAAAAGATGTATAATAAGTTAATTAACCTGTATGAAAAGCATCACTGCAAATAGTATTTTTTTTCTTTTAATAAAAAAATATTGAATGTAAAATAGAATGTGGTAGCGATACTTCACAGGCTGCTTGCTTAGACATAGCAGAATCCTAACTACATCTCACATGTTCCAGCTCCCAGCCTTAGTAACTATTCCACCAAACCCAGAACTTTCCTGGTTAACAACAGTAAGACACTTAATCTCACTCTTCACTTGTTTCTCCTCTTACTTTTTATGAGACATTTTCCGCCACCCTCAAGTGAAAAGTGAATCCTAAAATATAACAACAGTTGTGAACACCCATAATCAAAACCATAAAACCCAACCCAGAGCCTTCTAATGAGGCTTGAAACTTACTAAAAAGTGTAAAAGAAATCCTTTTGCCAGTTCCTTCCACACGCATTCTTCCATTAATGTAACTTGAACATATCACCTCTGCATTTATAGACAGGCTAAATCATAGAATTGTAGAAAGTGAAAGAAATAAATCAAATGCAGATAAATGCAGCTGTATTATTCACTGTCCATGTGCTTTTCTAGCTGAATGGATGGGGTAGACATAAATTTTGCATAACTGGAGCCTTACACCTGCACAGTTTGTCTAGGGATCTTCTGTGTCAGAAGGAGATCACAACACTTTCCAGCATTCTTGGTTTTGTTTGGTTAGGTTTTTTTTTGTTTGTTTTGCTTTCTTTTGCATATTGCAGAGCTTGTGGCTACAACTGACTCTGTAGCTTGACTGTACTTGTCAAGCTGGAACATCATTACTTTTATTTTTTTCATGAAAGAAATGATCCCTAATCAATCTCTCCTTACACTATGCAGTCACACATTCCATTTGTAATCTGCTTAATTTGTCTGTCTGGTCAGCTAGTCTATGTCCTCACACTTTATTTTCTGTAGATTCTGTTGACCGTCACTCTCATATGCTGACCAGGCTCACGAGCCTTCTTAATATGCACATATATTTTTTATGAACCATGAGACTTTCTATACCTTTGGGTTTGTTCATTTTTTAAACATAGAATTGAGTAGACCTTCTCCACCATGGGTGATAGGAGGAATTACAATTGCAAAAAACCCCTATAGACTTTATGATTATAATTCTGTTCTTTACTCATCCTACAGTTTCCAAAGAATGTCCTTTATTATGCTTGTTTTCTGACATTGTTTCTGCAGTTCCAAAATCATGACTAATTCACTTCATTTTACATAAATTCTTGCATTTTACAGAAATTCTTACCTTCTGCACAGTGACATTTTCCTCTGTTATGAATATACTCAGAAGTACCCTTCTTAAACCCCTAACATCAGTTTGCAAATGAATGTAACCTGTAAAACAGTATTCTATCATGCAAATGTGAGGATTTTAGTAGCTCTCCCTCTCTTCTTTAACCCAGACGACTTGGAAAGGAACACGTGTTCAGTGAAAGAAATTTCTTTTTTAGAATTCATTTTTAAACATATATTTTTTTGTACTTTTTACTTTCCCAAGGGGTTATTTCTTCCATGATAAAGCTTGCATCTGGAAGCAATTGAACATGTGGAGCTACTGTACCCCATGAAATGCTACAGTCTTGGCAAAAGTGTCTGGAAAGCTGTCTGGTGGAAGAGGACCTGGAGATGCTGGTGGACACCCACCTGAATATGAGCCAGCAGTGTGCCCAGGTGGCCAAGAAAGCCAACAGCATCCTGGCTTATATCAGAACTAGTGTGGCCAGCAGGAAAAAGGAAGTGATCTTGCCCCTTTTTACAGCACAAGTGAAGATGCAACTCGAGAACTGTATCCAGTTCTGGGCCCCTCATTACAAGGACGTTGATTTACTAGAGTAGAGAAAAATAACCAGCCTAGTAAACTGTCTAGAGAATAGTCCTATGAGGAGCATCTGAGGGAACAGAGATTGTTTAGTTTGGTGAAGAGAAAGCTGAGAGGGGACATTATTGCTCTCCACAACTACGGGAAAGGAGACTGTAGTGAGGTACGTGTTGGACTCTTCTCCCAAGTAGATCATGACTAGATAAAATGGCTTCAAGTTCTGTCAGGGAAGGTTTAGGATAGACAGTAAGAGTAATTTCTTTATTTAAAGAATAGTCAGACACTGGAATAGGCTGCCCAAGGAGGTGGTAGAGTCACCATTCCTGGAGGTATTAAAAAAAATGTGTTGATGTGGCACTTCGGGAAATGCTCTAGTGGGCATGGGATTTTATTCTTGGTTGACAGCTGGACTTGGTGATCTTAGAGATCTTTTCCAACCATGACAATTTTGTGATTCTGTGTACTTCCTATCAGAAACTGGAGGTCTTAAGGTACCAAAACCAAAAAGTGTGGTGTTAAAAAATGAAATAGTACATACAACATACAACATAATACATGCAGACTCCTTTTATATTTGAAATAAATTTATCCTTCCTTTCAGTTAACTGCTTCTCATGAATCAGGATGCAAGCATTTAATATATTACGCCTTTAGCCAAAAGAGATTTTGATTACATTTAGATAGATAAACTAAAAATTTCTCCTTGTGTATTCTCTTAAGTTCTGCTGAATACCAAAAATTTATTGTTCAATATAAAAATATTGACAAGTGACTGTCAAGGCTGTTTTCAAGCAAAACATGAAATACAGAAGTCAGGTATCGAAAATATCAGCTGCCCTGTCTATTTTTAAATATTTCAAGCAATAAGAATATGTTATTCCCTAGGAGATGAGCCCACTGTCACTCAAACTTTACCTTATTAAGTGTAATCTTCTTTTATAATCCTTTACTTGTGAAACTTAAAGTCAACAAGGCAATGCCATGCATGTATAACAGCCTTCTAAGATGGACATTAGGGATCAAAATGCCTTAATCCACTGCCTCCCCATAGTGATTAATTATAACTATGCATGTGTTCTGTCAAAAGTTAGTGGTAGGCACACATATTTATGCCATTTATAAACTAAGTAAACTTAACAGACTGATAGAGAGTGAAAAGCCTCATCCAAGTTTAAGATATATTGCCCACTGAGGGATAATGTCCCAAAGGGAAAGAACAAAGGCTTTTCAGAACAGAAGCTCACTGTTAGCCAAGTAAATTGAGCAGCTGGCTGCTTCTTTAATAAAGGTGCATCTGCATATTTAAGAGAAACAATTGAATAACCAGGCTATCTCTTACAATAGGACAGAAAAAATAAGTTTCAGAAGGAAATGTTGTCTTAAACTATTGAAAGACTTCTCAAGGAGACTGGTGACATGAATGAAGAGGTTTCATTAAAAAGAAATAATCTGAGCCATTCCCAGACTAAAGGCAAATTGCAAGGGTTGTTAATAAGAATATCTGGTAGAAACAGTCTTCTGGGTAGAACCCCTGACTGAGGCTCTCCAATAGGCTGTCTGAAACAAACGTGGACTAGAGCTGAGGTTACGCACACAGACTGATTTGATTCTTTTAAGGATATGGTTCAGTAAAAGCAATGGCATATTTCAAATTTTCATGGTATCATAGCCAACACAAGACTATATTTCAAAAAGAATTTAATATAAGTGTTCTGCTACAGTTAGCTAGAGATCTGAATTTTGTCAAAATGCAGTTGATCAGAAGTACAATACATAAGAGATGTGAAAGTGGAGCAGCAGTCCCAGGCTGATGTATCCATCTACTTAAGTCATAGAAACAATGGAGCACAGAGGAGTTCATAATAAAATTCTGCTATATTCAGGCTTTCCCCAAGTCTTACCAGGGCAAGTGAGAGGATGGAGGGATAGTGAAACAAACTTTTCTGTCTGCTGTAATAAACTCAATAGTTTCAGGAAACTTTCTAAGAAGTCATTTCGCTATTACTTTTGTCAAAAATAAAAGTCAAAATCTGTTGACTTGGTTAATAAAATAGTGTTCTGTGTCTTATAATTTTTTTTTGTTCCTTCAAACATAAATTAGCCAATCCACTTGACAAAGACTGTAAGAGTCACCTGATGGCTGAGATGCTGGCATGCTTTACCTCATATTATTTCTAGCATTTCAAGCTTCATAGTACACATACTCTATGATGTCATTTTAACATCATAGAACATTAGTTCATATCACTTCTAGGTAGAACAGAAAATCTTTAAGGAGTAGGAACTACCTTTGCTACTATCACAGAGTAGTGCAAACAGATTCCCAGTTGTTTCCTTTATTCACAAATGTAATACAAGTTATAAAATCGAGGTTTTACACACTATTATTTTCTAATTCACTAATATTTGTGCAAGAAATTACCACCTGAAAGAAAACCAATAATTTAAAATAAAATAAAAAATCATGAAAATAGTAAAACTATATTTGAAAGCTTAAGGATTTTCAGAGCAACTCAACATTTTAATTTCCTAATTCAGATTTTTGACAACTTTCAAAATCTCACCTCCAGTAGGTAAATGAAAATTTTAAAGAATTTTCCTTTTAGCCTCTTCTCCCTGAGTGATAACCCAAAGTATTACTGTTTTCACAATGGTAAAGGCTACAATGCTATTACAAGGCTTGGTCCAAGAGAAGCTGAGAATTACTGCTCTACTCTTTTCTGCTTCTCCTGGCAAGTGCTCAAGGCCACAGTTACAAAGATACTACGCTACATAAGGATATGGCTTGACACCATATGGCCATTTGAAGATTCTTGTTAGATCACTTATTTATCTAATTCAGGTATTGGGATGAATTATTTAAATTGGTAACTAATAAAAACAGTTCATTTTTTAAAAATTCATCCTTGACTCTTGACTTGTTAGGGTGATGTAACTAAAATATTGAGTTTTGACTACTGAATGTATACGCAATTAATCTATAGAGAGCTCAATTTCTTCTCTAATCAGGACAGAAATTTAAATCAAAAATCTTACTAGCTTCATTTAGCTTTGACACTATCCATTTAAATTTTACCTTCCATTGTCTTACAAATGTCTAAATAAATATGCAAAAGACAGAATCTTTCATGATACATTGAACAGTTGAATTAAAGAGGATACACCAACCTTTATCAGCTGAGGACTTAATGTGCCATTTTTAGAGCTATATTTTGCATGTGCACCACAAAAGTTGCAGTTGATCAGATGGGAGCTTCAACACTTCAGGAAGTGAGTTTGATGTCTCATTGCTAAAAGAGATGGTGGCAACAACAGGAAATATTAGTAATATGGATAGACAGTAAGTTGTATACATATTTGAAACCAGTATTGTTAGCAGTTTTTATTACTGGGAAAGAGAATAATTAGAATGCGTCTTATGAACAACACACATAAGGACAACCTGGATGACAATGGATGTTAGATTATGTGTGATTTTGATGGCATAAAATATAATCTAAACATTATAGTGATCCACTGGGCAAGGATACTGGGACTAGATTCCTTTTTTGTGTCTGTGTGGTCATGGTTTTAACAAGTCTCCTAGTCTCTTAATGATTCAGAATATGCTGTGAAATAAGGTTCATTATACAGACTGTCTGCATAAAGAAATAAGTCTGATGTGGAAAACACCTGTTACGGTTTGAAGTAACATAATTTTGGATCCATGAAGGTATGGCAATATATTATGAAGGCAAAAGAGAGAGAGAGAAAGGCATGAGGGGAGGAGGGGAGGAAGAGATAGAAAAGAATGAGGAAGAGAGAGAGAGGAAAGAGTGAGAGAGAGAGAAAGAGGATGTCACCATCCAGCAGTGTCTGGCAATCTTTTTTCTTCAGGATGGCAATCCAATTCCAGATGGGGCAAAAGTGTAGGGTACAGGTGGCAGGTCAGTTGTAGCCAATCAAAAATAAAAATTTCAGTGTTCCTTACATACATCAGGTTTCCCACTGCTCTTGAGGTTGATTCAAGCCCCTGGAATCTCTCCTTCAAGGAAGGCCTCCTTGCCCCACTGAAGGGATATTTTTAATAGGCCCTCAGTTGTTAGCGGTCACTAGCCAGTTAGCCAGCTCCATGTGGACAAGAACCTCAACCCAAAGTTTTTAGTCAGTGTGAGTCTATGCCCCAGTATTCCATTTGCCACATTGTCATTTGAGGCAAAGAAGATTCAAAATTCCACTGAATTGAACGTACCAACCTCCACATTTAATAGCATTATATAGTTTTTTCCTACATGATTTTGTCTAGTCTTCTATCCTAACTTTTGTCATATCATAAAATTCTGCAGCAATAAGCTGCCTAGTTTCATTAAGCATATTGTACAGAAACACTTTCTTTCATTTGGTATACTTGTTTCTCCTTATTTTACTCATGTTCCCTAACACGTAATTATAGACAAGGGGTTGATTTTGTTTTTAACAGGATGTACATACTGGCTTCAAATGTGGAACAGATGTTTAGTGAGAAAACCTACTCTTCTGATTCAGAATGTAATCAGATTATTTCAGCAAATGTATAAGAAATTTGCTGCCACTGATGCTTGTCTCATGTGGCTCAGCTGGATTCTGTTGAGCGTGAGGGAAGAGTACTCCTGCTGTAATAATAATAACAACACTAGAAAAGAAGATCACTAAAGATTGTATTAGACTCCAGAGCAAGTTCTATATTTTAGAAAAGGTAAGATTTAGGCAAGAAAGGTGTGAATCTCTAAGAAGACTAAAATTCTATCTTGGAGATCAGATTTCACACTGGAAAAACACTTATGTTATTTTCACCAAAACATGTAACACACTGACAGAATGTGTACCTGTGTACCATGATACCTACTCTGACAGTCCTTCAATTCTGAGTTTTCTCTAAATCTTCTGGTTATCCCAAACCCAGAAACAATGATGCATTCATTCTACTGCCAGAAACTTTACACAGGTAACCTTGCAGAAGCTGCTAAATACAAAAAACACAATCCCCAAAATGATGAAATGAGTGTTTGCCCTCAAATAATGCTCTTGACAGAAGTGAGACCTCCTCATGGGAAATGAAAAATTCATGAGAAAATAAAGGCAACTCCGTGAAAGCTGAGACATTAAACAACTGCAATTAAAAAAAAATCCAAACACAGTTTTTAAGAGTGGTATTCAGGACTGCAACTAGAAATTAGCTGTTTGTAACACATTTGATTGAGTTACCCATATCTTGCCATGAATTTTGTGTTTCTTTTGATTGAGCTGCCCTTACCTAACCAAAATCTGCTGCAGAGCAATGTGGACACCTCTCATGGTTGAGCACAATGAAGGTGTGAGATTAATTGACTAGCACATTACAAATTGTGTGACTCATACAGTTTAACTCCCTTACATATCTATATTTTCCTTACAAAAGTCAGAGCACATTGAGCAGAGCAACCTGCTCCCTGAGGCTTTGCTCATGTTGCTAAACGAGCCCCATCTGCTGATCTGCTGCAGTTGTCCCCATGGAGAGTCGGTGGTGTGGAAGTATCCTGTGGAGAGCTGGCTATCAGAGAGCTGGAAGCAGACATTTTTCCCTTTGCGGCTTTCACAACAGCCAACCTTGAAAGACTGTATGTTCCAAAACCCCAAACTTTACAATGAAGATGGGGAAGACTTCCAAAACAGAGACAGATGTTCAGGTCATTGCTGCTAGCTGTATTTTGTAGGAGGAACGCCAACTCAACAATAGCTGCAAGAGATGTATAGCCAAATGTAGATTTAGCATCTGGACTTCCATCTTAGCCAGCATGGACAGTTCCAGATACTTCAAGTTATACAAGCCGAGAAAACAATCATGTCCTACATAAACAAAAATCAATAATGTTACAGTATGACTGAGTAATTGCAGTCACTGTGTTAAGTCATAGCAAATTGAGAAGTTAATCTTTTTTTCCTCAGTGTCTTAAAGCTTCAGATTCTGACTTCAGCTCCTATAAAACTTAAATTTGAAATCTTTTTCATTAGAGTTTGTCAGAGTTTAGGCCATCTGGTCACTCACCAGGCCTCTGCTCCCACTCCCCCCTTCCCACTGCGGCACAGAGAGAGGAGAAAATCCACCCAAAAGATCATTAACTGAGACAAGGACAGAGAGGTTTTCACTCTCCAATTATAGAAATGGACAAAACCAGACAGGCTCAACTTGAGAAGAGAAAAAAAAACCTAATTTGATTGACCAGGAGAAAGAGAAAACACAACCAGATCTTAATACCCTGCCCGCACCACTCCCTTCCTCCCAGTCCTGGAAGGGACTGCCTCCCTCTCAGCAGCACAGGGGACAGGGATCGAGGGTTTAGGATTCACCACATGGTGTTTCTGCAGCTCCTTCCCCCCACAGCCACCCCCACTCCAGCTCAGGGTCCCTCTCATGGGAAAGAGGCTTTCATGGACCCCTCCAACATGAGTCCATCCCACAAGATGCAGTCTTCAGGGACAGACTGCTCCAGTGCAGGCTGCTCACGGCCATGACTTTTTTCAGAAACAGTCACCTTTCATAGCTGCATATCCACATCAATCATTGTAACACTCCCCAGATGCAGCTCCATGTCTGCCCACTATTAACTTTGAGGGGCTGCAAATCTCCATCCACTCCACTGTGCTCTTTCAGGGACTGCTCCACTGTGAGCCTCCATGGGCTGAAGGGTCACAGCTGCCATCTCACCATGGGCTGTGGGTAAACTTCTGCTTGGTCACCTTCTCCCCCTCCTTCCTCACTGACCTTGATGTCTTTGCTACTTTTCTCATCTCCTTCTATCCTCTGTAGGTAGTTGGTGGTTTGGCTTTTTTTTTTTCAGTTTTATTTTTCCCCTTCTTGAATATGTTACTCACATAGGCTCATCCAGCTTCCCATATCTGCTCTGCCTTGGACAGGTGCAGTGCCAGAACTGGAACCAGGGGAGCTTCTAGCTGTTCTCACAGAAGCCACCTCTGTGTCCTCACTGCTTTCTAAACACCACTTCAGTAACCCAAGGCAAAGCTTTTCACATGGTATTAGGCTTAGAAATGTTTCTTATTTCTGTGTAAATACAATCTTTACATATGAAATATAAAGAGACTTGACTGAATTGTATTGAGAAAAGTTTCTTTAGTACTCTAACAGATTCCTCATATTTCAAAACTATATGGGGTAAAAACGAAAATTGTATCCTTTGAAAATCATCGTTTCTAACTTCAGTGCTGAATACTCCCCTGTACTGATGTACAGTATGAAAATTTCACTTTAAAATTTCACTGCCACCATCTTGCATATATGTACATAGAAATTAATATTAAAGATAATTTTTATTTATTAAAATTTAAAATTTATACCTGTCAAGAACAAATTAATCTGGGATAATGGTTTTATTTCATCAAGGAATGACTTTATTTGATGGCTAGAATTTACAATATACATTTAAAACTACTATACCAGAACCATGACCCAAACTATCCAATGAGCAGCTTCTACTCCTTTTTCCCTGATACAGTCATCATTTTTCAGCTAATACCTTTATCACACAGCTTTCCACCTACAAGTTGATTTAGCCTTTCCTTTCATACACATTTAATTTCATATATTCAGTGGCATGAAAAGCTAAAGGACTTAAAACTAGGCTCCACCAGGATAATTAGATCTTTCTGTCTCAGGGAACATTTAGACTGAAGCAAATTTAGAAATTCATATGGCATTTCACTCACTGTCATTTCAAGAACTTGAACTTTACTGAATGAGGCTACAGTTCTAGAATTAGACTGGGACTTCCATGCAAGCTGATCTTTACCATTTCTTTCAGATGTCAAATAAACCTGTAGAATTCTGTAAGTCTGGAGACAAATTAGGCATGACAGCAATACTTTTCAAATATACTCTTATCTGCAAGTGGCCTTACAAAACAACAATTCTGTTTTCATACTAACCTTCTCCTTTCCTACCCTTCCCTTCCCTTTCTATATGAACAATGAGATGTCACTTAGAGCAGGGTTATTTGACTTAAACTGAGTTGTTGCATAATAAAGGAAATACAAGAATGCAAGATAATTTATGGTCTACCAATAGCAAAGAGAACAGAAACTCCTGGGTGTTTGCTGTCAGGCTTTTAAAAATCTATGTGGAAAGCCTGTAATTCTTTGCAGCAGAATTCTGAGGGTTCTTTTCATTCACAGGCATGAAAACTTCTTCAGGTTTAAGGATTTAGAGTTCAAAATTCCAATACTGAAGAAAAAAAATATAGTCCAAAATGATCACACAGCCCAAGAGATCATCTTCCTATTTGACATACTAATATTCCCACATAAAATCCAAAAATCTCAGGAGTGGGACTGGTCTTCTGCTGTCAATGTCTATACTGCAGGCATCTGTGCAGACTACTTTGCAGGCAATGGAGATAAATAAGTATTTGAATGAAAAAGTCACCTAACCAAGTAAACACCTCCACCCAAACCCTAGGCAGATAAATTACACTAAAATTGTTTGGACAAGCAGATACTATAAACAGATTCTAAATAACTCAGATGTGAAAGTTAATGTTACACCTATCTAAAGTATCCTGGCTTATGCAGATTTACTGACTTCTAATACATCTTTTCTAAAGCACAAGGATTTTTTATTTTTTTCTTTCCAGTCCATTTTTCTATTCACAACCTATGGCAGTGTTGATTTTTTTTCTTACACATTTCTATACAAAGATTTTTTAATTTAATTATTATCTTTTCAACTTCAAATTCACCATTTAATAGGAAGAAGTAATACTGTTAATACTGTGGGATTGGAGAACTACTAAAGAATAAAGAAAGAGCTGTTTTCAGAACAAGAGTATTTAAGAATATATTTTCATTTCCTTAAATCATATTGATGTACATTACAGTCCTATTTCTATACACAATGATATAAGCACTCCTGATAATTCTCAATTGAACTGGAACCCAGCTATAGTATGAAAGAATGAAGCAAATAAATCCTAGTAAACAGATATAAATTATTTCTTACAATTATAATTCATATGTATTCAACAAGGAAAATTAATACTTATTTATCAAATTTGATTAGATGTCATATATGTAATTAAAGGTGTTTTAATTTTAAATTTGTACTCTTTAATTTTAAGAATCATCTATCAAGGAGGATGTAATCTGGCCTTTAAATATTCTCCAGGGTCTTCACAGATATATGAAACTTGGTATTGTGTATCAGCTCCCCCATCTACCTGTTTCACAGTACAGGCATGGTGAATTTGGGCATAAAATCATAATAATTATTTGTGTATTAGGATGGCCAGCAGGCATCTTAGCCCCACACAGCTTCATAATCATTCCCTCCCCAGTGGGATGGGAAAGAACAGGACGAGTTACAGTGAGAAGATGCATAGTTTGAGACATAGGCACTTTATAGAGAAAGTAAAGTCTCTATGCACAAGAAAAACAAAACAAACAATTCATTTATTAATTCCAATCTTTGGGCAGGTTTTCAGCCTTCCCCAGGAAAGGACAGCTCCATCATACATAACAGTTACTTGGCAAGATAGACCCCATGACTCTAAACACCCACCTCAGCTTTTATTGCTAAGGATGACATCACATGGTGTGGGATATCCCTTGGTTAGCCGGTGTCAGATATCCCATATGTTGCCCTTCCACCTTCTTGTGTAGCCCCAGACTTCTTGCTGGTGGGTGTTGTGAGAAACAGAAAAAACACTGTTCAGCAGTAATTAAAACATCCCTATGTTATCAACACTGTTTTTGTCACAAATCCAAAGCATAACACCATGTGTGATGAAGAAAATTAAGCCTATTCCAACCAAAAGCCAGCACAGACATCACCTAATGAAGTTGTATTGCCACAGGCTCCCTGCTATTTTACAGGACCTGCAGCAGACCTTTTTGAATAACCTGCAGAAGCTAGAAGGGATACCATTGGCATCTCATATGATTTCTGGTATGTATAATCAGGCAACAAATTTGTTGCAAGTCCTTAATTGCTGTAGTTTATATCACAGCACTCTATCCTGTTCAGGAGTTGATTCTTGAGAACCACAGAATACACACCAGGGAAAAACATTCAGGGAAACCAGGGTAAGTCACATCCCAGAACTGGAACACACTGGTAGCATAGCTGGAACAGTGTACCAGAAATAATTGCATTATTTTATTTTTTCATTGGAAGAGTGTTAAGTTTCAATAGACATTTTTGTAAGTGGTTTTAGTTATTAGAGCATTTATGTAAACACTGACATTAAAAATGTAATGTAAAATTCACTTAGCCTGTTGCAAACCAATTTCAAAAATCCCTCATAATAGCCATTACCTTGGCTTTTCAATTGTGCAGAAAGCTTCTTTTCTGCAGAGATAATTATACAGAATTATTTTGACAAGTACTAATATGACTGAAAGCCAGCTCGCAGATCTGCAACACGATTTTTGAAGTATTCTGTCATAAGTCATATCACTGTAGAACTCTGTACAAAATTAGAAGCTTTAATTTGCTATGCTTAGGCCGTCACATCAGTAAGATGGAAAACTGACTGTGTCAACACAATAGCAATTAAATTGCTACACTCACTTTGGAACCGAAAGCAGCATAGCTACTTCAAGGTAGCATGGAAGAACTGGAATCCTTAGCCATGGGGGAATGTTTTCACTATTTCTGGAATTTAATCTAACACCCTGCAATACATAAATGTATCAGCACACTGTAGGCTAGATAAAAGACCTTTATGCTATACTTTGTTCCTGAGGTAACAAGCCCAAACAATGTTGACCAACACAGCTTGGGCAACTTGAGATACCAATACAGTGTAGGAGACCAAACGAAGGGACAGGTTGACCCAGCTGGTTGTCCTGACATTCCCATCAACTTGTGGTCCCCAGAAACAAAGAACCATGGAAAGAGTATGGAAAGAGTATGGAAATGAGTACAAAGAGTATGGAAATGAGAAAAATGTCTCAAGCACTCACAGAAACTTTTCTCTGAAATGAAACCTTCTGGAAAGGGACAAACTGAAACAGAGGGAAGATTGTTGAGGAGTATTAGGAGCCTATATAACAGCCTTGAAGCATTGCAAGGACTGAGCTGGAGAGGAAAAATGACAGATAACAAAGGAAACATTGTGCCACATGGTATGAAGCCAGCAAAATCTGCAGTAGCTGAGAAAATGCAGGGGAGAATCATGATAACCAAACCAAATCAGGTCCCAAAAGACTCACCTCCCCACCACACCTGCAAGGAGCATGAGTGCTAATTTACATAGCAAGCCTGGACAACCTGACCAATAGTAAAACATGTGGTAATTAAGTGAGAAGGTTCCAGAAGTGCTGGGTCCAATAAATAGGAATGAGCAATGAAGATCAGTGGGCCCTGTTGGCTGGCCCAATGCTGGATGCAGGACTGCTTTAGTTGATACTGGATAGAGCAGCATCATCAGATAATAAAAAACATAGGTCTAGCTGGTCTAGCTGTCAAGTGCTTTTAGATATCTTTTATTTTAGACTGTTTATGTCTTTTACTGAACACAATTCTGGTGTATTTCCTGCTATTTTAATAGTTTATGTGGTATTAAGAATATTTGGAAGAAAATAATAAAAATTTTGAACACTTTATTTGGTACTTAATTTACATAAAGCAAGTACACTTTACATAACTACTTTTTATTATTGTCATGTTCCTAAAGCTGACTTGAAGCAAACTTATTACTAACTCTTCTGCAAGCAATTTTTAAATATGAAAGGCAAAAATACTAATATTAAAAGGTCTTCTGTGAACAAGCTATGTTCCACATATTTTCCATAGTGCAGGTCAAACAGTAATCTATTTCTCATATTCATACATGACTATGCACCAATTTGAGCTTTATATTTTCAATATAAGCAATACTAACTATTCAAGGTTGAAAACTCTTGCTGAAATTTACTGTGAGATTTGTCCTGATCAAAATTTGTAGCAATCCATGAAGACATATGTACGCTTTCAGTATTCTCTGGGATAAAAATATTCAAGATAAACTTTCAGTCTCATGCTGAAAAAATTTGTAATGAAATACTGTTTTCTATCTAGACAGCATTGAAGAGTAATTGGCAATCACAGAATCCCTAAGAAATTGTGCCATTTTATAGTTATCTATAATATTAACACAACTCTGCATAATTGAAAAGTGAATTCTAAATGTAGTTTGATTTTAATATTGGAGCTACAGCTGTAAAAAAGCTCAATGGTTACAATGAGCAGAGAATATGATGAATTTTTATCTCCTGTTATACTTTCCCCAAGTTGGAACTGCTGTCTTCAAAAGAGCTCAAGTAGACCTTCTGAATTCACATTAATATCTTCTGTGCTCTACTGCCAACATATTGGACATTGCCTAAGGTTTCAGTTGAGCTCTGACCTTCCTAATTGTTCATTCAAATCTAATAGTCTATAGTAAAGGTCTACTAAAGCAGACCCACAGGAAATGCTCATCTATTTTTGACTAGAAGAACTTTATGAAAGCTGACAAAGGAACTACAGAGAGCACTGGAACGCAGGAAGCTTATATGCCATTCATAACTGAAATATAAATCTAGTTTATGCAATAACTTTTTATCTGTAATTCTCTTGAAACAAACTCCTTTTTACTTCTTGCTTCCTCTGTAGTCTAGGAGATTGTTAGTCTCTTTAAAAATGTAAAATTTCAGGGCAGGGAATGTCTCTGAGTACTGTTAGACAAAAATTAGTTAAGACTTGGTCACTGTCATAGTTTAATTATGCATGTGCACCTACAGACACAAAGAATCAGTACTTGTCATTAGTGGGGTGGCAACAAACTTCATCCACTTCAGTATAAAGTGAGTATAACACCCAAAATAGTTCGGATTCAAAATTTTAATTCCATTTCCAGCCTATAATGTAAATGTACTAAAACATTCATATTTCTAACATTACACTGTTTTTGAAAGTAGTTCTCACTTAGCTAACACCATCTGTTTATATCCAAATATTTTCCTTCCATTCAGCCAAGTTGATAGTATCAGTAAAAACAGTCTGCGTAGGGAAAGGAAATGTGCTGATACATATACATATTAACATTTTAATACTGCTTTACTCCATAGCCAAGAACTGAGCTGCTACTTCTGTGATTCAGTAAAGGGAAAAATGAAAAAATCTTGTGAACATCTGGAAGTGGTTTCAAAGCCAAAGAAAGTACTTCTGTTTATTTCTACATATAAACACTGAGACCTTGATTTAATTAACATCAAACAAAATCTCTGAGAAAGTAAGGAATAGTTTCTACTTCTTACACATAACATTCATCTCCTCTCTGATATCTATGCCTATGTTTCTGAGCTCACATTCTATGAATCATAGAATCATAGAGTTGGATGGGTTGGAAGGGACCTCAGAGATCATCAAGTCCAACCCTTGATCCACTACCAGACCACGGCACTGAGTGCCACATCCAGTCTCTTTTTAAATATCTCCAGGGATGGAGAATCCACTACTTCCCGGGGCAGCCCATTCCAATGTCTGATCACCCTCTCAGTAAAGAAATTCTTTCTAATATCCAACCTAAACCTCCCCCAGAACTGAAAAGGAAAAGCCACTTGGTTGGGTCTTTTCTTGTGTTGTTTGTCCCAATGCTGGTTTTCATCATCTTCAATCTTACTCTACCTTAAAGAAAAAAACCAAAAACAAAGGAAAAAAAACCACATTCATTTCTTAGAACTTTGTCTTCTTGTCAATTTAAAAAATGCTGTTCCAAATAATCCCCCTTCAGTGTTCAACTTCTGCCACAGGCACCAATTATCTGTTGCTTTGATTATTCATGATTCTCATGAAGTAATAGACAAAAAAACAACCAGAAGGATGTCTCTAGTAAAACATGAACTAAATATACTGGCATTTAAATCTTCCATTTTGATTTGGAAAGCATTTTTTGAAAACATGTATAAATATCTCTTTAAAACTATTTACATCACAAAAATTACTATATCACTGAGGGAAGGACCAGAAGATCCCTCCAGAATTAAATAGATTCCACGATAGTCTTTTCTTACAGCTTTATTGTCATTTCTGGTCTTAGCTGTGTTCAGTCTAGAAGACAAAGAGCATCAGTAATCAGCAGTTCTTTACATCAGTTGTCCTTTTACAAAGTCTCTTTCCCAGCTGATATTAAAAGAACTCTTTCACCTGCAGCTCACTCAGGGGAACATGTGCAGAGATGGCTAATAGGAACAAATTAAAAAATTTATAACCTCTTTTGTCAAACAGGTATGTATTGTGACTAGGCAATTTTCAGATAAATGGTCCAGAATTTACAAGCTAGTTGCTGTTGGAGTGTTCTTAAACACCTTTCTCTTACACATTCTGATGAGTTGCTGACAATAAGGGAAGCTGAAGTGTAATATTTTTTTCATCATTGCACTGATCATTAGTTCACCAGCTATATTCCATGAAAACAGGGTTCTTTTACACTTTTGCTCCCGTAAGTTGACTTTTCTATCAGTTTTAACCTCAGTGCTTTCTACAAAGGGATAATACATCCACTTAGTTTAATGACCATTGGATTTTCTTTATCTACCATGTAATAAATTCCTATTCCTGAACTGAACTTGGTGGCACTGAGGAAAAAATGAACTTCTGGTTTAAAATTGAAAGAACATCATTTGAACTTGCCACCAGTACTCAGAAAAAGGATTCTTTTGCTACAGAGGTACACATGGCCTTTTTTTAGCATCTGTAAATTACAAAGGTGTTTTGGTGATATGGTTTTCTCATATACCATGTGAGTCAGATTTACTAACTACTCAATTATACGCACCTAATATACCCTTGATTTAGATGAATATTCATATGAATATTCGCATGAGAAGATCTGAAAAGTTGTAATGATTTGTATAAACAGATAAAAATACTTTGCATTCTCTCACTAACTATGATTTTATAAATAGAAAGAAATAGTACTTCTGTGTGCCTAAAGATGTCATGAGTCAATGCTGCAAATTTTTGGGGAAAACAAACCAGAGATGCCAAGTGCTTTGGAAATTAATTCTCTCCTTAACTTTCTTAGTTTGAGTCAGGAAAGAACCAGTTTTCTTTCTAGTTATTTTAAATTTCAGTGAAATCACTTTTAAGTAACCATTTTCTGAAATGAATGCATGAGCACATTCAGACACATGCACAGAGTTTGCAGCCAAGGAGGACCCTGAGGGAGAGGAGGCAGAGTGGGACATCCCCAGCTGCTCTCCCTTGCATGTGCAGCCACAGTACACAGAGACACACGGCAGGGAGGAAGAAGGGCAGTGGGTGGTGGGCCCAAGAATATGGCACTGCTATTAGGGCAGCTTGTTACCAAGAGCTACCTGAGATTTCTGTATCAGATTGCTTTTACCAAATGGTATTCTCAGAAGGAATGTGACTTTTTTTTGTTTAAAACTGGGGTGCTATTTCCCTGGCAAGATAGAAAATTACTTGTTTTACTCTTTCCTACTTAATTTTTATGTCTTTTTCTCTTTTTCAAAAACAAAAGTATAGTACTGTGTGGGGTGAGGAGAAGAAGAACAGCTAGAGGATGTGGATAGAATTGGAGACACAGAATGATTTGGGTTGGAAGAGACTTAAAGATCATCTTGTTCCAACTCCTCTGCATGGACAGGGATACCCACCACTGGATTGCATTGCATGAACCCCCATTCAACCTGCCTTTGAACACTTCCAGGGAGGGGGCAGCCACAGCTTCCCTGGGTAAAAATTTTCTAAATTATTTGGTGAGCTTATTTTTTTTTAAACTTATTTTTCTTTTTCATTTACTTTTGTTGGACAGTATGACACAGACCAAGCATGACACATTCTCCTTTTAAGTCTTAGAGTCCTGGATAGTTACCATCCCACCTCAGCTGTGAATCTGAAATATATTCCTTGAGTCACACCAGAGGGTGCAGCAGTTAGTCTTCCATGTTAAATATCAAATTTTAAGCTTGATATTTAATAAATCAATTATCAATAAATCAGATTGATAAATATCAAGTTTTTCAGTGAGCATCTGCTTCTAGGACTAATAATGCTCCCATAGAAATCAAGGTCACAGCTTGGTTCTGCTGGACTTCTTGTGCACTGGAAACAAAAAGGAGAAAAAAAGTTCAAAACTGTGACCCACTTGAGAGGAAGAGTGGATCAGGTGGGTAACCACAACCAACAAAAGTATTGCATCCCATACACATCATACTAAGTATAAATTTGAAAAATCATGAGGGTCAATTATGTGAACACTTTAAAAATACAAAAATATGTCTCTTGAATCAATCTTTTTTCTTTCTTTCTCCCTGCTATGTTGCAACATTTTGTCAATTAACATATGTTTACCTCACCATATGCCTGACATACACCTAAAAGATAAGAATGCTTATCAGGTCGTCTCCTGGTGCATGGTGGAGACAATGAAGGTAGCAGGACACCCAAAAAGACTAAAAGATAAGGACGACTCATCTCTGGGAAGTCTGGAAATCTGTATGTATCAGGGACTTATGCAAAAAAGGGACCCCTTTTCTTTTCCTGTATAAAAATCGCCCCAGAAGAACCGAAGACGCAGCAGCTCAGAGCAGCCAGTAGTCGGAGGAGCCAGCAGCTCAGAAGGACACGTGGAAGCCAGCTCCTGTGACTACAAACTCCAGCCAGCTCGGCGCAAAAAGGCGGGAAGCAGCTCTGAAGGCCCAAGCGGAAAGCAGCGAGGCGGCTTTCTTCTAGACCCCCCCCTCTCTCGGCACTTGGGCTTCAGCTGCGGGACAGAGAAGCGGCAGGAGCGACAGACCCTACGCACCCGACCACAGCCAGAGGCCAAGGCCGGCGGACGGTGATAACATCTTAATTACCCTCCTTCTTTTCTCTTCTTAACGACTCTTCTCTCCAAAGTAACTAATTGTATAAATCCTAAATCCTTTTAACTTGTTTAAATCTTGAAGCCTGGTTATTTTTGTAAACTCAGGCGTCGTCTATGAGTAGTGGCTGAAATTTCCTCGCAAACAAAATGTAAATAATAACTCGGATCGTAACAGTCAAGATCTTTTCTTCTATGGACAGCATTCTGGGATGACTCCATCCATTCTACTTTTGATCCCAATCCGTGTCTTCCTCATTCATGCATTTCTGCATCCAGCTCCTGTTTGCCACTGCCTCAGTCTGCAGCCTCAGTGGTGATATGAGCATTTCTGGGTTAGGGGCCATAGTTGTTTCTTTTTCTTTTTATGATTCTTATTTCATTAAATTTGTTTAGTTTAGTTTCCAGCCTATAAGTCTCTCTCCCTTATTCTCTTCCCTTTCCCTTTCTAGGAAAGTATAGCGGTTAATAGAGAGCATCTGTCATTCATTTAATTGCTGGCTTAGCATTAAACCTTGACATATTTATTGATTCCCAATGTAGGGCTCGACCTCTTTAGCTCTAATTGCCTGAAGAGTTGAATTTTGATATACAGGAAAAAAAATACAAATGCATAAACACAAATTTATATACGTGTATGTCACTAGATAAACATACATAAAAACACATCCCTGCTGAACATTTAGTGCAAACATCAAAATTAATACTGACTTTTTGTGCTGTTCATTTTCTAGTTTTCATGCTTATGAATAAACAGATGGATATGTTTCTGCTGGCAGTTTAATCTGCTGATAGCAGCTATGAAAAAATATTTGGCAGCTTCCTAGTTTCTGGCTGATAACCAGATGACTCTTTTTCCAAATGCATACAATGAACTTCAAGAGGCAAAGTTATCAAATGAAAAAGTAAGTTGAAAAGAGACACATCACAGAAATTTGGGCTGATCTTAAATATGCATTGGCATTTTTTGACTGACCCACCAAATCTGAAGCAGCAATTTATCAAAGTATTTGTAGATGAGGATTTCTATGGTTTGGTGCAAAAAACCATTTTCTTCCTAAGAAGGTTTTTTCTGGAGCGTCACTCTGAATTTCTATATGACTAGTCAAAGTTATATTAAAATACATTTCCGTGTTACCAGAACCTAAAGGGGTAATATAGACAAAAATGTATCTTGACATCAGTCATTTATAAAAAGAAATATTGAGGCAGAACACTTTGTCCCTACCATAGTTAAAACCCAAACCAAACAAAGAAACAGCTTTCTTCTAAGGCTTTCTTTAATAAGTAGGGCTGCATCACAAATAGGAGTTGACATTTTGTGTGAAGACTATTATTAAGAATCTATTCATGGCTGCAAATCTTTTCACTCAGTTTATGTTTATGAAAGATTTAAAATACATTAAAAGAAAAAGTGTGTAACTAGAATTTGTGGAAATATCTTTGAAAAGTTTAGCTACTTCACATCTTACTAGGAAGAAAGGATGCTCACTTTGTAAAATCTCTGTTCCCAGGAATATACAGATGACACAGATATTTCAATTAGTATCTTTACATTTAAATGGATTAGACAATCTTGTTTTTTAAAAAATATTTTTCTATTAGTTCTTAGTAAGCAGTAAGATTTATGAGAAAGGTTTTCATTTTAGCATTCAGCTAAAATAAGCAGCCATTAATTATACCTGATCAGTAGTAAAATCAGTCTCTCCAGATGTTACATGAACCTTTGAAATACAGAGATAATGGAGAGCTTTCTTCAGGATGACTGGATCAAGGGTGTTCTTGGAAATACACGGAGGAGTTTTTCTGTTTGCATTTCATATGAATGCTAATTTGACAGAACTTTTGTAGACAAATTCTTCAATACTGTATTTCATGGTCTTTGTTTTATTTCTCAGCAAATAGTAACAATTTCCAACCTAGGAAAAAAAATTAAAGAAAAAAAAAGAGTAGCCATCTGCTGTATTTACATAAAATATTGATAACAGAATAACCTTTCCCTCCAAAATGTCAAAACTGGGGAGCTTCAATGAATTCCTCAAAGGTTAAGGAACATATGAAATGTCCATACTACATCCAATTGGGGAATGGAAACTTTTGCAGACTGTCAATTTTTCTGGGCAGAACAAAAGACACCCTTGACCAGTGGAGCTGTAAAGCCAAATAAACACAAGAGTTATGGTACATTCATGTCAGCTTCAGTAGTAATTCAGTACTCTACGAAGCTACAAATTAATCTGTAGACCTTGAAGGCAGAACTAGACAGTCACATTTTATTTTTTTTTTTTAGGTGAAGGCATAGAATATCTCCCACAGTATTAAAATTTTTCACAAAGCTTAAATTAATATATTTCTAACGAGGTCATGAATTGTGTATTGTTTTTGGACAGTCAGAAAAAGCCACCATTACAAGTGAACTTCTATACTAGTTAGTATATTTGACAATAGTTTCTTACAATGAACAATAGTTCTCAAACAGATATTAATCTAATATATTGAGAAGAAGAAGAATATGACCTATTAGGCAAAGAGGAGAATGCACACAAGGATTCCTGAGCCTCCTAGAGAAGTCAAACAATTAACAATTCAGATCCAGTCTCCTCCTAACTGTAAAAAAAAAAAAAAAAAAAAAAGGTTCATAAGCCATGTATAGACTGGAGGTAGAGTTACAGCAATAGATGCTCCCCCACCTATGTCCTTGTTTTCTTTTTTTCTTAGACCCATAAAAATAACACATTTACATTCCCTTGAGCTGTTAAACAGTCCAGGGTCTTAAGTCTTTTTGAACAATATAATGAGGAGAGAATTGGTGCGTTTTTTTACTTGAAGTATAATTGGCAATTAAACTCTTCTTAGTTTAGTAATCTTGCTAGCCAAAATGTACAGGGCTGCAAAAAGGAAAAAAAAATCTTTACCTAAAAAGTGATCATCTTGTGCCATGAAACATGAGCATTCACTAGCTTTTATGTAATTTCTACCACTGTGATGTTCAAGTCTATCCATCCTGCTGTACTCAATGATTCTTGGAGAATTAGTCATTGTCAGGCCAAATATATTGTCAGGCCATAATATATTCTACAGGAGGGAAATTTTCTTCTTCCTCTACCCCTACAATAGCTGTCAATTTTTTTTAAAACATCCTTTATTGTTTTATGCTGCATCAGAATATAAAGGATATTAAAAAACTGAGTAAACTTAGTAAATTTGCACATCTAAGTTAGCTTTTCTTAATTTTTATTCTACCAAATGACCTTAAGTTTTATTTAAATTTAGGGAAAAAAATTACTTCCATTACTATGGTCTGAGCCATATCACATTTTCAAACTGATCTTTCTTAAATGCCAGGGATTAAGTACATGACTGAACAACTAAAAGTTTTCTGGAGCAAAGTACAAGGTAGTTATAATTATATATATATAATATATATATGTTTTCTAAATGTATGTAAGCATCTAAAATGGTGACAGCTATTGTACACTGCAAATTTTATTGAATTATTCACAATTAGTCTTTTGTTCCTTTTTTTTTTTTTCTTCTTTTTTTTCTTCAAAGCTTCCTGTGCCTATAAAACTCACAATATCTGAAAGGCTTGTAACACTATTAAAAAATGTCACTGCAGCATTTATATTCCTGTCCTTAATGTTTCACCCTAATGTTTTAGTAATACAGTAAAATTTAAATAATGGAGTTAGCATACTTTTAGACTTACCTCCCACTTTTTAATCTAATGATTATGTGAGTAATAACACGATGCAAGAAGTAATAACATGATGTAAGACAGCATTCCTAAAAAGAATGAGTACAGTTTCTTTTTACACAAGAACTAGTATGGTTACTTGCACATAATTTACCACCTTTTACAATTCTTCATCATGTCAGTTTTAAAACCTATGAGTCTGTAATACTCTTTGCTTTAAGCATCTATTCTGCTAGGAACTAAGACCTCCTAAACCTTTTATGAAGAGAGGTGTACCCATGAATCATGTGTCTAAGAAGACTACTCCCTTATATTCTTCACTGACTATGCAGTTAGTAGAGGTCCCTGTGTTAGTTTCCTAAAATACATTATGCCAATAAAATACTTAAAATACCTACCAAAACATTAGAATCTAAAGCAGAAAAATTTAGGACTTCCAGACTGCTTTCTAACCCAAGATCATTTATTTTCTCTGCAGAAGTACTGGAAATGTAGATCTATTCCTAGGCAAAAAAAGTCTTTCAATCAAAAGTGCTATTAAAAAGTCAAGAATTTTACAAAAGTGTTTTCAATGATGAAAACATATGCAGATGTGTCACACAAAATTTCCTAACCATTGAACACAAACCAAATTCTCTTCCCACTCAAGCCACTGACCATAGGAATAAGGTTATAACTGAGTAACCCATAACTAAGCATTCCTTAAAAAACCAAACAAACAAAAAGCCCCAAACAATCAAAGAAAGAAACAAACAAAAAAATCTAAATATAAGTGACATTTTTAATCTTTTTAAAGATCTATAAACTATTAGACAGGCATAGATTTTCTTTACAGAAGTGCATTCTACCCATTCAGCTTTTAGTCTGTTCCATGTATAATTTAATTTGGTTTTTGTTGAAAGGTTAATGAGGATAGATATATGTAGGCAGCAGGTGTCAGGACCTGCCGAGTAATGAGCACATCTGGTGGAGAATGCGGGCACTTCCTTGGGGGGGAACGCCTCAGTTTTTTGTAATGGAGGTGTGGCAGTGGCGAGTGCCGCCTTCACCTCGGTTTTCATCACCGCCAGTAAGCTGCATACAACCCTCCACGTGTTATCGGCGCCGATGATGTCGCCGTTAATTTCTTTTGCATTGAGGTCCGCCAGTAGGTCATAAACCTCTTCCCATAAGTCCCGGGCTTTAGCAGGACCCAGGGAGCCAAGGAGTTCCTGGCTCTCTGCCTGTGCCACAATTTTTTTGGTGGCAGCAGCTTCAGTGGGTTTGCTGGCAGTAAGACCCATCTTTCTATTTCGACAAAAAGGCTTAGCAATGTAAGTAACAAGAGAAAAAAGGGGTTTCTCTTACCCTAATTTCTCGAGTTCTGGAAGAAAGTCGAGAAGTTCACTCGGAGAAGATGGTTCAGACGGGAGTCTATGCATTCTCCACCAGATGTAGCAGGAGACGAACTTCGCAGCGATGATAGGCTCTGAATGAGGACAGGATCAGTAGAGAACTGGCCTCAACCAGCATGGCTGCCAACCTGATACAGAATGAGCCATTTGCCGGTCTCAGGCCCCACCTTTTATTGGCCCTTGATCTTTGAGCATGCGCACTTGGGTCAGCCTTAACTGGGCACAGGTGAGGCTGAGCACCGACTGAGCTCATTACTCGGCAGGTCCTGCCACCTGTGGCCTACAGATATAGGCAAGGTCATACCTTATAATACCAGAAAGTAGAAAAAGTTACAGAGCTTGGAGTTTTAACTGAGGTTAAATGCATTCTGCAATCTTAAGGTAAAAATATCTGTCCTAACATCAGCTGGTGATCTAGAGCCCTATTTAGTGTTTGCCCAAATCAATACCACTTCTTTCTTCTTTCTGATTCTTTACACAAATAAAATGAAATTCTGAGTCTTAAAAGAGTACAATTCTAGGAATTGTGGAAAGCTTGAAAGGAAAGCTGGAAATATGGTGTTATTATGGTAAGAGTGCAAGGATTAAGTAATCTAAGTCAAGATTTACTTTATATTAACCTGATGCTTCTAAATTACTGAAGCTCTACCTGAAAGCACCTGACAGCCCAAAAGAGATATAAATATGAAAGAACCAGTCATTTTCCCCTTTCTGTCCTAAAGTAGTGCCTGAAGAGAAAAAATTACAGACCTCTTCACCGAAAGAACACAGAACCATCCTCAGGATGTTAGAATGGGCCCTTTAAGGAGCCTGTGCAAGGGGGTGTAGAACAACTCTCTGTGGGACAAATTCATGTGGCTTCTTCACAATGAACATCTCTATGTGGGTCAGCAGATGCTGCCAGTCCTCCCTGGATCATGGCTAGGTCTGCAAAGTCCTTCAACATGGATGGAGGCTCTGTGCAGCCTCCACCTGACACCTGGCAGTGAGCTGTCTCTCATGGGAGGCAGAGGGAGAACCACCAGCAAACTCATTCCTGCTCTGCCTGCATCACACATGGCATTAGGGGGAGGAGGAAGCAGCACGTAAGCGGAGGGCAAGTTTTTGGGTTTTTTTCCTCTCTTTTCTGGAGGGATGTTGTTGATCTATTAAATTGAAGGCATGGAATTCCATCACCTCATCATTAATAATTTATACACAATTAATTAAGAATTAATTAATGAAGAGAAAAAGGCAATGAGGAGATAAAGGCAGCTACATCAACTACCAAGCTACAACTGCATTGTTAATTAATTATTAATTAATTGTTCCTGGTTGCCCAGGACTGAGGAGAATGGGACACTGGGTTGTGAGAGGCTGTGCCTGTAAATCCTTCAATTTAAAGAGAAAGAAAAATAAACTGAGGTTGACAAAATGGGAGGCTGTCCCACCAGACAGTGTTCAGGTGATGATCTTCCCCTCATGCCCAGAGATGCCCCCAAAACTGTTCCCCAGGATGCTTCCTCTCTTCCTCCCCCAGCATTTGCCCCCAGTCCCTGTAATTCCTTCTCCTCCTCCCTCTACTGCCACCTGTACTGCAGGCAGGGAGGGAATGAACTCAAAATGTTCCAGCTATAACAAGCATCAGAAGATCATCCAGGCTACTCTGCAGCATAGACACTCTGAACTTAAATAAAGACTGCCTAATAGCCTTCATGGAAGGAAAACCAAAACTCCCAAGGATCTCAGGACTTTTTTTCTACCCCAGTTTTCAGTTTCAACACACACATTCTAAGCAACAGTTTAAAAATACCTGCTGAGGTTAAGACCTGCAAAAAAAAGCATGTAATATATTCATCTCATATCTCGTATCAGTAGAGATTCATCAAAAAATCACCTGAGAATCTGAACTGAAGTGCTGCCTAACCCCAAATCCTATAACAAATCTGTAACAGATCAAGAACTTTGACCTAACCTTGAGTTCACATCTTTTTATTCAGCAAGTAACATTATCCAATTTATTTTAAAGCCTGCAATTCATCTTTTGCAAATAAAATATCAGAAGCAATAGTAGAGTAGTAGATGAGGGCAATTTTTGACATAAAATTGTTCTAATATCAGCTTTCTTAAGAAATGCTTTTCCCTAAGCAACAGGAATTTTGAATATTCAGTATATAAGCAATTGTGTTGCTGTTAATTCTTCAGAGGTAAGTCCTTTATGTAACAGAGGAACAATGCACCATCTGTTTTTAAATTTGACACTAATTATTTTACAAAAAATATTAAAGTTGATTGTCCAGACTTACAAATTAGAATAAATACAATCAAACTGAATACAGTCTTCTCACTCTCCAAAACTACCTAATAAAGCAGAGAATATCTAATGCAAAATCTCAGAGAAATTCATTGTCATTTTTCAATATGACTCCCTGATTACAGCCAGTGAGCATGAGAGGATTTGAAGGGCATGGATATCATTTCACATTGAGGGAAATCAAAGCCAGAATATGATAGAGTCTTTTAATAAAAATAAATTTTGAAGGCATTTAAGAAGAAGAAAAAGGAAAAAAAAAAAACAAAAAAAACCCACCAAGACTTCTGAGTTTTTTCTAGGGTGACAAAAAAAAAAAAAAAAAAAAAGGAAATTTTTGTACTGTCAGGCTTTGTTGATTCCAGTAGAATATACATGGCCGTGTTCTTGCCTCTAGTGCTAGCATATGATCATCTATACTGTCTATCTGGTGTCCTTCTCTTTGTCATGAGAGCACACCAAATAAACACCTTCCCAGACAACAGCTGTACACAGACTGGGGAACTGCATGGGCTGGATAGGTGAGTTAAAGCATGAGGACAGTGTTATCAATTGCCTAAAAATGCAGTGTGGAAAGGATGCACATAAAAATGATAACAATCCACTTGCTGTCAGGGCCGGAAAATGAACTCTATCCAACTTCATTTATGAGCTGCACTGTAGCCTCAGTAAAGTGGAAAACCACTGAAAAATCTGACTGAACAACCAGAGATATTGAATTTAAAAGAAAAAAAAAAAACATTAAATCCACCTTAAAATTAAAGCCCATAAGTACTATTAAACTGTTTGGACTATATGATTTGGTCATTTCCAGTAATATTCAACACATTTATCATTGATGATATTTAAATGTCTGTATGGTAAATATTTTCCATTGGCATTGGAAAATGGCATGGAAAAATATCTACTTGAATAATGAATAGACTTTGCTTTGTTAATGTCTGTGGATTCAAGAAATCTATTTTTACTTATTGAGCATCTAGAAAAATGAAGTATAATTTAACATCCTCAAATATTGAAACAGGATATTGTAGATACGTTATAATGTCAAAATAGTTATAGGATACGGGAAAGATTTTCAGAGGCACAGTGGGCATTAGATGACAAATTACCCTCTGCATACCTCCAGCATTCACTACTCTTCTCAAACCTACCCAGAACAGAGCCCATTTTTGTTGTTTGGTGTCTGCAGTTTTTGTCGATGATAGACCTTTCAACAAATGTGTGATGGATCACTTTTATTTTCACAATATAAGTACAGGTTTCTCTGAATAATGGTCTCTGTTATGGATTGAAAATACAGATCAGCCAAAGTCAGTGATCTCACCATATTTAGGCTCCAAGAGCTAAGATGCACTTGACCAAGTGAAGTGATACAGAAAGGCTGAACATTTCAACTACCAGCTTCTCAGATATGAGCTTAAAAAGTGACAAAATAATCTTTTTGATGTATTCTTACAGTAAATAAAGTCAGAATGGTTTTCCATTTGTTCTTCCCCTGAGCAGACTCTCTTCACCTCTCAAGGACAGGAGCAGAAATGACTACTCTGTGGGCATGCTGCCAGGCTGCCACAAAGCCATGATTACCCAGCTCCCCCAAGCAAAGAGCCTGTGGAAACCTGGTGTGGATCCCTGTGGCCCTCATGCAAAGTTCTCTTTCTTCAGAAATCCCTGTCTGCTACTGGGTCATTGTTGCATTGTCGTAAATAGCAACAGTCAGAAATCCATACCCATGAGTGTCTTAAGCAAGTTCCTAAAAATTTCCTGGTTAGTATTTTTGCATACTTTTGATACACAAATGGAGAGCTGCTCTAACATTTGACTGATTAATAAGTCATTAAATTTTCAATCTGATGGGCAGTTTATGAAGCAGCTTCAGGTGTATTGTTCTTCCTTTTTTTTACTGCTTCCTCCAGTGAGGCACTGCACTGAGGTTGTTCTTTATTTCAGGTAAGTTGTAAGAATAAGGAGGCTGTGCAGTACTAATTCAGAAAAACATGCCAATACAATATTGTTAGTATTGTCAATACAAAAGTTTATTGTCAAAAACAAAAATTTAGAAAATTCTAATATCTACTATGTTTACTCACATTAGCTATTTCTAGTTTACAGGCAGAATCTGTTTATTTTAACCCTCAGTGTTTTTCTGTTACTACTTTCTGGAATTTCCAGATAATAAATTTAAAAATCACCTGACATCATTAAAATTTCTGACTCAACAATATAACATAAATGCTTTCCCAGAACTGAAAACATTTCTGCAGGTAAGAATAATACTATGTTGTTTCTTTCATAATTGTGGCCATAGGGTTGTTTAACAGGAGTGAACTTGAATTAACAGGCAATTTCATCCACTGTAAAATGTTGCCAACAACCAAATTGTCTTCCAACAGACATATCCTGAAGTGTCTAAATGATGTATACTGCACCTCAACCATCAGTGCCTATTTTTAAAATCTCTGTGTGGTATGGGTTATTATTGTAATCATTTCTTCTTTAGCTATATTTAGCTAAGAGTTAAAAGCAACACGGGTGCTTCATCTCTAGCACACCTAGACAACCACTCATTGATTTATGCATTGTATCTGTACATTTAGTTCAAAACAGAAGGTATTTCTCTGGGTGCTAAAACTCAACAGCAACTCAAAATTCACCAAGACATGTAATCTCTTTATAGTATTAGCTACATTTGGGAAGTAATGCGTAATTTTCAAGCTTTTAAAAAGATACTTTATGAGAACTGGATTAGGTCATCCTGCAGTATGCAAAAAAACCTGACTTTAAGTAAGCTAATAAAAACTAATGATCAAAGACAAATTATTCAGAAACTACTTGCCTTGTCACAGCATGAGTTTGTTACAATGCAACATATTCCTCAACTATGGAAAATTATTCTGTTTTAATTGGAACTTGAATCACCTTGACCTTTCCTAGCAGAGAGCAGAGTGCCCCTCTGAACCAACAGCAGCATCTGCATCCTCATTCCATTTTAATCAGAGCTCAATTTGGATTTCTATTTGCTGGCAATCAGAGTATTGCAGAGCAAAGAAACTACAGAAATAAATGAGATGTTGCCTTGTTCCAGCTGATTAAAACACAATTCAAGGTGACTTTTAAGTGACACCACAAGTTGTCAGAAAAGCAATGTACCTTACTTCATGAAGGAAAAAATATGTGTGAGGAATGTTTATTTCCCCTATCTGACATAAATGACAGAATTGAAATGAGAGCACTGGTGTGTCCGTGAAAATATATCAGTGCTTAAAGAATCCTATTATTAGACACAGTGGAAACTACATCTTGGATAAGCCTCCCATACTGTGGATAATTATCACAATCCAGAATGCTAATTGCTTTTCGATCTGCTCTGTGCTTCCAATGAGTCTTGTTGAGGGCTACTGGGGCTGTACCAGACACTAGCACTTAATGAGACAAAGTTTATCAGAATACAGCATCAGCTATTACTTGGTGAAGAACAGAAAGAACATGCCTTAAAATAAAAAGACTTAAAAAAAAAAAGTAAAAAGAGAGTAAACTATGGAACAACAAGAAGAAAACTGATTTTTCTTTTCATTGTCCTTTCTATTCAGATGCTAAGTAAATATGTCTGCATCTCAGTAAAAATGGTAAGAAATTGCACATTAGGGCTTGGTGAGATCTTGCTCTGTGTTTGGTGGTTTTTTGGTTTTTTTGTTTTTTTGGGGGTTTTTTTTGTTTGTTTGTTTGTTTTTTTGTTTGTTTTTTTTTTGACAGTACCAACTATTCTGCTTAAGAATTATCAAGGATGGATGTCTACAGATCTTTTCACTCTTTTGTGAAAAAGAAAATGGAAAATTTATTCTGGACAATCTACCATGTCTTCCATTGTAGATTTTAGTTAAAAAAACACCAGAAAACGTGCAGGATAAGAAATGTACATTTTGCAGTAAGGTTAAGCTAATAAAAGTAATCTTTCTGAAGGAAAGATGGAACATTCCCATGTTTCTCTGTTTTACAATACTTGCTTTCTTATAATTAGGGATTTTCCATAATGAGACATCAGTCATGAACTCAAAGAACAGCAAGGCAGGCAATTTCTACAAGAAATATTGCAAGTATCATTAAGACACAGTAAGATATATTGACTGCTTTAAAGACACAACAATGAAGTCACCCAGGTTTTACTGAGAGTCAGCAGGAGGAGGAAAAAAAACCCACAGAGGTCAGTATTTCCACTCCTATATTAAATAAGCAGCATTCTCCTCTATAAAACAACTCTAATGCCTCTGCAGAAAGTCAACGACAACTAAATTGTGGCTGCACCATAAGTTATTTTTGGTATCTATACACGTTCCATTTTGCCTCTTTTTCTAATGCTTGATTTAGACAAGGTAAGGAGAAATAATTATAGTGAGGAAGCAGGGGTTCTTCAAAAACTGTCATTTTTCTTGGCTTAGAGATTCAAGTGCACAGGTCAAAAGAGGAACAACAGAGAACACAAGTAAGATCAGTATGTAAGTACCTCAGCAGCAGTAACACTAGATATGTCACAACAGCTGTGAAGATAGAACTTGGGCAGATCAAATGAGCAGATTATATCACAAAATTTAAATGCAGATATCTGTAGTTCTGCATGTGTCCTGCATTTTATTCTAAAGCTGTGTTTATTCACCTTTAGAGGAAAATACTTTACTATTCTTAAGTTACCATTTAAAACACCGTGACAGACTTCATCAAAACAATGATTTTCAACCTACCATTCACCAAGTCTTTAAGTCTGAATGGTTCACACAAGCTGATGAAGAAAAACTTGCCTATGGACTGTAGGCTGCTTTGAGCCTACAGCTCTCTGGACTTCAAAAGAAAACAAAAAGAAAAACTTATAAGGGTCTGAACAAAGAGAAACAAGAAAGTAAATCAAAGAAGCTACTGGTTTACACATAGAAAATAAGAATTAACTCTTAATCTGCTTGAATTTGCTGTTTGTCTTCTAATGATAACTGTAATTACAAATTATAGATTCTAACCCCTGCTTCTCATAATAAGTGCGAATTTTATTTCAAGTATTTGTAACACCTGAATCAACCTTACATTTCTCCACCTCTAGGGCAATCACATTCTTCCTCAGAAAACATGACCTACTTCTGAGACAAGGTCTAACAATTGTGACAATGTTTTTCTTTCCTTTTGCTTTCCTCAGAACACTCTATTTGCCTTAAAAGTCCTTTGCCCTTCATCTCTAACCCTTAGGATCCAAGTAAACTTTTGACAGCTTGTCTTAATATCAAGTATTATGGCAAATAAGATGAATGTGCCTCAGCAGTGACTAGAAAATTATTCTCTGAATTCTTGGTACAATCAGTCAACAAAAATGTTTCATTTCATACATCATTTACTTCTATAGGAATTGCAGAAGATACTGAGAATGAATTCTAAAGTGAGAATTTCATAGTAACAGGGGATGCATGATAAAATTACGTGTCACCAGTCCTTTCCAGTTCTCATCATTGTCATACATATAATGATTTGCCTTAGGGATAGAACTTTGGAATTAAGGAATTAGAAGTATAGAAATCCCACAGAAAGAAAAAAGAAAACATACAGAGATAAAAGATGGTTACATGGTAGATCATTGTCCACTTTATGAACTAACTTAAACTGATGAGTTCATGCCAGAAGTTGGGCAAAACACCTGAACACTGAAAAAAAAAAAAAAAAAAAAAAAAAAAAAAAAAGGAGAGAAAATAAATAAGTAAATAAATAAATACACAAGGGCATGACTCCAGCCAAAATATTAGCTATCTGCCCACTCATTTTCTTCACCCATACTATTCTTCTATGAAATAGAAAGTGACAGCAGCATACCTGAAAGGTGACAGGAAGACTTTTAAAAACAAGTATCACATCTAAGTCTAGAAAGTTCCTCAACACGGAACTAATGTCAGTCTGATAGGAACTCATTTCACCTCTTTCCTCTCCAGTTGTGCTTACCACTTCATCAGACAGAGAGATGCTCAAAATATAAACATCAATTTGGAAGAAAAATGTAGGTTTCCCCATCTATCGTATATTCTTCCCTTATTTTCCAAATGAAATATCAGGAAAAACTACAATTCTGCTGAATTCTGCTGGCATATTTTCTTTTATCAGACCCCTGTTCATATTTATTTCACAGATGCTGAGTCACATTAGCACCTAGGAATTATAGCAAGTTTTTAGTGGGTTTGGGGTTTGATTATTTTTTTATTTTTTTCTTTAGTATCCAGATAATGTTGCAGTCATGCTATTCTTTTGGTAGTTATGGCCAGTTAGCTCTGGCTTCTATTGTGGACTACTGTCCAAATGCTGTGGGTATGTCCCAGTATACACCTCAGCCCCACCCAGCTGCTTGCTCGCTCTTCCTCAGTGCAATGGCAGAGAGAATAGGAAGGGTAACAGTGAGAAAACTGCAGGGTTGAGGTAAAGGTAGCTTAACAGGGAAACCAAATCTGTGCATTCAGGAAAAACATATGTGCAACATATTGTGTTTGTTCTTTTAACCTACATAAAGTACATTGGAAGTAGCACAACAATATGGGTCTAGCAGTTGTTCTCCTCCTCCTTGTACTCTATAAAGTAGAGTTTAAGTGCTGTGCATCCTTGCTCAGAATCTCCTTCTGGGATTTCAGGCAAAATTCTATCCCATAAAATGATTACAGTGTGCTGCAGTAGCTGTTAGTACTGTGTAAATATTGCAGCATGAGAAAAAGTGAATAAACTTCAGGAAATACTAGGAGAAATTTTAATGTATTTTAATGAAATTTTAACTGAAGACAGTTCAAGTGTGACAAATCAGCAGCTAATATGGACAAGAATAAGCAATTATCCAGGTTAAAAAATGAGAAAAGCAGAAGGAAAAGTAAGCTAGCAAAACTTTGAACTTCATGTGTCATGAAATAGTTGTTGCTTCCACAAATGAGAACATTTTGAAATGGAAGATTGCATCTCTTTTTACATTTTACTTTTTTAATTCTCCAAGTTTACAAAGGTCAGATGCTAGTATGATCTAAAATAAGACCATTAGTGACTGATTTTTGAAAGGTTACTGAGAGGGAAATATGATGTGTGAGAAGCCTCGGGGAAAACCTCTGACTCCTATTTGTTTTCTAATAGATCTTATAGCCCAATGAAAGATAAAATTGCTGAATTCTTGCCTGTTTTTTTTAGGCAACATACCAGGATATCTAAGCAGAAAAAGTAAGAACACATTTTCCCCGCTCTGTTTTGTGACTAATTTTTGTTGAAACTAAGTGCTTGTCAGGGCTTTAGTGAACAGTACCTGTATATATACCTGGATATCATAAACAAAATCAAAGAAGAAACATGAATTTGTTCTCTACAAGAACATAAAACAGTTGAACCTTCACAATCTCTTCTTAATAAAATAGACAGGATATTACAGTAGAGTCACAAGGACAAAATTGACATTCATCACAGTACTTCTTCAGTTTTCTACCCTTGTATCATCCGGCAGCACTGATAATCAGGGTTAACCTGAGTAAGAAAAAAATGTTATCCAGGTGTCAGAAATAGCACAGCCTAGTTTCATACAGGTCTTTGACTATTAAAATCAATATCCTCTCAGGGGTCCCTGTGGAAAACCAAAGCAGTGTACAAAGAACTTTGGCCATGCATTAATAGTAATCTGACTTGCTAAAGAATGGGACTGCTGTGCTTTGTACCCAGCAGTTTCCCAGGGAAGGTGTATCATTCAAAAGGTATGAACCAAAGCAATCAAGCTTAGTATATTTGGACTTCAGGATTCTAATATTGTACAGTGCTAATCAGAATTGAGAGAAAACTTTCATATTAATAATTCATTTGCCCAAAGTGGAAAAGTATTCATCTGACCTCTTTCTGAATAGAACAATTTCCCACAGAAGAAATAACTATATAAAATACCTGCTAATTTATACATTTCATTTGGGTGAAATGAGGTACTTTGTGTGACCTGCAAGACAAAAAATATGTTGTTTTTTTTTAATTTCAGCCATCGAACGGACCAATCATCCATACAAGCACTGTTGACATCTAGCAATTTACCATAAAACACGTCTTTTTTATCCTCGTTAAGAATACAAAATGAAAAATCACTGTGCAGTACAAACTAGTAACATAAAGCTACTATAGCTTTAGAAACAGAACAATTTGCATGTAGGTAACGACTTCAGTGGCTTTTTCCTCTCATATACCATGATCTCCATCCTTTCAGGCATTCGGTTTCAACAAAGCTGCAGATTCTTGTTTGACTTTGGGAAAACTGGGGTAAAACATACCTATATCTGATCTAAGGAAACTACAGGGATTCCATCTGTACAGAAAGCACAGAAACTTAGGTTCTCTTACCCCACCTCACAATACCTTCCTGTAAACCAGAAACAATGGAAAGTAAGAAGACTGCCTTCAAGAGGAGGAAACCTTGCCCAAAATGCAATGTACTTCTGCTTATGCAAACTCTTGCAGAGAAATCACGTATAATTTTGAAACTCATAGTTCTTAAAGTTTTAAGAATTCTGCTTCTGCACCATCTTTTCTCTTACATTTTGAGTAAAAATTTCATATAGAGAAGCTTTTAAGTATAATAACTGAAACTGATGTACCATAGGAAGCACTACCTTTACATTTCAAGTATCAATTTCGGCAGGAAAAAAAAGTAGTGGTACTTCAAGGATCTAAAGAGAGGTTAGCTTCTTGATTTAATTATTATTTCATAAATTACATAAATTTTCATAATTAATTTGATTTACCTAAGTATCTATTCTGGCCATCTAGGAGTCTAGACTGGCAAATGCAAGGTTATGTCAAGATCCTCTTATCACTGTACCAAAATATTTTTTGCATTATGCCTGTCAGACAGTCCAGCAGAGAAAGAAATCCTCAGACTTTTCATCCCTAATCTTTAGAAGTAAATTGTTTCTGGTATCCCTTTTTAATTATTTTAAGTAATGCATGATTTTGAAAAAGGCTGGAACTTCTTTTTATTCACATAAAACTACAGAAACTAACAGCCTATTTTTATGAACGAACATCACAAGGGAGTTTCAGCAAGACATTTTACTTACAGTTATATCAGAATGGTATTTAGGCTCAGGGGAAGATAAATTATTTTGAGGACACCCTGAATATTTTATTTTGAAGATTGGAAATGATTACTTCATGCAAAGCATGAAGACATACTTTGCCACCCACGTGAAAGCTGAATGGCACCGACAAGTTCTGGAACAGTAAAAGAGTGAAGAACTGAATCTCTGGTTTTCCTGATTCCTCCAACGATTTCCTGAGTGGACATGCTGTTGATTTTGAGAAGTATTTCCAATTTGAATATGTTATTTAACCAGGCTACTTGGTGTGACTAAACAGAACATACAGTTGGCTGTTTTTTTCCCAGTCAGGTTTGAGTAAGACCAAGATTTATCAGCTAGTAAGGTATTTTGCTAAGCTGTCTAATCATGCAGATAGGCTGTACCAAAAGCAATCTTAATTGTAGTGCGTGAAGAAATCCGTTAAAATTAGAAATCTTATTAAAAAGATATTTGCTTTTTATTTTAGCATAAAGTAAATTTCTGTTAATTTATATACATAGTATGAACAGATAAAACAGAGGCAAGGATAAGTTGTTTTATCCAATTTTTTTTGAGCAATTATTCAAGTTACCTAAAATTTGAATAAATAAAAAAACAAAAATTGAATCTGTACTTAACCTCAACTGCCTCCTTTCTGACCACAGTCAAAGTCTGAAATGTTCATTCCTCATTTAGAACTTGTCTTGGCTTAAACCTAGCTGATAGCTGAGCCCCACATAGCTGCTTACTTACTCCCCCTTCGTGGGATGGAGGAGAGAATTGGAAGGGTAAAACAAAAATTGTTGTTTGAGAGAAAGACTAATAGGCAAAGAAAAAGCTGTGTGTGCAAGCAAAGCAAAATAAATAATTATAATTCACTGCTTCCTACTGCCAGGGGTTCAGAAATCCCTGGCAAAACAGGATTCCATC
This sequence comes from Heliangelus exortis, assembly GCF_036169615.1. Lineage (NCBI taxonomy): Eukaryota > Metazoa > Chordata > Aves > Apodiformes > Trochilidae > Heliangelus > Heliangelus exortis. The sequence goes on from NC_092423.1 coordinate 74,848,664, forward strand.
ATGTGTAACAAGTTCCTTGGGAGGACAAATACCATCAGTCCAAATGCCACTCCCCTTCCTACCTCTCCCCCCACACCCCGAGTTTATTTTTGAACAGGACATCACTTGGTCCTGGAACATGCCTTTGGTCATTTGGGGTCAGCTATCCCAGCTTTGTCCCCTCCCAGCTTCTTGTGCACCCCAACCTACTCACTAGTGTGGTGTTGTCAGAAGGGGCAAAGGCCTTGATTCTGCATCAGTGTTCCTCAGCAGCAGCAAGAATATCTCTGCATTTTCAATGCTGATTTGTTTATGAATCAAAAACAGAGCTGCTATGAAGAAAATTAACTCTTATCTAACAAAAAACCTAGTATGGAATTTCATTAAACGTGGAGCTCTACTGACATTTGGAGATCCAAATTTAACTACGTTTATAAAAATGTAGTGATCTGTTTTAAAGGTCCTGAGGTAAAAGGTGAGCCTAGCAAAATAAAATGGTTTATCTAAGTCAGTGTTTTAAAATCAATCCATTGCTATAAAATTTTTATATTTTCCCAGATATGGTGCACTGATAATTAGAAAAGATGACAAGAAATGCTCAACATTATTATTATGAAGAAAATAAAAAGATGTTTTCAAAAATAATTAAAAATCATGCAGAAAAGAAAGAATATAAAATATATGTCAGATGTCCAACTCCAATTTGAACTGAACATCTAACCAGAGTGATAAATTCGTGATGTTCCCTAGGTACTGAATATTTTTAATAAGGTACATTAAGCTGAAGTACAAAACTAGAGCTAATAAAAAGTATGGTTCATAAGTCCATATTAAGGAGGAATACACTGGGTGAAGAAAGCATGCTGAAATACTCTAAAAAATAGTTTTATGAAGTCAAACTAATTCATGTGCTCTCTTTTTTATCTTATAATAAGGTCATTGTCAAATGTAATATATTTTTAATCTTCAACAAGGTCAACAGCCTGCCTTCTACTTATTGTAACTCTTCCTTTGTGCTGCATAACAATTTGCATCCAAAGAATTCAGTGTCGGTGTGGAGCTCTTATTATAGGACTTTTGAATGCATTACCTCTCTCTGCTGTAATTAATCTTTTAATTGCTTGATACTACTTCAGCAGAAAGAGGGGGTCAATTAATGCAGATACACATGTCTGTATCTGCTGTCTGTGTCTGCCAAGAGTTTTCCTCTTGAAACTGCATTGCATGAAAAGAGCTCAAGCCATTGCTTTTAGGAATTTACAGTTCCTCCATCAAAACATTGCTATTTTCAGTAGTAAGACTGCTTTATATTTGTTTTGGTAAAATTTGAGGGATTTTTTATTTTGATATTCAGAAAAAAATATTATCTTTTCATTAGCTTTTAGCTTCTTTCCTAGCTCCCTACACCTACCACACAGTTGATATGGACTCAAGGTACTTCTGAGTGCCTGAGACATTAAAATCAAGGAATGCAGTGGTGACTTCTTGAGACCTAACACACAGACAAGTTATTTTTCCCAGAAAGGCTGTGACCTGCAAAAATTATCTTCATTAAACCCCTAGTGGCTGCACAGACTCAAATTCAGTCTTGAAAGTAACATATTTGAACAAAAATTGCAGCAAAAAATGTATGGCAGAAGGGTACAATCTCCACTAAAATGCACTTAGGTTTCGTGGTAGTAAAAAAGAGTGAATAAAATGCTACTCATGAAATCTGACGTCATCTTCCAGTTCAGTAAAAATATGCAGAGAGTGCTTGAAAGGAAACGGAAAAGGCCCCTAAGCCCAAGTTTCCAATACAAGGTGCCAAAAAGAAGTATTTGAACTCAAATATGCAGTATCCTTTTAACTTTTCTTTATATCATTTTCATTTACTTCTGAATGTGGGATTAAGGAATTAATTTTCAGTCACCAACTCAAAATATGCTTATGAATTTTATTCAAGGTCAAATTGAAAATTTTTCTGTAAATGTAATTGTAATAGTGCTTTCAAAAAGAAAAACAATGTAGAAAAAGAGAAGGTAAAAAAAATAATTAAAAGTTTTCCACCATTCTGCTTGAAAACTCTCATAATCAAGCCAGATTAACTCTAGCTCTAAACAAGCCAGAGTCATAGAATCATAGATTGGCTTAGGTTGGAAGGGTCTTTAGATACAATGTACTCCAACCTCCCTTCCCTGAGCAGGGACACCTATCATTTGGACAAGGTTGCTCAAGACCTCATCCAGACTTGTCTTGAACACCCCCAGGGCAGGGACATCCACAACTTCTCTGGGCAATCTGTTCCAGAGTCTCACCACCCTCGTACTAAAGAACTCCTTCCTAAGTTCCCATCTAAACTTATTTTTCTTCAGTTTAAAACCATTTCCCCTTTCTATCACTGGACACTCATATGATAAGTTCCTCTCCTGCTTTTCTGTAGGTTCTCTTCAGGTATTGGAAGGCAGCTACAAGGTTCCACCCAGAGTCTTATCTTCTTCAGGCTGAACAATCCCGGGTCTCTCAACCTCTCCTCATAGCAGAGGTGCTTCAGCCCCTTGATCATCTTTGTGGCCCTCCTCTGGACTGGTTCCAACTGATCTATGTTACTTTGGTGGGGCTGGGAACTGGATGAAGTATTTGAGGGGTGTCTAACAAATGTAGAGTAGAAGGGAAGACTCACCTCTCTTGATCTGCTGGCCAAAGTCCTGATGCATTTTAGGATATGGTTGCTCTTCTGAGCTTCATGAGTGCACTGGTGTCTCACTGGCTCAATACCCCCAGGTGCTTTTCTTCAGGGCTATTCTCAACCCACTCTGCATGCATCTTGTATTTGTGCCTGGAATTGGTCCGTCCCAGATGTAGGACTTTGCACTTGGACTTGTTGAACCTAATGCAGTTGACACTGGCTCATTTCTTAAGCCTGTTAAGGTCCCTCTGGATCACATCCCTTCCCTCAAGCGATTCCACCACACCACACAGCTTGGTGTCATCAGCAAACTTACTGAGGGTGCACTCAGTGCCATTGTCCATGTCACAAAGATGTTAAACAGCACTGGACCCAGAAAAGACCCCTGGGGAACTCCTCTTGTCACTGGTCTCCAGCTGGACATCCCGCTGGATGACACAAGATCACAACACTTTGAGTGCTACCTTCTAGCCATCTCCTTATCCATCAAGTGGTCCATCCATTAATTCCATGCCTCTCCATCTTAGAGACAAGGATGTCATGTGGGACAGCGTCAAATGCCTTGGAAAAGTTCAGAGAGATTACTTCAGTTGCTCTTTTCATATCAGCCAGAGCTGTAACTGTCATAGAAGGTCACCATATTCATCAGGCATGGCTTGCCCTTAGTGAAGTCATGCTGCCTGTCAAGAATCACCTCATTGTTTTTCATGTGACTTTTAATGTACCACAAGAATCTGCTCCATGATTTTAATGAATACAGAGATGAAACTGACTGGTCTGTAGTTCCCTGGGTTTTCTTTCCTCCCTTTTTTAAGACTGGTGGTTATGTTTCTCCTTTTCCAATCTGTGGGAACTTCTCCAGACTGCCTTGACTTCTCAAATACAATGGTTAGTGGCCTAGCAGCTTCAGCCACCAGGTCCTTCAGGACCTGTGGATGTATCAGGTTCTGTGGATTTGTGCACTTTCAGGTTCTCTAGGTGTTTCTGGGCCTGATCTTCACTTAACTCTGGATGGTTCTCACTCTCCCAGGCCCAACCATTGCCCTCTGTGATGGTGCCACTAACTACTTGGTGTGGCTCAAGTGGTTACCAGTGAAGACTGTGGCAAAGAAATCACTGAGTACTTCAACCTCCCCTGTATCCTTGGTAACCAGGTTAGCAATATCCCTCCAGAAACTAAGAAAGATACTATATAATACATAAGATGAAGACATGTATGACTTTAGTAACAACGTCTACAGTGTTTTGAATACATATTATGACATAAATAGAAGAAATTTGTCTTCCAATTATTAAATAATCACTATTAAGATTGTCATAGTATTAAGATTGTAATAGGTCTATTTTTATTTAATGGACAGTTAAAAACCACTAAACTTTAAAAAATTAAAAATCTTACTATTCAAGCATATAATTATGCCAGCTTTTTCAATACTCCTGTCTTACTAAAAAGCTGGTTGCAAGGAAGAAAATCCAAGTGAACCCACAAAAAAAGAGGTTTTGTTTGGTTGGTTGCTTTTGGGTTTTTTGTGAACAAAGTCAGACTAGAAACAATTGAGTCAGGAATCTGAGTGTCTTGTAGGAAAACATTTTTATTTTAGCTGAACTCAGATTAAAGAATCCCTTCTGGTTGCCTTTAATAACATGGTATTGCATGTAAAATGGTGGGTTTGGGTTTTTTTTGTTTGTTTGTTTAGGTCTGTTTGGGGTTTTTTTTGTAGCAGGCAACCCAAGTGTTTCTTAGCTCTATGGAGTAGAAACAAACCCCATTGCCTTCATCTAGACATTGCCAGGGCCAGTTCAAATTCATACTGACTTTTGTAGTTAGTCAGCTGGCATTCTTTTCCAACTGTATTATCCAAATACACATCAAATTCCAGATTACCTGTTTTTATACTGAAAGCAGACAAAATGAAGGAAGTCATGACAGAGGAAGTCATATAAAATGCATAAAAAGCACCTCTATTTTCCCTTTCCACACTTTAGACAGTTTAAATGTATAGACTACTAAAATACTGATGCAGAAAAGATGAAACTATGAAATAAAGCTCAGTTGCCAGAAACATAATTTGAGGTATACTTTGATAATGTAATGCTTTTGATCTACTATAATGTTTTTAGGCATCATAAATAAATACGACATGCCAGACATTAAGCCTGACTTAGAAACCATGACATATGGCTGTTATACATACATACTCCCTTAGTCTCTTACTAAGACAGGCGAAGGTCAAGGAGTCCTGTACCTTCCACATCTCATTTACGTTTTATGCTTCAAGAACAAGATGAGGCCCTCTAGGAAGCTATTCCTAAGTAACACAGTAAATGGATATGTTACATATCATGAATAAACGGGGCCAAAAATTTAACTAACTCAAAGAGATTTTGGAGCAATTGTCTTCATAGATACTTAAATTATTAGAAAATAGCTTAAGACATCTTAGTTCAGCTTCAGAAATACCTACTAATTGAAAAGGCTCTCACATTGTTTCTTCTGCATGAAGTGATCATAGGATAAGTAATGTTATTATCAATTCTTCATATATTGCACAGCTAATATTTTCAGATGCATTCATCATTTGCATTATGAATGATTTGCATGATTAATATAGAGAAAAGTTTGGGTTTATTTATGACCTATTTCTGCCATAAAACAAAATTCTGACCTGTGCCCTTTTGCAGTCCATTTGTGTTAAAACTGAGACTGTAAACCTGGAAACAAAAAGTAATAAAATACCTTTGCCAAATGTGAACTGAATTGTAAGGTATGTTCTTCAGTGTCTTACAGAATCTCAGACATAAGTGAGATCATCTCTGTCCTTGGGCTTGGGTCATAAACCTTAAGCACCCACAGGGCTTTATGAACATCTAGTCTCTTCAAAATCAATATTAATGTTCATAACATGAAAGTTATTTGAATGCCTGGGTCTTTTCCAAGTCAATGCCTTTCATATTTGGGTTCAAGCTCAAAGTTTTCAGTGAGAAACCACATTAATATCTTGATTAAGGAGTAACAGACAATTTATACCTGCCATGCTGCGTTACTGGGCAAAATACTTTCTTCCCTTCACCTTCATTTCCTTTTTCTGTGTACTTTGAATATGCCAGCAATCTGATACATCAAATCAACATGCCAATGGTTATGAAAATTGTTAAAGTATGCTTCCATCAGAATTCAGCAAGTAGAGATTCTTTTATTATTGTGATACTTTTTTGACTTACGAAGTGAAAAAACCACCGTTTTTACATGTAAATAATGAAAAAGCAAAAAGAACTAGTTAAAAAAATTAAAAAGCTAGCGTGAAGAGGACATGTCAGGTTTAGAGTACAGAGAGCTAGTGAACATAATTCACTGAGAAAGAGCGGGACGAAAACCAGAGAACATGTCTGTTAATTGGACCATAAGGGACAATGCAGAGAAGTCATCTGACCTTAGTCTTTGTAAAACAGTGAGCCACAAAATGCTTCAACTTGGTAAAGTAAAACCAGAAATATGTAATTGATTTCTTGTCAGAATCAACACTAACAGAACCACTACAGAAGCACCAATAAGACAGCAGCTTGTAATTTCCAAGAAATCAAAAGAAAGTTGCTCCTCATACTTATCTCTTGTGTAACAGGAACTTGATAGCCTAGTACTCCTGTCTTCTTCAGCTAGGACTTCTACATGAGACAGAAGGAAGGTAGTAATGGAAATCATTCTATTTTTTTAGATATTATTTTAATTGATACTTTCCAAGGTGTCAGGTCCACCTCTGGACTAAAATGTGGCTGTTGGTACTGGACGAAGGGGATCTAGACTTTCTTATCCACAGATAACATAATAATCCAATCTGTACAAGATCAAATGAATAAGACCAGAAATAGGCTATTTAACAAAGTGCAGATAATATTGCATGAGTACTCAATGTGGTGTCTTCATTATAACTACACTTTTAATCATCTCAGTTCTTAAAACTGTGAAATAGCAACCCGTGATTTTGTACGCCCACTCCAGTAGCTTGAGATTTACTTCATAGTGGAGTAGTTTATGAGCACCCTTAGAAAGTGTGTGAGTCTGAATGCGTACACATACATTTACTATTGTACAGGAAAAGTAGTAAAAAGTGTTGATAAAATTAAAGTATTCAGTAAAGGATTGCTTGTATCATTACTTATTGCCAGTAATGTCCCTAGCACATTCCTATTCCTCCATGCATTCTTTAAGGAAGACGATGAGTTTTGTTAACCTAAAAAAAAATTAAAAAAATAAAAAAATACATATAATTTAAAAGTACTGATTTTCCATTTTAAGTCATATTGAAAGATTCACCATTTGCCCATTTTCAGCCTTTCAGCTACTAGATAAATTCTGTCCAAGTCTCAAAACACAGAAAGTTAAGGTTAACTGTGCTTCTTCTTTTGCAGCATAGAAAAATGTTTACATATTTTCTGCATTAAGATTCGTTGTGCATTTACTCTGCCAAAGAAAGAGAAATCTTATCAGTATCAGGAATGGTACCTTTAATTCTCAAGATCTGAATGGTGGGTTTGTCTTCCCACTGTCCCACTAGACTTTACTGAGTGCATCAAAGTTGGATCCTAAGACCTTTGCAAAAAATCTTCCTACTGAAAGGGCTGGTTATTGATGCTATATTGATGTCATTTGCTACTGTATACCATGAAATTCTATTCTTGGAAGTGAAAGAAAGTATTCCCTTAAAACTTCTTTGTTATTTACCATGGTTTTTTTTTAAGTTGAAGTATAATACACAAAACAAGTCTACCATTATTTACAGAACTTTTCATTTTGTGTAAAAGAGCAAAAAGAATTTAAGTAGAAGATGATTTATATAATGTTATTTACAATTCCTCTATTTCATATAGATCTGCTTGGTACTGGATATACCTTGCTCACTGGTTTATTAAATTACTCATTAAATATTTTGACATCTAATCCTTAAGGACCAAAGAGAAATACAGCTGCAACAAGATTAACTGATTTTTTTTTACATTTACTTCCCTGACTTGAGTGAACTCCTTTTGCAAGTAAAAAGCATAGGTACTTGTAGTTGTACGCTTCATGAAAAAGGGATAAGACTATGCCTATTGAAGTGTGTAAGTAGCAAATAAGAAATACCATAAAGTTCAATGTGCTTATCTTCCCCTTTAAAATAAAACAGGAATACCCAAAAGAATAGTATATGCAATGTAGTCAGTATTAGTAAAATTGTGTATTATGATGTTTCCAAAGGCAATACATCTTAGAATACTGTTGAAGTTTTGTTAACCTCATTTTTTTTAAGAAAGGTGAACTTCTAAATACAAGTTAAGAGAGGATGTGAATAGATTGAGCCTGAAGTCTTTCACAGTGTGGGATTACATTGCTATTTACATATATAAAGATACAGAATAGCTTCAATTCATATTTTTGTCCATGTGATATAAATCTATTTTTAGCTTTTATCAAATCCTAGTTTTCAGTTAAAACTTTGTGCAGTTTGTTCCCTAAGCTCCAAAGTCTTCATTCTTAATGTGTCTCTTCAGAGACACATTATATTTACCTACTTTTCACTCTTGAATGTACTCTAAGCAATTATATTTTGATCACCATAAGTCAAATCAACTTTCTTACAAAGATTTTTTTCTTTTTTCGTACCTTTTAAGGCTTTATCTACAAACCTACACCCTGTAGTTTTCATCCCCATTTCCTCTTTCTCCCATATAGAAAAATTGCCAGGGAATAAAGTGTACGCAACTGCTGTTACCATGGCTGTGTGCTTTCATATACACAATGAAAGCACTTCATTTATTAATCTGTTCAGATACACTTCCTGAAAAGCTGACGATATGCTATCTTTTAAATAAAGATTACTGAAACTGCATATCAGTAAATTTAGAAAAGCGGCAAATTATTTCTCTTTGCATTTTACATGAAATTTCATGCATCCTTTACTTCACCATTTAAAATTGAGGTTTGTATATAATACCAAATTTTTTATAAAGTGCCAAAGTCCCGAGGCCTATCATGCATCCAAGAGTGAGCAACATCATAGTTTGTTGCTGGAATTACTTTTCCGTTTTATTTTCAATTCGTTCTACAGAAAGGGAAGATATTCTATCTTGTATGCCCAGAAGCCCTCTAATGTCACTCTTCAATGTAAAATTAGGAGAAAGAAAGCTTTAGTCTTCAGACAAGAATAGATTTAAGTGTGTTGCAGCACTGGGTCCTGGAGAGGTACATTCACTCAGGGCATGTGCCTGACAGCAACTGTGGACTGGAGGAGCTGCACAGCTGCAGACTAGAGCTATGTGTGACCTGACTCAAGATTAGCATTCAGGTTTCCTAACAATCACAGCAGGTGTGCTAGCATACATAATAATGGAAATTTTTTGTAAAAAATGCAACCACATTAATTCCTAATCTACCTGTACTGATAAGTATCACAGATAGTGCCTTCAAACAGCTCTTATTTGAAGTTACTTGATTCCCGTTAGTTTGTTTTTTTAAAAACTTTATCTAAAGAAAAAACAAACTCTTTGTCCCATTTTTCCATGTGTCTAACTAACAGTACAACAACCATTCTCTTTGATGGTATGTGTTTTGTATCCTCACCTGTCAATTAGAATAAATTCAATATTAAAATTGATGCTTGAAGAGCACAGGTCTAACTCCTTATTGTATTGCAGTGTTATAACAGCAGCTAGACCACTGAGGAAAGGCAGCAGCCAGGAAGATGCATTTGTGATTAGTAATATAAAGAAATTCAGAGTATCACTCAGGTGGAACATTGACACAATGCCTTCCAGCTAGCTCCAAACTCAAGGCACTTCTGCCACTGTGTGCTTAGGTGAAGGGAACTTGTACAGAATATACATGATGAAGTGTAAGAAGATGCCAGGGAGAAGAAAATTGCACAGAAGGAGGTGGGAAAAGATTACACACCCTGGAGGTGGAGATGTGGAAGACAATGGATTTTTTCCCCAAAACCCAAATGCATCTTAAGGGGAAATGATGGCTGAAGCAACGTTCAAATCTTATTGCATTAAACATCATATGCATAGCAAGGGAGGAAGTGGATTAAATCCTGACATCCTCATGTTTAAGGCACAGCTCAGACAACACAGTGTCGGAAAATATCTAGAGTTGGAAAAGACGCATAGGGATAATGGAGTCCAATTCTATGCTCCCTTCTGTAGGCAAATTCTTCTTAGGAACAACCTCTCACATTATAAGTGATTTTTAAGTCCCTCTTTGAAAGACTCCTTTGTTTTTCTTCAGAAGGGATACATCACATACCACCATTTGTCTCCAAAAAGGAAAAGTTTTAAAACTAGAATATTTCCCAATTTGGTTCACATTATTCTTTCTTCAGAGGTTCAGAAGTCAGATGCTAAGTTTTCTAAATGTTATGAATTATGAAATTCCAGTCAAGGATAGATAAAATCCTATGCAACTTTCCAAAAAGTTATAGGTAAACTGGACTGCAATAACCACAGTTCAATATTCTCTGTGAAATAAAACTGGACAGTTCCAAGATGAAGAGACTTGGCAAAACCTTATGTGAATAAAGCTGAGCAATAAATAAAGCAACAGGCTCAGCTAAACTGACACTGGTGCTAGATATATAGCTAAGTAGTTGCTGATATTTTAAAGACAAATATAGTTCACTGCAGAAAGAAAGGAAACACCAAATCAACAGTTTTGAAAGTACTTTAGAGGAACCACAGTTGAAGAAAGCATATAGTAGATACAGGGTAGATTTGCAGATACATCTGACTTTGCTTGAGTAATCATATTGTATTTTGAATATCTCATGTCTAACTGAAATAATTAGGTTTTAAGGATATAATTACAACCAGTCACAGGTATAATAGATTTTTGTTAGATCAATCTAAGTTTGTATGTATGCAGCCTTTCTAAAAATCTTCTCAGAGAGAAGAATTAGGTATAGAAAAGATACAGAAAAATGCCTAATATTAAAACCAAAATAAATTATTTTAGTAGGTTACAACATAGAGAATGTTTTTTTTAATGAAGTGTTAAGGTCTCTGGTTATCTGCAGAAAATACTGAACATAAACTAAGTCAAGCCACGAAACAAAAAAGAAATGTACTTTTTTAAGCATTAAAACTGTACAACCATGAAAGATATGGTACAACCAGTCATAAATTTCTCATATAGTAAATTCTTGGTTGACAAGTGAAATTCAACAGGCATATGGCCAGAAATACTCTTATTCATTTGTGTGTAAGCTTTTTATAGCAACTTGTCTGGGACATGGAGAAAAGTAGCACATTAAACCTTTGGAAACTGGTATTGTGCACGAGCTAAAATGGTGTTTCTCTGTGTCTACCATAATGAGAAAAAAAATTAGCTCTCAGTAAGACTGTGAAATTCTGCTTACAAAAAAACCCAGGTAAAATATCCCTTTTATTCAACATTCTTCATTCCTATTGTCAAAATGAAAACAAAGCGGATAAGCAGTTCCTTTGAACTGACTGTGGTCTTGTTGCATGTTTTACCTTCATTCAACATGAGCATGTATTAAGTACATAGAATCTCACAGATTTTGCAGCAAAAGGAGATGTAATGCAGCATTACAGTATCAAGTATTCATATTCTTTGGAAATATAAAATAGATAATGTAATGGAGAGCTTTTCAAGCTGTGATTCCGTTCTTATTCTTGTTATTTTGAAAACCTTCCCCAGGAAAACAAAACATTGCAAATCAGTATTAAGAAAATCAGTTCTCTGAACACTCTTCACATCTCACAGTTCAGTTGTACAATTATCCCTTTCACCAGCATCCCCACTCAATATCGCACAACTACACTAAAACCTGTCCCTGAATCCAGACGGTGAAAAAAATTGGAGTGTGGGTAAAGAGGTCATGCTCAAGGCCTTGACAATAACCTGATTAATCTGTGTAGAATCATAGGGGTTGGAAGTGACTTCTAGAGAGCATGTAGTCTAATCCCCCTAGCAAATCAGGATCACCTAGGGCAGGCCACACAGGAACACATCCAGGTGGGTTTTGAAAGTCTCAGGAGAAGGAGAGTCCACAACCTCTCTGGGCAGCCTGTTCCAGTGCTTTATCACCTTCACAGAAGACATTTCTCCTCATGTTGAGGTGGAATTTCCTATGTTCTAGATTAAACTCATTATTCCTTGTTCTATTAATAGGCACCACTGAAAAGAGATTGGACCCTTCCTCTTGACACCCACCCAGATATTTATAAACATTAACAAGATCCCCACTCAGCCATCTTTTCCCAAGATTAAACAGCCTCAGTTCTTTCAATCTTTCTTCATAGGAGAGCTCTCAAGTCCCTTAATGATCCTCATAGTTCTCAGCTGGAATCTCTCCAGTAGGTCCCTGTCTCTCTTTATCTGGAGATCCCAAAAATATACAATATGCCAGGTGTGGTCTCACCAGGGCAGAGTAGAGGGGGATGAGGATTTATCTCAATCTGCCAGACACACCTTTCTTGATACGCCCCAGGACACCATTGGCCTTTTTGGCCACAAGGACACATTGCTGACCCATGGAGAATTTACTGTCTACTAGGACTCCGAGATCCTTCTCCATGGAGCTGCTTTCCAGCAGGACATCCTCTAATCTGTACTGGTGGTTGGTGTTACTCCTGCCCATATGCAGGACTCTATGCTTGCCCTTATTTAACTTCATGATGTTCACCTTTGCCCATCTCTCCAGCCTGTTCAGGGCTCATTGGATAGCAGCACAAACTTCTGGTGTGTCAGTCATCCCTCCCAGCTTTGTATCATCAGCCAGCTTGCTGAGGGTACACTCCATCCCCTCATCAAATAAAACTGGGCCCAATACTTATCCATGGGGAACACCACTGGCCACAGGTCTTCAGCTTGACCCTCTTCCACTGGTCAAAACCCTTTGAACTCTGTTGTTGAGCCAGTTATCAATCCACCTCACAGTACAATCATCTGTCCCACATTTCTTAAGTTTTGTTATGAGGATGTTATAGGCAACCATGTCAAAAGCTTTACTGAAGTCAAGATATATGACACCCACTGCTCTGCCTTCATCTACCCATTTGGTCATGGATTCATAAATCAAGTAACATTTCCCCCTAGTAAATCCATGATGGCTAATCTTGATAACCTTCTTACCTTTCGTGTTGTCAGAGATGGCCTCCAGAATGATCTGCTCCATCACTTTTCCAGGGATAAAGGTGAGGCTGACAGGTCTGTATTTGCCTGGGTCTTCTGTCTTGCACTTTTTGAAGATTGGAGTGACAGTGGTTTTCTTTCAGTCCTCACTCAATAACTTTCAGTCCTCCAGAACATCAGCCAGCTCTCTCAGAACATGTGGATGTGCCCCTTCAGGGCCCATGGATTTTTGTGTTTTCACTTTTCACGTGATCTGTAACCCAGTCCTCATTGACCAGTGGAGAGTCTTCCTCCCTCCAGTTATGCTCCCTTACTTCTGATGACTGGGATTCCTGAGGGCTGGTCTTAGGTGTAAAGGCTGAGGAAAAGAAGGCATTCAGCAGGTCTGCCATATCAGCATTTTCTGTTACCATTTAGCAGTGGACTCATTTTTTCCCTACTTTTCTCATTCATGTATTTGAAGAAACTCTTCTTTTCTTTCAACTCCCTGGCCAGACTAAGTTTGGAGAGAACCCTGGTCTTTCTTGTAGAGTCTCTACATACTCTGGGAATATTTCTCTAACCCTCTCAATAAACCAAGCCTTTTTTCTACATATTGTAAATTCCTCTTCCTAAATTCTTCCCTCTTCCTTCTAATTTTTTCCAGAAACTCTTGGTTTATCCATGCACATCTCCTGCCTCCTCTAATTCTTTTTTTTGTTGTTGTTGCTAAGGAGATAGAAGCAGTAGATAGAAATGTTATGCATAAATCTTTAATGCTATAAAAGTTGGACATTAAGTGCTATCAAAATTGCAACTAGATTAATATAAATTCTTTAATTACATCTTTAAGCTAAAACAATATTCTTGTATTTGTATATAGGGCGGGATACTTTGACCCACAAAATGCTCCAATACTGAATGAGCCTTTCAGCAATGTAGTCCATAAATTTGGTACTAAAGTGGTGACAGAGTATTAAGCTTTTGCTGACACTATTTTAAATATATTAATGACTAGTAAGCAGGATTTATATCTTTATTTTCTTTCTTCAGTCCCTGACCATAAGGCTTGCAGTGTGTTGCACCCCAGCTCCCCTAATCCTTCATGCAATCCAGTTTAAAAGATATTATCTTACCTCTTGTGACCACAGAGTAGCCTTTATAGCTGCCCATTGAATGATAAATAATTTGTGCTTTTTCAGTACAGTGCCATGTAAGTTCTAATGCCTCTTCAAAATCTCAGAGTTTCAAGAAAGTATTGTTTAAAATACTGTTTAAAATCCCTGAGTTTTAAATTGAAAATTACTAGATTATTTTCATACAGATTGAGGTACTGATCTACTATATACGGGCATAAAGAGTTCAGTATATGCTTGCGTAACCAACTTTACACAGTTTTTCATAGAGAAAAAGAGGAGTATACTCATGTTTTCCATATGATTCATGTTACTATATGCAGAGTTCTTCCTGAAAAATATATTGTTTCTAAGACTGTACAACATGAGGTTATATTGCTTACAGTAGCAATAGACTGCCACAGCAGCCTAATTTCAAACGAATATTGTTCTCATTTCTGTCACATTTTACTGCACAAGTAATTTTCCATCCTTGGTACCTACGATAGTTGCCTGTGATAGAAAATACCAGTAGGAGGTTGTTAAAAGCCTGGATGAAAACATAATAGTATTTGACCACATCTATTCTTTAGAATAAGTTTTGAGACAGGGGTTTCAGAGTTGTACTGAAGGATGAAATGAGATATTCTGTGTCTCTTCCTGCCTGTGATGACATCCAGTAACTGAGACCTAAACAAATTTCACTTACAGTACTCTGTCATACCTCACATTTTTGTTAGGTAAGGTTCTTAGGTATGGCACTAGAAGCCTTGAGTAAAGTAGTAATGATTCCAAATGAAATACTCGTGTACAAATATCAATTGTATTTATAATTCTGCTTTGAACGCCTATCTGAACAGTTTATTCCTATGCAACTTTCAAAACTAAAAATCAGAAAAATTCTGCATAACTTGCCTGAAGCTTTCCTTCTGGAAAAAAATGCGAAGACTCATAAATTAAGCATTCCTTTTTATTTTATTTTTTTTTAACTTACGCAATCTAAAATGTTCTTTCTCATTCAAATATGAAAAATGTGTGAGTGTTCCAATAAAGAATAGTTAATCAGAACTTAATGTGTTGTCATTAGCAAAGAGATGGAAAAAGTGTAAATATTTGTTCACTAAATCACTGCACTTGACATAATGAGACTTTCTAAACATTGCAGCAGAGATAATTGCACAAAGGCTGTTTTTTGTTTAATGTTTTGTCTAGTCTATACTCCCCTTCCTGAGAAAGTGACTGTTTCCTTTATTTCCTAGTATTGTTATGAGAGTGTTATAAGTACCTGGAGACAAAATTCTTATGATCTTTCATTATAAGTTTATTCCCTGAAATGTAAAATTTCTTCCTTACTTACTGCATTGCACAAATGCTTGGAATAGTCAAACAATGTATTTCCTTAAAGTCATCTCTGATACAATTCAAATCAGAAACTGAGTACATTATGGGATCTGAGAATATTTTTATTTGTAACAAATTATTTACTTAATATGACACACTGAAAGTGGCTGTTTCTACCCAGGTAACTGATGCTAACTTGTTTCTTTTCAAAGTAAAAGGCTTTTAAAAAAACCTATCTGTTCACACAAGTTTTTCTTCAAAGCAAGTAGAGTCACTCTGTGCTAAATTTTGTACACATTAAGCTAAGAACTGAAGAATAAATTATAAAGAGAGATTTCTGGAGAATGATACAAAAGCTGCTTCTTGATGAAAATGGTAATATTTTCGCTCTATACAGGGACTGTGAATTGCAGTTTGCTTTTATGATAGTACCGTTACTAAAATTGTAGTTTTAAAATACAGTAAATATTCAATTAATTTGCCATTGATTAATATTCTCCCCTAAAATTTTGTCCTTCTCATTCAAGCAAATTATTGAGGTTAAAAAGCCTTCACAAACCCCACTGTTTCTCAAATAGGGCAAAATTTCAGCTGTTCCAAGTTCCTCCTTTCAAGGTTAATTCTCTCTGTTATTTACTTCCCCTGAGAGAGAACCTCTGGCCTGCCACATTTCTCCAAGAACAGGAATGGAATTATAGTCCTGTAGGTTAGGAAGGGACCTCCAGATATCATATTGTCCGAGATATTGCAAAAAAATCAGGTTCAGTTACAACAGGTGGCTCAGGGCCACGTTCAATTGAGTTCTGAAGATCCTATAACTTTCTAAAGCACCCATTCCAGTGTTTGAACACCATCCCATTAAAAATAGTTTTTCATCAAGTACAAATTTTTCACATTGAAACTTATGGTTGTGGCCTTTACTATGCACCTCTATAAAGAGTCAAACCCCATTTTCAGGATGTCCTTCCAACAGGGGGTTGTAGTCAGACTTAAAATTTCTTCTCAGCCTTCTCTTCTTGAAACTGAATAAGCCCAGTTGTCTCAGTCTCTTCTTTTATGTCATGTGGTCCAAACCATCTTAGTGGACTTCCGCTTCAGACACTCTTGAACATCACTGTCTTTTCTTGTACTGGAGAGTCCAAGACCAAACACACCAGGCTAAATGTAGTGTCAGAAGTGATACAGATGCTGAACTCCTCACGGCCATGCTTTGCAGAGTGCTCCATGAGCAGGGCTCAAAAAAGTGCTTGACTTGCCTGCCTTTGCTAAGGGGTGGAAGAATGGCAGGCACCAGAATTACTCGAACATCAGTATTTCAGCATGAAGGGTTGCCAAGGATAAGATTCCAAAACACGGGGCAATGTTAGAGTGGGCTCCTAGGAGAAACAGCAAGATGAAAAATATCTATCCTGTGTTTGTGCACTTCACTGAAACTAGACATTGCCTGCCTCCACATTCTTTCCCTGCTGTCTCAAAGTTTTCCCTCACCAAATTCCCATGATATAAAAATCTAAGGTCTAAAAATTCATTTATGTTCCAGTAGGTTAGGTTTTTTTAACTCAAAATTTTGTCCCTTTTTTTTTTTTTTTTTTTTTTAAGTTGAAGGGAGGGGAAAAGCTTTAACCAAAATCAAAACATATAAAAATATAACTCCACTACTTAAACAAATATTGTCCAAGTTCAAATGACTTGATTTGCCAGTGACAATGGAAGAAAGTTCAGAGATGGGCAAGAGTGATGTGCTCATAAAACTCAGGGAATGATGCAAGCTGTGACTGCAGAAGCAGGGCCCTCACTGCCAAGGGTGCTGTCCTGCAGCACCTGAGCAGGACAATTAGCACCAGATGGTGAAAGCAACAGGCTCCAACATCAGTCCTGTGAGCTTCAGCCAAAAGTGAGGTTAACAGTTCAGGACTAAGGTCAGTCCATGAAAGCTCAGTGATTGGTCAGGAATGATGTGAGATAGAAATAGACCCCAGCAGAACCACAGCATAACTCAGGCTATCTATGAGCATCCTGACATAAACTGAAATGGAGCCTTCTAATTATTTTTTTTCCTTAAAAATAATAATGATCATAATCCAACCTCTAAAGTTTTGACCTTTACCTACAAACCGATTCCTTTATACCATTGGCTTTTGCAGAAATGAAATGGCTGGTAGGATAGGTTTTTCTATGTTATTAATATTTATAAATACATCTTCATTTGTGTTGCTACTTTATGGTAATAAAGTGTTCACATACATTATTCTTGTTTTCATTCTTACTCTTTGAACAGATTTATGGGCATTCGATAAAATATTTTGTAGCTCCATATCATGGTGTAACTTACAAGAGACTTAGCTAAAAGCAAAAGTACAAGACAGAAAATCACCTTTATCCTGGCCCAAACCAGGATACATGGCATGAGCTCAGTTCAACCCAGAAGACAGAGAGACAACTATCTTTTGCTCAGCATAAAGGGACAATTCTTCTGATTGGGACACTTCTTGGCAGAGTCAAGCACATTATAGCTGACCTTACTATTCTTTGGCATTTCTCACAACCTGAGTCCACCAACTGACTTTGCTGTAACACACAGTTTTTAGATACAATTAGTGACAGAATATTGCATTCTTATCTAAGAGGGCAGAAAATCTGCTAATAGCAGTAACAGAATTACTGTAAAGACAGCTGAATAGAGCCTCTGCTTGAATCTTTCAATTAGATTTGTACACAAGATTTCAGTTCTATAATACATTTTTATGAAGACAGCTCCTTAATATAGCACAAAGCCTCACTGAAATAAATGAGGCTTGGCCCTGCAATCCATGCAGAGTTCAAAGCTTCTCCTGTTGACATAAGAAACAAAAGCACAGTCACTCAATGTGGAGAAATTGCACTACAACTGTTAGAAAACACAAAAGGTGTCATAGTTTCTTTTTATTTCTAGATGAAAAACCTTCATGTTCACAGGTCTTTTTACCAAATATATATTTATATATTTTTTCATAGGGATCCAGAAGAGGAAGACAGTGTTCTGTGAGCATCTACAAGTCAAACTCAGCCTGAAAAAACATACCTGTTTCAATCAAGAATAAATTTTCTTTTCACAGGAGAGGAACAAAAACAGATAAAACAAAAAACAGACAAAAGAAAAATTCTTGACAACACCTTCACTGAAGTGGTAGACTCAGCATCCCTGGATGTATGTAAAAGATGTGTAGCTGTGATGCTTAAGGACATAGTTCAGTGATGGACTTATCAGTGTAATGATTATCAGGGTAATGATTGGAGTTGATGATCTTAAGTGTTTTTTCCAAGCTAAACGATGATACGATTGCATGTAGATAGACCAAGTCTCTACCAATTAACAGTCCTGCTAAAACCAAGGGTTTTTATACAAGTTTTATCTTCAATTTCAATATCAAGCAAGATGGTTTTTCCTTTCTACACACCACCTTCAATACAACACACTTTTCATACTTAAGGCTCTGTGTACACTGAATCAAAAGACAATGTTATGTATATATCGTGGCTGAGTTGCATACCCACACCAAACTCAAGCTCATTTTTCAGCTATGTGAATCACAAAAAGTTGGTTGCACCAGGATACTTTGCACACAAAGACTGAAGCAATTTGGAACTGGAACTTTGTGCTCCTCTTCATTCAAGAATTTTTTGTGTCTCTTCCAAGACTACTCCACAAATCTTAATTACCGGTAGTTAATATTTTGGAAAATATATCCACTAGATTATTTTGTATTGATTTATAGTTGTGACAGGTGAACACTAATTGAACTGCAAGAGCTTTATAACCTCTTGAAGAAAAAAAGAAAAAAAAAGGTGTCATTTTTCAAAACCAGCTAGATTTATTGCACCCTATTCAGAAGCTGAACTTATTCTAAGCATTTTACCAAAAGCTCATGGGCATACTACTTATCAAAGTCTTATTGATAGCTATGGGAGGATTCTCTTGGTTCAGGCACTGAGGGAAACAGCCATAAGTCAGCCCACTAATGAACATCTGAAATTCTGGTTAGAGGCAGAGCTTGTGAGGTACTAATATTGGTGGGGGTGAAAAAGGTTCTGTGAGACTCCAGAGCTTTTGCACAGCATATTGGTACACAAGATATGCTCTACAGAATGAATTCCCAGGATTTTATGTTATGGCACAGACACCAGACTAGAAGCAGAACAGAAAATACAAAAAGAAACTTACTGTTTCCTTAACTCTTTACCTTCAGATTCATGGATGTCTTTCTACATTATTGCAGCAGCAAGCCATCTAAAAACCCCTCAAAACAGTATTTAATGGAAAACAAACCTCTCATGCTATGGAAACTTGTCCATAGTTACTCCAGTTCCATAGTTGAGCAGAACTGACATCATCATCTGGCACAAAGAGAAAAACATTCTTATTTTAGTCCATGAAAACTTAGTTCCTCAGAAAATTTTTAAATTAAATTAGTTAAATTTGAGTTTGTGACAACTGAAATAAGCAAAACAAGCAACAGTAACATTTTAAGAAGAGTTATTATGGAGTAAAACCTGTTTGTCAACAATTTATCTTGCAAAACTATTTGATTAGAAATTAATAGCCCAATTGCACTTGATTTATTTCAAGTGTTGATCTTGTCTGGGCTGTAGCCCAAGGGAGGTGATTCTCCCCCTCTACTCTGTTCTTGTGAGACCTCACCTGGAGTACTCTGTCCAGCTCTGGAGTCCCCAGCACAAGAAATACATGGAGGTGTTTGAACAGGTCCACTGGAGGACCACAAAGATGATCAGAGGGCTGGAGTACCTCTCTTATGAAGACAGGCTGAGAGAGTTGGGGTTGTTCAGCATAGAGAAAAGAATGTTCTGAGAAAACCTTATAATGTCCTTCCAGTACCTGAAAGGTACACAGGAAAGCTGGGGAGGAACCTTTTACAAGGGTGTGTAGTGACAGGACAAGGGGTAGTGATTTTAAGCTGGAAGAGGGTAGATTTAAGTTGGGCATTAGGAAGAAATTCTTTAGTGTGAGGGTGGCAAGACACTGGAACAGGATGCCTAGGGAGTTTGTTGATGCCTCGTCCCTGGAGGTGTTCAAGGCCAGGTTGGATGTGACTTTGAACAACCTGGCCTAGTGGAAGGTGACCCTGCCTATGCAGGGGGTTGGAATGAATGACCTTTAAGGTCTCTTCCAACTGAAACCAGTCTATGATTCCATTATTCTATGATTCTATGATTGCCATACTAGGATTAACAGGGAGCAATGAAAAACATTGCTCACAGCAATGATTAACAAAACAATGAAAAAGGAAATGAAATATTTGACAGAGAAACTGCAATGCATCTATTCTCCTGAGAAGGGAAATGTGTCAAGTATGCAAGTGTTCAAACTAACTTATGTGAGTAAAGAAATACGGACAAGAAGTGGAAGGAGGAAGAATGAGATATCCAAAGTTTGGAAATTACAGACACAGAAGAATAAGCCTGGGATAAGAACTACAAACAAAAAGAGTCAGGATGGAAACTATTTAGAAAAAGAGCACATCTAGGTAAAACAGGAGAAAGCATACAATCCTTAGCACACCTTGCATTTCTCATACTTGAGGTAAAAAACCCCACACATTAGTTCCCTCAAAAACCTTTGTAAATTCATTAGCTCAAATGGCAGCATCAGCACAGCTACTCCTCTGGCTCAGGATTTCACATTATGGAGTTTTCAGAAAAGACAGAGGGAAGAACATTGGGAGGAGCAAACTGTGAACCACCTCATTTTAAAAGACTGCATTAAAGATTACAATATTACAATTTCAGCCTTTGTCCAGTACTTTAAAAATGAAAGTTATATTTATAACCACAAATACAGAATTTCTTTTCTGTGAAAGGCAAACAGAAAGAAAAGCCATTTGCCTTCGCTTTCAGGTCTTATACTAAATCATTCAGTACTTTTCATTTTGGGGTTCTTGTTTAAGGTATATAATCTAGCCATTTCTGATCTCCTATTCTTATTTACTGTTAGAGCTAATTTGGAGGCAGGTGGCTGGGTTCATCTGTGCTATTTTATCTTTTCAACAGCTCCTGGTACCTCTCAATGTTCTCATTGAACTTAATGCTGAGTCAGACATTCATTATTTTCAGATAATTCTTCTTTACATTCATTCCCTTCACCCAACAAGATGGCAAAATACAGCAAAAGTGCAGCTGAAGTACAAACTGCTGATAGAGGCAAATCGCTTCCTGAACATCCTAACTGTGAACACGTGTTGAGTCCCAAAAAGAATAATTGTCTCAAAAAAGGTGCCCTGAAAAAAAGTTGACATTGTGCTAGGGTGGGAGCCTCATTTGATAAGCCACCTGGACTCTTTTCTCTCAAGGAGAGACCCTCATTTGTGTAAGCCCCCTGATAAATGAGGTCCTGTTTTCACAAGGAGAGACCCCCATTTGGGTAACCACCTTGATAATCTGGGCCCTGGTCTTGCAAGAGCAGACTCTCCTTTAGTGGCCATCCCAATAAACCGACCAGTGTCCTTGCAAGGGGAGCTCTGATGCTACCCTGACAGGCAGGACACTGTCCTCTGTCCTTATTCCATAAGGGACAGGGGCAGCAAGCTGTGCCCTGCAGAGGCAGAGTGACATCTTGTGTGTGCCCCAGGTAAGGCCACTGGAGAGGGCACATGAGCAGAAATAAGGGTTAATGCTGTGCCATCCCATCTGGCCCAAGTGAACACCTGGCTGCACAAGATATGCCAGAGCCCCCTACCTGAAAAGGTGGGACCAGGTAGCATAAAAAAGGTACACTGAAAATTCTGGGTGTACACCTGTCATCCAAGGACCACAACTTCCTACCAAAATCCTCATTGGAGCCAAGGGTAGTGTATCTCCTCTTTTTTCTTTATCTCTCTCTTTTTCTAATGTTATCTCAGGATATAAGGGTAACATAGTTTCCAACTTTGTCAAGTTTTACAACCTGTTGCTTTAATAAGTTTTGTTAATTGTAACCTGTTGTTTTGACAATTACCTTAAATTATGTTAAATTCTGCTATTTGTAATCCATTGTTTTGAAAGTACCATCATTTCTAATTCTGCTAGGTGTAATCTGACATGCTTTATAATCTTAATCACTCTTAAGTAAGGTTGTTTTTTGTCCAAACCTCCTGGCTAATAATCTTACACCTAGAGTACTGCACAGAGAATTCCCAAACTTAATTTTGCTGAGTGGGTTGTTAGAAGAGATTAGTCAAAAGAGGAGGATCGGGCCCACCCATACGTAGGCTCCTCTCTGAATCTGTTTAGAAAGCAAGGGGGTCCAGTCCAAATCTTTCTGGGTCAATCCCCACACTGGGAAATTCTACCCATGTCCACTCTGTGGGACATAATGCTGTACCCACTCTGTGGGTTGTAACATTTTGGTTTGGGCCCCCACTTCTGGGGGTCTGTGCTCACTTTGTGAGATGTGACAGCCCCACCTACCTTGTGGGTTGTGACAACATGGTTTAACATGCTATCAAAGTGGATGAAGGTAAAAATTATTACAGTTTATTTTGCCTAAATTTAAACTTTAAATTGTTGCAGCTGTTGAAAAGAAGATACTTCTTGCTTTCTCTTAGTAACAGAAGTTTCAGCTGCTTATGTTTCAGACAAAGAAACTATTATGACAATTTAATAAGATATTCCACTTAACAGAGAAAATGTTCAGCTAGTAATACTTTTTGTAACTTCTAATTGAGTTAGAATATATTGCTTGCATGAAAATCAGTGACAATTTAAAGATTATGTCAACTTATTAATGTTCTTTCAGGTATTAATTAGCATCTGTGGGTACATGCTCTGTGTGAGTTAGAACTTCTGATCTGTGGTGAGAAAAACAGTCTTAACTGAGAAGCTGAATAGGACCATGTGGAGTGTCTCTGTGTTAGAAAGATCTTTACAACTGGAACACTGAAGCTTCCTCCAAAAGAATCATTGCCTTTTAGCAATATTTAATCTCAGAAATCTTAGGGGGATAACTGGGTGAAATATAATGCCTGTGATATACTGTGAAAACAAGTTAATGATCTAATGATTTCTCTCAGCTTTAAAATCTATTTCCTCTGACAATAATTCAATGTAGTATAAAGAGCACCCCAGACTGTGCAATATGATTCTCACAGTCATTAATGTACTGTGGATCAATGGGACGATTCAAAAAATATCAAAGTAATGTTTCAAACATTCACAAGCACTGGCCTGAAGACAAACATTGTCCCTGAAGGGAGAGAGTGATTTTGCAAGATGCTTAGAAAACACAATAGCCTACTAGGCATTCAGGATGTAGGCAGTGACTTCATGCAGACATGGTGTGAGGCATTCAGAGCAAGCTAATGGCAGTGTATGTTCTCATCCAGCATCTGTTTTACCAACATTTTTTTCATTTAATGCCAATATTGTTGAGTCCTAGGACACAGACCAGAAAATACCTTCCCTAAAATTCATTCATCCCAAGGAATTATCATGTTGGAGAAGGAATCTTATTCACCTCATTTCTAATGGCCAAGGTTAAGCTAGTTTTTGATCTTAATATGTTTGCCAATCATGAATCGTAATTACTTGGGTTTCAGAGGATTTTTCCTTTGTTTTAAAATTAAACCAATATTACTAAAAGGAATGTAATGAATATATCAATATTATAATGCATACAGACACATAATTTTATTTTTTCTAGTTGTTCTAGAAAGCTCCCTCTTTTAGTATCTGTCCCTTCTGCCATGTTATATTGAATTTAAAGTTTGCCAGTTTCTATATCCTCCTCATATTTCTGCTATCTGCCAATGTATATACTAACTAAACCTCTCTGAGCTTATGGGCCTAGGAAATGATCATTTCCACTTAAGAGGAAAGGGCTACTGCACAAAGAGAGAGCTGAAGCAAGCCAGTGAACCAGGTCAAGACTGGAAGCACATCAGAAGCACTCACTCCACTCTTCAGGATCTTGTTCCTCTCAACTGGGAAGGTTTAGCCAGGATTCTAGTATGTGGATCCATGACTTCTGAGCTTTCTATGAGACATCCTCATTCTCATGCTGAAAGCAGTTACTACCACCACACATCTGAGAAATCAACATGAGAGGGAAAGAAAGGGAGAAAATATATATAACAGGAGTGTTCAACCTGTCTTGACTGAACCAAAGGATCTGCCCTGGTTTTTATCTGTTCTCAAATAACTTGAGAAATAGACGACTTTGGATCAGGATAGTACAGTCAGTGGAATAATTAGCATAAATATCATAACAGTATCTTGTCTGACAACAGAACCTCCTGGAATATGGAATATGGAAGGTGATGGGACTGAGTATATTCAGCTGCTGTAGTTCTAGGATTAGCCTCAATACAAAACCTGGATTTATCCTGCACATCTGATTTCCGTGACTCCTGCTGAGACTAATAACTGCAGTTCTATATTTTCAGTCTAATGGTGGTTTAAGCAGCAGATCATTATGTGGATCAGTATGGCTTTGCACAGAGAAATGAGAAATACAAGAAAATCAAGTGATCACACTTCTCATTTCTTAGAGAATGAAGGAAAAATCTCAAATTTATTTGCTAACCTTAATCAGGAAAAGACAGTTTATCAGAAAATATAATAGGAAGGAAATGGACCAAAATGAATGAATGAAATTAAGGGAATAGGAATTAATTAAATGAAAGCTAAGGGGTGCCCAGCTGAAATATTTAAATGTATTTGTTGTTGGGGAAAAAAAGTAAAAATAGAAATATATAAAAACAAATTAAAAAAGGTAATTTTCTACTAAAGATATCTGTTCATTTAAGGGAAAAGCCATGGGTCATTTTCAGGAACTTGTAACTTACGATTCACCCTTCTTAAACTATTTTATCTGAAATTCTGTAGGCGGCAATAAGCTCCTAGGCATTGTATGAGTAGCCTTTTAAATGAAATTAAATTCAAATGGCTAAAAAGCAGAGTTAAAAGGGAAGTTTTACAGAGGCATTGTTTAGTTCAACTGTCAGCATTAAGGTGTTAAAAATCAGCTAAAAAGTCTTTAGCAATTTAAACTGAATGAAGGACTCTGAAGTCATCCTATTTCCTCTTTCCTTCTACCTTCACCCTCAAAGAATGTTTTAATTCACACACCTCTTCAGACAGAAGAAATACAGAAGGACTACTTTACAAAGCTTTTTTTTGACTTACAAAGACTAAGAAAGTAAAAGGCACCTCAAAAAATGGCTTTGAGGATTTTAGTTTTTAAAGCAAAGAAATTGTATGTACTGTATGGAAAAAAAAATTGTATGTACTGTAAGAAAAATAATTAAAAAAAAAAAAAAAGGCAATAAAAAATGAACCTCTTCTCATTCCTAAAGTGCCTGTTAAATTTTCACTTTAACTGAAAATTCTTTTCCTTTTTTGTCCATTAACATGTGGGTTCTGCTGCTTACCCTTCCTGTCTTTTACTATTTGGTTGGTATGTCAAATCTGTGAACTCTAAGTAATTTCAGGTTTCATAAAAGAAAAACATCTCCCTATAACTGTCACATTGAATTTTTTTTTTCATGTTCTATGGAACAAATGTCTATACTACAGAGGTGATAAAATATATTGAATTTTTTTTTAGGCAATCAAATTCTAATAATAAAACTTCTTGCTAACACAAAAGAAACTAACTTACCTGAATGCATGTAATTTTTGACTTACAAAGGCTTTTCATTTTAAGTATCTATTTTTAATGTTAAGGTTTTAAGAATTACTAATGTCTTACTAATGGTGTTGCAATATATGTTGATGAATTTGTATTCCTAACCAGTAAAATTCAGGAAAAGAATTAAACTGAGAAAGAAGTGAATATGGGGCTAGACAAAGCAGTTGAGACATGTAATTTTCCACTAAAACTGTGTGAACAATACAAGACCCTAACGAGGCTAACTTCTGTCTCGAAGATAATTAAAAGTGTAGGTCCTGTTCTTAAAACAAGACACTGCCAAGGCTAACTAGGCACCAAAGGAATGCGAAATCTGCACAAAAAGAACATAAAGATGTCACAACCAGCAGATAATGGGAAAGTTATGGCTAGGGTCTGATATTGCCTTGTAACAATATAATGAAGTCAGCGGAATCAAGAAAGGTAAAAAGTTCGAGCTTGAGGAAGACCTCTTACTTCATCCAAAGATCCCCTGATGACTCCCAGATATCTCCCAAAAAGAAGACTCCACCCAGACTCTGCCTATCATGAATATTATAATGACATGATGTAATCCTATGAATATGTATGTGAACCCACCTCCTTTTGAATATGCATAGAATTGTAATCAATAAAAGGTAATTCCAGAATTTTAGGGGTGTGCGTGTGAGTGGAGCAGAGACTCCCCATGCACCCAGCGCTGTTTTGCTTATTGCAATTTTATTAATTAAATTAAACCATTAACAGAATATTGAGTCTTGGTCATTTTTAACAGTGTTTTCAGCTGCATAACATCAGTCACAAATATCTTTAAAGTATTGCTGTTGTGCAAATTCTAGCTTAATATTTCAGAAAAAATAATACTAAAGATATTTAATGTCTGTTATTTAAGCTTCTCCTGGTCTGCAAAATATCATTAATATTTTCAATGAAGCAAGGATCATATATCAGGATGTTGGCCTAGGGTATCAAAAGTGCAGTTAATTGGTATTGCTGCCACAGAACATGGCCAAGGTGTTTCCATTCCACTCCACCCTCCATGCAATTTCTCTTGCACTTAGCACACTGAGTACCCCTGATAATGTCAGCTAAGGCAGTCATGGTCCACTAACCACATTCCACCAGCTCCAGATGCTGTGTCTTTATTCAAAAAGTACAAGTGTAGTCTAGGTCATTTTCAGCAATTATCGTTGCAACTATTCCACAACCAGATTTCTCAGATTTACTTAATTCTATGGAGTTTATTTCAGTATTTTATTGAGCTTAAAAAAACCCAAAACATTTTTCTTTATACTGAAGTTAATTTACTTCAGTGCTAAAAACCTATACAGTTCTGAAAGAAAAATTATCAAGACCCTTTGTGAAGTAGTTACATGTAGGAAAAAAAAACCAAACAAACATTAACTCTTTTGGTCTCCAGACTTTGATGTGTTTTACAGAACAATGTTAAAATAAAAGCATTTATCTGAAATAATTTATTTAGATAGGTGGAAAGGAATTCAGAATCTCATCCAAAATACTAATACGAATTAATTAAAAACCCTGATGAATTTCTAGGGAGTGTTAACAAATAGAATGCTGGAAAAGTTGAGAAGTTTATAATCGCTTAATATCAGTGGAGTATATGAAAGAAAGGCATTGGGAAATGATGAGAGATCAAACCATATATGGGAAATATTAGATCTTAATTTTTGATGTGCTTCTTAAGCCAACTAAAAGGCCATGCCAGTGGAAATGGGATAACATGATGCCTGTAATTAAGTAGGAACTGAGAATACATACCCCTAATCTTGTTTGAAAAATTGAAGAAAACAATTATTGCACATAAACTACCTTGAACAGAGACAGAATTTCACTTACTGTGCAACTTCTTGGTTCATATACATGAAGATAAAGAAGTGATTTAGCCATAAATTCTTTCAATGACCAATAAAATGGATACCTGTGCCATTTTATGACTGCTTGAGTCATGCATTCCTCTTTTCTATGAGGAAAGAAAAAGCAATATTCTGTCTATTTTCAGAGCTGATACATTGCTTTGCAGACCCATTTTTATCTCAACTGATGTAACTTTATTTGAAAGGATTTTATTCACAGAACTGACCATTCTTTAGATGTTTAGTTTTTAGGCCAATTTGGTTTTACTGCTAGTTACACCAGGTCCCCTGGATATTATCTAGTACAAGCTCCCTCTAGTTCCACTCCAAGAAAGCTTTTAATGTTTCTTCCAAGGACACTCTTCACATTCACACTTCTAACAAGTCACATTAATGCAGAAAACTGTACTAAGGTGAAAAGTTAATCTGCACATTTATTGCTTAAGTTGTATGATTTTTTTTTGTCCCAGAAGTTTTCAGTAGAGTACATAAAAGTCAGTTGCAGAAACAGTAACTTTTTTCCCAATCCTGTAGTGTAGCGTGATGTAGCATAGCATAGCGTAGTGTAGCACAGAACAGAAGTGAATAGAATAGAATAGAATAGAACAGAACAGAACAGAATAGAATACAATACAATACAATTACAATACAATACTTTTAGGTGGAAGGGACCTGTAATGATGATCTAGTCTAACAATATGAATAATTCAGGGATGACCGAAATTAAATTGTGTTGTTGAGGACATTGTCCAAATGTCTCTTAAACACTGAAAGGCTTGGGTCATTGACCTCTCCTCTAATATGACTGTTAGAGCATTTGACCACCCTCTTGGTAAAAAAAAGTCAAATCTGAACCTCCTCTGTCATACCTTTGAACCATTCCCATGTGTCCTATCACTGGATAACAGGGAGAAAGGATCATAATGTAACTCTCTTATTCCCCTCAGGAATCTCACCCTGAAGAGGGGACTTCACCCCTCAGCCTCCTTTTCTCCAAACAGGGCAAGCCCAAAGTCCTTAGATGCTCCTCATAGGACACTCCTTCCAGCCCTTTCACCAGATTTGTTGCCTCCACTGAATATATTAAAGGACCTCAACATGTCTTTAATTGTGGGGCCCAGAACTGCACATAGTAGCTGCTTCTTGTATTCTTTCCAAAACACAGTGTTCTCTTTCTGGGACTTTTCTATAAGTAACCCTCTGGACAGATGCTCTAATCATGTTCCTAGAACAGCGCAGGTTGGAAGGGACCTTTAGAGATCATCTGGCCCAACCTTTCATAGAAAAGGGAGCTTATATGAGCTTATACAACACAGTCAGACCACTGGAAAACTTCTAGTGATGGGGACTACCATATAACTGTGGAAGTTGTTCTAGTAACTGATTGTTCTCACTTAAAAAACAGTATCTTTCTCATATCAAGGTGAAACCTCTCCCAGTGCAACTTGCATCTTTTGCTGCTTTTCTTCTTCACGTGGCTCCATGTTAAAAGAGAGCCTCTGTCGTCTTTGTAGCTGCCCTTTAAGTACTGGAATACTTCTCCAGTGAGAAAAGACATACCTCATTTAGTCTTTCCTCATAGGACAGGCTTTTCAGCTTTCATCATCTTCTTGTCCCTCATTTAAACCTACACCGATTGATCTGTCTGTGTACTTTTGCATTGTGAGACCAGAACTGGACATTACTCCATGGATGGCCTGACAAGCACTGAGTAGAACTTTTGTAATAGTCTGTCATGTCCTCTAGAGAAAAATGTCTATTATTGTCTTCCGCGTTTATGAAATGCATTATATTTCTGGTTTGTCTGAATTTTTTTTTTTCTTTTAAGGAAGATTAATTTCCCATCCTTCAGTGTTTCAGAAAAATTAAACTAAACAAATGTAAAACAACAACAGCAAAAAAAAAGTAAAAAAAAACAAATGATAAAGATAGAAAGCATTTCCTTTTCCCAAGTTTGCCCCATGGAACATAAATGACTCCCCAACCCACATTTTTCTTTTTTTGTTCCTTTGAGGCTATCATCTAATAAAGAACAAACAAAAAATAAAAAAACACCAAAAAACCCACAAAAAGAAAACAAGAAAAGGAAAATAAAAAATCCTTAGTAAACACAAAATCCATAAAAAAAACAGAACTCAGGATAAAATTTTCACAGAGAAAGGATGCCTCTGTTATGTGCCTGCAGTTTACTCTGATCCATCACAGGATATCTTACCTCCAAAGGCTTGAATGACCTAATCAAACATTCACTTGTTCCCTGGAGCCATAAAATGATAACAATTCCACACAACACATAGATTATTTGAAAATAGAGAATCATAGGTTAAACAAGCAAACAAGTGAAAAATTATTTAGTGAAAGCGGTATTGTTTTTCAGGGGTTTTTTTCTCCTCTAAGCAATATACGATTACTAGACTGTGTCATACATATGCAGACATATATACAGGCACACACAGTATTTTTTCACACAAGCAGACAGAACACAAATGCATTACCAGCTTCAACAACAGCAACAAGACCTTTTGTTACTAAAAATATCTGAGGATCCTATGTTCTACTTTAAGCAGCTACTGCCTTTAAAATAACCATTGCATTTCCTCTATTGTACCTACAACTCTAAAATGCCTATAGCCACTGAGGAGTATACTGTTATCTAAATGTTGTATCACAGCAGAGTTTCCTTCAAATCCTGATATTATTGGGCTTCACACTAGCCAGAAGGCAATTTCAGTGTAGAGGTGCAGATCACAGAATGTCATTCTACTTCTAGATCTAATATCGCCTGGTAATAAATGCACATACCATATAATTTCTCTCAAAGATTTTTAATTGAAACATACCAAACCTCCTCATATGGCAAAATGATCCTGAAAATTTAGCTTCCTGTTTTCCCAACCTCAAGCCAGTAATATTAAAAAAATTAAAAATAAAAAATTCTGCTATTTCCCAAACCCAATATATTTCATGAAAATTACCTAGGTTGTGTTAATGGAAGCTTTTATATGAATAGGAACATTTTAAATGATACCTTGAAATTCTAAATATGGTTAGCAGGGGTATCAGCTCTGACAAAAACTCCTCTCTACGGCCTCACATATAATTATTAGCACCAATCTAACTTGAGAGTCCTTGTGAGGTTTAGTATTAGAAGTTGCAGTATTAATAAAGAAAGATACAACTATTTCATACTGCTGAAATATAAGGTATCCTGGGAACCAGTAAAATAATCATAGCTTTCTCTATAAGGGAGTGTACATAGTTTCATGTATATATTATTTCTCAACGGGGTAATGTAGAACAGGACCTTGTAATGTGTTTTTTTTCTTGTCTCTCCTTATTTCAGTATCTCTGAATTGGCAAATCAAATGATGGAGATGAATTTGTTATGCATGCAAGCACACACTGACATCTGACCCGTATCCTTAGCTCCTGCCTTCCCTATGCTTTGTTCTTCATTGACTAAACAGGAATTATTTTTCTATGTTTACTATTACTTTCAGACACACTAAAGATAATGCTTTTAGTATGGTCAGGACGATTATTTTACTAGAAACTGGGAGTAACTTTCTTTACAGCAAAATGACAAACATATTGTCCAGGAAAAGGAATGCATAGAGCTGACCAAATCTAAAGATGTCTGTGTGTCTTACAGCAATATATAGTAAATATAGTTACTATGTGGTAAAATGGAAGTCATGTTAGAACACATGATATCTTCATGGATTATTGTCCTAAAAAATCCTTAGGTTAATGTAGGAAAGCATATACTACAGCTGGAGGTAAGTCATTAAAGAACTGTTGGTTTTTTAGCTGGATTACTCTAGTTCTGAGCTTTGTACTGAGAACTGTTATGGTTTTCTTAATACAGAACATAAAGCACAGCTTTGTAGTTTATTCATGCTGCAGGATGACCCTTTGGATGTTCTTTGAATTCAAAAAAGGATGATGGCTAAATGAGAAGCAATAACATACTGATCTCAAAAGAGGGAGAGGATTCAGAGGCTATTGGTAAACCTATCAAAAGGAGGAAAAATCCACAAACTCATTAAATAGGTCTCTACAGATGAGCAGAGATGGACTAAAGTATGTTTCAGAAAACTCTCTCTACATAGCACACTCATTAGCTGGATACTTTTGTTACCAGCTAATTGGTATATATATAACTATTGTTATTGTTATATTGTTAAATATAACATTCTTCAGACTCTACTTTTCAGTTTGTTCATCTTCTGTCTGACTAACAAAAGTGTATCTGACAAACTGAATTAATTATCTTTGCTCTGTACTAACCCTGTGAGTATCCCCAAGAAAAAAAATATGAAGATTTTAGTCATTGTCTGGGTACCACACAAAAAAGGTTTTTAGAATAACAGGTTTCTGATTCATGCCAAAAACACTTTGACAAATCAAAGCATTGATCCTGTTTATTGCTTTTCATTATGAGGCATCACATTTCACCTTTAAATCAAGATTTAATCTACAGTCTTTTCAGTACCCATTAATTAAAACTTACTTAACTGTCATGAAGTTTTTCTGTCTGATCACTTGTTCTTTCAGTAGAAGCTTCTTTTATTAGAGAAAGTTTGAACACAAGCTTGTCTATGCATCATATGTCTCTGTCTACTAGCAAAAAAATTTTGGTTTATTTAAAAAAAGGATAATAATTACATGTACTTAAAGGAGTTCATAAGCTAGACCTTCAAATATATAAAGCACCACTGGGGTAGGGATAATATAAAAACAAAAATTAGATTTAATATTATAATATCTCAAGAACAGTTACTGCATTTTTCAGAGAAGGGAAGGAAAAATCCTATGCAATGCAAGTGTGGTTTTGGTTGACTGTTTTTTTTTATGTTTTTCATTTTTGTTTTCCTCATTACTCCTTAACCATTTCCTTACTTATTCCCAGTTGTGAAAACTCCCAAATAGTACATTGGTCATTCAGAGAAATATTCTGAATTTTCAGTTCCCCATTTATGTCAAAAATTCATAAGTCTGATATTTAGTAGGACTACAGATAGAAGCATGAATGGCTTGGGTTGCAAGAGACCTTAAATATTATCAAGTTTCAACCCCTCTGCCAAGGGTAGGAAAACTTCCCACTAGACCAGGTTGCTCAAAGCCTCATCAAAGTTGAAGATCCACATGAGGACCAGGACTTGTGAATGTGATACTACTGTCTGTCTCTAAAAGACCACATCTGCTCATTATTCCTGGTCAGGTCAGATCCGGGTCATTCCACTATATTGTCCCCTTTCTCTACTGTCCTTTTAATCTTGACTCATAAACTCACATCCATCCCCAGGTGGAAGTTCATGGGCTTCAAGTGGCCACTGACATAGAGGGTGATGCCTTCTCTTCATATCCCCTGTGTCACATCCCGTGACCAAGCCCAGACGACAACCAAAACTGCCACCCCCACATCCTGGCTGACCCCCCATGCTACATTTGCCCAGGCTGTTGTCAGCATTCTGTAGTCACTAGCACTCCCCAGCCAGCTTTTCATAGGCATGAGGGTAGCTACAGTTGTTATGGCAATGACCAGGCCTCATCACCATCCCTCATGAGGGTGGGTGGCCCCTGGAGGGCCTGTCCACTGACCTGACATGTTCCCACCTGAGGAAAATCTGTGCACCAAGATCTGAGTCTTTGCAGCTGGTTGGGATAATTCAGAGCAGCTTTTTATACTTAGAATCTCAACAGATTTAGGGAACCATAAACAGGTAAGTATTACCACCAGAAAAGATATAAACAGCACTCATGTTGTGCATCAGTTAGCTAGCATCCCTGTTCTAAAGAAGCTGCCATGGACGTTATTCTGACTGAGATGTAATTCGTCATCCCATAGATAGTGTGGGTTTGATCCAAGAGAAAATAAAGTCTAGGTAACATATTTTTCTCTTTCAAATATCTCCCTGTCATTTTGTCCCCAGTTCTGTTTAAATACTGGCATGCAGTTTTGTGAACGCTCTTTACCAAGCACTAGTACACCTTTTCTTAAATCACATACCCTGCTGCTTTTCAGCTATGCGAATGGTGCTATCCAAATTTGCTCCAGCTGTGGTTGTGGATGATAGTAAATACTGTACTATTTTGCTATTTTTCTCATGTTATTGTGTTAAAATATCTCTGTGATGTTTTCAGGCTCAGAATCGGCAATGAAATTTTATTCAGAAAACAAGAAAGGCAGCAGACACCTGCAGATTTAAATCCATGATGTTCTGATGGCATGGAGAACCCATGCCAGGAGGGGGGCCTCACTTCAATGAACTATAAGACTTGAGTTAAAAAATGTGTAGTAACATATTGTAGTAAATTAAATAAGGAAGTATTCAGAGTGCTATTCATAATAAATGTCAAAATAGCTGATATTATAATGGAATTATGGTCTTTTCTCACTGGAAGATATGGAAAGTTTCACAATATCTACAGGAACATTTTTCAGTGCATGTTACAACTATATAACCAAACTGAAGAGAAATTTAAAAAATAAAAGCTAATATGTTTATCATGTCACCTCAAAGGTTGGCAAATAAAAATCCTAAACCCCTCTCCCCATATAGATAAAATGTCTTTAATTAAATTTATTTATATATTTATTTATTCATACTTATATTTATATAAATAAATATTTGTTTATATGATTCCATAATGGTGTTTTGTTCTCCATCAGGGAACAAAATCTATAATATTTTCCTGTTAAATATATTGCGGGCATAACTTTTCCTCTGTGATATGAATTTGAAAATTTTCTATCACATCAGTGGTACTAGATCAATATTGATTTGTAACAAGTAGAGAATATCCAAACACTTAATTAGTTCATTCACTATTAATTGAAAAATATCAAAGGAAATGGCTTTCCAGTGACAGAAACTTTGTGGAAAAACTAAGTAATTAAATAAAATTTGCAACGTGTCTTACAATAACATTTGCTGTTCTACTGAACTGACAAGTTCTGCAAAATTCTACTTTTCCCACAATTCAGGCCTAACACAGGCCCATCATTGAGAACCATCTGAGCACCATTAGCAATAAGGAATGACTTATCGAAAAAATAAAATATATTCAGAGAAAGATGAAAAAATGTTTGACTTTTGAATGTAACAAATCAAAATTGGGATACTGCACTGAGTTATAGTACAACAATTCATTAAGAGATTGCTTATTCTTCTGAAGCAACCATTAATTTGCTCATAATAATTTCCAGGATGCAGACTGGCAAATCTACATTAAGAGAAAGCAGTTAAAAGTGATGCAATGACACAATGGTTTCTACAAAATTACAAAAATATTAACATGATGCAATAAAGCACTCTGTGTGATTAAAAAAAATGCATTTAGACCTTTTGAGCTATAACTAACCCATTTTAAGACACCTTGTATTATTTTTGAATGTCGGGTTTTTTGTACTATAATTCCAAAGTGATGGAAATGCTCCAGATGACAGATATTACCATATAATTGGAAATGAGATTTTCATGCTATTTCAGCCATATGCTCCCTTCCCACCTCCAGTACTACTCACCGTATTTTAAATGGTAATCTTCTAAGTTCTTTAGATCTTATATTTTTATGTCTCTAATAGGGTAAATGTAAACTTTTATTACATATGCTGACTACAGTTCATTATTTCATACAAGCTTGTTCTTGATATTAATCTTCTGTCTGCTTAAATCACTCTGAAGATCAGAGAGAGGCAACAGGTGACTTTAAATAAACATAATCTTAAAAATATAAGGAGAGCTAAGATACCAAACATCTTCTGAATTAGATTCTGTGTCAAGAAGCAGAGATGTCATGTGTCATCTAAACAATTAAGAGAGTCAAATTACATATATAAACTTGTGAGGTGTAAATAATACAAGGTGTCTCTGTACTTCATGGGGTATGTTTGCTGCATTTACTCAAAAATTATGTAAGCTATGGACCAATATACAAACACAGTAACTCATTCACAGAAATAACTTATTAAAAGACATTGTCTTCAGCCTATGAATTGACTATTAGTTGACCACAATTTCCCTTGTTCAAGTGTACTGTGCTTTTGGAAACATTTTCAGAATATCGTTGCATTACTTCAAAAAAGAAAATTATCTTAGAATTCTTACCGTGTAACAGTAGCATATATTTAGGTTTTTTTTAAACAGCATGCCATCTAAACAATGCAGTTACTAATCATTGTTATAACAATCTATTATCTTCCATCAGTCCATCATGTGGCTGCTTAATTTTGATACCATGGATATAAACCAGAATTAAAATTACTCTAAATTTTTACAGTACCATATATTTTATCAATTTATCAGTTACTACAACTGTGTAAATAAATTGTTTATTTCACATAAATCTTAGTGTCTCAAGTTAGTGATGCTGTAACAGTTCTGGCTCCAGTTCAGCCACAACAACAGCAAACATCATTTGGGAATATGTAGGGATACACAAAGGCTAATTAAACTGTGATAAGGGAGTAACTGTATTAAAAGTAAAGCTTAGGAAAAGAAACAATTCCTTAATAAAATATTAGATTACTAGTTACATAATGTTTAGGCAAATATACATCCCGACTTCCAGAGAGTCTTAATTCAAACTAGTAAAAAAGAATATCAATATTTTCACTTCAGTTTATTTCACAAGGTTGAATTGTAATTCTGAAGAATGATTAGCACATATATGTGATGTCTGAAGGACAGTTTAGATAACCTTGGATGATAGTATGTTTCTAAATCTCTTACTTTGGTTTTGAGTTTCTTTCTTCCTGCAAGCCTGGCAAGAAAACATACCATCCTTATTATTAGCTTGGTATACATAGGCCATAATGCACACAAACAACTAACTTTCAGGATTTTCAGTGCTCTAATTCACTTGAGGAATCTACTCTTGCAAATTTAAATTTTTGCCAGCCCTGGTGAATATTATTAGACTCCTTTCACTAACCGCACAAGTTAATATAGTTTTCAGTAACGTTGATCTGTTTACTGTTTTTGCAAGGCTAACTGCTTTGCAGGGTTCCTCATCTGATTTATATTTCACATGGAAACCTACAGGTTTTAACTTCTGCTTTAGACATTACACAACTTGAATGCAAAATGGAAAGGAGAGATCGGTGCCAGGAAGAGCAACCAAGAAGTTCCAACTCAGGTAAATTACTTGAGAAGAAACAGCTTGGAGGTGATGTTGCTTTGAACTCTTTATGGGGCTTCCCAAAGGGACAGATGCCTCCAGGTCCCCAAATTAGAAAACCTAGATCTGCTTCTAGGAAAAACACAATCTGTGCCTACAATTTTTTTATTTTTTTTTTTTTTCACTCTGGTTTCAAGAAAAGATAATGCATATGAATCACAGCTACACAAGTGAAAACCTGTAGGTTGTTCATTAAAGTACTAAACCATGGACTGGAGCTACGTTGTTTAAAGTTCCTCTACTCTATAATTACCCTTCAAGCTTGCTTGTCAGTCTCTAAATTGAATTAGGTGGAACAGGTAACATTCCAAACTCAGCTTGATTGAATTTAAACCAGGCTTAAACATGACTAATGTGTACATCTGGTGTATGCAAAGTTTTCCCTTAAAGCAAATATGCATGGAAATAAATTTAAGTTATTCTACTTAGACATTTTTGAAGACTGTATGAGAATGTGAGGCATATTATTCCAAATTCTGAAATCTTAGATCTGGATGGCTTTGCACCAGAGCTTACAAAGAGCTCTTACTCCTCAGAGCTGCAAGATCAAATCACCAAATTTGGGTCAAGTTGGAAGCCGGTAAACAGCAGTGTCCACCAGGGGTCAGTACTAGGTCCAGTCTTGTTCAACATGTTTGTCAGTGACCCTGATGAGGGGACAGAGTGTGTTCTCAGCAAATTTGTGATGATACAAAACAGTGAGGGATGGCTGAAATTCCAGAGGGCTGTGCTGCCATCCAGTATGACCTGGACAGGTTGGAGTGCTGGGCAGAAAAGAACCCAATGACGTTCAACAAGACCAAGTGTAGACTACTGCAGCTAGGGAGGAAGAACCCCAAGCCCCAGTATAGATTAGGGGTGAACCTGTTGGAAAGCAGTTCTGAGGAGAAGGGTCTGGGAGTCCTGGTGAATAGTAAATTATCTATGAGCCGGCAGTGTGCCCTTATTGCCAAGAAGGCCAATAGAATCCTGGGGTGCATAAAGAAGACCATGGCCACTAGGTCACAGGAGGTCATTCTCCCAATCTACTCTGCCTTGGTGAGGCCACAGCTGGAATACTGCATCCATATCTGGGCTTCCCAGTTCAAGAGAGACAAGGAACTACTGAAGAGAGTCCAGTGGAGGGTGACAAAGATGACTGGGGGACTGGAGCATCTCTCTTACGAAGAAACAGTTGGCACTTCTTAGCCTGGAGAAGAGAAGACTGAGAGGAGCCCTAATTAATGTCTGCAAGTATCTAAAGGGTGGGTGTAGTGAAATGAGGCAACCAGGTGCCACTAATTGCCAGGTAGTGGGCATGAGCTTGTGTTAAGCCCACCTGTGCCTGATTAAAGAGGGCCCGTACTGCACATGAGCAGGACTGGGGGGGCCAATAAAAAGTGAAACTTGAAGCACCGGCTCACGCCTGTGAGCAGAGAGATGAGCTGCTTCTAGGAGCACTGTGCTAACCTGATTGCACCACTGGAGCTTTGTCTCAGCACCGCACTAACTTGGTTGCTCATTACCATTAGGGTGAGGCTTGACTGGTGCAGCCGGGTAGCAAGCGGTATTTATACAGACAACCTGAGCAATGCTGAGGCCGTGGGTTCGAGCCTCACCCTACTGGTGATGAGCTCGAGTGGCGCAACCGAGTTAGTGTGGTGCTGAGACAAAGCTCCAGTGGCACAATCAGGTTAGCACGGTGCCCTCAGAAGCAGTAAAAGCAGCTCATCTCTCTGCTCGCTTGCTCAGGAGTGAGCTGAGCCTGTGCTTCAAGTTTCACCTTTTATTGGCCCCCCAGTCCTGCTCATGTGCAGGAGGGGCCTGCCCTAATCAGGCACAGGTGGGCTTAACACAAGCTCATGCCCACTTCCTGGCAATTAGTGGCACCTGGTTACCTCATTTCACTACAGGCGGGTGCAAGGAAGATGGTACCAGACTTTTCTCCGTAGTTATCGGTGACAGGACAAGGGGTAACAGGCAAAGGAAGTTCCATTTAAACATAAGAAAAACTTCTTTACTATAAGAGTTACAAGGCACTGGCACAGGCTGCCCAGGGAGGTTGTGGAATCCCCTTCTCTGAAGACATTCAAATCCCACCTGGATGCAGTCCTGTGTAATGTGTTCTAGGTGATCCTGCTTTAGTGAGAGAGTTGGACTAGATGATCTTCAGAGGTCTCTTCCAACTCTGACAATTCTGTGATTATGTGATTTCAGCAGTGATATGCCTTGCTACTTTTAATTCAAAACACACATTTTCTCTGCAAATATTTTACTATTCAAACAGTTCTTTTGCCAGATACATAAATATAGGACAGCCAACAAAAAAAAAATGTGTTGCTACATTCAAACAAAGAATTATCACGTTGAAGGTTTCATTCCATCCAAAGATGAAGGCATCTGATTTGAATATTTCACACAATGCAAAAGATTTTTAAATAAGATGAGTCAGTGGTATGACTAAGAGTTAAACAAAATTCCCAGCAGCTCCTTCCTTATCACACTATGAATAATTTCCTGCTTTTCCTTTGTGATTTGTGATCTGTGATCCTGTGCTTGAATACTGACTACATCTGAGAGACACAGGAATTAAAAAATGTATGCAAATAATGATGAATTTAAGATAATATGAAATCAAAAAAGAGGAAAAAATTAAAGAAGGAGGTGGTGTAGGCTATGTCATAGCATCCAAAGAAACTGAAGTCTTTCAGCTTCTTAAATTCAAAGCACAGAAATAGAAATAATAATGAGTAATCCTGCAATGACAAGAAAATCAGTAATTTAATCCCACAGGTCTCTTACTGGTTGTTTAAACTTTTTTTTCTATTCCATTCTCACCCTCTCACATTTCATGTCAGAAAGGACAGAGATTCTGCTAAAACCTCAGAAACAATGACAGGAATCACAATATTCCTTTGTACACTGATAATACACACCTTTGTATTCCATTTATGGTAATCCAGTCTGTTACTTTGTCCTGATAATATCCAATTTACAGTTCTTCTCATATACTTCTCAAACTCTCTCACAAAAGGTTTTTTCTAACAGAAAAAAAAGAATTAAAAACCTCAGCTGGTCCTGATAAAACCTCTCTGTGATGGTCCAGCTTTGAACACAAGAGCTGTATCAGATGATCTCTGACAGTATCTTCCAACCCCTTTCATTCTATGATTTTACAAGTCTTTTTAGAATATTTCAGAAATTGCTCACATTTTTTGCAAAGAAAGAGCAACAACATTGGAAAAGGAAGAGAAGAGGAGAGGAGAGGAGAGGAGAGGAGAGGAGAGGAGAGGAGAGGAGAGGAGAGGAGAGGAGAGGAGAGGAAGGTAAAGTTCAGATATGGTTATGGACAAATTATCTGAGCTGGTCGCAAGTGCTTATTTTAATCCTTAGTATTAAATGTGACAACATATATTTTACTGGAGTACCTCAGATTTCGTAATGACTACACTATAGAATTATCAGACTTCTAGGAAACAAGACAAAAATATTTCTTTGTTTCTTCTTTTTAATTGAATATGCGCTTGATGAGGTGGAGGAAAAGGGCCATA
The DNA here is from genome assembly GCF_036169615.1 of Heliangelus exortis. Lineage (NCBI taxonomy): Eukaryota > Metazoa > Chordata > Aves > Apodiformes > Trochilidae > Heliangelus > Heliangelus exortis. The sequence continues at coordinate 74,889,107 of NC_092423.1, forward strand.
TATGACACTATCTTCAATAACAGAAAAGTTAAAAAAAACCTTCTTGTGGGCATAATGCCCTGAAATAACAACTCCACTGATGTTTCCTCCAACAAATTATGTTCCTTCCATATTTATGATGAAAGAAATAATTTCTTCTTTAGTACTTTTCCTGTTCATTTTTGGCAGGAAGTATCTGTTTATTGTCTGCTTCCTACTGAGTTTTGACAGTGAGTTAATCACCAGCTGCGATGCAGTCATCTGGGGTCTAAGGTGCAGATGCAGATGGCCTAATTTTCCCCTAGAGCTTTTGCCCAAAGTGTTCTACCAGATTAGTACTTCTAAAAGTTTGAAGCAAACCAACAGTAGGGTGCTGCAGCTGGGGTGGAATTTAGATCTCTGTTCACTTTTGCTTAGAGATTGATTGGTACTTGAGGTGACCCGCCTCGTGGATGAGGGGAGGGCTGTGGATGTGGTCTACCTGGACTTCAGCAAAGCCTTCAACACCGTCTCCCACAGCATTCTCCTGAAAAAGCTGTCAGCCCCCAGCTTGGACAGGGGCACTCTGCGCTGCGTTAGGAACTGGCTGGAGGGCCGGGCCCAGACAGTGGTGGTGAACAGGGCTGCATCCAGTTGGCAGCCGGTCACTAGTGGTGTCCCCCAGGGATCAGTGTTGGGCCCAGTTCTGTTTAATATTTTTATTGATGATTTAGATGAGAGGATTGAGTCCACCATCAGCAAATTCACAGATGACACTAAGCTGGGGGGAAGTGTGGATCAGCTGGAAGGCAGGAGGGCTCTGCAGAGGGACCTGGACAGACTGGAGAGTTGGGCTGATTCCAATGGGATGAGGTTCAACACGGCCAAGTGCTGGGTCCTGCACTTTGGCCACAACAACCCCATGGGGAGCTCCAGGCTGGGCACAGAGTGGCTGAGAGCAGCCAGACAGAGAGGGACCTGGGGAGTTTGGATTGACAGGAAGCTGAACATGAGCCAGCAGTGTGCCCAGGTGGCCAAGAAGGCCAATGGCATCCTGGCCTGTATCAGGAACAGCGTCACCAGCAGGTCCAAGGAAGTGATTCTGCCCCTGTACTCAGCACTGGTGAGGCCACACCTTGAGTACCGTGTCCAGTTCTGGGCCCCTCAGTTCAGGAAGGAGATTGAGGTCCCGGAGCAGGTCCAGAGAAGAGCAAGGAGGCTGTGAAGGGATCCAGCACAAGCCCTGTGAGGAAGGGCTGAGGGAGCTGGGGGTGTTCAGCCTGGAGAAGAGGAGGCTCAGGGAAGACCTCATCACTCTCTACAACTCCCTGAAAGGAGGTGGGAGCCACGTGGGGGTTGGTCTCTTTTCCCAGATGACTTTCAACAAGACAAGAGGGCATGGTCTTAAGTTGTGCCAGGGGAAGTTTGTTAGGTATTAGAAAGAATTTCTTTACAGAGAGGGTGATCAGACATTGGAATAGGCTGCCCAGTGAAGCAGTGGATTGTCTGTCCCTGGAGATATTTAAAAAGAGACTGGATGTGGCACTCAGTGCTATGGTCTAGCAACTGCAGTGGTGGGTCAAGGGTTGGACTTGATGATCTCTGAGGTCCCTTCCAACACAGCCGATTCTATGATTCTATGATTTATTCAAAGCTGTGTTAACTTCAACATCATTGCACCCACAGTTCGCATTAAGTAATTTCAGGAAACCTGAGGCCACCAGGATTGCAGCTCCTACTCCAAAATATTCTCCCAGAAGAGGTTTTTATCAAAAGCCACCTCCCTCCATGCTTGAAAATTAAAACCAAATACACAAACTAGATACAGGCTGCTACGTGCAGTAACTTCATTGGGATTCCAGTTTTGGTTTCCAAGAACTAACTGAAAATACGATTATCCCCAAAACCTTAACTGAATGCCTTGTGCTGTTTCTCAGCTCCTTGTTTATATGAAGAGGAAAACAACATTTTCATCCTTGCTCCTTATCTATTTTGTCTTATCTTCTAAGTGTAAATGTATTTGATTACATTGACACCAAGCACAAAAATCAGATGAACAATGGAACTAATCAGAAGCTTGAATTTAATCTCTTGCATAAATGTTTCTAGAATCTAGGTCTTAGACTGTAACCAGTTCAAGGCAAGAGTGCTCTCTTGATAAGGTGCTTCTTTGCCCAAGACACAGGATTTAATTTAGGACAAACTTTATTACTACCAGTCACTACTAAAAATAAGTCTAATATTCATAATTACATGAATCTGAAAACTGCACAACTGTATTTGGACACATCTAATTTATTCCATAGTCAGCTCTGTTGGTATTAGTAAGAGTTTTCTGCAAAAGTCAGGTTGGACAAGCTCAATCAATGAGTTTTAAAAATATCTATTTGAAAAATCTATTTCCTCAAAGGAACAAATTATTTGTTTTTCACTTTTCCTGAATAATATATAGAGAATTCATGACATTATATTTTTATTGTTTGTAGAAGTGATACCAGGATGAATTTAAGAGACTTAGTGAAGCAAAATAGGAAAGGAAATAAAGTCCAACATGTTTATGTTCTTATGTGAATAAACAACTTTAAAGTGCTTTCTTCCCTGACCCTCCCACATAGCATGAGTCTAATACTCTCATAGTTCTTGTATTTTTAAAACACATAAAGCTCTATTAATGTGAAATACATGTTTTCATCCTTCGGGATCTGGAGAAAATGAGCTAATTACTCCCTTGTACTTTAAGAACATTTTAAGTATGACACAAGTTTTATTTCACCCATTTGGAACCTTGCAAGTTGTTTTCTCCTCCAATAGTGAGTAAATGAGATCTTTTTCTTCATAGTCATTGTTCTGATGGTATGCTTGAAGGAGAGTCACTTCTCATTTCAAGTTTCTTGATCAAACCTGAATATTTCAAATACTTAGTATGTGTAATTGATTGTAGGTAGAATGTAATTACTTCTCATTTAAAGGTATTTGTCTTTCCTTCCTTTCCATACAGAAGAGAGGTATTTCTCTTCTTGTCAAAAGACCGCTTTATTTGGGGAAAAGTTAAATTCTGCTATATTGCAATTTTTCATTGCATTAATAATTTCATTATAATGCAAATTTTTGCTTTAGCTAGTGGTCTACACCATGCATTTTCCAATAAAGCTTGAACTAAATGATCCATGAGGTTCCCTCCAGCCTGGTGTTCTATGATTCTGAGATGACAGCTAAATTGAACTCATGTAATTATTTTTTTCTATATCTCAATTTTATTTTACATATTAAATTAACAAAACCTTCTAAAAACTTGCAAAAAACAACAAAAATACATAAATGTAAAGTTGTTTCATTAATGAATTTTATCAATATTTTAAAGACTGAAATATATCTTCTCTCTCAGGCTGCCTTAACTCCATCCCCCTCATACTTCATACATTGCTTTTTTCCTACTTTTTGTTATTAAAACCAAGTAGTTTCACCAGTTGTCACAAAAAAATTATTCCTACTTCTGTTTACAATATTGATTGCACGTGCTTTACTCACTATACTGTATCTACTAGCTTTCTCTTTTTAACTTCCATGAGTCTTCATCAGTGCTTTTTCTCTTCTGAGTCATTTTAATGCTCCTTTTCCAGGTTTTCTATTCATTACACTGCTTCTGCCATTACCTTTTGTGCTCACTTTTTTTTCTAGAGCTGAGCATTAACATTTTGAGACACAGTATCATTTTTACCATATCAGTGATTAATGGAGTTCCTGACATACATATCAATTTATTGATAGAGAACAATATTATCTTTCATTTTAAACCAGTGATGCATCTTATACTTGACATATATTCTCTATGGTAATGTTACTCCTGCCAGTCACCTTAAATTTCCCTTTCTAGTGCAGACAAAACTTTTTTCCATGTGAGGTTGTTTAAAGAGCAGTGAACTGTTGCTTTGATGCACAGATGCTTTTCTGTCTCTTGATACAAAAAGCATAAGAATGTACAACGTTGGGGTTTTTTCAGCTTATGGTGGTACCAGACAACAGTCACATTGGTAAGGCTTCATATTCAATCATCCTTGACAAATGCTTGTCATTGTAATAAGTTTAGGTCTCCAACTTCATGAACAACAGAGTTCAAGTCAAAGGTCAGTGTTTAGAAAGTTATCTGCTATTAGGGAGCTATCTATCTCTGTAGGTTAAGGAATCCTCAACCCATTTCATGCAGAACTCCGATTTCTATTTCTGCAGGAAAAGTCACTGCAGGAAAATATAAGTACAGCTTTTCTTGGCTTTCAGCAATGCCCTTTTATTAAAAAATCAAATATGGCATCTATGGACTCTGGTCATTTCCATGGAATGGTTCTTACTTTCTCAGTCACAGTCCCTCATTACATTGGTCCCTCTGAGGGACCAACGCCTCCACAGCTTAGTTGCTCTTTCCAGGGAAACCTGGTTTCCTCTGCTTCTGCTCTCATTTTTTCTAGGTTATAGACCCTTGCAATAGATGTCTATACCTGGCTAGAGTAAGGGGAAATACTTACTTCCTGCACTGCTATAATTGAAATAAAATTTGACCTGCAGACTCCTTGTCACAGAATTGTCACAGTTGGAAAAAACATCTCAAATCATTCTGTGTAACTGTCAACATTCCCCCCAATAAAATATATATATCAATATCAGTATCACCCACTAGAGCATGTCCTGAAGTGCCTCATCTAAACATTTTTAAAATATCTCCAGGGATGGTGACTCCACCATCTCCCTGGGCAGCCTGTTCCAATGCCTAACTACTCTCTCAGTAAAGAATTTCTTCTTCAGATCTAGACTAAGCCTCTCCTGGTCTAACTTCAACCCATTTCTTCTAGTCCTATCATTGTTCTCTTGAGAGATGAGGCCAGCACCCACCTCCCTACAACCTCCTCTCATGCAGTTAAAAAGAGCAGTAAAGTCTTCTTTCAGCACCCTCTTGTAAAAACTCACAGTTTTGTTCTTTTCTCAGGCCTGCCTGGGAATTGGGACTCAATGGTATATCTATAAAACTACCTATTTGTTTGACAATGAGATAAAGAACTAGCCATTCTAGAGTTCCATTCTAGAAAGAATGCTAAATGTTAAAAAGTTTTATTACTGAAGTAATAAAAGGACTTATAAATAAAAAGCCTTAAATACAGAAGCATATTTGCCATAGAGTGTAAACGGTTAATAGCTTGGCTTAGCTGTCACTCAAGAGAAATGAAACCAAAATAAATTTTTTAAAAAATAAAAAACAACACACCAAAACAAAAAAACACACAAAGAAACAAACAAAAATCCCAACAAAATCAAATTAAACCATACCAAACAACAAAAGAAAAAACCCAAGAAGTAGCAATAGTGCTAATAGTTGAAAAGCAATTTTATTGCTTTGATTTGTACCTCTTTGAGGAAAAATCTATTTCTATTCCAGCTAAAATGCCTTCCTTATCAAGCCTGCAGCCAAATTCCACCTAAAATATTAATGCTACTAGACACTGTATTTGCAAAAACTAGATGACTGCCAAAGCCTGATACATTCTTAAAGGCTGTTGGGAATGTCAAAGGTCTCTGAGTTTTAAATGAGCCTTAAAATTTGCTAGCAGTTATGTTATCATATGGGGTCTGCATCTTTTCCTTTTAGCTCACAATAATTCTGAGTTTATTTCCAAGGCTGTAATAAAAAAAAAAAAAAAAAAAAAAAAAAGTCAAAGTATAAAACATTTGTTATTATCAGCAAAAATAATATATGCCTGTTCATTGTTACAGAAGGTTCATTGTTACAGAAGGTACCATTACATTTATATTAACTTTTGTGAACCAATATATCTACCTGAACACCTGAAATACATGTGAGTGGCAGTATTTTTTTGAAGACAATGTTCTGGACAAACAGAGGCTGCAAAACTGAGAAATTTATTTTAAGCAAGAGAAAATTTGCTTAAAGTAAATATTTTGGACAGCAGAAGTATACTGATTTCTTCGAGCCATGGGGGTAATTTTATCTATATGATAAGGATTACAGGAATGAGTATCCTAAGGTAGATGCAAAAGTTTAAATGTGAGTCCTTGAGAAGTCTTTAAGAACTGTTTCACAACAGAGGACACATAGGTATACAGAGATGTGCCAGATGACAGTAGGAAGTCCAAGATGTGTGATTGAAAGTGAAAATAGAAAAAAGCCCATAAGAATGGGAAAAAAAGACACAAAGATTTCTGCATGATAAAACAAATTTTACTGTCAGATTCCCCATGGAAAAGATAAAATCTAAAAATGAAATCATGCAGAAGACATTCATAGCAGGGGCTGAGTCTGCATTAAGTAGGATAATTCCCTAAAAATCTATTGCAAAGGTAATGAAGATGAACAAATGTGCTCTTTGAGGGTCTGTAGTAGTGAGGGTTTGTATGTAGTAGTGAAGGTTTGTATGTGATATAACTGATAATAAAGGGTCTTTAAAACAAGCTGGGAAACGGGATGCAGTGATTAGGGAAAAAAAAAAAAGGGGGGGGGGGGAAAAAGGAAAAAAAAAAAAAAAAGGGAATTTGTAAAGTTAAGACCAGGATCATGGTTAATAAAACTTACAACACTACTACTGCTGCAAGGTATCATTGAGTAAGAAATCAATTGAGTAATAAATCAATTACCAGGTCAAATAACAAAATCATAACTGAAACACAATAATGCATTAATGTATTCATTTTGAGAAGTAAAAAAATTAAGGGCCATGTTTTTAAGATAAACTCGCATCATGATTAGTTTGAAAGGCAGCCACAGCAACACACTGCATGTGTTGGCAATCAATAAGACTAAGAATTAGTTACAACTTAATACAAGAATAATGTTAATGGAATTTTAACTTATTTTCATAAATCATGAAAGTTTAAGAAAAAAGAGAGTCATAGAAAGCGATAGACTTGAGTGAAAAAAGCTGATTTAGTGTAAACTAAAACCGAAGGGGTTATATTACTATGTTTACATTAAATGGGAGACTGAAATTAGGAGATGAAACTCAAAGGCTTACCAACGTTAAGAAAAAAATCTCTCAAAGAAGATGAGCTTTTGTATTTTTAGACAAGTTAAATTCCAGAAACAAGGCTCACAATTAGTTGTATTTCTCACAACCTCAAAATCAGATTGCTTAAGTGCAGTAGGAAAAAAAATGATAAACAAAACCTCTATTTATGGGGTTGATATAGTATGATGACAGTTTTATCATATGATTTGTTAATTGGCATACGTGTGCAACCTTCTCTCTTACTTGGCTTGGTGTTTCTTGAAAGGAGTAATTCAGTTTAGAAACCACTTTAGCTGTACTGTTTCTTATATCTAAATTTACTTATTCAGAAGCAGATTGCATTTCTTACATGGCAGTAGCCAGAGATACCTGAAGTTTCCATATAGACAGTTGTACCTATTTATAATCTTTTCCAAAGACATGCCACAGGAAATAGCAGTTCGACCTCTGTACGTACCTATAGAGTGCTTTGGAAAAATGCCTCCCACCAAACTCAAAAGGAAACAAACATGACCTAGGTGCTGTCCATACTAACTGTGCCACATAGATCATTGAAACTTCAAAATAAAATTGAGTGTCCTATCTGGAGGCAATATAAATACATTTATTATTGCTTCACAGCCTTCCACCTTCAGTACTATGCATAAATACCTTACGTATTGTTTTTTGGAAGATACATTAACTTAGCTCTTTTAAATTGATATAAAAAATTTTCCACTTAATTGATAAAATCTGTTCTGGTATTTTTCCTCAATTTTATACGATAGAAATATTCATTCCTTTTAAGAGTGAGCTAAGCCATGTGGCATCCCAAAAAGGAGAGGAAAAGACATATTTCTGTACTGACAATTTATCTGTACAAATCAGAGAACTTTCCAGGGATCCCAGGGACTGGCAGTTATAGGGAGGGAGTCAGATGTCTGAAGTTCAGACAGATAATTTTGGTCAGATAACTGGTAAAAGAAGTAAGCTGCAGAAAATCTGAGACATTCCATTTAAGCACAGTCCTCCACAGGCAGCAGATGGCTACACTTGGCTGACATTCCTCCCAGGCACCAGAGAAAGCTCTACAGGGTTTGCTGCCTTTTAGGAAGCCACTGAGCTGACCGAAAGAAAATATGGAAGCATCTTGAGAGGAGTTCTACATGAAACCACTGAAATACCCCATAATCTAGCAAGTAAATTACTGGCACTTAGGGGTTATTGTAGGTAACTATCGTACTCAGTGACACAGAAAATCTTCCTATACTGTATGAGTTACCAATTCCAAAGAACTTGATTATAAAATAGTACATGAAAAACATGCTTCTTAAGTTTTTCATACTTAACTTTTCTGTAAAAGAGTGAGACTTTCCTCAATTTATACTAAAAGGAGTTTTGCGTAGGGATTTACATGTGAACTATACAGCTGAGCCAATCTTACGTATCTGGAGAAATACAACTGAAATAATGAAGAGATGTTCAAGAGATCTGGTTTAATTCAATGTTTTGATACTGTGTAAACTTAGACAAATCATTTAAGCTATGTCCTCAGAAGTTCCAAAGGGTTAGAAATGTATACACACAGAGATGCCATTTTTCATAACACAGTGTGTTTCCTCATTCTGAAATATATAAAAAAAATCTCTATTTAAACTGAAAATCTGTTTCTGGACAGAGACTTTCTTTTATTCTGATCATATACATCTGTTACAGGGAAAACTGAATTTCATTTGAGATATTTTGGTGTCCCTATGATTAATAACTAAAATTGCTCTGCTTATACTTGATTGAGTTATGAAAGAGGCAATTTACAATTACTTTTTTGTCCTTCAAAGTACATTTGGTCATTTACTGTGACTTAGGGGTTAATCTTGTGATGACTAAAAGATTCTAGTTAGGTTATGTAGAGAAAAAATTAAGAAAGTTAAAGTCAAGCTGGAACTCATTCTCACTACTGACATCAAGGACAACAAAAAAAAATTTTACAAATACATCAGTAACAAAACCAGAGAGCCAGGGTGAATTTACATCCCTTATTGGATGCGGGGGAAAACATTCAGCACTTCAGGACATGCTCTAGTAAGTGATACAGATATTGATACATATTTTTATTGGGAGGGAGGGGGAATGTTGATAGTTGGATGTAGCGATCTTAGAGGTCTATTCCAACTGTGACAATTCTGTGTGATTATGCTCCTTTTATTGCTAAATGTTCATTACAATATATCCAAATAATATATCCTGAAAAAATAATGAAATTTAATATTTACTTCCCAAGTTACACATTAATTTATATAGATGCAGAAAAGGCAGAATTGAACATTTGTAATTTTAAGTTAATATAGGTAAAATAAATAATATTTCTGGAAGCAATTTGTTACAAGCATATATGAAATAACCAACATTTCAAAAGTTATTTGATTTCCAGTACAGTTTCTTCCACTGAGGGAAGCCCAAGGCCTTAGAGGAATAGTAAATTATTTTCTAGTTGAGAGAAATCCAGATATTTAGAAATCTTCTTTGCTGATGAAGGCTTTAAGAGATATTTTAGCTATGTACCAGAATTAGCAATTAGCATTCAGTAAGCTACTGCTTAATCACTAGTGGTATAAAAGTATTTGCTCTAAAAATTATTCATGTGTGAGGGAGAGGTGGAAAATATCTCCACCGAGAAGAAACACAGTTAGTTAGACTTTATTTAGCACTTAGCATTCATTTAATGAATGTGGACTTAAGGAAAAATCCATCAAACTGTAACTATTGTTATCACTTGTTTAAAAACCAGGTAGTATCAAATAGCTTTGGAATATCAGAACAACTTCAGCACTATGATACTGTGATACTATAACCTGCAGATCTGTGAGGCTGTCAGGTCTGGTTATCTTAGGAAATCAGATTCTATGAGGACAACTGTGATTTAACTTTCTGTAAGTGAGCTAGGGGTGCTCCAATTCTTTGGATTCTGAAAATTGTATGGTGAGATCTTCAGTTAAAACATATCCATTTATGACATGTCAACTAACTCTCTGTTGGAGTTCATTTTATAATTTTGAAGATTACTTGTTGTTCTTTTAAAATATTTCAAGAACTTGCAATCAGCATTCAGTAAAATTGTTGTCGACAATAATTAATAATGTGAAATTAAACATCTTGGGGGGCCACGGGAGGGAGCACAAAACAAAAAAGAATTGGTTTTAAGACAAAATTTTAACAACTTTCAAAATTAGTTTTAAGATAAAGCAGAGTCTGTATTTTTAATCATTAGAATCTGAAGACAGGAAGACATGGAGATGGAGAAAATCAGTACAAAAATGAACAACGCAAGAATATTTGTCAGATTTGACAATTTTGACAATGGATTATGCCATAGGTAACCAGACATTTATTCTGAAGTCTACTTTGGGTACCAGTATCATATATCAGAATTCTTTCCCTTTAATCTTGAGATTTTGGGGTGTAGGTTTTTTTGTGGGTGTTTTATTTGGTTGTGATTATTTCTTACCTTGAAGCTTGTTCATAAAACAAAATATGGAACAAAACCCCTTCACTTTAACACAAACTAGACAGGCAGAAATAGCAAGAGTTTTACTATTCTTGGAGGAAATCTGGGCCACTCAGAAGGAAGAACATGTATGCTGCAAATATATTTACTCAGGAAAGGACTTTTTGAAGATTGTTCTGAGGATGAAGCAAGGGAAATCCTGAATCTCTCTGCTGAAGAAAAGGAATGGCTTAATTCTGTATTTCTGTAGTATCATGTTAAACGATTTCTACAATTTTTTACACTTCCCTATACTAATGTTCACAGTACAGTACTCATAGAGTGATGCTCTCCTTACAGCCTGCATAACACAAACCACACATTTAACTGGTGTACCACTCTTTCTCTGCGATTGCATCGATCCAGCAATCATGGGCAATTTGCAGTACCAAGGATGCAGAGTATTTATTAAAACACATTTGCAAGATAAAAGCGTTGCTACAAGTATGTACTTGGATTGATTTCATCTGCTTTTGTCATTGTGGAACAATGTGCCACCTATTTATCAAAAATCTGAAGTAGAAAGAGGTGGCAGTAATGCACGTACAAATATTTTTGGTCAAATGTGCAGACTGAAAACTTTGTAAAGGTTTGGAGCTCATTACACAACAATGTAGTAAATCACTATTATAATTAAGCTATATTATTTCCTGTACTGATTGAAAAAAAAAAATCAAAGTAAGCAAATGCAGTAAGCATTGAAAAAGCATGTTTTTTTAATGAGTTTTTGTATGCCTATTGATAAAATAGAAGATACATGCTCTTAAACTTTCTTTCTTGTTTTGGTACACAAGAATCATGGCATACTTATAAAAATCTGCTAACATTTTCAGTGTTTGAAATGTATATATGCTATTGCTTTTTGTTTGAACATTTTAATTTCCAGGATATTTATAACATTACTGATGCATATATTCTTAGAGCATAGTATCCTTTTAAAGAAAAACAAATAAATAAGTAAAAAACCCATAACCTGCCCTTAGCAGGAAAGACAGGATGAAAATACTGGCATCTGAAATGCAGGTTTATGATAATGTGAGAACATAGATGACACTGATATGATCTTTTCAAAGAATGGTTTAGAGAAACAAGTTAAATTGCATCCTAAGTAACATATGTTCCAAATGGTCACTGTTCTCACATTTTTCTTAATAACAAGAAAGATAATATAGCCATCTGGCTTTAACCATCTTGAGAATACCTTAATGGGATTGAATGAGGTAAGCGCAAAAAGGTTCAGTGAAGCTCTTAAATACTTCCCCTGCCTAGTGGCCCCTGAACTTCTAATTCACTAATCAAGATCATTACTATAATCCTTTTTTCAAGACTGCTCTTCCATCTCTAGATAGCAATTTTATGAAGATCAGGAGATTATTAAAAAAAATGGAAGAGATTAATATCACTTACCTTGCCTCCCCTTCCGTGTGCACCTGAATACACAGTCTGAAGTTTAAGTGTGAAGTATGTAACAAAGTAGACAAACTGATTGCCGCTGTCTTTAGTCCCTTTCTATGCCACACTGAGGATAAAGCTAGTGTTACAGTTTTGCTACCCGTTTTTGCTTTGCTACCTCACATTACTGAGTCATATGGTGGTATGTCCAAAACATTCTCATGATCTTGTCTGACTGAAAAAAAATGTGTAGGTTTACTATATGTAAAGCTCAAAGAATTTTGCATACATACCCTCCCTTTTTGAAGATTCTTGTAGCTCTTATGATATCGAAAAATAGGCTTTTATACACTATCTGGGCAGAATATCTCAATTTTTACTTCTACAGCCAATCCTTTATTTCTTTTAGATCCTTTCAGCCTCACAGATCATTGAAACTGAGCAGGACACTGAGGAACTTACCCCAGTACAAATCCTGTTTGAGTATCACTGGCAATTTGGCTCAAGTACTTTAAAATTTCAGCTGCGTAAAAACATTTCCAGAAAACTTTTTATTGTGTCAAAATTTAGAGTTGCTTTTTTCCTTAAATGTACACTTAGACTGTGGCACACTGCTGTGAGAATGAAGTTTTTCCTGCCACTGCACTGATATTTGTGGCAGTGGGTGTGGTAAGAAAGTTCTTTAGCTTTAAGCAAAAACAAAAACAAAAAAAAAAATCACAAGATGATGCATTTTTTTTACATGTGTTTTTGCAGAACATCAGAATATAATATGGTACCATAATCACCAAAATATCACTTAAAATAGTCCTTTGTCAGAGCCCAGACCACAATTAGCAAAGGTTAGAATTTTCTCTAAGAACAGAAAGATTTTCTTGCATATGGCCCGGACATAATTTGAAGACTAAATTAGGGTATATGGCATTATGAAACAGTTAAATAATGCTCTAGATTTGCTTCACAATTTTCAGCCTGATTTCACCTTGTAAAATTTCTGCTACAGGAGCAAACTTAATCACTTCCTCTGGACTTCAGTGGAATGAATGTTTTTTACAGTGTAAGTACAACATAGTGGCTTCAGCCATAGGTGAGCCCTCACCTTCATAATAAAATTAAGGCACAAAATATCTGTTTTTCATCTTGTCCTTTCATTATTTTGTATATGTTTCTCATGAAACGTGATTTCTTTTCACCTCTCAGTTGACTAATACTCTCAAGGTAAATTTCTAAGAACAACTGAAGTGCTCACTAAAAGACAGTATTTTGTTTATAAAATACTTAATTAAAGTTCCCTCCCCTAAGATCATGTCTGTAGTAGAAATTGGAAGAGAATATTAAATCCTGATTCTCAGTTCAGTAGTTGTTCATAAGATAAGCTTTATCTGGGGTATTAAGACTTTTTATTGTAACCTCTGCAACCTAATCACTGGCATTCATTGAAATTAAATATATATAACCATTATATACAAAGTTGCTCCAAAGCAGTTTTTCAGAACATATCTGTCACATGATGTGTCCTTTTACAACATTTCCATGTTGAAACTTAAATAAAGCATGCACAAAGATGTATTGTATTCTTTAAGGACACTTCAAGTACACTTATTGTAGGCAAACATAGTATTTATGAGTGTGTCTGTTACTAAAGTTAATGAGACTATGAAAAGCTGCAAAGATAAATGCTATCTGAAAATACAGAAAATCCATTCTGTAACAAATTTTGTATTATGGAAGCCTACCATAACAGGATGAGTTGCCTTATTAAAAATAGATTTTTATTAATTATATAATCTGGCTATCCAAGGATACAGTGAGCTTCTAAATGTCTGATTTTGCTACTATACTTTGAATCCCTATATCTGGTATCCCCAGTCCAACACTTTAAAGTCAGTGAAGAATTTGCCTGTACTTATCAGCTAGTTCTTAGATGCAGCTTACCAAGTGTAAAGAATTGTTTGACTGGTTCATGTTTATGGATTACCCAAAATTGACTTTTGCTTAAAGCTATTAGAAAAGAATATTATTCAGGAAACACATATGAAATCTGCAGATACTCACTGCTTGATAAATTAGTATAGTGAGTATAAGTAAGTGAGAACTTTTTATCAATTATTACATTTGGGTTTTGTCACCAACCACATTTTTTGAACATTGCTTTCACTTTTTTATTATTAAAACAGTAACCTACAGAGTTTGTTTGGTATTGGTGACTTTCAAAAGACATTTTGATAATATAGACAAGGCTCTTGGATAAGTCTGAAAAGCCAAACCTTTTTATGCCTGTGGAATGTGCGAACCAGGCTGAATAAATTATTTCACTCATATTTTGCCTGTGATATTTTACTTCACTGCACAACAGAATGCTGTGAATTCAGAAGGCATTGGATGATTCTGTGGGCATAGCTGTTATGCTACTAAGAAGAGGTGATAAGATATTTTAATAAGATTTGAGGCCATGTAAATGAACATTTTCAAGAATGCAATTCATTGTATAACAAATTCAAGAAGTAAGCCTCCAACTAAGATTTTATTGATAAATATTGATAGTGTTTTTCCTGATTGCTATCTTTTGCTACGTTCCTATGCCTATGTGTGGTATGTTTTTTCCTACACATGTTGTATTGCCTACCCAATTCAAAATAAAAAAAAAAATTAAAAAAAAATCCACCAGCATACACTATTCATGCCTGTTTAACCTGGATCTTCATATAGAGTATGCTGGTAAAGCTTCACTGTATTTTATAGCAATACATAATTTTAAGCCATTTAAATGCTTAATCATATCAGTCTGTTCAAATTTCTCTTTATATAATAATAGATCTTGTTTTGCGAAGACCCACGATGCTAGATAAGTGTGGTGTTTGAACTGGAAGGGTTGTTAACTGTACACCTCAGAGCTGGCATGTGGAACAGATGTCAAATAAAATAACATATATACCTCATTGTGCATTAGTTGTTATGCCAGTCATCCTCAAACATAACCACAAGTTCGAGATACCTAAAGCAAGAATACAAAGGATGCCTCCACAGCCATATTTCTCTGTCATGTCATTGGGAATTTATGTATTTTTTGTTAGAAAAATATTCTTTTGGAAACCCATATTTATCTTACAACTGCCTCTGCATGCAAGCACAGATTTCTCTAACACTGAACAAAAATAAATGCTGATTGCAATTCTTGTATAGCTAAAAAGGAATCTATTGTACGTGAACAACTGAGATGATGATGATGATACACTTAGGAGATAGTGTTTTTTTCCTTCCATGCCTGCCATTTACACCAGTTTATTATTAAGCAGATGGAAACCTTGTATTTGCAATCTTGAAAAGTGTATCTCAGAACTTTTGATCAAAGCTTAACTGAAAACATAGTGATTTGTTGCACATGTGCAGCAGTTTTCTCCCTTTCTAGCTGCTGACGTGCAAGATAGGTTATTTGAAATAATTTGCTGCTTCTTGGGTTACAAGCAGAAGAGACACTATATAGGGGAGAAAATCTAGTTAGAAAGACACTTAATTACTGTAGATTCTTTCTTTCTTTGAGTCTAGGCCAAATTAGATGTTGCCCACTTCCTGTGAGAAGTCTTGTCCCAGAAACTGCACAGTTCATGGTTGCAGATAATAATACCACTTAAAATATGTCACAAATTCCAGGCACAAATCACAAAGATAGTGGCCTGATCTTTCCAGGAGTGGAATTTTTGCAGCAGAGCCAAGAAAAATGATCGCATTTCAACACTAGTTATCAAATGATAGTGGAGCTTAGAGTCTTTGTCACAGACAGAGATCTGGGACACCGAGTTTCTTCTGATCAAAGCATAGGGAAAAGCTATTTACCAGGTCTTTGAACTGTAAGGAAGCATCTTGCACATGCTTCTGGTATGCTCCAGTGGATGCTGCTATTATCATTTTAGTAAGCTGTGGCATAACAAATTCATATATGCAATACCTTTAAAAAAAGAATCTTCACAAAGTGACTAAATGAAAAATAAACCGGGTTTTTGTCAAGACTAAATCAGTGGCAGCAGCTGCTAACTTCAAGTTTTACTGATCAGTAATAATTATTAGCCGAAGCTTTCAGCCACAAGTCTGGAAAATGCAACAAAAAAATAT
Organism: Heliangelus exortis; assembly: GCF_036169615.1. NCBI lineage: Eukaryota > Metazoa > Chordata > Aves > Apodiformes > Trochilidae > Heliangelus > Heliangelus exortis. Next base: position 74,905,100 of record NC_092423.1, read on the forward strand.
AGTCCTGTCTTGACATGTTAAATCAAACTGTTGAGTAAAACAGAACTTTACTGAAGAAAGAAAAAAGACAACAAGGGAGTTGAACAGACCATATAAAATTACTCATTCTACAAAGCACAGTAGCAAAATTTATTTAAAGACTGTTAAAAAGGTCTCTATACTCAGTTATGGCAATGCCTCCAATGGCACCTCACTCCATGGTAAGTGGTGTGCTCTGTCCTGGATCCTAGTCAGCAGCAAAACCTCACCATGCTGCAGAAGAAACCACCATTCCTGCTCCTCCAACTGCTCTCCCTAATTACCACTAACCACTAGCTGCTTGTGTTGTTGATCTTTGCTTATCTAGCATCTAGCTATTTTTGTGTACTTTATGACAGACCTACTATTTAAGTAGAAAATTATGTTACATAAACATAAATGTTGAATTCATGCTGGAAATATTTAGGGCCTATCCACTTGTCCTTTTCACTCATTTCCCAGCAGCTCCTCTCCTTCTTAGCATCCATCCCTCTGGAGATCTCTAAGAGGGGTTACTCCTAATTTTCAAAGGTTTCACCACAAGGCTGATGAGTAGAATGCAAACATGTATTGAGATCCTGCAGCGAGCGTTCACGTGCATGGCAATGTCTTGTGGTTACAGAAAAGACCGAGGTGCTAGTCAGATCTAAAGGGTACTTAGGCCCCTAGCCAGTTCAGATGCTCAAAAAATAGAGAAAAAAAAAATTAATAATAATAATAAAAAAACCCACTAGTAATGATTCAGCTATTGCTTTGGGCCTGAAAGTCTTTTGGAAGTCTTAATTTCTTTGCATCGTGGGCCTTTTTGCTACATAGTGCTGAAAATATTTCCTGACACTGTGGATATTATTTCATGAGTACTACAAAAATATTGATGTACAATGAAATGGAAGCAGTAAAAATACCTAAAAGTATTAGAGACTTGGTACAGCCTTGTTAATGAAGCATGGACTAGTAACTTTGTTTACACTGGTGATGCCTTGGTTGATATCCTGTTACTGTTAGTACTTTAATAATATAACGGTGTATGTATTTAAAATCAATGTCATGTTACAAGGAAAAAGTAGTCCTGCCTCGAAATTCTTCAATAAAATCCTATTATTTACATGATTAGTATTGACAGTTTTGTGGGTTCAAGAGAAAAGCCTGAAACTCTCTTCCTGTACTAAATGTCTCTAGCATTAGGTACTATATACAATGCATGAGAAGAGTTGAAATATGTGTCATGCTATTTTTTCTCTAAAAAAAAATAAATCAAGAAGTCAATTTATATATCTGATAAGCGGTTGCCTTTAAAAATATTTTGAAGTTTTCACCATGAACCTAGAGAAAACCCAGTGATTCTCTGAAAATTGTAAGAGTAGGCCTTTAAGACAAATCTCTGTAGAAGGGGATGATAACCTTATTTTATGTATTCAAACAATTTGAATGCTAAAAAACCCAAGATAATGTCTCTAAGCAAAATGCAAGATGAAAGCAGAAGCTTAAGTACTAGCACAGAACCAGCCTTCAGCTCTATTCCCTGTATCTGACATGAGCCATATTAGTGTAACCTTGAAATCTGATGAAACTCCAATGAGGATCTCAGGAGTGAAGTTCAAGCCTGTGCCTGATTTCACATATTCTGTGTATACCCTAACAGTTTTTTGTTAGTGATATGAAAAAAAATATATATATTTTATATATTAAAAATAGATCAGAATCAAGCCTAGAATCCAAAACTTCTACTAAATAAAATGTAAAGGTATAACGATCCAGCTTTGTCTAAAACAGATTCTTTATTGACCAGTATCCTTAGAAAAACATTCACAGGCTTTTGGGCTGCTTATATCATCCTAGGTATACCATACAGCAATTTAATGGAAAAAAATTCTGCTAAATCAAAAACTGAATGCATATACATTTCCTCTCCTCGTTGCAAATTGAGTTTCATTGATGATTTTCTTTTTGGGCTAGTGTAAAGAAGTGAGTGTCACATTATCAAGTTTCATTAAAAAAAACAAAAATTCAAGTCGAAAAAAAATCTTATTTGTTAAGATTCTTTTGGACAACTTTAAAAATGTTTGAAAAATGGAGATGTGTTAGTACTTACAGATAAAACAAAATCCCCTTGATTGTGGCTAGCAATGACTTACTATACTGCCAATATATTGAAGCAAAAGTCTCAGATGAAAAATGCATTGAAAAAGGTATAGATAAAGCATTTAGCTGTCTGGACATTTCAGGGAAATTGGATTTTATTCCACAGGGAATACATTGTTTAAAAGAATTGCATTTGTTTAGATCCATTCTGCCTTCAGCAAAACTGGATTTGAAAGGGAAATTAGCATTCTGTGTATATACGAGGTGTAGGAAAATTAAATAAATTATCCCAATCAGGAAAGGAATTAGAAAATGAACCATTAATGATTTCCTAGTTGGTAGAAAATCAGAAGATAGAGTCACCTGCAAGAATAATGCACAAGGGTAATCAGATTTACCAAATATGTCTTCCAGAATCTTATTTTACATTTGGCTTGTGAGACATATTGTCTGTGATGTGTATGTGTATCTCACCTAAGTTTTAACAGAAAATATACATTTTCAGCAAAGGAATAGTGTCAATGTGAGCACTAATGTGGAGCTTAAATGTTAAAATGTGTAGAGTGGAAAACTAGATCAGCCTCTCTTAGTGCCCTTTGTGTCTGTTGCCCTTGACCCCATTGAAAAGTCAAGTGAAAAAAGACTTAAGCACCAACCCCAACTTGAGCTGTGCATACCAGTAAGAAAATTAGTATCACTTGATATCTTCCATGTATCTCAGTGTTTTCTTAGCTTTTTAATTTAGAACTTCAGTGTTGATGTTTTATGTATGATGATGCTTGAAATATGTGACCTCAGCAAGTGAAATTGTCCTAGAAAGCACAGCTGAATGTAAACCTTCAATTAGGCATTGTGCCAAACAAAAACACAAAAATATACAAACAAAATAGTGGACATTTAATATTCCATTGGGTTCCAGTCACCACTGAGTATCCAGGAGTAATCACAGAATCAGTTTGTTTAAATTTTTTCCATTTAAAAATTTCAGTGTAAACATAATTCATCCTGCTAAAGGAAGATATTGAAACTTTTGTGAAGTCTTTTAGTACCCCAAGGACACTCTTGAGATGTTACTTCATAGAACTGCAAGAATACAAATTCTTACATATCTCAATAACTGACATTGCAAAGCTTTTTCCTATACAAGCTGTGCCAGCTTTCTAGCTGATGGAAATATTGATACTGCCTTACTACTTGAGCATATTAATAATCTGATGAGGTACAATAAAACCTTGCAGAAGTCTGAGGTACTGCATAAACCATTGTTTTCTTAAACACACTTTGTTTTGTCTGGACATAAGGTTATTAAATATCATAATTCTTTATTAAAAATTGTGTAACATTCTTCATTTGTTACTAAAGGAAATCTATTTGAGACTAAAATTCAAAAGATTACAGTACTGTTTGGAAACAAAGCCATGAGTCATGCCTAGGGCATGAGTAAAAAATGGCATTCCATATGGTATATACTTCCACAGCTTATCAGTGAAATCTTGCTACATTTCAAATTGTAGAGAAGTTTGCTACAGATTTTAATGGACTTAGGACTTTAGTTGATGTTCCTAAAATGTGAAAAAAAACCTTCAGGGTTTTTTAATTCAAAAGTCAGTAGAAAAGGCAAAGAATCAGAGGGTAAGAAAACAATTTTTATCTTGCTAATATTTAATGTAGGTTGAGTGGCTTTCACCATGAGAAACTGAGTAGCAGGTAGATATAAAGAGATCTACAAAGAGAAGCAAATAAATTTAATGAGGCTTGCAACTAATAAAATGGTATTGTAGCTCATGAACTTTCCTCCCAAAATAACAAGTATAGAAAGAAAAGCTTAAAGGAGCTAAAAAGGGAACACTTGTGCATATCCTCTGAAAGAAACTAAGAGAAAGTATGATAATTTTTTCATGGAACTTTTAAGTATGAGTTATTCCCTACCATCCTTTGTTAAGAGGAGACTTACTCTAGTGCAAGAGGTACAAAACCTAAAAAAGAAAAGCAGCATTCATATAAAAAAAAAAAAAAAAAGGTATTATGTTTCGAAATTTTAAGGCTTTGGAGTTTAATTAGAAAGAAAAACAACTCAGATGGTTAAAAACAGACTCCTCGTAGGAAAGCACAAAGAAATTATGAATGGAAGTGTGACTCACTTTTGAGCATAACTTATATGTGGAAGGCCAAGTAGGGGAGTAAAACCTTAAGATGTTGCCACAAAACAACCATTACGAGTCCATACTTATAGCCCAGAGTGAACTACAGGAAAATTAGATTGGAAAGATGTGTAAACAGAATGCTAGGTTAAAAATAAAAATAAAATAAAATAATAAACTCTGAGGTCCTAGAGCCTATGAAATTTCAGAAACTGCTTAATCAATTGCCAGAAATAGAGATAGAAATCCAGATTAAATTTACATTATTATTCTAACACACACTGTATGCTGAGCAGAAAAAAAATGATGCTATAAATGGCCTTAAGAGTAGTGAAAGGTTCTTTGGGCTGGAAGTCTAAGGAAGGTAACTAACCTGCTAATATTTGCATCACTACAGAAAAAATAAAACTCAGATTTTTCAAGGAAGCCTTCTCATTCAAGTATTGAGACCAAAGACAGATGCTTGATAGGTTTGTCCTACTGCTACATCTAACAGTTTGTAGAGTATCATGTTTCTGGTGTGGGCTTTTTTTCATCATACACTAGAACTATTTGAATTTGACATGCTCCTGTTTTGTTCTGTATCTTGTAAGAAACCTTTCATCAGTTCCTCAAAATAAAAAAATTACTGCTTTTTTTCTCTTCCCTTTTTTTCTCTCAAAGGTGTGTCTTTTGCTGTCATATTTCACTAGTAGATTATTAGCAATATTTTATCTATCTGCCTCAAGAAGATGGAAAGAATATTCAGGATTTTACCCATGCAACTGAATACCTTTTTCTTTATTCCTGAATGACTTTGCTGGTTAAATGATCTGAATGATTATACTCATGCTATGCAAATGAAAAATACTTGCAACTTTTCTGATTTAAACGGATTATGGTTAACTTAAAAAAAAGTCTCACAGTAAAAAAACAAAACCAAAAAAAAACAAAAAACCACCTACCCATAAAAAAGACTACAAATTGGCTGCTAGCTTCAAGATGCTTGATTTAAAATATATCCTCTGGGGTTTTAATTCTTCCAACATTTAATAAACAGGTCTAAGTTCTGGTGGCTAAAAAAAGCTGGACAGAGAAAACTCAGTTTAACAAACATGTGAGAGTCAAGAAAATGAACGTGATAGCTGACAATGTGTTCCAGAAAAAATTTAAACTCCCACCTAGCTGACATAGCATTCTGGATCTGTGTGGCTCATATTTTTCAGGCAGCTATGACTATTGATTCTATATATGTTCCTGAGGGAGTTGTTGAATTTAGTCCAGAATCACTAGAAGTACAGAATGTGCTTATGACAAAAATCTTAAACATGTTTATATAAACCTTTTTAATGCTAATTTTGTTCTAGGAATCTGTATTTTTCTCTCTTTTTTTTTTTTTTTTTTTTCTTTTAAATCTTGGAAGAGTAAGGGGAAATTTCTTCATCCTTCTTGATACAAGAGAATGCCTTTTCCAAAGACTGAGTATCTCTACCTTTTCAGTTTTGAGTGCCCCAACATCACTCAGGTGTTCTTCATTCTCTCAGCGAAAACCTTTGAAAAACCTTCATATACTCAATTTTTTCTTAACAACAAACCTCATGTTCTTTTCCTTAAAAAGCACATCTAATTCTCTAGTCCTGCATCCTGAAGCTATTGTTAACTCTGAGGGCATGTACAAGCTCTACAGCACCTGATCCTTTAATATTTTAACTCCAGTGAGGAATGACAACAGCACTTTGCCTTCTGTCTCTTAGTTTAAGGGGGAGACCTTTATACTCAAGAAGTACTCAAGTACTTCTCATTAAAAATTCTGCTGTACCCTCTGCCTGTATTAGGTAGTGCAAAAGTTACCTAATAAAAACTTGTGAACGATGCTCATCCAGTGACACCTCTTTAAATGAACTTAAAAAACCCACAATATTACTATGCTAACAACACAAAAGCATAGAACCAATTGGTTTGCAAAAGTATTCTCAGTTTTCATAGTATCTTTCCCTGCTTTGGTTTTTCACTTTCCCTTCTTTCTTCATCCAACTCACAGACATTTTTTCAGAGATCTTAACAGTATTGTCAGTGTTACATACATATCTCATAATTTGCAGAAAACAAAGATCTTTGTTCTTCCTTATGGATCCCTTTCATGCTTTTGGCATGTCTGTAATTGAAACACATTAAAATGCATTCATCTTTTCCCTATAAGGACAAAATCCTGCAGTGTGAGTTTATGCATTGTTATAGTCTCACTTCCACCTCAGTTTTCTTCCCTGATAAACTGGTATAATTTTACTGCCATATGTGTAAAGGACTGGGCAAGCATTTAGAAGGGCTTAATTCTAAAGCTGCTATTGTGATCCAATTTTAAGATAAATATTTGTAGACAGTTTTTTTTTTTTTTTTTTGAGAACACAGGAGATAATGAGTAAGTAATTTATGGGCTACAAAACCATAGAAATCATCCTGATATTATTGCAAGTATGTTCTTATTCCTGTGCTTCCCAATTTAAACATATGATTTTTTCACATTACACTTAAAGCAGCATCTAACCAAATTATTTTAAACTGTCCTTGTAATAACATACATGATTCTCATTGTCACAACAGCACAAAAATATTTTCTGATTTTTTCTCTTATATACAACAATTGCAGGTAGATAGTTTTTTCATTATTCTGGAACTAACTGGCCATTCTTGTTTATGCTCACCCAGTCTCTTACCTCAACTAAGAGCAGGTATCCTCCTTATTTCTGAAGGTTATATTATGGAAAAATAATATTTTACTTTTATTTCTAACATATTTTAATAATCCTCAAAAGATAGGCTTCAAAACAGAAAGTCTTCTGCTTTTTGTAAGAGTGAAGAAATACTATTTTTCTCTTCTCTGCAAATATATTTAGACACTTACTACTCCTGTGGCTTCCTTTGATTTCAGATAGTTTCTTCTTGATTTGATTTGTAGAGTATAGAATATGAATCTTTCCAGATGAATTCTTTTTCACAGTCTGCTAGTATGAATACAAAGTTTCTGCCTCCTGAAAGATTTTTAAGGAGCCATAAATTTATTCAGTTTAATTGTCACTAATATAAGATGGGATTTTTTAATTCAAAAATATTGTTTTAGAATGTGCCTATTTCAAGTACAGAATAAAATTATATTTTAAACATTTCACTTTTTGATCATATTATCACAAGTAAAAAAATGTCCCTATAGCGTAAATGCAGTCTTCTCACCAGTGTGTTATAAAGGTAAAGCTAGAAAAAAAACCATAGAGAATAGATGGCTTAGAACAAGACACTGAGAAGATGTGAACCTACAGACCTTTAAACTGCTACACGAAACGTAGTAAATACATGCTATTCATCTTTAAGATTAACCTTAGTATTAGGCTGAAGTGTCTAGATTTTAGTGTTTAAGACATTTACAGATTAAAACTACAGTGACAATGAATGAAGAGAAACTGGGAAAAAACTTCCTGCTACTTTTATACAAGGTGCTTTGTAGCAATTATAACATGATGGTAGGGTAGAGGACTGTTAAAGACAACCTAAAAATAACCCCAAAACTTTGAATGTTGTTTTATATGCGCTTTACGTCATCAGCAATATACAGCATATAAAGTAAATGACTTAAAGGGGAACATAGTTCTTGCAATAAAGACAGCAAGGAAGAGAAGTCTTTACTATCTTAAATGGAGCTGAGAAAAAGCTGATGTATTGACACTGACAAAGATAACTGTATGAACACTGGACCACGAAAGCCAATACAAGACTTGGAGAAGTACTCAGGTACTTTTTTTGTCCAAGTCTATAAAGAGGTAATACTACAAATTATAGTTTGTACACCTAATGTTTCTGCTACTTTTTCACTCAGTGAAAAAGCAACAGAGTCCCTTCTCTGCTAAACTTTCTTTGATAAACTTAAATAGTGGAAATACTTTGAGAAACTACCCGGAAAGATGCGCTGATGGTGCTATATATAAACATATGTCTTTTAATGTAATGAAATATCATATCATATAATACTGTGTAACATACTGTACCATAAAGTATTCAACCCTGGCCTACACAAGTTCTCAAGGAAACAAGTATTTTCATAGAAAAATCAAGAAGTCCCCATTTTGTTTCACTATTTCTCAAGATTCTAAAGGGAGTTCTGAAAGCTATAAACACATACATTATATCCAATAGTCATACTGTAAGAAACTGAAAGTAGAATTTATTTACCCATCCATGCAAAGACAGATGCCAGAATTACCTAAATATAAAATAGGTAAAAATTATTCCTCACGTCCCTTAAAACCCAACTAATGGGTATAACTCAGTTAGTGAACTTCAAAATTGAATGAGAAATGAGGTTTGTCTGTAGAAGAATGTTAATTCATGAGAAGTATTTATCCTCATTTTGTTTCATATTTTCATTCTCAGTGTGGAAGATGTCTTTGGCTTTACATTATAAAATAATCCTGTGTGCAGCTGCAGACCTAGCAAATGTTATCAGTAAATCACTAAGTATCTTGACTCTGGCCTAAAGGAATCTCAGGCCACCAGACCAGAGGGAATTCTGGTATGAGAAAAGACACACCCTTGGTGGAAGAGAACTGAGTCAGGGAATAATTAGGCAACCTGGACACACATAATCAACCAATCCCTGATGGGATGCACCCACAAGTGCTGAGGAGGGTTGCTGATACCCTTGTATCACTGTTACTCATCTTTGTTTTATGATGGTGACTGGGAGAAGTACTAGAAGAAAGCACATCACTCCTATTTTCAATGAAGGCGAAAAGGAGGACTCAGGGAACTGTAAACCAGTCAGCCTCACCTCAGTCCTTGGGAAGGGGATGGAGCAATTAAGCTTGGAAACAGTTTCCAAGTATTTTAAGGGTGAGAATAACAATCGGAAGTAGTAAGAAAGGCTTCACCAAGGGGAAGTCATGCTTGACCAATATGATAAATTTCTATGCTGAAATGACTCTCATATGGTCCTCTTTGACAAGCTCTTGATGTATGGGATAGATGAGCACCGAGATTAACTAAAAAGTGGCTGAAAAACTGGGTCTAGAGGGTAGTGGTGAGTATCAGAGTCTAGTTGGAGAGCAGTAACTAGCAGTGTCACATCCATAAGTAACCTACACAGTGGGGCAGAGTGCACCCTCAGCCAGCATACAGATGACACCACCCGGTTTACAGGTGATAGGAGGATTGAATAATAGGCCAGAGGATCTTGCTGCTATCCATAAGAACCTGGAGGTATTGGAGAAATGAAATGCCAGTCAAACTTTCCTAAAAGTAATATATAGTAAATGTAATTTTAAAAACATCAAATCAGCTTTTAAATGTTAGGTTCAGGCTGAACCTAACATATATAGTTACCTTACATATACAGTTTCCTTACAAAAAAAAAAAAAAAAGTGCCACAAGCAGACCCACCTGTTCACTGAGGTTTTTTTCCAAAGGTATTAGATGTGCTTCTGCTCAGTGTTAAATGAGCACCCTTTGCCAATCTGCTACAGTAGTCCTGGTGAAGAGTGAGCAGTGTAGAAGTGTCTGGCAGAGTTTTCCGTCTGTGAGCTGGTTGCAGCAGACTTTTGTACTAGACTACCTGCTATGTGTACTGAAGCCTTGCTTCCTGGGAAGAAATAGAGAATAAGTCTTCTGTTTTCCCTCACTTCTGCACAGTTTTATTTTGCTTTATTAAAATGCATATATTTTTAATAAAGAGGTTTTTTGTTTGTTTTTTTTTCCTATCTTGCTTTTTCCCTCCCCTGTCCTGCTAGGAGGGAGAGGGATAGAGAAGCTTGGTGAGCACCTGGAATCCAGCCAAAAGCAAGCCACTACAAAAGCCTCTCTTCAGAAGAGAAGATCTCTTTCAACAGAAAACAAACATTCCACTTTCCAACTTAAAAGGTTATGGATGAAAAGTATTGAAAAATGGGCACTAGGAATATGGAAATAAAAATCCATCTGTAATTTTATTTGTGGGAAGAGATTAAAGGATGGTGAAACAGAAGTCTTGGAGCCTCCAAAGGGTTCCCCTTCTGTTAGTCTTGAAGCCTCAAAGTCAGGATTGTCTACACAGGAAAAATTGAAGAAAAATGGCAAGCCTGGAATTAGATGTCTATAATTAGTTTTATTGTTGAAAGGACTGTCAAAATCAATATGATCTTACAAGCACTATCATTCCAAGAAAGAAACTGATCTGATAAAAATCTACTAGTGAGACTGTTTTCACTGTTCAGGCTTAAGTGTTCATATATAAAATGATGCTTCAGTCTTTAATGTTGACACATACAATGACACGTATTGCTGCTTGCACAGCTTAATCAGGCATAACAGATCAGGCATAACAGTACTGTGAAAGTCAATAAGTATTAGTAGTTTCTGTAAAATTAGCATAGAGCAATCTTATTTTACAACAAGACAACCTGTGGCAATGCAGAAAAGATTGGTAAATATGAGACATGACTATCATACCCAAAGGGTTATTGTAATCCTGATGAGTACAGCTCAACTGTAACACTGGTTCTCATTTATAACGCATTACTAGGCAATGTTTTATTAATAGATAATAGTTCTTTAATCATTGCTTTTTTTTATGAAACTGAATCTTAATTTTACATAATTTACTCCTATGATGCCACATGACACTTTCTTCCCACTCTGTTCATATCACTAGACAGAATTTTGATCGCAGACTTACTGGCCAATCCATTGGTGGCACTGAACATGAGCTAGACTTTCATCCCAAAGGATTTGCACTTTATTGCATATATAAACACACCTGTCTCCTTCACAAGGGTGTAAAATTTCCTCCACAACATCTGAGATGGCTGCTTTTATGGCTGTAGCAATCCCCCTGAGAAAATGGAGTTGATGGAAAAAATCTATCGCATGAGAGGCTGAAAGAGATGAGATTGTTAAGCCTGGAGATGAGGAACCTTGGATGGTGGGACAGGGGGAAGAAGAAAAAGGAAATAAGGAACTGATGAGACTGTTACAATGTTTCCTTCCTGTTCTGAGTTTTCCAATTTGGTAAAAAAAAAAAAAAAAAAAAAAAAAAAAGACAGTATTTTAATAACTTCAAGGTGATCCTAACTGGGAGATGAAAATAACTTTCTACTAATCTCCATGAATAAAAATAAATTTTAAAAACTTCAAAATATAAATCTTCTGAAATTGTAAAGTAAGCCATAAGAAAAAAAAATTTAAATCAAACTTCAAAAAATCTTGGCAAGCAAAATATGTATTTGCTACCCTCCCCAGCATCTGCTCTAAGAAAATGCTGATGTGACACATTTTCAGGGTCAGAAGGGCATTTTCCCCTGCCACAAGACTACCTTGCTGTGCTCAGCATCAGCTTGCTGAGAAAAGCTGTTACAAAGAGCCATATGAAACCTCAACAGCTGTTCCCCCCTCCTTTGCTTTGGAGGAGCTGCTTTTAAGCTGAGGTTCCTGGCTCCCACAAGAACTACCGAAAAAAAAAAAGGGTGGGTTTGTCTGCAAAAAGAAGACAAACCAGGAGCAGAGAAATCACCACACAGCCTGTTGGTGTTGGAACACTCCTATAGCATCTGAGCAAGGAGAATGGCTCTGTGATAACCAGTGTCAGCAATCACCCCATGATATTGCAGGGAAAGATTGAACCAGTAAGTCAAGTCTACAGGTTAGGATCAGAAAGCTATAAAACCAGGTCCAGATGCAGTGTCCATGCAGTTAATTTACATGAGGGGCTTTCAGAAAGACACAAAGCAAAGGCAGTGGAATAGGTCATTTGGTGAGGGTTCTTCCAGCTCTCCACACACAGCAAGCTAGCTTGGAAGTATCCAGCTAAAGAAAGAATCAAAGTGGACTCCAAATCCTGACACAACATAAGAATTCCCATTAAGATAAATGCATCTCCTTCAGAGAAGGTAAAGAACTCTCCTAGACAACCAAAACCTTCTGGAAGCAGAGATGTAGCCAGTTGGACAGCATTCAATCTGACTACCTCCAAATCACAAAGCCAGAAAAAATAAGTAATTTCAGTTATATCTTTGTCACCAAGACAGAAAAAAAAAAAAAAAAAAAATCAGGCTCCCATATTAAGTATTACTCTTTTCTTAATCCTGTTACTCTTCTGACTTAGTCATTACTCTTTTTTCTTTTGCTGAAAAAGAACAAACCTTTTTTGTTTCTGATGATTTAAACTCATAATATCTGATTAGTATTTAGACACTGGAGAGACTTCTAGATGGCTTAGAAACTCTACTAAACTTCCAGCAGTTTCTTTGATGGGCAAGTGTCTATCATCTGTTGCATATTCCTATCTAAAAATGTCCTTTTGACAATACACACATGATGATTAAAATTCAAATTTTGTCTATTAAGCAAAATAAAATCTTATTTTTACTGCTACTGTATTTCAGATTCAATGAAAGTCACTAGATATGTTTCAGAAGCATTTTCAAAGTTATGTATTGAATACTGAGAAACTTACAAACCTATTAAGTATTTAGTTAGAACTATATTGAAACATACTATGGCTTGGTAGATTCTACTTCATTTAGCAGCTGGTTCTATTTAAAATAAGACTGGCTTGTTAATTATTATTGCAAATTAAGCTTCCAAGGAAAACTTGAACACATTTGCTTAAAGGAGTCCAATAAATGAAAAAGTCACTGAACACTTGCAATGAAGGAAGGCTACTGTTCCTCCTGTGTCATCTGATTTCAGTCCTCTATGCTAAACAGCACACATCTCCTGCATTAAGAAATACAATGCATCACTGCATATGTGATCTTCTACTTCACCATAGAGGTAGCATTCACATTTTAAGCCTTATTTTCAATAGTAGTGTAACTCTGCCATCCATTAACAATTCAGGGTAACATTCTTCTGAGCTTGCTCTGGGCAAGCTAGAGAAATAAATCAAAAATCTGTTTAAAATAGTTACATTGGTTTTTATTTGACTTTAGGGCTATACTAAGAAAAATATGTATCTCATCCAAATTTATAGTATAATTGAGAGCTCAGTTCTGAGCAGTAGCTGTGTTATCAGCTCCTCTGAACTTCGTGCCAGGAGCATTTGGGGGTTTTCTCTTATCTTCATTATTTAATTGAAAAATATTTTGATATTGTGAGTCTAAATATTGGATGACAGAAATCTCACAGGCTAAGGCTAGTTCTCTTTCATAGGTCTGTTTGCCAGAACTTAAAACCCCAACAAAAAACTCATAGATGCCTTTTTTTTTAAAAAAAATGTTCATATTCTGCAGGCCTAATTCAATGGTAAATTGCAATAAATTTTTCACAGCATAAGAAGAGGGATTTTTTGTGCTGCAAAGGTAATTATATCTTGGTCCTAATTGCACAATAAGCACCTTTCAGTTAACCATGCAACAAATTATTAGGGTTTAATTTAGAACTGTACAGTGCATAGCCCCCTGAATGTTACTGCAATACCACTTATAAAAAAAAAAGTTAGTAACACTTTCCTCCAAATACATTTTCTTCAAAAATGCAAAGTTTACTTGTGTACCAGACAAAGCAACCACATCAATTTAAAAAACAAATACAAATTGCAGAGTGACAGCCACAATCTTCAAATTCACTGCTATTGAAAGGCATAAAAGAGCTTCTAATACACTATGCCAAATAAATTCATATTTCTTACAAAGCACTAAATAACATTAATTCAATTCAAATACAAAAAACCCTCTTGGTGACCACAGCCCTGTCATTGCAAGGAAGGACTGAGAGCCCTCAAGCAAACAGCACCAACCAGCCTCATAACACAACGGAGGAGTGCCTACAGTCAGTCTGTATTCAAGGCTAAACTCTGGCAATTTCTGTAACACCCAATGTCTCCTCCCCAGAGAAGAGGAATAAGGAAAAAGAGCAACCTCAAGGGATAAAATGAAAACAGATTAACTGAAATAGCAAAACCAATAAAAATACTAACATAAAGTATATAAACTTACACTCAGCCTGGTCCTTGGGAGCAGCAGAACAAATAGGAGACCAAAAGGAAAGAACCCCTCCCCAAACTTCCTCCTTATAACAAGCATAGTATTTATGGTATGGGATACACCCAATACTCAGCTTGGGTCAGCTCTCCAGATTTAAACTCCCAGCTGATTCAGGGCTACTAATGGCCTGTCTGCAATGATTGGCCTGTGATTCTGTTCCCTTGAAACCAGGACAAGAACTTCTTCTATTAATGACTGCTATTGCAGGAAAAGTAACTTTCTTAATTCCATGCAAAATCAGCACTTAAACTGTTTGGTTCCCCCTTCCAATGTTGTTACCACTTTGGAACTTTTAAAACTTGAAAGACAATGCTAATACCATAACCCCACCAATGGACCCTCTGACTATTGTTCCTTAATCGAAACAGACTTTTCTTATCACTAGCTGTCCTAGGCAGCTGCACTACATTTTGTCTTAGTAAAAGATCTTTCAGCAAGTGCTTCTTTAATTTCAGAGTTGAAACTGAAGACAATAACAGAACGACTAACATATATGTATTTTGTGAGACTTCAGTATCAAAGCCAATGAAACTATGGAAGTATGGGCTGTGAGAAAAATTCTGTAATCTTCAGCCCTATTGTCATTGCTGGTGACAGGCCTCTGGCTTTATACTAAATATGTTGCTTCTCAGAACTGATGTTTTTTGGGCTTCCTCTGTCTGAACCTGAGATTTGCTTTAGCTTCTTTAGCTATTGTAGCAATCATTTTTTTTTTTTTTTTTTTTTTTTTTTTTTTTTTTTTTTTTCTTGTGTTTATCTTTGTATAACATGACCTTAGTTATATAAGCACAGTAGCAACAAATGAAACCAAAACCAAAAACTGTCTGGCACACTGGGATCTGCATTCACTGGCTGAAGGTCATACTGCTAGATTAAACATATGTTGGTGATGTATATACATTACTGAAATGACTTTCAGACTTCACTACTGTCACTCTTTTAGGGAACAGAAACTACTTGGAATCAGAATTGGGTCTCTGTGCCGATATTTAATTTGAGAAGTTAGAGACCCTGGAACAACTGTGAATTTTCATGAAAATACCATTCTTTTAAATACAGACAATACTTTTTCTATGTTTTACTGAAAACTTGAAGAAGTTTAATTGTGTCATACTGACACTTGGAAAATTTGCATAAATTAATTCAGATATTGCCTATAGTTTTAAATGTCAAAAAAAATTCTGGACCAGGCTAACTCTTCTAAACAAGTGCTATGCAAGATTCAGAAACTGTGAACAATATTTCTGAGAGATGCCTTGGACGTGGCCATGATATTTTGGGGAACAAAAACGTTTAGCTGACCTTGGGGCTAATACAGTCCATTTCATCCACTGAATGAATTGGTGTGGCTCTTTGAAGGTTCTTAATTCTGTTAAAAAGACCAATTTCTATTGTGTTAAATACATTATAAACAGATACGATTCTAAAGTAAATGCTGAGAAAAAAATTCTAAATTTGGAATGTATCACTCAAATCTTTTCATGGAGAAGCAGAAGACAAATACATCTCTTGAAATGCTACACGTTAATTTTTGTTTTGTAACCCTAAGCATGTTTCCCCTCACTGCTAGAATATCATTGCCTTTTCTAGAGAATTGCTTGTGCAACCTAGAAACATCATAATAGAAAAATCATTAGGAGGGGTGGTAATAAATAACTGCAATTATACTAGTTTGCATTTTTATAACAGTGTTCATCCTGAAGCTCAGTAGAGCCTTCAGGTAGAAAATAAGTATATTGTGCTTTACGAACCTGTATTCCATTGTGTCAGGTTTGCATACATAGTTTACATGGTTAAACTCAAAGTCTTTAACAAAGATTTACCTTCTCTTATTCTGAAGCTTGTTTAGAGAAACTGAACTGAGTACTCATAAAACTCAAATACTACCTTCCAGAGCCTGAAATAAAAAGAAATCTTTCTTGTAATTGTAGTATTTTACTTACTCTATGACAAATAAAGAGAAATATTATATAATACACAAGAAATTACGTATTGCCATCTTTTTTATCTTTCATAGCCTGCACCTGGGCTTCTTTCCTAAGCATGCCCTTCAGGATCTGAAAGTTAATTTTTCTGAGGAAAAATGGAAGAAAAATTTTTAAAATCTACCTTCAGCATCCTAGCAGTTACATTGAAGTGTTTATAACCAAATTTAAAGACAGTTTTGTACTGATCTGAGGAAGAAAGTTTTTTCCAAAGTAACAGCAAACTTATAAATAATATTTTGGGTTTCTATATTGCATATCTGACTACATAGTACACAATTTTAAGTGTGTGAATAGCCTGAGTGTTTTAAAAATGTGTTGAAACTTGGCAGGACTTGAAACCTGAATGATACCTGTGTCTCTAAAATAGCGCTCATCAATAGCACAATTAATAGGACCAGCATTGAGGTTCAGTGTAGAAAGCCCATTTAATTCATTCTTTCCAGAGGAATGTGTAAAAAGTACAAGTCTGACTTTCCTTTTTATTTTTGTCATGAGGGTTTCCATCAAAGGTACCTGTATGAATAAGCAACATCTGCTATACATCATTAGATATTCACAAGTTTTAGTCTTACACACCTGCATATTCTAGCTTTTCTTTGATTACTCTGTTACAGAAATACCCTGATTATTTTTTGAAATATGAGGTAGGAAGCACACATATTTCTTCTTTGTTAAATAAATATGAAATGGTGAATAACAATTTCTCAAAGAGAATTACATTTAATAATAAATAAAAAGACCAAAAATATATTTTCCCATACTTTCAGTGCCAATGTGTTGTAATACAGACAAGTTCCACACAGTGTATATAGTATCTCGAGTTATCCAGTAGGCAACTCTGTGTAAGGTAAAATTAAAATTTCAGTAAATATTTTTGAGTGATTTATTCAATATTTGCACAGAAGGTCAGTTCCTGAGTTTTTCACCGTCATCCTCTTTTTAAAAAATATGTCTCTGACTGTCCTGCCTTCAGCAGAAAAGCAAAAACAAGAAAAATATTATCTCAAATTGCACAGTGTTTCATTTTTATGATAATAACTGTCATTTGGTTTGCATGTCCTAATTAGATAAGAAGCAGAAAGAAGTTAGGACTTTGTTTGGAAGAAAAATTTGTGAGAGTATTTGAAAAGATAGCTCCTTCCACTCCAGATTCTACAACCTTGTTTACCCCATCTGTATTAGGACCTGAGTGGAAGACATTGTGTTCCACATTGCTGTGATCTTGGACAAGTTATGCACGCCCTGCTGGGACTCTTGCTTAAGGCTTGATCATCCCATATGTTAAAATGAAGAACTGCTTTAAGGAAACCTGTTGACATTTCCATGCCAGTCTGTGAAGCCCTGTGGATGTTATGACAGAGATAACACTCCAGCCCATTAGGAGGTGGTATGAGATTCTGTTTCCTACTGAAAACAAAAGGCACAACAGTACGGGAGGGAGATGTTCCTGCTTTAGGAAAATCTGTTCATGTGGTGGTGCAGACTGCCCTTCACTGGGCCTCACAGCAGTGTCATCACCAGCCAACGCTGGGTTTGCTTTAGTTACAAGGTCCCAATACTGTTCTTAGAATCATAGAATCATAGAATTGGCTGGGTTGGAAGGGACCTCTGAGATCACCAAGTCCAACCCTTGATCCACTAATGCTGCGGTTGCCAGACCATGGCACTGAGTGCCACATCCAGTCTCTTTTTAAATATCTCCAGGAATGGAGAATCCACTACTTCCTTGGGCAGGTCATTCCAATGTCTGATCACCCTCTCAGTAAAGAAATTATTTCTAATATCCAACCTAAACCTCCCCCGGCACAACTTGAGACCGTGCCCTCTTGTCTTGCTGAGAGTTGCCTGGGAAAAGAGATCGACCCCCACCTGGCTACACCCTCCTTTCAGGGAGTTGTAGAGAGTGATGAGGTCTCCTCTGAGCCTCCTCTTCTCCAGGCTGAATACCCCCAGCTTCCTCAGCCCTTCCTCACAGGACTTGTGCTGGATCCCTTCACAGCCTCCTTGCTCTTCTCTGGACCTGCTCCAGGACCTCAATCTCCTTCCTGAACTGAGGGACCCAGAACTGGACACAGGACTCGAGGTGTGGCCTCACCAGGGCTGGGTACAGGGGCAGAATCCCTTCCTTAGACCTGCTGGCCACGCTGTTCCTGAATGTTCCTGAATTGTTTCAATAGCAAGTGCACTAGGCTGAGACAACCTGGAACTTTCTTTCCTGCTGGAACAGTGAGTTGAAACAATTGGGTACTTTTCAGTCTTCATGCAAATTCAGCAATTTGGTAACCAGTGTGACCAGGCACTTCCTAAATGCACCTGGAACTACTGTTACCTGACAAATATATCTGAGACCACTCCCTGCCAGGTCACAAGAACATTCTGAAAGTTTCCAAAGGTTACTTTACTCACATTGTGGTCACAGTGGAAAAATATCGATCAAAGTCAATCACCTTGAAACCCTAGAAACATTAATCTTAAAATGAGGCACTTTGGATCACAGTAAACTACTGCCCCGTGTCTCATGAAATAAGTTGGTCTACTGGATGGGAAAGAGTAAGTAGTCTACTACTCCTCATACATGTGGTGAATAGATCAGATTATATTACTTTACATTATTTGATCCTACAGATTAATTGGTTTTATATTTTATTGCAAGTTCTTTTCATGTAGTTTGCGGATCAATAGGTACCAAAATTTAACACCTTAACATATGTTAACCTCTAGAGGTCTGTGTGTGAGCAATTTGGCTTAGAAAGTTGATCAAATCTTTAATTAAACAGCTGTAGTTTTTTATATCAAACTGTTAACTATTAAGTATTGCTAGAAAAGCATATAATCTTATTTTGTGATTCATTATAATAGCATCAATCAACCTCAGTTTGCTGCTATTCCAAGTCACACCAGACCCATAGTTAGATGTTAAAGGCCTACAATGAAATAGCTGCATGTGAACCCACGAGTCATAAACCATTGACCAAGTCTGGGACTAGGAATGGATCCAGCTGCACCTAGACTTCTCTCTGAGAGGGAGTTTAGAAGGCAAGTGGGTCCATTCTGAATGTCATGACTTAGTGGGAGGGCTTTTCTCATTCTTTTCCCTCATCCTTGTGCAAATCACTCCAATGCAGCCTTGTCTCTGTCTCCCCTATCCTTATATAACTCATATGCTCTTACCCTCATGTGAGTCACCCCAATCCAATCCCAACCTTTAACATCCTTTCCACAGAGTAAGTCAGTGAACATTCCCATCAAGTTCTGTTAAGTCACACTTTCATAAATCTGTATTAAAATCATGTTTTCTTGATACTTCTGTTGGTGATTCTTTAAGTGACCTTAAAACCTTTCACTTCTGTCCATGACACCATGGTCTGTAATAAATGAAGGAAAGGTTGACAGCATACAGGGGATGTAAGATTTACTCTCTATCTATTGTCCTCTTTATTCTTTTACTGAAACTCTTTTATTACACCATTTGCTCTTGGGCCTTTCTCACTGATACCTGTAATGAACTGTGCAGTGCCCTCCCCCTCCTCAGTCTCACAGTCCCTCCAAAGGCAGAATACTATCCACCCATGCTGTCCTTCCTGTAAGATATAGGACCACACAGGCCTTACACACTGTTCACTATCAGACATTCACTCATGCAGTTGTATAATTGTAATTCTATCCATCTTCATTTTTATTTACACATTTTAATCTTTTTTCTCCAGCCATGAACATCACTTAGCTGATGCAGGCCACTCAAAGCACTTGAGGTCTCTGTTAAATGTGCTTTGTATGCTGCAAATAATGAGGTATTTTATATGTAACTGAGGAATCAGAGATTATTAGTTGGTACTGTGATATTTCACATTAAGAATGGATGAGCTGAATTTGCTGGATACTGTCAGTTCATTGGTTGTTTCCTGGAACTTCATTCATATGCATGTTGAAAGAGATTGAAGTGCATAAAAGTATTCTTATTTTCTGTCACTATATGACCTTATGCATACCCTTATGTAAACACTCAGACTAAATATAAATGTTTTCCTGATAGCTCTGTATCTCTGAGCAGGCTTAGAGGTACCACTTACCGTTTTCTAATGTCATATATTTCATTCCTGTGTTGCAGCTCCAGTTTAATAGTGTTGGTTTTTTTTATTTCCTCCTCTCTTTATCTTGCAGTCTTTAGAATTTTTAAGAGACTAATGCCATAAAACTGCTGATTTGGTTGCCCTACCTTATGTTTATCCAAGAAGCTTGGATTGCTGGGTAGGTTGTGGAGATCATAAACCATCCCACAGGCCTCTGTAAATGTAAAAATTAAGATGAGGGATTTTCTGATAAAAAGATCAGAAGGGAAAAAACCTTTTGACTACACCTAAGAGCTTACACGAGGAATCCTGTAAGTCGAGTAGAAACCCCTTTCAGCCACATTGTCATGAGAAACTTCAGTACTTGATTACATGCTTATGGCAGATTCTGATGTTAGACTACAGTGCTCATACCTCAGTAAGAGGTTTGCCTATGTTCACTCTCTAAGGAGGCAATTTTATCCATGGAATAAACATCTGGGCTGAAAGTTTCCATTCTCAGAACAGAATCTAAGGCACAGGGTGTTAGCACAATGAATGTGCTGAGAGATCCTTAGACTGACAGACAATTAAAAAACCGAAGAGGCAGAAGATCAAAGCTCTTGTTTTGTTTCTGAATTCTGTGGCAGCAATCAGAAAAATTTCTGAAGAATCCCATATGAGGGTACCGCCAAGAAAGAGACAGTGTGTTCTCCAAAAAACCACTGAATGCAGTGTACTCCTGGTCTTCTTTTCCTACGGTTCTGTTTCAAATAACAGAACAGCAATATAATAGTGTTAATATTCTGTGATGTGGAAGCACCAGTGACTGATGAAACCTAGCCTCTGGACTCAGGAGTATAGCAGGTATTTTCTGACAGTTTTTTTCATCATGAAAGTTGGTTCAAAATTTGGAACTGCAATCAGAAATAACTGGGTTGCAAATCAATGATTTAGTGCCTCTAATTTAAAAAAGTATATAAATAAATTATAAATAAATTTGTTGCAAAGAAATTACTGACTTTGCACCATATCCATGCTGAAATTTTTTTTTAGGTATTAAATGACATTCTATTGTTTACATGGATTGGGAGTGCAGTACAGTACAAGATAGGGTATACTTTTAAATTACAACAGCTTTGGCTCCTAAATATATGTTTCAGTTAGTTCTGATCACTGTTTTAGCAGAAAAAAAACCTGTCCTATGTGACTCTGTGGCTGAATAAACATTGTACATACAGTTTCTTCAGTATCAGATTCTACATTTTTCCATACAGACAAATGCAAAAAAATTAAGGCTCATACAAGCTGAAACATAAACAGTGTAGGAAAAAAGGTTATTTAAGATGACAAAGGTCAAAAAAGTCCATGAAGCACAGTTTTCCTGGTTTGGGTTTATGCCTAATTTCCATACCTGACAGAAACAGGTCTAAATTATAAATCTTGCAACTGGATTTTTTAGACTGCAAAGCCTGAGTCTTGCTGTGTAGTTCATTTCTAGGCTGGGGCTGAGGGGAGTGCATGTCTGTAATTTCGTTTCTTTCTATTTTTTAATATGTGTCCTAAAACAGATAGAATGTGTAAAAAATGAAAACCATTTTGAATGTCAACGCAGTGCAATACAATGCATATATAAGATGTGCATGCTTATATAATTCTCGTGAAAAAAAGCAAAGAGAAAGATAGATTTGAACCTGGGCTCTACTAAACCAATTTTTTAAGATAAAAAAAGCAATGAAAAATACTTGGTTAAACAGCTGGCCAAACTCTTAATTTTTTGTGCCACTACTGGAAAAGACCCTGAGGAACAGCAGCAAAATCTGTGCTCTTTATTGGCTGGTTAAATAGAGGCCTATTAGATTCAGACAGGGTAGACTGATTATACAGCAGCAGAAGGAGCTCAGGCTCTGAGCTGAGCGAACGTCAGCGTGAGAGAGAGGGAGAGCAAGCAAGAGAAAGCACGCAATAGAGGGAGACTGTACACACTGTAGCATCAGTATCTGACTGCCTGTAACTGATAACACTGATACTGAGCTCCTTCAGTGGACAATTTGCTGAGCTGCCTTTTCCCATCTGCAAGAAGATGCCAGTTCTAAGACAGTGCAACTGATATCAGACTGGACATTGGAATAGTTCATTTTGCTTAT
Organism: Heliangelus exortis; assembly: GCF_036169615.1. Taxonomy (NCBI): domain Eukaryota; kingdom Metazoa; phylum Chordata; class Aves; order Apodiformes; family Trochilidae; genus Heliangelus; species Heliangelus exortis. The sequence goes on from NC_092423.1 coordinate 74,927,508, forward strand.
AATTACATTTCTTAATATTCTGCATCTCTGAAGAAGGGCTTGTTACAGAAGACAAAAAGTCATCCTGTCCCCTCAGCTCACATAGTGCAAATGGTACATGGAGTTTGATCCTCCAGGTAAGGAAATAATCCTTTGCTTTTCTGAGCAGCTTTAAGAGTAGTAATTCTTTTTGTATCTTGTGTGTTAAATGCAAGCTTTGGTGTCTGTTTATAGGATTCATTTATTGCACTGAAATTTCTTTTACTCACAAATGACAGGTACCAAAAATTACATACACCCAAAGAAAACTAAGAACAGAATATGGTTTGTGTGTTATATTTATTATGCTTGACCCTTCAAGTAAATGGGAATGAAACAGTCAGAAGATATGATTTGTAACCACAGATATTTTTATGTAACATGTACCACACATGCTAAGCATTCTGAAATAATAACAGCACACAAGCTCTTTCATATGATTATTCACTATAATACATGTTGTAAACCCCCGTAGAGAGAACATTCAGCTGGAGGATTTCTCAGTGTTTGTCAGTAGTTAGAAACAGAATGTCTTTTGATTGCAAGCTTACCTTTGCTGCACAAATATAATCTGCCTTAAATAATACGGCATTAGACTGCCATCTTTTTATAGATAGGGTAGTTATTGTTAACATTCTGCCTGCAAAGCTAAGATCAAGGATTATGACCTGAAATATTAAACCTAGGATGTTCTTTTACACTGTACTGCATGTTTGAAGTAGCCACCCTGTGGAGTGATTACTTGTTTCGATGTGACATTGACAGCACTGCCTCCTAAATGACTAACTCTACATAAACTTTCTAATATTTTCTTCTGCTATGCTGGAAATAGTATTGCTGTGATAGGTGAGAGGTTGTGATAGGTTGCTGTGATTCTGAAGCTGATAGGCTAAAACAGTAATAACCCATTTTTCTGTAACATAGGAAGCCAGGAAGTTGACTGATACAGGGTTTAAAGGACATGGGTACATAATGCTAAGAGGACAGCACTGCTACTGCATTAGTAACACATTCCTTCCAGCTGTGACAATATCTACCCCCTTCCTCGTTGGTTTATGCACTCTGCTCCTTGCTCCAAAGCAAAAGGAATTTTTTATAAACCAGCCTTTGTTATTGCTCTCTTTATGTAAAGTAGAAGCAGCAGCCTATTAACCCAAGAGTTAAGTAGATATACATCTAGCCAAGTACAACTTTTGAATCCTTTGCCCAGTTAAAAAATTACTTTTAGCAGACTATTTATCCTAGACTATGCACCTAATTATAATCCCTTCCATCTTATGACAAACACATCACAAATGCAAAACACTACTTTCTAATCTTCTTCAACCCAGGCACTTTTAATAAAATCCTATAAAGCACCGTACCCAAATACTTCTGATTTTTCAAAAGCCTAAACGTTAGTGAAATCCCCATAGTTACAAAATTATTATTTGCAATTTTTGAAGGGCATTAAAATGTTGGAGAGCTCAGGCATATATATATATTTAAAACTAACAATATTTTGAATGAAAGGGTTGCATAAGTGACCACATGAACAAAATATGTAAGGCTTAAGAGATAGCTTCATCTTCTATAATAGATTATATGTATAAGAACCAGCAAAATAAGAAGTAAACTGATGAGCTAAAACGAAAAGCTTGCTTAGAATGCAGCATGTTATATTTCTTTATATTTTTCTCTGTGAATAAAACCTGTGTTTCTTTTTATACATGCAGTTGATCCATGTCAGCAATTTCAATGTTTCTTCCTAATATTCCTCCAGCAAGGAAGTTTTTTGGGGGCACATTTTTCCACCTTATTTTTCACTCCGTATTTTATTCCATAAAATACTTCCAGAGGTGAGGACTGCATCCATTGACTATGGAGTCAAATTGTCAGAATCTGACCACGTATAATGGAAAGAAACTTGGCTATGTAGTGTAGAGTTAGATCTTGGAATTTATAACAGAATTTTAGAAGGAGGTAAGATAATTGGCTGCGCTACAAAACCTAGGGACTGTCTCAAGGTATTTCATGTGAAGTTTGAACCACATAAATAATCCTTTGAATTTGTGCAAAAGCTTTCTTAAACTTACTATTCATCCTTCTCCTTTGTCTCTGAAATATTGTTTACTATACCAATACTCACATGATTACAGTGTGACCTAAAAGTGTAAATCTTTTAATTCTGTGATAGGAAATGAAATAATGCTAATTCTATGATTTCAAAGGCTGTTATATGAATCACTCCAGGTTTGCATCTGGTCAGGTTACATTTTACATCCTAACCATGAAACTGCAAATATTGCTAAAATGAATTTTTGCAAAGAAAATGTGCTATTTGAACATTATTTGAACATTACTTTAAAAAAAAAAAAAAAAAAAAAAAAAAAAAAAAAAAAAAAGAAAAAAGTACCAAACAAAATCAGAAACCCAAACATCTGGTTAAGCTTATACTGATGAGGTATGTTATTAATTTCTAAATTAAACATTTACAGTTTAAGCAACTCTAATCAGAAATATTGTAAGAGTTTACATATTATAAATTGTGCATTTCTTTTGAGCCTATAATGCTGTTTGTCTGGAACTTTTACAACAATTTAAATTGGTTCAGTAGTACTATCCGTTTCTCTGGAAGACTAATCTGTCCCTTTGGAAAGTAAATTTGCATTGCTTTCTGAATTGAACTCGAAGAAAGTGATATTTACTTTTATTTTTCTCAATAACATAAAGCCATTAGAGGGCTCTTTCCTCCTATGATATCACGCAGCAAGCTGTGTTTAACAGATGTAGCTGGTTACTACTCTTATTACAAAAAAAAAAATCATGCTTGGACAAATTTATTTTGAGTGTGGACCATTCTAATAATACAACTCAGATACAAAATTTTTGTTGTTGTTTGTTTAGTTATGGGGGGTTCTTTTTGCTTTATCTTGGTTTTCTTTTATTTTTTTTTCTTTTTTATTATTTTGTTTTCTATTTGAGTTTTGGCAGGGTTTTTTTGAGGAAAAGATACCCTGCAGAGTGCTGTTAAATTGTACTGATACAAACCTTAATTATAATAGCAGTCTTACTCTTCTTGTACACTGTCTTTGAGAAAGGCAGAGTGTGTCACAGACTTGTAGTACAGACTAGTATTGTTGGATGACAAACTAAAACAGAAAGTTATTTTCAGTTCTGCAAGCATTTACTCACATAAGCAGCTGCACAGAAGTTACTGTAGACCAAATTTTAACATCCTTTGTTCTGCCTTCTCCACCTCTGGTAGCTCCTGTAAATGAGTAGCATTGCTGTACCTCAAGTTATTTGTGGGAGTTAGAAATAACTGCTGAATAGCCAAGGGCAAATTAATAAAAAATAGTACCTTTTTTGTAAAATGCAACAAGGCGATTGCAAACAATGCAACACATACTGAAGTGATGTCAGGAGAAACATAAAAGACATGAAAAATAGTTGACCACCTATTAGGATTCTGAAGAGTTTTCCTATTATTGTCAATCCTGAAAGAAACAAATCTCATGTCAGTAGATTACTTTACCCATCCTGACCATCTAGCTACTTTACATTGTTTAGATTAGAGAGATTCCAATACTACCAGGAATTTTTTCAAGGAAAAAACCAAAAACAAACAATAACAAAAAAACAATTTAAAAAAGCAAACAAAAAAACAAGCAACAAAAAAACTTGTGTATGCTGAAAATTATTAATGCAGGTTTTTATGGTTTTTTTGTGGGTTTTTTTGTTTCAAGGAAGCTAAAGGAATGATCTTATGACATGTAAGGAAGTGTAGAAATTCCAATCAGAATCTGAAAATCTTGTGTTTACTTGTGCATAGACAGAGAAACAGTCTTACTTTGAGATTCAAGCATTATTATCGAAATTGTCAAAAACTGGAATAAATCAAGAGTTTTTTCTGAGATACATAACTGATGGTTTAGTCTCGGGGCAGCTGGTCTTCAGTAACTATGTTATTGGCAAACAGCAAATACAGCATCATAGGAATTAGGTTACCCTGACTGGAAGAGGGCTTTATCATTTTTAAAAGGCAGCTAAAGTTAACTGGGACTCTTGCATTTCAAATAATAATGGTGTACATGGGCAGTAACCCAAGCTGAACTGATATAAGTATTATTTATTCTGACTTTGTTTAAGGCCCAAATAAAACTAAGCAACTTGCCTGAAGATGACAGAAAGTCTGTAGCAGAAATAAGTAACAGAGACCACTTCTTGACTGGAGTCATGTGTCCTAACTGTGAGACTCTTTCCTCCTCTGTCAAACAAAGTTTAATTCAATAGTATGTTCTGCTTCTTTGAAATCAATGAAATGTCATTAAATAAAATTTAAACTCATGCAAGATTCCCACCACAGAGTTTCTGCAGAGCTTCACTCCAGTGTTAACTAATTTACTGGTTGGTTAATTTATCCCATATATTCACATGCTATGCAAAGGACTCTGAAATACTTTTGAATGCAAATTGTTGTATAAATATAATGTATTACTATGGAAAACAGAGGTCACTCAAACTTCATCTAGTAAAACTTGAAGCAGTCTGGGATGCTCTATTATGCATGAATAAATAATTTGTTTCAAATTAATAATTAAAGGTTAAGAAAAATAATTCTTCAGAGGTAGTCAAATAAGAAATACTAAAGCTTTTTTAATAAAATATGCAGGGAATCTTTCATATGTCTGGATGCTAGAAGTAGAGCAGTTTATCAAAGTAATTAATGTATGTATTGCCAAAACATTTTAAAGCCTAATAGTAACAGCACAAACTAAATTAAAAATCATATACTAAAAAGCAAAACCTCTTGCTCTTAATTTTTTTACTGTAAAAATTAATATGACTTAGCAAGTGGAAGTCTTTCCCAATTCTTGTTGATATAATTTGCATTGAAATAACATCCTGTCTCTTCCTTATATTTTCATTTCCTGGGTTAATCTGGATTTTTTTATGTACATACACATACATATATATATACATCTATCTATATTTAAGGTTATCCTTTCCTATGCTGTACTAGTAGTGTAGATGTATATACGACTGTTACAGGGACTTTGACATTTTTAATAATATAGCCATGTAGAACACAAACAGGTTCTCTGTCCTCTATAGACAAAAAAGGTTTAGCATTTGAAGCCTGAAGTGACTTGAGGGTAAAATTTATGAGGAAGGTATCACCAAGAATGCAAATCATCAGATGCCAGGACTCTAACAAGTAGATGTTATTTTCCCAGATATTGAAAGCATTTCATTAAAAATTAAATATTTAGAACAGATCCAAAAGGGCTATTGCTTTACATAATACTGATTATGTCTGAGCATGGACAAATCATTCTCTGAACAGCAATTACTAACACTGGTTTGTGGAGTATGAAATAAGTGAAAAACATCCTGCAGAGCAGCTGATAATGAGTGTCCTTCTCTGGCAGATTTGTAACACTGAGAATTAATGCGCTTACAGGAGTAACAAAGCAATGGCAACATCTTAATTTTTTATACATCTTTATATACATCTTTCATACTTCTTTTTTTTTCCTCCTGAACACTTTGTAACTCATTTATGAGATAAAATTCTGCAGTTTTAAAAGTTTTCCTCCAGTTATCAGAATTTAAATAGATAAAAAAGGAAAAGGGAAAAAAAAAACAAACCAAAACCACCAACAACAAAAAACAACCTAACAAAACACAGAACAAAAAAACCCACAATTCACCTTTGGCAAGATGTTAAAAGTGAAAAGTGCACACAATTATCTGTCAAAATTACTGTGGTAATTTTTTCCTTGAGTATAGCAAAAAATAAGTTTGTTAATACTATGCAGTAATCAGTAATAACAGTGCTTTGTGGCCCAGAATATTTAACAATGACAATATGAATATTTCATAGCCTATAAAAATGAAGTATTCCAAAAAGCAAAAAAGCACATTACCTTACTTTTAATTGTTCTACAAATCTGTCTTTGATAAGGTTGCATAGACTTCACCAAGTTCTAAAATCTATTGAAAATACATAGTAGTGCTTTGCCCTTCCTTGCTTCCTAAGATGCATAAACAGTTTTTAGTTCTATGAAACACAACATTACTGGTGGGTATGTAGAGTGTCCTGAAATTTGAAATGTTGCAATTTCAGCTGAAAAGAAGAACAAACGTATCAACCTCTACACAAGCACAAGAAATTGTAGCTTAAGTGAAAGTTCATTACTATTTTGGGTCACTTGACAGTTTCTGCAACTTATGCATTTTTTTAAAATTTAGATTAAATAGTATAAATAAACTCTTCATATTTTTGTGGTTTAACTTATATCAGACTACAACTTCTCAATACCATATGAGAAACTGACATCTGAAATTATCTTCTCAGTCATAGAATCATAGAATGTTGAGGGTTGGAAGGGACCTCTAGACATCATCTACACTAACCCCTCTGCCAAAGCCGGATCACCTAGGACAGGCCACACAGGAATGTATCCAGGCAGGTTTTGAAAGTCTCAGGAGAAGGAGACTCCACAGCGTGTCTAGGCAGCCTCTTCCAGTGCTCTATGGATGGAATTTCCTATGTTCTAGATTAAACTCATTGTTCCTTGTTCTATTAATAGGCACCACTGAAAAGAGATTGGATCCTTCCTCTTGAAACCCACCCCTCAGATATTTATAAACATCAACAAGATCCCCACTCAGCTGTCTTCCCAAGATTAAACAGCCTCAGTTCTTTCAGTCTTTCTTCATAGGAGAGATGCTCAAGTCCCTTAATGATCCTCATAGTTCTCAACTGGAATCTCTCCAGTAGATCCCTGTCTCTCTTTATCTGGAGATCCCAAAAATATAAAATATGCCAGGTGTGGTCTCACCAGGGCAGAGTAGAGGGGGATGAGGACCTCTTTCAATCTGCCAGACAAACTTTTCCTGATATGCCCCAGGACACCATTGGCCCCAGGACACCATTGCTGACCCATGGAGAATTCACTGTCTACTAGGACTCCAAGATCCTTCTCCATGGAGCTGCTTTCCAGCAGGACATCCTCTAATCTGTACTAGTGGTGGGTGTTATTCCTGCCCATATACAGGACTTTACGCTTGCCCTTACTTAACTTCATGATGTTCACCTTTGCCCAGCTCTCCAGCCTGTTCAGGGCTCATTGGATAGCAGCACAAACTTCTGGTGTGTCAGTCATCCCTCCCAGCTTTGTATCATCAGGCAACTTGCTGAGGGTACACTCCATCCCCTCATCGAACAAAACTGGGCCCAGTACTTATCCATAGGGAACACCACTGGCCATGGGCCTTCAGCTTGACTCTCTTCCACTGGTCAAAACCCTCTGAACTCTGTTGTTGAGCCAGTTATCAATCCACCTCACAGTACAATCATCTGTCTCACATTTCTTAAGTTTTGTTATGAGGATGTTATAGGCAGCCATGTCAAAAGCTTTACTGAAGTCAAGATATTTGACACCCACTGCTCTGCCTTCATCTACCCATTTGGTCATGGACTTATAAGTCAAGCAACATTTCCCCTTAGTAAATCCATGATGGCTAATCTTGATAACCTTCTTTCCTTTCATGTGGTTAGAGATGGCCTCCAGAATGAGCTGCTCCATCACTTTTCCAGGAATGGAGGTGAAGCTGACAGGTTTGTAGTTGACTGGGTCTTCTGCCTTGCATTTTTTGAAGATCAGAGTGACAGTGGTTTTCTTTCAGTCCTCAATAACTTTTAGTCCTCAAGAACATCAGCCAGCTCTCTCAGGACATATGGATGTGCCCCATCAGGGCCCATGGATTTTTGTGTTTTCACTTTTCACATGATCTGTAACCCAGTCCTCATTGACCAGTGGAGAGTCTTCCTCCCTCCAGTTGTGCTCCCTTACTTCTGATGACTGGGATTCCTGAGGGCTGGTCTTAGGTGTAAAGGCTGAGGAAAAGAAGGCATTCAGCAGCTCTGCCGTGTCATCATCTTCTGTTACCATATCTCCCACTTCATTTAGCATCATCTTCATCCCACTTAATCTTTAAAATACTCTTAAAATACTGGGTAGAGATTTTACTTATTACCCTGTTTCTTTCCATAACAACACTAAGCTCTAGCGTCATGTTCACTACAGCCAAAGCTGCCCTCAACCTGAACATCCATGTGAAATCACAAGTATGCATTTTACAAGTCAAGCTACTTTCAATTTCCCGACAATATTTTGATATGGAAAATTTGAAGGAGCTTCAAGTAAGATTGTTCGATGTTTGAGCTTTCCAAACTTGGATGCTTGCCTACTAAGACTATCCACTGTTGTACATTAAGCAATTCTTTGATTATTGTTAAAGTTTCTTGTAGTGAAGTATAGAATTTAAGTAGCAAAATTGCAGCGATGCAATCAGTATATACTCTTTATTATCTTATGCCAATAAAACAAGTATCAGTAGCCAAATTATAGCAGTTATAAAGCTGCTTATAGCTAGCAAAGCTTGACCAAGGAATGAAAGCGCTACAGTTCCCACTAAAAAAGCAAAAATTTTACTGGATTAAATATCCAGAAGACTTCCCATACAGATGTGTTATGCAGAAATTACTTTGCAAGTCAGAGGGAACACTCAGGGGATAGACATGTTCCTTTTAAATTGCATATCCTCGTATTTTTTGACTGCTCCTGTTCCACAATTTGTTTCACCAAACTGTGTGTGGGCTCAGTGACCCATAAAGAATTATGGCAGGTGATTTCTATACTGTCTATACAGTCATAAGTAGGTCAACAACTTATTTTGTACATATTATTTAGATTGAGAATTGTATTCAACATGCCATGATGCAACTGCCATGGGAATTAGATATATAATTCATGTGCAAACACATACAAACAAGTGCGTAAAACTATACATCCCACGTCCATATAACAACCTGGAAGCTTCTGTTTGAAAACTGAAGAGTCCCCATGGTTTAGGACTTCCAAAAAGAAAATAGATACAAATTGTGCATCATGTAAAAATGGCATGCTTGTTCAGCAGTAACATTTTGCTCTGAAATACCCTTCCCTGCTTTCAGCATGTGCTGATTGCTCAGTTCAATGAAGTGCAGGATGCTGAGCTGAGCCATGGGTCAATAAAGTAATTTACAACACTCATCCTTTTGGACTGACTATGGGATGAAGTAGTCTTTGCTGTTTTCTTCTAGCTGAGGAAATCTGTTCTGCTGTTGATAAGCATTTGCCAAAAAATCAGAAATTACTCCAGCATCTGCAACTTTTGCACAGTGCAGCAACAAGAATCTATCTTTAACCTTCTTCACTCTGATAGATATATTCATCAATAGCCTGACTGGTTTAAAATAATGGAAGTTGGTGTCAGACAGCAGTTGAAGTCAGGTAAAATGGCACCTTAAATATGACAAAAGCAACGTGAAAATTGATTACCACTACCCTGGTTAAACAAAGGGCAGAATACCAACAAAATATTTCATGTTTCCACCTAGCATAACTGAACATACCTCACAGACCTGCAAAAAGCTGGGGTATCTGCTAGTACCCCAATACATCTTCTCACATTCAGCTGCTAATGCAGAGCTTGGTTAAGTCACAGCCTGTGGTGGGCTTCAGAACCTTCTGGACCAGAGCTATTAGTGCCAACCACAGAGCTGGCTGAGGGGCAGAGCTGGGCATGCCAGCATAGGGAGAGAAGACAGGAGCTTGATATTGTGTTGTTTTTGCTATAGTAGAGTGATGGTGGTACTGGCTGAGACTGGTGATGGGCACCCAGGCTTAGAGGGGCCAAAAGCAAGGCCTTTGAATATCCAGAATGTAAAATCTCAGGGAAAGTCTCCTGGGCCACTGCATCCAAAACCTGTTTGCTGGAAGGTAGTGGTGAGTGACATGCAAGATGTTAAGGCTGAATTTCTGTTAGACCAGAAGAAGCAGTGTAGGAGAAAGGAAGGGGAACAGGGGGCGGATAGGGAGAGCCCCTGGATGTGGTGGGAAACAAGTTGGATGCTGAGGTGCTGGAGTACCAGAGTTTTAGTATAAGAATTGTAACTGATATTACAATTTGCAGAAAAGGGAAACATTGCTGATCCTTAGCTGTAGGTCTGCAATACATATATCTACATATATATCTACATATAAAGAAGTATACAGCTCTGAAAACTAAGATTGTATGACTTTGCATTTAATTCCACTTTTCCTTTTTTACCCTGATCTTAAAACTTGTTGAAGCTTGCTTTCCTACACTGCTGGTAAAGCAGCCTAACTGGAGCAAGGCTGGAGGTGTTTCAAACTTTGGGTGCTCTGTTCAGCTTGCAAATCTAAATCAAACAACAACAGAGCCTCAGAGAGTAGTGCAGCTGATGAACTTCAGGGACTCAGGTGTTGGGAATTAATTCTGCTAGGCCGATGGCAGATGGAGGGAATCTCTGGCCTTTGCATTGCTGAATCTTGCCATCCAATTGCCAGTGGCCAGGGCAGCCTTTGAACAAGCTGTTGTTATTGACTGTTGCCAGACCTGTTGCAGGAGATTCCCATGGAATTCCTTTGGCTATCCATGACCTCTTGTAGCAGAAGTTTTTGGGTTTCTGGATTCTTTTTCTTTATCTGTTTGCTTGTTTTAACTCAAGCAGGCAGTCTGTTGTTGCAAAAAAGTAGAAAACTGATGGAAAACCAGCATTTCATTATGGAATGACAATGGCTTCATAGAATCAATTCCTATTCAGAGATCAATTTTTTTACTCTCTCTGAAGAACAACCTGTCATACTGACTTCAAAATAGATAATACCTGAACTGGAGATAGGTGTGGGTCCCAAGTTCACCAGGAAACAACTGATCCCATTGGAACTGCTGCTATGAAAATGTTGCTTGCAAAAATGTGCTATGGGAGTGAATATATTTTTTTTCTTGTCCTTCTTCCCTAGGTGTGGAGCCTAAGTCTCAAATTTAGTCAGTTACCTTCAAGAATTTGTTAAAATTTACTTAATATTGAGTGACACTGTCTTAACTCTAGAGATTTTTCATATGAGATAACTGGAAAAGAAGAATTCTACATTAAACCTAAGCATAGTACCAAATTCTACCCTCTATTTCATCTACGTAGTCTGCCTAACTTTTCTAAAAAAAAACAAAATTATCTGGGGATGGTTCTCACTGGAATTTCAGATTGTGACAAATATTTCAGTGAGAAAATAAAATGTTGCTGTCCTGTAATAGAGAATTTTCCTTCTACATGGAGATTTACAGATGGTTGAAGTTCAAGTATTCCCAAGATGCATTGTCATTTTCCTTGGTCATTGTCTTGATTGAACCAGCCACAAATGCATGTAAGATACAAAAAATTTCAGTCTAAAATTTTTCTTCCAAGTCCCTGAAGTTTTTTATAAATTTCAGGGTGGCTCTAGAATATTATCTTCTGTGAAAAATTAGTTTATCTGGCTTTCTTTTTTTTTTTTCCTGGGACTGTAAGACAAGATGAATGTGATTTGTGAAGGTCTTTTGGTGGCTTTTGAAACTATCCTGTTAGGTATTTATTTGACAAGTGAGAGCATTGTACTGCATTGTCATGTTCTTTGCAGGTTGCTGGAGCACATTAGGGTCTGGTTTTTTTTAATTAACAGTTGCTAATATATACAGCCATTCACTGAATTCAAATTGTGCAGAGTCCAGAAGATGTCTGGGAGCCAACAGACAAAGGACTTTATTCTTAAGAGCATTTCCATTCTCTGCTGAATTTCAATACAATAGTGAAGCAATCAAATTATAATTTTCAGAACTACATTGTGAATTATGACCAAATGCTAAAGAAGTACCTGGGGCTCTGTGCCATCTGTTCTTTCAAAGTTACCAGTGGGACACAATCATCATAGGAGCTCTTACTTATTCATATTATTTTGCTTTTTATAGGGCTGTTTGTTGTTTTAATTTTCTTCTGCTCTGAAGTCTTGCCCATATTTCTGAGTTGTAATGCAATGCTTTCTTTTCTTTCCCAGATAACGTTGTGGTGTATTCTGGGATCACTGTACCTCAGATTTTATTATCCTGTTAGGGATACCCCTGACAGTGAACAAGACAGAATCCTGAATTGCATTCATAGGAAAAGTCTTAGGGGAAGATGAAGATTTTCTTTGCAAACTAATAAGAAAGTTGAACAGGTGTATGGAAGAACATTGACTATTTAGAAAAATTCCCTTAACAAATCTGATTCTCAGGTTTTTGTTTGCTCTTAAAACAAAAATCTGTGGCTGTGCTTGTGGGATATTATCTTATAATGCAAAGCCACCAGATAATAGCCTGTGGTTTCCTACAGTTAATGGAGTTGTTCTAATACAGTATAAGTTCCAAGTTGGTGTAGACCAGGTATTGAAATTGTAATCTAATCTATATGAGGGTATGATATAATCCATGAACTATATTGCATAGATTTGGGGATTTTGAGCAGTCACCAATTTTTAATTTAAATTAGTATAGTAAGATTTTGACGTTTACAAGTTTACATTGTGAAATCTCCCTTCATAAGAAAAGATTTTACACTTGAAAATTAACATTTATTCTTAGGCAAAACTGCATAGTTATGTCACCAGTACCAGCATTAATGACATTTAAAGCCATATTACCTAGCCACAAATCTTGTCTGAGCTATGTGTGGAATATAAATATGAAAACATGTATTGGTACTGAAACTTTAATACTAATTACTACTAATATCATTAAGCTTCTTCCTAAGGGATGTGATGGATTATTCATCATGTGACAACTTGACATAAAGACTTAATATCTTCCAAGATTTACAGTACAGTCTAATAGTTTTATAGTTTAAGTAAATAATATGTTGTGAATTTTTTCATATAGAGCAGAGTAATTTAAATCCTCTGGTTTTGGTGTTTTGTTTCATTATTATTATTGCTATTATTATTATTATTATTTTGTTTGGGGTTTTTGTTTGTTTGTTTATTATTATTTTTGTTTGGTTTTGTTTCTTTGTTTCAGGGTTTTTATTATGGAAGAGATCAGTCCAGGTAAATTATGATTATGTCGTCCATAATTACAGACATAAAAAGCTATAATGAAATTATTCTATAAGTTGTTGTTGACTTTTGGAAAGTGTTGGCTGTGGTCTGCACTTTTTTTTTTATTCAGTTTCCCTCCTTAACAATGGAAATATTTGAGAAATTGTACCTTTTTGTTGTTGAGGGACTTTTTTGCAAAAGTTATGATTTTTTCAGTCTACCATTAGCAGACATCCTGTGTTTGTGAGGAAAAAATGTATTTTGAGCTGATTTTTCCCAGTTCAGGAGTTCTTTAAATCTAAACGAGCTCTGCAAGTACATCATGAAATTGTTATTTCTATGCTTGCAAGGCACAGAACATTGAATTTGCTTTCCATTAGGAAAATATGCTTTTTTCTACTATTAGTCTAGATCTGAATGCTAGCTGAATTTTCTGATAGATTTAAAGATGGTCATAGTGGGGCAGGCAGGAAAATATGTCTGCACTTATGTAGAAGGAACACCGGATGATGTCTTTAGTGTGGAGAAAAAACACCAACTGTACAGGGTGCCCTCCATATATTCAGAGAGCCTGTGGAATTTCCTCCTTCCCAGGTCTAATTATACTATCAGAAAAGACGGTTCATGTAAGGAGCACTTGTAAAATGCATTCAGTTTCAGCAGACTTTTCATAGATTTGACACTGTGTATTTCATGCTTAATGTTGTATTTTGTTGTGGACCCTTGTAGCACTGGGATTAATTAGAACAAGCAAAAGAACTGTGCACAATGAAGCAAAAACTTAAAAATAGCTGTAACTGTGCAGGGGGTTGCTGTTGTAACTGTATTGTTGGGCATTTGCAGGTTGTAGAAATGTAGCAGGTTTGTTACAGAAACTGCTACTAGGAAAAAGAAAACTTTTTGTTTTCAGCTCTCAACTAAGCGACTCACAAATGGTGCTTGAGTCCAAGAGTCCATTTATGATCCCTTGACTGGTTCCACAGGATTTGCTATTTTCTCCTACTTCAAAAATATTTTACTGTTTTTGTACAGCAAATGGGATCTTCAATGTAAAGAAGCAATTCCAGGTTTTAGAAGTCTCAGGTTGGACATCCTCAAGACAGTTTGCTTTTCTTAGCAACAAATCTTGAGATACTGAAATTCTGGAAACACAGAAAGGATCTGGCCCAAAAAAAGCCCCATAGATTCTTCAGCCCTATCGCTGCAGAAAACTAGAAGCAATAGTTTTCTTCACCTTCATACGTTTTGTGAGAATTGTCCTTTCCTGTTAAAGATGGGATTTTTGTCTAGGAAGAGCTTGATAAGTGTTTCATGTACAGGTTAAGAAAAGATGACTCTTTGGTCACAGGGCAATATGGTGGAAAAGGTTAGCACGGTTGGGAGATAAGATTGAAAAGGAGGCATTGTAAAAAGCACTGTAGACATTTATCTTGTCATTATCATTTATCTTGTGATACTACTTTTTCAGCATTCATTTACAGATCCTGTGAAGTTACTTTCTCTCATTCTACACCTTCAGGAAAGCAGCAAGTGGCCACTAAAATCAGAAATGTGACTTCCTGCAACGGAATAAAATTTCCTACTTGTGTTTTATGAGTGCTCTTGCTGACACTAATTCCCCTGTTTTTAAATCATACGGAAGCAGTGGGCTATGATTTTTCAGAAAGAGCCACTAAGAACGTGGTGGGTAGAGACTGAAGGTTTAAAAGTGGCTCCTGTGAATTTGAACATTGCTGGAGATTCTAAATATTAATAGTTATTTTTTATAATTTCTAATACTTAGAAGTATCAAAATATTTAGCATTTAGAGATGAAATTATTACTGAATTGAATGATGGGAAACCCATCTCTCTTCTGAACCTTTGCAAGTTTCCGGTAGATGCTATGTTTGTGAGGATTATTTCAAGGAAACAGTGATCACATTCCATTTCAAATGCTTTGGGAAAGAACACGGTGAGTAATAAAGGTATTTAGATATCTGCTATTTGAACCTTGTCTTGTAAATCTAAACTTCTGCTATTTGGAATGTCTGGGTTTTGTCAAACATACAATTACTGGGAAGTCATTAGGAAGCTATTGCAGAATTCATTTGTAGTCTGTGTGACATTTTGATGGCAGAGATACTTCTAAGTTTTATTGAAGGTTTTTGTTCTGTACTGTTTTAAACTATGACAAAAAATAGGTGAAAAGAGTTTTGTTATGCTCACATTTGCCTGTTGCTCAGTGGAACTGTACAGTTGGTGTGAACTTAAAGTTGTATTCTTCAGTAGTATTAAATTTCCTTTTTCTGTAAAACTCCTTTGGAATGGCTGGAAATGGATGCTGGCTTCTCAAACTCCTTTCTTTAAATCTGCTTTTAGTTTCTTGTCTTATGCCTTTTTTCCTCTATATATTTTATACAAAAATTAGACTAAGATTTCAGTAATGTAGTAGGAATTCAGAATTTAATTTTTTTTTCTTTACTCCACTCCTGTCCCTGCCCCTCCCTGCCTGAGAATGAAATAGTACCACACTTGAATGTCAGTGGTGAGGAAAGGGTGTTTAGTCTTTTTGACAAGAGAAAAAAAAAAGCTAAACAGAACTAAAGGAATAATGGAGGAACTAGAGCAAAAAAGTCATCTGCTTTTATTCTAAGCAGTTAAAGACAAATTAGCCATAAATGTAACAGGTTTACAGGAATTTTGTTTTGCTTTAGACCTTATATAAACTTTATAAAATGATAAATATATTTAAACTGCCATAACTAATGCATGACTCTTGGTACTCAGTGTTGTAAATCTTTGCTGACTTATATGTTGGCTTCAATTCCACAGAAGCTATATATCCAGTAACTGTTTAGCTGTTTCCCTGATTGCAATTTTCCCTCAGAAATGTCTGTCAAAGATGACTGCAGTCATCCTCATTTTGCAAGGTTTTCAACCAATTCATGAACAGCATCTATTTCCTAGCATAAAAAAGAAGTGTTGTCTAGAGCTAAAAGGCTGTTAAACCATTTTTAAATCTGTTGCCCACGCAGAGTACTGTTTTTAAAGGCAAAGACTTTAGTACCTCAGTCGCACATCTGAATACTGAAGTTATCTGGATATTCCTTCAGCTTTTCTTTTAAGGGTGATCTAATAAAAAATTATAACTTCAGGAACATAAATGTACAAGTCACTGTGAAGGCAAATGAAATTATGGAGATTAAAACGCTCAACATGTTTTGAGAGGAAGAAAATGGTCAAACTGAGATTTCAACAGCTTCTTCTTCATATAGAAACAGTATTACTGATTCCTAGGCCTGATCTGAAGTTCATCAGTTTATCTGGAAGACAGGCATACAACCAGAGTGCAGACTTGCGTCTACACAAATATATTACTAGAGGTATTTTCCTATATATGGCTGGCAGTTTGATTCTTGAGCAGTGTGAGAAAAATTAATAGAAAAAAAAAAAATTCCCCCCCAAATCCAACAAAACACCCATACAAAACCAAATACTCTGATAATTCTTCCTCATCAGAGGTATTCACAGCACATCTGAAGCTCACAATTGTTATTGTTAATTCAATGTAATTAATGGTCAGCTTTATGCATTTAAAAAACCACAAAAAATCCCAAGTAATGCTCCATCTTCTTTTGTACATTCCATTGCAAACTACATAAAATAAAATCTTTCAAAGATTTAAATGAAAATTTCTTTTTAAATTTGCATCAGTATTGCTATATAAATTACATAAATCTCTCGTTTTAATAATTCAAAGGTGCATTATTATTTAGAGTGATGTAGGGTTTTTTTGTTGTTGTTGTTACTATATATTCTATTTGGTTTTTTTGTTTAAGAAGACAGAAACTTTTTTTTTTTTTTGTCATACACTAAAAGGGATAGCAAGAGTGATGACAAGAGTGAATGTATCTGTACAGATAGTTCATCCCTGTCAAGAAGGATGTGATGTCTTCCATTTTTATTCTTCTTTGTCCTCTACTGGTTAGCATAAAAATACCTAGGAAGCTGAAGCATGTGCTTGTCAATAGGACATCTTTTTGTCATGACATAGATATTTATCACCAGTCTTATTTTAGAAGTACTGAATAATGATATATTTGGGTGCTACATTGTCTAATCTGGCTGCAAACCAGCAACCTTGAGTTGAAAAACTTTTATCTTGGGAAATATCCAGGTTCACAAGACATTCAGTCTTTAAACAAACACTTAGTTTTCTCTCCAGCTCACCAAATTGTGTGAAAGTGTTTGGAACTTAATGTATAAAATAAACAGAAAGTGACGTCTATTTTTGTCAGCACTTCCATCTTGGAAATAACAAAACAAAAATAAAGAATGTGGTGCAGTGATTAATGATTGCAACTAACTCCCTGCAGGTTGTGGCTTCATGCCCCAGTGGTTCTTCTGTCATTATTCTGGATAAGATGTTGCATTAAACACATATGCCTTCATCCATACAGCTTGATAAAAACCTAAAGGTTAACTTTTTACCTTTTTTTTTTTTTTTCCAATAATGCACTTTTAATGCTGAATGTGTAACTTGTGGTTTATTCTGTTAAATTATCCAAAGTGTTAATGGATCAGATCTGAAATACCTCTATTTTAAAATATTAATTCACTATTAAAGGAAGAACACAATGAAAGTAAAAAAGGAATAACTGCAATTAACTGCTCCTACTTTTGGAGATACTGTCTTCTCACTTCAAAGTAATTTTAGGTTAGAGGGTTTTTTTAGCATCAGTTGAACAAAGAAATTTCATAAATGAATGATATAATATTAGAGGTTAATGTTAAATATTGGTATTTTTTTATCAAATGCAAAGACTTTTAACAGTGCTTCTGAATAAATAGTTAAGATCATCTTGTTTTCATACCACAAATAAGTAATCTCTAACTCCAGACACTACAGAAATTACATATTTACTGTGCAAATTCCAAATGCATAGTATGTCCTTGGTACTGTATTAACTGGATGTTGCTGAGGTCATCCAGACTTCTTCCTATTTTGTTGTGAGCAAAAAGCTAAAAGAAGTATCTCTGTAATCAAAATAATTAAGGTAGTCAACTCCATAAAAACGTGTTTACATTTTACTGTTTAGTACAAGTGGTTCCACCAGTGTTGAATTTGTATTTTGAGGACACATGTGCTGTGTAAGTTGCCATTAATGATGTATTAATTAGGAAGGAGGAGGGGAAAGACAGGTGAGTGAATTAAATCATCCCTTCTAGAATGACTCAGCTAGCCACTTTGTTTACCTTACAATAGGAAGGGTGGTGTGTTTTCAACTAGCTTCAGGTGACTTGTGTTTTATTTTTGTTGCTTTTCAATAGCAGAGGAATTTAGGCAGACTACATAGCTGGAAAAGGACTGCAAAATAATTAGTTTTCATTCTTTCTCCCAATTTCCTTATAAGCTACATACTATGTCAAATTTGTGATCATTTCAATGAGCACCTTACAATGTCTGATGTAGGTAAAATTCCTATTAAGGAATATTTGAAATTGTGTAACATACATCCTAAAACATAGGACTTTATGTGTCTTTTGGTGAATGATGGATGAAAGAAAATGTTTGTAAGTTATTTTCATATAAGTTTAAACAAGATATTATGAACGAAACAAAATTAAAAAAAACTTCCAGTAGGGCTTATTTCTGTACAAAAGTACATACACATCCCCCATAATTACTCTTAACCTAAAAATACAACCTGATATGCTGTAATTATGCTAATGCTCACTCTTACCAAATAAATAAATTTCTTAGAAAATGTCGAACAAAATATATATATGTCATTGTGTGTGGTACCCAAGTTCTGAGGTAAGGAAAGGAATCAGAGTCCTACACTTGCAGAGGAACTACTGCACACACCAGGATATGCTGGGAGACACCCACCTGGAAATTAACTCTGCAGAGAGAAGAACACAAAGGTCCTGGTGAAGGCCCAAGTTGAAGATGAGGCAGTGATGTGTCCTTGTGGCAAAGGAGGCCAATGGCATCCTGGGATCTATTAGCAGGAACATTGCTGGCAGGTTAAGGGAGACGATCCTTCTCCTCTACACTGCAGTGGTGAGGCAACACCTGGAGTATTGCTCCTACTGAAGGGCTTCCTAGTGCAGTGAAGACATGGACAAATCAGAGAGTCTCCAGTGAAAACCCACAAAGAGGAAAAAGAGACTGGAGCATGAGGAAAGGCTGCGAGAACTGGGACTATTCAGCCTGGGGAAGAGAAGGTTCAGGTAGGGTCTCCTGAATATGTGTAAATACCTGAAGGAAGGGTGGAAAAAAGACTGAGACAGGCTCTTTTCAGTGGTGCCCAGTTACAGGACCAGTGGCAGGGGGCACAATCTAAAACAAAGGAGGATCCCACTGAACATCAGAAAACAGTTTTTTATTGTGAATGTGACTGAGCTATGGCACAGGTTTCCCAGAGATGTTGTGTGAGAGGTTGTTGTTTGGGAAATAAAGAAAATACAGCTCCATAGTAGAGAATCTGTCAATTCCAAATACTTCTCCAGAAAACTATGGGTTTATGGTGAACCAGATTCTTTCCTGGAAAACTAATCAGTGGCCTCTAAATATTGTGTAAATGCACAACAAAAAAATATGGGGTCAAGTATTGTTAATCAGGGTGCCAAACTCTAATGGCAGAATTGTTATGATAACTGACTTTTTTTAACACTCATGGAATCTTTTAATTATCTGTCATAGCTAATGTGTGTTTCACATTGATATGAGTATAAAAATATGGAGTGAACTGTGCTGAGCTCTGCTTCTTTCTATTTAATACACTAGTGGCTCACAGTATAGAATATAGTGCACTGGGACTTCATCTGAACTATCTGAGCCTATGAAGAGTGGGACAGTTTACAATAAATACTGTGTCTCTGGAAATAGTAAAATCAAGTTAAACTACTTTCTTATAGGATACTCTAGATAAGTCATGGATGATAAGCTTGGTTAGTTCAGAGTTCAGAGAATTCTGAACTATTCTCTGAATAGTTAATTAAAAGAAATCTTATTCTCTGTAGTATATATGCTGGCTTGATAAAATAATAGACAATAGATTATTGACACTAAGTTCCCTGTAAATGATTTCAATGAAGGACAAATTGTGAGTGAGAATAAAAGCAAAAGTTCATATGCACAAACTCTGATATGAAGTTTTACATATGTAACATGAACTTGCAAGTTCAAAAATGTTTTATATGTGGCACAATAAATGAGGTTTTTGAATATGAGAATGTCCTTTATAATGCACTCTATGTACCTAAGTTGGAAAGCTTTTCTAGTCAGAAATAATTTTAGTAGCTTCTAAGGTTTTTTAGAATTTTTAATATACTATGATAAAATTTATTTTTTAAAATATTAATTCTATATGAGTGAACGTTGTGGAAACCTCTAGGCACTGTTTCTTAGTTTCTTGTAGAGAACGTGCACAGACAGCTTATAATATTTTACTTTAGATATTCCTCAGCTAAATAGAAATACCACATGGAAAATTTTGATCAAATTGAGCAGGAAGATGAAACTAATAATTTTAAACTTTCTTACCTCTAAAATTGAGTCATTGTATGATCTATAGTTCATGTTCTGGAAAACCTTCCACATTAATTAAACACAGCCGTCTTTCAGTATTTCTAGAAGTTAATAATGATAATGACTGAATTTTAAATAATTCCTCTTGTGGTTTGCTGTATTTTATAAGCATGTACAAACAGCCTATTGTCTTTCTATTAGCATAGCTATTCACTCTTCAAAAATTCCTTTAAGTCACTCATATTTCAATGACCTAAAAGTCTAGAAAGTGAAGAAAGTGAATTCTAGGCAACATGGTGTTCTTGATACCTGCAGGATGTTCCTTTAACAAAATAATTTTATTTTACCCAATTCTTGTGTTATGAGTTAATAGACTTTTTTGATCTGTAGGTAGAGTGTAATTTGCTCAGTGCTATATTCTTACTTAATTTTAGCCGTTTTCATGTGACTATTGCTACATTAAAATTAAAAAAAAATAAAAAAAAATCAGTGGAATGTGTTACACAAACACTGGCATTTCACCCTGTCACATAAAAGGGTATGAGTCTGCAAGGTGGCAGGCACAGACTAGAATTCTTTGTTTTCTAAATTCCTTCTCAGAGAGGAGTCTAGGTGCTGTTGGATCCAGTCCAAGGCCCAGACTTGGTCAACTGTTTGTGTCTGAAGGTTTATGTGTGTGTAGCCAACTATTAGGGACAACTTTGTGTGTTTCAGAGTGTCACAAAGTACTTGCAATGAGACAGTTTTATAAAGTTGAAGACCAATGTTGCCTTTTCAGAGCCCCACCAAAGACTGAGACAGATGTGCAAAGTTGTTAAGAAAGATAATTTATTACAGTGACAGATGTAACAAGTTTGGAATGCCTGTTGATAAATGGGCTGACTGCATAAGTACGAGCTTGAGACAGTAATTCCTGGGTAAATATATGACAGACAGTGGTGCAAATCTTACCAAAGAGGCATCCCTTTTGAGGGGGGGAAAGAGAGGATTCAGGCCCATCAACCTTTCTGGATAGTTAGAGATCTCTTCCATCTGAAAATAAAGGATTTTGAAAGCTAATACATACCTATTGATGAGGTGGGTCTGCATCATTAATCATGTGCTTCCTGGTCCTTAGCAGGCTAAAAATACTTCTTAATTAAGGGATGGGGAAAACCCAATGCTCACTCAATGCAAGTTTCTTTTCTGGTGCTATTGTTGACTTTTGATTTTGGCTTATTGGTACAATCCCTGACTACAGAAACTTCATTCCATTTCAGAAGTCCTGCCAGTTGCAAGGTTTGCAGTTGAAACATCCCCCACTTCTGACAACCATGTTATAGCTTAGCTTAGCAAACCAAATGGACCATTCCTTCCACCCTTACTCCTTGTCCTGTGTAAGATCAGTGCACTGAATTAGCCTGCTGTCTTGTCCAAGGTTGTGTTCAAGATAAATAGCCTGCATCTCTTTGAAGGAAGTAGGGACTGATCAGCTTGCATTCTTGTTCAGTTCCAGTTACTCTTGAAAGAACCCATGCATCTATTTTCTGACATATCCCCTAGCTTATCTCTGGGTTTATCCCCTTCCCTTTTCAAATTTAATTTGAATTCTCTCTACCAGACAGGTGACTAATACACCTTTCCTCAATAACTGAGTACTGCTCTGCTCTGAAAAATTCTGTAGTTTGGTTGAACTTATCTTTACAATTGATGACGCAAGGTTTCAATGTTTATTCTGGTGGAAGTTGCTGGGGTTCTCACTGTTAGAGCAAGCTTTGCTAGTAAAAACTGGGGGAACAACATATTCAGATCTGGGATTAGTCTTAAATTGCAATAGATATTGCAATTCCCCAGTTGTCCTTAAGTTTGGATCCCATTCACAAGCAGTTTAGTACAAGCAGAACATGTCACAGACTAGTGAAGTATTTTGTAATGATTTTGTCACTATTATATAATTCAGAACAGCACTATCAAAATCCTGACTTTTTTTTTTAATGGATTTGTTTTTTTGTGATAGAAAGGAAACTGCTGTCATTCAGTAAATGTAGAAATTTCTCTTTTGTACATGATGTCTGCATTTAGAAGAAAAGTTCCAAAATGTCTGTGGACTGTTTTGAAGTTATGAACTACGGGTAAAGTTCAGGAACCTTCCTCCTTGTCTGGTTTGCAGGGTGCACAATTAGCTATGGTTTTTTTCCAAATTGCTACAAAATAACACCATAAAGCTGTGTTAGAAAGCATTGCAATATTTTAAACCATTCTGTCTCTGTAGGACGTGCTAGACCAAGACAACAAACTGGAATGAAATGTAGTTGATTCCAAAACTTGAGTATATAAAAACAAGTGACTTTGTTGCCACATTATTAAATGATAATTCCAAGTATATGGATGGAGAAAATTATATGTGTGCCTAGGTCCTCTATTAAAACAGTAGGACTCCCTTTGTGTTTAGTATTAACCACAGACTTGAAATTATTCACTGAAAAGGGGATTCTTTGTCTTTTCACTAATATTTTTTCCTAAAAAGCATAGATAGCCCAACTTTCAGAACCACCTGGCAGATAGATGAATAGGTTCTTGGCAGCAGATTGCAACCACCAATATGTAGTGGCTACCAGATGACCATTAATTTAGTTTTATAATAAGTATGCAAACCAATAAGAGAAAATATGATAATTTATTATTATAATAGTTCTAAGTTACATTCAGCTTCATGATTTATGATTCAATTAAACTATGCATCTTGTACAAAGTGTTCTTCCTGTATTAATCACGTAAACTGTCTCATTATTTATAACCAAAACCCAAAACCAAACCAAAACAAAAAAATGCACAAAAACCAACCAACCAACCAAAAGACACAAAACCAAACCAAACCAACAACAAAAAAAAAAAAAAAAAAAAAAACCACAAAAAAAGCAACCAACTAACCAAAAAAAAAAAAAACCAACAGATGAACCAAGGTTTCCATTGATGACTGGGAAAGCTTTCATATTTGCAACACTGCATATATTAATCATGTCAGGGATGATGAAGCATTTCATATGAAAGAAAAAATTGATAGTACAGATTTTTCCAGGTCTCTATTACAGTACCCTCAATCTGCTGTTACTCTGTAAAATAAAGTTAAATATTGCTATAATTTACACCACTCAGAGACCTTAGACTCCAGAAACTCAGTGGTTATCAGTGAAGGCATTGTTTGGTTTCTCAAATTTGGTAGTGACTGGTAAATCATTCACTAGGAAAGATGTCATGAATATCAGTGGACATGGCAGCAAAGAGAATTGTGATAAAGCATGGCTTTACTTTGTGAGTTCCATTTGCATGTCCCAGGCACACTTGAGAGAATCTTTTTGAATTTCCAGATATTTTGCAAAATTATTGGGATGATTCAACTTGCCATATTTTTCAGGGAGGAAAGATAAAACATGGGATTATGGAGATTTCATTATTTTAAAATTATTAATTGAAACCAGAACCTGTCCTGTTGTTTTGGGTTAGTACAGTGGGGTTTTGGTAGGAAGGGGTGGTCACAAATCCTGTGAAAGGCTGCTGGAAGCTCCCCCAGTTCTGCTTCCAGCCCCACCTGGCATAGGCTGAGCCCTTTAGTAAATGTTGATGAACCTCTGTGAATAATATATTCAAGAAAGGGAAAACAAAAACACAAAATTAAAAAAAAAACAAAGCACCTGCAAAGGAGAGGAAGAGATGAGAGATGATGGAGCAGATATACCTAGAGCAATGAATAAGGAGTGGGATGATATGCCTGAGCAGAGATTTCCCTGCAGCATGTAGTGAGATTCTTTTAAGTTCTTTAGGTGACCTCTTCATTAATATTGTGACATTCATCTTTCTGTGGAAAGTTAGCTTGGTGTTTGTGTACCACTAAAGATTTTTAAGCCCACAGAACATGATGTCATACGGAATTTAAACAATAGGTAAGCGTTTTGCAGTCTCTACTGCTGTTATGCAGGTAGACATTCAGCATGTCAGGATGGTAAGAAGTGATATATAGGCTTTTGACAGTTGGAAAGCTTAAAAACAACAGCAAAAACAAAACAAAAAACAAACAAAAACAAAAAAAAAAAAAGAAAATTCTTTTTATCTCATGTTATTTATATCAGCTCATAGGATGGCCCTAGTCAGAGGCCACCTCAGGTCTGAAGTGCAGATTCCTGCTCAAAGTAAGATCAGAAATTGCAGATCAGATGAAGCTGCCCAGAGTTTTATCCAGTTTGGTCCTTGAAGGATGGCAGCTGCACAGTTTGGCTGTCCTCTCTGCTTGACTGTCCTCAAACTGAAAAAGTTTTGTTGTTTGGGTTTTTTTCTTTCTCTTCTTATCCAGTATTTACCTCTTTTATTTCAGCTTATTTCTGTTATCTCTTGTGTTTTTGAAGCCTGCCACCATGAAGAAACAATTGCATGTAGTCCTCATGACCTCACCACAGGTACTGTCAGGCTACTGTTTGATCCCTCTGAAGCCATCACCTCTCCAGGCTGAAAAAAGCTCCCTTCCCTCAGGCTTCCTTTAGAAGTCCAGAGCTCCAGCCACAGAACATATCAGTGGCTGTCTGGCAAACCTTCTTTACCTTGCTGATGTATTTCTTGTATCGAGGAACACAAAACTGGAGTCAGTATTTGAGCTATGTGTTTGTGAGTTGAGGGAGAATATACCTTTTCTGCATCTCCTGGTTGTACTGCTGTTTTGTGGTCAAACCATGCTACTGGTACTTATTCATCTTTTGTTTGCCCACTGTGCAACATCCTGTCTTGGATATAGGAATATTGTGGGTGACAATGATGAAATTTGATGTAAAACTGAGGAGAATAACATCCACAACTTACTGGCATCCATAGGTCTTCCCTAGACCACTGAAGGCAATGGCAATGGTCAGCCATGATTAGTCATTGCTAATTCCTTGCTGATTGTTCCTAATCTTGGAAGACATGAAGCTGTTCTCCCAGAACCATTGGATAAAACCTATTGGATGGCAGAAACTTTTGTGACATGTAATCCCTGACTCAATCCTTATCAGCAGGGGAGTTGCTGGTAGCTCCTCTCTTCCTTGAACCCTTTCACTAAATAGACAAACCTTGTTAGTGAAGACTGTGGAAAAGATCACATAGGTAAGTCAATCTGTGTCTGTAGTCACTAAATCACCTGAAATGAATTTGCTTTTTTCTTTCCAAGCTTTTACGATTCAGTTTGTTACATATTTTTCTTTGTTGTTTGTTTTTTGTTTTGTTTTGTTTTGGATTTTTGTGTGTTATTTTGCCATTAATATTTCTAATGTATTTCATTACACAATCATTATTTGACTAATGAAGATAGTTAAATATTTTTGGAGTCAGTAATGACTTTTTCCAGGTGGTTATCTTCTAATTCTGAAGTCTATCAAAATGATCAAAGAGCTAGAGGAAACAACACACTGGTGCTTTTTGATGCATTTTCTTTGCACAGCATGTAGTTTCTGTCATCCTATGATCAAAAACTACACAATGAATGCCAGAGTTACATGGTTGCTCATGAGGGAAGAAATAAAAAAAAGAATGCTTATAAATTCTAATTTTCATGACAGCTGAGGGCTATTTAAACTTGTGGTATTTGGACAGAGTAGAATTTACCTAAGTATGTCTTGAATTGTGTAGAAATCTGTCTGAGAAAGGACATCTCTATAGGAAGACTGTGACTTTAACTGCAGGAACATGATGGTATGTATTAAGAACATGCCAAATAAATCATGTAAGTTGCATAGTATTTTCAATTGCTTTTTCTGTTTCAGATCTTAAGGAAAAAATGTGAAAACAATTGATTAATCAACAATTAATTAATATACAGCACTAAAGCACTAAAAGATGCTTTTATCTACTACATCATGGAGGTACTTGCCATTGATTACACAATGACACCATCTTTTTTCAAAATCAAGAACTATAATCAGAATGTATCTTCAAAATACATCAACTTAGTCTTGCTATCTACCTCTGGAACACCTGACGCATTTTTGAGCAAGTTAAGCTATTTTGAGCAAAATGGAAAGTCACTTTTAGTTAGAAATGACATCAATAAGGGAACTAATATTATTCCTTTCCTGTCTTAGGAAGCTCATGGTACACTTGAAAACTGTCTGACATTTAATATCAGTTTTGATGCATTATCTAGATATAAATGTGTCCATTTCCATTAATATCTGTTATATATTTTTATGGTGTAGATAATCTTTATTGTACTTCTAAATATTAAAATATTTAGTATTACAATTTTCAGTAGTGGTGGGTCTGCAAAATTAGAGTTGAGGTATTGAATACCTTACACCATAAACTCATGGTGTTAATCAAAACCCCTTCCAAATCACTCAAGGGGGCGTATAAGTGTGTGTAACTAACAAAGGAACTACAAGCTAGCTAATGTTTCTATACCTGTTCCTGATTTTTTCAGGTAGGCAGTGATGAGGTAGCAACAAGAAGTCCAAGGGCAATGAAGAGAGATTCCAGGGCCCTGGGACAGCTTTTTAAGGGGTCAGGAGCACTTATTTGGAGTGATCAACATGGATTAATCAGGGGTAAATTATGCTTGGTCAATCTAATAGTCTTCTGTGAGGTCATAACTGGCTGGGTAGACAAGGGGAGAGCAGTAGATGTAATCTACCTTGACTTCAGAAAAGCTTTTGACACTGTCTTCCATAATACCCACATTAAGAAACTCAGAAACTGTGGCTTAGATGAGTGGAGAGTGAGGTGAACTGAAAGCTGAGTGAAAGGTCCAAAGTAGGGCAATTAGGCTGGTGAAGGGACTCGAGCACAGATCCCATGAGGAGAGGCTGAGGGAGCTGGGGGTGTTCAGCCTGGAGAAGAGGAGGCTCAGAGACCTCATCACTCTCTACAACTCCCTGAAAGGAGGGTGTAGCCAAGTGGGGGCTGGTCTCTTTTCCCAGATGACTTTCAACAAGACAGGAGGGCACGGTCTCAAGTTGTGCCGAGGGAGGTTTAGGTTGGACATTAGAAAGAATTTCTTTACTGAGAGGGTGATCAAGCATTGGAATGGGCTGCCCAGGGAAGTGGTGGATTCTCCGTCCCTGGAGATATTTAAAAAGAGACTGTATGTGTCACTCAGTGCCATGGTCTAGTAACTGCAGCAGTAGTGGATCAAGGGTTGGACTTGATGATCTCAGAGGTCCCTTCCAACCCAGCCAATTCTATGATTCTATGAAAGAGCTCAGAGGGTCATGATCAATGGTGCAGGGTCAAGTTGGAGGCCTGTAGCCAGCAGTGTCCGTCAGGAGTCAGTACTGAGTCATGTCTTGTTCCACTTACCTATCTGTGACCTAGACAAGGGGACAGAGCTTATCCACAGTGAGTTCACTAATGTCACAAAACTGGGAGGAGTGGATGACACACCAGAGAGTTGGGCTGCCATTCAGCACGGCCTGAATGGGCTAGAGAGTTGGGCAGACAGGAAACAAAATCAAATGTAACAAGTTCAACAAAATCAAATATAAGGTCGTGCACCTGGGGTGGGACAACCCTGTGCATCAGTATAGGTTAAGGGTTGGCCTGCTGGAAAGCAGCCCTGAGGAGAAGGATCTTGGAGTCCTGGTAGACAATAAGTTAACCATGAGCCAGCAATGTTCCCTTCTGACCACGAAGGCCAAAGAAATCCTGCAGATGACACCAAGCTGAATGATGCTGTCAATAAGTCAGAGGGATGGGATGTCATCCAGAAGAACCTGGACAAACTGGAGTGGTGGGCCAAGGTGTGCGTCATGAGGTTCAACAAGACCAAGTGCAGGGTTCTGCACCTGGTTCAGAACAATCCACACTGTCAGTACAGGCTGGGCAATTTGGTGTTAGAAAACAGCCCTGCAGAAAAAGACATGGGGGTGCTGGTGGATGAAAAGCTGGACATGAGCCAACAATGTGCACCTCCAGCCCAGAAACCCAATTGCACCCTGGGCTGGATAAAAACAAGCATGGCCAGCAGGTTGAGAGAGGTGATTCTGCCACTTTGCTCTGATAAGATATCACCTGGAATACTGCATCCAGCTCTGGAGCCCTCAACACACGAAGGGCACGGACCTGATGGAGCACGTCCAGAGGAGGGCCACAAAAATTACCAGAGGCTGAGGGAGCTGGGGTTGTTCAGCCTGGAGAAAGGAAGGCTTCGGGGAGAGCATGTTCTCATTAACACCATATAATTTTTAGGCTAGAGGATTTAAAGGCCAGTGAATTTAAATGGAGAATAAAGCATTGTGTTGTTATGTACACTTCTAGAAGGAATTAATATCTGTCTCTCTGTGGACCAAGTTGCTTAGCATAAGCCTAATAATAAACATAATTAAAGAAAAAAAATTCCTTTTCCTGGGCTTTTCTGCAATTTTGGAGGGAATGAAAATATATAAACTAAATAATCTGTTGTGATGTAATGAACATTTCAGGTTATTTATATGAGTATAAGGTATGTGCTAAAATTTGGAACTGTTTTTTAAGAAAAAAACCTACTTTTGTCTTACTCGCTGAACAAATAATGCTATTGACTTAGCATGGAGTATTTGCATTTGGGATTGTTTATAAGGGGAAAAAAAACATTTATATTGATATTATTTTAATTAAAGCTTAAGTGAAACTGAATTATTAATAAAGGTTTGCAAATAATGCATGGTTTTATACTATGAATTAATAATAATTGCCACAGTAATAACTTTGCAAATATTTAATTGTTGATATATGTATTTACCTTCCTTCGAAACACCCCTTCAAACATATTCAAAAGCAATTCTTATATGGAAATCATGGATTTATTTACTTCCAGATCTTAAATGATTGGAATTCTATTTATATTTTGCATATAGCTCACAGCTGGGATTATATCTTCACATTATAATGTGAAATATATAGCTTGAAAACATAGGAAGAAGAATTTTGTAGTTGATACAAAACCTCAAGATAGGATTTTTGTCCTTGAAATTCGATGTCATATAACAAGGGCACAACATGCTGGCATGTGTTCAAACTCTTTTATGTTGATCTGTTTGTTCAAAACAGTAAAAGTTTTCTAAATGAGTGAAGTATAGCTAAATTGCTTGTTAATGCTGCCTCTCATGGATTGTTGATATTCAGATAAAACAACTGTGTACTAAAGCTAAGGATACCCTACCAGAGATTGGGCCAGTGTCCTATTGTTCATAACTGGTGGGGAAAGGCACTAAGGTGATGTGATACCCCTTACCCTATGAAGACTGAGAGCTTCCCAGTGTATTGTTCTCTCCTCAGTGTGCTTAAATTATGAATTTCTTGCTATATTTACCAGTACCTATAGTATTTACTCCCTGCAAAATCTAGTGTCTCTGAGTTTGCCTTTCTTTTCCTCGTATTTCCTGGTTCTTTCTGCTCCAGGGCATGCCAGGAACTTACACATACTAGGCAAGTTGGTAATATGGTTACTAAATTAGGAAAAAATACAGTCTAGCATGGAGAATGCATCATGCCAAGCAAACAACCACTTGGTACAGGCAGGTTATTATTCAGATTAGGACTTTGATAGTGCTTTGAGGCTAGAGATAGGACAGATAGGTTACTCTCTGAGTTATGGTAAGAGTAGAGATAGAGTTGCAGTATTAACTCAATGATGTCTTGGAGTAAGGAAGCAGGAACTAGAAATTGTTGGGCTTCCTTTTGGTATCTTCTAAGTCAAATTCAGAGCCATGTGAGTTGTGTTTGCCTCCACAGCTCTCCACCTTGCTATTGCTCTAAAGGGTTGCCTGTCCAGATCTCATCTGGAGTATTTTTCATGACTGTCAAAGATTTCAGTTTCCCATCATGACACTAACATTGACAGCTGGGAACAGAGCAGTGGACTGTTGAAGTCATCCACAGCCATAATGCCAAGACCACCTTATGTCAACATGAACATCCTGCCTATGCCTTACAGGAGTATTTCTGTATTCTGCTGCTTCCAATCAATGTATGTGATTGATGAATTGAGATACAGAACTAATTAGTCAAAAAAACTTTGCTTTTCTCCAAAGCAAGGTAAATTGTACTTTCAGTAGAAACTGTTTAACACATAGTATGAAGTGTGAAGAACAAATCTGAAAAAGAAGTATCAATGGTAACAGTGGAAGGATGTGAACAGTGGGGATGGGAAAACACAAATTCATAAAGAAAACATGGATAGGGCATTATATATTTTTGTTCTGGAAGTACACACATTTTGCAGGCAGTAGCCCCTTTTATTGAGAAGAGTCCTCTCCAGGAGTAAGTGCTATCCTAAGGAGGATATTTGAGTATAATATGAATTCTGTAAATAAGGTGAAAATACTGTGTGTGGGAGTGAATGTTCTCATTTATTATTCTTTTAAAGAACAACATGCTTTTATCAATAATTCAGTTTTACAAATCATTATTATGCTATAAATTATTAAGCTGAATAAATTATTCTTTGTATGTAATGTGTTAGTCTGAAGGCATAATACAATTTTAGACTTCTCACTAGATGACAGAAGCTATTCTGTTCTTGTTACTGGTTCATCTGGAAAGACTATAGGGTTTCAGGGGCTTTTATATAACTAAATCAAGCTTTGACCTAAGAGCTATTTTGTTGTGTTGTTGTGTTACACCAGTGAATAGACCAACTTTTGGAAGAAACCATTTTCTGTATATTAGAGGAGGAAATTCATGGGTTATTAAATATGAATACATCTTTCAATGAATTTCTAAAGATTAAAAATTTTGGAAGAACCAAGAAGATTGTATTTTCATTTCCTGCTGAAGGTTGTCAGCTCAATATCCCAAGGATAATTAGTCAATGTTAGGATACTTACCAGTATTATGTCCACTCTCATATAGCATCAGCTAATTAAAGGCTTGACTGTAGGATTTTCTTTGTTTTCTAGTGGATCTATGACTGTTTTCTGTGACTTAGCTGGTCACTGCCATCTTGGAGAATGTAATTTTATATTAACGTAATTCATTGGTTTGTGGCATTATATATGCCAAAACAGAAAAATACTCTCATGCACAATCTTATCCTCATGGGTGCTCTCTTTGACTTTACTGTTAGTAGACATATTGCAGTCTGATGGATCATCTTTTCCTCCTTGCTGAGCAGCAGAAAGTGTAACATTTTACATATTGTTCGTTGTCTATTTTCAAAAATATTGTGAAGTATTTCCAAGTGGTATGAAAGAAATATTGATGGTCATGTAGCATTCTTCTGAGACTGTGGTCCTTTTGAGTTTTGAGTAACTGATTTCTTCAGTTAATTAATTTGTCATATTCATTTTACTCTTCTGCATGGTTTTCTTTCGTTCCTCTGTATTCTCTTTGCTGTAGTAAGTTTAATGACAATACTAACTTGGAAAATCAAAAAAAAAAAAAACAACCTGGAAAAAAAATTGGCTTGTAAAAGCACTGATTGCAATTGTCTATGCATGATTCAGTTTCCAGGAAATATCTTATTACAGTAGTTTTTACTGTAGACTGTACCAAGTATTAATAGATAAGAGGGAAATATAGTCCACATCATGCTGAATGAGCCTACTATTTTTTGTTCTTCACATAGCAAGAAAACCAACACAACCATATTCCTTCCTATCAATTTTTGATTACTTGAAATAAGTCTGAGTGATTTCTCCAGAATATTTTCCAGGACTATGAATTCTTTGAAATTCAAGAACCTGACTCAAACAGATTCAAACTGAACAATCGGGTTACTACATGAGTTGGGGCACAGCCCTAAGATTAAGATAATGTTACAGAGGTTCAGATCTTAAGTTTATTTTGACTGGCAATTCTGGCAGGAATAATCCAGCACAAAAATTATGTTCCTTTTTTTAAGGTTTGTTTTTTGTAAGAAAGAAAACTCTTTAAAGAAATATTGCTTTAATTACAGAGGTAAGCGGAAAACATTACAAATCCGTGGTTTGTAGCTGTTCCTCTGAGTGGTTCACTTTCCTTCATCCAGCTCTTTTTTCCCCCACCAGTCATTTTCTGTCTTTCCACGGACAAGAAAATTGAAGAACTGGCATAAACTTTTTATTCACTAAGGTTCAAATGCTATTCTGGTATGTGATTATTTTTAAGCCCTGCCAATGTCAAGGTAGTGAAAAAGAGCATTCCTTAATGTGTGTTCTTTATGAACTCCTCAGAAAATAGTCTGTGCACATCTCCTTAAGATTTCTTACGAAATGAAATAAATTTTGAGGATAATTTACTTGCATTTGGTATTCATTGCAGTCTCTAGATAGCATAATGCTTTATTTATTCTTGGGACTCTCAGAAGTATTCTGGAAAGGACTCACCATTTAAAATCATAGGAACTTAGCAGAAACAATTTCATATTGACTTCAAGATAATGGTGTTTAACATTGAGAATACCAGCATTATAATCAAGTATGTTGATTTTTAAGCTCATTATATACCAAGGAAAAATGAGGAGAGGAGATTTTTTGTTTGTTTCGGATTTCTTATGGGTCTGGGTTTGTTGTTTGGTTTTTTTTTTGACAGATCTGAAACTGTTTACAGTGTGTCTCAACTGTTACTATGTCACATCCCTCTCTCCAGTAAAATGATAACTGCTACTTTAATAAGAGTACCTCAAGCATCATACTATCATCTGGGACGTATGTGAGGGTAGAAAATATCAAATGTGAGGGTAGAAAATAGTGCTGTAATTTGAATTTAATAAACCTGATATTGGCAAAGAAAAGTATTCCTATGTGTTTTCAGGGAAAGGGGTATAATCTCTTGGCAAGAAGGTGAAAATTTGTTAGAGATGTTAGTCAGCCTGTAGAGCAATACCTAAAGTGATCTTGATGTTCAGGAGTCTTGAAATTGTTCTTTAATTCAGATTGTCTTCCAACAAAGAGAACTACTGTTCCAATGCCTTGCTCTGAAAACCAAGGCACAATTATATAGGAATGTAAAGGAGTGAAGAACATCTTTACAGATACATGAAGGAGCACGTGTGGTGGAAATCTTTTTATTTGATATACCACTCTGACCGTTTTTTCCTTGTCATACTCAAATACTCTCTTTATCAAAACTTGAAATAAAGTTAGGAAGTATTTGACTCACACAAGTTTTTCAGTTGTGTAAGCTCTGTAATTCAGTTGGTGTTCTTTTCCTTCTTTGATCCCTTCTTCAGAAAGTTCTCACATTTTCATAGCATATCTTACAAAATGTCTTTATATTTGATTATTTTTAAACCATGAAAACTGCAGCTATGTAAATAATAGATGTTAATTTTGTTAGCTGTTTCACATCAGATATATATTTTTCAGCATTAACTGAAGTCTGTAGTTGTGATGGCATAGTAATTCAGATAAATCACAATAAGCATCTCCTTTATAGATTTAACTACTGCAGAATCTGTTGCCAGCTAGAGATACAGTATATGACAGTAACCCTCATGTTATGATCTCTCAGAACTATGAAAGCATTGTACAAAATGTGTTTCTTTGAGTTTGCATGGAATTTGAACTCATGTTTTCTCTCGCCTTCCCTGTTTAAAGAATTGATAGAGTATTCCAACACTGATAATTTTACATGCTTTAAAAATGAAAATTCAGTATTGAAGTTCCAAATGAAAAAAATGACAGTATATACAACTTGATGTACACTGCAAATTTCTGCACTTCTTGGAGGTCCTTCCTAGGACACTATAATAAAGGGGAGAAGTATAATTCTTTGCATACGTATATCTGTGCATTGACAACATCTATATTTAAATTGAACATAAAGAATAAAACCTGGATTCATTTGAAAATTATTTTAATAGCATGCATTTCTAAAAATGCAAACAAGAAAAGGCATTCTCTGTCAAATTTGATAGGAAAAAAATATATTATAGGATAGGACACAAAAGGTCAAGTACAACTTTATAGTATGAAATAACTTCAGTGAGGATTTACTTTAGCCCTCACAACGTTAAATATCACAATATCATAATGTCCTCTAATGGGTTTGGAAGCTGTTAATAACCACTAATTCAGCACAGGAATGTGGGTTTGTATTTTTGTTAAAATGCTTCACTAATGCTATCAAGTATGAACTCTCAGGCTTGAGATCAAGGTTTAGATATATCATTATTTTCTTTTTCTGAGCATTTTCAAGTGAAAAGTCTGCGTAACTAGAAACAAATGGTTTACACAGATCTATTCTAAAGCTGGAAGATTTAGCTGAAGGGCAAAAGCTCTGTAAAAGGATTTGGGTTTATTTATATGCACTGTAGAGGCATAACTGAATATTTTTGTTCATTGATATGATGGTAACCACTGTAATAATTTTTTTTAATGAACTTTTAGTGGTTAATATATCCCATAGTACAAGTGAAGAATCTTTTACTCAGTACATACTGTAAAAAATGAGAAGTAGTTGAACAACAGAGACTAGTCAATTCTGTGCAGGTTTCTGGATAAGACTTGAATATTTGCTGTCATTGTAATGGCAGCTTATAGCCTACATCTAGATTTCCATATCCACATGTTTCTTCTGGGAGTCAGACACCTTCTAGGAAGCGTGTTGGAGGCTTTTAGATTTCATCTATTTTTCTAACAGTAGAGAAAGCGTAGATAAAGAAGGCAGAAATACTATTAGTGATTACAGCTAACCGGTTTTACATGGAGCTGGAAAATGTGCGCAGGCTTCAGAAGCTGGGTCTGTGAGGCTGACCAGCCATGGACCAACTTTGTGCACTGTATTTTGATGGCTCATACCAGGTTTTACTGAATGGCCAGGTGAGTTTAAATTGAGAAGCTGAGAATCATAGAATCATAAAATGTCGGGTTGAAAGGGACTGCAGGGATCATCTTGTTCAACCCTTGTAGTACTATTGCTTATATGAAATATTTGTGCACCCTGTCGAGCTGAGACAAAACTTTCCAAAGTGGGGGAACCCATGGGTTCCATGACCCATTCCAATGTCTGACTATCTGTCTGACTATCCTCAGAGTTAAAAATCTCCTCTTATATTCAAATGGAATCTCCCTATGAGATTGTGCCAATGTCATGTCCATGTGACTCCTTGTAAAAAGGGAGTCTCCATCTTCTGCCCTTGGAAGTACTGAAACACTGTAATAAGATTTTCTCAGCCTCTGAGAAAGCAACTACTGTAGTCCTCTAATCATCCTTGTGGCTCTTCTCATTTAAGGAGACAGCTGAGTCATACTTTACACTACGCTGATGGATCTGGTTTAATCTCAGATCAGTTGTAGTGATGTTGAGGTAATCACTGCCACTTTGGACCCCTCCATCCAGGTCCTTTAGTTTAAAACACTCCTTAGTTTCACATGCATGATCATGTTTGACTCAACCTCCTGCTAAATTCAGTTTAAAGCCCTCTTGACTAGGTTAGCCATCCTAGCCCCAAATATTCTCTTGACTCTAAGTGTATTCCATCCCACCCTATCAAGTTGCAGTCATTATATGGAATATGGGTAGAGTCTTAAACTTCAGATTAACACTGTCTGCAAACATTCCTGTCAAACTGTGTTGTAGCTCTGAGAGCTGGCAGCCAGTGTAATTAAGAGCACTCTTTAGTCCTATTTGATGGTTTCCACAGTGACAAATGTTCATTGCAGGATTGTTGACTTGTGCTCTGAAGCTAGCACCCTTACAGAAACATGCTCTTCCTTTAAGAGAGAAGATGAAGATAAAATGAAGAGCTAAACTTTGCCTGCTTCATTCACACTGTCTTACAGAAGAATGTACAGAGCAATGATATGAGGAAGCAGAGGCTACTTATTCTCTATTATGGGATGATGATTGTGCTCTACAAACCCTGCTGTGAGCATGAAGATTTTGAAAAGAAAGGAAAAACCCTACAAATTCGTGAAAATACCTACCATGTCAGGAAAAAAACAATAGATATATATTCTGTTATTGCTCAACTTTTGAAATCACTGTGCTGTTTCTCAAGTAGTCTATAATACATTCAGACAGCTTCTTATTGATATCCTGCTACCAGGCAGATACATGTAGAGTGTCTGCAAGTATGATATGCTTCACATGTGAAAGTTCCTTAAGGTATGTAAATTTAAGAGGCTGTCAAATAACATCTTTAAATTAAGGCACCTTAAGATAAGCTGCTGCATGGTAGATTACCTATATAGATGACTGGTTTTCATCTCTTGGAATCATAAATACAGTGAAAGAGTAGTTCAGTTGGATGTTTTCACGTGAACATGAACTGCTTTTTTGACTTTTGCATTACTATTTGATTGACAGCAAGGGTAAAAATAAGCAGCAATTCACAAATGTGCTCTGGCTTCACCTTGTTTGTATTTTTCTTCTTACAGATAAACATGCGTAGAAAAAGACAGCCAGCAGCTTGACTTGAAGTGGGTTATTTACACTTGAAATCTCACGACAAAAATAATGATCAGTTGAGCCATAAATTCAAATGTTAATTTTGACTCTTGAAGACTTGACAGCTACTTATTTTAGTAAAGAGCCAAATATGGATACATGCATACCATAATACATTCTGGGGGTTTTCTCCCATTTAAAACTCCACAATCCTCTCCCAAGTTTTTTATGCAATGTATAATTGCTCAATAATTAGAACATACTCATCCATTTACAGTAACAGAAGTGGGAATCATCTTTTAGCATTTCTTTTATAGAAATTATGCGATGAGCAGTGACAATACAATCGCTATTACTGGTTTTGCTCTAGAATGTGACTTGGAAAATATTTTGTCTTCAGTGTCAGAACTATTATTGCCAGTCTCAAGTTCTGGAAGTTTGTTAACATGAAATGGTGATATAGTGGGCTAAGAATACTATCATTCATCAGAAAAGGAATGCTAGAGAGAGTTAAAAAGCTAATTCCTGTTCTATTTTTCTTTGAGTTATTTCTTACTAGATATTATCTTTAATTTTTAGGTATTCAGTATGGAGTCTCACAGTGGCAAGAACGTACTGTTTTTCAGAACAGTTTTCATTCTTCTACACTGGTGCGGCAAAACAGGCTTTTCTGTGCTGAAAACAAGCTTTTCTTAACTCTTGCCTGAAAAATGCCAGAGTGCTTTGTAGCAGGGAGATGTATTGGAAAAAAAGATAGTGAGGAGGACTGGAGCTGTTAGCTTGAGAGACCTTTTTAAAAGTTCCTCTTGCTATGTGTAACAGAGTAACTTTTTTTACTTACAATTTTGTTGATTGTAGATTGGTTCCCAGAGCCTTGGGAACTGTTGATCCATTCTCTTGGTGGGAGTGTAGAGTTTCAATGACATTTCAAATTGCCTTTGATTTAGCTGGAGTAGTCCTTGTAGATTGCAGGAATTAACAGCAAACCTAATATTTGCTCTTGTGAAGGAGCACTGTGTCATCAGCCACCACCCAAGGAGATGAGAGAATTTTTCTTTTTTCACTTGCATTTCTGATTTTTTAGAAGCAGGATATGGAAGATCAAATTTTAATAATTTAGTTAATATACATGTCAATTATAAGAGGAAGACTAGGGAAAATGTGGGCCCACTCCAGAAAGAAACAAGAGAGCTGGTCATCCAAGATGTAGACAAGGTTGAGGTTCTCAGGGACTACTTTACTTCTGTCTTCACTAGCAGGCACTCTGGTCACACCTTCCATGTCATGCCATGGACAGTCATGGCAGTCCGGTGAAGTTCCTGCTGACTGGAACAGGGGTAACACAACCCCAATTTCAAAAATGGAAAAAAAAGAAGTCCTAGGGAACTACAGGCCAGTCCATCCCCACCACTGTGCCTGGCAAGGTCATGGATCGGATCCTTCTGAAGGCTCTGCTAAGACCTGCAGATAACAAAGGGGTCTTTGGTTGACAGCCAGCATGGTTTTAGTAAGAGCAAGTCTTGCCTGACTAATTTGGTGGCCTTTTTTGACGGGGCCACAACTTCAGTGGACAAACACAGAGCAACAGATGTTATCTACCTGGACCTGTGCAAAGCATTCAACACCATCCTGCTCACCATTCTGGTCTCTAAACTGGAATGATATGGATTCCATGGATGGACCACTCACTGGATAAGAAACTGGCTGGATAATCACACCTGAAGGGTTGTGATCAATGGCTTAGTTTCCAAATGGACATGGGTGATGAGTGGTGTTCCTCAAGGGTCAGTACTAAGACATCTTTATTGGTGACATGGACAGTGGAATCAAATGCACTCTCAGCAAGTTTGCTGACAACACCAGACAGTCTGGTGAAGTCAACACTCTAGAGGGAAGGGATGCCATCTAGAGGAACCTTGACAGGCTTGAGAAGTGTGCTCGTGCAAACTGCATGAAGTTCAAGAAGGTCAAGTTCAAGGTTCTGCACCCGGGTCTAGGCAATCCACAAGGTTGGGAAGCAAAAAGATAAGAGGGCAGCCCTGAGCAAAAGGACTTGGAGGTGGTGGTGGACCAGAAGCTTAACATTGTGCACTTTCAGCTCAGAAAGCCAACTGTCCTGGGCTGCATCAAAAGAAATATAGACCTTCTGTCACGGGAGGTGATTCTTCCCCTCTATTCTGCTCTTGTGAGACCCCAGCTGGAGTACTGTGACACATTAAAAAGGTTTCTAGAGAATCACAGAATGATTTGAGTTGTAAGAGACCTTAAAGATCATCTAAAGAAGGGCATATTTGTTTCATTCAGAATAATTATTGCAAATAGATATGACCTGAGCTTTCTATAACAAATCATGTTATTTCTGATGAGTGAATAGCAAGAAGGTGTATGCTTTCTTTTTCCATGTAAAGGTTATATTATGCTTGCTGCTCAGACTTTCAGATGCTCTTCTATGCTCTTCTCAGCAGCTGTTCATGACCATAGCATGTGTAAGAAGCTGGTTATAGTGTCAATACTGAGGATTCATGGGTCTTGTATAGCAAGCATACCTTGTGAAAGCATGACACTGTACAGACAGTCTGTAACACTGAAATTTCTAAAATATATATTAAACAACAGAGAGCAGCTTTTCTTTCTGCATAGAAAGTAAAGGAGTGGTATGTATGTTTTTTCCACTTAGAGTGTTACAATTTTTCTGTTCATAGAACTCTCTTTCAAACATTGATATCTGTACAGCAGATGCCTGAAAAATTGAAAAGCATTTTTGTGTTTTGTAAATTTCCTTTTTTTTGTGACAATGAGACAATGCAGTAGAAGAATTCCTCATAAGACCTGTGTGCTGTTGCACTGTGAAAATGATGCTTCAGCACTGCAGCAGAATTTAAAATAGGAGCATGGTGTTATGGGAACAATCCTATGGTTTCTGTGGCAACCAGTGAGTGCCAGGCTGTTTGTGTTGTGGAAGGCAGTGGGTAGCAGAAACTTCAGTTCTTGCCAGTATTTATTAAGACTCTTAGGACAGAAACTCCTGTCTACTGCACTGCAGTTTGTGCCTAATTTAAAGTTCCAGTCTCTTGCAGTGCCAGTTCCTTTCAACACCCGTTCCCTCTAGCGGAAATGGAGATAATTGGCAGCAGTTTACAATATGTCCTGACACCAGCACCTCCAAGTGCATCCCTTATTCTGTTAAAATGTACGATGTCCACAAAGAAGGCAAAGAAAATAATCTGTTCTGCTGAGGATGCAGTGCTTTCCCGTTTTGTTTGTGTTTTTTATTTGCTTGTTTTCATATTTGCAGTTGAGTTGGGGTTTTTGTTGGTATTGGGTTTGGGCTTTTTGAAACAATACGACTGTTTCATGAGGAATTTTGAATGCTTTAGGAAGAACTGCAGATAAAATCTCTTCAGAACAGGTGATATATCCAGAACTTGTTCTCTGAAGGAGTCTCATTTTAATGAGCTTCAGAAACAATGTAAGATTTCCTCATATGATCAAAAGTTTGGCAGGCTTGTGTTCAATTATAAGTAAAGCACGTAATTCCTTTTTGTGTAGAGCATCTTTGCCTTCTGTAGTGAGGAATTTTTGCTTCATAATCAACTGAGCCTAAAAAAACCCAACCCATCATATACTTAGCAACATAAAATTCTAAATAAAGATGTAAAGGCTAAGGAATGGAATCCTTAATGAGACGACATCTACATTACATGCTCTGTTCATCTTTACTTCATATGTACTAGATTACTGGAGCAATGCCACTGAGCTTTAAAGACCAACTATGTTTTCTGTGCCATGATGTCTCAGTAGTTTTGTGTGCATGTTTTTTACAGTAGGGTTCACTAGTGTGCTTCCTGATAACTTGGAATGCGGACAGAGCAAGATAAACAAACCTTCCTGAAAGTGTCTGAGAAGATACCTTTGTAGCCTTCCCTGAAAGGTCTGAAAAGAGTACTGGACTCAGGTTTTATTTATTGGTGTTTATCTTACTCAATGGTCACTCAATCTTTCACTTGCTGCAGACTGACAAGCCTAGAGAGTCTTCTGGTTCTTTGTGCCATCCTAAAATTTTATTCTTCAGCTAGTGTAAATTTTTTTTAAAAAATTATATACATAAACATGTTAACAGGGTGATTGCTGTTCTTCATATAATCACAATATTTCTCTTTAATCTTGCTAAATGGATTATAATCCAAAATATTCAGTGTGTTGGCATGATACAGCTATATTTTGAGGCTTATAGAGATAAAGCAAAACACAAAGACTGATATTTGCTTTGGTGTCAGTGGGCTTTGAATGTGGCCCCTAGGGTGAGAATTTTACATTGACTTGAGTAACCTTGCTTTTGAATAAAGACTTACTATATTCTTGAGTGGCTTCATTAATATCTGCTCATGCTTTTAGATTCCTGTCATATAAATAGCCATTACAGAGTGAAAAACCAGCAAATGAAGCAAGTGGCAGTAGGCCAAAGCTGATTTTTCAGAAGGTTGAGTTATTCAGGAACTGTATTAGGAAAAAAAAAATCTCACTTAGATTGGATTCCTCATGGGAAAAAAAAGAATTCCTAAAAGAATAATTTCTCCACTTCCACGTGCTTTGAACCAGTCCCCTACTACCCATCCTTCCTCTGTGTATTATGTCTTTCTTTCATTTTATTTCAATATCAATGCATATTAACCCATTAGAATTAAGTGCTTGGTTACATGTTTTTCTTCTAGAGTAGCCTGTATTTTTAATGATCTTTGACTATCATGTATTACATTAAATTTTTTATTTAAATTGTTTTAAAGTAAGAAAAAAACTCCACAGGTTTAAACCAGATCTCTTTACTCCAAGTATCTTGATTGTGTTTATACACAGTAATGTGAAACCCCTTTACTTTATCCCCTAGGGGATGGAAAGAGAGCTTTGTGTTGTTTGTTCATTTGGGGCTTTTTTTTTTTTTTTTTTTGAGCCCTTGAAGTCTGTCAGTAGGAAGAAAATAAGCTGTTGGTTGTGAGAGGCCATATATACATTCTGTTAGGACTGCACATCCTGCAATGCTGAAGATTCACTTAAACCCTGTAGCTGGTCAGAAAGATGCCTACCACAGCCTCTCCCTTCCTTTTATTGAAGGATGTGCTATATTTTGTACTTAATGTTCTCTCAGAAATAGCTTCTACCTCTTCTTTTAATTCAGACAGCCTGGGAGAGTTTCCTGTCTTCTTTCTTATGACACACATCATTTATATATGTTTAGTGTTTATATAAAACACAGTAATCAGAATTGGAAGTTTCTCTTGGTAGATTTTGAATGACAGTTTTAGAAGTTCACAAGGCTGTCAGAGGAAAGGACATAAGAATCAATGCTTATGGTTTGTTTTTTTTTCAGTTTTTAGTGTAAGTAAAACATATTGCTTGTGTTTCTAATAAGAAATAATCATAATGGAATAGAATTTGGGTTTGTTAACAATTAAGTATTTTGAGGTTTTTTGAATGTTCAGAATATCTGACTGGATTTTCTACTACAGAGCAAGATATCTGGTTCACTCTATTCACCATGTCTTTTCTTAATCTACTACTTTTTTGTAGTTAAGCATTCCCATGGTACTTCAAAAGTTACTACTTATGCATTCTGGAGAAGCATTAAGACTGAATGATATTTTTGAAGCTGTGTAAACAGAGAGCTCACCTTTCTAAGTTCTATCATCATTTGCATTCAGCTTCTGTAGCACCGAAAAGTCTTGCTTTATCTATACATTTATTTGTTGCATGACCTGTTCATTTGGTTAGAGCGTGACACAATGCTATTTTAACTAACTTGAAGATATTATACATTTATTACACAGTGTGTAGAAGTGCTACTTCACTAAAGACAGTGTTGTATGTAATTGAAAGATTAGTAATACACATTTTGAACAATATCAGTGTGTAAATTTGCCCAATTGAGACTGAAAATTCTTACTGATTCTGTGATAAAGCAACTACAGGTGTTGAATAACAATGGAAATCATGTAGTTAGCAGTTTACTCAGTGTATTTGAAGTCACATACTAATAATTCAGTTTGCTTGCCAGTAATTACCTGAGGACTTGGAAATTATTCCCTATCTTTTGATGTTCATGAGTCACTGGAAATGAAGATGACAAGAAAACCAATAGTGCATAAGTTGGAGCTTTTTTAATATTTATGGATTTCTTAGCATGAATAGAAAATACAAGTGGTACTGTTCTTTCAGATCAATACAAACACATATTATGTACAATGCTGGTTGCCTTCTCAAGGCAACTATTCTCAAGGACAATAATTTAACAGTGGTGGAAGTGATGTTGATACTACTGATTTCCTACATATTCATTACAGAGAAATTAAAACAGCAGGTTAAAAACCTCTCAAGTTGTTGGTTTGTTTTGGTTTTGGTTTTCTTTTTTTTTAATTAGGCTCCTCTTGGTACAGTTAATTACCAATTTTATAGACTTATCTCCTGATATTAAATGATGTTCCTTTAAGGTTTCATATGTCCCTGAAGTTCAGTTACAGTCAAGACTCTGGTAGTGAAAAACGAAAACTAAGAGAAGTAAATAAAACAGCATTGATAGAAGTCCT
Source organism: Heliangelus exortis (assembly GCF_036169615.1). NCBI lineage: Eukaryota > Metazoa > Chordata > Aves > Apodiformes > Trochilidae > Heliangelus > Heliangelus exortis. The sequence goes on from NC_092423.1 coordinate 74,970,856, forward strand.
TTCCCTCTAAAACTGAAATTAGTTAAATATCTGTTAGTTCTCTGTGTCTGAGTAAACTTATCATGATGCCTGCCCTTGATTTAACGTATCAATCTGCAGAACTATGTTAAAATGCAAATTCATGTGTTCCATCCAGCCCTTGAAACGTTTTATTCCATTTCTAAGAAAAAAGAAAAGAAAACAAGAAAAAAAAAGCTTTAAAAAAGCCGTTATTTTCCACTTACAAACATTGTGCATTTAATGCAGGACCTATGGTGTTAATAGAAAAAAATAAAATTTAATTGAGTTTAAATTAATGTTTTAATAGGACCATGATTTTATTTTCCTTTTTTTTCATATATACACCTTTAAGATATATGTACAAATCTGGAAAAAAAAATGACATAAAAGGCAAGCCTGATAGAGGAGGATATACTGTTAAGATATTTCTGTGTCATTTCACAAAAGAAATAAATCTTATGAAAGACTAAAGATAGTGTGGGTTCTAGAGCTGTCCTTCAGAATAAAAGATGTGACAGCCAAGTTCCCACAGACTTTATATTACATATTCCTTTCTGATTAAGAGAAAAAAAAAAGAAAAAAAAAAAGGAATAGCCTAAGAGCAAAGAAATTATAGGTGTCTCAAAATTATTTATTTGGTAAAGTCTAAAAAAGACTAAGGGGAAGTGTGAACCTGGAAATAGAATAGGATTGTGATTGTCTACAAGGTTAACTAGTAGAGTGAAGTTTGCTTCAGAAAAAGTACTTTCAATTAATTATAAGTATTTCCAAGTTGTAAGTTACATTTAAATGCAATCATTATGTAAAAAATCTGTATGCCAAAGTGAAAGAAAAGACAAGAAATATTTGAATGGAGACAGAAAAATTTGAAAGCAGTTGTGAAAATAAATGTCACAGAGCTGGTGACAGGAATTCATACCATGTTTATGTGAAAACCCATTTTAAGATATAAAGTGAGAGCAACATTTAACAGAGGTAAATTATAAAATGTAGAAAAGATTATCATGTGAAAGAATACCACACACACACTCATTTACTCTGTTTATCTTGGGAAAGAAAGAAACAGACTGAAGTGTATTTCCAGCTTTTCATAATTCCTCATGGAATTCTGTGCTATCGACATTATCAAGCTGAATGGTTAGAACAGGAATGTGTGAACACATTTAACATCCACGTGTGCACTATACACATTGGATGCATAAGTTTGATGTTGACTGATCTTGCAAATTAAGCAATTTTGGATCTAAGAGTCCTGAGGGACCATCTGGAAATCTTGGGAAACTGTCAAACAAGCCAAGGTGTCATAATAAGGGAGGGAATACAGGAAGCAAAGGAGATTAAAAGGTCCATCTGTCTCTGCTGCTACTGCTGGGCTAACAGAAAAATATGATGGAGTACATTGTCTAATATATAACATAGAGGATGTGGCCTGCAGAGGTGCCCAGTGAACAGAAACCTGTTGTAGTCAACTCAGGATCTGATGAAGTGTAGGAATTCTCCAAGTGGCTGCCATTAGTGTTTGTATGCCATCATCCAGCTTTAACATAGTAGGATAAAACTGAGGAAAAAAGGAAGGCATGCTAGCATTGTTCTGCAATGGGATATTCAGAGCATATATGATTAATGATAAAGCTTATTTGAACTTAGTTTCTGGAAGTGTTTGGTTTTGATTTTGGTTTTCTTTTTTCTGTAAGAAAAAGAATACTATACTGTGGATTACAATTCTGGATCCTGTGTTGTGCACTTTTCAAATATAACTCCCAGAACTCCTCTGTGATTTATTATACATAGTGTTTAAGTAGCAGACAATTGAATTATAAAATAACATTTGGACCAGTATAATGCATCAGAAGAAAACTACAAAATTTAATATTGAACATCCACACATAAGAAACACTCAGAAGGAAATTAGACATCTCTTTGAATTGTATTTGGCTTGCTTCTTGGATGAATTAGTGGATTTCAAATGTAAACTAATTTACATTTAGTCCTTTAGTACTGCTAAAATAGTTCCAATGTCTGAGCTAGTCTCTCTTGCACTCTCTCAGGTTATCCCTATTTCTTTATATGACGCAAACAATGTTATTACTCTTCAAATGCAAGTACGGTTCTTGATGTATTTCCTCAAACTTTTAATTGGATTCCAGGTTTTATGACTAAGCCTTGAAGTTGTGTGAGTGTACATTCAGTGACCAATATTTAGTGCTTTAGATATTCTTCATTTAAGGATTTTTGTGTCCAGATAAGTCAGTGTACACGCTCTGTTTTATAAAACATAACTGTTTCTTCTAGAACAATTGTCTGCATTGTAAAATAACAGGGTTCTATGGAAAGCTTTTAAGAATAACCACTGTAATTTAATTTGCTTAATGTCAGACACAAGTCCACATTACAAAAGAAGTGCTCTAAATGTCAAAACAAATCAATTTTGCAAATGTCAGACTGACATTAATGAAAGATCACTTCTTTCACTAAGGATACTCTACAAACTCAACAGAAATACTACAGAATCTTATAATGTGGTCATATATGAGATGTTCATTTGCCACTTTTATTATGGATTTGGCTTCATAATTCAGGTATACCCTTTAGAAGCCTCTGTATTATAATGATAGAAGTTTCAAGTCATGGAATAGACTTTGTGAGAAGAGTCCCCTTCAAAGTTTGGTCAATTTTCTCAGTGTTTGTTCAGCCAAACTGCAATTGTCACCCATGATGGAGATTTCACAGTCTTGCTGGGCAGGCTGTTTCAGTGCCTATCAAAAAACCAACAACAACCAACACCTCTGAGAAGAGTTTGCTTCTATCCTGTTTTTTGTCTCATCTTTAGGTAACAGAAGAGTGCAATTAGGCCTCTAGGTAGCCTTTTCTTCTTGAGGCAAAACAGCCTCAAACATCTCTTTTTTTTTCCTGTGCTCCAGCTTTCTCACCATCTTACTATCCCTCTATTTAATTCTCTCCTGTTTTTTTTTCTCTCCCTCTTGCATTGGAGCACCCCAAACCTGTGTATAATACATGTAATATTCCACATCTACCTTCATGCATTTCAAGTAGAGGAGAAGGATCACTGCCCTTGACAGCTGATGGTACTTCTGTTAAAGCAGCTCAGCAAGTAGGCAGTCTTCACTGATGGAAGGCACCAGGTACCTATGTTGAATTAATGGTTCTCTAGAACTTCAGATGGTTTTCTGCAGTATTACTACTTATCCACTAGTCTGTATAGCTTCATGGTTTTCTTGTTTCCTTTCTCGTGTTGTTTTGCTTATTTGCGCTTTTTTTGCTTTTTTTTTTTTTTTTTCTATTTTGTATGGTGTCGAATTGTTGAATTCTCTCTGAACCCTGCAACATATAGACTGCTTCCTCACATTTAGTGTCAGTAGCAATCTTCCTAAGGGTATATTCTGTCCCTCTGTTTTTTAATAAAGATAATACAGCATTTTGGCTTTAGTATCAACCTCTGAGGAATGCTACTAGTAATTGGCTGCCAGTTGAACTTATAGCCACCTCTCTGTATGCATAATTTTCCACCTGCCAGAAGCAAATTATTGTCAAGGCTGATCTTTCACCAGTCTGTAGTAGCCCCTGAACTCCAGGTTGAAGACTGTTAACCTAGAATGTACAAACGCTGTCAAACATAACCTTCATAGTGGCAGCCTTCTATAAGGAACTAAAGATTAACATGATTTGTAACAGTAATGTCATCCTTTGAAAATAATTAGTGCTTTTATTAAATAGAAATAAAAATAAAAATCTCAATTTCCAAATCCACATCTATCGGAATAATCTTCTTCCAGCCTTCCGAGCAGCATCTTTCTCTGGAGATAGAAAATATGTAAAAATAATAATAGTATGCTGCTTTGTGTTATAAAACTATTAAAACATAGAAAATCACTTAGGGGAAAATAAACCAAAAGCATTTCAGACTTGGTAATTGTATGCAAAAATTTTAATTGCTTACTGACTTATTCTGTGAAGAGGAACAATAGTATAAGAAAGCAGGATTTTACTTGGTATAATTTGCATGAACTGGAGTTTTACAAAGGATAGCTCACAAAAGTCAGGTTCTTGGAGCTACATTAGGGAGAAATTTAGCCATAAGTTGAAAATACAACAATTGCTACCAGAAGAGCAGTGTGTGATTTAAAATTATTCTAATATTTTTTTAAAAGTATGAAGTTAGAAGCTCATATGGGGATGTAAATCCTCACATTTTCCCTTGCCCTTTTTAGTGGAATTTGCTGGTTGTACCCATAACAAATCTGCAAGTGGAGAGCCAAATGAGGCTATCAGTAAGATTAGTGCAGAAACGGTTCCATTTAGCTGGTTAGAATTGCGAGGTAGAAGAAGCAGTGCCAAGCTAGAGCACGAACTACACGGATTGTTTTGCTTGTTTTTGCTGTGATATGTTCTGCTGAGAATGCTCACTAAGATGGGCAGGCAGTTATTATAAAGGTCTTGTCTAGAAAAGGCCAACTAGGGAAACCTCATGTATAGGATTCAGTGTGGATGATGTCTCAGCCCTCTTGAGATAAAATGGGAAGAGAAATACTACAAAACTAGAAATTTCAGTATTATAATTGTATGTCATAAATCTGCATAAAGCAGAAGAACTTGGTGATGTGGACTTCATTACGTCTGCTAGACTCTGTGCAAGAACAGCTACAATCACTTAATATCAATCACGTAATAAACACAGTTTATTTCTATTTCTGCGCTGAACTAAATTTTTGCATGTGTATTTCATACAACACAACCAAATGCTTCAAAGTCCTACTCCCAAAGTATAGGAGAATTACCAAAGAATTCTCATTAGCTATATGAAGATGCATCTTGCAAAATTTGAAATTGCCATGCCCTCAAGTGCTGCTTCAGACAGCACATTTTAAAAGAACTTATCTTCCTACATCTTTATGACACTTGTCTGCAGAAATGTAATAAATCATATTACATCTTAGGTTTTTTTACAACTTCAGTATGTGCCTGGATTTTACCCTCTTTCCTACCTTTTCTCAGGAAGGACACATTTATTTCTCACTTCAATATAAGGCTACTAAGTGCTTTTTCAAACAGCTTGTGGGATTTTTATTATCTGCCTACCTTTAAACTTGACTGACCAGGAGGATCAAAAATTATTCAGTTATTTACCACTGATAACATAATTCTACATGTTTCATTTACTTGAGAATCTGGGCTAAAAGCAAAACAACACTCCACCTTCTTGCACCATTGTGCACAAGAATTAAAAATCACATCTAATTTTTTCACTCTGCTGTTGAGCCAGTTATCAATCCACCTCAAAGTACAATCATCTGTCACACATTTCTTGAGTTTTTTTATAAGGATGTTATGGAAGACCATGTTGAAAGCTTTACTGAAGTCAATTTTTTTTGTTTTTTACTTGTTAGAAAACAACAAAGTGAAAATAGATTCATTTTTTTTTCCCAAAGCAGGTTTTAAAATTAGTAACACCACTGTCTAAGTAAAAGTCCGATTCTTCTATGCTAAAAAATAGGTCTGCAAAGATAAGAAAGTGATATTAGGCTTGATTTTTCAAGATGTATTTAGACTTTTCATTTGGGTATGTAAAGAAAACAGAAAGCATGTGATGAGTTTATTGAAAATGCTACAACACAACATAGTCCACTTTAAACCTGTGATGTTTAACCATTGTTGATTATTAGAGTTAGCAAACTATTCTAATAATGTTTCACTAGTTAAAAGGGTGGAAACTTCAAAAAGGCAGTAGATCTCTCCGTAACAAATAAGTAATTAAATATATTTAAAATAAATTACATAAATAAATAAAAACACAAAGTTGCTGGATTTGGACTCCAAGTAATTTTTTAGGTTGAATATGGTAACAGAAAATAAAATTTCTTAGGAAAGAAACTTTTAATATCCAGTGCTGGTGGACTGTATTCAATGCAAGCTTAGTATCATCTCAGTATCATTACAATGCAATGAAGAAGAATGCAAGGGTGATACATTCAGCCAGCCTCCAGTATGACAGCATATTTAAAACATAGCAACACTTGAGATTTTGTGTAAAAATAAAGGTTATTTTCTCTCTAGTGATTTATGTTAGCTTATGCTGCCTCAGGTAATGCCACAGTATTTTTAAGTGGTCCTATTTTATGGACAGGAGGGAGAGCAAAATTTAAAATCTGAAGACAAAGATTTTTATTCTTGTTCCCTCCTATTTGAGTGTATATCAGGTGTAAATTTAATACTTGACATAAAATCCAAGAAGAGTCTAAAAAATGGATTGCATTTCTTCTGTGTCAGTAACAGTAGATGGTTTTACTCTGCACTGCCTGCAGGGACAATTCTATTCTCCCCTATGTCTTTATTTAGCTGATTTCTTTTTGAAAAAGTTGACATTGCACTTCATGTTGAAGATAAAATTGTGGCCATGCTCACCAACTACAGAAGTAAGTTTCACAGTGTTCTGACAGATTTCATATTCTATGTTAATACTGAGCTGGGCATTCTTGGGGAAGCAAATATATTGTTGTTTGGGATAGGAAAGATGTGTATAAAAAGAAAAAGGCATAAGACTGTAGAGTCAAAGAAATTCTCTGCTTAATGAAAAGTGGGTGAAAATGAACTAATAAAAGTTCTGAAGGTGCATGGAAGTTCTACCCTTGTGAGAATGAACAACATGCTTGGATAGAGCTATATTATAGAGTCAGGGAGATACTTCCCCATGCTGATGTCAGAAGGAATCCTGTGCAGGTTGCTGCTATTTGTGTGGTGATGGATTTCTGAAAAACCTGGAAGATATAATTTTACTTTTTTTTTTTTTTTTTTTTTTTTTTTTTTTTTTTTTTTAGAAATGGAGTTAATTTGCATGCTATGAGCTGTTTTAGTTTTGATTTTTGTGTTTTACAAATGAAATATCATAATGTACAGCAGGATCTGGAATGCAAATAATGGCAAAGCACTTAACAATATATATGCAAAATCTGATTTCTGAAAGAAATATGTGATGAGATTTATTATGGATGTATAAGATATGCATTTGTCTGCCCCTGCAGTCTCACAGATTTTTTCTCTCCATGGCAGAATTTGTCTGATAAAATTCAGCAGTAGTAGTTGGTTTTGTTATATGAATCTAGTGTTTCTTCTAATGAATTAGGTGCATACCCACTGAGAAATTTTTTAATTGAATTAGTGCATGGAAAATACTGAAAGAAGCAATTTGTTCAGAGATCTTTTTCAGCTTGTTGGCTGGATGACATTAGCATGATACTCTTAACTACAACATGGGGAATTCTAGTTTAGATTTTTCCCTTCTCCTTATTCACTTCCCATCTATTTATGTTCTCCTCTCCTCTTTTCCCCTTCATTGTATGGGGACTTGCCATGATAGATGACAGCAAAGTCTATTAACCAGTTGTCTAAACCCACAGACACTCCAGCTGTGCATCTCAACAGATTCTTAGTTGCTTAATGTAAGTATAAAGATGGTGAACAGAAAATAGACCATAGGACCTGTGCAAAGACAGCTATATAAATATACAAATTATAAAATTATATAAATATACAAATTTTTACATAAAATTAAGGCATACTAAAATGCAAATAATTTCTCCTGTGGTCTTTATTGTACCTTCATTGCTTTGCCATGCAAGACAACTAATACTTTAAGGGCAGATAAACTGCAATAAAAAATACTGATTACAGAGTGGAACAGACACAAAGGTCATCCTCTTTATCAAAAAATATAATGGTACTGAATAAATACTATTGCTAAAGAAATACAAGCTGACAGTCTGGGACCTATGCTTGCTCCTTGGGGTGACGCATAACAAAAATGAAGGTCACATTGTTTAGGAGAGCTCCTAAATACATTGAAAAAGTGTCAACTTCTGTCACTTTTTCCTATTTGGGAAAAAAAAAAAAAAAAAAAAAAAAAAGCACGCTAAAAAAAAGGCTCTTTTCACATTCTAAGAGCACCTCAGAGATTGTATTGCAAGTGTATCTTACAAGAAGTGGCTGAGAGAACTAGAATTGTTCAGCCTGGAGAAGAAGAGACTGAGAGGAGACCTTAATGCTCTCAACAGCTACCTAGAAGGAGGTTGTAAAAAGGTGGGGATTGGTCTCTGCTGTGAAGTAGCATATGATAGGATAAGAGGAAATGGCCTCCAGTTTTTCTAGGGGAGGTGTAGATTGCATATTAGGGAAAATGTCTTTGCTAATAGGTTGTCAGGCACTGGACCAGACTCCCCAGGGAAATGGTCAAGTGGTATTTAAAAGATAAATACAGTATTAGAGACATGGTTCAGCGCTGAACTTATCAGTGTGTTCTATTAACAGTTGGATTTGATGATCTTAAGAGTCTTTCCCAACCAAAACACTTCTATGATTCTGTGATGCTATGATAATATACAACTTATAAACCTCTAGGAAGGTGTGGTGGGTCAATCCTGGCTGGATGTCAGCTACTCACCAAAGCTGATCTATCACTCTCATCCTCAGACAGACAGAGAAAATGTAATAAAAGGCTCATGGGTTGAGGTAAAGACAATTGCTGATTACTGCGATGGGCAAAACAGATGATTTGGGGAAATTAATTTAATTTATGATCAATCAAATCAGGGTAGGATAATGACAAATAAGGATATAAATCTTAAAACACCTTCCTCCCTTACCCCCTTTCTCTTGGGATTAACTTTACCCCTGATTTTCTCTACCTCCCCTCCCCCACCCAGTGGCACATGGGTGAAAGAGGGTGGGAGTTGTGGTTAATTCATCACACATGACCTTTGCTGTTCTTTCCTTCTATGGAGGAAACTCCTCATACTCTTTCTCTGCTCCAATGTGTGGTCCTTCCTATGGGAGACGCCCCCATGAACTTCATGAATCCTTCCCATCATGAATCCTTCATCACGAACTACTCCAGTGTGGGACATCCACAAGTCCTGCCAGTAAACCTGCTCCTGAAGGGCACACCTCTCTCCCCATGGGTCCACAGGTCCTGCCAGGATCCTTCTCTAGTGTGGGTTTCCCATAGGGTCACAGCCTCCTTTGAGCATCCACATGCTCTGGCATGGGGTCATCCATGGATGATATCTGCTCCATTGTTAACATTCATGGGCTGCAGGAAGACAGTCTACCTCACTATGGATGCATTATAGGTTGCAGAGTCTCTGCTCTGGCTCCTGAAACAACTCCTCCCCCTTTTTCCTTACTGACCTTGGTTTCTGCAGAGTTGTCACATATTCTCATTCCTTTCTCCAGATGAAACTGAACAACATTTTACCCACCATCGCTGGAGTGCTTGGCCATAGCCAGTAGTGAGTCTTCCTTAAAGTCACCTGGCATCAGCTTTACAGGACATGGGGGAAGCTTCTATCAGCTTTTCACAGAAGTCATGAATCTGTGCCCCCCCATTATCAAAACATTGCTACACAAACCCAGTACAGAAAGTGATCTTTATAATATACAAATATTTAAGTTCTAAGAACCATGAAGCTGCAGTTGCATTGCCACATAGTAGGCTCAGCAAAGCACTGCAAAAGATCCCCATCTTATCTGACCAAAGCAAAACCAGTCATGTGTGATAACTGAATAGTTGAGTGTGTGGGATTCAGAGCTAGCTCAAATATCACCAGCAAGCCTCTGTCTAATGCAGAAAGTAATGTCCACTTAAGCTCTTCTGCAGTTATAGTATTCTCATGCCCAAAACTGTCTTAATCCTTTTTTCGGAGGAAAATGGTCTCAATGACCTAAAAACATCAGCCTGTGTGTATTCCGGAAAATGGGTTAATTATGATGCTTCTAAACCAGATGTTGGGTCTTTTTTTTTACAGTTTAACCTCAACAGGAATCTTTCTATGTTTAAAACTTATCTGTATCTTCTGGTTACTTTATTAGTGCAAAGAAAAGGCAATAAGAATCAAAGAATTCTGAAATTCAGGGACCATCCATAAACAAACTTTAGGCAGTCAATAATTTCTGACTTATGGGTTTCAGGATCTCAAGAAGATCCTTCTTTCCTCATTTTGTTTTTATAATAGGAGCTGAAACTGGAAATACTGGCATCTTATAGAAAAATGTTTTTTCTAAGTAGTTCTAGATCAGTCCCCTGAGACCCAGAGAAAAAACTGTGGAACTGGAAGGTAAAAAGAGTATCAGTAGGCTGTCTCTCACAATGGAAAAGAAAGGAATGTTACTGTTTTTCTAGGTAAGAAATATATATTGCAGTTCTGCAAATTATGTGAATTATTTTTCCAGTATTCTAGCAGCATAGTTGTTTAAATACTCAGGAAGAGTGGAAAGGTTAAGCAGCTGAGGAACAAATTCAGGTCTCTCTTTCATGGAAATATAATTTGAAGAAGAAAAATCTCATCTGTTATGTTTAAATCTAGTTTAAAAAGATTACAACACATTTCAGTTTTAAGGAACTTAAGCATTTCTTCATGTATTTCAAGAAACAACCTTTCTAGTATAAAAATCTATAAAAGTCAGTAAAAATAAGATGAGACACAATTTTACTGAGGAGAGCAAACAGCATAAGTATTTTTAAAAAACTCTAAGGTGTTTGGCTAAATATACACCTAGATACTTCTTTACAGTGCTAAGAGAAAAGTAAAAAATTCTGGTTTGGAGTTTATATGTTAAAAGTCAATTGTAGAGTTAAAATAAGTGGAGCAGAAATATGCTGAGGGAGCAGCTGGGGAAAGTAAAGCCTAAAGGACTGTTACTTCTTTAGTGAGGTAGTTGGCCATACACAATGTCAAGGTATCTTGTTTTAAAACCTCTGGGGAAGCCTTCAAGTGAACCAGGAGAGCTTTTTAAAAGGTATTCAGTAGTTAAGTGTCCACAGATTAGTGGTAAAAAAAACCAAAAACAATTCTCAGCATATGGTTTTGGGACCAGTCTTGTTTTCCTGGTTAGTGACTACCCTCTGTGTGTCTCTGATTTCATCCTGCATTTCTGTCTTCTTTTCAAGTTAATTACATTAAATGGAGGTACTTAGCAACTGAGATAGTGTATTCTGTTTCATCACATGTAGGGGCACATATTTTTTACAATATATCAATGATCTGGATGAGGGCACTGTTTTTGTTTTGATACTAAGTTTGTGGATGATACTGAGTTGGGTGGGAATGTATGTCTCTCTGTGGGCAGAAAGGCTCTACAGAGGGACTTGGACAGGCTGGATAGATGGGCCAAGGTCCTCTGTATGACATTCAAGAAGAGCAAGTGCTAGGTGCTGTACTTCTGTTGTCACAACCTCAGGCAACTCTACAGGCTTGGGGAAAAGTGGCTGGAAAGATGCCTGGAAAAGAAGGACCTGGGGATGCTGGTTGACAGGCAGCTGAACATGAGCCAGCAGTGTGCCCAGGTGGCCAAGAAGGCCAATAGCACCTTGGCCTGTATCAGAAATGGTGTGGACAGCATGGAGGTGTTTGTTCCCCTTGCCACTGGTGAGACCTCACCCTGAGTATTTTGTTCAGTTTTGGGCCCCTCTAGACAAGAAGGTTGTTGAGTTGTGGGAGCATGTCCAGAGAAGAACAACAAAGCTGGTGAAGGGTCTGAAGCACTAATCTTATGAGGAAAGTCTGAGGGAATTGGGATTGTTTGGTCTGAAGAAGAGGTGGCAGACGGGAGACATTATTGCTCCTTAGAACTACCTGAAAGGAGGTTGTAGCTTTAGCAAGTTCCATCTCACCCAATCCATGTGAACCCTTTTTCATTTCTGCTGAGGGTGTCAGCCTCAGTCTCAGGAGAACCAGAAAAATCACTGTGATGATCTAGTGTGAAGCTGAGAGTGTGGGTTATTAAATTGAGTAGATGTAGTAGGAAGACTGAAGCAGAAAAAAACCTGCACTGGACTGTGAATGCAATCTCCTCAGCTTTTTCAGTGTTTCCTAGTACCTGTAGAGGATTTCAGACTATGCATATCTTGATTGACCTTAGAAACTACAGGATTAATTTGTTAAATATTTTGGGCCAACGTTTAAACTTACCAACGCACAATTATCTCATTTTATCTACCTTCTGAAAAATGGTGCTGAGACCAAAGTTTTACCTGTTCCTAAGGAGGTGAAGGAGGTGAAGAAGCTTTTTAAAAAATAGTAACAAAAACTGGGAAAACAAAAAAGAAAAAAGAAGAAGAAAAAAAAAAAGTTGTAACAAGAGCTTTTTACCAGACAGAACTTTGAAAGGAGATTTGATTCTTAATACAAAGGTATGTGTCATCTGGACATAGAATTAAGCTTGTGGGGTAATACATGTTACACTGGCTTAACATGAGCATCTGAAAAGAATACACCTGTATAAAATGTTATTAGAACACTGCATTAGAGGACCACCAGTGCATAGCAGTCTTTCACAATGGCTCTAGTTTCGTAGTGGTCATTAATTCACAGCTTAATTTTGCATCCAGGAATATTGCTGGAAGCACTCTTGAGAAGGGTGAGTTTGGATGTCAGAATCCATCTGCTTGTGAACATAGCACTGTACTTTCTCAACATGTGTTTGAGATGCTGCTTTCCTTTTGATTCTGCAACAGCCTCTGATTCCTTGGAACTGCTTTTTTCACCCTGCAAATAAATTGCTACTGATCAGTCTGACTTTTTTTCATTGAAGTCAGTAAGAAATTGTCACTAGATTTAAACAGAATAAATTTATATGTTTCATATTTAGCTCTCCCAAGCATGCATGTCATTGTTGAAAGGTTGGCTGCTTTGTACTAGGTGTATCTAGCTGTGCCATTCTACCAGTGTGTCTGGGTTATTTTAAATTTAGTTTCTCAGAGTGATGTTGAATTTCTGTCAAATGTAATTCATCAGAGTGATACTCTTGGTACAATGCATTTATCTTGTGAAAATATTTTTATATTAGCTGAAGAGAGTGCAATTACCTGCTAGCCATCTTGCATAAAGGAAAAAAAAAAGAGTCCCTTGACATGCATGATGGAGTTTAGTAATTCTTTCAGCTCTAGTAAAATATTGTGGATATTTTCATTCTTGACACAGCTTCCTTTGCTTCTAATCAGAGAAGAAACAAATGTTTAAATGAAGGTAATATGATTAAATTTGCTGTGAGTAAAATATACATGCCATTTTTTCATGCTTGAAGGCTGACACCGTGTATGCTCAGTAGAAGTATATGCATGTGTCTAACCTGTGTGACACCTGGAATGAGGGGAATGACCATTTGGAGCTTGTAAAGCAGCTGTGACTGGGTTATGGCATTTTTTAGCTGGTGATAAGAGTAGAATCAGATTTGTAGTGGTTAATTTTCACTGACATATTAGGCTAGTTTTTAATATTTGTCCATTTAGGAATGCATCTATTTAACAATATACAGAGGAAGAATGACTGTTATACAGCCTTTGAAAGTAAGCTCACTGTTTTGCCTGCATGCAGTCTATAGGAAATTGTATGATCCAATTTATTCAAACAGTAAAGTATGGCTATAAGTACTGCCACATTTTTGATAAATCTTGCAGGGAAATATTTGCTACTGGGAGATGCTCAAATCATGAAGCAAGAGAGGCCATGTAAATGGCTAGAATGCATAAAAACAGATTATCCTGATTGAAGGCCAGGAATAAAATATACAATAAACAAATTTGATCCTAACCAATTGTGGCTTGAGACTGGCTGATAACAAAAGACTACACAGCTGCTCACTCCCCCTCTCCCATTTCAAGATGTCAAGGAGGAAATTCACCTAGAACCTTGTGGATCAAGACAAGGACTTCGAAGTTCTCACTCACCAATTATGGTCACAGGGAAAACAGACTCAGCTTGGGAAAAAATATCAATTTAATTTATCATTAACCAAACCAAAACAGGGCAAAGAGAAAACACAAACCAGAGCTTAATCATAACTCACTTGAACATGGTCTGAGAAACACAACCTGTTGTTAGTACTGTGCACACCCTGCAGGGATTCAAAATATTCCTGCTTTCCTCAGATTATTGGTAAATACAGAATCAACAGATGTTCTACTCTGCAGAATTTATCAGTCCTTGAGAAAATTTCTGTCACAGTCTGCAACTATTATTATAATTTGTTTGTGAGGAAATATTAGCCACTCCACATATACACCACACAAATTGCAAAAGTAAACAGCTTTATGGTTTAAGTGAATTATATTAGTTTATTCAGGGAAAAAAGAAACACAGCGTTGGAAAGGAGTCTTAAGAAGGGGTTAATAGTGGGAGAAAAATGCAGGGAAATGGGTCTTTAAACCAATGAAGCACCCCAGGAGAAACTTTTAAGAAAAGAAAAGGAAGAATGGGAACAGGTTATCATTCTTCTGTCTCTGACTCTGCCGGGGGGTCGCTGTCTCTTTAAAGCCAATGGTGGTGCTGCTGCTTTTCACTGCTGCTTGCTGCTGAATATTCTCCATTTCCCTCTGAATTTTTATAGTAAAAAATTTCTTCTTTTCATCAATTACTGCCAGTGGTTGCAAATTGGTAATTGCAGGCGTTCCCTTTGGTATTCAGGTTTTCCCAGAATTCTTTCTTGTATTTGATACCAATTTGCATTACCTGTCGGACAACTCTATCAGGAGCCATTCTGATTGGCATTTTATCTTTTTAGTCCTGTAAGAGGAGGGGGGGTTTATGATGAGATTAGTCTTGATACATTTTAAAGAGTGTAAACTGGGAAAGGCCATGCAGGTGTGGAGGGGGGGTCTGTTGATGGAAATAACTTTGATACATTTTAAAGAGTATAAACAGAGAAATGGCGCTACAGCGCTGCCTCATGCCAGCTTGGATGTAATTTTGCTAATTCCACAGACAATTTTCTTATTTTCAGTGAACTGATGTGTCCACATTACACTTTCACACACCAGCTTCTTAGAATATATTTATTCTCTTCAGCATGCTATTTCCTAGTAAGGTTTTTCTCACTCAGATATCTAGGAACATGTTGATATGAATCATAGAAGGTCTTGCCTTGGAAGCCTGTATTTGTGCTTGGAGATTGCCCTGACCCAGGTGCAGGATGTGGCTCTTGGCCCTGTTGAACTTCATGTTGTTTGCACTGTCCCACTTCACCTGTCAAGGCTGGGATGGCATCCCCTCCAGTGTGCAGACAGCACCACACAGCTTGGATTCATCAACAAATGTGCTGAGGGTGCATTCAGTCCCACTGTCCATGTGGCTGACAAAGATGTTTATCAACTTTGGTCCCTATACCAGCCCCTGAGGATCACCACTTGTAACAAATCTCCACTTGGACATTGAGACATTGACCACAGCACTTTGAGTGTGACCATCCAGCCAATTTCTTTTCCACTGAGTGGACGATTCCATTCAAGTCCATGTTTGTCCAACTTACAGAGCGGGGTGTGATATGCTTTGTACAAGTCCAGGTAGATGACAACCGTTACTCTTCCTTTATTCACCAACTTTGTAGCCCCATCGTAGAAAACGTGTTTTAAACAAATAAATGAAGACCCCTTACTATTCCTAGATCCACTTAGATTTGTAGACTTCCTGGGTTCATTTATACATCCAAATTTGTTGTGTTTCCATCTTCTACCTTTTCAGGAAATAAAGTGCCTAGAAGAACTCTAATTCACAGAATGTTTTGGATAAGGAATCTCCTAGAAAGGGATCAGTTGCAATGATGGTAAGCAGCACAGCTGCGCAGAATCAGTACTTCCTTCATGTATAAGCAAGAAATATGTAAGAAAATCTGTCAGTTCAACTAAGAGCTAAGGGGAAAAATTATTATACCTAATATAAATTGTTGCTTAAGTATAGCTTAGCTGTAAATGTCATGGGAATATTTTGAAACTCATTAGTCTTTGAAAATTTATCTAAATGACATTGAGTCCTTTCTCTTTCTTGGTTCTCATTCACCAATATGCACATGCTTTTTCCTTACTAGTTTTTTAACTCAATACGTTAACTGTTTATTAGCAATGAATTTTTTTTTTTTTTTTTTTTTTTTTTGATGAGTGGAAAAAATGTAACGTTGAATCAGTTTTTCATTGTAAATTGTTTAACAAATATCTACTATTTTTATTAGTATTTTTATTCCTTTTTATTTTTAAAGAAGTGCATTCTTTTCAGTGTTCAGCATTTGCAATGTAATGATGAGGTAGCTAAATAAAGTACTGAATGTTTGCATCCAACTGAAATTTGTTCCCAAGGTATTCTTTGAATTCTATTCTGAAGATGCAGACATGAGGAAAAACCGCAAACTTAGGAAATAGTATATATTCCATATATATTATTTTTTAAAGAAGAAAGTAACATTTTAATTTAATATTTTATTTACATCTTCTGATTTTGGAAAAAGCCCATAGAGGTATCCATGGTACTTCTTCACCATGGGCTGCATGTGAATATTATATATACGCACATGTTTTATGCATAAGAATGCTATATATACACACACGTCTGGAGCACATCCAGACACATGTCTGGAGTACATGTCTGGTGTCTGGAGCACATCCTTTACATCTTCCTCCGACCTTGGGGTCTATAAAGTTGTTTTGTATATTCTCACTCCTCTCTCCGTATTCGCAGCTGGACAGAAGGCTTTTTTCCCCTATCTTAAATGTTACCATAAAGGTGCTACCACTGCCACTGATGGGCTCAGCCTTGGCCAGAGGCAGGTCCATCTTGTACCTGGTTGGTATTGACCCTATTGGACATTGTTCTAGCAGCTTTTCACAGAAGCCACCTCTGTAGACCCTCCACTACCATATCTTTCCCACAGAAACCCAATGCACCTTAGGACAGAGGACATTAGTATGTACCTATCAGTCTTGATGATGCACGAGTCTGTTTCCTTTGAAGAAAAACGTTATTTCTAGGTCATTGTGCAATGCACAAAGCAGCTAGTCACTGAATCTGGTAACACAATTCTTGTAAAATGTTGTTTTATATGAAAATGCATCATCTTTTCAAAGTTAATTGAAATTTAAGGTGGAGTTATTATTATGTGTTTTAAAGATATTAGGTCCTGTATTACAGAACAAAATAATCTGGAAATATTTGTTACTCCTTTACTCCAAAATTATTATATTCAATAAACTTTCCTTGACCTGAATTATACACCATGTACATTAATTTATCTTGTTGTGTTTTTCTTAAATACAGTGAATGCAGAAAAATTAATCAGACTTTTCCCAAAATTAATTTATATTTTTTAAATTCAAGTAATTACATTAGGACTGCAATTCTCAGATTTAGTTGTTCGTTCAGAGAAGAACGTCCACTTCCCATGTAGAATTCAATTCAGACAAAAACTCCTTGAATAAAAAAGTTAGTGTTCAAAATAAGTTTTAGTAAAGGAATTAATTGAAGAGAAGACACTGGAAAAAAAAAGTTATGTCTGTAGCCAATTTGTTAGCAGATAAAAGGAAAGATTTGTTGCATAATCTATAATGAATTAATTTTTATTCTCCTGAATGAATTACAGCTTAATTATACTTCTTTACTCAATATCAGTAATGACTAGGTGTATTTTACGAACCAAATGATTCCAACTCAATGCAAGCCAGTTATTCTTCTTGTTTGCCATGTTCACTAAACTGAAAATAAAGCAAGCTGAGATAATTTTTTCTATCTCTAATTTCAAGGGTTTATTGATAGAAAAGAGAATGAAGAGTTATACCACTTTTAAAACTTTGAAGGAAGGTACTTCTTTCTCCCTTTTTATTTAGTTTTAGGATTTAAAATCTCAGTAAACTGTGGGGAAAAAAAAAATTGTTCTTTCTCCCTGATGGATTTTATCACACACCCAATCTAGATGATATAACTCGTTTTTCTCTCTGTTTTGGTCTCTAAGGACTGAAAGAAGGGATTAAGATCAGATCTGCACCTCATTGCCACTGTAATTAATCTAACATTCAGCCATCTCTTGTTCTCTCTGTATGTTGAATTGCATACAATATGAGCTTCAAAAATGTAGGTTATTTCTTGTAGAATTTATTTATGGTTTTGTATCTGGGCACACACAAAATACATCTGTACTTCTTCATTACATTATTTATTAGCTGTACTGCAAAACAAGAATGAATTCTACATATGGTTATAGCAAATGATAGTCTGGGATGTAAATTCACTTCTCTTCAAGGAGATGAAGTCTATCTAATTTGGTAGTAATGGATGACTTTGTCAGTAGTGAACCAGTGTTTGACAAATGGGAAGTGACAGCAGTGTTAGTACTGGTGCCTTGTATCTGACACTTCTGCACCCTTTTTTTTTTTTGTTGTTTTGGGGGGGTGGAGCATGTTTTGTTTTGTGTTTGAGGTTTTTTTGTGTGTGTAGTGTTTCATTTTGTTTTGTTCTGTTTGGTTTTTATTTGTTTTTCTTTCCAACCTGCTTGCATTTCAAAAAAACAGAAAGGGAGAGGCTTTGGAGCCAGAAAGTTGATTTTTCTTCATCCTCATACCTCTCAGAATAACTTCAAAATAAACAGTGTTTAACATAAAGTCACTAAAATTAGTAATTGAACTGTAACTGTAACTGTAAATATTGGAAATGCCCAATTGCTCAGTGTGGTTGGTAATTAAAATACAGTACAAAGTTTAGTTGTGAAATAACATGTTTGAGTGGACCATGACACTAATTTTACAAAATACTTGGATGCCAGCTTGAGGTGCTGTTTTGGCTTACCATCTTCTTCACTGTCAAAAGAAAACCAGGAACTGCTGATATGTGAAACAAGGACAGAACTGCTGTCAGGATGCATTTACATTTGTCCACTACCATTTGTGATTCAGTGGGACAGTGGTTAGTATACTTGCAGCACGCCCACTGCATTTAGTACACCCACAGTCTGGGTCTGATAATACAGCATTGCATGCAAGACAGTTTTCTAAATGTTAGAAAACATGACTGCTGGAAAGGCAGGGACTGATATCTTTTCAAAGGTATCAGTGGAATTTGTTGAGATCTGCTGAATTTGTTGCCATAGTTTTAGCTAATAACCAGATGACATGTGCTCTCTGTTATCCCTCCATTACCCTTCCAGAAGATGAAAAAATGGGGAATAAGAGAGACTTTATGACTGGGGAAAATAAAACCAGAATATTTCTTAAATGAAATAATTAATAATAATAATAATAACACTGAATTGCATACAAACATATAAATATGGAAACCAGACTCTTCAGTTGATAATTATTTCCCAATTAAGAAAGTCCAAAACTAGACTTGGCAGTAGACAGGTGTGCCTGAGTCCACTGTCAGTCCACAAAAGCCTTGGAGGAGCCAAGGTCTTAAATGAGGATTTACATGAAGAATGACTTTATGCTGTGTTATGCAGATGAGGCTAAGATAATTAAACAGGTATAAAGACAGGGAGTTATAATTGTAGCATGTTTGATACTTCTAGTTTGATAATTTCAGTTTGTTTTGTTTTTTTACAGAAAAACTAGAGTATTCTGCGTTTGAAGGATAAGACATGTTAGGACAAAAACTGATATAGTATCTGTAAAGTCAGTCACAACAGTGAATGGATAGAGGGAATGACTTTCAGTCACAGCAGTCTTTATATTGCATCTTTGTTACACATCTATCATAAAGTTACCACTTTATCCTAATTCCTAATAAAATTAGTAAAAGCTTGCATTTACTTCAATTACTAGCAGAAGTTGCTATACTGTAATTTGAACTTAATCTACTAATATAGACATGCAGATATACACACAGAGCTATTAGTACTAGTTTTAGCTTAAATATGCTGTGGTACCTCAGGGGCACTGTACAAATTTGCTAAAGAATTAAGAATTATTTTATTCAGGAGCTAAATCTTAAATTACTGTTTAATGAGAAATTGAACTTTGTTTGTCCATGTTATGGACCAAGTCTTAAGAGAACTTGCAGTAAATCAGGAAACCAGGGAAAAATTTGTATTTCTCCTTCTTTTGAAAGGTTAGGAAAAATTTCAGTACATGGAATACACCTCTATGTCTTGTAGTTGATACATATTCATTAAAAATAAATAATTTTTTAAAAAGTCTTATTCATTAAGTATGAATGAAAATATCTTTTCCTTTTAAAATGGGAGAAATTAGGGTTTTATTTACATTAAACCCCACACATTTTGAAACACAATCTTTGAATTTCACTGCTACTAAACAAACATTTATTATATATCCACACACTAAAAGAACCTTTGATTTGGATGACTAAATTTAAAAGTCAGTTTAACACTGACCAGCTAGAAAAATGCATTTTCTCTTGCATGCCAACGGTGTCTTCATAGCTGCAACATATTCTATCATCTCTGAAGCTATTTGAAAGTCCTAAACATATCTGCTCATTTATGCAGTTAGTAAGGCAACATTTCCCTTTACTCTGGAAAAGTAAGTGTGGCAACTGCATTTAACTCTTATGCTGACAAAAGTTGTTTGTGTATTAGCACTAAAATATGAAGAAATTGAAGAAATGTGGGAAGTCATTCAGTCTGCAGAGTATTTTACTAAATTAAAATGCTGTCCTGGTTTAATGATGCTGTTTGCAATGTAGCTGTGCACTGCATGTACTGTTTTCTGTTTTCTGTGTGAAGCAGAAGAGGAAATGCCAGCCTGGGCTCAAGTGATTAAAACAATCATTGAGAACTTTGTGCTTCTGCACAAAGGCCATGGTTGCAGGAGGTACATTTACATGCTCTGATTCCTGATAAAAGACAACCGGAACACAGTTCCATGATATCTTTAATGTTAAAGAGATGAAAGTGAAAAATAAATTTTTCCTGGTTTGACTTGAATAGAATTATTTGAATTGGGATTCACATGTTTTTATACAGTTTAAAAATATACTTGATTTTTAGGGTTTTTTTGATACTGAATTAAAATTGCCAAAGTCTAATAACCTTTATGGAACAAGATGCTTTCCATACACTACCAGGACAGCTGGTCAGTACTCAAGGATCACCTTCTCTGTGTCTAGGACCAAAGTATACCAACAAAGAGGAAGGCAGGAATGAATTCTAGGAGACCTTCCTGAGTGAACAAGGAGCTCCAGGACACACTATCACACAAAAAATCTCTACAAGGAGCAGAAGAACGGGCATCCAGTACTCGGGGCATGGGAGAGGGGCATAGAAGGAAGCTGTCTGAGGAACAAGAGACCTGGTTAGAAAAGCTAAACCTGAGTTAGAACTAAATTTAGACGGACAGATCAAGGGGAATAGCAAAAATTTCTGTAGGTATATTATCAGCAAGAGGAACACTAGGGAAGGTGTGGGCCCCCTCAGAAAGGAAATAGGTGAACCAGTGACAGGTGATACGGAGAAGTTGTTGAGGTTCTCAATGACTTCTTCACCTCAGTCTTCACTGGCAAGGGCTCCAACCACACTCCTGAAGTCACAGAAGACAGTGGCAAGGGTTGGAAGGAAGAACTGCCCATTGTATAACGATGCTTTTCTTGGGGCTCTTAGTAAATAAACATTTACAAACACAGAAGTAGGAAAGTTCCTGTGTTCAGCAAGACAACCTGAATGTTGTTATTCCTGATTTGTAAGATTAAAAAAAAAATAATTTAGCAGCTCATTTAAATTTTAGTCTATTCTTTAGTACTATGGCGTTAGCTGTACACTGTGTAGTCTAACGTATAATTAGAGTAATATGAAAAATTGTGGGAAATAGTTATACCCCACTGATAGGTAAATTTTCTTGATTTTCTGACTGCTTAATGTGTTTACTTGTACTTGATTGCTTTTTACATTTTCAGGGGGAAAAAAAGTTTTTTTTTGAAAACAGGAAATTAAGACGGAAAAAAACCCCAAACCAACACTGAATCCTCCCTCAGGCAATTTTGGCTTAGTTGTATCACTTATAACTCAAATGAAAAACAAATGAGGAAGAGAATACATCTTTGAGAAGTTAATGGACTGTGCAAGTTTGTCGTCTTTGCTTTTGTTTATAGGAAGTTTTATAAAGCAGGTTTATTTGCTCTGGCATGTTATGCTGTGTCATTTTCTGACTTTTTTATGTTGGTTTGTTTTTTTTTATTAATAATTCACCAGTGGTTTATCAGATCAAGAAGACTGCATAGATTTGCAATGTTGTGGAAAAAAAGGACCTGGTAGAATGGTATGAAACTGGAAAGGTGCTTGAAAAGCTTTACTTCATGTTGTTGGTTGATGTTCCTCAAAGTTCTGTGGGTATATGATCAAACTTAAGTGTAATTCAATAATCTTGGAAGCTTATTTTGGAACAGGCTGCCTGGAGAAGTGGTTGAGTCATCATCCATGAAGATATTTAATAGACATGTAGACATGGTGCTTAAGGACATGGTTAAGTAGTAGACTTGGCAGTGTTAGTTTAACAATTGGATTTGGTAACCTTAAAAGTCTTTTCCAACCTAAATGATTCTATGATTCAATAAGCTTTTTTGAGAATTAGTACTTCAGTGCTCAAGTGGAGTTTCAATTTTTTTCATGGTAATTTAATATCAATATAGTTCAGTGTCTAATGTGCTCCTCTTTGAATTATCAGGCATTTACAGTTTTTAATACTTAAGAATTTTTTATTTTTTCAGTAACCTAATGCATTTTTCTTTATTTTTCCTATACACATGTTGAAATTACAACTAAGATTGTATTGCAATTAGTTTTTATGCTTACTAATAATCTCTTTTATCTGTGACTGGGGATAACTGTTCTTCCCTCTGCACTAATATTTCACCCAAGCTTCAGATGCCTTAAAGATATTTTTTTCAAAAGTTTCATAGTATTAAACCAAGAACATAACCTGAAAATTCTACTTTTTTCTTCCATTTTGTGCTTTTTGGGGGGAAAATAGTGATAATCTTGCTCATCATAAATCTTTGAAATTTTCAATTTTATACTCAAGACTAACTGTTGTTCTGACACCGTTACTCTACACTTCCTCTAGTCCAGTGATGATGCCATGAAACACTGCTATTCTCTAAGCTCTTGTGATGGTTTCTTCATTTTTTCTCTTTCTTGTGAGGTGATCTATGCATTCACACACCTTCTCCATGAACTAAATTGGCAATAACAAATGGGAGCTCAGGGTTTTTGGTCTATGCTTTTTTTCTCTGTTGATAGGGAGATTAGAGAAAAGTTTGCCATAATTTCAGAATAAGGTTTTGCCTAGAACCTGCCCAGTCTGTTTTATTATATGTTTAACACATACTTACATCATATTAAATGACAGAGCACTATAAGGAATCACTGTGAAGTTCAAATTGAGACCGGAGAAGGAAGGGCAACTCTGCTGGTTAACATCAGTTTAAACTTATCAAATGCTTGTGATAAAATATAGCAATAAATTTAATTTAATTTAATTTAATTTAATTTAATTTAATTTAATTAAAATCATGCTGAGATGAGTGCTGCTGTATAGCATTGCCCAACCCTGCACACTGGCCATGTTTAGTTCACAGATTCAAACGTATCAAGATAGAATTTTCTGATAACTAGATCAACTCAATTTCCATTATTTTTTTCATACAAATAAGCAGTGTTCGCATCACAGAGAGAAAGAAGGAGAATCAGAAAGAGAAAACTAAGTCAGATGTAGGAATCAATCTCAATGCTCTGTCTATATAAATTGACAGCATGAGGAGCACTTACCCTGTCATAAGTTACTATTTAGTCAGTTTATTTTATCTTAGTTTAGCTATACAATGAAATATATTCTTGTAGAATGTTTGGATACCACCAATCCTCATCATGTTTTCAGCTCTTTCTCAGTCTCTCTTTATTTACTCTGATTCCTGAGGCTCTTTTCTTTCACCATCAAGAGCTTTTCACAGGCAAATTTTTCTAAGATTTATATTAAAAGGCAAAAGAAATAAAATGTAAAACATAAATAAAGAGAACAAGTCTGTAACTAACAACATGTATGTTTATTTGCTATTGAAAGTCTTTGTATTACAGTTTTAATGAGTAAGACTGAACATTTTAACCAAAACTTATGGTGTTATATTTCTAAGAAAACACTTTTGTTCTTGCCCAGGGTATGTGTTTCCTAGTAAGGTATACTATAGTAATTTCTGATACAAATTTTAATCTGAAACATTTTAAAACAAATAAGAGTCATAGGCAAGTATTCATTACATTCAACACTTGCATCATTTGTCCTTGAGCAGGTTCTGCAGGGGTTTATTGCTGTTCCTTTCTAGTTGAGCTGAATATTGATTTTGGATATGAAATTAAGTACATATTTTCTGCAGCGTGCAGCTAGATAATCTGGTAATGAAAATTAATCATGGTTTGCTGTTATTCATAAGTGACAGTTTCAGCAGAAATATTTTATTACCATATTGAAATAAAGGCAGCAGGAGTGACCAAATGTTTGGTTGCCTCAGCTAGCTTCATCTGTAATTAACATCCTTAATTAAACAAAACTTAATAAATAAGAGGTATTTAATAAAACCATTATTCCGTGTTCATATAGCATTCTTCCTGAAGTTTTTTCCAAGTGCATTTTGTGTTTTAAGGGCATGTGCAATGTAGCGAAAAATATTGTCAACAGATCTCCTCAAGAAAATGTACCATGTTAGCTACCTAGGTACCTGTTCAGTCTGTGTAGCTTTGTGGATTAAGTGTGTTGTAGCTTAACTTCCTCCCCCGTGAAATGCAGGGGAGAATAATTAAAAAAACCAAACAAACAAAAAACAAACAAACAAAAAAAAACAACCCACAAAACCAAAAACAAACAAAAAACACAACAAAAAACACACACACAAAAAAACCAAAAAACAAACAAAAAAAAAACCCAACCTAAAACGCATGGGTTGAAATAAAGACGTTCATACATCAGAAAAGGGAGAGAAAACTAATAACAGCAATAATTATGATACAAGAATATACAAAAGAAGTGATGCCCTGCACAGTTGCTTACCACTCGCTTACTTACCACAGTTGCTTAAACTCGCTCTTTGGCTCTCCAAAGCTAACTCCAAAGCATCATGTCATATCCTATAGAATACCCCTTGGTCAGTTTTAGTCAGCTGTTCTGGTTGTGTACCCTACCACCTCTTCACTGCCAGGACATGAGGGGATGAAAAGTCCTCAACTAGTTTAAGCACCACTTAGCAACAACTATTACATCAGAGTGTTACAAACACTCTTCTCATACTAAAGCCAAAGTACTCCACTGTATCAGCTACTAGGAAGAAAAATAGCCCTATTCCCACCAGGAAACCAGGAAAAGTGTCAATTCTGGATTCATATCTTATCTATACAAAGAATAGCATGGGTTCTGGTACAAATAGTATGAAATATAAGTAATGTCTTGAGGCTGTAAGGCAAAAATGGAGACAGGATTTTTTTTTTTTTCTCTTGCAAGAATGTCAAGCTGAATGAAAGGAACTAAAAATTCTGTATTAGACAGCAGTTTAATATCTTTTCCAAGGTTGTTTAGTTCTGCAGGGGTGATATTCCACCTCTCTGACAGTAAATTCTAAGTATGTAATTTCCACTTTTCATTAAAATAGTCCTGCATTTTGAGGAAGGTTAATGAAACATACAAATCCTAGTAGAAGTCCCTAAGGTGCTTTAGCAGGAATTTTTCTCTAACCTTAATTTTCACTACTAACCCATTTACCAGTTCCTTACTAGTTTTTAAATTCTTGCACTAATTAATATATTCTCCCATTTAAGTAACAAGTTCTCCTGCCACATTTTATCACACGAATCACTGAAACCTAGATAAGTGAGACCTACTGCGTTTTTTAATACCTATCAATTGCCTTATCAAAGAAAGCTTTCAGGATAAAGTAACATTTTCTACTTTTGATGTATTTACATACTATCTATGTCAGAATTCTGGAATAGAAATAGCGGAGCCTTAACAATATCAGGTTGTTTTTTTTCACTTTGAAAATGGTAGTTCCTACTAATTCCTGCTACTCATATTTCCCTGCTGTCAGCCTCATTAATTGCATTCAAACAGAAAAGATGCAATCTAGTTTTGGGAATCATGGCTTGTAATTTATACTCTGCTGTCACTGATAAGCCTCAAGTTTTTTCTCTCATTCTGTGTGTACAAAGAACCTTTTTGTTGCAAAATTTATCTCTGGTTTTGATAATGCATATGTTTGACCTCCGGCTTGAGGTGCCAGAAATGCTTTTTTGGGGCTTTATTATGCAGTTAAGCTTTCATTAGTTAAGTGTCTTTCTCTACAAATATGTAGTTGCTTGAGATGTAAGGATGTTTGGCTTAGGGGTTGGGTCTATGTTCCTGGCAATTTTAGACCCTTCAGGCTCTCAAGATAGCTGTTGAATTATTTTCCACAATCAGGTCTTCTTAGTGTCCTTATAAAGACCATTTATGAAATAATTTCCTATCCATTCAGTCACTTCCAGGTAAATAAACGATCAGCTGGTGTTTTTGGAGAGAAAGGGCTTTCATCTTAATTGCTGCCACTTGTGCAGTGACATACTTCAGGAAATGACATTTCCAGGGAAATATTAATATCCAGTTGATAGAAAAATTTCAAATATGTCTTGATTTTTAGTGTACCCATGAAAGCCCACAGTTGAGGATAAATCTACTCAATTGAGATAATTAGTACTGGTCCCAGTGCTCCAGCCCTACTTGCTTTGGCCAGATTACACTATGAAGCTGTTCCAGCCTCCAATAAAGGTGGCTGCATCTGTGTGGGTGTCATGGTTTGAGCCTGGTCGGTAACAAAGGACCACATGGCTGCTCACTTCCCCCTCCCACATTTCAAGAAGGCTAAGAGGAAATCCACTTAAAACCTCGTGGGTCAAGACTAGGACTTGTGGGATTCCACGTACCAATTACAGTCACAGGCAAAGCAGACTCAACTTGAGGAAAAAAAGAAATTTAATCCATCAAATAAAAACGGGGCAAAGAGAAAACAAAAAGACAGAGCTTACATACTTTACCCCACCTCTCCCTTCTTCCCAATATCTTCACCTTCTTCCTCCCCAGCAACACAGGGAAACAGGGAACGGGGTTTAGGGTCCATTTGTCACAGGTTGTTTTCTGCCCCTACTTCCTTCTCAGGGAGGATTCCTCACAGTCTTCCCCTATACCAATCTGGGGTCCCTCCCATGGGACAAAGTCCTTCATGAACCCCTCCAATGTGAATCTCTCCTGCAAGGCACAGTTCCTCAGGAGCAAACTGCTCCAGTGTGGGTGGCCCATGAAGCAAGGGACTACTTCAGGAACAGTCGTTGGGGTCCTCTATGACTTCAGGTCCACAACTGCTCCCCTGGGATCCTTCACAGACTGCTTCACAACTGCTCCTTCATGGGCTACAGGGGGACAGCCTGCTGTCTCACCACAGGACGTAGAGGCACCTCTGTTCAGGCCACATTTCTCCCTCTCCTCCCTCATCGACCTTGGTATCTCTGCTCCTGCATTATCTGTTATCTCTCTCTTCCCTGTTATTATTCTCTCTCCTCTCCTCTGCCCTGGTTTTATAAGCGTTGTTTCCCCTTAATCTCAGAGGCACACCCATTGTCAACAATGGCCTCAACATTATCCAAAGGTGAGGCCCATCATTTCGCAGCTGTGGGAGCAGTCAGCACCTACTTACAAGAGCCATTCCCTGGGGCCCCTCCCCCACCACCACCAAAAGCATCACACCAATCCAGAACAGAAGGGCTGCTTTATCTCCCGTGATGATGGCACAGAGTGCACCCTCAGTAAGTCTGCAGAGAATGCTAAACTGGGTGGAAGTGTCAAGCTGCTTAAGGGTAGGGAGGCTCTGCAGAGGGATCTAGACAGGTTTAATCCATGGGCAAAGGCTGATTGTATGAGTTTCAATAAGGCCAAATGTTGGGCCCTGCACTTTGACCACAACAAACCCTGTCAGTGCTACAGGCCTGGGGAGGGTTGGCTGGAGAGCTGCCCAGCAGAGAGGGACCTGGGGGCTGCTGATGGGCAGCTGGCTGAGCATGAGCCAACAGTGTGCCCAGGTGACATCTTGGTCAAATGGGATCCTGGCCTGAATCAGGAATGGTGTGACAAGCAGAACCAGGGAGGTGATTTTACCCTTGTGCTCAGCCTTGGTGAGGCTGCACCTGAAGTACTGTGTACAGTTTTGGGCACTGCAGTACAGAAAGGACATTGAGTTGCTGCAGAGGGTGCAGAGAAAGGCTGCCAGGCTGAGTAGGGGTCTGGAGAACATGTCTTACAAGGAGAGGCTGGTGGATCTGGGGCTGTTCAGCCTAGAGAAGAGGATGTTGAGGAGGAAGACTTTATTGCTCTGCAACCACCTGAAAGGAGGTTGCAATGAGGTGGGTGTTGGCCTTTTCTCCCTAGTGACTAATGACAGGACAAGAGGAAATGGATTCAAGTTTTGGCCTGGGAGGTTCAGATTATATTTTAGGAATGATTTCTTCACTGAAAGAGTTGTGAAGCATTGTAACAAGTTGCCCAGGGAGGTGGTGGAGTCACCATCCCTGGAGGTGTTTAAAAATGTGTAGAGATGGCATTTCAGACACATTTATAGTGGTGTAAGACTGATGGTTGGACTTGATGATCTGAAAGGTGCTTTGGTGGGTGGTCCCTGATATCCTTTTGCCCTTTTAACCAAAACTGTCTAATTTCGTATGTACTGACAGATTTTCTCTGTTATCATACATGCCAGAATTTTTTATCCATGTTGAGATTTTTTTTTTCCCATTGAGCTGAACACTTAAAAGCCCAGAAAAATTTTGGTTCTTTCAGGTCACAATCAGTCCACTATAAGATGGACTTTGCAATAAGATTATAAGATTGCACATTGCATTGAGAACAAAAGTTGGTTCTTGGATTTCCCAGAAATGGTATATAGGAGTAAGAAAAACTCCTGGGCAAATTTGGGATTTTAATAAAAAAGATCACCAACAGAAATAAATAAATAAATAAAAATTAAAATTCCTGATGTGTTTTTTTGTTGTTATTCCACTGAATGTGAATCCTGTAGCTTAGTGGAAACAATCTCTGAAACCAGAAGCAAAAAAGATGACAGAATTAATTAACAATGATAAGAGCAACAGAGGAGAATTATAGCAACAGAAACAACAACAACAAAACCAACAACAATAATAGTAATAACAACTATTATTGTTATTATTACTTCTGTGTATCTCAATGTATAACCAGAAACTTAATAGTAGGAAGAAACACATCAAGCTCATGCATGCAAAGAACATTTCTACTGGAAGTAGAATTCATAAAGCAGTTTCTCTAAGATTAGCCAAAGACCAATTATCCCAGTGGGATATTGAAAGCAAAACTATCTTCTTGAAGTGACTGAAGGAGAATGTTTAAGGGTGAGATGAGTGGAGATGACCCAGAAAAAGTTAGAAAGGTGAAAACAGAGAATTTAGCAATGAAGAAATTTCCTGATTCTGAAGAAGAGCATGTGAAAGCAGAACAGAACACATGGGACTCTGAACCTTATAAAATTTTTAAAAGATACACTCAACACAACTATTTCTGTCACATAGAATAGTGCTGCAGGCTTGTGTGCAAAAAGTCAGGTCAGATGCTAACCAAGAATGAGCAGCCTGGTTCTAGGACACTTGATGTTTTATCTGTAATTGGCTTACGCTGTGCAACATCTGTACTGCTGTGTTTTTTTGTGTTACTGTTTTCAGTAAATCTGTCTGTTACTGGCTGCAGTTTCTCTGAGTTGACTAGAGATTTCTGATACTTACCAGTTATATAGTAAGGCAGCAAACAGGGAACAGTAAAAATTATATAGTTGAGGAGACATGCCTGCAACTCCAGCTAATACCTTGACCCAAACATTCGTTCAAGGACTTTGGGGTATATTTGAGAACTTGTCTGTCTAAAGCAAGGAGCCTTTCTTGACTTGGAGTATGGTATCTTGTAGGGTAAAAGAAAACACTTGGAACAGACATCTAGGCTTGCTTGTGGTTTTCATTTTTCTTATCTTGAAAGATTCATGACTAGGTCAAAGTGAACATTGTGTTTAAGAAAGCTAAAAATATTCTTTGTAAATTAAATTCAAATACAACTGTATTTTACAGGTAAAATTTACAGTACACTGTGTGATGCTTTTCCTCTCATGCATTTTTTTAAACTCATTAGTTCTTCCATATGTGGCATACTTCTCCAATGTCATAGATCTATAGACACCAAAATAAAAATATAATACAAAAAAAAATTACCCATTTTTTTCATGTTATACCTAAATTCTGTTTATGATTTCACATTAATTATGAAACTTCATATGTATCATTGGATTTTCTGTCAGGGTGCTTACAGGAATAATGCAAAATTATTCCTTCGTGTTCTGATATGTCTTTATTGAACCTTTTATTGGTTGACTTATTCATGTTTATTAGGATCATTAACTGTGAGATTAGTTAGGCGATGATTGCTATAAAAAGTCAAAACATTTAATGACATTGTGTCAATATACTGTGTATTTTAAAATGACTGGTAAGTAATTAATGTGTATAAACGAGGAATTATCTAGAAGAGACTTAGTTCTAGATTTGTGTAAGATCAGGACTAGATTATTTTTGTTGTTTGGGTATTTTTTGTGTGTACCTAACAGTTTATTTCAGAATTAATATTTTCGTGTTTCTCTGTGGCAGCAATTCATTACCTTTCTAAAATCAAAAAGTTTCCAAATTAGCTCATTTTCCAAAATTTAGCATGGGATATGAAATCACAAATTACTCCCAAGATAGTTAGAAACCTTGAAAATATAATTTCAGTGCATTTCATCAGAGAATATGTCCCTATAATCTTCATGACTTCTCAAGGATTATGGCAAGCAGCCTCCCAGCTGTGTCAGCCAGCTCTCTTAACACTCTTGGGTGGGTAACATCTGTGTCCACTGATTTAGAATCACAGAATTAATTTGGTTAAAAAAGACCATAAAGATCACCAAGTCCAGCCATTAAGGTAACCCTGCAAAGTCCACATTAAACCATGGCCTAAGCACCACATTTACATGTCTTTTAAATACCTCCAGGGATGATAATCCACCACTTCCCTGTGCATGTCAACCCTTTCAGCAAAGAAGTTTTGTCTAATAACTAACCTAAATCTGCCACTAGCAAAACCTGAAGCCATTGCCTCTTGTTCCATTGCTTATCACTTGGGATCTGTAAGAGACACCTCCTGTAATAGTTTGCATATCAGCTCTTCCTTCACTGATGGCAGGTCCTGTCTTTGCACCAACCTGGATTTTTGCTCCTGAGGCCTGGAAGTCAACAGTGCTGGTAAAGACAGAGATAAAGAAAGTGTTGAGAAGCTCTGCCTTTTCTGCATTGTTGGTGACTAATTGACCTCTCCTGATTAATGGTGGGCCAGTATTTTTCTTCTGTTTTTGCCTATTGTTTACATACCTGAAAAACCCTTTTTTTAATTTCTGGCATTTCTGGAAAATTTCAATTTGAGATGAGGTTTTGCATTTCTAACAGCATCTCTGCACACCCTGGTAATATCCTTATAGTTCTCAATGGGTATTCATCCATTTCTATATCTCTGGTAGGCTTCCATTTTGGTTTTGAGCAGACTCAGCTTACAGTTAAGCCAGAGGGGTCTCTTGTTCAGCTTATTTCCCTGACCTTTAAAGGGGATGAACTGCTATTTGTGCTTCCAGGAGAGTGTTCTTGAAGAACTGTGAGCACTCATTAGCTTCTTTATTAGCTTTCCCTGGAATCCGTCCCATCTGAGCACCGAGCAAGCTGAAGTTTGAACTTCTAAAATCTTAGTACTTCAGCATTTTCATCAGGATCTCAAACTCCACAATACTATAATCACTGCAGCTTTTTAACTATTTCTTGCAACTTGGCCACCTGATTCATCAGGTCATCAACCTGGGCACATCTTCTACAGGTACTTATATTTTCTCTTGGAAAAGTTTCTGGGCGCTGTTTGCAATCTACTGTCTGTATTGGTGTCTCCTTCCTTACCAGTTCTGTCTGGCTGGAAGTGTCAGACATCTCAGGACTTTCTCTGTAGAAACACTGGTCTTAGCTCTGAGGTGAGTGCCCACCATTATGGCAGAGACCTCTTGAGGTGGTAATGTTACTGCGCCTTTCCTGTGCACCCTTATACACACCTTTCCATGAAAACTTCCATGCCACACCTTGGTGAACTCCCATCCTCTCTTTGTCCACTCTGTTGACAGCACTCCTGGTTGCCAGTACACCCTAGACCACTTTTTATAGGTGATTATGCCAGACCATTGCTCTGGCTATGGCCAGCCTGGTCAGCACCTCCTGTGAGACCTATGGACCCTCCATGATTTCTCCACAGTCCTGGCCTTTCACTGCCTCGTGTTATCCTCTGTGGGCTAAGATTTACCACTCCATTGCAGGCTGGGCTGTCCGGCTTCAGAGCAGCTCCCCTAGGTGTTTACATTTCATTTGAATCTCCTGCCATTTCTCTTACCAAGGCCTCTTCTGAATTTCCATTTAATTGTTTGAATAAGAGTTCTCATTTTGAACATCTGCTTTAAAACAAAAATTCATACATTAATGTATAGCTGACTTCGTAGATTTGCCAAGATAAACATCTTAACACCTTCATATCACATTGCAAGGGACAGTTCAATGCCTATGCTGTTGCCGGTTTACCAAAGTATTATGCAAAGAGAACTATTACCTGAATATATTCAGAAGCTTGTTTTTTTTGTTTCAGTGGCATCTGATGAATTATCATGATTCTGGTATCTTCAGTGGAGACATAAGATTGACAGAAAACATTTCTAATCTCTTGATTAGTCATCAGCTGGTAAGCAGTATCTCATATTTTTATAGTTTTCACTCACCTCCAATGAATTGTTAGGTTGTTTTGGGTAAATAATAGTTTTTAAAATGAATTCAACATTCTTTTCCCTTCTTTTTCTATAAAAGAATTTTCCCCTGATGTCTGGTGTACCTTTAAAGTCTATAACACATTCAAGGCAGCATTCATAAGCACTTTAGCAAAAAAAAAGCATTTTCTTGATATGTCTATTCAACATCTCTTGGTGCTGTTCAGTGACCTCTATTAATCTCAGAATGTGAACCATAAATAGGAATGAGAATTCAATGGATTGTCTGTAACAAATATATTGCTCCACTAGCTTGATAGAGATGGTCAAGAATGGTGTTTGGCAATTAATTACTAGAGTTAGTAAATCCAGTTAAATGTTACCAGAATATCTAGATACTATTAGTATATGCCTCTTTGTTTTTCAAATTGTCTCATTTTTCTTATTGTTTTACATATTTAGTTCTTCATAACAATATCTTCTTTCAGGTTTTTTGTTTGGTTGGTTTTTTCATTTATTTCCTTATGGAACTTTGCAATCTACTTATTTGAAGATGATGCTCTTGTAGTCTTGCTATAACTGTTGGCTGTATAATTATTTTTTTTTCATTCTTATACTTTTGATTTGTTTCTAAGCGTAAAGAAAACTGGGCTGTTGGGAACTAAAGAAGTTTAAGATTTGAAGTAAGGATATTAGAGAGAAATATAAAATTGAAAAATATAAATATATAAATGATAAAAAAAAAAAGCTGAAATGAGGGGATGGTAGCTACAATATTTAAATAGTACTTTACAGATTCTACTCAGAAAATAGACATAACATTTTAAGTTATGCTGGTAGACTTTCTAGAACTGATGCAAGATCTAAGTCACTTCTCTTGAAAACATAGTGATTTTTTTTCCTCCCAGAATCTGTAAGTGTTATTTTAATTTTCGGAAAAATATAAAAAATAGCTAATTATTTGCTAATTAGTTCAGTCTGAGTTCAATTATGTGGTCTCAAAAAATGTATTTTGATCTCTTTACAAAATGCTATTCTGTTCTTAAAAAAAGCGCAGCCCATTAAAACTAGGAGAGTTTATTTATTTGCTATTTGATGAAACAGAAATTATGATGTTATTGGTGGAAAACTTTTCTAATGAGTCACTACAATAATATAATATAAGTTCACCAATCAACAATATAAAAATACAGATACAAAATTCCCTGTAAGAAGAAAGTGCCAGGATTATTTATTTCAGAATTTGGTAGCTCAACTATATTGTGTCATTCATTACAATTTCACTTACGTAATAATAATGAAATGAGAATTTTATTCTCATTTTTTTAATGCTGTTTTATTGATTTAAACGTAAAAAATCCCAGCTCTTAATTGAACTAATTGAATTGGTAGGCAGGATCATGAAAATGTTTAACTCAGTGATCAATTTTAAACTCAGGAAAAAAAAATTAAAAAATCTGGTATTAGAAATAAAAGAAAGAAAAATTGAATTTCTTATTGGAGGAGCTATTTAGTGTATGGTGAGAATAGCTGTAGAAATTTGCTAATGAGGGATGTTTGGGATTTTATATCTCTGTAAGCCTTTAAATACAGCCTGAATGTATATGTATTTGTAAGTTAAAATATTTTTTCTAATTTCAAAACCAGTTAATGAAATTTAGAAGCACAGAAATTACTACATGAGAGTGAGCATCTGTGTCATTCAAAATATCAGGCAAAATGATTCCACTTGCTTCATTTTCATACGTATTCAAGAAGGGAACCTATTCCTATCCACCTGCTCACTGCCTGAGAAAATTAACATAAATCACGTGGGTGGGTTTTTTGGTGGTACTATATCCAAGTAACTGAGTGTGCATTGTAGCACATATGTAATACTGAGTTAGAGGAGTAGAACATTTTAAGCACAGGAATGATACCCATGTTTTTTCAATGTCATTGAATGTCATTACTTTCTTTCAACACTTAAATTTATTAACTTTGGTTTTCTTTGTTGTTTGATTTTATCATATGAACATAAAAGCAAAAAAGCTCTTATTGATAACAAAGCCAGTTTAGAAAACAAGAGAGTGATTGATGTCAGTGAGCCACAGCTAAAGACATTGCTGCTTGAGTAGTGTGACAATGTTCATGATACCATTGAGTAGGTTAAAGTGTAATGTAAAGAGGTGGAATAAAGGCATTCATTTTTAAAGGTCTCATCAGATGACACACTCAAAAATTCATGATCATTTTTCTGGATTATTACAATTGTGTACCTTTTCAAGTCCTTTGAAGAGCTTTAGCTGTGCAGCTCCCTTTTGTGTCAGCAGGAGACAGGTCTTTCTGTGATAAGATTTAGCTGACATTTTCAAATTTTGTTACTGAGCAGCTCAAACTTTGATTACTTTTATTATGGCATGCTATGCAATCTGAAAGTATGTTTAAGCAATAAGTAGACTCATTAAGTAATGAAGCAAATGGTTTAATTTTTCATATTGTCTTAGCAGTTTAATTTTCGTATAAAATTTTTATGTAATATAATTCTCTGAATGCTCAACAATGTTTTTTTAATATCTCAATGATACTACTATTTTATCTTCATTTTTTCTTTTGTTTAACTAAAGATAAAAGAAGAATATTTGGTTTTGGAACCTTGTTACTAAGAGAACAAAACTACTTCCATCTGAGTTGATGTTAAAATTTCTATTTATGATATTAATTTTAGGACTGAATTCTATGGACCTGGTACTGTGCTGTGAACTGCAGTAAATGAGCAGTAAATACCTGTCATGTGTGCTTTTATGAAAGAAAAAATAATCCATCTCTTGCAAATATTTGATGTTTTAATAAAAGTTTTTTGCATGTAAGAGAAAGATTATGGTGACAAAAAGCAAAAAGTTGTGCTACAGTGTGAGGGAATAAACCATCAGCTGTACTACTGCAGAACTTGAACCTCCTGAGCCTAAAGGAAAATGATCTGCTGGCCAGAATCCAGTCATTTCAGTTTGAAGGCAAACTGAGCCATGCAAGAAATTAAGACATATTTCTATTGTGTTACTGTTAGAAACTGTATGTTTTCTAGTAATACTGGAAAAATTTTTATGGTTTTAAGGATGTTTCATCACATCTCCACTGCCCAGGAAGGATGATTTGGTCTGTACACAGTAGGTTGGCTTTATGTTATAGGAAGATTTTGTTTTGGCACAGAATGATCATCTTTTGATTCAGGACAGTTTAAGAAGTCTAAGAAGTATTGTCATGATGCAGTGTGTTGCCCAGCTGCTGTACTTCATTCTGAAGAAATGTAAACAGTCTAAAATTCAAGATGCATTTTAAAAATGTGTGGGTGACTTACAAGTTGGTGGAAGCACTTGTAACATGTATTTTGAATTCATTTTGTCACTGGAGCATAATGGAGTTCTAGATTAGGAACTGTCATATTGTCATATGTGAAAAAAAATATGAGGTGAAGTTGCATATGTCTAGAAATGAATATATATCTTAAAGAAGGAGCTTCACAGAAAAATGTTATTCAAAGACTTAATTGACTGATCTGTGACTAAAGGTTAGGAATGC
This sequence comes from Heliangelus exortis, assembly GCF_036169615.1. Lineage (NCBI taxonomy): Eukaryota > Metazoa > Chordata > Aves > Apodiformes > Trochilidae > Heliangelus > Heliangelus exortis. Next base: position 75,007,089 of record NC_092423.1, read on the forward strand.
ATAAGTGTTCATGTAACAGTGATAGAAGACAATTAATTCTGACCCAGACCTGTTAGCTTTTGTAAATGCAATTGAATTTCCTAGACATAAAGTGCACTGTCTAGGTGTTGCAAACTTTAGATTTGACTGCTAAAGATGAGAGGTTTAAGGGTTGATTTTTATGTTTAATGTTGTTTGGTTTTTTTAAGAAGAAAAAATAAAAGCTGGGTATTTAGGAAAATATGCTCATGCGTTAAGTTTAAATTTTCCTGTAGAAATCTAACAGGAGTGTTTGAATGGTATATTTCAATGATAAATATTACAAATGCAGTAGGCATTGCATGTGGGCATGCAATTCCTTATTGCTTAAGAAAGACTCATGTTTAGACTTAAGCATCTTGATTCAGGTTCTACAATTCTAAACAAATGTAAAAGAGAAGGGATGTGAGGTAGACATGCTGTGAGAACTGGAGAAGATTTTTGTTGCAATATGAAGACAGGCTGTGTGTGTGATTAATATTCAGTGAGGCCAATGAAAAGTTAATTCAACTAATTTAAGTAACAGAACATCCCATTTTCTTTTGCCCTCCCAGTATAGATGCTATGTTCATCTCTGTAGTGGTTCATATCAGATAGTTGCTGCACAACTGCAGCTGCTGACAGTGGGAAAAATGTTGTCTTTGCTCTTACAAGTACTCTTTGAAGCCTACAGAGCAACAGTGGCACAGACTGTTGGTAATAACTGAAATTACTTTTCTGAAAGTAACTTATCTCATCCCAACACACCTTATATTTCTGTCTGCTGTAATTTTCTTTCTTGTGGCACTTTCTGGAAATACAAAGAAAACTATAGTGAATAAGTATAGAGTGCAGGATTCATTAAAAGCTGTTTGAACACTGTGCACAGGATGTGACAGGAGAAGCACACAGAATGAATATTGATTTGTAATGTTTGTTGGGAATGGGAAAATGATGTATTACAGAAGTTGGCCTTTGATTATTTAACATATTCCTTCTGATTTTACTGACAAAAAATCTGTTTAGAACTGTGTACTCCTACAGGAATATGAAGAATCCTCTGTATTTTAAAAAATTGTTAGAAATGGATTAGCAGGAATCTGTGTGCTCATTAAGGGATAGCTGCTGTGCCTTTTCAGTAAGAGGGCAGCAGGCAGATTTCTGGTTCTTGTTTTTGTTTTTTGTTTTGGTTTGGGGTTTTGTGAGTTTTTGTTGTGTGTTTTAGTTTCTTTTTTGTTTTATTTTGTCTGTATTTGGGGGGGTATTTTTTTTTTCTGTGAGACTGAAAATTGAATGCTCCTGCTAGAATGCATATTCAAGAGAAGAGGAATATAAGGGGATTTCCTGCACTTTCTGTTGTGTGTTTTGAGGTTTTTGTGTCTGTACAAATCACAGTTGAGTGTGTCTGAAAGTTGGCTAAAAGAAGTTTACCCTGTTTGTGTGCCCCAGAAGTCCACACAAGGACTGTGAATTTCAACAATCAGCAGTTGAAATTGAAGCAGTTGGGAAAAAACAGAGCAGCAAAGGAGTTGAATAAGGTAATTTCTGAGGAATGTTTGCCTCTGTTGTTCCCAGTTTTCTCAAGTAGTCTGGAAATATTTTTTTTTAAGAACACATGGAAAGGTGAAGTTCAGTTTATTACTCTACAGTATAAGTCAGTATATTTTTCATTTTTTTCTCATTCTTGAGTGCCTTCTCTGTCTCTGTGAGTCTTTGGATTCTGGGCAGAATTTAACAGAAGTTGACACAAAGGGCCTCAATTTTTCTTTGCAGCATGAATCAGCAAATGCTGATTCAAGACTGGGTCTCCTGGGACATCAAGAGGCGTCAGATGAGAAAAATGGAACTGAGCAAGGCTGCTCTCATTTGAACTGGCTACAAAAATCATTGAGCTACTATTGAATAGGGCATATCCTATTACCACTATCACCTTAAAAATACAAGGGGCGGCTTCTACTTTTTTCTCTGCAGCTTGGTCTGATGTATGTACTTAGTTAACTGATTAAATTGTACTTTGGTGCTATTTTAATATTTCTCTACTTCATTGTCAGAGATGAGCATAAAGAGTGAGAGAAGACTTTCCTGGATTTTTTTGCAATATTTATTGCTTCTAAAGGAGTACATAGCAGGAGGAATCACTGTATAATTCTGTAACTTCCTTAGGCTTTCCATGCCATATTTGCATCAGCACACAATAAAGATGAAGTATGCAGTGCAGACTAATGGGAAACATCTAAATGCTTGTGGATTTTGTTCGTTATTAATTATGTTCAGACTCTGAGGAACTCATTATTTAAAAACAATTAAGTATCCCTTGATGAACTATACCTAGTTACCATAATTGTTGAAAACATTTTTGAGAGATTGTTTCTGAATACTTATTGTGATATGTGCCCAAATTTGTCTATATGTTTTGAGAAGAAATTAATTAATGTTTAGTCATATATGGACAGGTATTAAAGGATACTGTACTTTCATACAGCATCCAGTGTTTAAATACCAGCAGCAACCAACTTTAATAATCTACCTTTGCCCTGTGAAGAGTATTTACAACATGCATCAAGTGTCCTTACTTTCTGACTTTTAATATGAAGCAGTCTGGTTCTCAGAAAACTAAGTTTTAGTTGTAGTACAGAGAACAAATGGGCAGAAGTACCATGGTTATTTTGTTATGTAAATATGTTTTTTATTTACAGATGTACACTTCATGCAAAATATTTTTAAACAAGATTAGATTCACTGAGACAGAGGCTTGGTCCAGGTTGCCTGGTGTTGTGGTTCAGGCTCAGCCGGTGCCCACCAGGTCCTCACTCCCTCACCCCCACCTCCACTGTGTGCCAGGGAGGAGAAAATCCACTTCTCATTAATCAAGGGAAGAACAGAGAGGGTTTCACTGCCCAGTTATGGTAATAGGCAAAACCAGGTTCAATTAAAGAAGAAAAAAAATAATTTCATTTATCAGGAGAAAAAGCAAACATGGCCAGATCTTAATACTTTCCCTCCACCCCTCCCTTCTTCCCAGGCCCAAATTACATCACTGCTGCCTCCCCCTCAGGGCACAGGGAGGGGCAGGGGGGGTTAGGGTCAGTTCCCCACACAGTGTTTCTGCCGCTCCTTCCTCCTCAGGAGGAGGACTCCTCACAGCTTTTCCCCACTCCAAGGTGGGGTCCTTCTCATGGGAGAGTCCTTCATCAACCCCTCTGACATGAGTCCCACCAGGTTCAGTCCCACAGGAACAGACTGCTCCAGTATAGGCTGCCCACAAAGTCAACACATGCTTCAGGAATCCTTCATGGCAGCAGATCCCTGTCTGTCCCACCGTGTTCCTTCAGGGACTGCTCCACCATGCTTCTTTATGGGTTGTAGTCCAACAGCCTGCAACCCCATCATGGGCTGCAGGGAAATCTCTGCTTGTGCACCTTCTGCCCCCCCCTTCCTCACTGACCTTGGTCTTTCTGCTCTGGCATTGCTCTCATCTGCTCCTGTCTTCTGCAGGTTTTTTTGTTTTTTATTTTTGCAGTTTCATTTTCCCTTTCTTGAATATGTTCCTTGCAGAGGCACACCCACCTTCCCATACCTGCTTAGCCTTGGCCAGAGGCAGGGCCTGAATTCGAACTGGGGAAGCTTCCAGCAGCTTCTCACTTTCTGCCAAATGCTGGTTAGAATTGTTGGGTTTTTTCTTGTTCTTAGTAAGATGCTTTAAGAGATGTTCTATGGTAATGTGTTGACTCTGAGCAGTAAGACATGAGATAGATGAGATGAAATGAGATGGTTACTGCTTGGTTTTTTGACATTATTTATTATACATTATTTTAAAAAATTACCATGTAAAATCAATTCTGTCATTTGTACCCATGACTTCCTTGCTTCCATTTAAGGTACCAATGCTCAAAAATTTCAGTACGCATGCCCAAAGAGTAAGGGGTATGTTATTAGTCCCTCTAGCCTACAGGGAAGTATTTTCATATGCTAATATCTCACTAATATGTTATTACAGTGAATCCAATTACTCAGTGTTTTTCTACCCAGGGCTCAAGCCTGTAGTCAAGCTGTGGGGAGTACTCCCTCCCATCTTTTTCATCTGCCTTGCAGATGTCTTGCAGACCTGTCTCAAGGCTGGGCTGTTGACTACATGGGACATGTTTTTCTTCAGCTGGAATCTGGTTTTGTCTAATTCTTACTGTTTCACTGCTGTGTGAGCCCTGTTTTATTCTGCATGTCACTTGTTCTCTTTTATGTGATTTTTCCCAAAATGTGATATTTTTTTCCCTAGAATTTTACTTATTTCCATTAGTTAATGGCATCAGTCCTTTTAGTTTTCCTCTATAAGTTGTATAAGACAAGAACATTGCTTGCATGTTCTTGATCTGTGCGAAATGCTTCTACATACTTCCATTTGGGCTACTAGCTGAAATTCAAACATGAATTTTAAAGAATGGAATTTGTACTACCTTACTTTTATTTGGACATTCATTCCAAAGCAAACCAGAGCAAGGCTGTACTAAATCAAAATGAAAGCCCTTTGTACTTTATGAGGTGTTGTGCTGTGAAGAGTCATTTGATACATACAGACAGGCTCCAGCTCTGATGAGCTCCTGTTTTGACTTACAGAGGCAGAAAGTGATTTATATGAGCTGTCAAAGTGTTAACGTTAGTAATGCTTTCTTTGTCAGTGCTCTGAGAATTAAGTTGCTTGGGTATTGAATATAGAATGCAATGAAGTAGGAACTGTATTTAAGGGCAGTATGAATATTTATGTAATAAAAAAGGTATGTCATCAGATAGCAGCTGTAGAGAGGATTCCCCCCAAAGCATTTATAGATGTTATTCATGTTTGGTTGCTTTGGGTTTTTTTCTCGACAGAATTTAGCCCATATAACTAAGAGAAAACTAAATTATGTACACATTTATTATCACGTAGTTTAACCTATCTTTGTATTCTTTCCAAAAACAGAAGACTCCATTTTTTTTACCCCTTCATAAATTAATCTCAGCTACACTAACTAATCTCATTGCCTGGTTTTGTTTGGAAGGTGCTAGGAAAAAAGCATTTGGATTTTTGTCAATATCATATTCTTACATAAACAATCAATCTGCACTGATGAAAGTAGTAATACTATATGTAAGGAAGAAAAGTACATTGATCATCTTGCAAGCTTCATCTTTAATGTTATACTCCCGAGTATAACCTTGCAACCAAAAAAGTTCAGAAACAGATTTCTGCTTATTTTTATTTCCTCTGTTTTAGCCTACTCAGTTTGTTTTGAGGCTCTGCCTTTCTAAAATGTTTGGGAACTTGTTTGTCAGTCTCAAGTTGATTACACAGACATGAAAGAATTCAGAATAGCAAAGTCATTTGTGGAAACACTGATACTCAGATGTTTTCTCTGGAGAACTGGCCTCATCTCTAGAAGAAATTTTGTTTTTTGATGTTATTTTATGTCATAATACTTAACTTGCAAAGAGTACCTTGCCATTTTTATATATTCTTATTTATATTTCTTCTCAACAGAAGTGGTTATAGTTATTCCCTACCGTTATCTGCTAAAACAAAGCTAACTGGTAGAAGGACTTCTGTTTCTCATGATATGCTTTTCTATCTTTCAGCTATTGCTTTCTGAAACTTATTTTACCAATGTGATAACTGAAGTGTTAGTGTCAGTGGTCTATAAACAGCAAAAAAAAAAAAAAAATAAAAAAAATAAAAAAGGAATTCGGGAAGAAGGAAAAGCCTTGGCTTATTGTTCCTGTTGCTTGCCATTAATATTTCAAGGAAAATTTCCAATGAACTTGTGCATGGGAACAGTGCCTACATAGCAGATGGTTATGAGCATAAGCATACAGAAGACCCTGTCCATGCTGTTCACTGAGGGCAGACTTCCCAGATTAAAATTTCATGTATTTGTAACTTTTGTGCCAATAATTGAGAAATACGCTCCTATAAGCACCTTATTGTTGCGGCGAACCCTTCTCTCAGGGACACGGCTCTTCTCAGGAGCTCTCTCACCAGCCATTTCTCTTCCCAGGCATCTCTTGTCTGATTCTGCTTCTGGGAGCATGCCTTTTATTTTGCCCTTCAGCCCCGCCCATTTCCGACTGGGGCAGGCCCTAATTATTGGGCACAGCTGGGCCTAAGCTCCTGGTTCATTATCGGCGACACCTGGTGACTTGTGGTTCTCACTACACCTTATAAAGAAAGTTAACTTTGAGAAATATCTTTTCTTATATTATAATAATATTACAATATTTCTTATTTTCATAAAGTCTCCCATGAAGATAAACCAGACTGGTTTTTTTTGTTTTACTGCATAAAATCTTAACAGAAATTTAAAAAATGTCTTTTTAAAATCCTGATTTGGCAAATACTAAAATAAGACCAAAAAGAAGTAAATGTATTATCATGTAACAGAAGATAAGTTATTACATAAAACTAGCATAGCTGTGCACAAATTTTCATAGAGCTAAATGAAAATGAGATTCAGCGGTTCCCGAGATAATATTTTTTTTCTTTTAAACGACTTTTATAATTAGGTCCTACATACAGTTCTTATCTAAATTGTTAGATTAGTGTACAGAATGTCACCATTTGTTTGCTTCATGAGAGTGTGTTTCTCTGTTGTTTCTCATGAGAGAGACTTTTATCATTCTTACTTTTTTTCCACAATACTGCTGTGTCTGTTGATAAAATCAGCAAACAGTTCCAAGGTAATCTTTTCTAGATACTTGATCTTAAATCACATTTTTCTTATCAGCTACAGGAATGTATAATTTGAGATAAACATAGATATTAAAGCTACTTAGCAATCCTGGTTAAGTGAAACAACCAACAGGTGGTCTTAAAAGCCTTATATAAAAGAAAATTTATGGAAACAGACTACAGCATTTGAATAAGGACAATTTTTATTTTCAATTTTTTAAGGCTGCTTAAAGAATCACCAAAAAAGGTATCAGGAAAAGGTGATTTTAAAACAGATTTAATAATGACTTAACAAGGTTCATTCTATTACTATGTGGAAGGGATGTGTAAGGGTTGGATTTGGAATGAAGTGACTTGCAAAGAGATCAGGGGAAATTATACAGGCATAAGAAGAGATTTAGTCAGGATTGGGTTGGGGTAATTTACACAGGGAAAAGAGTGAGGAGGGCCCTTCTATTGGGTAACAAGATTGCTTCTGTTGAGTCACAAGGTGGCCTCCAGATATGGCCAGCAGTTTATACCTAAAGAATCATAGAATCATCAAGGTTGGAAAAAACCTCTAACATCATCAAGTCCATCGGTTCACCCTACAACCCATAACCACTAAACCATCCACTGTAGCTCTTCATCTACCCATCTTTTGAACACCTTCAGGGATGGTGCCCCCACCACCTTCCTGAGCAGCCTGTTCCAATGCTTTACCACACTTTCTGTGTAAAAGTTTTTCCTAATTTCTAACCTGAACCTACACTGGTGGAGCTTTACCCCATTTCCTCTTGTCCTATCACCGGTCACCAGGGACAGCATCTGTCTCACTACAACCTCCTTTCAGAGTTGTAGAGAGCAATGAGGTTTCCCCTCAGCCTCCTCTTCTCCAAGTTGAACCGCCCCGGTTCCCTCATTCTCTCCTCATAAGGCCTGTTCTACAGGACACTATTCAGCTTGGTCACCCTTCTCTGCACCCTCTCCAGCACCTTGATGTCCCTCTTATACTGCTGTACCCAAAACTGCACACAGTACTCCAGGTGCGGCCTCACTAGCACAGAATAGAAGGGCAGGATCACTTCCCTGTTACCGCTGATCACACTGTTTCTGATACAAGCCAGGATGGAGTCGGCCTCCTTCGCCAGCTGGGCACACTGTTGGCTCATGTTCAGATGGCTGTCGACCAACACCCCAGGTCACTCTCTGCTGGGCAGCTCTCCAGCCACTCCTCTCCAAGCCTGTAGCACTGCTGGGGGCTGTTGTGACCAAAGTGGAGGGCCCAACATTTGGCCTTGTTGAAACACAAACAGTTGGCCTAGGCCCATCAATCAAGCCTGTCTGTATCCCTCTGCAGAGCCTCCTTATCCTTGGGAAGCTCGCCATTTCCACCCAAATTAGTGTCCTGTGCAAATTTACTTATGGTGCACTCTATCCCCTCATCCAAATCATCAATAAAGATGTTAAACAGGAGTGGCCCCAGCACTGAGCCCTGGGGAATGGCACCGCTTGTAACCGGCCACAAGCAACATTTAACTCCATCTGGAGCAACTCTTTGGACCCAGCCTTCTAACCAGTTTTTTTATCTGGCAGAGCACATGCACTTCCAAGCCACAAGCAGACAGCTTCTACAGGAGAATGCTGTGGAAAGCCTTGTCAAAGGCTTTGCTGAAGTCCAGGCACACAGCATCCACAGCTCTTTCCTCATCGAATAAGCAGGTTGCTTTATCATAGAAGGAGATCAGGTTAACCAAACAGAACCTACCCTTCATGAACCCATGCTGACTGGGCCTGGTCACCTGGTTGTTGTGCAAGTACTGCATGACAGCACTCAGGATGATCTGCTCCATCATGTTCCCTGGGACTGAGGTCAAACTGACAGGCCTGTAATTTCCCAGATCATCCTTCTGACCCTTTATATATATGAACATCAGCAGCTTTCCAGTCTTCTGGTATCTCTCCAGTGAGCCAGGACTGCTGATAAATGATGGAAAGTGGCTTGGTGAGCACTGCTGCCAGGCTTTTAAGCACCCTTGGGTGCATCCCATCTGGTTCCATAGATTTTTGCACATCCATGTGGTGCAGCAGGTCACTGACCATCTCCTTCTGGATTATGCGGGGATCCCTCTGGAAGGTACCCAAATGTTTAAAATCAATGCTGCAATAGGAAAGAAAGTGCCAGATTGTCTCAGCCTATTGCATTTGCTATTGAAACAAGAACACTGTTGGGCACACTACTCTTGTAAGTAAAGAAAGAAAAATGTTGTTTGGTGTTAACATCACAACTTGTCTCTGTGGGTGGGGGGTCTGTAGCATCATACCTAAAATCACATTAGAAGTATATTTGGAATGATTAAATGAAATTTATTATCAGATTTTTACTGAGGTCAAAGTGATAGTATTTGAATGAAAGCATTATTAAATTTTTTTTTTGTTATTAACATCAGTGTAATTGTCCTGGTTTTGTTTAGACAGAATTCTAAAATAAATTTCTGCCCATAAAAAAAAAAAAATTTTGAGAGACTACTGAGTCCAGTTCTATGAGAACAAAAGAGACAAGATCCTGTGATATGCAGGTTTCTGTCAACAAATTATTATATATATTCAATAATATTAATCTTACTCTTCTTTCAGCTGCTGAGAATGTCATCTTTTGGAAATCTCATTGCTTCTTCGGGTAGTAATCTTTGCAAACTGCCAAGTAGCAACACTGACAGTCTAAAAAGTCTTGGTTCTTTCTAGGAGAAGATTGTTTTATAAATGCAAGTAATTTTTTTGAGTCATTTTTTGAAAACCCCATTCAAAACATGGACTACTTTTAGTCTGGATTACAGAAACAGCTGCAAATACTCCACTGGGTAGAACATTTGATTAAAACTTTTATGGGTTTTGGGTCTATTGCTGTGACTCAGCAGAGATTGGTTGACTGTATAAGGTACTACATTTTGAGTAAAGCTGGTAAAATCTTGTGCCTAATTAAGTCAGAGTAACTTGGAGGATTAATTCTTTCCTTTAAGACAGGGTTTTCTATAACCTTACTTGAACTTTTGTATTGAAAAACATGCTTATCATTTGCATTTTGCAGAATAGTGTATGGTGCCTTAAGAGGTAGGAGGGATATGAATTCAGGTATATAGCAATTCAGTTTTAGGGAGAATATGGAACCAAGAATTTTTGCTTTATTTTCAAATTTATTTTCGTCTCCTGCTTGTAGCATGTGTATCTCATGAACTCATTCCACCCTCCTGTCTCTTACAGAAAATGCTTGTTCTGAAAGGGTACTGCAAATGATTCTGTGTTCAGTTGCTCCACAGCAAGCAACTTATTCTGCTTTTTTACCTTTTATGGTTTTGTAACCAAGAGAAACAATAGCAAAGCTCCAATTTTCTCTTGTTTATTTATCTATATATCTGTCTATTTATTTTAATATGTTTATTATTGACATCTGATTGCATTACATAATATACAGTCTGGACCACAACAGAATAATTTAGCTTTAAGTAAAATGTTATCAGTTTAGCAAAGCTACGTATATTTTTGCTTGGTTTTAATAAATTAGCCATATCCACTTGTTCACCTGTTTTATTTAGTCACAAATCTTTGTCTAAGAAGTGAATTAAAATATCTCTATTTAAGATGTTAACAACATTAGCATTCACCATTAATTTAATAAAATTAACAAAGTTTAGCACATCTATTATAGCCTAGAACAATCTGAATGCTTGAATACTGCTTTGTCTAGAGAAAACCATTTCTAGCAGCACTGCCTTTTCCAAAGGAAAACAGAGTGAAAACTCCAAATGTTATGTTGATAAATATTTTGTAAAAACTGCTGATCCCATTGCATATGTGTGGATAAGGCATCTAGACACTGATATTCTCTTAATATTATTTATAGCTGCAGCAAAAACCAAATGATAAGTGCACTCAAGTGCACAGAATGTTAAGTGTTTAAGATGACGGCTTGAAAAGAGATCTACATACTCAGAGGAGAAAAAGCCTTGAGGGTGTTCACAGCAGGGAGAACCCCAGAGAGCAGATGAAAGCAGGTGTAGAAATGACAGAGTAATTCTTCTTTCTAGTGAAGATGTTGAGAGTTTAGTTCAAGGGATTGTAGTTTCAATGTACTCATTTATCAGTTTCGTTTCTTTGATTTCTGCTGTGATTAGAAAGTTTTATAATAAAATATTTAGTTCAGAGTAGATGCAAATTAGATCATCTGCCATAGTGACCTTGTATATACAATGAAGGCTCCACAAGAAAATACTCATTAATGGAAAAAAATCCTAAACATTCAATTATAGATTGTGTGGGGAAAAGAAATTAAATGGAATAGAATCCTAGAACATATGTCATAATAACAAACGTAAAATGGCCCATGATGCTTTCATGAAAGGTTAGTAAAATGCATATACTATATAGCAAAGGAAGACGTTTGTATACCATTAACAATGATAAACAATGTCTATCACATTTATTTGCCCTAAGAAAACTAACTTGAGTAACACTTAGATGAGCGGGGCATTTGACATGTCTGAGGGATGGGATGTCCAGAGGAACTCGAACAAGCTCATGAAGTGGGTCCATGTGAAACACATGAGGTTAAAAAGGCCAAATGCAAGGTACTGCACATGGGTCAGGGCAGTCCTGAGTAGCATCTGAGGGACTGAGGGCAGCCCTGCAGAGAAGGACTTGGAGATTCCAGTGGATGAAAAGCTGTACATGAGCTGGTAATGTGCTCTTGCAGCCCACATAGGCAACTGTGTCCTGTGATGCATCAAAAGAAGTGTGGTTAGCATATTGAGGGAGATGATTCTACCTCATTGCTCTGGTGAGACCCCACCTGGAATACTTTGTCCAGCTCTGGGGTCTCCAGCATAAGACACATGGACTTATTTGTGGAGGTCCACAGGAGGGCCACAAAAATGATCAGAGGGATGGAACACCTCTCCTATGAGGAAAAAAACAGAGTTGAGGTTGTTCAGCCTAGAGAAGCGACCTGATTGTGACCTTTCAATACTTCAAGAGGACTTAAAAGAATGATGGAGAAAAATTTTTTAGTAAGGCCTTTAGTGATAGGACTAGGACAAAGAGTAATGGTTTTGAACTAAAAGAGATGCAGACTAGACATAAGGAATTTTTTCATCATGACTGTGTCTGGGGAAAGGTCCATGTTCCTTGAAATGAAAAAAAAAAAAAAAAAACAGGGCTAAAACTTTCAGTTGTCTTTTTTTTTCTTTTCTGCTGACTAATGTTAATATCATGGGAAATAACCTGATCTTCTTGCTGCGTTATCTTTCCAGGGTTATTTGTATGAACATGCATGTGACACATTTTTTGTGGCTGTTGTGAAAGAATGAAGTTATTGGCCAGTGAATGAACAGTTCTTACAGTAGTTCTTCCACTAAGGTGTAGTAATGTTTGAAGTTGCACAGAATCCTAGTCTATCTCCTCATGTGTGTTTGCTATAAATTGGAATTTTTACTATTGTTGGCATCTTAAGGATTTCCTATATCAGTCTTTTCAACACTGGCAGAATCCCATTTCTGTCTATGCTTAGACACACTAAGAAATAACATAAACTTTGCTGAAAAAGGAATTGGATTTACTAGGATTTCTGTCAAGTCTTCCCTGCTTTGTACATCATAATAGCTAACAGAGAAGCATCATTCACAGTGCATGGACAAGGCAACTCAGCAGCAGCAGGAGTCTGTAATTTACTGTAAGGCATGGCACAGAATTACCTAACAGTTGCCAGGCTTGTATCTTACAAGTACAGCAAGAAGAGACAAAAAGGTTTGATTGTTTTTATTTTTGTATAATTTGTGTATAATTCAGAAAAAAATAAGCTGTAAGAATAGATTTGTAGTTTTAGGTTTATGGTTGGACTCAAGGGTCTTTTCCAGCCTTAATGAGGCTATGATTTTATGATTCTAATTATTTGCTACAAATATAATCTTGTGCTAGTGCTAATACAATCAGTAAAACTCTGATGTAAGTTAAACTTTGGATTTGTCTGCTTACTGAGACAATCAGATCTCTGAGTTTTCTGTTTAGTTCACCCAGAGAACAAGGCTGGTCAGTAAAAAATCCTCATCCAATCTAGTGGAGTCAGAGCTATCTCTACTTTCCATGTGGCTGCTACTCATAGCTTACAAGATGGCATGCAGTGTTGTAAGTTTCTTCGGTGGTTTGTTTGATTATTTATTTTTGTTTCATTTTTGTAACATATCACTGTCAAAACATTGCTGGCCATGCATATGCAGATTGTCTTGATTAATTAACCTATTAATTTCTTAACTGTAACTGTCAGGGCTTTGTCCTTGAGGAAGTAGCCGCAAGTCCACTCTCTCCAGATGTGACTGATCGTGTTCAGTTTGGTTGTAGCTTAGACAATATATTACAGGGTTACTGTGATATAAACAGACAGAAATGTTATTGCAGAAGTCATGAGAAACATTTACTGATTTTGCTTGCTACTGTCAGTTAGCAGCATCAGGTCTGACCTAGACAAAAGCCTTTAAAATGCAAACAGTAACAGAAGGCAAATATAAAGAAGAAAGGAGGGAAATTTGCTTTTGAATTTGTGAAAAATGAAGGGCAAGAGGAAGAAAGGGAGATTCATTTTTAAAGAGTAGGAAAATGTATTAGTGGCTATTAGTGGTTATTTGCTGGAAACAATGAAACATTAAATGTAAATGTCTGTAAAAATTGGGTTAGTCCATAACATTACCCAAGAACCTATGCTGAAGAGAACTAGTGGAGAAAAAGAAATGACATATGATCATAATTATAAGAGAAAGGCAGAACAATCTCAAGCATGTAGCATATAACAGAAACAAAAGGTGAGCTTCAGCCAAATGAAGGAAGTAGAGCACAGGACAAAATATGTATACCTATGTGAGAAAAGCTACAAAGCTATGTAGCCAAAGCTTTTTTTTGTTTGTTTGCTTTTGGTTTTGGGTTTTTTTAAGATGAATGGTAGGAGAGCGTAGCCAGAAAATTGATATGGGTTATATTTGAGAAGCAGGGTATGGGATACAAACCAAGTTGCTTACTAAGTCACGTGGTTTCAGAGGAAGAAAAGAATAGCTTCATATTTTTTATATATATATATACACACACTATGTCTGTGTGTATATGCATGCCTACATAGACACATACGAGAACTAGTTATGGGTCCCAATCTGCTTCAAATGTTCATTGATATTTTTTTTTAATTGTACACTTTTATTTTCTACTCTACTCTGGTCTTGTGAGACTCTGGAGTACGATGTACAATTCTGGAGTCCTCAACATAAGGACATAGAGATCCTTGAGTGTGTCAAGAGGAAAATCACTAAAATGATCAGAGGGCTTCCTTTTTTTAGGAAAGAATTCTTTCCTATGAGAGTGGTGAGATGCTGGCACAGGCTGCCCAAGGAAGTTGTGGCTGCCCCCTCCCTGGAAGTGTTCAAGGTCAGCTTCGATGGGGCTTTGAGCAACCTGGTCTAGTGGGAGGTGTCCCTTCCCATGACAGGGGTGTTGGAACTAGATGATCTTTAAGGTGCCTTCCAACTCTAGCATTCTATGATTCTGTGATTTTATTATTTGTTTGCCATAGTCGCATTTCATTCACTTATGTTTCTTCTCTCTTGGGTCCTTACTTTGATCAAATTTTTAGAATAATAAAGGAAACAAAACTTATGGATTTTTAGGTGAAACTTAAGCAATTTATCAAAGACACTATGTGGTATAATGCTAAAACTAATAAAGGTATAGGCTGGAACACCAAAGAGCTCTTTCTAATCTTAAATGTTTCTTAAATCCCATCACAAAATGCTACTGCTTCCCACAACCTGCTTTCTAACATTAAACTGACAGAAATGTAGGTGTGATATTTTCAACCTCTCCTCTTTAGGAATGCTAACCAACATGCTTCAGAACATACAGACATGAGACTCTTGTGAGTTTACTAATCTAAGATATATAATCTAGGCCTGAGAGTGAATCTTTTACTAATAGATAATTACTCAAATGAGTAAGTTCTAATGTCAACAACCATGCAGTAACTGTATGTTTGATGGAGCTCTACTGAGTCAGGAGGTGTGTCAGTTAATATCAGTAGGACTCAAATCGAGCCCTTGTATACCTAGTCCATATGTTTCTGTAGGTGGTGAAATTTCCCAACTCATAAATTTTTAGGTCTTTACCTAGAAAGTTGTACTGAAAAAGTTTCTTTTCTTTTCAAACTGATGAGAATAAAGAAGAGATTACACTGATTTTAATTGACCATGGTATGTTCAATTAAAACATCGTATGTTCAATAAAAATATTATCAGGCAAGATAGATTTTGAGACTAGTAAAATATTTAAATTTTTATTCCACTTTTTGGCTCCTTATTATAAATTGATATAGAGAAATAATTCAGCCATGCAGATTTGTAACAATTTTCAAATATTTTCTTATTAGTTGTACACAGATTTTCCGTTAACTGTGCTGATGCTGGCCACCTTCTTTAAAGCTCTCATTGCAAATGTGCCATATGAAGATTTTAGCAGTCTTAACAGTGGTATGCCTTGTTCTTCTCTTTCCCAGGGTGCTTCTGCCTTTGTTTTTGAAGTACTCAGTGGGGACTGATAACCTTTTAATACAGATTTTAAAATAACCTATAAAATTATATTGTTGGAACATCATTCTGTGTTTTGTTTTGTTTGTTTTTTTCTGCAGAAAGACTTTAAAATCTTGCATATAAAATACTACTTTTTATTGGTAATTGGAAGCATCCTTTGGGTTCTGCATAGTAGTAAGGATAATTTCTGACAAACTTTTGTTTCTCCTTTGGGGCTTCTCACTGACTACATACAGACCACTGTAAACTTACTGTCATCAAAATATGTTTATGCATAGTGGTGTCTGAAGCAGTAAGCACCTGGTTTTGTCAAGCATATGAGTCAATAAATACATCAACGGGTATAAATTTATGGCTGTACAATTCAGAGTATCACAGTGTTTGATATACAGTGCAGTCAACTTTGTCTGAATGTCACAGAGGATTGTGAATGCATCTGTAATACCAAGGTCATTTTTGATGTAATTAATAGGTTGGGATTTCTTTTGTACCAGAGTTTCAAATAACTTTAGTTCTCCTAATCAGGATTATTTGGTATGGAATGAGTGTCCTTGAAATATTTAAATTATCCTAGGAATTACAATCATACAGATATTAAACACAGGCTGATGACTTCTTGCCAGTGTGAATATTTTATTGGGTAGCATTTCTCTTGGAGACATATTGACTCTTTAGCAAGTAACACAAGTTCCAAGGTGTTTATTTATATTGCTTGCATTAGTGAAGTCTTTTTTTACAGTATCAATGGAAAAACTGCCACCACTATTAGTGGATTAAATATTAAAGTCTGCAAAACTGCCAGGCATCACTGTTCACAAAGTAATTACATTTTATCTCACATTTTCTATTTTCTATGCTACAGCTTCACCAAGAATACTTGAGCTATACCTAATTTTTTAATAGTGCTTTACTTTGGAACAAATGGAAATATGCCATGACTGTAATAGCTCCAGTAGCAGACTAGTACTTTTTCTTTTTAAATGGGAGTGATAAGATTAGCTAATAGTCCAAGAACTTTCATCTACATAACTACATTTTTAATATAAAAGGATCAGGATCACTTTCTTCTCAGTTACACTTAGCTTCTAAAGAAAAATGGGGCATACTGTATCTGATCAGAAAGAATGCCTTGTTCCGTTGCATATCTGGGACTATGGCATTGAAAGAGATACCTTTAATAAGCATGAAGCTTTTTTTAGTATTCCATTTAAGAAAATGTAAAACTTAAATAGCAACTCTGGCCATAAAGCAAGTGAAAAAAGTGAAGGGACTGTATGCTACATTCTGTGTGATTCTATTAATCACAGAAGGGTGATATCTGCTAAAACAGTCCTTGTGCTTCTGAGTTTTATTCAGTGCTGTTGTGCATTCTGAGTTTTCAGCTGTTCATGTACCAAGTGAGCCATTACAAGCTATTCTAGTTACGGACTCTTACAGTTTAATATATGAGTGAGATGAGTGAGATGGAGTACTCTAAGCTTGGTTTGGAAATCTTACCAGAAAGGAACCTTACTGAAGAAAAGATTAATTCTATTTAATTTAATTATTAAGTGAATTTTGGATTTTGTATAGTTAGTCAGATTTCAAGACTGTAGAACACAGGCAAGAAAGCTCTTGTAAATATCATAAGCATTGATTAACATGTTAGAAATTGTTTTTATAAACTGAAAATGTATAAATCCAAGGGTTCCAAGGTTCTAGACTCAAAGGCATTCATAGCTCCATTTTCTCCATTTGTGTTGCAGAGGATTAATCTTTGCAGATGAAGTCTCAGACAAGTCTAGTCTCCTCCCAATAATTTTGTGGCGCAACACAAAACTTCCTTCTTTTCTTTTAAAAACAATTTTCTTGACTTTGCTGCAACTTGTCCTTTTGTTTCAAGACAAATTCAATATTAGCATAATTAGATAAGTTTTTATAGATTTTTCAGTTTAGTGTTAGCTTTAGGTACAATAGAAGTCTGGTTATCTTCATACAAAATGTAGAATTCTAGAAATATTAAAATTTTAAAAAAAAAAACCCTTAACACTAGCTCAAGTTGTCATTAATGCCAAAATTGTTCCTTTTTTTTTTTTTTTTTTTTTTTCCTTTCTTCCTATTCTTACATTCCATGGCATGTTACTTGGCTGAAAGTCATCTCTAAAAACTCATGATTACCATATCTGGATTCTCTGTAGACAGAATGATCCTTCCTAATTCTCATTTCATCAGCTCTGAGGCTCATTTCATTCAGGGAAGAGATGACATGATCTTTCCTCTTTTACCACTTTTTTCAGTTACCCAGAACAACTGGACTTTGAGGGGACATCAGGAGATTGCCTCAGGCAAACCTCTCTTCTTAGCTAGAAGAAGTTGCATAGGTCCATGACCCATGGTTTTCATACCTTCACAGATGCATACTCTGCAAACTCTCTGAGGAACCTATGTGGTTGACCTCCCTCACAGCTACAAAGTGGTTTCTTGTGTTTAAGTGGAGTTTCTTGTTTCTCCATGTGTGCTCACTGTCTCTTGTCCTGTTATTGGACACTGTTAGAACAGCGTGTCTGTGCTTGTGCATACTGAGATGACACTGACAGAACCACAGAGGCAGTTTACTCAAGGAGAAATCTTGAGCTCTTCTCTGGAAAAGAACAGAATTATTCTTGACTGAGTCTACTTGCCTTTCTTCTTAAACAATTTATTCTTTTCATTGTTTTACTATTTTTTTTTACTTCACTGGTGTAGTAATACTTTATAACTGTTTGAAAATTGAGCATTAGGGTGATTAAGATGATGTTCCTGCTTCTTCAGCCTCATCATCTGCCATAAAAGCTGTCCTTAAGGAGCAGCCTGCAAGAGTAGTTTGTGTGATTCTTTTAAATATGATACATACTTTCTTTTACATTTCCTTTGGCAGTGAAAGAATTAGCAAGGTTAATGGTGTTGACATTTAAAGTATCATAATTGGCATCTGATTTAGTGTCCATTAACACAAATGAGTCCTGTTATATGAAATTATTCACTCTTCTACCCTGCAGACTGAAGTAAATTACTGCATGATTAAACTAAGCATGTTCAAGTGTTCAGTGTTTCTTTATAATCCTACTTCATAGCGATTTCATGTACATTAGACACTAAAAATTAGATCTATTTCAGATCACTTCCCACATGTATATACTTCCCAAGAAACATTCTTTCATATATGCAATAATTCTTACACTTAACAGGAATTACTGGTACAAAATTTCTTGCCCAGGAAACCAGCTTCAGTATTGGTAAGTCCACGTTAGGGAAGGGAATCGTAGTGAAAAAGGCTGGAAAAAAAAATTTTGGGTGCCTTTTGAAGCTGGGAAAGCATTGAGCCTGTGCCAGGGGACCAGCAGCTTGTGGTCTGGCTACTGAATTGGTATGGGAGAAGGCAGCACCACAGGAAGAGGCAGCACCTACCTCCATTTAAGGTTGCACCATGCATGGGGATACAGACGGACAGCTGGGAAGGGTAGTGGACTGGGGAGAAATGGAAAACACATTTTTGTAGAAAATTAAAGTTTATTAAGGAATAAAATATGTATGTTATATTTATTTTGTTTAAAACCTTGAGTGTCTGATTTAGTTTGAAATGCAAAGCAAAAGCTATGCATAGAAGACATGAGTAGATTAAAAACTAAAGAAAGTTAGTTTTGTTTGTCCCTCTTGCATTTACTTTATCTGCCAAGGGTGCACATTTCCCTCTATTTTAAAAAAAACTAAATTTCACAAATAATTTAAAGTTAAAAGGCTTTGATTTCTATGGTTTTTTTCAGACTAAATATATTTATCTAGCAAACATGTATTTGCCTATGAAAAATGTTTATCTGTGGCAAATAAATTGTGTGTATGTAAATGGCTTGAAATCTAATTAAAATTAAAATATTTTTGTGCTTATCTCCACAATGCAGACATTAAAATCAATGTTGTCTTACACAACTGTATGTGCTAATATCTTTCTTATAACTTTCTCTGACTTGTCACTTACTAAAACTTAAGGATTCTCTCCATTGGGACATTTCAGAATTTCACAGAAAGGATCTAAGAAAAAGCTGAGGACTATCAATAAAATGCTTTCATCTCTTTTAATGTAATATTATCAAATAAAAAGAAAGATTGTTCCTGTGCATAAAAGAGAGTTATTTTAAATATCAAGAATACAAAAGTTTTTCTAAATTTGGAATTCATTTCATTTCATCATATTGGTATGTTGTAGTCCAGTTTCTCTGTGTAAAAGGAATGAGTTATTTTAGAAATTCTTTAACTTTCAAGTCTAGATTTTGAAAAAAAAAAAAGGAAAAAGTATTGTCAACTCGTGAAAAAAGAAAAGTTTAAGGCATATAGCTCATAAAATGCTAATTTGGAAAAAGATGTATTGAAAATCTTTAATGAAAACTTATTAACATATTAATTGAGACAGAGGAAGAGTCAAACCAGTATTGTTCAATCATCATTTTATGCTAATGAAAGACTTAACAGAGAAATTTTGTGCTCATAAATAGAAGAAGATGGATCATGCTACACAGTGCCTTGACACACAGTGAAAAGTAGGGATGAATAGGGAGATTTAAAACACTGTATCTTAATGTTTTTCAACCATATAATTCTCATATCTGATTTCAGTTCTCTCAAGAAAAGCTTCCTGTGCGCTGGCTCATGAGAGAAAAGCTGTGAAGAGCAGGTAAAATGCTACCAAAGAACTGGCATTACGTGCTCCTAGAAACCCTCTTATAGCAGTGCTGGGGAAGGGGCTGTGTGGAAGTTAGTATTGAGAGGGGGGTCCTGCCAAGTGCAGCCATCTCAGTCACAGGTTAGAGCTGTAGCTTTTGCCTGTGACAGGGGGTGGTTATTGGAACTGCACCAAATGAACACCTGCATGCATCTTGGTGGGAGGCACAGAATGGAACAGGCACAATTGTGTTGAAAAAGTAACCCTTTCTAGGGAACAACTGTTGTTAAGTCTCTGCAGTTGAGGGAAGTGCATATGATTTGCAAGCAAGTATGAAGAAAATAATTTTCCCTGAACACACATATTGGAATATGTCTAAAGGTATCACTGCTTCTGACATGGGTGTTAATTTTCAACATATTATGTTTGACAGTCATCTTTAGCAGCCTCCTACTGTGGCCTATATTAGAGATTCAGTTAGAACATGTAAATAGGAAAAAGTTGGAATCAGTTATTTCATTGGTGTGGCTCTGGTCAGAGCTGCAACATCATGCAGCTTGGATGCACTGGGTGCCAAAATGCTCTCTTGTTCTGGACCATGGTCTCATGCTGTACAAATGGGACTGGTGTTGTCATAGCTACCTGTCAGTGTTGCAGTGTTCCCTTCCACTGTCTTTGATTGTTGACGACACACCTGTGGTTTTGGCTTATCTTTTTTTTACTTCCTTTACTAGTTAGTTGGTCTCTTACTCTGTATGGAACCTGTTATAACAAGTTCATCCAATATGGTTCAGCTCTGTGTGTCATATAGCTAAAGCACCAGGGCAACTTGTTTCCATCTGAAGCAGGATGGAAACAAACAGGTTGTCAACTGCCATCCACAGAAATTCTATACTTAGTTTTATTTTTTTCATTATATTATTATGTACTCCACTTCCAATTTACAATCAACTTTGGTGAAGATCTCATATTTTAATGGAAAATCTTATTATAACATAATCCAATCCTTATTTGTCTGGAAAACTACAGTTGAAACCATATACATGATTAGATCAGATTTATTAAAGTCTGTCTTAAGCTTAAACAGATTCAACAGCAGCGTGTAGACATATGCATACGGGCACATCCAATGGTGATGAATTTGCTTCTGTGCTGGAAGGAGAGTTGGAAAATTTATTTACTGATATTCATTTGTCTGATATTTACTGGGTAGATTCAGTGAAGCACTAAAATATATTCATCACTCCACCTTTATTTCAAACCTTAGATGAAAAGTAAAATGCATGGACCTATTTGTTATGCTGCTGTATTTCCATAGAACAAATTACAGTGATAGAACAAGTTCAGTGTATACTAGGTATTTCATATTTAACAATAAACCATGAGCATACAAAATGAGGGCTAATGTTTATGAGCAAATGATGCTACTTTCTGCATGCAAACATAATGAAGTTAGTAGAAAACATAATTTAATAGAGCATATGGAGTCTTTTCACAATACCATGATATCATTGAAATTTTAGTAGCTGTATTGATGTATGTATGTCAAAATCGATTACTCTTGCTGTATGTTTCAAATACACAAAATCTTCCATGTAAGTAAAATCAAACTTCATCTGCAGGATTCTAATTACATTTAATAACTTCAGAACAAGAAAATCAATACTTTTGCCTGTTGTTACACACTTTGCTTTTTGAATATATCAGTATGGTTTTGTCATTTAGGGTGTAAATAAGAGAAAGCAGAGGGAAATATAAAACAAAACCAGAAAACTAACAGTGTAAACATTAATTAATATCTCTTTATCTGTCTTTTATTGGAATTTATGCATAGATCAGTCTTAATTTATAGTATAACACTTTTTCTATTCTTATAGTAGAAATTCTAAGTCCAGACTACAATACCTTTCATTTTAAATACTAAAAATTTTGATTCCTCAGAATTAGAGTTTTGTTAATTTGCTTACCTCATGTGACATTTGTATCATATACAAACAGTCAAATCAGAAATGAAGGAGGTTTAGCTGGAGTACCCTAACCATATTTCATCAGCCAGCCCTATGTGACTCTATGAACAGATTGACTCCTGTTGCTTCTTTCAAAAGGGATGAGTGCATGGGCACCAGTTTCATTTGGGAAAATGATGTGATGGGGGTTGCAGTTGGTAAACAAGAGCATGAAAGAATAGCTTGAGGAGTTGTATGCTTGAATTTCATTGTGTAGATTCCAATTAATATTATTAATTAATTAATAATGTCAATATTGGAATTTTAAATTATCATTAATCTAGGGGGATTTTGTTTGGATTATTTTGTGTGGTTTTTAGGAAGGAGATAAACATAAAAAGCCTCGCAGGTATCATATCAAGATTTGTGGACTCTCACATTATAATCCCATTGTGCTTTATAGTGTTTATAACACAGTAAAGAACATTGTGCTGTTTCAAGGCCATTACAGTGTGTGTAGACTCACTACAAATGTTATGATCAGTCCATCACACATTGTTTCCACTGCTCCTTCCTCCTCAAGGTTAGGACTCTTCACATTCTTCCCCTGTTGCAGCACAGGGTCCTTCCCACAGAGAGAGTCCTTCATGAACTCCTCCAACATGAGTTCCTCCCACAAGGTGCAGTATTTCATCAATGCATATCAATGTATATCTACACAATATTGGTTTAAGACCAGAAAATTTAGGTACTCCACTTAAAATCATAAATAAAATATAAAGTAGACAGAGAAATTAGTCATTTCTTAACACTTCAGTGCCAATTACTTAAAATTCATTTTGCATGCATGTAAAAAAGTTAAGAAAATATAAATATTGGTTTTGTTATCACAAGCTGCTATTCCATTTTCCAACCATAGAAGACTGGTAAAACATACTGTGTTTTGTGATTCTGGTTATGTACTATGCAACATAGAACATGTGGCTACTTTTTCATTTTCAAGCACTAGTTTTATATTATGTGATACCATTTCTTTGCTTCCTCATTTTTTTTCAATTGTCATTTTTGCCTTCACATTCCAATTGTAACTATTGCATTGGAATAAAAATATATTAAAAATCTTACAAAAGTCTGCCAGTTTTAGGGGAAAATATTTTACATTCTGCAGGCATGCAAATACACAGCTTTATGAAATTTCCCTTTCTGGCTGAAAAAAAATGAGCTGTATACTAATTAATATATTAATTTCTGTTACTTGGAAATATGATTGTCAGCCATGTGACTTTAGTGGAATTTCTTAGTTTTCTCATGAATGTGCAATCAAAACCAAATGGTGGTTAAATATTACTGATTCTGGTTTCCAAAGGGGAAATAATTCTTATACTTGTTCTGTGTCTTTTGCAGTCAGTGAACTCGGTAGCAGTTTCACATCTGTTTTACAATTAATTTAAAAGCATTTGCTCTGATTCTTCAGAGCTGCAAGTATATTTATTTTGCTTTTTATCATCTCAAGGTGCTACATAAGAAGTTTTTGCATGTGAAATAATTTGGATATTATTTCTTCCATTTGTTGCAAAGTAAATTTAGTACAGCAGTTCCGACATTTCAGTAAACTTTCGAGATGCAAGCAATAGTCACCCAATGTGACAATTTCACAATTCCAGATCTAGGGCCATCTCACTTGTATGTAAAGTAACTCTGGGTTTCTAACTGCCTCAAAGTATAAACTAATGTTTGTTATGAAAAGAAGTAAAATGTGGTTAAAGAGAAAGAAACACATTTGTATATTGTCTAAGGAGTTTAGAAATCAAGGAGATCTACTGTAAACCTCGTGACTCAGTGGGAGGACTTTCCTCACTGTTTTCCCTGATCCCTGTGCAGACTCAATTCCCCCAATCCAAACTCAATATCTTCTGTCTCTCACATAACATTTCCCCTGATACCTGTGTAAGTCACTTCTATCTAATTCTGACCCGTACACAGCCCTTCCAGGTAGGAAGTAGTAGTGTACAGTTTGCCATCCCAATCTCTTAAGTCACACTTTCATAGATCTGTATTAAACTCACCTTTTCCTGATAGTGATTAAATAATCCTGTGACTCATTAAGCTACCTTGAAGAACTTCCACTCGTGTCTGTGACACACTGTGCATGTGAGTCTTCCCTAGCAGACAGATTTTCATGATGCAGTCCTAAATCCTTTCAAGTATGTTTTCATAGTTCCTATTCATCCCATTTATACGTTCATACATTTTTGGTGCCAGAAGCTTTTCTTTGTTCCTGCTGGCACATTGTCCTCTGCATAAGGGACAATTAAGAACTAAAAAAGTCAGAGATTTTGCTGGACCAGTGGATACAGGGTCATATTACCTCTAAGGGTCTCTCACCCTTAGAAGTACCACCTTAAAACTGTCAGTTTTAACAAAACTTCATTGTGAAGCAAGTAGTTTTGATGAGACTGGAGAGGCACTGCTGTTCTTCAACATGAGTGGGATAGAGTTAAATTTTCCTGCTGTTACTAATTGGAAAGAACATATTTTTTGTTTCTCAGAAAAATAAAAGACTGACTGTGAAACTCTGCATTCATGTCTCTATGGTATTCATTATATTGGCAGTCAGAAGCTGCCAGCCCTCAGCAGGCATTCTGGTTTTCCTCCATGTTGAAGGAAATATTAATAGATGACACTGCAATAAACCCCAGGTTTTACTGCTGTCATTTTAATAACTTTAAATATGAAACAAAGTCTGATTTCAGAAGCATTTTCATTGAGATCTCTAATAGACTAACTTAATCCATTCACCTATTGGTTCAAGAATTTTGTAGCTTAGTGATGTTCAGTTTAAAACTGTGCTTCAGTCTTGGCTACTTAAATTCAGATCCCTCAAACTATAATAATTTGTCACATGGACAAATTCATGTACAACTACATAGCTTGCTCAAAATTATAGGCATAAAAATTGTTAGATATTCTAGGATTTTAATAAAGCTTGATAATAATAGCATTTGACAAATGCAGAAGTGTTTTTTCAATTTTTTAAATTATTATTATTACTTTTATATAAATACCGTCATTGTAAACCCTTTTACTTCTCAGAATCACAGGATCACACAGTCGTCACAGCTGGAAAATACCTCTAAAATCACCACGTCCAACTGTCAACATCCTCCCCACCAAATAAATTATATATTTATTAATACCTGTATCATCCACTAGAGCATGTCCTGAAGTGCCTCGTCTACACAGTTTTTAAATACCTCCAAGGATGGTGATTCTATTACCTCCCTTGGCAGCCTGTTCCAACACCTAACTACTCTCTTGGTAGCGAATTTCTTCCTAGTATCTAATCTAAACCTCCCCTGCTGCAACTTCAGGCCATTTCCTCTTGTCCTATCATTGTTCACTTGAGAGAAGAGGCCAGCACCCACCTCCTACAACTTCCTTTTAGGTACCTGTAGAGAGTGATAAGGTCTCATCTCAGCTGCTTCTGCAAACTAAAGATTCTGAATTCCCTCAGCCTCTCCTCATAGGGCTGTTTCTCCAGACCCTTCACCAGCTTGGTTGCCCTTCTCTGAACTCTCTTCAGCAGCTCAATGTCCTTCTTGTAGTGAGGGGGCCAGAGCTGAACACAGCACTCGAGGTGAAGCCTCACCAATGCCCAGTACATGAGCATGATCTCTTCCCTTCTCCTGCTGGCCACACTGGTCCTGATACAAGCCAAGATGCTGTTGGCCTTCTTGGCCACCTGAGCATATTTCTGCCTCACATTCAGCTGGCTGTCAACCAACACCCCCCCGGTCCTTTTCTGTCTGGCAGCTTTCCAGCCACTCCTCCCCAAGGCTGTAGCGTTGCATGGGGTTGTGACCAAAGTGCAGGACCCAGCACTCGGCCTTGTTTTTATTGACCTTAGCCTACTGGTCCATCCTTCCTCCTTTAAAGTCAATTCAGCTACAGCAGTTTGATCCCTTTTTTGATTATTAGTTTGTATTTTACAATGTTACCTTCTATTTAGTACAACCCAACGATCAATTTCACAAACTTACTACAATTTGGACAGAGCATATAGCGGCTGAATAACCAACTAGAAAGAATGAATACAGGCCAGACAAATTAGACATCTAATTAGTAAACACCTAAAGCACTACTAATTTTGAGTTACTGGATAAGAACATTGACTGGAAATAATTTTTTGTATTAGTGTAGAGCTCTTTTGATTCACTTAATAAAGGGTGAAAATAACTGAATGAAATATATGGCCATGTTTTTATTTCTAACAATTATAAAATACTGTGGTTCCAATAGCTGATGTGGAATTCTAGAAGCAGAAATTCGGGAAGTAAAAAACTTATTGTCATAGCTGCAGCAGCATCAATTACAGTGGTAGAACAACCATATCTACCAAAAAATCTCTTCTTCACAGCTCCA
The DNA here is from genome assembly GCF_036169615.1 of Heliangelus exortis. Lineage (NCBI taxonomy): Eukaryota > Metazoa > Chordata > Aves > Apodiformes > Trochilidae > Heliangelus > Heliangelus exortis. The sequence continues at coordinate 75,033,420 of NC_092423.1, forward strand.
TCATAATCACACTGTACCTTCTGGATAATGCCTTATATCAGCCTGGAACTGCTTTCAAAACAGTGTTCTTGATAGGGGGCTAGAACAAATGGCAGCTGCTGCTGGAGATTCCTCCACCAATTGACCACCAGGACAACTGGATGCCATCCAGCAGGTGGGGCTCAGTCAGCATTATGAACAGAACCTTGGGGAGAAGGTGACTCTGCTCACAGGGCTATGATTTATCTAGGGAAAATGGGTGTGTACAGGGCAGTTGAAGAGACATAAGAGCAGTAACATGAAAAATTAACTATGACGTAAGTGCAACTCAACTAACGCAAGAAACCATATATTAATAATAATAATATGTGTTATGAATATCCTTTTTGAGGCTGCAATCCTGAACGTTGCTTTTAAAATTGTATTTTGTTGGGTTTTAAGTGTATTTGTTTAACACTGCTTTTAGAAAATAACATTTGGTTGAATTGCTTTTGCCTAATTGTTAGTTTTTCGTGCTACAAATGTGATGAGAAGAAGACAGAAGGAGGAGGGTATAGGCCACGCTCTCTTTAAACCTGAAAAAGGACTGATTAATTTCTTTGTGAAATGGCAAGTATCTCCCAAGTCTGAAATAACACTTTGCTGCTAAAACCTGTAAATACACTGTCAATACTTCTTCAGCATATTGTAATACAAGAGTCATCAAGGTGAGCAGGTTGATACAGCAATTATTTTCATGGTTAATTCAACACCAACCATAAATATTCAAGGTTAAATACTATAATTCACCATTCACAGTTCAGTGATGAATATTCATGGTTACACATGAGAATAATTTATGGATGTTCATATCTGTTGGTTTCTAGCAGTGAAATTTGGAAACAGTAATGTTTAATTCATAGGAGAAACACATAAAAACATTATAAAAAATTTAAATATTGGTAGTCCAGGATTTTACAGTCTTCTTCATGTCATCTATTCAAAGTAAAGGTTATTAATATTTGCTACATTTTACACTGTATTGGTCATTCATCATTTTCCTTAAAGCCATGGAGGTTGTGCAAATTTTTATAGCAATCAAAAGCTGTGCCACTGAATGTAATCTCAGATATAAATAATGAAAAAGCCTTCCCATCCTTTCTTTTTCTCTGCCACTTTACTGAATGTAGAATCCAGATAATTTTTTATATGCCTTTCTCCTTCTCATAGTTCATCAGTACTGTTCTCTGAGGGAGGAGAAAAAATTGTTCTACAAATGTCTGCTCTGGCAGAGGGTGAAGGTAAAGACTCATTCTTTGTTGTGGTGCTCTTTAAATTATATAAAATAGGCTTGTTGTAGGGATCTGTCAAAATAACACAATCAGATTGAGGGTATGTTTAGCTGAGCATAACATAAGATAATGTTGAGCTCTGTGGTCTATGAGAAGCAGAATGCAGTCAGGAGTATTAATTGTTCCTAATTCATAATTGGCATGTAAGATTTATTACTGCTGTAATGCTTAAATAGCAAGCACTACTGAACATTCAGAATCAAATAATATTGAAGGAATTCAATAAAGGAAATAATTGCCAAAATTAATGAAGTACTTTGAGTAAAGTGTAACTTCATTTGGACATCTAATTCAGAAGGAAAAAATAAATCTTCTTCTTGTAATGTTTTGTTAAATAACGCAATTATACTGTTGTATCACAAAGATGCTACATTCATCATTTTGATTTTCTTGCATGTTTTATCTCTGTCAAATATTAATTATTTTCACTGAAACAGATGCTGCAATTCAGTTACAAGAAGGTAAACAGGTTACATTTTCTACTCAGTAATGCTAGACAATTTTAATTAATATGCTTTGTAATTCATTAAAAATTTAAAAAATTAATATAGAGGACAAAGTGCCGGAGGTAGTCTGTCAACATGCAATATTTGCGTCAAGTGTTGCAGTAGTGTTCATTGAAAATGTAACATGTTTTCTTTAAAAAAAAAAAAAATTATAATTTTTATTCATTTGCAATGTTGAATATACCACACAGAAATGTAGGTCATAGTAGTACTGACTTACATATTTTGCTTATGTCTTCCCATTTAGATGATGGTTGCATATGCTTTAGGATTTCTATTACAGATAGCCAAGAATTTTGAGGGATCTATTAACATTACAAGAAAATGCTACCAACCTCCAGAATTTTTTTTGACAGTTTACTTTTAAGTAAAGGATATATATATATATATATATATATATATGCGAAGTTTACTTATGGGCATTTTATTCTCAAATCGCATTTTAAATATTAGATTAGGTTTTTTCCCTCAGGATGTTACTTTTTCAGACACTATCTATGTTTCAGAGAAATGAAAGACTCTTCAGGTCTGTTCTCCAGCTAGGTAGCAAATCAAAGCTTTTATTTTTCTTTGTATTATTTGAAGATGGATTTATAGTATCGGTGTCATATATTTTATGGCTACCTTGGTTGTCCTCTAGAATTCTGTAAAACTTAAAAGCTAAATTCTATCCTCATCTTATGAAATCGGCTTACAATAAGGCAACCTGAAACCACAGCTAATGCTGCTTTGAGATATTACTTTTCAAAGCAATCTGGTGTTCCAAATTGAACTTAGCAGAGAAACAGAGCAGGGAAAGCTACTTCATCTTTTTTCTACTGTCTGCAATGTTCGTTCTAAGTGACAAATTAAGTCACCCTGGTTGAAATAGTTCATTAATTCAGAGTTTTCAAAATGTTCTTCAGTCTGCTACCAAAGTTGGCAGTCTGTTCAATGATTTTCTGTTGGTGCTTAAGGTTTTCAAAGCATCTGTGTAGCTTATTGCACAGCTGTGTAATTCATCACATAATTTAGCACCTATCAGGTGACAAACTGCAGAGCCATGTAAGAAGCTGATAATTATGAATATTGGACCACTGTCAACTTAGTTCTGACCACTAATAAATCTCCTCAGAACTTCTTGTTATCTTCTTAGTAAGTTTCTGTCATTTCAACATCTGCTAGTTACTCTTCTGTTGACAAAATTCAAAGGAAATTTATCTAATGTAGACCTTTTTGTTTAATTTCTGTTGGCCTGAAAAGTACAATAAGTATTTCCTAGTAGCATTCATTCTCAGTTAATGACAAAATAAAATTACAGTACTAGTATTAATAGTCACAAGGACAGAATTAAGATATTCTGATTCCTTTAAGTATTTATTTTTTGCATAAAAATGTGTAGTGCCTCTTCATACTGATTCACACTATCAGAAAGGTTAGTGTAGATACCAGACCAACAGATTTTAGAGAAATGCACCTACCTTAATGTCCTGGTTTCATCCAGGAAAGAATCAATTTTATTTCTAGTAATTTTACTTTCTAGGTAAGTCTCTTCTAAGGTAAAAAGTGACACAGAAGTAGAATGAATTGATTCAAATGTGTGAAAAAACAGTGGAAAAATCAACTGCAAAAAATATCAGTCTTCCTCTTTTAATACATACTGCTTTTGCATAAGTGAAACACAGTTTATGGTTTGCTTCCATTCTTGCTGTATACAATATTTATGAATAATTAAAACATTAAGAATAAATTTGTAAACTGAGAGTTGTCATTCGTCCTTTTAGAAGAAGTCAAAACATTTTTTTCATACAGTGGCAGACACACATAAATGTTAGATCAGGAGCTTGCATCAACAGATAACTTTTTAGTCTTGTTCATGTAACTTTTTTTTTAAAAAAACCTACACAGAAATGTAAAAATTCCTGTCGTATTGTTAGCTTTTTTATTAAGATTGGGTTTTTTAGGACAGGGAGGGAGCACTGTTGCACAGTATGCAAAAATACTTCCCTCTTACTTCTTAGAAGGTCTCTCTTTTAATTATTTATCTAATCATTTGTTTCCTCTCATAAATATTAATGTTATTCCTCACAGTGACACTTCTTGAGAAATGCTGTGGTGCAGCCAAAGGTTTTTGAGACTGTGAAATCTTCTATTTGTATTTCTGAAACATCCAAAAGCCTCCCTGTGGTATGGGGGGGAAGGGGAGTGAAGATTTTATTGCAAGTAAAAGATCATACCCAACACTTAGGCTCCAACGGTGCTAAATGCTAGATATCTATTCCTACAAGTAGGAGCAGTGGAAATATGTATTAATTTTATGCTTCTTTCTGAATAAACTACAATATGATTTTTTCTGCAGAAATCTTTTAAGATGCCACTCAGAACTAAGGCACCAATTGATGTCTGCCACATAGTAACCGTGTATCTGGGCCTTACAAAATTGGGTCTCCTAAATGTTACTTTCTCAGAGTAGGAATGCTGGATGTCTGCTGGCTCTTGTGTTCTCTCCAATGATTTCTTCACTTCTTGACTTCCAAGTACTTGTGAGGCTATGGGATGAAAACGAGTTAAATAAAAGTGCCTCACCATCTAAAAAAAGTATGTTACTTCCAGCATACATTGCAAAGGGCTTTCTTAAGTGTTTTACAAGTTGTCTTTTGCTGAGTTGATTATTTTAGTTCTTTGTGCTTTGGACATTTTGGTAGGCCACTTCACAACTGAGTACAGACATTTAGATTGTCAAGGTGAAATGTTTGAAATAAAAAATAACTGTATAAACTGCTCTTCTACAATAAAGTTTTGTTTTCCCTTTTTTCTTTATTTAAGGACCAATTATTTTTGGGGGGTCTCCTGTTAGTCGTGTAAGCAGTGCTAAAAAAAGTATTTTAATATAACTATTCACTGTTAATATATATATATATATATATATATATTCAATAGAACAATAACTTTTTTCTTCTTGACTCAGGATTATGCCAAACCTTATTCAAGCCTTTGCCCAGAGTTGAGAAAAATCAGCAAAATTCATGCATATTTTATAACGTAATTACTTTTGGATGCAGGTTACTTTATCTTGTTTTGCTTTGTTTTAAAAGATTTATTTAGCTTTAATTCTAGTGGAAGGTACTTTAATGCTGTCTTTAAAAAAAAAATTTTTTTTTTTCGCTGTTCAGCAAGATCTGTAAAATATAACTAAAATGAAATATAACTAGGATGAAACACAAGACTGACTGAAGAAAACACTTTACTTTGATCCATCAGCTTATATTTCATATTTCAATTTAAGTGGTGTTGCTTTTGCACTCTGTGGTTTGACCATCAACTAGGAAACTTCCAAAGGAAAACAAATGGATACAAATTACTGATCATCACTACAGATTTTTTTCTTTTTCTGTATCTCTTCTGGCTGTGCCAAATTTTAAGTCAATATTCAATTACTCCCTAATAATCATTATTGGATTGTCCCTAGTCAAGCTCAGATAAGCATTTTTTTTTGCAACACTTAAGAAGTTATATGCTATTAAGCATTTTACCTTTAAGTTGAACTTGAATTAGATCATTTAATTTACATAGCCTTTTAAGATGGTTGCATCCAACTAGATTACTCTTCTAGATTCTTATTTGAAATAGCAGATATTCAATATGAAGGCATTATCATTTATATTTAGTAGTGGCTAGTGACTTTCCGTGGAAAATTTCAAAGACTATGGGAACAAAATAGCAGTGGCAAGCTGTTCAGAAGGATCTGTTTTATATGCTTGAAGTGTTAAAATGTTCCCTGAATATCAATATAAAAAAAAATATCATATATAACTGGGAGAAATATAATGAATATTTGGTGGCAGCTTGGCAGCTTGGCACCTACTTCAGGGTAAATGTAGCAAGGTTTTACATAGAGTTGACTTCTTTTCTGATAAAGGAAATTCTAGAGAACCATGTCTCTACTTCAGTAGTTCACTTGATATGATGTGCCAAAAGAAGCAATGAAAAAATAAATGTATAGTGGTATAATGGTATAAAATGGATAGAAATGGCTAAAGGATCTCAGGTAGTGGTAAGAGTAGGAGAAATGGATTAAAAGTAGAGGAGGGTAGATTTAGATTGGAAGTTAGGCCAAAAAATTTTTTGCTATGAGAGTGGTGAGATGCTGGAACAAGTTGCCCAGGGAGGTGGTGGAAGCCCCATCCCTGGAAGTTTTTAAGGCCAGGCTGGACAAGGCTCTGAGCAACCTGATCTAGTGGGAGGTGAACCTGCCAGTGGTTGGATCTATATGATCTTTAAGGTCCGTTCCAGCCCTGACAATTCTATGATTCTAATATTCTATACATGAAAGAAGTCACCGTTACAGAAACATAGGGAACATATTTGTTTAATTCAAGGGTTCTTTCAGTGTTTTGACATTTTTGTGTTTGTTTCTTTTTTGTTGTTTGTTTGGTGGGCTGGTTTTTGGGGTTTTTTTATTATTATTCAGGTTTTGCAGGCTTTTTGGTGTTTTTTGGCTTTTTGGTTTTTGGTTGGTTTGGTTTTTGGTTTTTTGTGTTTTGTGTGTATTTTTGTTGCTTGTTGGTTTTTTTGTTTTGGTTTGGTTTGGTTTTGTGAATTAAATCAACTGGTTAAGTTGCAGGATAAGCAAAGCACAATGCTTGTTCTTATAACAAGAAGATCTTTAGGCTACTAAATTGTTCTTCAATTCTAATTTAGTCTGGCTATTGCCCTCTGATAAGTAGCCCAGTGACACAAAGCTTATGTCCTTTTACTGAAGTATTCAGCTCCCTGGTAATCACTGCTTTGTTCTATTACTGAAACTATATTTTTCATCTACAAAATTCAAATGCAAATAATCATAGACTGTTATTTAGAGGGCACAACACTGCTTCATTCCGTTTTTCATTTTAATCATGTATTGGTTTTACATGGTGAGATGCAGGAGCCGCCCCGAGCTGCACACATTCGGCTCCAAGGGCCCCAGCGCAGGGCAGAGCTGAGCCCCTCAGCCTGGGTCAGAAAGGGCAAAACGCTGCCCGGCAGCCAGGGCTGAGGGAATAAATAAGTTATTATTTATAATAATAATAATGGGGAGAAACAGCCCTGCGAGCCCCGAGGCTCCGGAGAGCAGGAGGAGGGCAGGAGGGGCTCCGGGCGCCCCAGCAGAGATGCCCCTGCGGCCCCGGGAGAGAGAGACCCCGGTGGGGCGGGGGTTTCCCTGCAGCCCCTGGGAAGGCCCCGGGATGGAGCAGGGAAAAGTCTGAGGAGGAGGAAGGAGAGACAGAGAGGAACTGGTAGGTACTCACCGCAGTGCCCCATTTCCCACCCCCGTGCTGCTCAGGGAGAGGTTGTAGAGGAGTCGAGAGTAAAGCTGAGCCTCAGGAAAGAAAGTGGAAGGTTGAAAGGTGCAATAGCTTTTTGTCTTTTGATGTCTCACCATCATACTCTATTTTAATTGGCAAAAAGTTAAACCACTTTTCCTATAGTCTAGTCTGTTTTGCCAATTGCTATGACTGGTAAGGTGTGTCTCTGTCTTTATCTCAACTTATGAACATTTTTTCCATCTTATTTTCTCTGCCTTGTTGAGGAGGGAGAGCAAGAGAGCAAATGAATGAGCATCCAGCAGCCAGCCAGTCAATCCATCACAGGTCATGAAGACAAAAATATCTGATTAAATTTTCCAGCCTTGGCAACGGCATATAATTACACTCAGAAATATATATTGTACACATCTAAGTACTTGGGGGAAACAGAGATTTTAATCATTGTACTACCTTTAATGACCAGCAGATTTTGGTTTCCTTTGTTTCCTAAATATCTAAAGGAAGAATAATGAATTTCTTTCCAGTCACCACTGGCTTTTTAACTGAAAGCTCAACCACTTAAATCCTTATCAGTACTAATGATGATAGAGTAGATTAACCCTTCCAGCACTTTACAGTGCCAGTGAGAAGCATGTGAAGTCAGAAGCTGCTTTTCCTAGAGGAAGTACAGTGAATAACCTGTTTAGAACCACTGGAAAGTCTGTTGAGAGAAGGTTCCTTCTCTGGACAGCTGCCACTTTGTGACCTCTACAGGTTTTCCTAATTTATCTGAATGTGATACGCAGTCTTTCTCTTGTGAAAGTATGTGGAAATCTAATATTAGAAACTGATTTTATACATAACAAAGGGCTATCCACATAATCAGCAAAAAGTGATAAAACATGACCTGAAATATGCTAAACAAACACTTTTGAGTAGAAATTAATTCAAGCTAACTTTCATGGAGGGCAGAAGCTAGTTCTGAAGTGTCACTGGTTTATAACCAGTGACAAATGAGAATAACGATTCTCTTCGCTACTTTAAGAAAGTAGAAGGAATACAATAATATTAACTTGCTTTGTGTTTTATTTCTGCTTGTTGAAAAGACTGCAGTCAAAGGGTGAATAAAATTTGTAAAGAAGATGTATACACTGACTGAGATGTGTCATAATCTACCACTACTTTAAATGGTATTTAATGAAAATTTTACTTTACAAAATCCCTTTCTTAATTTTTTCTACTGCCTTAAGTGCTAATGTGAATAGTATATTTTTATTCTTTAAAAAAATAATAATAATAAAAAGTGGTCTCATTAGTTAGTCCTCTGTAACAGGACATTTCTTAATTTGACAAATGTTATACTCTACTATATTTTGAAATACTTACTTCTATATGAAGTCCTGAAATAGGCTTGACCTGTGCACATACTGCATGCTAATGTATCAGTGCCTATAGAATGCAACAAGGATGTCTTTGAAACATTTTTCACATTATTATGAATATAAACACTTTAATAAAGGCGCAACCTTTTGCTTTTGTATTAATGTTCCTTTAGACTGTAACAAGTAGCATACAATTATTACTTGCCCTGAGTTTAGCCCTGCAAGAGTTACATTTCATGTCAGTTCTGACAGCTGTCAGTTCTTGCTGAGGAACAAGGATGTACTGAAAGAAATTGTTACAATCCCAGCTCACACAGAAGAATACAAAATCAATAGCAAGAAAATATGGATATAAATGAGACAGGGCATAGTGAGGTGAGAATATCTGGTCTGTTGGCCTTTGGAAAGGAAGAAATTATTTGTATTGGACACGACTGACAGCAGAGGAAGAAATAATTGGTACTGGACACAACTGACAGCAGGAAAGGAGTTGTGAGTATCAGACGTAGGTGGGAAATTATATAGAAATCTCTGAGCACCTGAGAAATCTCCTGAGTAGGAGGGGTGAGTTGGAATAGTTGGGTGAGTGAAAGTTGGAACATGTAAACTAGATTTTTTTAAAAAAATGAGAATGTCAGTGTAAGACTTTGTATATGGGAAGATGTAGAGATTAAAGTTCTGTGTGGGGTTTTTTGGGTTTGGGGTTTTTTTTGTTTTGTTTTCTTCAACTTGTGAATTGAGGAATGCATTTCAACATTTTTCTTTCACCCCAGCCTAAGATCTGTTGAATAAGTATTTTTGCCTGTAGTACTCAAAACTGTCATTAAACCCATCAATTCTATTAGGTGTCTTCTATTTTTAAAACAGTCCTTATATAGTTCATCCATTACAAAAATAAAGGAAAAGATTTAGTGATTCGTCAGATCTTTGAAGACTGACAGTGAATCCTCTAACTGTTGATTGAGAGATTTTCTGCATATAATTACATCTGAAATAACTTAGTTTAAAAAAAACAAACAAACAAAAAAACCCAAAACAAAACAAAACAAAAAAACTGAAAAAACCCAAACCCAAACAAACAAAAAAGACCCCCAAATCAATCAAGAGAATATTTTCATTTTGCACTTCCACTTCATCTGAGATAAAATTATGGCAGTGACTTCATGCTTTACTCTTCATCTCCTAAAATACATTTTTAAATCTGTAAAATACGTTACATCCTAGTGCCTTTTTTTGCGCTTTTACCTTGGAAAGACATGGTATGCCAGGAAAATATCTTCTAGAAAATGTATACATATGTAACCAGCAAATACTTTCCTATATAAGGATATCAAGCTCAGAAAGCTCTCGTGTGCATGAGAGGAATTTTAAAGATGGGTAGCAAGCCAGCTCTTCCTACCAGATCCTGGAAGTTCCTAGGTGAAGGTATTAACAGAGCTCTTTGCTGACTTTCAGCAGCATATCAATGAAGGAAGGTGCTGGCTGTATCACTGTTATATGATCTGAATGTTTTCCAGGTACTGAGGAAAATATAGGAGGGACTAAAGCTATGCAGAAGAGTTGGGAAATAATAAAAGCTTCATTGAGCTTAAGATAGAGACTTGATGCATGTATCAAAGAAAGAGTGAGGTGAAAGACTCCAGAACTGGTAGAGATTGATCCATGCCCTAACCTGGGCAGATTGCTTGAAAAGTGGAAAAGCCAGTGCATGATGCAAAGAGCTAGAAATAATGGAGGAAGGTATTGCAAGGTTTTCCCTGTTTTGAAGGACTTCAATAAATCAATCTGAGCTACTTTGCTGTTTCCCAGGAACCACTTGTTAATCCTTAGATCAGCTTGTGTCCTAGGCATAAAATATTTTTGTGAAGCAGCTATAAAACCAAAGACTATTTGTATCATCAGAAATTTCAAGCAGAAGTGGTTTCAGCCTTTAAACAAAATGAAAAAACAATTTTAAGTGTATTTTCCAGTATATTCAGTCCACCTACAAGACCAGTAATTATGACTGCATTCTATAATCAGGCTTTTTATTTTATACTGCATGTTATGCACAGTTAAGTGTTTGTGTGATGGAATACAGACACACAATATGCTTTATATTATCCTACCACGTAAAAGATGCTCAGCACTGTGATCTGAAATACTGAGTCCAAAGCTTTCTCCATTTCTGTTGGTTAAATTGCATTTCCAGGTGAACCATTCCTTCCTCTTCCTCCTTTCCATCTGCTTTCCTTCTCTTTCCTCTACTTTTAACCCACATTATGTAACAATAAGAATGTTTGCACTTTTTATCCTTTTTCTGTTTTTTCTTTTTTTTTTAATTAATGGAAAAAAGATTTTGCATGGATCATTTAAGAAAGCAGTAACTTTTGTAGGGCTTTTTCTGTGCTTTGAGTTTTAAGACAGCAGTAAGAGAATGGAGAATATTTGAAAATATGAAAAAAAAAATAAAAAAAATATCAAACTTGTATGTGTGGCTTTCTAAGAAGTTGTTCCATGTATAAATTACTGGAGAACTGTAATGAATATTTGCTTACAGTTAACTGCTCAGTTTCTGTACTGCTTAATATAGTGAAGTACAGCAGAGATAATCCACCATTTGATCTTGAGGATTCTCTGAAACTAAAGTTTTCAATCATTTTTCCCCACCTGCCAAAAAAGTTTCAGAATTGCAGGAGATGTTTCATTTTATCAACACTGAATGTCAGGAAATAATTAGGCATGCCCTCAGAAGATTATGATGCCTTACAACTGAGAGGATCCTCAAAAATAATCCACATATTAGAAGTTATATTTGTTCATCAAAATGTACTTGCCCAGAGATTGTCTTATGAATGGAGTGTCTTATTTTTTTTTTTTTCATGCCAACTTTTAAAATTAGGAACATTTAACCTTTCAATTACTATTGAGATGTTAAATATCATGAGTTTCAGTAGACGTGGTAGTCATGTTTCAAGATTTAATATATTACCAAAACACTCCTCTTTACACTTTTTAGATAGGGTACTTTCCAATAAATATATCACAATCCAAGTAAATGGAAATATTTCTTTAGGCAGCATGTAAACTCATCTGTGGGAGTCACTGTCACATGTAATAACATCTAGTAAATTTCTAAGTAGTTGAGTTATTTATGTGAGAACCTAAACATGAGTTAAAACAAAAAAAAATCTCTGACAGTCTTTGGATAAAGAGTGATAAATTCATACATCACTGGTATTTGGAAGAGTTTTCAGCTGTAGAACTACATGTAATTGTTGGATGCATTATGGGCTCTTCCCAGCCATTACCTCTTGAAACCATCCTGAATTACTCATTTTTCACAGTGCTAGATGTATTATTGATCTTTCCAATATGGCATGCCTCACATCCTAGATTTTATTGAAATTATAGAAATAAGTGTTAGAATTGGTGTTAGTATACTGAGTGAACTAGATACATTAAATGGGTTGTTGCTCTGTTGGTTTATTAATAGACTGAAGTTCTTAAAATAAAAAAAAATGTCCCATAAATAGACATCTGACAGCAATTATTCCTTACTCTGGTGTAACACAGATGGAAGGGATGTTGGTAGTTTTAAGAGACTTAACTGTTTTTTCCTCTGTAACTGACAAATTTGATGGTCACAACAGAAAACTTAGGAATGCAATATAAACACAGTATGTTTAAAGATGGATAATCATAGGAATAATACTTAAGGATATATTTTCTGTTTTAAAAATACCACCAAAGTCTATGTTCTTGCTTTGTAGTTTGTCAAATACCTTAATTCAAAACAATTCAGCACTACATTGTGCCATCAATTTGTAAATTACCAAATGGGTGATTTTGTTAATATTAAATTGAAATTTAGAGAATTTGACATTTACATGTGGTTAAAGGCCTAACAGTTAGTAATACCAAATATGTTACCCTAATTAATTTTTTTTGAAAGCTTTGCTCCTTTCCCATCATTATTTTTTCTACTTAAAGATGTAAAGGGCTTCTGACATAGTTACTTTTGTTTAGTGGGAGAGGTTACACTGAAAAGGACATACATAGTGCAAGAGTTGTACTTTTGCACTCACTTTTTGAGAAACTCCTTTCTTTTAGTGGCTCTGGTGACCAGACTTGCATCTGAAGTTAAAATGCTTCCTGATTTAAACAAAACAAAACAAAACACCCCAGCAACAACAACACAACAGAACAAAACCCAAACAAAACAAACAAAGAAAAAACAGACCATAAAAAAATCAGTAAATGCAGATTTTACACCTTCTTCTACATTAATGGCCACATGAGAGACAACGACCTAAACCATGTGCCAGCAAGACCTATGGATCACTGCTGTATTTTCATGACCTTCTGAGACACGCAAGAAGTCAGAGAATAAGTGCATGGTTGAGAAATACTCCTTCTATGAGAGTACTTTGAGTTCACAACCCACCTCATCGACGCGCTGGCTTCTGCAGCACAGCACGGAGGTCACTGGCCTGTGCCTTGTCCTGGCTTAGTGGATTTGCAGGCTGCAGTCAGTTCAGCCTGGACTATCCTACATGCTGAGTGAGCCATGGGAAAGGAGGATGCAGCAGTGTGAGTATATAATGTGTAGGGACTATCTGTCAGAAATTAGTGTAAAAGGCTTGGTTGCACTTACATTTGTAACAGGAAAACATATTCTCGAATTTCCTCTGAAAAGCCATAGAATAGAGAGTTTGAGAGATCCTAGCAGTTTATGGACAAAAATGGGATGTGTTTCAATAACTATTAATATTTCAGTTGAAAGATTGAAGAATCTCATTTTTTTCAGTTTCACAACTGTGTTTCACAGCACTTCGTATATAACTGTTCCTTTTTTTCTCTTGTCCTTTTTTATCACTAAGTAGTGGAACAATAGACCAATAAGAAATAATATTTTTAAAGATGGATGAATATCTGAAGGTTTGCCTTTGCTGTTTAACATGTGCCTGACTGTCTTCCAGTGGAGCAGCTCTATCAATAGCTCAGTGTCCACTGCCATGAAATTTGTCTTGTCCATCAAAGTGCTAGATATGCTGGCACTACATAGCCTCTTGAAAAACTCATCTGTTTGCTCTTTCTCTCCTTCACTGCAGAAGCTGGACTCAGTTTTGCTTACTTCCTTAGCTAGCTGCTCTCACTTGACAAAAGATTACTTTGCCTCTGTGTGTCATGAACTGCATGCACCAGGCATAAGTGTGTACCTGTGGAAAAGTGTTACTGCTGATCCTTGGTTAAATACACAGGGAAGCCCCTGCTTCTAGCTCTACCTGCTTTTCTTCTGCATAAGGAGCTGGAAAGCTGCTTAAATGTCCTGTTTGTCTTCAGGACAATCCACCTAGCCTCTTCTTTGTAGCTGGAGAGAAAAGCTATAGCATTTTTGTATTTTGTCAAGGGAAATTTTGAAGTAGAAATCTTTTTATTTCTCTTCAAAAACAATTGCATTTTTGTGAACAAACACTGTGTGAGTATATAACTGCCTTTTTTGACAAAAATCTCCAAGTAAAATTTGAGGCTGTACTTTGGAAATATAAGGTTTACTATTTTATCATGAATCTCCGAGGATGTGCTATATTCTGAACTAATTTTCTAAATGTAAGTTGAATAATGCATGTGCTTCACAATATAGCATTGCAATATTATTCCAGAGGCTTCTTTGCCTAACTACATTTTATTAACTTAAACAAAAAATATAGAATATCTATTAATCTATGCTTTTGTTCAATAAAATTAGCACCAAGAGGGTTTACATTAAGTTTCAAATAATTTTATTCAGAACTTCAAATAATTATAATTTAAAAGATGGAAGCAAGTCTTTAAAAACATTTTGTGGTGTTAGTATTTAAATAACAGTTATGAAATGATTTTGCTGGCCTTTCTTACTGTATAGAAATAAAGAGAGCAGTAAATTCACGGTGAAAATGTCAATCCTGGATAAAGTAATTGTGAAGCTTTCAATAGAAACCATTAGGAGTTTATTCTTTTAGTTAGAGGGTTGGAACTGGGGTTGTAATTGTATATTGTTCTGACTGATTATTGGAATTTTCACTGCTTCCTGAAATTATAGTGATAATAGGTTTAAAAGAAAAATTCAAGTGGCAAGAGAGGATGGCCTTCAAATAGGAAGTATTGAAACATCAATTCAGCTGATTTCAGCTAAAATCAGGAGCTAACTCTAGGCTTGATATAAAGTTCTGTGAAAAATTAATGATCAGTCTGAATTATAAAATGGGATCCTGGTCTGTACGTAGGGTGAGTGGAAGCTCAGAGGAATGAGCAGAGACAGTCAGGGCTGGCTGTGTCAGCTCCATTACTGCATTTGTTATGTGAGGTTAAGGAAAGTAGTTTTAAGTACATTAAGTACTTTTTTCCCATTGAAAAAACAGAACAATTTAATTAAGGCTTCCTATTATATGTACTGTTTTGTGTGTTTTGATGGGTTTTTTGTTTGGTTGGCTGGTTTTTTAATTGAATATTTCTGTCATGTTTGTAAAGGTTAGTCTATAGTCAGCCTCAAATTCAGATACTTTCTTCCTGTTGTCACTAACATTTTAAAATGCTATTTTATGAAAGTAATAACTGCAACAACATTTGGTTCTAGATTAGTATTTTGATGATAGATACCGCTGTATCAATTGAATGGAGCAAAAGGCAGATAAAGTAAATAGATGGGAAAAAGTATTTAGACATATGAAAAAAAGAAAAAATTGCTTTTGATGGAAATAATTTTAAGGTTGTAGGTGGAAAGTACCCCCACACTAAAATGGTCTGTAATACAAACAAGAATCTTGAAGACAGTTTCAAGTTTACTACTCTGAAACAGAGAGAATGAGTATCCCAAACTTTTTTTTTCTCAGCATTCCATTAATTTCCTTGTTCATATTCTCATTTTTGTATTTCAGACTGTTCTTGTTTCTGGCCTTTTCATATTTTAATAGAACTTATAACAATTAGACTAAGCAAGAATTAGGAAAGTGAAATAATATCCAACCAATTAAGAAATTCCTGAAGGCAGGGAAATGCCCATTCAAATTGTCATAATAAAAGAGGTAGACAGCTACTTTAAATCAGATTCTATTACAGCACAATTTACTGCCTCAACCCATGCTAGTTTTCTGCTGTTGCTTCATCTTTTTCCTTATCGCAAATACAAAGTTTAGAATCATAATTTTTGTTTTGTTTTTGGTTTTTTGTTTATTTTCTTCTCCCTTTTGAAACAAAATTCTTGGTTTTTGGAACTGCTTCATAAGTTGGCCAGTGGCTTTCTTTTTATTCCTGAGATTTAATTGGCATTTCATGTTGTCATGAACTGCTTTATGTTACAGCATACTGTACCTTAAACAAAAACAACCAAACAAGAAACCCCCCAAAAAACCTGTAATTTGCCTGTTTCAACTTGTCTGCCTGTTCTAGCAAAATTGCTGGTTTTATTTTTACTTAGAATTTTTTCCATTGTGTAATGGAAATATGTCTAAAATTATAAACTGAAAAACTAGGAACACTTCCTCCTCAATATTTTTACCTTCTCATACTTTTATTAAAAAGCAATCTTCTCTGACTTGGTCAGTAGACTTAACAAAGGCTATGAAAGAATAAAAAAATTAAGAGCAATCGTTCCTACCTGTCTGGCTACTGCTCATTAGTTTGCTATACTTATCCATCCATACATTATTAACTACTTAATTCTTCTATTTATCCCCAGAGAGCAACAGCTGAAAAAGAATAACTAATTAACTACTTCACTAATCATACAAGCAACCTCTAAATGGGGTCACAGTGAATTAAAAGTCATTGGTAATAAAAGTTCATCTTGAACTGTTAAACATCTAAAATTATTTTCATGATGACACTTCCATAATGAGGACTAATCTATTGGAGCTAATCTGTTAAAATGGGCAGTTGGATCTATTCTTCATAAACCCTCTAGGTAAAATTGTAATCCAGAAGAATTATTTTACAGGTTTTATTTTTGAAAAAAATATTCAAGGTTGGTTTGTGTTGTTTTTTTTTAACCTTCATCTTAAGTGTTACAACATTGTGCCTGTCCTGCAATGCAGCAGGAAAACACACATCTGAGCTACATGAATGTTACCTTTCATCATGGAAGCTAATGAAAATGGCTTATACTGCCAGAGGCAGATGTTTGTATTGCTTTGTTCTTGTGAGGAATTTGGGTGGGGCTTTTTGTTTCTTTAGTGTAGTTCAGGTTTGGGGTTTTTTTTTGCTTTTTTTTTAAAAAAAAAAGTAAAAAAAAGAAAACTATTCATTCTTTTGACTGTGTATGAAGAAGAACGAACCAATTGACTAAACAGAGCATTGCTGTCAAGTTGACAATGTGTAGTAGCTCTGCAGGCAAAGAATGGTTAAGTACATAAACTGAAATAAGGCTTTGTGTGAGATGTTTTTGTTTGCTGGGAATTCTGAGCATGTCTGGTTTTGTTTCAGTTTCTGGGAGGCTTATTTTATATAAGAGAACTTCTGCCGGAGGAATCAAAGATCATAGAGTAATGAAACTTATAGATCATTTGTGATAGGAAGAAAAATCGCTGAGTTCAGAGTCTCAAATTGCCTTGTTTTCCAAGCTGTGGGTGGAAAACAATAGGCATTTCTGACCTTTCTTTATCAGCAAAATGAAGAGATGAAAATCAGCTTCTGACAACATTGAGGAAAGCCAATTTAGTATTTCAGGTCTTCAGTTCCTGTAGGGTATTTCATCTTGCTGTTGCTGCAAAACCCTAGTCTTTCTGGAAAATTAAATATACTTTGGTGACTGTTGTTTTAAAGAAACTTTAATTAGGTTTTTATTTTAATTGTTGGTTTCTGGAATGCATGGTCAGACTTGATTTAATAAATAGTCTCCTAGGTACCAACTGTTTTATAGTTTCACTGTCTTGCTATCTTTCCTCACCTTTCCTTTTTTAATTTGTGAAGTTCAAAGTATCTTTAAAGTGTCCTTTTCTTACCAGTTCAGCAATGTGTTTAATCTCTAAACGAAATTTACCATCAGAACACAGATTCAGGAGGGAACATTGGCTTGTTAAACTCACCATTGCAAATATATGAAACTATCCAGTCACACAGAAAGGGTCTCTGCACTGAGTTCTACATGTTAGTAACATGGAAGGCTGTGATAAGAAATGGCTATTGCAAGAGAATTAAGATTCATCTGTAAGTTACTCCAGACCAGCCTCTGGCAAAATGTAGGCTCCTCCTAGATGACATGAGGACGATTTTTTTTTACAATGTTGGGGACTGAATGATCAGCTTCTGTGAAGGGCACCAGAGGACAAAATAGTTGTGGAGATAACATCACTCAAAAATTGAGAGATTTAAGAAGGTAGCTGCTTACATAACTGATTTCAGTTTCCTGTTCGTAGTAATACAATTTGAATCAAATGAAGGCCATCTCGAAGGCTGATGCAGATGCAGTGGCATGTTGTATTAGTATGGAAGATTATGTCTGGAAAAGGAGATATTGTGGAATTAAGGTCTATCTGAAATTAATATCATTCTATTTTAAAATGTCATTATTCTCTTGAGTTGATGTTGACATAATTTGGAACCTGTTTGGACTCTCAAACCCACATATACACAGTTTTAACACAACACAAAAGCCTGAATTTCTAAAAAATTCTATCTGTAATCCGTTTTGAAGATACTCTTACTTTCCATCGTGCACTTTATTTTGCAATAAAAAAAAGACTGGCTATTCCCTTAAAGTTGAGAAAAATTTCTAGAATGTGCACAGCTTCTGATCAAGAAATGTGTTGATTTGATTTGATTTGATGTCTTCTGGGGAACCATGTTTCTGTTCACTCTACCATCTGAAGTAACTGAAGAAAAAATGGTGGGCAAGGGAGGAAAAAAAGGCAACTTTTTTGTACAAGTGTTACTTTTTATCCACACTTTGTAACAGGATCTGCTTTTCAGGAACCACTGAAGCAGCAACGCTGGTTCAAGAGAAAAGCTCTCCATCTTTCTTATGTTATTTTTTTCCCATTCTTTCTTGTAAAATATAAGGAACAGGAAAATAAGTTTTTTGATTGGTTTTGGTTGTTGTTTCTTTCTTCACCCCAGTTATTTCTTTGAATTCCTAACCTTGATAGTTATCAATGAACTCTAAGAACAACTTCTGCAATGCTTCACGGGTTAAACGCTGTTAAGAGTCGACAGAAAGTACGTGTCACTGTGCCAACAGGCTTATAATAAAATGGCACTTTGATGGGGCTTTATTTCTTGACAGACTGCCAACTCTTGTACATGACCTTTGTCTAGGGAAAAGCTCTATCTTAGACAGAACTAATTAATTGCATTTGATCATTTTATCTCCTGGCCCTCTCTCATGATAAAATCACAGATCTACAGAGCTACTTCCTCCAATTTGAACCACAGAGGTTTAGAGCTTTGTGGCAGTGACTTACTTATTCCCTGTGATGATTTGTGGAGCAAGTGTTACTGTGATTAAAAAAATGCATTTTGAAAGTTATTTGCTAAAGACACTTGGGGAACTAAATCCTACTTATGTTGTTCATATCATTTAGGCAGCACTTTGTGTTTTTCTTTTCTTGAGGAAACAAAAAGAAAGTGTCATGGAGATACAGAATTTTTTTTTTTGTCATTCCTTTAAATTTTCACTTTTAGCACTCTGCTGATAGGGGGCTGAGGCTGGCTAGCAATGAGATGGGAATAACTTTTATCCTGTCTTTAGAATCAGGCTTATACAAGTGTATTAGATTTCTGTACCATTTTCCAGAATCTTAAGTGCTGGAAATAACTGTTCTCTTAGAAAATGTTCTTTCTCCAACAGGAAGATTAACCTTACCAATCTGTAAAGTCGTACTCTCTAAAAGCAGGCCAGTGGCAATATTCTGTATATGTTGCATGTTCTTTGACAGCAGTAATCAAGCTTTTGTATTTCCATGTTAAAATAAAACCTTCAGATATAGATTAGATGCTCAACATTTGTGCACAGTTCTTTGTATTACTGAGTAGGGAGCTTTCATAATTGTTAGATAAACTTCTGTCCTTAAAAAAAATGACAGTAATTTAGCCAATATTTTACTCTACTACCCTATCATTAACATGATATGGTAATCTCAGTGTATCTGAAGCAAAAGTCATATCAGTTACATTGCAACATGAAAATTATTCACCTGAGCAAGCAATAAATTCTTGTTGCTAGTACATTGTTCTCTGTGTTTCAGACTGTTAATTACATGAATTACTAATGACTAGTTTGCATTTGAAATCCTGATTGTCAAATTTAATCTGATTTTAACTGCTGACAGCTCTAACAGAATAATTTGGTAACGGTAAAAATTATTAGTGCTTCCTGTCTATAATAGGACATTTTGCAACTTCACTGAATATTTGTTAGAGAGATCTAGTATTTCAGCAAAAATATTAATATTTGGAAACTTTGGTTCCTTTAATAATGAGCATACTTACTGACCACAGAACATCTGAGGTTGGAAATTTTAATGGACTAGTAATTCTGGTTTTATGATTATGACTAAGTTTTTGATATAGTTGAAAAAGCACTGAAAGGTGTTTTCAAGGAAAAGGAAAAAAAATCCTTTATTGAATCATAGTATGATTCCCTGTGAATGTGTCTTTCTCTACAAATTCAAAATGTAGTTTTGGCATTTCCATCTTGTGTGATTGACTTGCCTCAGAGATATCTGGAGCTATGGAGACATGCAAACTTAGTTACCTGGGGAAAACTTAGATGATTTATATACAGATAAGTGTCCCTTCTGCTGGACTCTCATTTGTGGAATTAAAATTATGTGGTGCTGTCTCTCTACCTTTGGCATAGAAATACTCCGTGGAACTCAAATTAAAATATATTGATGAAACAGCAAGTTTTATCACTGTGAACTGAGTGTATAGAACAAAGGTTTTTCTGAATAATGTCTATAAAAATGACATTAGCAGGGGAGAAGTATTACAACATAAGACCTGCCAGAAACTGTCAAACTAACATGTATAGGCAATTACTGTAACTTTAGCAGTGAGAGGGAGCTAATGATTGTAGAAGAATACAAGAAAAGAGCATGGACAAAGAGACTTTCCTTATAAATTGTCACAACTTCTGTACTCCATACATTGTTGGATTCCTGTGAAAAAGGTCCAACACAGTTGTTACTGACAGCGTTTTTCTTGTGAATTTTTGTCTTCCAAAACATCCTGTGGCAGTGAAACCTATATTAACAATCTCAAATTTAATCTGCGATTGCTGGAGTAACTTCATTGCTACTTCAATTTCATTTGCTGCTTCTTACAACTACAATAAACTTGATATGAGACTGAGTTGTTCTTGTGACATTGTCAAATTCATATTATATAATACATATAATTAATAACACAATCTTCCTTTTTATCGTATATAAATCAAAAGTAGAAAAAAACTTCAGAATTTGTATGAATTCGAGCATGCTCTGCTCAACTTTTTACATTACAAACTCAAACTGAAAAAGGCAGAGGAAAATTCAGAACCCAACTGTCACAGCTTAGCAGTTTGGATGGGCAAAAAATCAAATGACAGAATTATTTTCTCTTACCCCCACCCCCATAAAGGGAAGATAAAAGGGGGGACAAAGGCTAGAGGCTTGACGTTGGAAATTAAAAAATTGGAAAGATTTACTAGCATGGGGGAAAGGCCTGTAAGGGATAAAGAACAAAAATGCAAATATATATATATATATATATACATATATACATATATATATATACACAACCCGATCTCAATTGCAGAAGGGAGAGGTGCCTGAGGGCCCCTTGCTGCCGGGCGACTCAGGAGGGGGCTGCACGGCTCCTCCCAGCCCCCGATGGATGTGGATTCTGCAGAGCCTATGGAGAGCTGAGGGTAAAGGAGAGCAGGGGAAGAGCAGGACAGTGGGGAGAGGGGAAAGAGAGGAGGGGCTGAGCCTGAGCCTTATGGAGTATGGGCAGGGAATGGGAGGGAATGGACCCCTCTGTGTTCCACCCCTCTCAGAGGCTGAAAGCCCTCCTTCAGTTGTTCATCCTCAACCTGTGACAGTACTTAAAGGAATACCTCCATAAGGAAAGAAATGTCTCCATGAAGGAAAGAATCCATACACCATTTAAAAGGAGAAATATGTTTCTCTTTGGACAGAGGAAAAAATCAACATTGCAACCCAAACTGCTTTTAAATCTCCTGCTTATGTGTGCATATAATAAAACAAACTGCCTGGTTCAACAGATGTGAAAGATTTGCAGTTTCTCAGGGGCACTGGTGCATTTCTTTACTTGCTAAGTTATTGAAATATGTAATGAGAAGCCAGTCTCAAAGGAAAAAAACAAAAGCATTCAGATCATGAGGCAGCAGTTTGGAAGATCTTTGGATTCATGCAGTTTCATTGATTAGATTATATAGGCAGAATGTTATTTGAAGGACTGGTTGGTTTTTGAGGGATTAAGTAGTGACATGACACATCCTTTGGCTTCAACCACTTTCATTAGAGATCTCAGAGAGGTCCAGTCCTGTAATTTAACAACTGAGTTCTCACATTAAAACTCTTCACTTTGCAGCACTGAATTAGTATCTTGTGTTTTAATAAAGGGGGACTATTTCTAAAAGTTAATCACATCTTCAGGCTGTGAAATTTTATGAACTTTATTCCCTTGACACTGAAATTGCCTGGATTATTCATGAACATTTTCATAATTGTATTTGAACACTGCTTTTGGAATTGGGGGGGTTTTTTGGGTTGTTTTTGTTTTTGTTTTTGTTTTTTTGTGGTTTTGCAATTTTGTTTGGGGTTTGGTTGGTTGGTTGGTTTTTTGTGGGGGTTTTGTGTGGTTGGTTAGGGGTTTTTTGTTGTTGTTTTTTTTTTTTTCTGTTAGACATTACTGAATTGGTAGGGTTTTATTTTTAATCAGTGTGAAGATACAGGAATCTCCATCAGTGAAACATGCTGTTATTAACTGAGATCAGTTGTCTTTTTTATAGTAGTCTGATGGTTTCTGAAGAAAAAACAAACAAACAAACAAAAAAACTTTTTACTTATTTCCAGTTGTGAGATAAATTAAACAAGGTGTAGTAGATGCCAGATAAAAGGTTTGACCCTAGTGAACATTTATATTAGTATTTTTAAATTATAATAAAGACAACAGATGAAATTAAGCAAATGCAATGAAACAGAAGAAATGGACACATCATTCTGTTTTTCCAGGGATTTTTTTTTTTATTCTGGTTTGGTTTTTTTAAATTTTAAACATGAAAAATTCTGTCTGACTTCAGATTACTTTCCAGGAGGAAAATAGCTTACTCATTATGTCTTTTGGAACTCAGCAAGAAGTGTTACTTCAACAAAGTTCCTGAAACTCTTAAAGCAGTTTTATTCAAAGCAGAATGAGAAGCAATATTTGGTAATGGTCAACAGGAGGACAAATATCTGACCTGTGTGGATGTTGCCTGACCCTTCATAATGACAGCTTCTCCAGAATAAGAAAGGGAAAGAGAGTGAAAAAGAGTGAGAAAGAGAGAAAGAGAGTGAGAAAGAGAGTGAGAGAGTAAGAGAGTAAGAGAGTAAGAGAGTGAGAGAGTGAGAAAGAGTGAGAAAGAGAGTGAGAGTGAGAAAGAGTGAGAAAGAGTGAGAGAGTAAGAAAGAGAGTGAAAAAGAGTGAGAGAGTGAGAAAGAGTGAGAAAGAGTGAGAGAGTAAGAAAGAGAGTGAAAAAGAGTGAGAGAGTGAGAAAGAGTGACAGAGAGAGAGAGAAAGAGAAAGAGGGAGAAAGAGAGAAAGAGAAAGAGAAAGAGAAAGAGAAAGAGAAAGAGAAAGAGAAAGAGAAAGAGAAAGAGAAAGAGAAAAAGAGAAAGAGAAAAAGAGAAAGAGAAAAAGAGAAAGAGAAAAAGAGAAAGAGAAAGAGAGAAAGAGAAAGAGAAAGAGAAAGAGAAAGAGAAAGAGAAAGAGAAAGAGAAAGAGAAAGAGAAAGAGAAAGAGAAAGAGAAAGAGAAAGAGAAAGAGAAAGAGAAAGAGAGAAAGAGAAAGAGAGAAAGAGAAAGAAAGAGAAAGAGAAAGGGAGAAAGGGAGAAAGAGAAAGGGAGGGAGAAAGAGAAAGAGAAAAAGAAAGAGAAAGAGAAAAAGATCATCACCCGCGGATCCAGCGACATTCCAATGATCTTTCTTCTTGAGGTGGTGGTCAGATCCTTGACAGTGCAGTGGTCCTGTGCAAGGCAGAAATGAATGGATTCATCAGAATTTGTTATGCTGCTCTCATGGCTGATTCAAATGTCTGTAATGCTCTTGCCCCATTGTAAGGACCAGAGCTATTGTCTGGACTGGCCCTCCCTCAGCCAAGAGTCATTGGCTGGTCTCTGGCCAGTTATCCAGGGGTGTCAGCTCCAGCTGGGCAAGCCCCCCACCTGACTTCTTCAGTCACTGTATTTATCACGAGTCTATGCCCAACATTCCAAGTGTAGATTGTCATTTGAGGCAAAGATAATGCTGCTGAATGGAACCTCACAGTACCCATCTAATTTCTGCAGAATTTCAGATTAAATATCTGAACAAGTATTGTGATTAATGAATTAATTCTCTGCTGGTATATGACTGCGTGACACCACCAAACCCAAAAGCTTTGAATAAGTGGATCTCAATAGGCTGTCAATTTCAAGAGATCTTAGCAATGCAACATGTGAACCAG
Organism: Heliangelus exortis; assembly: GCF_036169615.1. Taxonomy (NCBI): domain Eukaryota; kingdom Metazoa; phylum Chordata; class Aves; order Apodiformes; family Trochilidae; genus Heliangelus; species Heliangelus exortis. Next base: position 75,057,552 of record NC_092423.1, read on the forward strand.
AACAGGATTATAGTTACCATCACTTGTTTAGAGGAAATTCCAAATAATTTATTTAGATATTATTTTGAGGCTTCATTAATTCTAAATTCACCACTTGAAGGGTTTTTGCTCATGTTCTAACCAATCTGATTGATTCATTGGTTCCAGTTCCTCTTCAGTCATTTGTTTATGGCACAGGCTTCATTGGCTTATGACAGAAGCTTCATTTGCTTACTGATACTGACATTTGTTTAAATCAAGAGTTGTACAACACAGGCTTCTAGAGTAACTAATATTCCTCCAACCACTCCAAGTATTAACAGACAAGGGATGATGTATTTTACCATTCCTGTCATAGAGCAAGATGGCATGGATTTGAAAAGCTTCTGAATTCCTTTTGCAAAGAAAATATCACTACTGATAGAGAAGGAAAGGTCCATATTTTACTCAAAGAATCCCAAAATTGCCAAGCAAATGATACATAACAGAGATAGAAACAAAACTTTGAATAAGTTTATTGGTCAGTCATGTGAAAAAAAAAAACACTGTCTTAAGTGACTATATTTAACAAAATGTACCCTTTTACAGCATTCATACAGGTGGTTCAAATAGGCTGGAAAATCCTGAGAAAAGATAAAGACTTCAGAAAACAGGACTTAAAGCTTTCCAGTTTCTCCTATATGCAACTAACAGGAATTTTAGACATAATTATTCAGACACTACTGAATATTTGTTTATATAAAGTAGCATAGTGGTCTGATTGAGGAAAGTAAAGAATATGTTTAACATTTGCTGAAATCATTAAGTCACACATTTTGCCTATAGAAGAAAGTTTATATTTCATACTCTTGTCACCTTCAAATATCTGTAAAAGTGTAAGACATACATTTGTTAAGGAATGAATTTAGTTTCAGAAGATGGGTTGTGTTGTTGTTCTTTTCCTTTTTCTTTTTAAAGTCCAGATTGATTTCAAAGGTCTTTTAGCAGACATGTAAATTAACCTGTTAATGAAAACACGTGTGAAAGCAGCAACAGCTGCTGCAACACCCCTTCCTTTTCATCCCACGGAGAGAGTATAAAAGAGGGTAGGTGAGAGCTGTTTTCTGCTTTAGACTTGCTCTACCTTCTGGGAGCATTCTGTTTTAGCTTTCAACTTGCTGGGTGGGGTTTTGCATGTTTATTGAAATAGCTATTGGTATCAATGATGACTATGGGAAAAATATACCTTCACGTTAATATATTTTGTAGACATAGATCCCCCATATCTTTGAATATATGTGAGAAATTATCATATGCAAAAAGACAGTTACACAATGCATTGTTTATTAGAATATAATTTTTTATAACTAGAGAAAAACTAATTGCACTAAAGATGTAAATTGGGACCAAATAGCAGTGGCAAGTAAATGTTATTTCTTCACACCTTCAGGCTTTGGATGGAAGAATCTTCTTGGGTAAGTAAAGGACACGCTGAACAAAGGTTCAACTAGAAAATTGCAATAGATATTAAAACTTGAGATAATAGATAAAAAATCTTTTTTAACCTTATTCTAGGAAAAGAGACCCATACTCATACAGTAAGAATTTTGGTATGTTGCATGTGATATTTTTTTTTTCCTAAAAAGTAAATAAGTTAGTAAAAAACAAAACAAGCTATTAATTTGATTGGTCATTCCATGCTGTTTGCAAGATGGTTTGAAAAATTTTATGCATCTGAATCTGGTGTCTAAGGGGCGCTGCAGAAGTGATACTTAGCTGTGTGTAGAAATGCTGTTTCTAATCAAGCAGCTGAAGACCTGAGCACTCCTGCTCATGAAACCTGTTAACTGGTAATTAAGAATAGGCATACTTACCAAAACTTGACTGTTTTTTTTTTCCCTTTGTCTCAAGATTTTGAATCAAATTTGCTACAAACTTTTAAAAACTCAGATGTAAGTTCTGTGTAGTGCAAAATAAAGAATCTAACTGTTGCAGCTGGCCCAATTGTAAGCATGATTCATCTGCAAGACAAACTAAAATCATGCTCTAAACCAATGCAGTTGCAGCTGCTGCTAATTCTTTTGCCACTTGTGGATCAGATGTAGTATAGCTGAGGATATGCTTTCCACCCATTGTATGCTGTTACTTACCTGGGCTACAGATCTGAAGTTCAGACTGTCCTTGAATATGCTCAACTGCTGATCACATCTTAGAAAAGGGAGTACTTAAATGTATGAGGTGGCTTAATTGCATTCATTATCCTTATCATAGTTTGTCTGTAGGGAAAAAGCTACTCTAAGTCTTCTAGATTTTTTTCTAGGTACAAGTATAGGTGTTTTTTTGGGTGTGTGTGGGGTGTCTAGTAGTTTTTTTCATTTTTTTAAACTTCAACCATTCTTAATTGTTATGCTTCTTGTTTTACTTCACTCCTGAAGCTTGTTTTTTGTTTGTTTTTTTTTTTCACAGCACTACTACATTTGTCTCCTCATGCTCAATGTTTATTCATAAAAATAAGATTATTTACTGGGTACTTCTTGATTAAGACTATTGCCAGGATCTGCTGTGCATTTATTTGAGCATAATGTACCCAAAGAAACTGACTTTAGACCAAGATGTAAACACATTATTTTTAGGAGTTACTTATTTATTTTAAGCTTGTGAGGTAATGGCATAGGAGATATTCCTTCCCATGGAAAAGACAGTCATTAACCTTGACTGATTGAGAAACAGCTGAAGACAATTGTAGTAAGTAGGATGGCATCGTATGTACATTTAACATGTTGATATTGGTGTATCTGGGACCAGAAGAGAAAAATTGTATTAACTGGGAAAGTAGAGCAAATCAAGACTGGCAAGCTATATTTATAGTAGCATCAGAATGGTACTTTCCTGGGATGTGTTTTTTTGTTTTCAGTGAATTGCCTAATCAGACCAGGAAAGGAAACACTTTTGAGTATCCTTTGGAAAACCTAGGAAGTGGAAAACAAGAGAAAATAAGCCAGTATTTTACCTGCAGTATAAAAAAAAAGTTGCAAAGTGTTTAGAGAATAGATTTCCTTTTACAAGAAGAGAATAGAAAGAAGAAAATTGAAAGATGCTGTATTTTTCTAGGCTACCACTGTGACTGTCTCATAGAAATGGCATCTGTTTGATCCCAGGGGTTTCTGAAGTAAGCTTGTTATTCAGTACTTGTGAAGAGTAAATATCATTATTTACTCTTAATAGATAAAGCCTTTCAGGGAGTCAGTCTGATAATTCTGTGCAACTTGTTAAACAATTGATTGTGATGTTCTTTTTTTTTACTGTCTCCACTTGAAGTTGATAATGAAGCAGCATTTATTTCACTACTGTACTAGCTCTGAGTGGCAAGGTTTTAGTAACAGTGGGCTACAAGGGTGGCTTGAGAAGCTGCCAGAAGATTCCCCTATGTCTGATAGAGACAATACCATTGGCTCCAAGGTGGACCTTCTGCAGGCCAAGGCTGAGCCATTAAAAATGGAGGTAGTGCTTTTGTGATAACATAGTTAAGGAGGATGAGGGAGAGAATAACACAATTGCAGCCTGAAAAATAACTGGGCAGACACCAACATTAGTGAAGAAGGGGAGGGGAGGAGGTGCTCTAGACACTAGAGCAGAGATTCTCCTGCAGCCCATGATGAAGATCACGGTCATGATGAAGGTCATAACCTCTGCAGCTTATGGAGGTTCATGTTGGAGCAGATATACATCTGCAGCCTATAGAGAACCCCTTGCTGGAGCAGGTGGATACCTAAAGGAGGCTGTGAGCCTATGGAGAACCTGTGCTGTAGCAAGCTCCTGGCAGGACCTGTGGACCTGTTGAAATAGAGGAGCCCATGATGGAGCAGGTTTACTGGCAGGACTGGAGCAGTTAGTAAAGAACTGCAGCCTTTGAGTAGGACTGCTGACGAAGACAACCTTCCACTGGAAGCAACTGGAAGCATCCCAAATTGGAGCAGGGAAAAGCATGTGAGGAGTCAGCCAGAGGGGGAAGGATTGGCAGAGGCCTCCTATGATAAATTGACCACAACCTCCCTGCTCCATCCTCCTCTGCCCCCTGGGGAGAGGTGGGAAGGTAGAGTAATTTGGAGTGAAGCTGAACCCAGGAAGAGGGGAATGGGAAGGGAAGGCGTTCTAAGATTTGTTTACTTCTCCTTACTCTGCTCTGCTTTCATTGACAATAAATTAAATTTATTTTTCCCAAGTTCAGTCAGTTTTTCTAGTGGTGGTAACCACTGGCTGATGATCTTGTCCTTATCTCTACTTATGAGCATTTTTTTGTATTCTCTTTCTCTTGTCCAGACAAGAAAAGGAGTAATAGGGAGGCTTTCGCAAGTGCCCAGCCTTCACTACAACTATCATAAACTGAAATATTTGTGCTGACTGCAAAAAATATATATTTATTCTTGAACGGGCCAGGTAAAGTGTCTTAAGACTTGAGCAATCATTTGGAAAATACTGAAGTGAAAATACCATTCCATCTTTCCTTTTCACTCTTTAATTAATGTCTTTTTTACCTTCTTTGAATTATAATGTAAGAATGTTCCACAACATTCAATTTCCATTATTTGCAATAGCTTGCTTTTCTTTAAATGTTTATGAAAAAATAAAATTCTGCTAAAATTAGTGAATAGAGAAACAAATTTAAATGGATTAAGAAATATCAGGAATATTCCTGCTATGAAGAGTTCCAAATTAGAAATTTAGGGGGTTTATTATTATTTTATTTTTGCATTTTATTACACTTTGAGACATGCTTAGATTTTTACTTATTCTTTCAGGTTTTGGGTTGTTACTTTGAATGTTGTATTGCTTTATTGTATTATGCCACTACCATATGATAAAAATAATACTGATTGATTAAAATTCAAGCGGTAGATTATTTTCCAAGTTAAAGGTCTGGGGAAATGTTAGACTGACTATTAGATTTACTCCTTGTATGTTCCGCGTTTATGACCATATGGTTATCTGGATGCAATCATAAGCTTTGAATTTGCAGTCTGTTTTCAAGTGTGCTAAAATTATATTGACACCTCATATAGCTTATTTAAGCAAAAAGCCTACACGTACGGCAGGCATAGTGTGAAGTACAATTATGTATTTAGCTCTCACGCACAGTGCTGTACTGAGCCCACTCAGTCAACACTGTCTTGGCAGAGCAGCAGAACAGGATCTGCATAGTTATTATAGTCCATCATAGTGTATTGTCCTACAATTTAATTTATGAAAACTATTACTTCTACATAAAATGAATTCATCTGTAGTTTCATTACATACTTAGGCTGTTCTCATCCCATTTTCCTTTTTAAATGTGATTTTATGATGCTGCTTGCTTCTAACTGTCAGTGCCTCCTTCCTGCATTCTGAATTGGTTTCCCAGTTCCTGCTGAAGGTGAAAGTAATGAAGAAGTCTCAAAGATCACAGTTTCTGCACATTATTTATGTGAAAACTAATTACTGAGTTGTATGGGAGAGGAGCATTTTTCTTCCCTTGAAGGGAGAACAGACAGGACAGGACTTGAGCATCACACATGCTGTTTGTAGCATCTAATCAGCCAGTCACAGTACTTATTTTAACAATCCTTTCAGTGCACAAATAGCTGCAGGCACAGTATGTGCAATCTTCTATTCAGAAAAAGTGTGATAGGGATGTTGGAGAGCTGATGTTATGTCATAAAAATAGGAACAAACACAAATCTGTGGGAAGAATAATTTAGATACTTTTCTCAGTGGAACAGCTTGCTTATATTGTGTTTTTAGTGATAACTGTTTACAGATATCATAAAGTCTACTATGTTTTTATTGGGCACATCAAGTAATTTTTGAAGAAATTGGGCCTTTAGAATTGGTTTGCTTTAGCAGATTTCTGTGCCCATCTGAAAAAAAAACTGGTGAGCTACTTTTTCTTTAGAAAGACTTCCTATGTATGTAGACAAAGTTTATAGAATGAGGTATATTTTACATTGTTGTAATCATACTTGCTATAACAAAAAAATAGATAAAAATTAAAAAATAGTAACACAATGCTAGGTAAAGTAATTGGAGGAGAGGATCAACACTCATGAAAACATCTAGAAGCTTGTCATTTAGAGGCAGGGCAAGGTATGGAACACTGATGGAGTAATTTGTCTACAAGTGTTTTGCCTTCCAAGACTGAGGCTAGATGCAATAAAGCATGTATGAGAATGTCTCAGCTGTTCATTTCTGGAAACTTGTAACCTGATGTGAGGCAACACAAAATAGCAGAACCGTAGGCGTAACATTCTCCAGAAGTTGCTGGGAACTGGAACTTAAGTTGAAAAAGGTCTCCAGGGTCTAGCATGAGGGCTAGAAAATCTACCTAAAAATCACTGACACTGGTCATAGCTTTAACATTGATGCAAAGAAGTAAGCAACTTGTCCAACATGTTACAGATGTCTAGATTAGGATGAGTTGCTCAGATGTCTGTTTCCCTTCACTGACCCTAATGAGACTGTAAATGACAAGCCAATGATATTTTTAAGTTTTAAATTTTGACAGATTAGCCCACTTGTAAGCTGTTAAGGTATCTCATGGAGACTGAAAATGTGTGCATATATGTAGCCTATATCAAGTCCTATTTCCAAATCCCTTTGTGATGATGCTAATAATATTGTATTTAAAATTGCCTTACAAAGATAAACACACTGCAAAATGTAACAGCTGCGATGACAAGGAAATTAATTATTAGAAGAAACCAGTAAATTCACTCCATTTGGTTTTCTGTTTGGGTTGGGTTTTGTTTGTGTTTTGTTGGTTTGGTTTTGGTTTTTTGGTGTTTTGTTTTTTTGCTAGAGCTTCTCTCTGCTTCAGTACCAATGAGAACTTAGAACTTGGCTGTCACTCCCTTTAATAAGTCTTTATGGTTTTGAGTATGTGAAGGGCAGAGTTTATCCATAATCAGGAGGTACTGTGATGTGGCCTGGGGAAACCGTGCCCCGCTCATATGTGTATTTTGTCCTTTGCAGCCTGGATGAGGTGCTTAAGGATGATGATCCTTACTTTACTATAATGTTGTATAACCCTCAGGAGCAGTCACATAATTGGCTCAAACCAGAACAATCCAGGTAACTACAACTGTTGCAATTACAGTATTAAATGAGTAATGAAGGCTTGATGTTTCACGGCTTCCTCACATTGTGCAGTTCTTGCACTTTTGAAAATGTGTATAAAACATCATGGTAATTGAGAAGTGTTAGTAAGTAGTTGGAGACAAATCAAGTTATTTATGTTTTGAAGTTCCCTGAGTGCTGGTGCAGCACTTTGAAAAATGTCTTATCAACTGAGTAGCAATTCTTAAACTAGTGATTTGGGAGTCTCCTGCTAGTACACTAATGATCCAGACAGCAACATTAAATCAGTTGCTTTAGCTTAAGTACTTCTTGAATGTCCATAAAGTCTTACTTTATTGGGAATTGAACTAACTACCTGCAGTCTGAAAAGCAATAACTTAGGCACTTAAGGAAAGGTGAATTACTAATAAAGAGCAAAATTTTTCACCTGTATGCACTCTCTTGAAAGTTCTTAAGTGTTTCAGTAGAAGAGTAGTACAGCAGTTGTTGAAGATGAATGTGTTGAAGCTTATCATTCCTCAAATCTTTTTTAACACTCCTTTGGAAAAAGTGACCAACAGAAATACAATAACAAAGGCTTTTGGAAGATGGAAGAGGCAACACTTCAACACCATTCGCCAGATCCATTACATTTCCTTTATCTGTTTAGCCGCTGGACTGATTTTTTTTTTTTTTTCTGTCAGTGGCTTTAGAATTAAATGAGATCAGTATCATCAGTGATGAGACCGTGCATTTCATCCTTGAATACAAGCTTTTAATCCATTGCAAGAAATAGTTATCTTTTGCTATGTATTTATGATTGTGGTATGTGAACCTACAGGTAGCTCTTCAGTAATGCCTAACACAGGCCCCAGAAATTACCTGATCCACTCATCAGACAAAAATAGGGAATAAAAGACAATGAAAAAGATGTTGTTATTCACATTTCATAGTTTAGAAAAACTGAAGCAAAATCTAAAATGCTTGTGATTATACAGCAGTCAAGTGATCTATTAGACTACTAACTGGTGAGTTCTCTCAACACAATATTGTCATCTTGTTGACAGAGGAGTCTCTAAATTTCCTCTTTACATTTTTACTTACTGTATTTTTTCGAATTTAAACAACACTGTAGTCGCAGATAAAACTTGGATAAAGAAAATAAAGTATTTGTCTGCAAGCACTGTTGTATCCCTATCTCTTTTTGGTCCATAGCCACGCTAGCTGCGTGATCTGCTGTCCTGGTACACAAACAACTGCAGTCACAACTGTACACTCAATAAGTCCCTCAGTTGTTTCAAGTCCTTTCCACTCTGTCAGGTCACATATTGTGTTCAACACAGAGTCAATTTGTGGGAAATAAAAATTGTTTTTAACCTTACTGAACACACAGAGACCTGATTATATTTTATGAAGAAAGGATGGTGTGTGAGTGTGCAATTGAGAATATGCTGTGGGACTCTCTGTACGCTCAGAAATTATCTTCTAAGTGGTCATTTAAAAAAATATTTCTTACTACTTTTACCTTGAGATGTCTGTTTTATGTGAAGAACATCGTCAGACTTCAAGCAATCTGAAGGAAAGCAGAGCCTTTACTTCTATATATCCAAAGAGAGATATATGCTATCACTCTTGATTGCTTGACAGGAAAATAAGCTCACAGCAGTTTTTAGTTTTTCTGTCATTCTCTAAAGAAAATTTATGATGCTACTAGGGTGAATCTAAAGCTGTTTCTCTGCTTTCTGTTTTGTCCTGTTTCTGTTTAATGCAACTGCATTCATCTTTCTTGTATATTTACTTTTTAGTAAGTCTTGTTTAGTAAGTAGTATTTTAAGTTTCTCCTTGAGCAAGACATTTTATTTTGTCCTTATGGTAATATAAATTAAAATGTTACTGCAGCTGGAAATCTGAGACTGTTGTCTGAATTGAAAGTAAGTTATGATTAGTCTTGTCTGGAAGTACATTTGTGTCAGAAAATGCAACTTTACTTAATCAAGTTTTATAAAAAATCAGATTTTGCATTGGGAAGATGTGCAATGTTTTGATAAAAAGCAGTATTGAATACTGCTACTTTTCCTGACTTTGTTATTAAACCATAAGGTATGGGAATCTATGGCGGTTTTCCGTATGCCTGTGTGCTTGTAGCTACAACATACACAAGATGTAAATTGAAATGAAGCGATCTAATGAACTTGTCATTTATTCAAAAGTTTGTATTGCTAATAATTTGATTATCTGCTCCCGCTGTTTTTTACTAGCAGCTCCTACTCTATTTAATTGGATAAGAAATGAAATTATATTTAAAATATATATTTTCATCTTTCCAACTTTTTTAATGAAGAACTTTGGAAAAAAATGATGGGTATCGGTGGCTAAGTTGAACTGCATGAATGAGAGCACTCCCCATTTCCAATGAATTAGAAATAGAATTACTAGAAACAGTGTGGGATTTTGTATGTTGAAAGGGTAATTTATAAGACATATTTCTGATCTATTTCAGACAGAGATTCATAAATTAGATTTAATGCTTAGTAAATGAAGGCTCATTGTTTCCAATGGAGATCCAATATGATTTTTAGAAGTTTAGATGTACATACGTGAGCAAGTACTGGTGCAAATCACCTTAGGACTGTTCTAGTAAATCATATCATTGTGACATATACTGGAAAAATGTTGCCTATGCCCACATTATGCTTCCAGTTTTTCACTCTCAAAGGATGTCTGGATAGACTATGCAGAATTGTTTTGATAGTAGAGATTTAAGTGGTTATGGAATTTCTTTTAATCAAAGTATTCAAGTGAGAATGAGATCTAGCATATTTCATTCTGGTACTGAAATCATAAGCATTTTAAATGATAAAGTAAATTACAGGTTTCTGTAGAACTAGAAATAATATTTTAAATTCACCTTGTAGAATTTATTGCTAAACAGTAAAATACTATTAAACACTTGGAAGTGTAATTTTGATAAGACTTCAATAAAATTTTGCCTGGTTTTGTTGAGTAGAACTGTATAACAATCATATTTGTTATTTTATTAAAGGTTTATTTGCATTTCCTTCCTTCACCCTTAAATTCCTTTCTTCTTTGAATACTCCTGAATGTAAAATTGAGCCTAGTTATAGGTACAAAATAAAAATAATACAGCTTTTCTGTTCACAAATAGAAGTAGTAGCAGAGACAAAATCATGGCCCAAATTTGAGGCAGAATTTTGGCAGGGCTACGTTCTTCCAGTGAGTAACTGCACCACTCTTTATTCAGAGAAGATTGCCTAGTTACTATTTTTACCCAGTATAGGGAAAAAAGTATATCAGAAACTAGGATAAAGCAAAGCTATGTGTTTGGCAATGAAATAACTGGGTTATAATGGATCTAATTCAGATAAGAACATTCTAGAAAAAGTGTAGCGCATTCTTAAATAATACTGATGAAACAAGACTGTCTTAAGTATGTGAGGCTATAGAGTTTTTAATACTTTCATATTTTTTATTTCTACAGCTTTTTTTTTTTTTTAATCCTGCTGATTCCATGTTATTATTGCTTTCCTCTTGAACTGGTGTTTACTCCTTTGAATAGTACATACACTTCAGTGTTATAGTGGCATTTATAGGCACCAAAACTTTGGCCCTGGCATCACATACTTAGAGTTGAAATGCTGTAGTGTTATAGCTAATTTTCATACTTAGTATTTCTATGAACATTTACAGAAGCAGGTATATAGGAATAAACTCTTAATGTTTGTTCAGAACTGAGTAGAAATACAAGATTTGATGAAACAGGAGGGCTTCTGAATTTGCTCTTCCCAATGAAAAAAAATTCTACTTAATGTTTAAGGATTCAATAATAGGTATAGGTGACAAATCCTGAATGCTGCATTTGTTTTCAGTCAAGAAATAGGAGTAATGGCAGTTCTCCATATTAGAGACTTCTATGCCCATACAGGTGTTGATGACTTACAAAGATCAAAGTATAGTTAACTGGAATTCAACCTATATAGTGAATATCCTTAATTATGCAATTGAAAATAAGAGGGGGAGGAAATTATGCACCACAGGTTAGTTAACTTGCAGGTCTTTTACTCAGGAAGATAGGCATCAAGTAAGGCTCAACTTTATACTTATGCTCTGTGGAACTAGAAATCTAAGAAATAATTGCATATGTTTAAATATGTGCACTAGTTCTGCTGCTGTCAAGTAAAGTAGTGAAGTAAAATCAGATTTTAAGACCAGTATTTTTTACCCTAGAAATGTTTTACTTTTGCTCCTAGAATCACAATCTTATTATAATAGTAATTACCTTGAATATGTCATCTGAAATGTGACAAGCAAAGATGTCTTGAAAGTATTACTGCTTAGGGTCCTCGTTGCCCAGTGCCTCATTGTGCATTTGGGTATAATAACGTAATCTTTAGGTTTGTGGAAAATGTATTTCTAGAGTGCAAACTGGAGTAGTCTGTAAGTTTTTCTAAAAAAACCAAGTTGTTCTACAATCAACATCAAAGTACTCTTTGTTCTACATAGAAACAGAAAAGGAAATATCAATTGTATGTCAGAAATGCAAAGATTTTACTCCTTTGTCTAGTTCAACTCTACATTTAATAAAGACAAACTTCTGATAGCAGAAAAAATATGGATATGAGGCACCTCGAACACTGAAATGGAACTTTTTAATATCTACTTTGTTTTTTGTCATGTTTTAACCCTGAGCTGTCAACTAAGCCCCACACAGCTGCTCACTCATTGCTCTCCCTCACCCCCCAATGCAATGAGCTAGATAATCAGAAGAGTAAAAGTAAGAAAGCTCATGGGCTGAGATAAAGACAGTTCAATAAGTAAAACAAAATCTGTGCATGCAAGCATAGCAAAACAAGGAATTAATTCAGTGTTTACCATTGGCAGGCAGGTGATCAGCAATCTCCAGGAAACATCTGTAAATGTTACTTGGAAAGACAAAGGCCCTCATGCTGAATGTTCCTTCCTTTCTCCTTCTTCTCTCTGCTGTGTATACTGAGCATGACATCTTCTGGTGTGGAATATGTCTTTGGTCAGTTGAGACCACATATCCCATAAATTTATTAAGGCTGAGAAAGTGTCCCCAATAACTTTATCTATTCTTGGCAATAACTTTCCCTGTCCTTGGCTTTGTTATCTTGGTTAGCAAATGGCTTTGATCAAAAATGTTTGAGAAGGGTTTCATTTTCTCTTATTACTTTGTTTTGTCTTTAATGATACCAGACTTTTGTTTTTTAGGTGTGTTATCTTTTTTCTTATACAGACATTTTATACAGTAATGCTAATGACACCTATACAAACACTGTTCCTCTGTTGGTGCTTAAGCTCTTTTTCTCTATCCTTTGTCTGCTGATTGCAAATCAAGTTTTTAGGAGCAAAATTATTTAGTTCTTTGTATCCAGAAAGTGAATAATCTCTAATTGAACTGGAATCATTTGAGACCAAGTAATTGATTTTTAGATTACAGGCAAGACATAGCTTAATACTTCATCTGTAAGCTGAAGACTTAGGTCATTGTCACTATTGTCTGCAAGTTTACTTTTTCTGTAGGTAAAGATAGCCCAACATGTTTATGAGGTAAAAAAATTGAGTATTGATCTCTTTGGGAAAGTGAAAAGAAAATGCAGGTTTTAAAGAGGTCTTCTCTTTACTAGCTGTTGTTATCTTGGGGAATTCTTTTTCATTGGAGTTCTGTTGCAAAAACATAAAAGTCCATATTCACATTACTTCAAACTGAGATTTAATGAAAAAGTGAATGACAATAGTAACTGCTGGCACTAGTTAGTCCTCACAATATCAAAATAATAAAGTAGTTAATTGTATTCCCATAGTCTGACTAGCCATGCTATTTTCTGTTTTGTGGTCTGTTTAGTTTTTTGTGGTTTTTTTATGTTTGAGTTTTTTATTGTTTTGTGGGTTGTTTTGGGTGGAGGGTAATTATTTTTTAGATAAAAATAGATAAATTATTAATTTAGTCAGCCTGTCTCTAGTTGTGTTTATAACTTAGGAGCCATAACTTGGCATTTCACATGACCCAAGACAGTGGAAAGCCTGTAAGGAAAGTATTTTATTTGGTTTCTTTTTACTCTTTTTCCTGAAACCTTCAAATGAGGATTTCTAAGAATACTGTGACAAGAGTTGAACTTAGGTGCCCATACTTCATAACACAACGTTACTGATTCAGTTCTCTGTTTCATGATTAACTGGTTGGTGCTTGTTTTTTGGGTTTTATTAAAATAATTTTTCTTAGTACAGATTTTGTGGTAAAGATTTCCCTTAAAGGTATGGCTCTAGATAGAACCAAAATTCAATTTCTGTGGTTATTGGGTAGAAATTAGGTACAATTAGGGTACAAATTGATCACTGATTCTTTACAATCTTGTACTCAACTCTGCATTGCAGGAACAAAAGCACTGGAGAAAGCTAACCTAAGACTGTCAGTTTGCAAGTGCAAAATCTTTCCGATAATAAATAGGGTCTCTCAAATGTCTAGAGAGAGGAGACTAAATCTATTAATATCTTTAAATCTAGTATATGGAAGGATTAACATTTTATAGATTTCCTAAAATGTTTGACAAATACAGATAGTACTGGAATTGTGGCTCTTAAGGCACAGTAGAGAAGAAAACATCAGATTTCAGATTAACAAAAACATAAGCAACAAAGATGCCAACTTAGTAGGAGCCATCAAAATAAACCAAAGCCAGGAGAAAAAAAACAACCAACCAAAAAACCTCCCAACAACAAAAAAACTCCACCTAGTAGACTAAAAGGATGAATTTATTTTCTCAGTTCTCAGTAAACATTGTCAAATCAGTAAATCTGACTATGTACTCAATCCGAAGCAGAGTACAAAGGTATAATGATTTGTGTGAGAGACTACAAAGCTTTTAAATGTGTTCTTTTTCTCATGAAGGAACACATTTTAAAACTTTTGTTAGTGTATCTAAAGAATAAAAAGATTTCAGCAAGAACAAAAGGAACTTTTTTTTGGCCCACTTTTCACCTAAACGTTGATTAAATGATATGTCATTTGGGCAATTGTTACTTTTACCACTGGAACTCTATTGTCTCCTTTTCAATAGACCATGAAATTGTTATAGCATTCTGATGAAAATAGCCCTTGGATGAAAATACATTGGTTCAGCTTGAACCTTGCAAGTCTCAAAAATTGTTATCAAAAGGAGCAATATGAAAAATCATATCACACTGCATTGCATTACCATTTGAAAAAGAAATACAAAATCTCAAAAACAATCTCCTAGCTATTAAAGAATCTTACATGATAGTGTAATATAAAACATGTCTTGTGGATACTGGATGCCTTGGGGTTTTTTTCTGTTGCATGCTTTGGCTTTCATGTGTTCAAATGCGAGTATATGATTATATGATTTTTTTTTTTAAGAAATATTAAAGGACTTAGAACTAACTATTGGCACAAATCCATTTCCCAATAAGAAGAATATTTTAAAATGAAGCTGAGAAATTCAACAATAACAAGTAATGAAAAAAAGCTTTGTTGTAATAGTATTGATTTTTTTTTTTTTCCCAAGGATAACAGATGTTTTATTTCTAACTAATATGTATATGTAAAGTTCAAATTGGTAAATATCTCCTGAGAAAACTTATTTTTTGAACTACTGCAGTACTTTTTTTATCAGATTTCTCTTTATAGTTTACACTACTTCTTCACTGCTTACACACGCCATGTGCACTTCTAAAAATGTGTGATGTGTGTTGAGATATACTGAGGGGCTATGACACCTAAGTTTCATATGGTTATAGAAATGAAAAAAAAAATTCTATTTTTATTTGAAGTTCTCCGTAAATCAAATATTATGATGACATGCAAGAGTAGGAAGTATGACAATTGAATAGCTATTCTTGTAACATTTTATATTATTTTTATAATATTGGTCTCTCTGTAGAATATAAATGAGTACATATTTTAGACTCTTGGAAGTTCATGGTAAATGGTGTCAATGCATTTTATTTTAGAAATTTGTGAAATCATAGTTACATACACATCTGTTGAAAATTTGCTAAGGATTGCCTGATAGGAATATTTTTATATAGTGACCTATTTATGAGTTTCCTTACTGTCTGCATTTTAAGAGAATGTCTCCCTGCACAGATGACATTCAGTTTTTCTAATTCACTTTTAATAAGACAATCCTTTTCAGAGATTTATTTGCTTAAGATAATGAGGTAGGATTAGAGGAATTAACTGCAATGGTATTAAGTTGAGGTTTTTTTCTCTCTCTCCTTGGGTCTAGCCTTGTTTTCAGTTTGAAAGTAAGCTGAGGTGGTTTCGTTTTTTTTCCCCAAGGCTGCACAACAAATTCAAGACCCCAGAACACAGAAAGGCAGCTGAGGTAGTAATTATTTGGAATTAAAACACTGATGTCTTTGAGGTATGTTTGTTTTAGAAATGCTGTTAATTATTTATTAATCGTGCCGCCATGTATAAAAGTAGTGGTGCTTGCTTTTGAACATAAGTGACTTTTTGACATCTTTAGATGTAGCTCGATTTAAGGAACACTCCAAAATATATATTCTTTCCTCTCTTCTTTGATAAGTGTGGTGAACCAGTTATAAATGTGATTCTCTCTTATCCGTCACCACCTTCTGTCTAGAAAATTAGATATAGCCAGATGCAAAGCTAAAAAGTGTAGATGTTCAATAGTTACAGCTTTCTTCGTGTGTCATAGTTACTGTGAAAAATTTCCAAATAAAAATGTTCTGGAATAAGCTGTAAACACTTTCCGTTTTGTATGCAAAAAAGATCAGTATATTTTAAATAGATAAAAGAAACATTTCTATCAGCTAGATGTAAAGAAAAGCATCATATAGAAATAAATTAAAGTAACTCAGTAGGAGGTATGATAACAAGTCATCTGTCGGTAGACTGAATAATGGAAGATACGGTAAGAAAATTCATAGTATCAGTGTAAAATACATGTAGCTTTCAGAAGCATGGTAACTCGATGCTTTTATATTCAGCTATTAGAAAACAAGTTTAAAGAAAAATGACCTAATTTTACTGGATCTGCCGAAGCAAGACGCCAAGTAAAATATTTAACATTTAATCAGTATGCTTCACAAATTTCTGAAGTTGATATATTTTTGCCAAGTCTGATGCCTCAGCATTCCCATGCAGTTTTCATTCTTTAATTTTGTAAGCCATCATAAGATCTTTACTTTCTCTCAGTTGCAGATACATTATTGTAAAGCACCAGGCAAAATGTAATATATTAAGAGGAAAACAAAATAAGAAAATATCTGTTGTTTCTCATTTGATTTGTCAGATTATTTAATTTTTTTCAGTTTAATATTTCTGTCATTTCAGAGTTATGTGATGGACAGGTTACTGTATGATTTCAAATGTAATTTGAATGGATTATTTAATCTGAAATTCAACATTTTTGACACTTTACAGAACAGTGGTCTGGTCAGGTTACTCAAATGACTTCAAATTACTTAGTAGTTTCCAAGACACAGTCCTTGATGGCAGAGAGGACTTTCTTGTGGGAGAACCTTTGTTATAGGATAATCAGTGAGAGAGAATTTCTGTAGCCAAGTATTAATATTTTCATATACACGTATATATAAAATATGTCCCTCCTCAGTGTCTTCACATTAGTCTTTAAAAATTTTTTTAGTTACCTGAAGTTGTGCTTTAATAGTTTCTCCTCGCGATGCAGTCCTTCTTTAGCAAGCAGTTCAAGGACTACTAGAAAAGTTCATGTTGATGTTTTTGGAATGCTATGCCTTACTAAATCTTAATGAAAAGATAAAGGAAACTTCCATTTAATCCATTTGTGTTCCTAATTGCCCCAAGGTGTATGTTATTGCTGGCTTACAGAGGCTCTGGCCCAGATGCTGTGAAACTTTTCTATGTAGCTTATATTCCATGTATAATACTTCAACTTATATCTGTCTGTTCCAGGTGCTTAGGCAACATAGTGTGGTCTGTATAGAGTTCAGACACTCTGAATCCTTAGGCTTCTCTCTGTGTGATGATTTTTGATATTCAGATAAAGCAGAACTTGTGAATAATGGAAAACAAATAGCAAACCCAGTGATTTTAATTTTACTTCTCTGATTTTTAATGAAGTTACCTTCCTAGTGGTCCTCTTCATATACTGTCTTTATATATGGCTATACATACAGCATGTGTATGATTTTGCTGTAGTACCAAATGCATTGTGCATTCTTTTGGTGTTCTGCTCAGGTGTATCCACCACCTTATATCTGGTTATAAGGTGTATCTACCTTATAATTATTAATACATGAAATAGTTTATACATGGAGTAAGCTAAATTTTTCTAACCTTCTGTATGTCTGTAAGAACATCTCTTCAGCAGGAAAGATTACTTGGTATTTCTGTTTCTTGCAGTGAAATTAGTTTAAAAAACAATTGAGATCAAAACAACAGTGTTTAAATTAACCTATAGCATTGCCTGAACGGGAATATGGAATAGTTTTATATCTTCCAAAAACTCTAAAATTACAGTGTCCAGATCTGGCCCACACTTAGTAGAATTATTTTGTTATTTTTAATGGAAGAGTTTTCAAATACTGAAACTGATAAGTCCCTGCTCTTGAGTTACTGTTTCAGACATCTATAGATAGCACACAATTAGCTCGAGGTGAAAAGGGGAAAACCAGGAAGGAAATATGTGAATACTCAGAGCATCACTCTGTGTTCTGTGTTCTGTGTCAATTTTAATGGCTCTGTAATTAGGTCACAGGACTGATTGATATCAGCACTTAGCTTCCTGGTTGACGTCACTCCTCATTCCCTAATAGGGATTAAGATGTTGACACAGAGAATTCTGCTTCCTAGGCAGAGAAATATAACTAATTAAAGTAGTTGTAGACTTGATATTATTTGAATTATTTACCAATGTAACAGTGGAATTGAGACTAGCAGGAAGGAGAGCACAGGGAGCATGTGGGAAGAGCACAAATGAATTGGAAGCCCATGTGCACAGAGTTTGGTTTAACGAGACAGTGACAGGACTAGTCTGGGACAGAAACAATTGTGAGTTAAATGATCTCACTTTTCAAGTTCTTGAGAAGAAAAAGTAAGACAAAGTATTGACAATAAGCTATGAGGTGAAGTAAGATGACTATTATAATGCATAGCCAAATGGATGAAGGTCTTGGCATGAGAAGAGAGCAGTGGGTATTCAGAGGGCACGCTATTTGAAGAGAGATTATCAGATGGAAATAGAAAATTGGGAAGTATGCCTTATACATGTTTCTATATTTTTAAAACTCATGAATACAGCAACATATACAGTTTACAATGGTACGTCTTAATTAAAAAATAGCTGCCACATTTCAGGCTGAACACAAAAGGTTGTTTCTATGTAAGCTTTACAGACCAGTAGTAACCTGTAACTTATCAAATGTATTACTGTCAAATTGCTCTACAGTGCAGCTGAAAGAGCTTGGTGTCATCATTAGTACTTTTTACTAATTTATTGTCAGGAAGCCTGTCCTTCTTTTCAGACTTTCTTTCACCTTCTTGGAGATACTGTTTGCTCAGCACTGATTTTAGTGTATAAAATGGAATACCTAACAAAACATTACTTTTGAGATTTTAGGTGTTTTGTTGTTAAAAGAATTTAAAAAACATCAGAAAGTGATTTTTCTGATCTTGCATGTTACAGTGTATTTGCAGCAGTCATGATGATACCGGTGCAAGAGTTTGAGGTTCAGAAATTTCTAATACAGTTGTGAGTTGGAACTTAGTTCATTAGTGCTAAGAGCAAAAGATTTATCCTCTTTGTGATGTTTTTACTGCAAGTGGAGAGAATAGTTATAAATCTATCCATAGGGAGTAACTTCACTATTGTATATATGTTTTCAAAGAAATTAGGAAAAGTGGTGGAAATAAAATTTTGTTGTTTCATACAGGTTTAATCTCATGTATCATTTTCCATTTGTAATTTCTGAGCTTCATGAAATGCACTGACAATGACTGTTTTAACAGCTGTGTTAGTTTTCAAGTTACTTCTGTTGAGAGGTCTTAGTGTCAGGATTGTTTTAGAAAATGGTAGTAAAGTGCTATGAAATCCTGCTACAGTGCTGACAGAAGTTAAATACACAGGTTTGATTTAGAAGCACTAAGAATAGGCTTAATCCAAGTCTGCAAGCTCTAATCCAAAGATACACAGAGGCTGTAACAAACAAAATGAATGGTTCACTGGACCCTGATCTGAAATGGGAAGAAGGCAGAATTAGATACAAAGTGCATCTTAGTTTTAAAACAAGTGGCTGCATCCATTTGCTTCTTCAGTCTGGAGTCATTAGAATATTTTATTTTTTTTTATATATATCAAGTGTCTCCTTTAGTGCTCATATTTAAAATAAGGTGGACTTCTGTGATAGCCACTGACTCAATAACAGATCTGAATATATTAAATCTAGCAAATTATAGTTTTCCTCATAGTGAGAGAAAGCAGAAATTAATTTAAGTAAAACAACCTTGCTTCAGAAAATAGTCTCTTCTAAAATTACATGATTTTATGAGCAATGTTTGTCTATAAACCATTGCTTATATGTATTATATAAAGAAGTAGTAGATACTAACAACCCTTGGCACATCATTGTATTGGCCATTTACCAGAGGTGGTTTTTTTGTCTTACTTGCTTCCATAGTAAAAATTGTAAGCAGAAATAGAATTGAGAGTCAGAAGACAGCTGCCCCCCAGGATTTCTAGGTGTACAATAGATGAAACAGAGATAGGCTTCAAACCTCATAGGTTCAAATGAGGTTACTATAAACATTTGTAATTTTCTATTTTACACTGTCTGTGAAAAGTTTGGCTAATATGTCATCCGAATAAGAAGAGATAAATAAGTGTCACTATTAGTTCAATTTCTATGGCTTTCAGGAGTATTAAGAATTACTTTAGAAAAGAAAATAACAAACGTGTGGATGGGGAGATATTTCACTCTCCCTTATGACCTTCCTCCACTCTTGAAGCACATGATGTGTGGACTAATGGAGAAATCATTGATCTTTGTCAACCACCAGTAAATATCTGCTGCTCTACTCAGGCAAGGTTTTATTCTATTACAAATCTTTATACAGAACACCTCATACCAGCACTTCAGAAATAAATGAATCTCTTGTTTTCATGTTCACTGCAATCTCATGCAGGGGTTTCTTTCTATGTGTTTTGTCATTTTTTAAAATTACTTTCTACAGCAGTGGTTCCTAAACAGTTCATTCTCCCTGAACTCCAGGCTTCTCTTATTCCTCTTTTCCTCCCCCTCTGTAAGGACTCTTCCTGATAATTCACCATCACTTTCTTTTACTGACATTTCTTCATCGCATCCTTTTTGCTTTCTTAGCCTAATATCAGCACCGCTCTGTACAGTGCAAGTCCCAGCACAGAGTTTTAGCTCCATAGCAGCTTAGTTTTCTGGATTACCTTGACTGACTGCACACTTTGCAATTTTGTGGCAATTTCTTCATATAGAGTTTTCATTTTTTTCATGCAAAGGTAGATTCTGAAGTAATCGTATGATCCCACAGGCTGTGCTTCCATAAAGTCCTGTTCTACCTATATATTAATCTCTTATTATTGCAAAGAAGATGTTTAAGCTGAAAAAAGTGCATGCCAAAATGTTTGAATTTTTCAATTGAATGAAACCAGTGAACAGTTTGGTTTACATTTTTTCTAGAGTTGCAGTGAGCAGCATCTCATTTTCATTCATGTCAGTTCTTCAGAGTATGTAGGAAGTATTAGTTCTCCACTTTTCAATTCCTAAAATTCCTCAAGGAGCTCGAATTGGGAGAATCTGTGTTCAGCCCTGCAATACTGTATGTGAAATCAGTGAAATAGTTCTTGGATTTTAGAAGGTAGAAGCCACTGAAGAAATTGCAGAAATTCTTGCCTCTCTTCTTAGTCCCACTGAATTCCACTGGACCTCATGTTTCAAGAAGAGCAAGTGGGTACACAAAAGTTATCATTTTTAGAAGCAGGTAAAAGTAATAATTTTCATACATCATCCAAATTTGAGAAAAAAATGCATTATGTATAAAGAGTTTAATATTCTGTTTTGCCATTGATAGACATTTGTCATTCCTATTAAAAAGATTTGTGCTGAAAATTGACAGCTCATATTATTCTGTATTATAAATCTGAATTGCTAAATTTCACTATAAATAATTATTCTTGGGCTTTTTCCTAATGTGATGTGATTAAAAATTGAATTAATATTACTAATGGGTAAAGCACATGTATTTCAAACACGGTCCAAGATTTGTACATTATCTTACAATTGTCACTCAAATTTGGGGGTAAGGTTGAATTACCATATTTTTTTGGAAACTAACAAGTCTTAATTTTCAAAGATAACAAGGAGGGTAGGTTTACAAAGCAAAAACCATGGATAATACCAATACTTTAAGGGTAGACATAGAGGATTTTATTGAGAAATAGAAGGTCAGTGATGCAGATGAGAGCAGAATGTAATCATCCCCAAGTGAGCACTCACTCAAATTTTTATATACATAGAATTGTGCTGCAGAAACATACCTACACTGCTTCTGTTACCAAGCTGGCTTATGTTTTTAACAATAATTGACAGCTGATAATTGACAGGTGACTGAACATTACAGCTGAAGTGTTTGAAGGCAAAAGAAAATAAATCCATCCACTCAGAAATCTTTCAGTAGTATACTTATTCTATTCTATTACTATATTATATATGTATAGTAATATTCAAATAATATATTTAAAGTGGTAATTTATTATAGAGTAAGGATATTGCCAGCAAGGGATGGTTGAGAAAGGAGTGCTGTTTACATCTCCATTTGGTTTTGTTGGGTTCTTTTCCCTTAGTTTGAGAACTTGCAGCTTGTTAGTATTCCAAGCACAACACAAGTGTATCTAGTCCCACACTCCCGACTCTGGCAATTGCAGAATGGTATTTGACTTAGAAGGGAAGTAAACATGTTGTGATACATTGTTTATATTAATTTTTTAATGAAATTCTACTAATATACATAACGTCAAATTGAGAAACACTAGGCTCATTGTAGAAAAACTTTGCTATTATCTGCGTTTTTCAGGAAGCATTTCTTTATAAGGTCATTGATTTTGGAATTTGACACTACTGTGATGTTCCATTCAAAAAAACATTTGGCTTTGTGTAAATTGCCAGGTCTGTTTTCAAGTTTTTACGTTTCAAAGACAGAACATCTATAAATTGAAATGAGAAAATGACGTATTGTTAAATAATTACATTACAGAGCATAAAACAAGTAAAATTAATTGTAGATCCTGCACTAAGTAGCATTGCTTCACTCTATCATCTGAGGTACTTTGGACTGCTTAAGTTCTGGTGTTTTCATATATTTGGTGCAAAGGTAAAGAAAACGGAAAGTATACAAATTTAAGGAAAACCTTTGAAAATTTAATCGGCCTAGTGACTTTTTTTTTTTATGCTGTATTAGTCTCTTATTGGAGTGTTTTCTAGTTAATATATAATGTCCAGGATTCCATTTTCAGTATATTTTGAAGTAAGGCAAGGTTCCAAGGAAGACCTTCAACAAGGTCTTCCTCATGGGATCTTAACATTATGTGACCTGCTACTTTTTAATTGCCTACATATTTTAAATTTTGGTAAGTTACCTGGTTACTTCACTACCTTTCAGAGAAGAACAAGTAATATTTTGTCACAGTTGCATAGTCTACCAAATTCAAACAGTGTATCACTGTATTTCTTCTTACTAGACTTCAGCTGTTCTAGAGGAAGAAGGTTGAAGCTTTAAACTTTTTCATCTTTGACATCTATGGTTTTCAAATGATATTAGGGTTAAATGGATATTCATTTACACATTACTTAATTTAGTAAGTGCTCTTATAATTAAATGCAATTCCATGTAATTTAGTGGTAGAAAGAGAAATTCATTAAGATTCCAGATCAGCAAAAAGCCTTAGCAGAACTGGGAAGGTTATAGAAATATAGCTCCTGCTAAAGCACAACCACAACTATTAAGCACAAACCACATTCCTGTAACGTGGAGATTGGTTAAACTATAACTGACAAGAAATTTCAAAATTCATTTTCATCATGTGTGTACACCAAAAGCAAAAGTAAAATTAATATAAATCAATATAATTGATAAAATTCATACAGCTTTCATTACTTCTGTGATGAGTTTTTTAGTTTTATTAGTAATGTCACTGAAAAAATCTTGTCTAACTTTGTTTACCGCTACTGTCTCCAAAATATCTTGCATTAGAACAGGCTTCCATTTCTCATTAAAAAACAAACAAACAAAACCAAGCAAAAGCCAAAACCACCACCAAAAAGTTATCTGAGTTCAAATTTCATTTCTGCACTTGATTTATTCTTTTTTTAAACACCTACCAGAATGGAACATTTTCGAAATAGAAACAGGAGATTTTTCTATCCCCATATTCCAAACTTGTCTGTGTTGTTTGTACTGTAAGGCACCTTCCAATTTAGATAAGTGAATCTCTCTAGAATGCTGTTTATGCTCTTTTTCAGATCTGTAATGAGGAATTTAATTAAAATATGACCTAGTGCTCATCCCAGCAGCATTCACAAGACACATCCTTTTGACGTGATATATTGCTGTTTTTTTGCTGATCCATGTTTTAAATACTAGCCAGTGTTCAAAGTAGCTGTGAGCAGAGGGGGAATACCACTTTACTAAGGACAAATTATTATGAATTCTAAAAAAAAAAATATAATAAAAAGATTGTCTTCACTGAAAGAAAATGAACAGAACTACATTCTATCTGTCTTTCTGCATTAGTCTTGTTAATGAGCAACCAAAACCTTTTACTTCATAACTCAGGTTCAAACCAATGACCTTCTGTTTTTTGTATTCAGAAGACAAAAATGGTTGAAGACAAATACTATGTGGCAAGCTCTCATCGTATTTTTCAGAGAATTATGTCATCAAATATGACAAATATTATACGGTAGTAATGATGATGAGGGAATTTGTATTGAAGAGGCAATAAAGCATTGTTTCACTGGTTTGAGCAGCTCTTCTAGTAATGTGCTTAAGTTGGTTACTGTTCACATACTGCTTCAGGAGATCATACTATGCAAAATATTCTGTTTCCTTTTTTTTTTTTTTAATCTGATAATGCCCAAGTCTCCTTACAAGTCACAATAAAACATAAAGAGGATAATGAGGAGAGAAAGTGTAGTAGGAAGTGCAGAGAAGGGTTATCTGGGGCTGTCTCCTCAGATTCTGCAGATCTCAAGGATGTTGATATTTCTGCAACATCCTGTTAGATTGTTCAATCTCCTCTACAGTGAAACCTTTTTTCTTAGATTTAAATGTAGCTTCTTGTATTTCAATTTGTGCCTGTTGCTTGTTTACTGTCCTAAATACTTGACAGGTATTTAGGTGTACTGATCACTTGAGACACCTTTCAGCTATTCCTGGGTATCTCAGGGCACTCTGTTGCCCACATCCAGACAGGGGAGCAGAGGGAGCAATATGACAAAGGCCCTGTGTGTGACCTGTTGGAGCAGTGGTTCTAGGACACCCAGAATAGCTGAAGTGGCAGTAATACCTATGCTTTGGAAAGTTAATTGATCCTGAAGTATTTGTACAAAAGATTCCATGAATATTCAGAAACCTAGTGCATAAGATTGGTCAGTATGCGTGTTCTCTAGTTAGTGAAACTAACCAGATGTAATGAAGCATGAGGTGTTTTTGCCACTTGCTGTACATCAGAACATGTCCAATAGGTTTGTTTTTTCATATTCTCTGTGTTTATCATGTATGGCAGGTTTTGTGTTCTGTCACATGAGAGTAGACCTCAGGTTTTTTTGAAACTGGTTTTCAGTGATCCTAACAAATAGATGGACCTTTTATACCCTATCTCACTAGACCTGTACCTGCTACATGTTTCCAGTGTGAGCAGTCCCTTGTCTTAATCAGGAGTGATATAAATAAAGCAGTTATATGTGGATAAGAGATTGTTAATGAGTAGTCATTTACTAAGAAAGAAAGGCTAGTATTAACTACTGAGGCACGCTGCAGAAATATGAGATAAGCTGCATATCAGGACATCGAGTGGGTAATGAAATGGGGATGACTGATTTAAATTGGTGTGGCAGAATAGCTAGAGTCAACAGTATCAGTTCATAAAAGGATTTTCTTTCTTCCTTGACACATTATGATCCATAAGGGGAGGGGTGAGAAGTATACATTGAAGAAACATCTATGGATATTATTTCTATTGTGATTTTAGGAGTCACATAGAATGAATATTCTATCTGACTAAATATAGCAACATTTAAAATCAACAAATTTTATATGTATGTGCATTATTAAAGTATGTGAGTTGTCCTATTTACTTCATTTGTCATGTGTTTCAGAATAGTTTTAGGACAATATTCTAAACAATATTGAAAAAAAAACTTAAATGTAATGTTTAAATAAAATTTATTTAAATAATTATTTTAATTAAAATAATGAGATTGTTAGTAAGTAGCTAACCATTCAGTTAAAACAGAATCTTATCAATCAATAGCTCTAGGACATGGCCCACTTCTCTTTCTATTGCTAAGTGGAGTTGCAGGCAATATTTTTCTTCTCTGAATATCATGGGTTTAAATGTCACTGTACCTTTTCATCTGAAATGTGTGGCTCATTGACAGCATGCTGAAATCTGTTTTCACAATATCTGCAGCACTATTTTGTTAACCCAGCACTTACATACTGTGGCTAAAAGAAGATTACATTTCCATTACATGGAAAAGATATTTTACCCTTCCCTCCTACCAACCTCCTGCCCAAAACCCTCTCTTTAAAAATTTGTTTCTATTTGAGATTAGACCTAGAAAATGTGTGAAAGAGTAACTGTCTGCCTTAGCAATTAGCACTGTGGATGTGGGTAGGTAGTAAATTAGTTGGAGATAAAGAATTTCTCTTGATCACTCAGGTACTTAAATTGTATTGAAAAGTCATTCTACCAATAATTTGCCACTCCCATTAAGGCAAAAGATGTATTCTTTTAGCTGGTTTAGCCTCATTTACTTTCTTTATTATCACACCTTGTGTCAACCTTTCACACAGGACTGATGTGATGGCACAAAGAGCTAAATCAGGTAAACCATAGAGGAGTCAGATGGCACACCTGCATTTTTAAATGGGTGCAGTTTGCCTTACCTTACCTTGTTATGACAAGAGGTATTTCCAAATGTCCTGAATTTTCAGGGTGGATGCTCTTTGTCATTTTTTGAAAGATGTAAAAAAGTTAAAGGAATTATCAACAACGTTTTGAGAATTATTTTTTTAGTCACTTAATTTTTAAATGACAGAGAAAAATTATACTTTGTGAATATTTGACAGGTATAGCAATGATTTCCCTAGGAACTTCTAAAAAATGAGTATTGGTAAGCAAAGTTTAATATAAGTATATACTAATTCCTCTTACAGGAAAAAAAAAATTAAGCTGTTAGAAGACTGTACTACATGATATATTTGTAACAGTTTAAATAAAAAATATTCCTGATACAGTCACTAGGTTGAATATGATCTATGCAAATATTTGAATGTCATGTTTTGAGGTCCTAGTTGCATGTGTACACTTTGTGAATAAAATTTTGTCTTCTGCTTATTAGTGTGATGAAAATTTATTTTGCTCCTGATACAGAAAATTTTGTGTTTTAATCATAGCATGGAACTCTCACTTGAATGCTTGCTTGACTGAAATCTGAATACAGTCACTACATGCTTGTGGAGTAACGTATTCTCTTTCTAATGTGTGTCAGATAATTTTCAAATTAAAATTCACAGATAATAGGATTGTTTATTTCTGTGACTTTCAAACCAATAGCATGCAAACTAAAAAAAAAAACCCAATAATTCTAATATATTTAAAATGTAATTTATCGAATTTATTTAGATAAGAGTGTTTGGGACACAGAAACTTAGAATTTTTTTTTACTTTATGTAAGCAAGTTCAAGTAGATTAGCATGGAGTGGACTGTACTACATACGGTACAAGCAGAACAATCCATGTTGCTTACCTATATGGCTTTTAGTTGTTAATAATTTATTTCTGTGTCTTAACAATTTCATGACCCCTGTAGATGTTGTTAGGATGTGATTTTGAAATAAAATCTAACTTCTGTAGATGTGCCATTTGCTTTCTTATAATGGATACATTCTGTAATGATGACTTTTTATTTGGTTTAGTGATGTGTATGAAAAGTTTTCAAAGCTTGTTCTTCCTTCTTTAACTATAAACTTTGTGTGGAGTTGTTCTCCTTTTCTCATATTTGAGGTTCATTTTTATCACCCAACTTCTTTAAAATTACTCTGAATCACACTCTCACTAGAATAATTAAATATACATCACAGATATAAGAAAAAGAAGGGCTAATAAGACCTTTCTGCATTTGCAAAATAGAGGCACAGGTAGGACAGGGTTATGGTAAAATGCCATACAAATTGTCGAAACCAGTTTGAACCCTGATATTAGTGGCTTTCTCTACAAGATTCTGCTTGATAACAGTGTGTACAAGTTGTAGCATTTTATATTATGACTTAATATGCATACATGTCCTAAATATTCACAGATGTATGTACATGCATATGGATGTATGCACATGTAGAAATATACACAGAGCATATCAAATGTAGTGATAAAAATTTAGCAGTACTGAGAACTAAGTTCAGGTCTCTTAAGTCCTCACCTAGAGACACTTGATTTCATTCTCCCCAAGTGCAACATCTCTTCTGTATAAAACCAATTTTATTCATATAAAGCAAGTACCATCCCCAGTTGAACGCAATTACTATAAATTTCAGCATTACTCTGCCTGAGTATCTTTTTGCCCTATTGCCAGCCTGTGCCCAGGGCTAATACTTGAAATACCGTGTTGGGGTTTTTCCATAGTTCTGGGGCTCAGAAGTGGTTGTTGCAGCTTAGTGACATATTTAATATTTTGAAGCTTGTTCATGTAAATTTGAACCTTTTGAGAGCACTCCTTAATAAGACAATAGATTTATTCACTGAAGTTTTCTTTAAGACCTTGAGGTTTATGATTGAAAAATAAAGCATGAGAAGAAAATAAGCCTTGCTTATCTTCATTTCATTGATTTGGAATTTTTTCTAAAAATAAAAAATTTGGAACATTACACAGTGCATGGGAAATAAATAGAAGTGTCAAGGTTTAACACTGGCCCGGCGATTAAACCGGGTGACAGATGCTCTCTATTAATTTCTCTCTCCTCCTTGATAAGAAAGGAGAGAGAATAAGGGAGAGAGACTTATGGGTTGGAGGCTAAACCAATCAACTTTAATGAAACAATAATGGTAAATAGGAAAAAAGAAAAGAAAAATGCTATATATATATATATATATATACACAAATATACAGGAGAATGAATATCAGAGTCCTTCCCCTTTTCCCCCAACAATTCTCACGCAGGCCGGGTGAAGGCAGGCAGGCAAGCAACTGGGCAGCAGGCAGGGCAGCAGGCGGGCAAACGGACTGGGTGGGATCCTTCCAAGATGCCGGGTGAAAGCAGGCAGGCAGGCAGGCAGGCAGGGCAGCAAGGGAGGCAACCAGGCAGGGCAGCAAGCAGGGCCACAAGCAGCCAGCCAGGGAGGCAGCCAGGAGCTTCTGCTGGTTTTTTATAGTGCCACAGGTGAGACCAATTAGCTGTTAAGGGGGGTGGTACCCAGCACTTCTGCTGATGATCTCAGGTGAGGCCGATCAGCTGGTAAGGGTGTGGCTCAGTCCTCGTGATCCCCCAACTCCATACTGAGGATGACGCACATGGGATGGAATACTCCATTTGAGAAACTTGCTGTCAACCTCAGCAAGTTCAACCATCCACAAGAAACAGAAAAATCACCTTTATCCTGGCCCAAACCAGGACAAGAAGACATAAAGGTTTCTATCTATTCTTTATTTTTTTAATCTCAGTAAAAAATGCTTACTTTGTAGTGTGACAAATTACATTTGATCTTGAAATACATATTTTTATAAGAATTCATACAATCACAGTTACATGTCTATCAGTTTCAGCAAAGCAGGTTAAAAGAGTGACATGGAGTATTTCTGAGATTATCCCTGTGAATCCAATTTTTATTTCCTAATGTAACCATCATTCACACTCACATTACCTTTCTGGTATCTACCAGTTTTTGACATTCAGCCTTGCCATTTACCTAGTGTTCTATTCCTCTCACATGAGTAAATTGTGATTTAAAAAGTTATCTATTTATGTTTTAAAAGCTTTGTAATATTTGTGGCAACTTACGAAGAGGTTGGGACATAGTGGATTATATTACTTTTTAAGTGGACTAGAAATATACATTTCAACACTGTTGCTAAGTTGCTTGTTCTATGAGCAGCAATGTCCTTCAGTCTGCTTTTCTGAGCAAAGTTAGAGATGATCAGTAGGAATTAATAATTTTATGATTGTCAAAATTATCAAATAATCAGCTGATAACTGCATTTTGTGCACAAGCCTACAAAACTACAGACAGTATATGTCACTGCGTTTAAAATTAGAGAAAAAACTTGCAAGAGGAGCTGCTATAGAGATGATAATTACTCTGTACCCGTATTAGTATTTTTTGAACAGCTATCTTGTTTGGGTTTTCTAGCATTTAAATGAGTGCAAAAGTGAACTGTTAATTTATAGTGGTGTTTGGTCATTCTTGTATGATATTAGAGTATTATAGTACAAATTAATTATTTGTGTTATCTAAAACAAGGGTTTAGAGTACCATCTATAAAATCTATTTTATACATTTTAATTATGGTTGTTGATACTTTTAAAACTATATGATGAAAATTTACATAGGTACAAAAGAACAGTCAAAAGATGGAGATTCAGCCTATATAAATTAATTTTGAAACCTTTATTTAAAACTGAATCTAAACTATTTTACAAGCAGACTGGAGTCAGAGACACTTTCTACTTGAAAACTGGTTATCACTTTTCTTGCTTCAATGGAAAATCTTATTTTAACAGGGCTTTGTGAATGACTTTCATGACTATTTTCATCAGTAAATTGCAATTTTTTATTTTTTTTTTTTCTGTGGGAGGGTCTTGAGGAATGATCTATGAACATTCCTAGGGAAGAATATTCCTATTTTGTCAAAAGAAAAAGTCCAGAATACACAAGATGGCACTGTTTCTCTTGTGAAAATGTCCATTTTTCACAGATAACTAAAAAATATAAGAGTGGAAGGTTTTATATTTTTGTGTAACTAAAAGAAAAGATATTTGCATAGTCAAATAGTTTTGTTTATCATAGATGAATCAAAGTGTGTCTATAAATGCAAGATCACATGAGGGTGAGTGAAAATGCCTCCAAGCTCACTGACAAAATCGAATGGACTGGGAACTGGAAACTAGTTCTGAGCTAAAATTCTGTATAACTTACTACTTCAATTCTAAGAATTTCAGAGAGTTTGGAATTTAGTTTTGAAATTTTTGCTTTAGTTTTTCCCTGAATCTTCTCAGAGCTTCTCTGATATGCATAATAAGCATACTATATACGTTTCTGTACTTTGCTTGTCAGGTTAGCTTGTTAAAAGCAAAAGTTATATGCTGAAGTACACAGAAATTTTCTGTAGTGCAGAAGACTTCATTTTTTTAACTAGGTCTTAAAATCTAATGTAGTTTTTAACTTGTCATTGAAGAAAAATTCAGAAAAAAAGTATGAAGAATATTTTCAAAGTTTGTAGACAATTTCAGCCTTTGGAAGTATTACTTTGTGAAAACCCACCTATATGTTAATGTGCCAAACTATGATATGGGAAAATAATTTAAAATATTTCTTAAAATTTCATTGCTATTAAGTCAATTGACAGTGTTTATCTATTTTATTAGTCCTCTCAGGGGCTGACTAGAAAATCTGCAAGCCATCAGCCAGATTAGATGAAGTAATTGTAATAACATTTCACCACCTTCACTGTCAGATGTGTAAGTAAGATTTTGGTAGTCCTTGACCTGCTCTTTGAGATGATAAAATTCCTTAGGTGTTTTGACAGAGAATGCTATGATTTAACTCTTGCATCCTTGTTTTAAAATGCCAAGTTAAAAGCATATATATATATATATATATATATATATATATATATATATATATATATATATATATAAATAAAAATAACTATTTTGTAAGAAAGTATATTGAGAGGAAGGATTATAAAAGATGCATGTAATTCCATTAGTTGTTTGTTGTAATAGTATCATGTCAGAATTCAGTCTCTCTAATTTTAGATAAATTTTGTCAAAGTATATGTCAGATTACTTTTCACAGGTTTGAGCTGCACTTAAAGACATACAGAAATCAGTCATTACATGCACCATTCTTACCAGGTTTTAGATTTGATATGGCTTAAATATGATGATTCTGAAATTTCACCTGTTAGTAATTTGCAGAATGTTAGTAGGAGTGTGTTTGAAGCAGGTCTGTCTTTAACAACTCTCACTTTTTGTTTTGCATCGTTAAGCAATTTCATTATCATTTCTTCTTCATAGAGAAGAATAAACTTAGAAGATCTGCTCTGGAAGCAAATGTCCTCATGTTTTCCAGCTGTTATGTGGTACTTTATTCACAGGTCCAGAGTAGAAGTAGATCCCATGAAAGATATGTGCTGTGGTTATAGGGACCACAGTGTTTATAGCTTCACACCATGGTGTGCTTCTATTCCACTTTCTAACATATCCAGTATCTGTAACTATTGCTATTGTACCCTCCAAGCAGGAGGGTTTAAAACTTAATTAAGAATCTAGCATGCAGTCTGTAAATGAAGCTGCATAACTAATGAAAGCTGACTGTTTATTTCCCTTTTGTAACATTTGTGAATTTTCATTGGCCTGAACATTCACATTTTCTCCCTGTTGTAACCGTGCTATTGCTAAACTGCAATAGAAGATTGTTCTGATTTACATAGCTCAAAGTGCTTTTTAATCACAAGGTGTGTGTAACTTGAGATAGTTTAATTGCTGTTTCCTGGGTACAGAAGCTTGAGTAAGAAAAGATAGTGTTTTGATCAACAACTAAGTGACTGGGTTTGGTAAAAGGATCACTTATAGTAACTACATTTTGTAGACCTTGACCATGCCTCGATGATAGACAGCATTCTCTAAGTGCATTGTAATAAAATACTAAGAACAAAGATTTTTTGGGTTTTATAATGTATTTATCATGTAATATGAATATTTAAAAGGTTTATGTTCTTCATGTTGACCTTTTTCAGTGATGAATTTTATTTTGATATTACTGCTCAGTAGTTTTTTTCTCAACAAAACAGTTGAGATCCTTGATTAGAGATTCATATGCCTGTGTTACTGTAGAAGTGACCCCCTTGGATGTTTTCACTCAGTGAAGATTTTTATCAAGAAAAAAAAAACTCCAGTCAGCCTTCTGCATTAAATAAAATGGTAAACAAATATTCAACCATTTCTGTGTATACACACTGCCTAGATCCTAATGTCACATAAAAATATCACAATTTTTGTTAATTTTATTTTTTCTGTAAATATGGGGTTTTAATTTTGTACAAAATAAGAAAATTTCAGTAAGTGACTGACAGCAGTAAAGAAATGTTTATATACTTGCCATATTTCAAAACTCAAATGAATAGAAATGTAATGAGGAAACTGAAGCATCAGTTGTGTCAAAACATCCAGTTTAAGAATGGAGTGTCTTCATAATTTCATCACAGAATAACACTATTAGTGAAGAATTTGTGCTTTTGTTTTAAAAAATAATCTATCCATTAATCACTACAGTGTTTTCATTTAATTTCTGTTATTCAGCAGTAGATATTATATCAGAAAACAGAAGCAATCTGAGCTGCAAATCATAAATACCAACAGGAACCTAACTGGGATTCTTTCTTTGTTTAGCTGGCTGTAGCATTTTAAGGAAGAGTCAGATCCACTCTCCATGTGCTAAAAATGCACAGTGCAGTACACTCTGCTTTTGCACTTCAGGTTAACCAGTTAATGAGATAAAAGATAGGACTTTTATTTTTCCTGTTTAAATTAGCAGGAAAAATTTTACATTGATTAAATATTTTACTTTTGTGGAATAGAGCATTTTCAAAATGTAAATCTAAATGCTGTGTTTTACCCACTTCTATTACTAATGTTGCTCTGGGGAGTTAGACTTGAGGTCCCTTCCAACCTGATTTTTTGCATCTAGCAATTGTGTGAAAATCGCGTCCTGCTTTCCAGACTGATACAAGTGTGAAACTGATTTATTCTGTCATTTTTCCATTAATGGGTTGTTGAGGATACTATTTATGGTAATGACTGATGAGTTATTTTCTGACACTGGCCAGCTTGACTTTGGAAAGTCAAGTACTCTTACTGATCACTCACTGCTGTGGTTATTTCATGTTTTAAAGCTATGGAGACTATAAGTTGAAACAATCTCCTAAGCCTTAATGGTGCTGTTAATAAGTTGAATTCTTATTGAATTTATTGGCAGATGCTTTGCTTGTCCATTTTTTCTTGGAGATGATATTGAAAAGATCTTGCAGAAATATCTTAACAATTCTAAAGACAGAAATAAAGTATAGTTGTAAAGGAAGAAAAGATTGAAGGCTGAAGGAAAGGGTGATGAGAGGACTTTTTTTCCAGCTTTCTCCTTTCTCTTAGACTTACTGACAGTTCTTGAACTTCCTTTACTTCTTTCTTCCAAGTGAACAATACCAATACCAAAGTGCAAGAAAGGAGTAAGAGAGGCTGATGCTTCTCTCTGTAAGGTCAGGAGTCCCAACACTCCTGCTATTTCAGAGCTGCAAGATTCAGTTCCCTGAGGTGGCTTCATGAAGGATCATGGTTTGGATTTTTAACAAACAAGCATGAAAATATCTCAAGAACTGGGGAAGGATGCTATCTTCAGGTGCTTTTGACCATCTTCATTTATCTCACTTTTAACTGAGATTTCAACAAATCATTAATGTAATTTTGATCGAAGCAGTATGAATCAACCAGAATTCGATGGGATTGTAATGGACATCACTTATTTGGTGTTTTTCAGCCTGGCAGGGTGATATTCTTTCCCTAGTCCTCTAAAGCACTCTTTATATACAAAGGCAATAAATAGGAACTAACTATACGCTTGCTGTTTGTGCTTTCAGAGCAGTCCCTTACCATTAGCAGAAAATATGATACAAATCACTGAACAGGATGTTTTTAAGCTCCCATTAAATCTTACTCAAATTTTACAGTCCTTAGTATGCTAGGCATGCTTGTTTATAAAGAAAGCCATATGTTATTTAGAACATCTGTGAAAATATAGGTAGAGCATAAAACATCAGTTTTTTCTGGAGCCTTATATGTATTCCTTCACTACTGGGTAGAGATGGGGAAGATCCTTCTGGCCTCCAGAAAAATGTAAGCATCACAGTGGCTGTATCTCTTGTATGATTTATCTTTTGACTACTTATCCCCTGCCATTTTCCTACAGATACAAAATTTTTATTATGAGGTATTGTCTGTCCATCCATAGTCACTGCTGTTGGTCTTGCCTGAGGTTGTGATTATCCTGAGAAATTGTCTTGAAGTTGGAGATTATGGCTTCAAAAAACTGATTCCAGCCTTTTGCCCTCCCCAAAAGTGCCCAGAGAAACACTCTGGGGTACCAGGAGTATTTAGACAAATTGCAGTGGCATCAAATTTGAACTCCTGTATCTATGTTGTCATTCTCCTTCCACTTTTGCGAAATTGTATGAAGCATTTGGATTTCAGTAACTGTTAAATTTGTTTCAATTTTTAAGAAATATATTTACATGGAATGTAAGGTGATACTAAATACTTGTGATGGGTGAAAGTCAGATATGAAGAGTTTTCAAGTTTGGCAGATCTTAATAGCATTTTCTTTCTTTCACTGGAACTCTATTCATCACCTGAAAAGTAGTTTAGAATATAGTTGTTCTTAACCTATATGAAAAAATTCTCAGTTATGACAATTCCATGTAAGTTACAAGCAGTGTGCACTAAAGCCTTTAGTGCATATTTGCACAAGGTCACCAACAACTTACAGTAACTTTTAGCATTGGTTTTATGTGTAAATAACAAACTCTTTTGCAATTTCAAAGTGTTTAAATGTATTATTTTATTATCGTGTACTTCAAGACTTTAAAATGAGGATGAAAAGCATATTTAACAAATCAAAGACTTCAGAAATACTGTGTATCTTCCTTCCTTTTTCTTTGAAAAGACTTTTTTTTTTTTTTTTAACACAAAAAGGTGAATAAGGAGCTCAGATCAAGAAAGGTCACATTAAAATGCAAAGCATAATAAGATTTATATTAGGTAAGGTAAAAAACTTTGTGAGACAGTGGCCAAACAGGCTTCCTATAGTGTAAGGCCAGCTAGCCCCATGCTGTTCCAACATGGGCTATAGGGCTGGTCCACAAGGGTGAGGCATCAGAGGGAAACCCCTTGTAAAATTTTGGTCCTCTGGTGGAGACTGGAGTTTCACTGAGATCCCCATGGCAGGTGGATGATGGGGAGCTATAAGCCAATCACACAGATAAGACTGGAATGTTCAGCTGTATTTGCAGGTGTACCTTAATTACAGGAAATGTAAATGACAGACCTTTGTGGATCACAAGACAGAAGTGAAGGCATAGGTTGCCACTGTCATCTAACTGTTTTACATTCAAGCATGCAGGTTGCTTATGTCAGACATTAATAATATAATTTCATGTGAAAAAGACTATCATAGCTGGAGACCCCGCTTTAGCAATCATCTTTTAAAAATCAGATTTGTCATTTGGACAAGGAAGGTGGAAGAATAAGGGCAGTAAAATAAAGATCAGTCCTCTCAGATGGTGTTGGATTCATGATTATTGCATTGTGTAGGATATTTTTTTGCCAAAGATGGCTGGAGTGATCACAGTCCTGTTACATCAACAGAGGTTTAAAGAAATGCCATGGAAAAATGTTTTCTGATCTCAGATTAATATAAATTTCTTTGATAGTCAGAATCACAACACTGATGGAAACTGAATCGTTTGCCTTTTAGAGCTCAGCAGGAAAACACTGGCTGCTACATCAGAAGTCAGTGCTTTTGCTTTTATTGAAATATTCAGCAAAGTGTTATAAAACTTTCAGAAAATGTTTATTTTTATGCCAATTTACTGTGTCAGATCACTAACAAGTAATTTGTTAAATAATTTGTTAAATATTTAGCAGTAGATAGAACTCTGAAGTTGAGGCAATTTTGTGAGTAATTTGTTGATAAAAACCCCTTTATGTCTATGCTCGTACTTTTTTTTTTATATCTTTGAGCATAATTATTAAAAGTAATAAAAAGGGCAAATGTAATTCTCGTTTCTGGAATTTATTTTAATATGTGGTATTATACTTTAGTATCTTTTGGTCTTTTTTTTTGTTGTTGCTGTTGTTGGAAAACATTGTAATCGAGTCATTGCATCTTCTGTATAGGCAATCATGTTACTGAATTTGCTAGTAATAAAATATTTTCATTCCTTTTTGCCCCCGTCAGACCACTGGGGGTGCCAGATAGATGTGAATGTCTCCATTTCTACTGTGCAGTTTTTGATGTTGCTGTTATGTTGGGACATACAAGTAAAGATGAATTCTTCTGTATGAGTTAACCCTATGTAGAAGAATATGGCTTGATTATATATCTTGTAGGCTTCATCTTTGGGCTTCATCATTTCCTGGCTTTTTTTTCTTGAGCACCACAATTCACTACCTCACAGTGGCAGGAGAGAAGAAAATTTATACAGAAATAAGGTTTGGTTGTTCAATTATTATTTATGGTGATAGCTTCCATCTCATGAGTGCTATTTATGACACAGTTTGATTGTCATTGTTTCTATGGTTTCCTAGCAATTTACATGTTGCAACTCATGCAAGAAGTGTAATCCATAAAACAGTGTCAAGGATTAGCTACAGAAATAGTTCTTAACCTATGGCAGAGTCCTTGAGGTATGCAGATTTGGAGATAGATAGTCTCTATAAATATCACCAGGGAAGAAGGAATAAGGAAAACTTGACTTTCAGGAGGCATATTCAATAAATACTTCAGAAAACATAGAAGCTGTCTGCTTGGTGTTCCTCCTCCTCTTGGTTATTCTGTCTGGGCTGAATTCATAGTGCTGACCTAGGTGTTGATAATAGTTATGAAATTCCATTAAAGATTTCATTATTATCAGATAGAAAGAATGAATAATTTTTTTACTGAATATAAATGATGTTTCAGGATTTTTACTTTTTTAATATATTGTAAATCAAAAAGCATACAAACATTTAATTTGCAATACTACTTTTGAAAAACAAAAAATTAGGTGCCAGATATTTTAGGCTTTAGGGCTTATAAGGAAAACATTATTAATCAAATGTATGAATAGTAACTCATTTTTTTTAAACAAAATAACAAAAAAAAAAAAAAAAAAAAAAAAAAAAAGAGCAAAAAAGATAATTCATTCTAATTGAGAGCAGTAATAAACATCCACTAGAAAAAAAAGTGGCCTCATTTCTGAGCGTTTCTGGAAGACCTTTTTTCTTCTCTGTATGTCACATCAATTAATTTGTAGGGAAAATGCAGTATTGGCATGTATAGCTTTACTCAGAATTTCTTAGTATAAGACCTTCTTCAAGCTTGTTATATTCATGCCTCACTACTCAGAGCATTTAAAGTTTACTTAGCCTGAAGAAATTAAACAGTAGTAAAGACAATGTTATGTTCTTAATACTGTGATGATTTGTAAAGCTAGAATTAAATTACTAAAACGTAATTAAAGCTAGAATTAAATACAAAGATGCAGCCCCCCAGTGATTGGAAAATTATATGATAAACTGAGGCTAAATGAAGTAGTGAGAGCAGGTAAACTAACACAAGAATGTTCTTTGTAACACTTGCTCTTTCTGTGTCTCTTGGTACTTCATCATTCTCTGGTGTACTTCTACAGTAAAACTGAGAGTAAAATGGAGGCTGCTGGTGAAAAAGAGCAATTTACCATTCTCCTTCCCATATGCTTATTCTGGTGTTGCTTTCTGTGCTGCTGGCATTCCTCTGGCACCATACTGGAATGGTTTAAAAAGAAGAACTGAAAAGAAATTAAACTCTATCACACCCCAATGTGTTTTTGTTTTTTGGTTTTTTTTTTCTTTTTGTTTTGGTTTTTTTTCTGGATTATTTCCTAAAACTAGGTCAGCATTGATTCAGGCAGTGTCTGTTGGGTGTTATGAAAAATCAGGGACAGAACTGGATAGCAGGAGTTGTTCAACAGCAGCAGAAACAACCCAAAGATAAGAGATTCCTTGCCAGAAAGAAAATCCTGTATGTGATTATGGACTCCCCGAAAGGACTTTTTCTAAATCTTGAGCTGCTACATGACAGTTTAGAGTGATAATCACTATATTTTATCTCAGTTACAGGATTGCTGCTTTGTATTTTATTTCCATATTTTCTTAAAATGAGGGAGGAATTTAGTTTTCTGAGCTGAAAATTGATAGACTGTGGGAATGCCTTAGAGCTCTAACCAATTGATATGGCTCAGCTCCTATTTAAAGATGAGATTTCACTATGCACAGCTTCACCATTCTTATATGTCTGAAAAGCATTCAGACATATAGGTTTAATATGTGGAAATTTAAAAACATATTTCACATCTAGCGCTTAATTTTGCAGTTGTGGCACTGCATCCAGAATTCAAAATGCTGCTGTTTATTGAATCAATGCCTATTAAAATTCATACCAGTATTGCTTTACTTGATATAGAAACTATTGATGTATCTCAAAGGGTTTACAGTGATTTTTTTTTTTTCTTTAAGTATCCAGTTTTTTGGACATCAAAAATGCTTTTGTTTTGTTAAACACAATAGGGAAATAACTCTGAAGTAAAATTAATTGTTTAATATCTTCATAATCTACTACATCTACACTCTAGAAATAGGTGGTTTGCAAAATGCACTGTGATTTTGACATACATAATTGTCTGAATTTTGTTGTCTTTTGGATTTTTTTCCAACATTTCAAATATAAGCAGTGACTGATGGTCAAATTTGCATGAATTTCTTTAAATGTGATCAAACCAGCTGAACTGGTCCACTGAATGGAGATTCAGTTGCTCTGCAATTTTCTCATTTAGCATGTCAACTTTTTTGTGTTTATTTTAAGATTTTTCAGGTTGTTACTGTACCTCTAATGGTAATGCCATGTGAAATTTAGGGGATCACTTATTGTAGACGACATGAATTGGTTTTGTTAATAATTCCTTTATAATGAATTACTGATGTCTGATGTGCTAGTTTCTGTGCTTTGACAGTGGACTTGGCTCATTATTTTTATTCATCATACAAACTGTGTGGTAAATTACTCTTCCTTGTTTGCATGATTTCTTGAGAAGATTTCTTAGGATAATGTTTGAGATTTCAAATTTATTTTCCTACAAATATCTGCCATGACTAATTTTAAATTTTATTCTATGTAACCATTGATAATGAAACAATTTAAGTTTTGCAATGTAAAAGCAACATGAGTTGTAAGATGTATCTTAGAAATTATACAAGCAGATAATTTTTTTAAGTGATGTGGTTGGTACAGGGCTCTGTTAAACTCTAAAAACTTTCAGAATAAAGGTTGCTGAATGCAACCACGTTTTTGTTGCCTTTTATAGGTACCTTCTGAGACATGAGCATATGCTGTTTGATGCATCCTCCTGCATTCTTAATCAGTGTCTTGGATGCAGAAAATATCCACACTACAACTACTGTTAGTCAACATTACTAATAAGTAGGAAGAAAACAGGAAGAATCAGGTGGCTGTCATGGGAGGGAGAATTATCAGTCCATCCTAATACATACAAGAATATTTCATCTGGCAAGAGAGACCTCTTTTCTGGCATTTCCTCAAACTCATGCCTTCTGTGTGGTTTTGAGTTTCCAACTGTTTGTTTGTGCTACTAGTAACCTTTTCTAGGTGAAGAATTAGAGTTGCCACAGGAATTCTGTGTAAGTGAAGAGTGAAAGTAATCCTGTGGATGGGGAGTTATTAATAAAAAAAATATTTCTATTAAGAAATGTCTCAAAATATTTTAAATTTCAAAAAGTTGTAGTCAAAAGCAACTGCAGTGGTGTTTCCTTTTCCTCAGTAATTTCAGCAGCACTAAACCAGACTTCTGGCTTAGCACAAGTGATTGGAAGCATCACTTTTAGAATGGGCAATGCAATGCTGTGTATCTAAAGTGGAGAGGGCAGGCACATGCACAGCCTGCAGTAATAGATGGACTGATAGCATACATATTCCCACATCTGGAATTACCAAAGAACCCATAAGGGTAGTTGAATTATTTTGCACTTTCTTGAGTTATTTGATGAAGCTTAAATCAGAGCATGGTGTGTTGTGCTGACAATCTTCTGAAGTAGTATTATCCAGGATATGTAAGAATAGATGCTAGTAGTGAATTTAAGCAAGACAAGTGCAGTCTGCCCTGGAGTGGAGAGTCAAGACAGTGAGCATGATTTGCTTTGTTAAAGTGGTAGGGTTAATTTTCA
Source organism: Heliangelus exortis (assembly GCF_036169615.1). Taxonomy (NCBI): domain Eukaryota; kingdom Metazoa; phylum Chordata; class Aves; order Apodiformes; family Trochilidae; genus Heliangelus; species Heliangelus exortis. Next base: position 75,098,158 of record NC_092423.1, read on the forward strand.
AATTGACATTCTCAGTCAGCCTGGAAGGAGACTGTTTATATCGAAAGCTTTTGTGAATCAGCATTCTTTTTTTGAACTGAAAAATGCCTGTGAAGTCGCTTGATTTCCAGAAGTAGCTGTTAGTAGTAACAAATAATACCATTTGAATTTTCATAATAGTGATAAGAGAAATGTATTATAGTTCCATTCAGTGTGAAAAGATTGTTAAACTTATTTGAAAAACACTATGATAGGTTTAGTGTTATAGAAAACTAGAGTACATTTACAGGAAAGAAGCAGATATAAGAAATGAACAGTGTTATAGAGTGAATAAACAGATCAGAGATGCAAAGATGTGATTCCTGCTGTAGTCACTTTCTCACAAATAAATACAGAATAAGGGTAATCGAAGCTTCCTATAAAATGGTAGTGTGTTTATGCAAAATTTATGCAATTTAGTAGACTCCAGCTCTAAAAGCAGTTGTACTTTTAGATCTTTTAGATACTCCATCTCTTTACAACCGTGTTTCTAATAAACACTGTAACAGCATATACTTACATCTAAAGCATAAATGTGAAAATAGTGGTAGAGAGTTGTATGACTAACAACAAAAAATTGCTTAACAGAAAAAAAACAGAAGAAAAAAAAAAAAGCATCTCTTCGGCTCTTGTTGAGACTGGATTGGACCCAGTGTAAAGTGTTACAGTTTGTGCAGGACAGAGAAGGCATTTAATTTCATATGCATGTCTGTTGATAGGTAGTAGGTAATACATGTGCTTTGTCAGTCAAGTGCTATTTATCCCACCCAAAAAAAAAAAAAAAAATTGCTTGAATTTGATCTACAGGAGTCAGAGTATATGACTGTCCCATTCCAAATGCTGAAAATGTGGAGGCTTTTGTTGGATTTGGTAAGGACAAAGAAAACACAATACTGGGTACAATTACACAACTTTATTGAACACACACAGAACTGGTAGGCATAAAACCATAGCTGATAACCTAATTCTTTAAAGAGAGAGATGGAAAGAAGAAAGGAAGAAAGGGAAATAGAGGTTAAGTTACCATTTAAAGATAGAGTTAGAAGAGAAAACAGAGAAGAAAGGGAAAGTCACTGTACAAAGATCCATCAGTTTCTTGTTGGTCTCATGGCAGGGGTGTGTATGTGCGTGTGGGGGGAGGAGGGATGAGGGAGCCAAGTGGCCAGTTTGCAAAAGTCACTGGTTCTGCCATCTGCTGCATCATCAGGATAGGGAGTCTCCATCTTTGTCTCAGGCTTTATGGCCACCCCTCTTATCATAGAATGATTTGGGTTGGAAGGGACATCAAAAATCATCAAGATACAACCCCCCCTGCATGAGCAGGGACACCTCCCACTAGACCAGGCTGTACAAGCCTTCATTCAGCCTGGCCTTAAACACTTCCAGGGAGGGGACACAAACAAACTCCCTGGGCAACCTATTCCAGTATCTTACTACCCTCATGGTGAAGAATTTTTACAAAGGAACTGTCTGTTCTCAAGCTTTGTGGCCTCCTCTCTCATCAAAGAAGCTTTATGGCCTCCCCTCTTATCTCTTCTCAAGATAGCTTTTCTCCAGACCTTCAGACTGTTCAAGACAAATGCATAACTCATCCCACCCATCACAGTGATGCTTTCCTCTTTAGAGGAATAAAACAGAAGATAAATTGTTACAATTTGTCTAAATGAAAAATATAAAACAACAATATTTTGGTTTTATTTTTTCTACTTAAAACAAACACATATGCACACACATATGCACATACACACAAAATAAACACACATATGCACACACATAATTGATTAAATGTTAGCCAACTGAATATAACATGCTGATAGTCTCTTTCTGGAAAATTCACAATCTGCGGTAAAACTAGGAAAACTAAGATGCTTTCTTCTGCAGATATGAAGGCTGCTGTTTGCTTTTTTTTTTTTATAAATGCCTTTAAAGTCCTGAATTTTTCTTTTTTGACAACAGAGAAATCCCACAATTCTATTTTCCTACTACCCACAGAAGGAAGAAAATTCCCCTCCGAGTAAAATGCCAGATAATGTCTTGACGTTTAAGAGAGGGTCAGCATGGAGGAGAAAAGTTATATAATGGTTACAGAAGTTAGTTTTGTCTTATTTGGGGCATAATAAGAACACTGTAATCATTCTACTTGACTGGCACATTTTAGTGCTGCCTAGGGCTGTCAATGGATAAATGTAAACTTCTAGTTATTTTTCTTGACCTTAAAAGACACTGAAAAATCCAGTATAATTTTCAGTGTCTTTGCATCTCCTTGGGAAAGGAAATAAAATATTTTCACCTCCTCTTACTCATTAATTCTTGTAGAACTTTTTTGAATATAGCAATGTATTAATACATTTTAAATTTTGTTCTCATCATATTAGGAAGAAAAAGATATTAAAGGTAGGTCTTTTTTTTTAAGGAGAACAGAATACATGGCTCTTCTAAACAGCAAAGCAAGTAAACATGGCCTCAGTTATAAGAACTACTCACATGCAAAATTCACTTCATCTGGGAATTTGTGGGGCTTCCCTTTGAAAAGGAGCATGCAGATGTTGCAAGCAGTTTTTGACCAAGTTTGCAGGGATGATTCTGTCCCATTAATAACCCATACTTAGAAGGGTTGTCAGACGATGGAAGAGGACTACGTGTAAGCCTAAAGAAAGAGAAGAACAGTAGATGAAGGTAGCTTCCTCAGCCTGTGGTCTTCCATCCTTTGTTCTGGATTTCTTTAAGTTCTTTTCTTAAAAAAAGTGTTGAGGAAAACTGAGCTCTATGGTCAGTCAGCTTTGCACCCAATACTAAGCTTGCATTTCAGTGTCGTCTTCACATGAATTTCTCATATGTAGTTTTTTTGTGAAATATGAATGGGGTTCTGTAGAGAGAACCACAAGTCCTCAGGCGTCATCGATAATGAACTGGGAGCTTAGGCCCAGGTGTGTCCAATAATTAGGGCCTGCCCCAGCCGGAAATGGGCGGGGCTGAAGGGCAAAATAAAAGGCATGCTCCCAGAAGCAGACAAGAGATGAAGATGCCTGAGGAGAGGGATGGCAAGAGATCTCCGGAGAAGAGCCGTGTCCCCCAGAGAAAGGCTCGCCGCAACAGGGTTTTCTTATTTTCCAGAAAGAATGCTGTATGGATCTATGCATATCCTTTAAAACTAGGCCTTGCAGCAAGAAACTTAAGTGTTAACACCAGGCACCTGTTTTTATCATCTGTACCAAATGTGAAAAATCTATTACTGCCTTTGAGACATTATATAACTATCAGTCATCTGAGCTCAGAGTTTTGCTTTATAACAGATAAGATGGTAAAAGGCCAACAGCAGAAAGACTTGGATTTCAGCAAAAGAAGGCAATGGCAATCTTCCTAGGGAGACCCCAAAGGGAGATCAGGAGGTGCACTAATTTAGTGTGTTTCTTTTTATTTTCTCTTGATAGCTGCTAACTCCAGAGTGCTGGCTCTTCAGGAGTTTTGTCTGGGAAAGAAGGTGCTTTCATGAGGGCAAGCATCAGCAAGGGTCTACCTCCATAGCAGCAAGAAAAAAGTAATCTCAGAGAAACTAAAAACATTAATAAAACTCTGTCTTAATTTTCTTGCCAACAGTGAGAGCAATTTTTGTATCCTGTAGGATTTTTTTATGACAAAACAATCTGTGTCTTATTGGGTTGTAGTGTCTTTACATTTATTTGAATGTTACTACTGTCGGTGTCAACAGGGCTTAGTTTGAAATCTATTGCTTTCAAGAGTCATTACATTGAAGTTACCTTTTTTTTTACTTGTCAGAATAAGGACCATCTTTTGCTTTTGAGAACTGGATAGGGTAAGAATGCAGGATCAATTCTGAATCTGTCTGCAGCATGTAGTCACTTCATCAATGAAGTAATTAGCACATGATGACCGAAAAAATGTTTTTCAAACTCTTTTCCTGAGTACTTCTGAAATAGAACTTGAAGAACCTAGATGTCAGGTCCCAGGAAAAAAAACCCCACCACACTTCAGTTTCCTGTATAAGAGAACAGCTGAACACTGGATGTAAAAATGATCCTATGGACAGTGTTGAACAGGGGGGAAAAGAAAAAAAATGAAAAAAGATCAGCCTCTTTAATGTCCTTCCAAAATTATGATGGCAAACTGAACCTGTTTAAGTTTTGACAGAAGTCAGTGCTCAAAGAGACCATTTAATAAATTATGCATTTAATTAACTTAACACTGGCAGTGACCTCGTCATGCAGGGGGACAAAGATTGTTGCTTTTAGTTTGATTCAGACAGTTTACCTCCTAAAATGTATTTGATGTTCACTTCAAAAAACCTTAAGTAGACTTCAGTATTTGGCACAGATTAAGTTTCAGTTGTCCCCAAGGACAGCAGAAACAGGCTTAGTCCAGTGAACAAGTTTCTGTGCAAGCAGAGGCATCACAGACCCCATGTGCTGTTATTTATGGCCTGATACTTACCTTTTGGTAGTCGTATTTGTGAGTAGTTGTGCTTAAGAGTATTAGGCATGTGCCTCACAATTAGCACAACAAATGGGAAATTTCTAACAGATTCTAACAGTTTTCTTACAGAAGAAATCATGACAAAATTGAATGATGGTGGAAAAATATTCTTGCAGGTTTTCAGACAGGTTGTCAGAAAATTCAATTAATTTCTTTGAATTCTTTCTCATGTTTGAGATTTTATATGCAGATGTGTATTTACTGGAGAAGATAATTTATGAAGGAGCTACAGTTATTTTAGTTTCCAACTTTTACTTCTGAGCTGAATGTTAGCAACTCATTTATTACCGGTACAGTTAAGAACATCTCTAGATCTTCAATCACAGCTGTCATATGCTCCCCTCTCCTCAGCTGCATAACTATATCAAAGCATAGGTGTTGCATCCTTATCATGTGAAGAGGAGAATTTTTTTCTCAACTTTTTGCATCAATAAGTGAAACAGATCAGCATGCATTGATTATTTATTTACTGAACGTGCAATATGACTATTATGTATATGTGTGCAATATGAATATAGCAATTTAGATAGGCAGCCTTGTATAAATTTTAGAGAATAAATTTGTAAGTATTAAAAACCACTTCCTAATTCAGTGAAATGAAATAACTTGCATTATCTCAATCACATTTTTTTTGATTGCTTTTTTTTTCCTTTTTTTTTTTTTTATTTTTACACTCAGCTAAAAATCAAAAATTATCAGTAGAAGCTTAAGGTTAAATTGATTCTGGATAGTATCAGAGGAACACTAAAGCCCCAGCTTTCCTTCAGGAGGGGAAAAAGATTTGCCTGCAGAATTCTCTTCTTTAGCAGGAGTCTGGCATTGATGAAACACAGAGGACATTTACCCAAAATAATAGATTATTAGTACCTGGAGCTACTTAAACTTTAAAGTAAAGTTTAAAGTCTAAGCCAAAATTTCTGCAGCAATCTGTCTTGGGAGGTTCTCAGCAGTTTCTGCTAAAAACTGGACAGATGGTGAGCCAGCCCAGGGATTGAAAGAACAGGTTCTCCTTAGTTTTTTTTTTTATTTAACCTTTGAGCAATTGCTTCACTTCTCTGTTTTCCTCTATCTTCTTGCTCCCTACATACTAAAAAGAACCAGCGAGATTCATAGGCTGAAGGAGTCTTGTTCAAATACATGTATAAAGAGTACTGTAAAGATGAGAGTACTGTAAAGATGATACCTCGAGATCAAAGGGAACATGTACATGTCAAGACTGATGTATTTAGTGTCAGTGGGTATGTGGCACCTCTGAAAATAGAGACATTTGTGTAAATATGTAGTTGTAGTTTACCAGTTTTGGGCATGATAGCCATGACTGGAATTTCAGCTCCACGGGAGTTTGTGTCAAAAATAACATGGACTTAAATAGTGCTATAATTTTAGATGTAATTCCTTGCCATCCTCTTGTTTTCCTAAACTCTCCCATTTGCTGATCTCTTAAAATTCCTAATCATCAGGATGTTAAGCTGGAGGAAACAGATCTGTTGGTCACGGCTTAGTGAAAAACATAAAGCTGGACTAGTGAGACATGAGCATGAAGAAGTTTTATGTGCTCAAGTCATCACACCTAAATTTGATCCTTCTTTCAAGGTACACACACTGGAGCTGAATGCAACTCCTTTCATTGAGCCTTGGCAACCTCCCAGGAGAGGCTGTTAGCAAGTGAGACAAGTTAGCAAGTGTTGGAGATGGGGGAACTTACAGACCTGCCAGCAGGTTTATCCAGTTATCTGAAATTTTATTATGTCCCTCTAAATCTCTGCATAATTTGGGCTACTTGCAGTATTGCTGGGTTGGGTTTTTTGGGTTTTTTTTTGGTTTTGGTTTAGTTTAGTTTTGAGCTACTGCTGTTCAGCTCAGCTTAATCACTTTGGTAGTTTTTGGTCTTTTGGGGTTTTTTTGTATCTCCACCAGTGTAGTATTTAGCCACAACTTAGGTAGGTTTACAGTCTCTGTGCCTATACGTAGTAGGAACATCAGCTAGTGCATTGTTTTTTGATTAAATGAATGTATTAAAGATGCTCACTAATCTGTTTGTATTTATTTCTAAAATCATGTTTACTTTGGATGTGCTTTGCTCTTGATTTTTTCTAAATAAGTACCTCCTGAAATGATAGAAATTAGAAAAATCTTGCTTCATTAAGAGGGACGTGTGAATGGCAAATGTAATGTGCTATCAAAATCCTTTTCAAGCAAACCCCTTCCTTTGACATTAATTGACAGATTAAAACTGAAGATCCTGCACTTCATCGTTAAGCAGGTTTTTGATTTAGAACACAGTCCAAATAAATACAGAGTATTGCAAAAAAAACAACCAAAACCCAAACAGTACATTATAGTCTGTTTTCAAACTACCATGTATTTACTGCTGTTATATTAGTAGCAGTTTTTACTTTGAGATGACACTATAGTTTTCCTTACCACTTCTCACACTTCCAAGATTGCAGAAGGGTGAGTGTGAAGGAATGGGGAAGAGGAAGAGAAAGAATAAACTTATGCTAGGGATATTAATGAAGTAAAGTGGACTTGTAAGGTACAAGTTCACATTTAAGATATGGTGGAAGCCCACTGTTTCTATTACACCTCTGTAAAGTGTAATAACATTACAATAATTTGGACCCTCATCCTTTTACAATGTATTTCTCTTTGGCATATTTCAGAAAAATGAGAAAGTGGTAGCACTCTTTTTTTTAATCCTGAAATCACTGTTCAGCAAGATGCCCCTTTCTGATTGGGTCAGAATGGTTTTAGTTAAAGTCTGCAGGCTTTCTGGAAATATCATAATCTCTTTTCTAATTGAATGGCAAAGTTCAAATCCTAATGTCATGTCTTGTAAGAAGCTAGCTCTGTCTAGAGATTGAAGGCTGCTAATAATTTCTCATTTGTCTAAAAACATAAAAGCCAACTATGACCTGGTATTTAGCAATATATAACAACCATCCATACCTGTACTGAGAGGTCATTAGCCTGCCCTCTAATGTTTAATAATAATAATAATAATAGTCATCATCACCATCATCAAGAAAATAAATTACAGGAAAGAACTAATCTGTCTTAAGAAGTGCTGGAAGCTTAAAATACAAGTACATATGTATGGTTTTTAGTGTTTGAGTTTCTCTAACAGCTAAACCTGTACTTAGACTATGTAAGCCAGCAGTCTTCTTGAGATGTCTGTCATGTATAACCTTTTGGATTTGGCTGGTTTATGTTTTGCAGACAGAAATTAGCCTATATGATTTGAATATGGAGAAGAGAAGCTGTGAGAGTTCAGTCAGACATAACTGCTTTCTGCAGTGTTTTTGTAGCTATAGCAAATATGTTCATACTTAATTCTTTCAAAATTGATAAACATAACCTTTATTATGTGGAATTTAATTATAAGTTTAAAATTATTGCACATGCTACCTTTAAACATCATTTAATTGACTGAAGACTGAATTGAATTGTACTGCAAAAAACAACAGAGCTCTTCATATCAGAAATATTTTGCTTTTTGTTACTAGCTACAGGGATACTCTTGACTTTTGTAAATTTCACTTAATTTTCTTACATCCTCTTTTATATCTTTTGCATTAACTTCAGGAGCCCATGGAAGAAACACTTGATCAAGTGAACTCTGTATTGAAATTCTTGCTTATGGGGTTCTCGGTTTTATAATTTCTACATTGAAAGTGTCAACATATTTTGAAAACAGGTCTTCCATTAATAAAATTTATACTAACTGTATATGTTAATTGCATTGTTTTATTGTGTACTGAAATTTGTACAAAAATGTGTTCTCAACTTCACATGATGACTCCTAAAATTTTTGCCATGTAATCTTGGAACGGAAATATATTGGACTACGATATTTTTATAGCAGTTTTCTTCAAAGAGAAGACAGCACTGACAGAACGGAAGAGTGACTCCCACTTAGAAACTTTTATTTCATCTCTGTACTGACATCTGATCTTGTTCTCTGCCTTAAGGTCAGGATCAAATTTTGCGTTACTAGGCTGTAACTGGACAAGCCAAGGGAAATACAGAACCTGCTCTGATTCCATAGCTGTTATGTAGACTGAGTAGTCAGATGTAGACTTTTCCTCTTGCTCATTCATTTAGGCAGAAACACATGTAAAAAGAAGCACAGGCTGCCTCTTTCTCATGACTGCAACGTTTGATCTGTAATGAAGAAGGACATGAAGTAACACTAGCTAAAATTAAAGGTACTCAGAACAGGAGCCAAGGAGCAACATGACATTACATGTATCTCAAGAGTGTTTTGAATGTTGTTAAACTGCTAGTATTAATTTTTAACAAAGCTGAATATGAGAGTGTGAAGAAAGGGATAAAGCTTTAGGATCTGTATAGACTACACAGTCTAATGCATATCCCAAGAAATCATTTATGTGTCATACTACAGTTTAAAAAATGCTCTATGTCATTGATGTGAATCCACCATAGCTGTATAGAACTAAGTCTTCATATCAAGTTCCTACTGTATCAAACCTGTGTTTAATAACTGTGAGCTGATGCAGCATACTCAATTTTTTAAATTATTTGCTTTACCAGTAATACTGTTGTTCAAGAAACTTTTTTTTTAATATAGAATTATTGTCTCATATTAGGCAGATTCTAAATTGAAATACTAAAAGCTTTTCATTAAATGGGTGACTTCAGGATTTCCTGAGGGAAAAGAAAAAAAAAATCTACCTAAGAATTAATGCAACATTATAACTTTTATTAGATGTCTAGTTAATTAAGGTTTTTTTCACAATCTTGCATTGGTTGTTTGCAGGTCAAACAAGTACTTGGACAGTATGCAGGTGAAATATCTATTGGTTACATAGTAAATTATGAGAAAGGCAAGACAGCTTGTAGAGTGATCCTCTATCTTCAAATGAAAGGAGAGCAATTCAACAGAAGGAAATTTAATACTATAAAATTAAGTTCCTTTATGATCCAGTTTTCCCTGATGATGGCAGACATTTTTTTTAAAATACTCTCTCAAGAAACTTCTAATGAATCATTATAGAAAACTGCCTCAATAAGAATTTTCAGTACCCTACTATGGCAAAAAAAAAGACTGAATTAGACCTTGAATATGTAGGAATTGGACCAAATAAATGAAAAGAGTCACAGATCTTATGTCTGTGCACACATAGAAAAGACCATATTAAAACACTGTGATTTTATCATTATTTTATTGCTAAAGAGATTTGCAGAGTGCTATGCAGTACTTTTAAAAAGAAGGCAATAGAATTACACAAGATGGGACAAGGAGTCTTGTCAAATGAGAGTTGATTAGTTCAGTTTACTGCAACATGATCTTTAGATATATGTACAATTTCAGGTATAGCTGAAATTTACAGGGTTTTTTAGCCTTGTTGACAAGTGTAACAACATACTTGCTTGAAAGTTATGTCAAAATTATAATTTTACTAATTTACTCATTCTAGCTGTCAGAAGAATTAATGAAACCCAATTAGTGAAGGTAGGAAAAGCAGAAACTATATTACTGCTGTAAAGATTACATGTATTTCAGAAAGGGAAATTTTAAGTCAATATTTTGTGTTTTGGTTGATTAAGAACAAAGGGTTCTTTTTGTTGTGGGGGGTTTTCTGACTTCTTTCTGGTTTTTTGTGGGTTTTTTTTTGTTTTATTTTTTTTAGACTGTATCTTCACAATATCTGAGTTATCCAAGTCATTCTTTAAATGTTCAGGTGAAAATGGGATCACTCATTCGGCCTTCACATGCTATTCAAAACTCTTCCAACCCATTAGATGAGAGCACTGCAATCATGTGTCAAGGGTCCAGGGCTTTAGCCAGTTATTTGCTGCATTTGTGAAGGAGTAGTTTCCAAAGCAGAACCAGTGAACAAGATGTTTTCTGAACACAGATAGATGTTTTCTCCATGACTTTTCTCTGGTTTATATTGGATGTGGTTAATATAGGGCGTGGAATAAGGCTGGTCCAGTACTTTGAACTGGCATCAAAAATCCTGTATTTATGTATCTGATTGATGTATCTTTCTTATATATCCAGGATCATGCTAATAAGCAGATTTACAGCTAGAAAGCAAAGATAATTTTACTTCATCTCATCTTGTGTAAAGAACCTTGAGGGAGTGATAAATAATTGTGTTTTTTCAGACCAGGATATGTATTGCCCTTGCAACTCACCCAAGTGTATCTAAACAATTGCTTCTGCTGTGGACTTCTCAAGCTTCTGGCAGGGCCCAGGGGGCTCCTCTTTTCTGCTCTGTTTTACAGGAGTTCAGTCTTATATGCTTTGTCTTGCACACATTAATCTGCAGTTTACAGAAGGTCAGATTAGGAAATCTAATTATTCCTATTGTGACAATGCAGATCTACATTGCAGCCATAGAATGCCAAGACTATGCAATTCAATGTGCATTTCATCATCTGTTTTCACTAGTTATATTTTGTTCATTTTTTCCTATTGTTCTTTTGTTTACTAGCTTGAGCCCATGGGTTTCAGCTTTTCCACATACTACAGCAGCACTGCTAAAACGTGGAATATGGTTGACTTCTCTAGTGCCCAAAATCTTCATATTCATTTTGCTTTTCTGGGATTTCTCCACTGTCGGAGCTTTTATGTTGGAAGACAGGGTATCTTTCCTGAAGAACCCATGCTGTATTTCAATTTTACTCTCCAATTATGTGAAATTTGCATCATGGTAAGTGCTAAAGAGCTGGATGAGAGGGAATGTTTGCAATTGTAGGTTTTCTGAATAAGGTTATCCCTTTTTAACCTTTTTTTGTTTGTCTTGTTTATCTTTTTTCGTTCTTTCTCTCTCTTTTTTTTTTTTTTTTTATTCTGTCCTAGTGTAGTAGCCATAGAAATATATTTAAAATTAAGAACATTGGATACATAAAGTATTCAAATATCATGGAATATATGTTAAGATCAAAAAAAAATTGACAACTTCATTGGCTAACTTCAGCTGGTCAAGGGAGACAGCAGCAGTCCTCAGAAGAAAGAGTGGGAAATACTTGCACTTTGAAACAAAACTAAAACCTTGAGATCATGTCTCCTTTTCAGAACCTTTTGCTGGAGTTTCTTGGTATCAGGTCGGTAAGGCAGAATATGGAGAACATGATGACAATTAGGGTTTGACCTCCAACCTTCAGGTTCAAGCTTATGCTTCACTTACCCAGGTTTTAAGGAAGTGCCTTCCTTGCCCCAGTGCAAATAGTGCATTGCTTAATAGTGCATACAAGAAATGTTGACTGATGCCTGTTGTAAAATAACTTCTGTATTGGCATTTCACCTAGTGTTTGGGAACTGGTACACTAAAATGATTAAATTTCTGGTTTTCGTATGATATGCAAGTGATCTTAAAAGAGAAGGAAGAGGCTTTTTACAGAGACAGGCAAGCGTTGCTGGAAATAGAGGAAGAAAAAAAGACTAAAGACTGGATAGAAGCAGTGAGATGTAAAATGTGGTGAAAAACATGGAGTTGAGTATTTGCCTCACATATTTGGGAAAAAGGGAAGATAGTATCAGAATAAAGGTGGGGAACAGATGCAGACCACACCACAGCTGCTGGGACTTTCCAAGAATAGGATAGTTTTTAATGTGCTGATGACTGAAATTCATTCAATAAATAGAACATTAAGACTAATTAGAGTGAATAATTTTTGTGACAAACAGAAGTAATGTGGTGAAGGTTGAAGGAACAGAATTGCAGGATCACAAAATTGTTGAGTTTGGTGGGGACCTCTGGAGGTCATCTGTCCCAAGTCCCCTACTCAAGCAGGGGCAGCTAGAGCCAGTAGCCCAAGACCATGTGCTGTGGATGGTGTGATACACTTCACTTCTAAGAGAGAAAAAGCAATATGTTTGTGGCTGTAAAGAGTGATTTTACAAAGTTTCATAGGAATTGTGCTTTAATAAGACTCAATGGCAAAGTGCAGTTAATTATTTACTGTGTAGAGGGCAGGATCAGGCAAACTGTCAAGGAAAGCCTTCCACCGTGTCTTTCTGAACTCTTTCTCAGAAAGGAGTCTAGGTGTGGCTCAGTCACAGACTTGGTCAATGTTTTTCTGTCTAAATGATTACATATGTGCAGTCAGTCCTTTATACCATTTTGCAATTATTTCAAAGTGTCTGTACTTACTCTGAAGTCATTAAACATGTATCTGACGTGATGAGGATTTTATCAGTCTTGAGGAGTCTTATGAGGAACAGCTTAGAGAACTGGGGTTGTTCATTCTGAAGAAAAGGAAGCTGAGGGGAGACCTTATCACTCCCTACAACAACCTGAAATGAGGTTTTAGAGAGGTGAATATTGGTCTCTCCTCCCTAGTAACAACAAACAGGACAAGAGGGAATGGTCTCAAGTTACATCAGGGAAGATTTCAATCAGCTATTAGAAGAAACTTCTACACTGAAAGATTTATTAAGCCAGGCTGCCTAGGGAAATGGTTGAATCACCCTCCCTGGAGGTGTTTATTATAAGACATGTAGATGTGCTTAGGAATATGTTTTAATACTGGACTCTGTAGAGTTATGTTAATGGTTGGACTTGGTGATCTTAAAAAGTCTTTTAAGAGCACACCATCACAATGTCCAGATGGATTTGGTGTATCTTCAAGCATGTAGACTCTACCACCTTTTGGGGATAAATATGCCCTCTGGGCAACCCTTGGTCACCCTCACAGTAACAAAATGTTTCCTGACATTCAGAGAAAGCCTCCCGTATTTTAGTTTGTGCTCAGTGCCTCTGGTCCTGACGTGGGGAGAGAACCTGGCTCAGTCCTCTTTGCACCTTCTCTCCAGGTACTTATATGCATGGATATGCTTTGAAAGCATGGAAAAGGGGATCTACTTTTAAAAATACAATGGTATTTTTATATATTTTATAAGTATTTTATTTATCACTGTATCATTCAGCTGTTTTCTCCTATTGGCTATATCTAGTTGTGAATTTATGCTCATTTTGATAATCATTGTGGATTAATTTTGCTTTTCTGTAGTGTTTTTTGTTGTTTATTTTTTTTGTTGTTGTTGTTTGGTTTTTTACCACTTCTTTTATAAACCATGTATAATTGCATGTTCAACAAAGAATTTAAATATTTAAATACCATTTAAATACCATTTATATCAAGCAATAAGCATCAGTATTGTACTCTAAAGATAAGAGGCAATAAATACCCAAAACCATCTGATTTGTAGGCTTTCATCTGAAGAAGGTAAGCCACAGTATCAAATGTCACACTCAGTTATTCCATTTAAAATGGAACTTTTTAACATTGTAAACTTTTACTCTTTTGTTAGATACCTGTAACATGGGCAACAGATACTCAAACCTTAGTCATGGTTAATAGTCATGGGTTTTTTTGGTTTTTTTGTTTATTTGTTTTGTGGGTTTTTTTTAAGAGTTTATCATAAGCAATGGTTAGTTTATTTCTGTCTTCTTAGATCACCCTGAACAAGTTTAATTCACTTTCTGTAAAATAAATATATATAATTCCTGCCTCATCAGTCAATTATTACCCTTGATTTTTTTTTTTAATTCATAGAGAATTTTCTGTGCTTTTCTGATAGCAAAATGGTCATGACTTTTTCCAGTCATGACCAGTTGCCCTAAACCAATTTCAGATGCATTTATGTTCGTGTTAGGCTTTACTTATGCCAGAAGAACACTGTTACTTGCTTATTTGTCACTTGTTATTGTGCAAATGTGTGTGATGTATTACTTTGTGTAGAAATGCACCAGTAAATTTATGTTTATGTTGGAGAAGATGCGGATGAAGAAATACGCCTTGCATTTGAAGTGCAATGTAATGAAAGTAGTAGTTCACTTTATGGTGCCCATTAATTCTCAAGAAAGCTCTGCACAGACCACAGAGAATCTACATTACTGTGGCAGTAGAAAGGACCATTGTGCTTGAGTAAAAAAAGGTGTCAATATAGACAACTTTAAAGAATATTAGTATTCACTAATAGTTGTTTGAAGCCAAAATTACAGAGAGGGGAAAGGGACAGAACCTTTCTCTTTTAACTTTTAGTCTACTCAGTCCTTTGAAAAGTAAGTGCATACGTAAAAAAGCTCAAGATATTAATTTTATTCCAAGATAGCTCTTATAGAAGGAAAAGATGCTGTAGTGGTCTTATTCAGGCAGGGAAAAAATTGGGTAAAAAATGTACCACCACTGCAAATGCATTTCAAGAAAGCAATGAATTTAAAAACGTGAAAGCAAACAAAGAAATTGCCACAACAAAAACTAGTAAATATATGGAAAGTTGCATTTTCTGTACTGAGAACAAAGCAAAAAAATGCAAACAAGAAAGAATGAGAAATAAGTACATTTTTAAAAATATATAAATAATTTTAAAATTACAATGAAAATAACAAAGAGTGTGATTATGAATAAGAGCTTATTATGAATAAAAATATAAATACATTATAAATAAAATAAAAATTCTGAATCTAGATTTATTTAAAGCTTCAAAACAGACATAGATGAAATTCTAATGGTAAGGATATTTGTAGTACGTTGTTCTGCAAGAGCTAATTGCAGAGGAAGAGGCTTAAAAATAAGGCTTTACTGTTTCTGTCAAAAAAGGCACCATTAAAAAAAGAAAGATTAGGGAATTAAATGAGAATTTTTCAAGGGAATTAAATGCAAATATATCACAGGATCTCTATTTCAATCCTAGAAATGAGACAGGAAGTGAAAAACTAGCAAAGCCTGTGAGACTGAGAGGTCTACTTCTGTGGTTTCACCAGCAGGCACTTTTTTGTATGTTATGGACGATCACACGAAATGAGGGACTTGAAAGACAGAAATTGTAGAGGGAGAATTCTAAAAATATTTTTATGCTTTTAGGAAAGAAAACCAGAAAAGGTAATTAAATTTTAGGATGGGCGAAAAAAAAAAATTAGATTGTATAAGATGTTTTGACATAGACACAGAGAAGTTACCTTGAATTCCTTCAGTGAATCACTTGTGTGAGTATATCTAAATACCTTATTTTTAATGTGATGTTTGTCTTTTTTTCTTGATTTGGCAGCTAGATACATACATACATGTGTGTATATATATATATCGGTGTGTATATATATATATATCTCCTTGCAGAGCTATATTGACTGATTGATATTTATTCCTATAACATGCAAAACATTGTAATACTTTTCATGCTCAGAAAATAAATCTTCACAGTAGGAGTAATTCACATCCAAATTGTACTCTGAAGATGTGTGGGTTTGTCTGTCTTTAATCTGCCAGCAAATTGCCATCTTCCTATAGTGATCCAACAGCTAGATGGAACCTCAACTATAATGTAAATGTGTAAATGGTAAGTAGAAACAGTAGTGAAATTTGTTAACGCTAGCAGAATTTAATTCCCAATTCTCATTCCATTTATCTCTGTATTTTTGAAAGGTCCAACTAATGAGCTTTTTATATAATTAATCATGTTGACACAGTTCAAATTAGATGACTTAAATCTTGGTTGTGAAGTAAAGATTGGTGAACTCTTGCTTACTGTAGCTTCAGGCAAGTTAATGGAGAATTCAATGTGTCATAGGGCTCATCAGTCTAATACCTTACAGGTCTTGATCATGAGTTTGTAAAACACTATTTTAGCTTGTGTCTAGTGTTCACTGCTAAACAATCTCCATATTGTTGTTGCAGAATATATTAATTATTCTCTTAGCTTTGTAGGAAATAAATGTTCCAATTAAAGCTTTTATTTTGTCACAAGAAATTCCTACTAAATATAAAACCACTATTTTAATTAATTTTTAAAAATAGCACATTTCTAAAAGTTAAAATACATGATAACATTTATAAAATCTAACCTATATAAATGTCCTAAAATTGTACTGTTGTAAGAGGTAATATTTTAAAGATCTGTCAAACACATTTTTTGGCCACTGCAACCATAGACTCCTCTCGGTGTAGAATAATTAAGTTATATATATGAATCTTTGCAGAATCTGGGGACTGATCTGCTATTATGATCACAAAAACTGAAACTGCATGAATCATCAGTCTCATCATCTCTCATCATCTTGTCCCTTCTCACAAAAGGTGGCATTGACATCAGTGGAATGTAAGGAAGATGTTTTTATTGCCAAAATGAAGTAAAATCTAAAAAGTAAAAAAAATGACCATGTGTTCCATTAAACAACTGATATTGAAGCTCATGCTTCCTATTGAGCAATGGAGTACAGGAGACACTGATACTCCGAGAAACTAAAGAATTTCTCCAAGGGTGGAAGTGGGTAAGAAGGGTCATAATGAGGCTACAGATACTGTAGATGTAAGAATTCCGTAACTGAAGCTTTAAAGCTTGTTTTTCCTTCTTCATTATTAAATAAAAAAAATAGTTACTTCAGAGAGCTTGTCTGCAGATTGCCTCTGTAAGGAAGAGCAAAGGGTATATGTTGGTGTTCGTGCGTCTTCTAGGTGGCAGCTATGAAACATGGGAGAGGTGTCTTAAATTTTGAGGATGATGTCTTTGACACTAACTAAACTTTTTTCTTTTTTCAACTCTACATTGACAGATATATCCAATTTATCAGGTAAGCCAGGAGTGTAATCTCTGTAATCATTTCAGTATGTTATTTTTCTTTTAAACATTTAAAATTAAGCACATTTTGATCATTCTGTCTCTAAAGCCTCTCAAAGCAGTTCAACATCTTACCCTTCATAGAAAATATATTAGCTGAAAAGACAGACTAGTGTTTAAAAAGTATTGAAAAGTGCAACATACTATAAACACATTTTCTCTCTGATAATGTAAGCCAGAAATTTATTCCAATAAATGTTTTGGGTTTACTTAATAGGCTTATGGGATGTCACTTGAACGAGCACAAAAAATGGTGGTTTCTCTGAAGCATTAATGAGATTTCAATACTTAAATATAATCAGTCATGACTGATGCTTATTTATTGATATTTTCCTGGCATTGTAAAATACAGTCCGCTTTACAAGTCAATCAACAATTTTTAATCACAGTATACTGACATGAATCATCAATTTAAGAGTCAGAAATGTTAACATACTGTGTTTCAATAAACTTAATTTCTCAGGTTTTTTTTTTTTCATAGTTTGGCTTATTTTATGAAGTTTTTAGATACTTACAAGACAGCATCAGCAATGAAGATAGGGGATACTGTCTTGATAAGCCAGGTAATATACAAGACATTCTACCAATACAACAGTAAAAATAGAAGGAACTAAAAAGAAGGTTGCAAATTCAAACCCAGAAACAATTGCAGTATACAATTGATTAATTTTCATTCCATTATAGAATTAATCTAACACTTGTCTTGAGTATAGGAAGGAAACCGTGAGTATACTGCTTTTCAGGTATTGCTTTTTTTAAGAACTATTCAGCAAGCTTTCCATTTCTAGATTTTTCTGTCTCCATGTGATTACTATGCAATTACTACTGTGCTTTAGTTGCATTTAAGATGCTTCAAACACTAAATGATGGTAACTTCAGTAACAAAATAGTTTTTTTATCTGTACCTGGCACTAGTATCTGGTTTTACCTACAAATGTGTTGCATTATAGATCACTGGTTTTTGTGTAATGAATGTAATGAAAGAAATGACATTGTTTGAAAAAATGTTCAAATCACTTCTCATAACTCATGTCAAAGTTCTGCCAAGGCTTTTAAGATGACTGTAGACATTTACAGTATTTTGAAATTCATCCGTTTATGAATGCTGATTGGTACTATCAGCAGCTTAAATCCAAGGTCTTTGTCAGCTCTGAAGCCTGTCTTTGCTGGTCTGAAAACCAGACAGATTTGTCTTTGGTTGCGTTCCCCTTCAGAATTATCCCGAGTGTTTGCTCACCTCTGGAGGTGCCAAGGGCTGTGTGTTTCCTTGCCCTGTTGTGGTGTTGAGCTCATTGAGTAATCTGACCCAGAAAGAAAATACTGGGGAAAAAAAAAAAAAAAAAAAAAAAAAAAAGAAGGAGAGAGAAAATTGAAGTTAGAGGAAGGAGAGGTGTGACTGGGGGGAAAAATTTTTTTAAATGTCAGAAAGAACTGAAGTTCTGAAGCCCCTGGCATAGGTTACTGGTCTTCAAGCTTCTTTGGCTTGTGTGTGTCTACTCTTGTGGTAGCTGGTGTGCTACATGCAGAGAAAGATGCTTGTCTGATTCCAGGGCATCCTGTTACCCTCAGGCTTGCAGCACCCCTTGGGATCACCTCAGTTCACCTAGCACGTCCTCCAGATTCCTCCTCTAGGTGTGAGAAAGAGTTTGGACAGACTTGGAAGGCAGCTGCTGTCAAACAGTGTTTCTGCTTCTGGGTCCTTCTTCCTTACCTTTGGCAGTATGACAATCTTAGAGAGATCTTTCTGCTGTTTCCAGACAGAAAAGTCTGAGTTGTTCTTTGACTATTTTTGAAAATGTATATTCTGTAACAAGTTCTTTGGACTTATATATTTCCATAAAAGTAGCAGAAATGTGTTAGCAACTGTAATGTTAACTTAAGAGTGGTTTATCTTCCAAATGTGGTGATACTTATGAACCTTTTACAATGGATAGGGTTAAAAAACCTTCACTACAGTACAAACAACAAAATTAGAAAATACATTATTAATTAAAAGGCATATTAAAGGACTTAGGTTTTGGCCATGGAAAGAAACCCTTAAATTTAATAATGTCTGCATTGGAATTTAATAATGTCTGTTTATTAATAAAGATATTACAATAGAAAAGAGCAGGGCAATGCTGGAGATCAATTTTTTCCTGTCCATTTAGGTTATGGTGGTGTACTGATTCCATTAAATGCCACTGATAAAAATATTTTTAGATGTTGTACAGCGTAGCATGCAAGTAAAGTAAAAATCCAATTAATATTAAATGAAATTAATATTAACTAGTATGAACTGGAATCATCTGAACATTAAAAAGCCCACATATTGCAAGTGTTGAAATACAAGCAGCAAAATGTCAGATGTGTAAATATATGCAGAACATGCATCCAGTTTACATTTACAGTGATGAACTTCCACTTTTATTGAAGCACTTAGAAGAATTAAAAAGGATCAGTAATCTATAGCCCTATATTAAAAAGAACTGGAAGGTAAAAATTAACTTTCAGTTTTGAAAAACTTGCTGTTAAATATTTCTAATTTAAAAATTCATTAAGTATCAACTACTTAATTCTACCTTATAAATAATAAATCTTTCTTATATTCATATTTTTTCCTTATCAATTGTAATTTAAAATACTATGGGTTTAGATCACATTTTTCTGCTACAGAAAGAATCAGGATTGTAAACATAGTATCTTTCTTAATGAGTAAATCTGATCTCTGTATGTATATTGCTATGTCAAACCCTTTTAGTAAGATAAACAAGTTTCTGCTATTTTTTGATTTTTGTCATTGCTGATCCTAGAAAGCCAAGAAATTGAGCATTGTCTTTAGTAAAGCAAATGGAGAACAGAATTTCTTACCACATGAGAAAAAAGAGATTGACTGTTTGCTTATGTCACTCTCTTGAATACAGAAGTATGGGAGGTTCCTAGTTTGTAGAATATTTTCATTATTTTCCATATTGTTTTCCACCCTCATGGCATGTCTTCAAAATTGAACTGAATTTCTTGGGACCTTGTCCAGCTGAGTTATGAAAAAACTACAAATCTTTTAAAAATCATCCTGTAGTAGTGTCTGAGCAACCTGGCCCAGTGCTTAACCTCCCTCCCTGTAAAAAGCTGCCTCCTTATGTCTAATGGGAGTTTCCTCTATTGCCACTTGTAACCACTGTCCTGTCACGTTGCTGTGCACCTCCCAGAAGATCCTGACTGTGTCACTTCTACTGTTCCCTTTCTGTTTCTAGTAGAGTGTGATTAGATCCCTGCTGCGTCTTCTCTCTCTTTTTCAGGCAACAGACCCAGCTGAGGAAGCATCTTCATGTTTATAGATCTTCCAGCATTCAAACCACCTCAGTGACTATGCTGCAGCTTGCTGGAGTTCCTCTAAATGTTATTCTAGCCATACAGTGCATTAACCCCTCCCTCCAATGTGGTAGCACCTGAAAACTTGCATACTGTCCCACTGTTCATGCTGGTGATGAAGATGCTAAATAGTACCTGGACCAATGCTGACCTCTGAGAAATGTGGCTCCTGGAGTCTTACGGTCCAGTCAAACTTCCACTATATTGTGGTCCATCCAACCCATAAGTTATAAGTTTGGCTATAAGGATAATGTGGGAGAATATGTCAAAATCCTTTATAAGGTTGGGGAAAGAGATCAGCACTGCTTTGTTGGTGTATGTCTGGCCATTTCATCACAGAATATAAGGCAAGACTTGGTCAGGGAGGATTTGCTCTTGGTAAATCTCTACTTGCTGTTCCAGGTCAACTAATTGCTGTCCATGAGTCTGGAAATCTTTTCTATGAGGATTTTCTCTGTAAATTTGGTAGTGATTTAACTAGAATTACAAGGCTGACAAGTTAGCAAGCCTTGTAATCCTGTGAGTCTTTCTTACTCTTTTTGGAAGATGAACATTATTTGCCATGTTTGAGTTGCTGGGGAATTTCTCTTTTTAAATAGATAGCAGGGAATATTTCCCAGTGATGGCAGTCATTCCCCTACAGTGCTGGATGAATCTTGTCCCATTTTGTATTTCCACTGTTCACCTACATATCTCCAACAAATTTTAAAGAATGAGTAGATGGGAAGAATGGGACATACTATCAGCAGATTGTACAGATTTTCTTAAAAACTACTGTCAGATAGTAAACAAAGATTACCAAATACAGCAACCATTAACCATTGGATTAAACTACTAAGGGAAGTGCAGATTATCTCTTTCTTGAATTCCTCAGAGCAAGACTAGTCCATATGCATTAAGCAAACCTCAGTATTTATGCTTTGTAGTGGAGCCTTTTGTCTTTTCTTGCACATGACTGTTCCTTCTTGGTCAGAATCTGTGGAGCTGTCATAGTGATCATTTCCTCAGAAGAAGCCACTTTCTGGTAGTTTTGATTTAATGATAGAAAGAATTGGTAGAGTAAAATAATAACAATAGTTTATCTAATGTTGAATTGAAAGAGAACTGACAGACTATGCCTTGTGAAAAATTTCTTTCATTTTGTGAGATACAGGATCAAAAGTTAAGTACTCTAGCTAGACTTTTTATGGGACTGAGGCTTTGTATGATGTGTTGTTCCTACACTGTTAGTGAACAGATGGGTAGTAATAGATGCTGTGTACAATTTGAAAGAAAATGTAAAGAAAATGTTGTCATTTTTTCCCCTGCTAGGTATTTATCTAATAACTCTTTGACAGAATAGAGGAAAGATAACTGAATGTTCTCTTGTAATTAAAGCAATTTATTAGTCAATGAAACACTGTGCTCTGTTTATGTTTGAGGGACAGAGCAAACATATATCTCTGCTTCATTGTTTGTGACTGTCTAGTATGAGTTTATTTCTTTTTGCTAATTTAGCCTATGGAACAGATCATACAGATCATATTAGTGTTATTCTTCCTTATTATTAATTGCAAAGAAGTATAAGTAAGTGGCAGAAGAAAAGCACATCCTGAGAAGCATTCTTCCAGTACGTGGGACTTTTTTGTTTGTATTGGGGTTTTCTTGGTTGGTTGGTTTTTGGTTTGGGTTGGGTTTTTTTCAGGTTTTCTAAAATCTAAATAAATAGCTGTTGTTACATTTCTAAATGGAAGCATGTAGTTGGCTGGTAGAGCTGGACTCTTCAAAGAAAACCAAGAAGAGCAAGATGAAATTTGTTTACTGACTGTTGTTTCCATTTTTACAGCTGTCTCATTGCAAGGCTAGAGTACAAAATGGGGGAAAGAGACCAACGATGTGGGGCTTTTACCTTGGATATCAGAGATTTACCTCCCCTGGAGTTCTAAAGCCTTTAGTAGTAGCTTATGATTTCCCACTTGAGCTAAGTACACCATACTCTGGATGAGGACATTGTAGCCCCAAGCCTGGCACTTCAGAATAGGTGGGACACTGGGCTTACACAGTAGCCTTTAGTGATCCCCTAGTGAAGGAGGGTCCCCTTCATCCACTGCACATTAAGGCTGCTGTTGTGGACTATGCTACATTTTTTTCAACCTTGTTTCCTTGTTTGACAGTTCTGAATGAAAATGCTGTCAATTCAAGCTTTCAGAATTTTGAAGTGACCAAAATTCTGATACCTTGTTTCACTTCCCCTCATTGCTTTTCCTCTTTCAGTTTTATCTTTTTTCCTGCTCTAATCTGAAACTAGGTTATTACACTTATGGAAGCACCAGGATTAGATATTAATTTACTCTGCGACTCTGCTCTAAATGCAGTTGTTCCATAAGCTGTGGGTGATTCAGCAACTAAGATCTCTAATAAAAAGTTCAGTAATTTTTGATATTCAACTCCAGTCCTATGTAAGCATTCAATGTAATCACAAATTATAACTACTACATATATTGGACAATTTTTTTCCCTTGCAATAAAGAAGGCCAAAAGCATCCTGAGCTGCATTCAGAACAGCATCACCAGCAGGTGACCTATTGTTTCAGCCTTGGTGATACTCATCTGGAGTTCTGCGTCCAGTTATTGGCTCCCTGGTCCAAGACACCCATGTATGTCCTGAAGCAAATCAAGTAAAGGGCCATGGAGATCATTAAGAGATCTAGAGCATGTGTCAGATCAGGTGGAGCAGGAAGGAGGCACTGCTTGGCCTGAAGAAAAGAAGGCTCTGAGGAGATCTTACCAATATGTATAAATACTTGATGAAGAGAGGTAAAGTAAAGCAAGCCAGACTCTTCTCAGAGGTGCTCTCTGACAGGGCATGAAGCAATGAGCACATACTGGTTTATTTAATCAGAAGAAGGCTGGAACAGGTTAGTAAGAGGGGTGGTGAACTCTCCATCCTTGGGAATATATTGAGTCTGACTGGACCTAGCCCTGATAACCTACAGCAGTTGACCCTGCTCTCAGCAGGGGCTGGTTGGAATAGACCATCTCCAAATGTCACTTCTAGCCTCAGTGAATCAGTGAAGGGTATTTTACTTTTTAAAGCTGCTGATCCTCTATATTTTTGCAAGGAGAAAAACAATATCTGGGCACATCCTCATATTAACAATAAGTGATAAAAAAAAAAGCATACACAGAGATAGAACAGGGGAGGCATGGACGACTCCCAGTCCCAGGAGTACTAAAAAAATTACCCCATTTAACACATCTTCAGCATGTTTCAGCATTATGGTTTCAATGGAGAAGGCATTCTAACTTCAATAGAAATTTCATCATTATATTATAACATTTTCGAGTTTTCTTTTTTGATCTGCTGTTAGACTATTAAAGGCTAAGAGAAGCAATTTCTTTATCTTAGTAATGATAGAAAGTACTTAATATGCCCCAGAAATCATATGCTTTAAGATGATATTATGAAAATCTGTCTTTAGAATGTCCCAGGAGCTTCTGCCTGTCAGTATTTACCTACCTCTAAGCAAAAATTTATTAAAGCACTTTTTACTGTGGGGAAGAAGGCTGTATCTTATTACCAGCTCTAAAACATTCAGATTCCACCAAATATAATGTTCATCATTTGAAATCAGACATCTTTGTAATCAGCTAATATACTATTTTAAAATAGAGTATCTAAATAGCTATTTGCAATAATCCACGGAGAACCCTTACCTATGAAGATTTAGTATCAGCCCAGGAGTTAAAAAAAAAAAAAAATTTTTGCCCATATGAGTTTCAGAAACATCTTGATAGTTTCCTTACCAAGTTCAAACTTTAAAAAAATGCTGTCCATTGCATGTAAACTTTATATACTCACCAGAAAGCATCCTATTTCACAGTGGTCACTGCATTATATACACTCACAGAGTTAGATCGGTTTCCTAGGAAACATCCCAATTAAGCAAGTTTCTTGATTGAATGGTGACTATTATATATGCTAGTGAGAAGTTCCACAGGATGGGCAGAAAGATCTACTGATTTTTGAGTCAATCGCTTCATTGCCTTTAGCTGAGTCTTCTTGTCTTCCCCATTATATTGTGATGCAGAGACTGAGGGACTGAAACATCACACTTGTCCTTTGTTGTCTTTTATGTATTTTCTGTGCTTTCCTCCATTCAAAGAGGGACTGATTAGCTCACAGTTTTATGGTACCACAGTTTTATGGTAGTAAAATGCCAGGTATTATGTTGTTTTCTCTAAATCTTGTCAGTATGTTTTACCTGTCATTTCATGCAATACTAAAGGCATATGACTATGTTATAACAAGTTTTGTGTGACTGACAAATGTTATTGGCATCATGTATCTAGGAACAGCTGTTGTTGTTTTATTAGAAAATACTCCAGTGATGCTTAGTGTAGAAGGAGCCAAGGCAGTATCAGCAGCATTGCCATTCCCTCTGCAATTAGTACTGTGTAGAATTTGCTAACCCGTATTAAAAATTTATTTTTTCTAATCAACCATTTTAATTTTTTAGAGGAAATGCATGGCTTAAAGAATATTCAGAGAGACCATACGAAAAAGAAATTGTCTCAGTCCTATTCCCTCTGAATATTTGTGCACATTACCAAATCCAAACAACAACAACAACAAAAGATACAGTAGGCATGATCTGGGAACCCTGAAGAGAGTTTACATCATGAACATGAAGATAGCTCAGTTGTGTGTTCATCCACTGGGCAGAGTTAAATTTTCTCTCCCACCATTTTGTATCAGAAAATGTTTTCTGGATAAAAACTATATTTTTTTATTGCTGTGGTCAATTTTGTTATGATTTTATGTTAGAAATCTAAAGATAAAAAACCCAACATTCTTAATGCATTCGATTTCAAGTTTATTCTTGCATTTTTGTTTTGTTACTTTTAGATCCTCTTCTACATAGAAACAGCAGTGATGCAGTGAGTCCGTTTTGTCCACTTGTGCTGTATCATCAAATGATGTACATTATTTTTATATTCTACTTGATATACATTGCTTTTAATTTCTATAGAACCAGTTGCACTTATTAAAATATATTCAGATGATCGTTTCTAAAGAACTGGCATTAGAAGATCACATACAAACTTAAGAGAATTCATTTCTGCATATATTCATAGTTGTAGGAATATTTATTATTAACTTGGTATGAACAATAAATTGTTCAGCAAATACAGAGATTAATAGCAACTGAGGAGTTTCACTATTCTCAGGTACATTGCTGGGACTGGTTCTTGTGCACTGCTGCTCAGAAATAATGATTTAATTTACTTAAAAAAAAAATACAAGGAAGAAAACAAAAGCAGTTACACAGCCAGTGTTAACTACTATTTGTTTTCATAGGTGGTGGTATTCCTCTTCATGGATTGTGAAACTGATGTGTCACAATTGTAGAATACTTTTTTTTTTTGTTAGCCTTTCACTCCAGGGAAAAGAGAAGTGGTCTTTGATTCGTTTGTAAGACTGGAAAGATGCTGATGGGAGTGGGGGTAACTGCAATATTTTCTAGTGCTTTTGAGCGAGAATGTGAAAAATCCCAGCATAAATATTCTTGGTGGATGAGCAGAGGTATTTGGCAGTGACTGTGTTAACTTTCTTTTGCAGCAGCTAATAAGATACACATGCCTAAGAACAAGGAAGAGTTAGGCTGAATTTGTACAACAACTTTTCCCAGTGCATTCTTAGCCACTCTTAAGGTATCAAGGGTATTGCAAATTTGTAATCTATAACTGACCTGGATTTTTCATCACTTTATGTATTAATGAGCCACTCAGTCTTTTTATAACTGGTTGAATGTTAGCTGAATGATAAGTTCTCTAGCAGTTACCTGCAAGATGATCAATACATGTTTAGCATATTAGGCACCAACAAAGATAGACAGGGTTTCAGGCATATCCTATAAATTATTAACTGGAGCTTTTATGTAACAAACAGAATTTCAACAGAAGCAAAAGTATAATTTTTTATTTTTTTTTTTTAATATGGTGTAGAAACTTGGGTACTTTGCGGGGAAGCTATATATGCTCCTTCATTACTAGTTCACCATCTTTTCAGTATTGCTCTTAAGCATATAAAAAAAATCCACAAGTTAGAAGGCAAAAAAAAAAGCACGTTCTTTTTCTCACCCACTGTAATCATTGTCACAAGTTCTCAATTCTGGCAAGGAAACTTTCAGAATGCAATCTGCAGAGTCCTGCTTCTTTATATACTGCTAGAATTGTGTAAGTATGCTGGACTCCCAAAGTAAACCCTATTTACACAGTGACTTCACATGCTATACTAAAGTTGTCCTGGGATTCCTTTGACAATACTGCTGTAGTCCCAGACAACGATTTCATTTTGAGGTTCCTTTCAAGAGGCTTTTTTTCCCCATGATGAATTTAGATTCTAACATTCAAAATGATGAAAGGATCTGCCTAACATCAGTAATACCAAATCTCAGTGTTTAGTCTTAAAACATAGGCTTAAAAGAAATGTCAGAGTTCGTTGTGGCTAATTTCTTCAAAGTGTCAGCCTCACGCTTGAAATGGCATAATTTTAAATTGTTAAGAAAATCTTTGACCATTTTATACTAAATTAGCCCTCAATACTGATTATAATCTCTTTACACTTGAAATTCTTTGCTCCTGTCTGAGAAAAGTCTGAAATAAGTAAACAGGAAATGCATACCATTTATATATATATATATTATATATATGTAATATATATATAATATATATACACACATACACACACATTTATAAACGTATATAAAAGAAGAAAGAACTTTGTAGAGTTTTACCTTTTAAATGTTTTTCCTGGAGCATCAAGACTTCTCTCTGCTTGTAATACTTCTTACTGCAGAAACAAGTGAGTTGATGACTTATTCTCTGAGTATCTAGTGAATATTCATAACTCTGCCTCTGAAAATTGCTGAAAAAAGACCTTAAAATGAAATGTTTTGTTTTCAGCTGTATCCTTGTGCTGTTATTATCCCTAAGCAGTATTTGATAAGACAGAAGGCAGAAAGGTAACCCTGTAGTTTTCCTCCCACCTTAAGCAGTGAGAAGGGCATCTTTGGAGGTTGCCTTGGTGTCAGTTCTTTTTAATGTGGAATTGTGTGGACCTTCACAAACCAAACAAGAAGGGCTGTCTTTCAATTCCTTTTTTCCCCTGCTTTTTTTGCCTCTGTGTTATTAATGCAACTACCTCCCTGAAAATGCAATTTGAAAGTTGTTAATCTCATAATGCAGTAAAATGGTTAAAGTGTCTGGATAAAAGCAGCCCGTCCCCCTGATCATGAAACCTGAATCCGAAGCTATGCAAAACCTAACAAGTTGCATGAGAAAGAACATTCTGAAGACTGTGTATTAAAGCATTGATTCATATGTGCTGCAGTTGCAAGCCAGAGGACATATAAATAGCAAATTGAAACAGCTTCTATTTTATTCCCTCCAAAGGCTTACATCGCCTAAATTCAAACAACTAGCTGCCTCTTGCCTTCAGCTCCCTACCCTCCTTGCAAAATCATTTTTAATGTATATCACTGAGCAGCTCAGAGTGATTTTGTTTGAAAAGTTCTCAAAATCCAGCACTGGATTTTATCACATCTTTGATTTGCGTGATCTCGGTGAGCAGTGTTGTTCTTTCTATCTAATCCAGTGCAACAGCTTCCCTTCTGGTTATGTTAAATTGTGGAATTACTTTCTTCAGCTCTTTTCCAACACAGATGATTTATGCATGGGGTGGGTATCAGTTCTACTTTGGATATTGCTTCTGACCCCTAATACCAGTAACCAGTAGCTTTCTCCTCTTACATCCTGCCACTTCCTGCCATGGCTTTGAGAATCAGGCAGGCTGTGGTTTCATGGCTCTCTCCAGGGCATGCGTCCTCCTGTGCCAGTAGTTTATGTGCCAGGGCTTTCTTCTGTGATAAGTATTTTTTTTAATACAGTGCCTTAGTTGGAAGGATAATCAGTGTCTGACACATTTGTTCAGGTATTGAAACACTGAATTCGGAGAATGTCATTAATCTTAATGCCAAATAAGGTGTATTTGGAGTAAAGATGTCATATGAGGTCCAGACTTTGGCATGACTTTCCCATCAGCCAGACTGCCTAGATCCAGACCTACCTGAAAGGGCATGAATTACCCCACCAACTTAAAGTTTACGGTGTAGTAATATGAATGAGGGGTCATTAAAAGGCAGAAAATCTTTAAAGAAATGAGACTGATCTAGAAGGGGACAGGTGGGCAGTATGAAACCTCCAGTGCCCCGGCAGGTTGGGGGGGGAAGGAGGCATTATAAAGGACATAATGTAATCTGAATCCTGCAGCCGCCGTCGGACCATGTTGGTGGCTGATGAACGAACCACCACTGGAATGCTTAGCAGGCGGTGACGACTTTACACAGAAAGAGGGAAATTTGTCGCCGGCTTGCTACACCAGTGCCGTACTGCCCACTTTCGGCGGTGCACCCAGTCCCTCCACTCCCACAGCACCCGTCAGCCCAGCCCTCTCGTCCACCGGCCCCCTTCCCGGAACCGAATTTAGGGGCTTGCTGTCGACAAGCCGGTGCCGTCCTTCTTCAGCAGCTCTAGCAGGAAAGGGAAGGTTTCGCAGCCTTGCAGTTGCCGGACAAAGATGTGTCCGTGCCCGTACGCGCCGCTTATATCGGTACGTACGTATGGATGGATGTATGGATGGATGGGTGGATTCTGTGACGGATGGATGGATGCATGAACCGCACTTCCTTCCGAGTGCCGAGGCTGGCCGGGCTCTGCCATTGCACGCAGAAGGCTGCGTGTAGCCCCGAAGTACTGGAGACTGGGGGAAAACAGGGCGCGGAGCGGAGAAGGACGGGGGCGGGCGGGGAGGAGAGGAGAGGCGGGCGGGAGAGGGGGCGGGGGCGGGCTGCGCAGCCAATCGCCCGGGCTCCGGAGCTGCAGGAGCGGAGGTGCCGGGCCGGGGGCTCGGAGGGACGCGGGGCCGGGTGCCTCTCGGAGGACGGCGAGCAGCTGTGCCGCCGGCACTGCGAAAAGTCCCAGTTTGCTTCTTTTATATAAAAGTGCCTTGTCACCAGTTAGGGCAAGTCAGCCAAGGTAAGGCTTGAATGAAATGACACTTTAATATGTGGCAGCATGGATTTTTCTGGACAGCGGTGCTGCTAACACAGCCTTCTGAGCAGTGCAAAATATTTTGTGCAGTAATGCTGTTGCAGTGGGTCCACAACCTCTGATTTTTCTTAAAGTTACCGTTGATGCGTAAGCCTTACCCTGTTGTGGTGTTGTAGAATCGCGGATGCTTATCCGAGGCAATTACAAAGGGACCCGCAACATCCAGGCATAGAAAGGTAGCGGCGCTCTCTGTGTGCTTGTGTGTGACCGTGTTCGTAATTCCTACAATTCTGCTGCTTAACTTACGGGAATTATGTGCAGATGCATTTGAATGGTGATGGCAGGCAGATTCTTTAGCTGGACTCACGTACGTGAGCCTTTTCTGTACAAAAAGCTCGCCATGTGAAACTGTATGTGAAGAACATTAAGCATGATATTTGAATAGCAATTTCAGTTTTGGTTGGTTTTGTTTTTCTTTTTTTCTTTTTTCTTTTTTTTTTTTTCTTCTTTTCTATTTTTTCCTCCTCATATCTGTAGCATGTTATACCTGGGGACTGAGATAACAGAAAAAAACCAAACAAACACAACAAACCCAGCCAAAAAGAAAACGTCTCTTGCGGATTTGCCTTTATCTGCTTGTTAAAGCTTAAGCAGTGACCCAACTTTACTTTGTGTAAAGAGCACTGTAAATAATGCATACCCAGAAATTAATCCTCTCTTCATTGCCTCCTAGCTCACCCCCATGATACCCTTCTTAATGAACAAAAACTACTGTGTGTCTTTAATTCACACCACGCTGTCATTAATTGCACTGCCCGTGCTCTTGAACTGAGTGTTTTTACAAGCAAGGGGTTCTTGAGGATGACTGCATTAACGTGTATCTCTGAAAGCAAGATAGACTGGAACCTGTCTCTGTCTGTGTGTGTGAAAGTCTGGTTTGTATACATGACTGACAAGATACAAGGAGGACATGGTATGGAAGCCAATGAAATGTGGCAAATGTACACCCCTGCATGCGTTTCTCTGAGTGGGTCTCTGTAAAACAGTATCAACATTGCTTGTATTTTGATGTAGTTCATGGTTCAGATAAGGGTTCAGTATAAATCTGTTTTCATGATCATCAATGCCCCATTAGTTTTTCATGATCTAAGGAAACAAAATGTAAAATACAGGTAAAATTATTACCTTTGATAGCAGAGGTGATAAAATCATTGCCTCTGTTGCAGGTACAGATTTTATTTTTCTTTCCGAGAGACGAAGCATAGCTCCTGCATTTCCAAAGCTTGATTTCTGTGCTACAGTCAATCATATACACTTATGTGAAAATACTGAAGCCGTCCTTCTGCAATAATTTTTCTTCTTCTGGGTGATAGTTAATATTTATCTTCAGGAGAAATATTAAATTAATTTTAAAATTTGGCATGTGTTTTGCATTTTTTGTAACTGTAAAGGTAAGAAGGCTGAGTTAGAGAAACAACCCAAAGGCTTTCCTAACCTACTACACTGCCTTTGACAGAATATTTCAGATGCAATGCAAATTAAGGTGTGGGTCATGGGTTTGGTTTAGGGTTTTTTTGTTGTTGATTTCTTGGTTGATTGGTTGGTTTGATTTGGTTTTGGTTTTTATGTGGCTCTATGGAAACATGGTAATAGTTTTCTTTTGTAGTTATTTAAAATTATTTATCATCCTACTTAAGGACTCCAATAGGTAACTTTATTTCATGTCAACTTAAAAAAACAGACAAGCAAAGAGAAAAAACAACCACCCAACAAACCCAGCCAACCCATTTGGTGTTACCTAATCCTTCTAAAAAATGACAGAGAATATCTTGTGTCAGACAGCATTTTCCTTTAAATAGGAGCATATCCAGTGCACAGATGTGGCTTAGGGGGCACTGTGTTTCTGAGTGAACCATTTGCTGATGAGATTCAGAACTAAATTACTTCCACTTTTAGGTGCTGAGGATCCCATAAGGCTTCAACAGGATATGAGTGCTGTCCCTGCTGTTAGGGCAAAACACCAGTTAAAGTTTTTATACTTTGATCAGTTCAATACCCCAGGTAGTTTAATTTGGAAGCAGCATTTTTTTACTACCCACATTAAAATTGTTTTTTTCTACTGTTTTTGTCCTGCAATGCAGGTATTTTAACTCCACTTTGCTAGTGTATGCTGTGCTAGCTCATGATAATAGTTTTGGTGAACATGCAATGTTATGAAACAATAGGGTATAAATGACTTCAACATCCCCAAAAAATGTGTGTGAGTTTGTGTGTGCATGCCAGAGAGCTACAGTGTTTACTGTACCAGTACTGATATTCCTGTGGTGCATAACATTTATGTAATACCTTTCAGGGAACAATCTATATTTAAAAGTTATTATAAAAATCTTTTAAACAATAATTTTGTCTCTGAGCTCAGTTTAGCTTTAAGCAGAGGTTTTAATAAGGACTTAATATTTACAAACAACTAGGAATGAACACTTTTAAATCTGTGTTATTTCTCAGTGTAGTTGTACAGAAGACTTCAACCTCCAGTTCAGGCTAGTAAATCAATTTTGATGGGTACGAAAAATCCCATTCCACATTTAGAAGCTCCTTCTCTGGTGAAGAACTACGTTTCTGTTAAGAAAAATAGTGTTGAAAATTATCAGTGTCATCAGATTGAACCTAACCAGCTGAATACCAGT
This sequence comes from Heliangelus exortis, assembly GCF_036169615.1. Classification (NCBI taxonomy): domain Eukaryota; kingdom Metazoa; phylum Chordata; class Aves; order Apodiformes; family Trochilidae; genus Heliangelus; species Heliangelus exortis. The sequence continues at coordinate 75,130,390 of NC_092423.1, forward strand.
GAGTCATCAGTCCCATGCAGATGAACATGAGCTCCTGTTTGGACAGCTAACAGCGAATTAGCTGTGGCAGACCTGTGTCCTACAAAGGGACCTAAGATAAATCAGCCATTAGGACACATTGGGGCACAATTTCCTTGTAGGCAGTGTGAAATAAAAGTGGCAGTTGATATGCCAGGAAGAGGATTAAATATGTAAGAAAAAAAATCAATATGAAGAGATTCCATTCATAGAAGAGATTCATCTTCTTCTAGAGGAAGGAGATGCATTTAGAAAGGTCATAAGTGGAAATAGTTTGAAAATGCCAAAATTGCCAGCAAAGCTTTATGTAATCCAGTACATAAATCTCACAAGCAGTAATTATGGTAGAAAAATTATTTTCCTTATTCGGTAGTGTTCAGAAAGTATAGTCCACTGATAAATCAGGGTGAACTGCTTTCATTTCACTACTTACATGGTGGACAATCTCAGACAAGTCCCTGAAGCACTCTGTAGCCTCATGTATGACATGAACATTGCATGATAATTACTGAACAAATAATGTAGAATATTGTTTTAGAGAAACATTGCAGAGTCTAATACTAAAATGTTTGTGTCTCCATTACTCTCCAAACAATTTTTATTCTAACCACAATTTTTCTATACATTTCTGGAAAACAAAGGTACATAGAATTTGAAGATTCAGTCCAAGAATGGAAGCAGGATTTTAAAGAAGCTCCTGATTTGGGACCAAAATTAAAATTAAGTCTCCTGTAAGGGAGAAGAAAGGCTTACAGAATGATATTTTTTTCTCCTCAAAAAAATTAAGCTTTAAGAGACAAAATACCGAGATGGAAATGCTTTAGGTAATGAGCCATTACCTTTTTGGATGGGTCTTAATATGCAGATGGAGAATCAACAGGAATTTAAATAAAGCCAGTTGGGGATTTGAAGGGAGTGTGGTAATGCTACACATGATACAGTTACTACTACTCCCTTCAAGTCCCCCAGGTGTCATGCACAAGTCTAATCTGCTATTTGAGTGTTGGGGGTGTTTGGTTTTTTTCCCATGGGGAAGGGATTGGGTTTCTTTTGGTGTGCATCATTTAAAAAAATTAAATTCTCTCTGCGTGGAGAACAACAGTCATGTAATTCTATAAGTAGCTGATAAGTGACCTGGTGGCGTTTGCACATCTGCGTTTCTTGTATAAGGAAAACACATTTCATAGATGCCTGAGGTCTGTAAGAATCATTATTTTGCGTGATAGCAATTGTCATTTATATTTTTGTGGAATTACTTCAAACCTGAGCAGAGTTAAGTCTGGGTTCATTATAGAAAAGCAGAACATTATTTTACAAAGACAAATGTGTCTCCCCACCCTTTATGAAACTGTTTGCTTCTTTTAAGCAAATAGTATTTCAAAGGGAGATAGATTTACTTCACAGACATGTTTTTCGGTCCTAACTCTCCTTTATTAAGGTTTCAATGTAATTTATGCAGAGCTTACATGGACAACTTTTAAAGTGTGTTTGTGGAGTGTCATATAAAAAATACCCTAGCTAGGCCTCGTACTGACTAGGTACTTACTATGGTACTGTAGTTACCTGTGAGATTTTTTTGGTCTGTATAGCACTGCACAGACTATAATCTTGAACCCTCATAGTACTTTCCAAGAGGGATCAGTTCTTGACTTAGCAAAGAAGAGAATCAAGACTGTAGGATGAGTATACTTTTCCTTAGGACAGCCTGATGGACGTGGAACTGAAGAATGCTGTGTCCTCATCTGGCTTCCTCATCAGCTGGGACAAGGCATTGCAAATCATCCAGCTTTGGGTTTTTAAGTGCTGCAGTTGGGTCTTGTATTCAAATAATGTTGAAACTGTCTGTGGAGAAACCTTTCTCTTCCTGCTGGTGACACAGATAGCTTGAACTGAAGTGTGTGCCTAAATGTCAGTGGTCTAAATACTGCTTGTTATGTCTTCTTCCTGTGCTGTATTCCCATTGAAAACAACCAGCTCTGTGTTTGGTTGACTCTCTGTTTTGGTATTTCCAAGTGTATCATAGAATCACAAAATGGTTCCAGTGTCTCCATCATGTATTCTATTGTTTCATAATGAAGTGACATGAAACCCTTATAGACTCATTTATGGATACATATATGGTTACACATACAGACACATTCTTTGGGAGAATGTAAAAAAAAAAAAGTCAGCTTTAAAAAAAAGGAATTATGTTTGGTATTGTTAAAAGCATGTGCAAGTTACAGATCACATTGTTTGGCAGCACAATGAGTTATTCTTTGACTCAAGTCTGCTGATTTTCACAGATGGAAATGAGCATTTCCATAATTATATTAAATGTTTTATTTTGAATAATATTCTATTATTAGTCTACTTAACAGAATGAGTAATATATTGCCATACCAAAGTTACACATTTGTATTTGAATTCGGTTTAATTCACATCTTACTGGTTGGTGAGAGAGCTGTTAATCTTTTTATCAGACTACGAAGTGTCTTTCATTACCAATAATTGCATCTTGCCAAGAGGAAGCATTTATGTTCTTTCTTTTCCTTGTAAACACCATTTCTGTATAGTAGAGTTGTTAGAATGAGGCTCAAGCTAATACTTGGAATTGGGGCATGCAGTGTCACTTCCCATGCCTGGACTTCAAGGATTTGGTCAAACTTTCTGTCATTTTCTACTGTTGATGGTACTCAAATTGATAGAATAAATCTTTTAAAAACATAGAGATCATCTCTGTATAGCAGGGCTGGAATGGAAGATACTCAGAACCAGGACTGAGGCCCAGTCCTGATGAATTCTGTACTAATTTTGAAGTACAAGTGTTTCTTCAGTAGAGAACCTGTCTATAGTTACTAAAAATTTTGATAGTTTAGAACTGGTGCCAAGATAGGAAAAGTGTTGCTATTAATCTTGAGAGTATTGGAATGTGTGTGCATGTGTTTGTGCATATTTGACGGAAAAAGTAGTGTCTAAAAGGGAAGTAGCTGCTTTAGTTTTTTCAATAGTGAGAAAAATTTTATTTGACTGTAAGAAGGTATTTTTTAACACTGATAGATTGTATTAGCACCTTGAAACTGCTGACTCTTCTAAGTGTAAAATCTTGGCTTTCAGGAGAGGTGAAATAAAACTAGGGCACATGAGCAGCACTCTAGCATGGCAGCTATTAACTGCCCATGGGAACTGTCAGTATTTAAAAATAAAGAGGAAACTAATTTATGTCTGGATTACAGTCCTCAATCACTATTTCTTTTATGTTTTCCATTTTGTTCTTTCTAATAAACAATAAGCTTTCTTACTGGAGTAATAAAATAAAAAAGGCTACACATCATTTGTTACATGCAATTTCTACACACTTTGCTGATGAAGAAATTTTTTTATATATTTGCTGTTCAATAAAGCATGAATTCTTGCATTCATATGAGGGAATCTGAGCTCAGAATTATCTTGCCTACTCAGCTTAAAGAGGTTTTAAATATTTTTATATTTTCAGTGTAGAAGGTGTAAAATAATCGGTTCATTTAGCATTATGTGCTAAGTTGTATTTCCTTTGGTTGGTATTTTGTATTTGTTTTTTAAATTTTGAACCGTTTAATACTTCTTTTAGAAAAGTAATGGAGAAATGTAATGTTCATTCTTATATTCACATATTTCCAATGAATGAACAGCTAGTGCTTTGAAATCCAACATATTTCTTTGCATTAGAAACCCTTTCAAGTGGTTTTGGAAGGCGGCAAGACAATCTGCAAGCAAACAAATGTTTTCAAGTTGTGCTGAACATTTCTAGTTGGTTGAGTTTCTTTCACTGTCAGGTAAAGACTTCAAAATATCCACAGTACAATTATTTCATGCAAGGTCTATTGTTTCCTGAGTATACTGGATTTATTTTTTATTCTGTTCATTCTCTGGACAGCTATCCTAGGTGTGAGGTTCACAGCGCATTAGCACTCTGAGTGTCACAGTTACCCCGGGGAGCAGTGTGCTGGGAAGGTGGGTACTGTTCCTGGAGCAGATGAGGTGACCTTCTACCAAAAGTGCTTTCAGGCAGCAGCAACAGCTTCTCAGGTGTTTACCAGGCACCTGATGGTCATGCAGGCTGTGTGTGGGTTACAGATGGGGAGGGAGTCCCCAGTGCCAGTAGAACATCATCAGTCAGTTCCTGTCGTGCTGCTGGGGTGTAAATGCATTGGCTTGACAGTGTTTGTGACTTGAGTGCTGTAACTTGGACATTCTAGGTTTAGAGGATTTAAAGGAATTGGTCCTGTTACATGAATATTGTCTGGGAAGAGGTCTTTCTGTTTCTCAGATCCAGATCAAACAAGTGCTAATACCAACCACTTTTTATACTCTAAATGAAAAACCTGATGTTGGAGACATCTGGTCTCTTCAAGAGTCAAATGATGAATGTTTTCTGGAGAAGTGAGCCCTTGGCAGGATAGAGGAGCTTAAGGAGTACTTGTGCCAGATGACTCAGCCAACAAGTTGCAACGCTTGGTTCTTCTAGGTTTGTTGGTTGGGGTTTGTTTTTTTTTTCTGTTTTTTTTGTTTGTTTGATTGGTTTGGTTTGTTTTTAGGGTTAATTTTCTGCCAGATTAGAGAGCTTTGTCATTTTATGCGGAGGCTTGGAAAATTCTAGATTAATGCAGTGAAGATGGGGGAAGCAACAGGCTGGAGATAAGAGAAGATAAGTAGGGCACCTTTATTTCAATTATCCTCTAGTAGAAAAGATGACCTGGGAGGGGGATGCCTTTGCACACGCCTTTGAAAAGTAGCTTCCTAGACAGAAACCTGTTAAGGAGGTTTGTGTATACCTCTCAAGCAAAGCCAGAAGTTAACTTTGTTAACTTTGTTAACGATATAGCCTTGTGTTGTGACTTGAAGACATGAATTTGAGCTGTTTCAGACCATATGAGGTCAGGTGAGGACTGATTTCCTGAAGGTATCAATGCCCACTGGGCTACTGAAGTCAGTTTGTCTTTTGTTGTTACATTATGGTAGTTTGTTTGGTCAAATATGCCATGCCATGCCAACATGCCTCTATGTTTCCTAGTTCTGAGCTAAGATGGGAGAAGCTCACATTTATGCTTTTTTTGTTGTGTTTTTTGTTTTGTTTGTTTGGGTTTTTTTTTTTGTGTGTGTTTCTTTGTTTAAAAAAAAAAAAGAAAAAAGCATATAACATTCTTTGAATACAGTGAGTTTACTCCACAGGACCATTGTGTGACAATTATTGCTCATTACATTATAATGAGCACTTGCTCTATTCATTATGGAGCTTATTATATTTTAATGAGTGTTGTGACTCCCCCGCAGAGCAAAACTCAAGAATGTCCCCATGCACGTGGTTCATTTAAATGAATATGTTACATGCTTTGAGACTTTTGTACACTTACTTATGTGCAAAACACAGATGTAATTTTGCTTAAAAAACCATGGTATTACTTTTCTTAACGCTGCAGAAAACCAAAAACATGAATGCATCTATACTTAGCAATTCATATTTCATACCAGGTGAAAGATGAGTGGTTTTATTAAAAGACTCTTTAGAGGGTAGCTTCTAAATGTTTTGTTCAGGACTTCCATGTAGACATTAAAATTAAAGCTCATGAATTAATGTGATGTGGTATGTGACTCCTTCCAAATCTAGAGCTTTCTTTCTCAAGTTGTATTTTTTGTTTGTTTTTTTAATATTAATAAATATTTAAATAATTTTGTGGAATCTGTAATCTAAATAGTGGAACTTGAAAACAGAATCAGCTTTTGTCTTCTGAGGGTCATTGACATAATAGCATCACTCTCTTCAGGAAAAGGAGGACTCTAAGCTGAATCCCATAAAAATTTATTCATATTCAAGGCCTTAAGCCTGTCAGTCTGCCTAGTCAACCTTTGTAGATTGCTGGTAATCTTTCTGTGACACCAAAGCTTTTGATAATGATATTCCTGTAAGGTCCACATACAGTGTTAGCCCTAAAGGGAAGCACTTTGCTCTTCTCTATCATCTGATGTTGCCACACAGCATCTTCAAAACGAGGCAGTCTTTGAAAAATACTGTTCTATCTTCACTCATACCTAAAAATATGAACTGGTTTTCTCTTGTGGAAAAATTCTTTATCCTTTGCAAAAACCTGGAGGCCACCCTCATTTTCTTATTTTAAAAGCTGCACTATTAGGAAATTCAAACTGAGAGTTAGCTTTTACATCAAATGTAGTTTTGTTTTCTATACTGTTCTTCTACTGTGTCACTTTTATTTGAACATCTTTTACCATCCACAGGGACTTGCAAGTAGTAATTTACTGTATTTATAGTACACAGCGATTATTTATTGGCTGATAGAAATAATAGATAAGCTAACCCACTCCTAGGCAGAACATTATAATGCCTACTAAGTCGGATGGTGAGTCCCTGCACACCAGGCAGTACCAACCAGGCAGAGGGAAGGGTGAACATCTACTGCTGCCAAGGATAGTGCAGTTGTTGTTTTTGCTGAATTTTTGTCTTCCAAACTCCCCACTTTTTTTACTTATGTCTTCATACTTTTTCATTAATATTTATTCTTTTTCATTACTGCCCCCTCTGTGTTTTCACTTCTAGTTTTTATTTTAGCAGCAGCTACAGTAGAGGTCCAAGTTCTTTCCTCTGTTTTGGTGGACTCCTCAATACGCTTGACTTCAGAGAACACTGTATTTGGAACAAATTATTAGTTGCAGAAATAAGAACTGTAAGTGCATAGTTTCAATATAATTTGGCCCCATCCCTGCTATGACTGTAAACATACTTTTTTCTGCAGGAAATGTTAGTTTATGGGCTGCACATAATGACTGGCCATTTAAACTCCTGTCTTCCGTATAGGTGATGCCAATGAAAGGTGTCATATACCTGGTGTGCAATTCTGCTGAGTAATTTAAGAAAGCAGAATAGGAAATAAAGATTTAGATAAAGAAGTAAAGTATGTAATTTGAGAAAGAGACTGAGACAATTTTTTTTATACGATACAAAAAAATAAGGGCATGACTAAACCTGCTTTTTTCTGCTCTTGTAATATTGTTCCAGATTATTGCAGTAGAGGTGTCAGTTAGAGTCAGTTCCTTTATGCCTCCTTATTTTTTCTTTTCACAAGAAGATGTAGCTAGTTTTACAGGTTGCCACATAATTAAATTCTTTTTTATTTTTTCTCAAGAACCTTTTTATGCAGTGTGTATCTTACTCTTCAAGAGGATTACAGGTTTAGACCGAATAATCAGCTTTTATACATTATATTTAGGAAAATATACTGGATATTGAAAATTACACCTATCTTCTGCTTAATATTGTCTCACCAGGGAAAAATATATTTACAGAGAGGCTGGTATGAAAACCTTTAGATATGTTGAGATCTTCAGCAAGGGCCTCAGCTTTTTATTGGCACTCCTGCTGAGCAGTGCAGAAAGAACTTCTGCTACGGAGACTGCCTCTGTTGGTATTAACATCATGCTGACCAAGGGACTTCTCTACAGCTACCATCATTGTTGTAGCTTGAAAAAAATGCACAGAAAACTTGTATTCAGGAAGCAGGTCATTGCAGGAGAGCTGATACCAGGACTTACTCAAGAAGCTTTCTTCAGACAGTAAATCTCAGTTTTTGGATGTTGGATACCAACCTTGTCCCGTCTACATCTGTAATATCAGTGATAGAATCATCCTCACATATTAAGGCAACTGCTCCTCCATTCAATTGCTTGTCTCTGCCTTTTTTATGTTAAGGAGGTTTCTTCTTCCTATGAGGACTAAATTCTGCATTTCAAATCTTTTCTGCCAAAGGTGAGAGAAGAAGCCCTACTAACAAGACTAATTTTTCAACATTTGAAAGATACTGAGTGGAAAACAATAATTTTTTTATAATATGGTCCAATTGGAATTTATCAGTTTATTGTTTTCTTGTTTGGTTTTGGGGTGGTTTTTTTTTTGTCCTTTTCAGTTTATCTTAAAATCACTGTTTATATGTTATGTGTTCTTATGCAGATATTTCCTTTATGTCTGTTCTTTAATGCATAAACACATCCTTTCATTTTGATTAGGTTACACTTCAAGGTGTAAATAATTATAACAAATACACTATTCCTATTCATCTCAAAAATACTGTTATTGAATAGGTTCCGAGAGGCCCTGTGTGACTGGAGTCTTACCATTTATTCAGTCTAATCCTTTGCAGCTTGCACTTTTTCAGTTTGAAAAACCACATAGTTCTCTACTGCCTAAAGTCATGAGGGATTCCTTTTTCTCACAAGCAAAAGAATAGGTGTTTTCAACTATCTCCATTTTGTTTAAAGTTTGTCTTTGGAAGCTGAGCATGATGAAGAATTTGAAATTTCCTTTCAGGCACATATCTATTTATTTCCATTATTTACATTTTAAGGTTATTCTTTTCACTCCTCATTGCTTAAGTACAGTAGAGGATTATTGAACTCTTCTTTGCTAGTTAGCTCCAACAGACTGCAGTACTACTTTTTCTTTTGAAGACCTCTTTATACCTGTAGTGGACTGTGGTATCTTTGATGTTACCTAATTGGAATCTTAGAAGTCAAAAAATAAATAACTGAAAGATGAGGTGAGTTGTGTGCCTAAGGTTATACATAATCTTGTTTTGCTTTCAATCATCTTTCTATTCTTATGCCTTATGGCAAGGTAATCCTCTGATACTACTTCTGTATTTATCCCTAGCACCCATTCCTAGGTCTGAGTCTCCCAATTATCCATCTCCCACACCTTGAACAGAAGCTTCTGAATTTGCACTTGTCTTTCTGATCGCTCTGAATGCTGCTCAAAACTTTATCTGTCCTCTTTTTTAATGGGTTGCTTTCCTTAACAGTTTTTTATCCTGTATCATCTATTTGTCCCATCTAGCTTAGGCTTGAGTTTCTGAGAACAGGACCATCTGTTTTAAAACTCCATATAAATACTGTTCACACAGACAGCCCAGCAGAAGTCCTGGGGATAGTGACCACAAGTGGCAATGAAGGAAACTCCCACTGGATGTAAGGAGGAAGCTCACAAGGAGCGACTTAAGCACTGTGACTCTTCTATCTGGACAAAGTCCTAAAGCAATCCAAGCTAATGTGAAAGTTAGCCCTGCCTGGGAGGGGTCTGGACTAGATGATCTAGTGTAATGAATGTTGTTTCTCAAGGGTTGGTACTCAGACCAGTGCTATTTAACTTGTTTGTCGTCAACCTGGACAGTGGAATCAAATGCAGTCTCAGTTGTTTGCTGAGGACACCAAACTGTGTGGTGAGGTCAGTATGCCAGAGGGAAGGGATGCCATCCAGAGGGACCTTAGCAGGCTTGTGCAAGCTGCATGAAGCTCAACAAGGCCAAGTGCATGGTTCTGCACCTGGGTCAAGGCAATTCCATCAACTAATACAGGTTGGGAGGGGAAAAAATTGAGGGCAGCCATGAGGTGAAGGACTTGGGGGTGGTGCAATGTGTGCTTGCAGGCCAGAAAACCAACTGGATCCTGGGCTGAATCAAGCACAGGCAGCTACTCAAGGGAGGTGATTCTACTACTCTGCTCTGCTCTTGTGAGGCCCCACCTGGAGTGCTCTGTCCAGTTCTGGAGTCCCCAGCATAAGAAGGACACAAAGCTCTTGAAATGTCTGCAGAGGAGAGCCACTAAGATGATAGGGGGCTGGAGAACCTTCCCTATGAAGACAGGCTAAAAAAGTTGGGGTTGTTCATCCTGGAGAAGAAGAAGCTTTGAGGTGACCTTATAGCAACCTTCCAATATCTGAAGGGGGCCTACAAGAGAGCTGAGGTAGGGCCTTATACATGGGTGTATAGTGTGAGGACAAGGGGAAATGGTTTCAAACTTGAAGAGGGGAAACTTAGGTTAGACATTAGGAAGAAATTCTTTCCTGTGAGGGTGGTGAGACACTGGTACAGGTTGCCCAAGGAAGTTGTGGCTGCCCCCTCCATGGAAGTGTTCAAGGCCAGGCTGGATGGGGCCTTGAGCAACCTGATCTGCTGGGAGGTTTCCCTGCCAATGCAGGGTGATTGGAACTAGGTGAAACACAAAAAGCCAAAAACAAAACAGTGTGCTGAGTTCTGTTGGCTAATGTGGCAATTTCACAGGTATCAAATGCAATTCCAAGTCTTTAGCAATATGCTTCTTTGTTAGACTTGATATGGGAGCAAATGGCATCTATTAAGTGCTCACTTCTAGTCATTTTGGATGTGAATGTGCACTCCAAACCTCAATAATTGGAGAAACCACATTAGAGAATGAGACACACTTTTGGAGGATACTTCTTACCTGCACTGATTATGAAATTAAGTCACTTTCTTCCGGCATTAAATATTTTTGTAGAGATTTAGGGGTATTTGTGGTAAAAGCATTAGTCAATGGGGAAAATACAGACTGTGAACCAGAAGAATCATAAATAGGGCTTTCTTGTAATAATGGCAAGAGCAGAGTTGAATTATAGAGTTTGAGGGCTTTGAGGCCAAATGAGAAGATGAACCTGTGAAGCTGAAAATAAATGTTTTTGACATCTTGGGGTAAGATACAGAAAACATAGTCTGATTACCAGGAGGATCAAAGATTAGTTTGGCTATGGACTAGCCTCTAAAGGAAAGACATTGAAGCTCCATGAAGCAAAATTACTCAAGCAGACAGCAGAGAGTTCTAGAAAATAAGGATGAGAAAAACCTTCTCTGAGTTATTAAAATATCTTGTTCTTAAGACAGCCTTCTTATTTAGCAGGACAAAATATAAAGTCCTGATTTCTTGAGTGTAAAATTATTTTTTTTCCCCTCAAGTAGCATGCCATTACAATTAAGAACATAAATTTACAGCATGGCCTGTCAGAAAATACTGATTTGTAGTGCCTTTCTCAGTGGGTTGGGGCCTAGTTGACATTAAGCAAAAGGAAGCAACAACTGCCCTGAGTGACTGTGTATGTTTAATATTTTCCTAATTTCCAAAGCAGCTGCATTTGATAATCCTAAGTAAATGCTATGTGTACTGTGCATTGTGCAACCTTTGGAGAAATCTGAGACCACCTTGCTATGATCTCCCCCTAGTATATGCAAAATATTGCGGAGAAAATAGATTGCATATGGAAACAGAAAAAATGTGGACAACGCATTAACAAAGATAACATCCTTTTCATTAGGTGTGATTTTTTTTTCAAGGATAATACCATGTTATGTATATGTATACTTTAAGTTCTATGGGAATATCTTTTAAAATAAAAGTATTTTAAAATTATTTTTCCATGGTGATTTCAGCCTTTTATGTTTTAAATTTTCTTTATCTGGAAAATGAGACCTAGGAACAGCTCAATTTCAGCTTAGTGAGATTTGTTTCTGTTATAATTTGCATAGACTACTATATTTTGTCTTCTCTCAAAAGCTGTTGAATGTATCACCTGGCACCTTATGGAATCATAATTGAGTTCAACTGCCAGCTCTGGTCAGCTACTTCAAAATAATTAAATTTTTCTATTTCTTAGAAGCAGAAAGACTACCCTATCATTTTTACTGTTGCAGCATATCCTAGAAACCCTTAATTGTTTTTCTCCTTTTTTGAGAAATGATAATTTAGATTTTTTTTTTCTTCCCATCATAGAAGTCAAATTAGAGTGTTTTATTAAAACAGAACTTACAAAAGTAGCTACTTCATTCTTACCTTTTCTTTCTTTTTTGTGGAAGCTGTGTGTCATCTGTTTGATTTATTACAGATAATTGACTGTGGAGAAAGAAATCATAGAATCATAGGATCAGCTGGGTTGGAAAGGATCTCTGACATTATCAAGTCCAAACCAAGGGAGGGACTTGTGGGTCAAGACCCACTACCACTGCAGTTACCAGACTGAGTGTCACATTTAGTCTCTTCTTAAAAACCTCCAGTGGTGGAGAATCCACCACCTACCTGGGCAGCCTATCCCAATGCCTGATCACCCTCTCTGTAAAGAATTTTTTCCTAATATCCAACCTAAACCTCCCCTGGCAGACCTTAAGTCCATGCCCTCTTGTCTTGCTGAGAGCTGCCTGGGAAAAGAGACCAACCACCCCCTGGCTCCAGTCTCCTTTCAGGGAGTTGTAGAGAGTGATGAGGTCTCCCCTGAGCCTCCTCTTCTCCAGACTGAACACCCCCAGCTCCCTCAGCCCTTCCTCACAGGACTTGTGCTGGATCCCTTCACAGCCTCCTTGCTCTCATGACATATCTCTTGTGTTCAGGAGCAACTACCTGTCTTCTTTAGAATTTGAAGGGTTAAATATGCACTGTAACATTGCTTTGCAAGCAACTTTAATATTCCTATCTGAAATTTATGTTCTATTGTACAGAATCAGGCCCAAAAACACCTCCCAATCCAGTTACTGAAAATGGATAAAGTTAAATTAATATTTCCCATGCTGTCTTAGTAAGATCTTCCTTTTTATTTCTAGGTATGAAATGAACAGAGAATGAATTTTATTTGAAGTAAATGGAGAGAAGCAAAGCCTTCTGGCTAGAGCACTGGTCTGGAGCCCATAAGAAGGTGATTTCACTCTTTCCTTGCTCAATACAAGAAAGAAATTTTTATGTTGTGTAATAATCAACGTTTACTTTCATGGTGAGTCTTGGTTAGATACATATCCAAAAGGGCTAAACCACTGGGGTCACTAGAACTTGCAGCAAATGAGCTCTCAGAGACAGGATTTATGTGTCTCTAACTCATAAGGTCTGGAGCCAGGTGGTGTGGCCATAAGAATGAGGAAGAAGAAGAATAGGGAAGCTCCAAGGTAAAAGAATCTGAACTGTTTCCTTAACAGACCTTAATCACAGTACCTTTATTGGTTGCATAGTTAAATTTAAATGCTGCTGGATTCAACAAGTGCTTCATGTCAGCTACTTCTTTGTTTGAATGTGGCTCTGGAGTAAGTCTTATCTTTAAAGGACAGTTTTATTGAATGCCACCATCTGTCCTGTGAGAATCCTTCCATTTCATATTTTTATTGGTTTTGGCTACTTAGAACAAAAAAACCAAAAGAGTTTTATACTCGTTTTTGAGTTACATAAGTTAGAGATTTTTCTTAAAGCCACAGCCAGTGTCTAATACAGAGTTTAGTGTTGTGTTTGTGGCATTTTGCCTCTCATCTGTCCTACACAAAATTGAGGATGTGATCTGCAATGCAGTTTTGGTTGCCACTAATCTTAGTGGAAAGGTAACTGCTCGAAGCCTACTTCAGCTGCTCTTCACCCACATCCTGCCAGAAGTTATTATATCCTTCCACTTGACAGTAGAATTGCATCTGTAGCTTCTACTTAACTTGTATTGGTCAAACAACCTGCATTTAAAAATAAAGTTTAATCTGATACTCAACATTTTGGCTGATGCCAATGCATGTCTATGTATGTGCTTAAGGTAGTGGATCTGAGGAGGCAGCAACATAAGGAAAACGAAGATGTTAATGAACAATTGAGGTAGGCCATGAATGGTAACTTTCCCCGTTTGTCATTGTCAACCAAAAAGATATCTAACAAAAACTATCTAGTTTCAGAAACATGAAAAGATGGGTAGAAAACTAGCAAAATATGTCATAGATTTTAAGATATTTTTTTTCTAGGCTTTCTTTTTTACTTGTCTTGCTGAGTTGGCCTCAAATACAAACTTTCCTCCTCATAACAGTGCATTTTTATCCAGTAAGCAAGTGGGCAGTGATGCCTTAGTATGAAATTAGTTTTTATTTGAAATTGAGTGTCTAAACTTAGAGAACTGGGGAATGAACCTTGCTTAATGAGCAGGATTCACTAAAATTAACTCTGAACATAATGAGCCAGAAATTTTGCTGATTAATGCCTGACTCAGCATCAGTGAAGGCAAAACTATTATACTGAGTGTGACTTAGAAGTAGCTTGTGGACATGTGCATAAATCTTTCTTTGACAATTTTTTGAGTTCTTTCAAGGATTTCCTAGTTACTGAAGGTCTACATCTTTGCTGTCAAAAGTCATGATTGGACCTGCAGGTAGTGCGTTTGAAGTAATGTCCATTAAGAATGAAGATTATTTTTTTTCTTTTCTCTGTTCACAGACGTCTAGATGAATGATACTCTGGTAGTTCTGAGGCACGGATCATAGTTGTTTCTAATACTGTTGTAGTAGCAATATGGTTAAATGCTCTTTGGCATAACTCTCAGAAATGCAGACTTAATTGGGAAGATAAAAAATAGCATGCATCTAGATGGATGTATGTTTGTATATGACTATGTGGTTATCTGTGACCAAATGAAGGCTTATTCTCTGGTAAACATCCACAAAATATACATGTGGAAAGGCATGGATGCGACACTGTTTACATCCTACCATGTTTTCTTTTTCCAGTAATAATAAGAGCTCTTTTAAATTATGCTCGTCGTTTATTTAGGGTTTTTTTGTATATCTGTAGGGAAGTAATGTTTGTATACATAGTTGCTATATTCTAATGGGTCTAGGGTTGACAATGAAATAGAGATGGGTTTTTTTGATGGTTATTAAAGAAAAAAGAGGTTGTGCTTACCTCATGCACTTCTGAGAGATTGTTCTGCTTTCATTTATTTTCTCAGTAGATACTTGTAACTGGTTGGATCTGTTTTAAGACCATAGATTTCTTTCCTGGTTCAGATCAGTTTATTGCCTTAGTTAGGTACAGTAATGCTTATTTTTTTTTCTTAGCTTACAGTTCTTCAGAAGACAAATATTTTGCTGTCACTGTAACCGCAGAAAATTTAATATACTGATCAAGTTAAGCTTCCTGACAGAGAACTTTTATAAAGAAAATCTCAAAATGGTTACTGACTGTGCTTGTCCACTGTTACAGTCTTATTGGAAATTGTAGATGGAGTAGTAGTTAGGTATTGATTTCTGCTTTCACAGGTTCTTAACTTGTTAAACCAACAATACAGCAAGAGCTTAAAGCAAGTCAGCTGCCTGTAGTTCAGATCTAGTCTTGCGATAAACACATTAAATATTTGTTTTTAAGTCTATAATTTATAGCTATAATTTATGGAACAAAACCAAGGAAAAATTAAAAAAAAAATAATAACCTGGATGTACTGAGAATGCTACCCTGGCTTGGGATTGCAGGTCACCACATGCAGGTGTACTCTAGAATTTTCAAAGACAAAAGACTTTATGTAGACTGGTAGCTGAAGAAAAAAAGTCTTCCAGTGGTCATTAGGCAGGTGCTTATGTGTATGCAAAACACTCAACAACATGCAGGAATATTTGGGACATAGAAAGAGGTTTTTACAGTTCTGTAGAAGCTTGGAATGCTTGAACAAATACCAGATTCCTTGGTCGTAATTTTTTTGTCTAAGTGGGCAAGGAGGAATGCAAGTTTTTATTCTAGGACTTAGGTTGTACTGAGTGCATTTCAATATTCCCGGGAAGTGGGATATTTTGAAGGAAAAAAAATGTTTTGATTAAGGTCACCACAGAAGGAAATTTAAACATCCCGAAGTGCTGAAATCTGATACTGTGTGAAGAACAAAAAGGAGATGGACATGTCAAAATCTGAAAGTAACTGTTGACCCAGAAAATATTTACAGTTCAGGTCATTAATCTAATTTGTCTTATACTGTAGCTGTAATGGCAACTAAGTAATCAAAGTAAGAAAAGGAAGAAAATGGACCTCAATGTATACCTTCACACTTGCAAAAAAGCAGTTTGATGCATGAAAGAATTCTTGTTGTCTTTAAACTCAGCAATTATCTCAGGATTTGGCTGCAGTATATATCTATTTTTGACTTTTTAATTTTTAATCATAACTGCAAAAAATAACCCATGCTGTAGGGAATAAGTTTTTGGCATGACATTGCGGAATTTTAGTTAAGATTTTAGAGTAGGCCTTGGTACCTGTTTTGTGAAGCTTTTCCAGGATAAAGACTAATGTATGACTTGCTGCCTTGTAACTGTGAAACACTTCTTCTGGTTAAAAAAAAAAAAGAAAAAAAGTAAATTAAAAAACAAAACGGTACCTTAACATACAAAAATCCTCAACCAACCATACCAGAAAACCCCAACCAAACAAAAAGAACCCCAGCACATCTTGATGGTTTAAAAAAAATGAAAGGAATTAATATTTTATATTCATGATAAATTATCTGATGACATATTTAACTATTACAAGGATAATTGTTCAATTACTAATCTCCTTTGTTGTGTTGATTAGTTGTACCAATGAGTGGTTACATATGTTGTAGAAAGAATCTGTAACTGGGAGATTTAGGACACTTGTGCGATGATTTTTTTTCACAGGTCTTCAGGTTTTTCAAGTAATTAGCATCCACCTATGGTTTTAAGATTTACAAAGTTTCTCATTAAGGTAGTAAATAAGGGTCCTTTCTGTTTTAAACAGTTTAAATATTTCTACATAATGGTTTTAACTTTATACTGTAGAATGCAACATCTTGATTTGCAAGTAACAGTTGTATTCTGTTTTGTAGTTATGTAGTCAGTATATCTTAGCTTATGATGTAATAAGGTCCTTTTATGAACAATACTGATTTTGTACATTCTTATTGATTGTTTCTATTTTATGAAAGGAATAAACCAACAGATGGGTATAAAGTTGACTATTTATGATGAACGTGAGTGACAGGCAGCAGGCACCTAGCTAAGTACTCTCAGATGTTGGTGTTACTCTGCTATCTAATCTGTAAAGCAAGATTCACAGAATTCACAGTTGACTGTGTCTTCTCAAAAGTGCAGTGATGTGTTCATGTATCGGAAAGCTGTTCTTTGTAAAAGTTGCAGGTAGCATATTTTTGGGTTTAGGTTTCAGGTGTACTTGAACTAGTAGATGTTTTTTACTTTTTTTGAGTTCACCTTAGAGTACAAAAACATATTTTAACATCGAAAATAAGATTTTAATTTTATGCCTTGAGGCCAGTTTGTGTGAAGTGACATAGTCATGTATCCAGCAGTCAGAGTAATTACCTTTAACCACTATATGTTTGTTTGTATGTTTTAGCTCATTCTAGTATTTTAGTATCTTGCCTTTTTTATTTAATTTTCATCAGGAATATTTTACCTCTGAACAGTCAGTCTGATGAGAATGATTATTTTTTTCCTATTAGTAGGGAATAGTACTCATCAGTCTCAGTGCAACTGCTCCATAATGTCTAACAGGATAATTATACCAAAGGCAAAAGCTAATTAATTACCTAGAGCTCACTGTGAGGAGCTGTTATTCACATTTTCTTTATCTGTGGTACTGTTAAGTATTATGCAGAAGTACACTTCTTAAACCTTATCTATGAGGTTTGAGAGGCTTCTGACATGTACCAGCAAAGCTCAGAGAAATCTCAGCTGGATTCTGATAACACTGAAGAAATTTTAAGATTTTCTTTTTTTTTTTTTTTTTCTTATTGTTTTTCCTGTATTGCGTATTTCTAAACATCAGATCATTATCACTTAGAGCCCTGTAGAGGTGTGTTACAGAAAGAAGATATCTTCGTTACAGAAAAAAAATTGCATTCATACACTCTTGCATCAATCTCACAAGCAAATCTCACAAAAAATTGATTTTAAAAAATATTTTGCTTTATGGTCATTAATATTATCTTTCATATATAATTTGCCTTATGATACCACCTACAGGCCATTGTTAGGATAATGCATGGGTCTGGCTTTTGCACTGATAGAATGAAAAGTAAAAATCTTTGTTGGAATTGCTGTATATCATAGTTCTTTATAATTTAGTGTTCCAGCATTCACTATTTGAATATAATTACTTGTGTGGTGTTGTGTGTGTGGCTGCCTAGATATAACTTTATGTATATTTGGTAGAAGACTTTTTAAAGATTGCAGATCCACAGAAACGTTAATTGGAAAGGACCTCTTGAGATCATCTAGACTGACTCCCCCCAGTAAAGCATGTTCAACTAAAGCAGGTTTCCCAGGACCATGTCCAATTGGGTGTTGAGTAGTTCCACAGATAAAAACTTTACATCCTCACTGGGCAACCTGTCTACCCACAGTAAAGATATATTTTCTTTTCTTTATTTGGAATTTCCTGTGTCTCAGTTTGTGCCTGTTGTCTCTTGTCCTGTTACTGGGCACCACTTTGAAGATTCCAGTTCCCTGTTTTTCATTCTCTCCCTCCAGGTGATTGATAAGATCCCCTCTGAGTCTTCTCCAAACTAAACGGTACCAGCTCTCTCAGCCTTTCATAGAATCATAGAATGTCAGGTTGGAAGGGACCTCAAGGATCATCTGGCCCAACCCTTCTAATGTTATGGTATATATTAGGTGTCTCAGCACCCTGTTGAGCTGAGACTTAAAACTTTCCAAAGTGGGGGAATCCACCACTTTCCCTGGGAGCCCATTCCAATGTCTGACTGTCCTCAGAGTGAAAAATTTTCCTCTTGTGTTCAAGCAGAATCTCCCCAGGAACAACTTGTGCCCATTGCCCCTCGTCCATATGACACCTTGTAAATAGGGAGTCTCTCTCTTTCCTCATAGCAGAGATGCTCCAGACCTTAAATCATATTTATGGCCCTTCATTGGACTCTCTCCAGTATGCCCATAACTCTCTGGTACTGGGAAACCCAGAACTGGACCCAGCACTTCAGGTATGGCCTCAGCAGTACTGGATAGAGGGGGAGGATCCCATTCTTCAACACTGCTGGCAAACCAGTGACATTAACAGTGACAGGGGTGTGACATGACAGAGTTTTATCCTTCCTTTTCCAGTAGGGTTACTTTAAACATTATGAAGCTGGAAATGTTTGCACACAAATGGGAAATACCTGCACACAAATGTTACCATGTTTTCAAAGAAGACAAATCAATATTTAGGAACTACTCGGTTAAGTTTTTCATCCTGTGGAGCCCACCACTCAGTAAATATGCTTTATTTGAGTCAAAAAAGGAGATAATTTCTTTTATAAAGCTGTGAAAGACACTACTTAGAATGAATTAATACAAAATTGCCAGCAGAATTTTGCAGTCTGAGTAAGTTTATAGCTAATTTGATCTCATACCCTCCTAGTATTGAAAGTATTGAATGGCTCTTGGTGTTACTTTTCATAAACCATCACATTACCAGTAATAGGATCTCTGAAAACTTGCAACATATCCTTTGTAAAATGACTTATGGAAAGCCATGTAGTGGCTGCTTGATACTTCAATTTCTGCGTGCCACATTGCCTAATTCATTTGCTTTTATTTTTCAATGAAGCAATGCAATCTGAAACTTAAAATTTCACTGGTTTCCTCTTGTGAATGCTTTAATTTGGTTTTGATTTTATTATCATAATTCCAGCACACATCTGAAAAGAGTCAAAATTATAATTTATGTGGGTTTGAAAGAAAATTGATTATTGAATTTATTAGAAGGTTATTCATCAACAGCTAAATGGGAGCAACAAATGATTGCTTATGGAATTGGGAGTATGAGAAAATAAAATATATTTGTAAGCATGATGCCATTTTTGGCATGGCCCTAAAGAATAGTTTTAAGCTGAAGAAAAAAGTAATATTTATAGAGAAACTGTGTGTGAATTAAGACATGGGAAAAAATTCATAGAGATCTATTTGGTAATTCAGCAAATAGATGATGGATGTTGGACCAATACTGATATTAAGGCGAAAGTTAAATGCTGTGCTGATTAATGAAAGAGAGAGCAGTGAGAAGGGAAAAATTAAGTGAAAAGAAAGGAAATGCCTACTTCCCTCTTATCTAGCAAGGGTTGGGAGCGCGAGAGAAACATTCTCTGAAAGGGAAGGCTGCTTCAGACAGATCTTACAAATCTTTGTGGTACTAGAAAAAATTAGCTGAAATGATGGTGCAAAGTTATTTGGGTTTTGATTGTTTTGTTTTCTTAGTTTTTCTTTTCCTCATTTTGCTTCATTCCCTGTTGCCTCTGGTCAGGGATGGTACAGGTATAACATTTGAGGGACAGACATGAAAGGTCAGAGAATCACAGAATCATTTATGTTGGAAAAGACCCTTAAGATCATTGAATCCAGCAGTTAACCTTGCAGTGCCAAGTCCACCATTAAACCTTGTTCCTAAACACCGCATCTACACATCTTTTAAATACCTCCAGGGATGGTGGCTCAACCCTTTTCCCTGGGCAGTCTGTTCCAATGCTTGGTAAAAGTTTCGGTGAAGAATTTTTCCCTAATATCCAATCTACATCTCCACTGGCACAACTTGAGGCCATTTCCATTTGTCCTATTTTTTTTTATGTGGCAAAAGAAACTAGTGAGTCATGAAAAGATACTGAGTTTGCATTAGATGATATGCTGTGGCTACTCTCTAGTACTGTGCCACTAAGACGGAGTAGACAGAGGAGTATATCTTAATAAAAACATGTAATTTACACCTTTTCACACTTGCTTTTCTTCATTAACTCTGTCCATTATGCTTGGGAAAAGAGTTTTGCCATGTGTCCTCTGAGTCATCAGATCTAGAAAAGAATTGATTTACAGAAGATTTTTCACATGAGGTATCCTGTTGTTTGTCACACAGGCAGGAGATGGTTTGGTTTTTTCAGTTGAAAAGTTTGTGTTCATGACAAATACTGTTTTATGAAAAGAGATTGAGGTAGGCTGTCTGGCAGATAAAGTTTGCAAATTACATCAGTTTCCAGAGGTGGAAAATGAAAGCGTGAACTTGAAATAATTTACAGTGTGAGGAGTATCCTATTTATCAATTGTACTCTGCAATAGTTTCTACTTCTGCAAGTTTTTACACATGAATCTGTACAGAGTTTATTCCAAAGAACATTGTCTCACTAAGAGCAGACAGAAAATATAGGTGAAATGACATTTGAAAGATTTAATCTCCTTTGCAAATACTAATAAAAATTAGTGTTCCTTCTAAGCAGTGCTGCCTAGAGTCCACAGAATCTAGAGACCAAATGTATCTATGTTGAGAAGTTTTAAAGGGTAGGCCTATCCTAACACCTTATACTACATAGTGTTGGTTGCTCATCTTCCTCTTTTTCTTACCTTGGAATGACAATTTATTGGCATATTATGCCGATTTGTGTTAGGCATACCAAGTCACTCAGTTGTGCATTTTAATGTACATTTGAATTATGAGGCACAATTTACATGCTTACATCCTTGTATTCCTTCATAATGTCTTTATTAGTCCGTTTTATAATGATCTTTGCTCTGCTAGAACAAAAAGGTGCTGTCAGTAATATGATGGCATATATGCACAAAATATTTTGATATTTTCCCCTCAAGAAACAGGAAAATAGTAAACTCTTTACACTTTGATTTTATGTTTGTTCTGGAAATTATAGAATAATAGAGTTTGTCTTAATATATTACAATGGCTTTTTTTGAGAGTCGTCATTATTGAAGAAGCCAACTTTATTAAACCATTTAAATTGCATGGAATATAATAATATCTAGTGAATAATTATAACTTGAAATAGTATTTACTCTTTATTGACATAACTGTATAAAATTTATGGATTTTCTACTGACTAATGAAAAGAGTAAAGCTGATAATAGTATCAGTTATTCAGCTGTTTTACAGTATTGAAATGCAATTTCAGATAGTGTTTCTTCTACCAGTAGAACCTGTTTCTTGGCAAGCACTTGACTATGTATTACCTAGATATTCCAGTATTAAATATAGCTTTTTAGTAGCTACTTATGCATAATAAAGATCATGATAAGGTCTTTTACTGGATAGACTGGTTTAGATACTAGTCATCCTTCATTCTCATCGAGTCTTGCTGTATTTAGTGATACTTCAACCACTTTGCACATACATTGACCAGATAGTATTTAGCTGTACACAGGAAGATGTTTTATCAGTAAAGGGAATTACTCATTTTAATTCTGGTTCAGCCATTGTGGTTATGGACATCTCATTTGCAGTAAATTCTTCTGTAAAAATCTTGTATCAATGCTTGGTTTGTAATTTAGCTGAGATAAAATAATACAGTTAGAATACTTTCATGGTCTTTCTTTTGAGCTTCTTCTGTAAGGAGGGGACAACACAACCAATTAGACCATGTGTATGAGCAATGATTTTATTCCTTTGAACTTTTGCATGTCTGTAAAGAATTACCTCCATATGCCAGTAAAAAGTAATTTTAACTAAAAAAAAAAGATTGCGTATTTGGCATCTTTCTAGTGTCATTATATGGATGCTAGTACATTAGTACATTTCTAATCTGTTTTTTGAAAGAGCTGGTGCATCTTAAGGTTGAGTTTAGACACATTGTGATTTAGAATAAATAGATACAAGATTCTTCACATATTCTGCACTGTGGAAATTCTGAGCATTGACTGGCAATGTGTTTCTTCAGAAGTCTAACTTTGTGTGTTTGTGTTTGAAAAATGAAGGAACTGCATATATTTCCTTACATAATTTCCAAAATACAGAAAGTAATTTCATATGCAGATGCTTCCTTTATGGGTTGTAGGCAGGGCAACACCTCTGGTGCTTTTTAGATTTAGTATTGTAAAGTTGAATTACATGTTCAACATTCATATATCATCAATGCCGTATTCTGATTTCCATCCAGATAATCTAAGCCTTAAATTTTAGATAGAATAAATACAATCTGGGGTGCATATTTAAATACTTTTTTAATTAATTTTTTTTTATTTTATTTTATGGTTTTTGTTATTTTTTTATTATTTTTATTCTGCTGCAGAATATAAAGGAAAAGGAACTCAATCTAATAATACATACAGAGTCTGCATGTGTATCTGTTATCCTGCTCTCCTTCATTGCTAACGACTTTGTAATCCATTGTCCAACTCTTGCCAAATTTCACAGATGGTTAGAAGTCTCAAAGATGTAAAGTTTCCTGTAAATTTTACAAAAATCAGTACTGTTTCTAGGGGGAAACACTGCTGTGTAGTAACATCTTCTACTAAATATCTCACAAACAGGAAACTACTTGAGTTATTTTGATTTTATGTTATAGCTCTATGTATTTCTTAATTTATAGTGTTCTGAACGATGTTTATTTCTAGGGATGTTGTGAAGGTTGAAAGAGAGTGCTAATTTTATCAGAAGGGGACAGTCTTCCAAGTTAAAATGTTTTGCAATTAAAAGGACTGCAATTGATGCATTTTTGTCAGTTCTGCTGTAAATATATGGTTGGGTACAAAATCTTCTATATGATTTAATAATCCAGTTTTGCAAAATTTTTAGTATAGTGGTGGAATATTATGCAAAAAAGTTTTGTTTTTTTCTGATTAATTCCTGGACTGTATGCTCTGTTCAGTGCTATAACAGTGCCTCACCAAAATGGTTAATTTATTTCTGATTTTTGCTAGTTGGTCTGAAATATAAAAATCCAACACTGGACTGATAAATGGTATTTTGGCAGAGTATGGAGGACTGTGAACAGTATGGAACTGTGGTTTGCAGACTGACTGCTAAGTAAAGAACCAGAATAGACTCAGTTACCAGAAGAGAGCTCTGACAACAAACTCCTTGTGGATATAAGATGAAAAATGATCAGATTTTGTGTATGTATATGTAGTGAGTGGATTTTTTTTTTTTAATGCCTGAGCAAAAGTACTGGTGAAAACAGAAAAAATCCTACCTCCAAGAACTTGAATCTTGCCCTAAAGAGAACATTAATTTAGAATTATTTCAGTGAATAATATTTGCAAGGAAGTAATTTGAACTTGTTCCCACTATGAAGCATATCAGACCCGAAAGAATCTGAAGCTTTCAAATGATAATTTAAAGTGATTAGGCTTTATCTTTTGAAAACACAACTTAAAGACCTAGATCATTTAGGCACTGTTAAAAAGCCTTCCACCACTCATGTCATGGCACTTCATTCACATGACTGATGAAGATTGACACTGGGCCTTGGTTTTTTTTTCTTTGTCTATCTTGCTAGTGGAGGAGTTCGAAAGTTTCCAGTTAACATTAAACTTTCATGACTATTTATTTATTCTATACTTAAATTACATAACCAGGGATCTCTCTAGAGTGAAAAGAATCTGGAGCTGTCTTCTTTCTTTTCTAACTCTGAAATGCATGTGTGTTAAATAAACAATTTAAGCCCTCTAAATAATCTGGTAAAATATTTTAGCATCGGAGAATGTTGCTTCAATAGATATTGTTGGATGATCCATTCTAACATACCAACTTTGCTTATTCAAGATATTTACATTAAAAAGAAAAGATTCTTTCTGCAGCCAACTGCATAAGAAATGCCTTTGGCCAGCTAGTTGCTGTAAACCAGCAAATGTATAAAGCAATAATGAACGATGTATTTATCAAGGAGCCCCTGTAATAGCATTGATTTCAGTACCTTGTTTAGCTGATGAACTGATGTTTCCCCATTCCCTCTGGAGAGCAGTATGTATAAAACAATAAGCTTCTTTGCAGGCACCATGCTAAACACATTGTTTGTATGTA
The DNA here is from genome assembly GCF_036169615.1 of Heliangelus exortis. Lineage (NCBI taxonomy): Eukaryota > Metazoa > Chordata > Aves > Apodiformes > Trochilidae > Heliangelus > Heliangelus exortis. Next base: position 75,154,750 of record NC_092423.1, read on the forward strand.
GTTTGGTATTGAGATGGTTTTTAAGACCACAAATGACAATGAATTATGCATCTCAACACTGAAATATTTTGCTTTGCCAGACTTTTGATAACAAAGCTACTGCTTTATAAATAGATGGACACAACTTAAACATAGATAAAAGTAATAAAAAGTAATATGCTTCTTGGGATTTAATTTAAACATTCAATATAATGTTTAAGTGCCTAAACAAAATTAAAATTACAATTTTCTTTTTTTTTTTTTTTTTTTTTTTTTTCAGCCCTGGATTATAGAAGGGGCTCCAAGTATATAAAAGCCCAAGACCTCTTTTTTTTTAATTCTGGATTTTGTGTATGCTGTTTGCCAACAGTCGACTGTTTGGCATGACAAAGGTTCTATTTGTGAAATATCAAAATAGTTTTGTATTTCTTTGTAATGGAAAGTATTGCTACATGAAAATACCTTGTTTCCTGCTTATATGAAATAATATCCTTCTCAGAACTATTTAGTAAAATGTACCTGAAAAAATCCCCAACCTAAGATTCTGACAACATGGTTTTACATCAAGTACACAATGCGTTTTAGAAAAGAAGGTACTTGTTTTGGAAGACATTACATTTCACAGAATCATAGAACACCCTGAGTGTGAAGAGACCCATGAGGCTCATTATGTCCTACTCCTGCCTCCATACAGGGCAACCTAAAAGATAAACCATAGGTATGAGAGCTTTGTCCAAATGCTTCTTGAACGCTGGCAGGCCCGGGGTCATGACCACTTCCTTGGGGAGATTCTTCCAGTGCTTGACCCTTCTCTCCAACTTCCTCCTAATATTCAATCTGAACTTCTAATGTAGATTTCAGCCATTCCCTTGCATCCTGTCAGCAGGCACAAGAGAGACGAGATGAGCACCTCCCTCACCTTTCCCCCTCATGAGGAAGTTGTAGACAGCAATGAGGGCACTCCCCAGTCTCCTTTTCTTTAAGCTGAATAAATGCTTAAAGCTATCCTCAGTTGCTCCTTATAAATGGCCTCCTTCTAGGCCTTTCTTTGTTGCCCTCCTATGGACAGATGCTAATATTTTTATATTTTACTTATATTGTAGAGCTCTAAACTGCACACACTACTTGAGGTGAGGCCATGGTAATGCTAAAGATACAGTTGGCATTTCTTGTCAACAATACAGGTTGTTGACTCGTATTGATCAACAAAAACCTAAAACAAACATTGTGCAAGGAAATTTATTTTCAGAATAGAAAAAGTGATTTTTTTTTTTGGCTTTTTCTGGGAGATAAATGGTTGGATAAAGACATTGTAGTTCATAACTTTCACCTATTGGCTACATTAGTGCTACTTATTATGCACTTAAGAGATCACTCCACAAGATGGAATAACCTCTGCAATTGGGATCATCTGCTATAGAGGGAATAATGAATTTTATGTTGAAAGTGCTGGGTAGAATATATTCATTTTCTATCAGACTTGCCTTAGTAACATAGTTTTAGGGCATGTATTTGTTCAGCAAATCTCTGTATTGCTCTACATTTTTTTTCTTGCTAAAGTAGCAAGAGTGCTATGTTCAAATCCATTTTTAAGCCTTTTGTTATGACTTTGATATACAAATGCTGAGCTGATGGCTGTGTAACTCTGTTGCCACCCATATAGTTATAGATTTTTGCTGGTTGTGTGTCTGGTTCCTGAGGAGTTATTTATATTAAATAGCCTTGATAAACATGATAGAAGTATTTGGAGGGTATAAGATAAACAATTCTTGGTTGTAGGTAGATTGCAACTGAAATCTTCAGCCTGTCTCAGTTGGATCCAATTGACTTACAAAGTTCACACCAGAGCACATTGCTCTGCTCTAAAAGAGCACCTGCCCTTCTTTTGCTGTGTGGAACGAGTAATTTATTTCAGCTCAGATAATAATTCACCTTATTTTCTCTGCTATTCTCTGTACAGTTACTTTCTGATATACTGGGTTGAGAAGGAAAAATGCAGGTTTTCACTCCATATTCTTTTAAGCCTGCTTGATGAGGGGAAGGGTGCTTTAATAATTGGAGACGCTATGAGTTTAACATCCAGTTCCCTGATCCAAAAGGTTCTCTGGGGTTTCAAAGTTTGAGAAAATGAGAATAAAGACCAAATATATTCTGCAGAAGGGAGCTGAATTCAGTAGCCAAACCATTCACTTATGTTTTACACTGCTGCTCCTAGGGCAGCAATAGTACTCCACGGACAGACTCCTCAGAATTCTCTTCTCAAAGGATGGTTTCTACTAAACCACAAAAATTTAGTCAAGATCTCAGGATGAAGCACAAGTAAAAGCTTAAGTTGTACCACTGCAGTTCAGGTTTCTCCACAGAAAGGGAAATCCTATTCTCACTGGGCTGGAATTGTGCCTGAAGTGTGAAGCATGATCATTAATGTTATGTTATCACTATGCTGATGTGTTTAACACATACATCTAAAGCATTTGGAAATAATTTAGTTATAATATGCTTGCCATGCTTTCAATCTTTGTATTCATAGAATTATGGAATCATAGAATCATCAAGGTTGGGAAGGACATTCAAGATCATCGAGTCCAACCATCAGTCCTACACGACCTTTACTAGTCATCTCCTGAAGCACCGTATCTATGTGTTTTTTTAATACCTACAGAGATTATGACTCCACCACCTCCCTGGGCAGCCTGTTCCAATGCTTCACCACTCTTTCAGTGAAGAAATTTTTCCTGACATCTAATATGAACCTCCCCTGGCACAACTTAAAACCATTATCTCTTGTCCTATCACTAGTCACTAGGGAGAAGAGGCCAACACCTGCCTCACCACAGCCTCCTTTCAGGTATTGGTAGAGGGCAATACCATCTTCCCTCAACCTCCTCTTTTCTGGGCTGAACAGCATCAGCTTGGGGAGATTTAGATTAAATATTAGAAGGGAATTCTTTACTGTGAGCATGATAAGACACTGGAAGAATTTCCCAGCGAAGTTGTGGATATCCCCTCCCTCGAAGTGTTCAAGGCCAGGTTGGATGGAGCTTTGAGCAACCTGGTTTAGTGGGAGGTGTCCCTGCCCATGGCAGGTCCTTTCCAATCCTAACCTTTCTGTGATTCTATGATATTCATACCTTGCACATGAAAATAGTAAGTATTTTGACAAATAGGTTTAAGAATAGTCATGGATATGTTATCTGGCTTCTAAGATAAGTAAATGAGAAATTTTGAAACAAGGAAATACAAAAGCTCTCTTTCTCAGTCATTTGCTATATCCATCAGAAAGAAAAATGCTTGCAGTGTGGGATAACCAGTTTTCTTCGTGAACTATAAAGAAGAGAATAAACAGAAAATACAATGGAATTAGCCTTCCACTTAATTTCCATAGCAACCAATAAAAACGTTTGACTGTATGTCAGTTGCATTGCAATGCAAGGCAATTGCAACTCATGAGATTTAATTTGAAAGAAACATCAAATTCCATTGAAATTCATTTAGGAAGAAAAAAAGGAGAAATCCTCATATTCTCAACACTAGTTACAGATGCCTTTTCCTATATAATACATAAATATAAAAATATGTGAAATACTATATGTCTTCCAAAATAGATACTTTTTGTTAATTTTTAGAATGCTTCTTGAGTACTATTACCATTGTAGAAACAAAAAATTATTCTCACTTGTGTGAGGAGTTAATGTGCTTGATTATAAAGGTGGGAGAAAAGAGGATTTGAGAGTTTATGGTTTTGGCTCCGATTACATGGAACACAGTATCAAACATTACAACAGAAGGAGAATGGAGTGCAGAGAGTGTTTTGGCTACATTTTTAAGATCATCAGCTACTCTGCATGAATATGTATATATGTCTGGTTTAAGGTGTCCCTGCCCATGCAGGGGGTTTGGATGATTTTTTAACGTCTCTTCCAACCCTGGGCCTTCTATGATTCATTCGATGATTCTGTATCCTTATTATGATTCATGCAAACTTCTTTTGCTTCACATTTAAAGGAAAATTCAGAGCCCAGGCTCAGTGAGGGGTGGTTGCACTTTGGAAGTGGGTATCTTTAGGGATGGAGGGGTTTTTTGTATTATAATGAGATTATATTGAACAAAGTTTTGACGATTTTGTCTAAGGGTAGCAGGTTGCTGGCCCAGAGCATCCAAAATGCAGTTAGTTGGTATTTTTGCCACAGAAAATGGCTGTGGCATTTCCACTCTGCTGCACCCTCCATGCAGTTCTCTTGGAGTTAGCACACTGAGTACCCTTGATAATGCCAACATCTAAGGTAGTCATGGTACACTAACTACATTCCACCAGCTCCAAGTGCTATACCTTTGCTTAAAAATACAAATATAATCTAAGTAATTTCTAGCAATTATCATAATTATTCCACAGTTTGTGGTTCTTTTTTATGGTTTTTTTTTTTTTAATTTTTGAAATTAATACATTTATTTGGGAAGAATTATGCTAGTATCTAACTTTGCACCTCTTCTCAAGTTTAAAAAAAGTCAGTTTGTGGTACCCATTTAGTATTGCAAGCAAGCTCTTCGTATTATGAAACATTTTTGTTCACAGCTGATCTCATTATTTATTATGACTTTTACTATATCATAGGAAGTGCAAGGTTTTGTATGAATGTTTCCTTTCAGATCAGAATGTATGAGTGGGAGAAGAGGCAAAATGCCATATACAATTAATATTTTTTAAAATGTGAAATATATCACAGTAGTAAAATTAATTTGCCTCCTCAATGAATGCACTGAAGAATCCATTCTGTTTTGGGGCGTGTTTCTTTTGCAATTAACTGAACAATTTGAACAATTGCTTGTTCTTTTCTGCATTTTATGCATAAAATAATTCAGCATGACACTGACACCCTTTATCTTCAGGGCCATCAGAGAATATTGTAATTCCATTCCTATAATATTGTGGGAGTTAATGCATTCATCTAGGCAGAACTGGAGCAATACCTTGTGCTAGATCACACATTTCTCAATGCCAGCCAAGAAAATAATTTAGTAGGATGATTTTCCTATACTAAGAATCAGCCTAAGAATATTTTCACTACTTTAAGTATTCAATTCATGCCTTGTCACCAATTATGAAGATAGAAAGCAGATACCTTAAGCTCCTGGCATTTATCCAGCTCAGCCATTCATTTTGGAGCACTGAGCAGTGTGGGTTCTGGTAGGATGATCTGATTACTATCAAAATCCCAGGATATAGTAGAGATGCTTATAATTAATGGTCGAGTCATTCATAGAAAAAGCAAGTGCATTGTTATCACCTGCCTGAAAACTGCATATGCATCAAGTTTTTGCAGCCAATCTTCTTTGAACAGAACAGTAGTCTGTCTAATAGCAGACTTACAATGTTGCATCTTGGTTTTGATAGAGGAAAAAAAAAAACCCCAAAACCCTGAACATTATTTCCTTCTCTAAGTTTATATATGCCAGTTTAATCTTCACCCCCAAAACACCTAAGCAGATAAATTGTCTTCTGTTTTCCTTTAGTTCTTTATCTCCTACCAATGAGAGCTTTACCTTACAGCAATAACTTTTTCTACAATTGAATGTGTTTCTCAGCTTGTATTGTTATATTTTCTTGTTCATTTCTCTGACATTCAGTGGTGTAACAGAATGCAACCATTTATTTGGAAAAAACAATTGCACCTTGTCATGCATTACTGAATAAATAAATATAACCTTGTTGTTAGTCTAGGAAAAAAAGTATTATTAAGTATTATAAGACTCCAGTGAGAAAGAGTTTTCCCATCCTAAAAGGTTTGAATGTTATAGACTATTAAATATTTTTGTTGTTATTTAATCTTGCTATTTTTTTTACTATTTTTTGTCAAAGCTGTTCTCTGCATTTTAAGGTGTGTATTAAAGACTGGAAATTTTTATTTCTTTTCAAACTTTAGAAAAAGTTTGTTTTAAAACAAAATTAAAAATGTAAAATATAGTTTCTAAGCATTGTAATCTTCAAAACATCAAAACTGATTTTTTAATATTTACTTTTTTTGGATACGATTAGTATTACATATTTTCAAATATTCTGATACAATAATTTAGAAAAAAGCAGCATGGGGGTTTTTTTCTGATACAGATGTAGTCAACAGTAATTTCCTGTAAAACAAAAACATTCTAACTTGTTTCAGCTGTAGCAATATATATATTTATGCATATGAGTAGAAAGCAGAAAGAGCTTTGTGTCCTGGGACCAGTTCTCTGGAGTAATATTCTTTTGAAGGTAGTGGGAGTTACTCTTATCTTTGGCAAAATGCATAGGGTTCTGCTCGTGAATTTCTGCTCTTGAATCTTTGGTGATGATCCTTCCTAATTATTTGATCTGTTTCTCCTCAACATCCTGAATTGTAGGATGGAACAAAACTTAGCTCATGATTAGTTCTTAGCCTTAAAAATGACTAGCTTATTTAAATAAGGAAACTTTCCAGATTGCTGGTGTTCCATGTGAATGCTTAATGATGAATAATATATGATAAATAAATTAAAAAAACCAAAAACAAACAAGCAAACAAAACACACAAAAAAACGCTGAACAAATAAATTAAAAATCCACCAGTGTTAAATTGATGAAATTCAGAATCCAGGCCAAATAAGGGGGAACTAAAATCTCTTAAGTATACAACATTTCACAGGTTTGGAAGCCAAATACTCTTAAAATCTATCTCCATGAAGATTAAATGCTAACTGTTTTTAATATTATTATTACTAGACTATATTCTAAGTATCAACATACTGTAAAGATAATACAGATACAAAGTAATGCTATAAGTGTATGCATTCATAAACATATATGTTAGGGTTGTTTTTTTTTTTACCTTCTAAGAAACCAAATTCTTTAATTTCAGAATAGTCTTAATGTACAACTGTGAAGTGAGGCAGTTGAAGGGTTGGTTATGAAAATTTAGAAAGTTTATTGTCTTGTAAGGTAAATATGTTCTCTCTTTTATAGCTGAAACAAAGTAGTACTTCTTTTCTGGCTTTTCTGTGGCCTCATTATTGAAACTTACTTAATATTTTAAGGTAAATAAGAATGAAAGAGAAGGTACAATACAATCAAAATCTCTGAAGTTATTGCTGTATGTTTATGTAAAAAAGGTAGTATACATAGTTATGTATTAAGCTACATTCTATGTAATTCAAAAGAATAAATATGGACTAACATTGCAGAACACAGGACAGTTGAACTCAGATGTCATCTTCAGCCAAGAACTGAAATTCCGTCTGCTCAGCTCAGTTTCATGCAAGTGCTCTGAACTCTGAGCTCATTAGATTTAGCTTGACTGAACATTTGTTCTTTTTTAAATTCATAGTGTAGTAAAGCAGTTACAGGACCTATTTTAGAAGAGAACTGATAGGTAGAAAGCCTGCTTCATCAGTAGGCAGTAGGTTTTGAGTTTTATTTGTAAAATGGCTCTCTTTTATCTGTCCAGCAAGAGTAATTTCCAGAACTGCTGGGACCACCGGGCAGTCAGCCACAATTCCTGGCATCTCAGGCACATCTTCCTTTGATGTAGAACCTCAAGAGACCATATAACACAATCTTTTTTTTTTTTTTTTTTTCAGAAAAGGAGTTTTACCTTGCTCTCCTTCCTTCCCATCCCTTACGCCATCCTTGATTCCCTTTGGGATGGAGTCATGACTGAAAGAGAAAGTAGGGATTTTACCTGTGCAGAAGTTGAAAAATTGCCACCATTGTAGACAAGAAATGTGTAGGACTTCAATGGGTATCTCCTATACAATATATTTTCTGAGTTTTGCAGAAAAAAAATTCTTTGAGAGTACACTAACACAAGGCTGGGAATCCTCCTTAACTGCATGACTTTTTTCTCTGATGCATCAAAGAGTTTCTGAACTAAGTCACATATTTCATTCTGATGCATGTTTTCTGCTCCATTTATTAAAAAGCTTTGAGCTATTTCTTCAGAACTTGTTAGAGGGAGGGGAAAAACAAAACAAAACCAACAAACCCTGCAGGAATCAGGGATGTAAACCTAGTGTTATTGAAGTCAATCACACAAATCAAGCTGATAACAAATGTGACAAGCATTTACTCCTAGTTTTCTCCACCAACTCATAAAATTCAAATTTATTTATTTTTCCTCTTTTTATAACATGTTCTTGTTTATTATAATATTCATAGAAGCATCTTGAGTGCCTTGGAATTCTCAGGGTATATAAAAAAGGATGACAGAAGCTGCTTCCTAAATCATACCAATTATAATGCTTAAGCATACACATACTGTTTAACTGTTCCAAAAGGACTTTTTTTTCCCATTTATTAAAGCCGTCAAAACTCCAGCTGTTTCCTTGGTGTCTCTGTGATTGTTCTTCTTCTTCAGTAAAGAGCTGCTCATCTCTTTTGGCAAGGCCATCACAGGCATTATATCTTCCTGATTTTGACATAATTGATTGTCCAGAGCTTGCAGTTCCACTCTTGCATCAAAGACACTGTGGAAATGATGAAACTATTGAGGCATGAAGAAGATTATTGATATTTTGTAGGAGCCTGAATCTCACAGACCCATTTTTATTACTATTTTTCCATTCTTCCTGTGCCACTATTTACATGCTGCAAACTCTACTCTCTCTGTTTGTATACAGTGAAAGTTGAAGGACTAGTTAAAAGAAATATTCTTCCTGTGTGATTATCTCATTTTATTTTACATCAGGTATTTGAAGAAGAAAAAAAAACCCTTTCAGCACAGAAAGTCAATTGAGATGTTTTTATAGGAGTGATTAATACTGATTCCTTTTCAATATGGAAATCTTCTTCAATACTGACTGATACTATGCTTGAATTTGTTTATTTCATTAGCATTTCATACATGAAGGGTTTGTTTGAATGACCTTAGGAGAAATAAGATAATTTGTACTGGACTTTGATTTATACTTGAATAAAAAAAGATCCTCAGGTTGTAATTCTCTTAAAATGTTAAGTCATTAAAAAAAATGAAAAAGGTACTCTGAGAGGTAGTATATGCTAACTTAGTGAATGAGAAATTATCTTCTTATGTAGGTATAATAAAACATTACTTTTTATTTTTGTAACTAAGTGTGAATTCAATAGAATCAGAAAAAGAAACAAAGAAACAGAGGTTTAAACCTACATAATTTGACTTCTGTGCACAGTTATTAGACAGTATATCTCACATTTGGAGAGCCTCCTTATTATTTTTGAAATAAATATATATTTCTTCATGGAATCATAGAATGATCTGGGTTGGAAGGCACCTTAACAATCATATGGTTCCATCACTCCTGCCATGGGCAGGGGCACCTCCCACTAGACCAGGTTGCTCAAAGCCCCATCTGGCCTGGTCTAAAAAACTTCCAGGGAGGATGCATCCACAACTTCTCTGGGCAACCTGTTCCACTGTCTCACCACCCTCACTGAAGAATTTCTTCCTAATGTCTAATTTAAATCTGTCCTCTTCCAGTTAAAGCTGTTACCCCTGGTTCTGTCACTATTGCCCTTGTAAAAAGTCGCTCCCCAGGATTCGTGCAGACCCTTTTCAGGTTCTGGAAGGCCACTATTAGGTCTCCCCAGAGCCTTCTCCAGGCTGAACAACCCCAACCTCTCTTGGCCTGTCCTTGTTGCAGTTACAGTGGGGCTTGGTTGTCCAAGGAATAGCAAAGACCGAGACTGTGTGTTCCAGCCTGCACAGATGAATGAACACCAAATTAAATGTGGCACAATTGTGAGAAGAAAGAGGAGGAACTGATGTGTTTATACACTTCATATAAACTTTTTTTCTCTTTGACAACCTTTTTCCATACTGTCACTCAGTTCCTCTTGTTATTTTTTTAAAAGCCTCTTTTTTTGTTTGTTTTTTTTTTTTTGAATAATCATATGGCCTGTAGGCTAGTCAGCTCCTCCTAAAAAGTGTGTGAGAGAAGAGCATTCCATGAATGCCTTTTTCTCCTTTTATAGTGCTTTCTTAGAATGAAGATTCTGGAACAAATTAATTTATTTTAGAATTCCAGTTTCAATTTAAAAAGAGGGTCAGCAGGATCCTGCTTCCATTGCCACGTAAGAAAGATTTCAAACACTATCTCCATGCTTAAAAAGCAAACTAAAAAGAAGGAAAATTCATTGTGGTTGGGCTTTTGTATTGTGGGCGTTTTTTGTTTGTCTTTGTTTGTTTGTTTTTCAAAATTGACTTCTAGGAATTTGAGATTGGGGTTATCAGTGTTAAGCTTCTGTGAGAATCACTAAAATTTGGGGCATCTAAACAAAAGTTACTGTCTCGGTAAGTCATATTTCTGTGATTAAAAACATTAATATTTTTTAATATACAAAATGAAAAAGAAGTCGAATAAAAGTGTATTTATATATGTTTTTCATAGGAAAACAGTATTTGCATATAAAATGTATGAGGCAGTATGAAGATATTTGTTTATTTATGTACTTATTATGGATCAGATTCCTGCTTATTTCTTTTCTTGCTTTTTAGTAAACCAAATCTGTCATCCTAATTATATGCAAATTAAAAATACTTTCTTTTAAAAAAAGCAACTAAACAAGAAGCAAAAATGTAAAAGAAAAATGATCTAGTTTTTTTCCATTTCTGTAGTGGACCATCTGCATATCTGCATAGAAAGTGATAAAATGCATTTTAAAAAAAGAGCTCCTTCAAATCAGTGATGTACCTGGTTTAGTAAATCAGTTCACATAAAATGTGAAACCATTGTATATGGAATATTCTTCAAATGGGATTTTCTTTTTCTGCTGGAAGAGGAAAGAAATTAATAGTATGTGATTATATGTGTGGATCTCAAAGTACTGGGAAAAACAAAACCTGAGTTCGTTCTTCCCCTAGAATTGTGGGATTAAAATCAATAACTTGAGTGGCAAAAATTCGCTCTATGCTCACCCGACACTCTTGTGTAGGCAAGTTAGTGAAGAAATAGTTCTCTCCATAAACAATGACCACTGTGCCATTTTATGTTATCAGTCACACATAAAAGTGACTGTACCATTCTAGGCAAAACAGTGGCTTGAGTGCACAGAGCTTTGCCTTGGTGCAGGTAACAAACCAATAAAGACTTGTGGGTAATGATCATGGGGCAGACCAACCTGACTAATATAGTGGTAGATATTTCCTACAAATTGCATGTTCAAAAGAAGGAAGTGCATGAAGTCTCTGACCAGCGTGACTGTTAAATCATTGAAGAGTTTAACAGCCTCAGTATCTACTGGAAGGGCAACTTTACATGGCAGGCAAAATAAGAGGTACTTGTCACGTTCTGAAGACAGTATTCAGACACAGATGATCAGTGGGCCAGTAAGGTCAGTTGCTCTGCAAACAGATTTTTCAAAAACAAGAAGTGAAGGTCCCTGTTGGTCATAACTGCAGTGACCATGAAACCGTAGTTTAAAATTATGAAAAAAAGTTAACTTCTTTCTTAGCACTTCTTTAAGTTCCCTTCCAACCCAAGCCATTCTATCATTTTACAGTTCTATTAATGTACCCAGGTTTGTGGGACCGAGTGGACTCTTATCTGACTGAGGATGCTGAGGGACTTGACCAGTGTCACAATGACACTGCTCTGCCTTGTCTCTGAAAGGTTTTGGTGATAAGAAGAGATTCCTCTTGACTGGAAAAAGGTACACACCCATTTTCAAGAAGGAGCTGGTCAGCCTAACCTCAGTTCCTGGGCAAGTTACCACGTTTAGAAGCCATGTGTAAACATGTGAAAGGCAAGAAAGTGATTGTAGCAATTGATATAGATCACCTTTGCTTTTGCCTTTGCCCAAAGGCAAACCATGGCTGACCAACTTAACTGTCATCTGTGATGGCTGGGTCTGAAGAAAATGGGGATAGGTGTTCTTGGTTTTAGATACTTTCTTTTAGCAACACTTTCAATGCTTTCTCCCATATTATTACCATAGACAGATTTTTTGAGATACTGACTGCAAATAGTGACTGTAAAGTGAAAATTGGCTGTACCATCAAGGTCAGAGGATTGTGATAAGTGGTGCAAAATTCAGTTGAAGAACAGGGACTAGTGATTTCCCTCAAAGATTGCAGCCAGAGGAAGCATTGTTTTCATGTCTATATTCATGACCTGGAAAACGTGGTTGGCTGCAGTCTCAGGAAGATTGCAGAGGAACCTTGAAAGGACAAATGACCTGACAGAAACTGCATGAAATTCAAGAGAGGCAAATGCTAAGTCTTGCATCTAGGTTAGAATAATTTACCATGCAGCAGATATATGTTTGATGCCAGCAGGACAAAAGCATCTTTGCAGAAAAGGACATGAGCAGGTTTTGATAAGGCAAGTCATGCAGAGAAAGACAACTGCATTTTACAATGTATTAACAAGAAAGTAGCCAGCATGTTGAGGAAAGTAATTTTCCCCCTTTATTAGGCACTTGTGAGACTGTTCATGGAGTATTGCATCCAGTTTCAGTGCCTTGTGGCAGCAAAGACATGGATGTACTGGAGCAAATTCAAGGAGGATTTACTGATCTGGTCAGGAAACAAGTGCATGATGACTGCTGCAGTTGACATGCCATAGGGATGGGATGTCATCCAGATGGACTTGGACAAGCTGGAGAAGTGGACCCGTGTAAACCTGATGAGGTTTAAAAAGGTCAAGTGCGAGGTCCTGCACCTAGGTAAGGCAAACCATTATCAGTAGAGGCTGGGAGAAAATGTCATAGAATGTCAGGTTGGAAGGGACCTCAAAAATCATCTGGTCCAACCCTTCTAATATTATAGTTTATAGATGTCTCAGTAGCCTTTCGAGCTACTTCTTGTTACATAAGGATATCTTTCACAAAAATATCTTTTCTGCAATTTTATTAAAAGAACTCACATCTTTATTGGAAGTAAAACCAGGACCTTAATATTGCTCTGTCATTTCACTGCAGTATTTAAACAGAAATTAAAAAAAAAACCCACCAACCACAAAACCTGAAAGTGAGGCTGCAGTGAGTATTCTTAGTTATTAAGAAGCAGTAGAAGCATGTTGTGCTCTTATGATAAATATCTGAATATCTGAAGATATGAAAAAATAAAATCCCAGTGGTAATTATGGCTGACTTAGATTTTAAAGAAGAGGGGGTTTTTTGGTTGTTTGGTTTGGTTTTTATTTTATTTTGTTTTTAAAATCCACTGAACTGAAAAGTGTGCTCTCATCTGGACAAAATATTCCAGTTCTATTAATTTGCCAAGAAGTCTGGGCTCTAACAAAACATGTAAATACAAACCAGAGATCTACAACTCTATGAAGAGTGAAATGCTTATTGTAAGTTTTGGGAACACCTCTGTTTAACTGTAGTTGCTACACTGCACTTCATCTCCATCCATTCACAGTTATACAAATTCCACTTTTCTTTCAGTGTGCATGAAATACAGAGGCAGTGGTGCATGCTTACGTTGTGTCAGCACAGGAGTATAAACATTGATGCCAACTAAGAAAAGGAAAAATATTTATAGAATTTTATTGATATTAATAAAAAAGTAGTGGAAACATACATTTTTACATATGGTTAACTCCAGCATCAACAGCATCCTAATAAACCTTATGGGGCTTGACTGTCAAAACTAAAGCCAGGGACATATTGATAGCTGTGTTGTTGCTATTTTCACCTAAAGCTGGACTAAAGGAGGTGACCCTTCTTTGAGATTTATTGTAAGACACTGCTGCAGGACAGAGGATCAGACTGTAACTATAATTTTACTTCCCATTAGCTGTCATTTGGAAATCTGCTGGAAAGATGTCTTATTCACAGATTTCTTTATAAAAGGGCCTAAAATTACATGTTTGTGCACACTTAGTTGACAAGTCCATGAAAATCATAACGCAGAGGAGGAGAAATAAATACTTTGAAGTCCATGAAACTTCCCTCTATGAGTGAATGGAATTTTTCTTAGAATATAACCCCTGTGGGATAAATATAATATAAATGTAGATGAAACAAGAAATAGTTGTGTAATTACATGTATTAAAGGACTAGTCTAATATAAAGCAGCATGTGATAATTATTTTTTACACTTTTTCCATATTCTTTAATTTTCATTTGCTTTATTTTACGTAAAGCATTTGCAAGTAACTGACTTTCAGACAAAACATTCAGAATGTGGTGCACCCAAGAATCCTCTAATAACTTCTTATGAAGTGGTTGTGTCACAAATACTAAACTTGATTAATTGACTCAACACATTTGTAGTGACTGTTGTCAGCTGGGGAAGGAGTTAGTTGATTTTGGGGGGAATTTTGAGATTGGCAGCTGATACTCTTAATATGCTATGTTGGTTACATCCTCTGTGAACTGGTAACCCCTCAATCTTCTGCAAGAAGAAGGTGAAATTCTCTTGCTCAGTGATTCCAGCCACAGATGCCAAAATCCAGCTGTAAAAATCCAAGGCAATTATCCTTGAGTTGTACAGAGGAAAGTAGGTCCATCTCTGACAGGGATGTAAGCTGGGGGAAAGGAATGGGTTTTGGGATCAGAGGGGATTATATTTGTGGAGGAAATGGTAAATGCCTTTCATATCTGCCTCATGCAGGAAATCTAAAGTTTGTTTATTCCATTGAGCTATGTCCTCATACTTGATTATATGTATGTATATAAGCCATAGAATGTACAATGATTTTCACTGATCATTATGGAATGACACCCAGACTCCAAAAGAAGATAGATCAGGCGCTCTGTTTCATTTTGTTCAGGACTGAAGGTGAACTGAAGGTAGACATAACATTTTCAGCCAGTAAGCAGGTGACAAATGATCTGTTATTCCCCCACTACTTTGCCAGGGGAAGATAAAAAGAGAAATAAAGGAGAGAGACTTTAAGATTGAAAAAAAAAACCAAAACAAACCCAAACTAGAATAGGTTTAATGAAGTTATGGTTATAATGGTGAATTACATACAAATACATACAGATATTTTAAATATGGAAACTTCCATCCTCAGTCAGTAATTGTTTCCCAACCAGGAAAGTCCAGACTGGACTCAGCAGCATATAGGGTTGTCTGCGTGCAGCATCCCAGTAGCAGTCAACAGAAGCATTAGAGCAGCCACAGCTTTCCTGTTCTGGGAAAGAGGGAAGGTGACATGTCCTGGTGCATGATGTTCTCAAGTGAGAAAACAGGGTGCAAGAACATCATCAGCACAAGATAAAATAACAAAACTGTCCCAACCCATACAGAAGCGAGCCCTCTTAGGAACCATTTTATACTGAGCACCTTGTGAGGGAATGCTGTGATTGTCCCATTTGGGTCAACTGACCCATCCTCTCCTCCCCATAGGCACAGCTGCTCCCCCCCACATTCTGACTGCCTCATCCACTGCCTGGCAGCAGGTGGGGTCTAAGTTGTCTAAGGTCATTATGGCCACAGGGAAATTTTATCCTGGTACTCTCAAACCAGGACAGTAGATTATGAAGACCAAAGAGGAATAACAGTTCCTGCCTGTAATTTACAAATCAATGGACTATTTTTATTTCTGTATTGCTGCATGATATAAACAACTAGAAAATGAATGTATTTTATGGGATAGATTGTGTATTTTCATTTTTTAAGAAACCCTAACAAACAAAACCAAAACAAAAACCAATGTGCATTAATTATTAGGGCTACTTGTGTAATTATCTCTCTTCTGAGGGCCATGTCCATTGTCATGGAAAAGTAACTATTTTTTTGTGTATTTTTTCTACTATTCCTCCTTACTGGCTTTGGTCAACACTGTGACTTTTTGTTATGAATTATCAAAGTAATAATTTAAGACCCTTTTTCAGGAAATGTCTTGAGCAAAAGCAGTACATTTGTGTGGTCTTTCAGAAAACTGTTGCTGCATTATAACCTATACTGGAAGGTTAACTTCCAAGGGTGCAGATTCAAACTGAAATCCCATTTGTATCTCACTTGAAACTGGATGTTCAGATAAAAAGAAAATGTTGAAGTGTTGGCACTGTTCTTCGTCCTGACTTGCACACTGTTTATATATGAACAGCATAGGGCATGTCCATCACAAAGAAAAAGGATGTGGGGTTTTTTTTCCCTTTTTTCCCCTCTATCTTTTAGTTTAATTGTCTTGGATAATTCTTGGTGTGCAGGAGAATCTCAAAGTTTTCAGAACAACTGGGAAGCCCAAACTTCCTGATTGCGCTGAATGTTCCATTGCAAGAAAACTGTCTTTCGTATTTAGCAAATGAAATTAAATTATTTCAAAATCAGAGAGGTATTAAAAACCATTATGCTGGAAGAATTATGTCAACTGTTTCCTTTGAATCCTCAGAAATTTTAATTTTTATGTTAATATTTTAAACCATAATTTTCTTCCCTTTCCTTTTGTTGATTACATCTCCCTTCTGGATGATTTATTAAAGCTCTAGTCAGAAAAACAGTGGCAAATTCACACCTCCAGGCAGCATTTTGAAGTGAGCGCCTCATAATCTTGCATGATTGCCTGGCTGTCTCACTTGTGTCATTCTTTGGGCTTAGTCATACATCATGAAAAACTAAGTGGAAGAGAAGCATGAAGAGTATTTAGCTGAATTTTTTGTATATATGGTGACCCTGGAGAAAGAGGGAAGTAGGTTCTGGATGATGGTTTTGAACTTACATATATATCTCTGTGACACTGAGAGCAGAGTCTTTCCATGTTCAGAATGTGACTGAAGGCACCTACACATTGTTGGCAGCAGAACTTTTTAGAATGTAAATGTAACCAATCTTGCTGACATGATGATTGTCTTTTATTCCCACTAGAATTTCAAAAAGACTGATGAATGATGCTTTCTGAGGAATATAAAAAAGAAAATATTTTGTTCCACTTAATGATCTGCAGCACAAGCTTTTACCAGAAATTATATACAGGAATAAATTAGCTTTATTTCAAAAGAATAAATAGGAATCGACATCAGAAAAATCCTTTTGCCATGCAAATAGAGGATTAGCAAAGATACTTAAATTTGGATTTTCTGAAATAGTTATTATTGTCACTATAAATCACATTCCTCAAAGACACTTATAGGCAGGGCAAAAATCATAATTTAGAAAAAACAACCAACCCATATTGTTAAGAAAAGATACTTGCTAACTCTTTACATAATTGTATTCTATGTATTCATTTTGGGTTTTCACAGGGTTTTTATTCATAGGCTTTCTCCCAGTACATCAATAAAAAAAAGGAGGAATAGGGGAAATGTAGGCCCACTGGTGAATAAGGCAGATGCCCTAGTGGCCAAAGACACAGGAAAGGTGGAGTTATGAAATACCTTCTTTTCTTCGGTATTCACTGCAAAAGCCAATCCTCTTGAATCCCAGACATGGAGGTAAAAGATAAGGTCTGTAGAGAGGAAGACTTTCCCTTGGTAGAGGAGGACCAGGCTAGAGGCCACTTTGCCAAACTGGACATCCATAAATCCATGGGTCCTGATGGGATGCATCCATGAGTTCTGAGAGAGGTGGCAAATGTTATTGCTAGGCCACTCTCCATCATCTTTGAGAGGTCATGGAGAACAAGAGAGGTGCTTGAGGACTGGAAGAGAGCTAATGTCACTCCAGTCTTCAAAAAGGGCAAAAAGGAAGAGCCAGGGATCTACGAGACCATTAGTCTCACCTCTGTTCCTGGTAAGGTGTTGAAAAACTTTATTCTGGATGTCATCACAAAACATGTGGAAGCAAAGAATGTTGCTGGGAGAAGTCAGCATGGATTCACACAAGGGAAATCATGCTTGACCAACCTTATTGCCTTCTATGACATCGTTCATGTCTGGGTAGTTGAAGGGAGAGCAGTGGATGTTAACTATTGTGACTTCAGCAAAGCTTTTTGGTACTGTCTGCCATGCCGTCCTCATTAGGAAACTTAAGAAGTGTGGGCTAGATGAGTGGACAGTGAGGTCTGATTGAGAGCTGGCAGTATGAGAATGGTGATCAATGGAGCAGGGTTGAGTTGGAAGCTTGTAGCCAGCCACGTCCCCCAGGGGTTGATACTTGGTTTTGTCTTGTTTAACATGTTCATCAATAACCTAGACGAGGGGACAGAGTGTATGGTCAACAAGTTCACTGATGATACAAAACTGTGAGGGGTGGCTGATACTCAGGAGGGTTGTGCTGCCATCCAGCATGACCTGGACAAGTTGGAGAGCTGGGCAGAGAAGAACCTAATGAGGTTCAACAAGACCAAGTGTAGACCCCTGCATCTGGGGAGGAAGCATCCCAAGCACCTTATATAGGTTAGGGGGGACCTGCTGGAAAGCAGTGCTGAAGAGAAGGATCTGGGAGTCCTGGTGAATAGTAAATTATCTATGAGCCAGCAGTGTGCCCTTTGCCAAGAAGGCCAATGGAATCCTGGGTTGCGTAAAGAAGACCATGGCCAGTAGGTCAAGAGAGGTCATTCTCCCCATCTACTCTGCCTTGGTGAGGCCACAGCTGGAATACTGCATCCATATCTGGGCTCCCCGGTTCAAGAGAGACAGGGAACTACTGAAGAGAGTCCAGCGGAGGGTGAGAAAGATGACTGGGGGACTGGAGCATCTCTCTTATCAGTGAACAGCTGGGACTTTTTAGCCTGGCTGAGAAGGCTGAGAGGAGACCTAATTAATGTCTACAAGTATCTAACGGGTGGGTGCAAGGAGGATGGTGCCAGACTTTTCTCAGTAGTCCCCAGTGAGGGGAAGAGGGGCAATGGGCACAGGCTGGAACATAGGAAGTTTCATTTAAATTTAAGAAAAACTTCTTTACTATGAGTATGACAAGGTACTGGAACAGGCTGCCCAGGGATGTTGTGGAGTCCCCTTCTCTGGAGCTATTAAAAACCCACCTGGATGCAGTTCTGTTCTAGGTGATCCTGCTTTAGTGAGAGAGTTGGACTAGATGATCTCTAGGGGTCTCTTCCAACTCTTAACAATTCTGTGACTCTGGTGAAAAAAAAGATGGTTTTTTTTTAATGCTTTAATACTAGGGGCATCTTCATTCATTACTTGCAAAAGTAGGGTGTGTTGTATAGTCATAATCTTATCTGTTGTGACTGTTTGGGATGTAATCTTGGTCAGCTATCTGTACAACATTGAAATTAATGTGGTCTATTTCAAGTGGAGACCTATGTTTTCATTTTGAGTTTCCAGAACCAAAGAAAGAAATCCCTAGAAACAGTAGTTTGTCCAATTACAGTAAAGTTTTATGGTTTCATCCTATTATATACTGCAAACATGTAAACAAACCTCAATGCGGAATCTGTCAGTTTTACTCCAATAAAGCTAGAAATGTAAATGTATACTTGAGATCCCTCCACCAATTGTCCTGCTTCCATTTGCCCTGTAATATCAACTTTCTGTGTGTATCCTCCTCTACAGCCCCAAGGGGGCTGAAAGAGATTTGTTGGGGTTCTTGTTAAGCTATTCCAGGATCCAATTTATAGATTTTCTGTTTTTGAGTAAGGAATATTTTGTTAACCAGTTGCCAGTAATCAAATTCAACCCAATAAAAGAAGATAAAATTCAAGTACTAGCATTTATCTATAGCTTTTACATTAGAGGACACAGTTTAAAATATTAATAGGCTCAATAGATGAAGTGAAGTTAAGCTTGCTGCATAAGCCTGGTGTCAAATTATCTGTTTCTCTCTTATTGTGCTGATTTAATGTTCATCCTATGAAGATAGTAGTCAGAGTTTCACTCTTTCTGCTTGCCTTAAACCTCAACTTACACTTGCTCAGAAGCTTTTATAAGATAATTTAGGAAGCACACTTGGTAGCTTCCTACATTACATTGTGCAAGGTCTTTCATCAGATGTTAACATTCTATAGCAATAAGTACTTTAAAATTGTTCATGATACCAAGATTTCTGTAGGATAACTGAATGGTAACTTAGAACATTTGACTGAGACCATATATAGAGCATACTGAAATAATCCATTTAGAATTTTTTCCCCTCCCTCAACATAATGTGGAAATATACCAGCAGGAGCACCAGAAACAGCAGCAAGTGTTCATAATGTATGAAAATGTGTAAAAAAGTTTGTAAAGAAACTGCAAGTTTGTGTATTTTTATTTGCACTACCGCTGAGTAATTTCTTCCTGCACAGCACTAAGATGTTTGATTCTGCAGAATTTACACAGGCACATTGGAACATTTACGTTTGGTTACTGACTAACTGTATTATTAACTATGAAGTCTGTTCACTTTTCTCTTTGTAAGTGCAAGATTTTCTAGAAGCTCTAACATCTGTGGGGAAATCATTCACTTCAGCCATACAGTGCATTTTTCACTAAGGGTTTGCACCATCAGAACAAGGCTTTCCCTCTGCAGGTAGGTTGCACATTTAGTTAACAACATCCGTATCAAGAGAGTGCACAGTTCTCTGCACTTGTCCCAGTGAATTAGGCCTTACATATTTATCTACATGAATGATCTGTCATTGGTGTGGACATATTCCTTCCCAGATGCAGTACTTCATGTTTCTTCTTGTTAAACTTCCCTAGATTCCTCTCTGTCATTTTCTCAGTCCTCTTGAAGTCTCTCTGATCACACCTATCTGGTGCATCAGCCTCACCCTCAAACTTTTCTAACCAATACTTCATCAACTTGTATATGAGGATGTTACAGGTGACTGTAAAAATCCTCCCTAGAGCTGAAGTAAACAACATCCACCACTCCCCCTTCATCCATCTCATTACTGAAAACAATTAGGTTGGTTAGCCATGATTTTCCCTTCATAAATGCATGCTGACTACTCCTGGTCATTTTGTTGTCCTTCTTGCCTCAGAAAATAATTTCCAGGATTAGATGCTCTGTCACTATCCCAGTGATTGAGGTGAGGTTCACCATCTTGTAGTTTCCTGGATCCTTCTTCTTGTCTTACTTGAAGATAGGAGTCACGTTTTTTTTTTTCTTCCAGTCTTCACAACAATCCCTTGCAATGCCACAGGCTTGGGGAGGAGTGGCTGGAAAGGTGCCAGGCAGAGAAGGACATGGGGGTGATGGTCGACAGCCACCTGAATATGAGCCAGCAGTGTGCCCAGGTGGACAAGAGAGCCAACAGCATCCTGGCTTGTATCAGGAATAGAATGGACAGTAGAAGAAGGGAAGTGATTGTGCCCCTGTACTCGGCACAAATGAGGCTGCACCTCCAGTACTATGTTCACTTCTGGGTCCCTCAGAACGAGAAAGACATCAAGTTTCTGTTGGAGTTAGTTCAGAGAAGGGCAACCAAGCTGGTGAAAGGTCTGGAGAAGTCCTATGAGGAGAGGCTGAGGCAATCGGGAATATGTAGTTTGGGTTACAGGAGACTGAAAGAAGAGCCTTATTGCTCTTCTCTCAAGTGAACAATGATAGGACTATTGGAAATGGCATGAAGTTGCACCAGCAAAAGTTTAAGCTAGATAAAAGGAAGAATTTCTTTGCTGAGAGAGCAGTTAAATGTTGGAATGGACTGCCGAGGGAAGTGGTACTGTCCCTGGAAGTACTTAAAATCCATGTAGATGAGGCAATTCAGGATGTGCTGTAGTGGGCAAGATGATACAGATATTGATACACATATTTTATTTATTTTACTGGAGGGAGGAACGTTGACTGTTGAACACGGTGATCTTAGAGGTCCTTTCCAACTGTGAAAATTCTGTGATTCTGTTATTCAGGAATCTATCCTGATTGCCACAAGCTTCAAAGGTAGTTAAGTGGCCTCCGAGTGACATCAGCTCCGTCAGTACTTGTAGGAGCTCCATGGATTTATGTATATCCAGGTTTTTTATCAGTTCCCTTACCTGGTTCTCTGCCATCTTACTCCTTATTTTGACACTGTCCTTAAGGGGGAAGACTCGAGTACTTCGAGTCAAAATGCTTAATCAGAGACATGTTTTGCCCGATTCATCTGGTTTAATTTTTTTGAACCTTTGCCTGAGTTCACATCAGGTTGTTGTAGACCAGAGCTTTTCCAGATGCTGTGCAATTTACATCTACAGAGTTCAGAGTCTGTCTACACCATGTGTTCATACCCCAGTATTATAGCAGGAAGTACCAAAATGCGAGTGAGTTTCAATATTCCTGAATTTCTGTATGTTGAATGCAAACAAATCCAGGAAGTTACAAGCTCACTTTCCCTGGATTAGGGGTTTCTCTCCTGGATCCAAGAATTTAGAAATACTGACGTCAGGTGACAGCTGTTTCACATTATTGAACTCATTTTGTTTGCTCTGTTTTCTTGGTGACTAAAGACTGCTGAAAAGGAAGTTAAGTGGCTTATCAGCTAATTATTTTTCTGTATTTCTTGAACTTCACCAATAATATATTCTGATAAGTATTAAGTTAACGTTGGTTACGTTTAAACCTCAGTTGCAATTTCTAAAAACAAACATTTGCTTAGTAAAGAGATGCCCTGAAATTATTTGTATTTATTCTTTTGTACTTTAGATGTTCTTTATTTCTCCCCAGCCAGCAGAGGAGAAAAGCTGTTGCACTAAAATGCCTGATTTCATTCTGCTCTTGCACATGTAATCCATTTGCTCAGTGGGATTCCAGCTAAATTTAGAAACATGAACAGTGCACTGGGGAATGCACACACCTAACAGAGATCTGGAGCTTTCAACCTTAAGCTTTGCTAATGTCAAATGAAGTCAGCGATCTGCATCTCTGGCAAGAATTAGAGAAAAGCAGAAAACAGCCACACTCCAAACGTTATTGATAATACCTGTCCTATTATTTTAAATTGTTGTCTGTTGTATTTGCTTCAAGACATAGAAGGTAGTGCTGAATTTCTTTTCTTAATCTTCCAGGAGCTTTTCTGTTGACACAGCTGGAATATGAATTGAAAACATAGCTGCTTGCTCTGATCAGAAATGTTTAGCAGTTTACAAAACGAAGTTCTGTATGTTCTTCTCTGTACAATGAGTTTTAGTGTGCCCCTACTATAAGCCCACTACAATTGCTAGACACACATTAGGGATGAAACCTCACACAGTTCAATTAAAGGCTTTGATTACACACTCTCTGTTTTGCCTAATGATTGCTCAAAGGAGCAATTGGTCAGGACGGTTTTTAATTTACTTTTTTTCTTAACGTTTAAATCACAAGTGAAAGGAGTAACTGTATACAGTGTTGGTTCCTCCCTGGTAATAATAACCACAGTACAATGGCAGAGGTGACTTTAGAAATAATTTAGCCATTTCAGAACCAGCATTTCAGCACTTTAATTTGATTCCCAGAAGTTGTTTCCTAAACATTTGCTCTATCAGTCACTGTCAGGACTAATGAATATATAAGTGGCCTTTCCTTAACTAGGACAGAAAATACTTCTGTTAATTAAATTGTTTTCTTTTTATTGTGCCCACATTTCATAAATATTTCAGACTTCCAGAGGACTGTCAAGGGTCATTCTGTTAGCAGAGATTATTATTATGTGTATTGTAATTGGATTTGTGATGCTACACTGTAATTTTCTGCAAAACAACTGGTAAAATATTAATAATGGTACAAGCAGATCATTATTCTTCTTTAAGAACTATTGGAAGTTGTAATGTTATGAGGGGCATTTGTAGGAATGCAGAGCATTCACTAGCTTCTAAGAGGTTTGAAACAAGACAATTGGCTATTGAAGTCACTTAATAGAGTTTTTATGTCTTCCTGAGAATAATATTGATAGTGGTAGAGATATGTTTCTGCAGTTTAATTTTTAGTCTTAATTATATTAATGTCAATAAAACTCTTACACAACAGAGATGATGCAGGATGAGGAAGGCAAGCTTGAGAACTGACAGGAATAAGCAATGTTAATGGGTTAGTATGCAAATAGACCCAATATATTTGGTGTTACAACAGTGTCTACTAGAAACCATGGAGCACATTTTCATCTTTAAAAAATAGATAAATCCCAGACCCCAACCTAAATAACCTGCAGGAATTACCCGACTGTTTACAAACAGAGTTATGTACTCATGTCTTTTGTTACCACTATGGGTAGCTGAATGTGTCTGAATTTGATTTAAATGGTTGTAGTTGCAGTAACTCTGATGGAATTTGTTATGCTTTTGTTATGAGTTAGAGCTCAATGACGTGAATACATTCTTTCTATTTTTTTTTTTTCCAATTCTATCTCAGTTGTTAAAAAATAAATTTTCTGTACTGAACTGCTAAAGAAAGAGGAAGTTACTTAGTTTAAAAGTTGTTTAAAAATATTCATTCATTTATATACAAGTTATAACTTGCTGCAGCCTTTTTATATCACCTTGTGTATTTCTATACTGTACTTTTCCATACAAATATTTAAATACATGCTCCATTTAAGGGTTGCCATGAAATTAATTGGATTGAACCAGCAGGGGAAAGTGAGCAAGGGAAGAATTTCAGACAGGCAACCATTCAGGCAGGTACTGCTCGATGTTTCTGTGGAATAAGGAGTCTTGTATATAGTAGCATTCCCTGTGATCTCATAGAAAAACTGGTTTGTACCCTCATGGCCTTGCTGTGCCTCTTCTGCTTTTCTGTTACTGGTTTGCAATCTCCTTCCCCTTTATCCCCCCAAGTTGTAAAAAAGAGGGTAGAAAATTATTTTGCCCTTTCTATTCCTGATCTTTCTTCCTAGGTCTCTTCTGTAAAGTTTGTAGTGGTACTATTTTATTTTTTGTGGATTGGCCTTGGGAACCAGAAGAGTAGAACCTAGCAGTATCCTAGTTTGTCACCATCCCCCTCCACCCCATAGCATTGTCTTCTGACTCCTATTACATTTTCATTCTGCAGGACTTGAGCACACACAGAAATGCCTAGCAGAGTAGCTGTACTGGCAGGTGTCATTCTGGAGATGAGAGAGATTAAATTAATGTGAAATGGGTGAGGAAGGGAGATTATATAGCGTTTGACACAGTACTCTCTCGTCAGACAAGAATAATTATTTTTTTATTACAGGGTTTCTTATCTATAACTGGGGATTTACTGCAGTGCAAGAATATAAATTATAGTAGCACAAATAAAAAAAGCCAAACGACAAACTATTATTCCTCAAGAAACAGAAAAAAAATATATTTTCTTGATAAAAAATTAATTGTAGCATTAGTAAGTTTAAAAGTATTACTAAGGATTTTGTTGAAAAGCTAAGTTGAAAGCTAAGGTATACACTATATATATTTTTTAAAAACCTATTTCATGTTCAGAAACAGCTGTCTTGTACTCTTGCAGGTTGCTTGGTGTCATGGGGAATTTCAATATTAGGCGGCCACAAGTACAGAATTTCTCTGCTCCCATTTCTGCACTGTCTGGGCATTGCTAGACGATGGCTGGGGCAGGATGTGCTTGTGGAGGAGTGTGATACACTTCAATTTTCAGTACAGTGCTCATGTTCACCCCTGCTCATGGTCATGGTCAACACTGCAGGATTGGGGCAGAGCCTGTTCAGTGCTCTCAGCTGCTCTACCCCAGCCCAGCTCCCTCACTGCAGTCGATGCCTCCTCCTGCTGAGGGGCTGCTCCCACTTCTCCATGGCTTTATGGCTGGGTGGCTAGGAGGGGTCTCACTGATCCTGTCACCTCTTTGACTTTCTCACATGTTCAGAGCCAATGCTCTCATGGGACACCTCCCACGAGACCAGGTTGCTCAAGCCCCATCCAGCCTGACACTGAACGCTTCCAGGGAGGGAGCATCCACAGCTTCCCTGAGCAACCTGTTCCAGTGTCTCACCACCCTCGCAGTGAAGAATTTCTTCTTAACATCTAATCTAAATATACCCTCTTTCGGCTTGAAACCATCCCCCCCTCTGACTGAATAGCTTATAAAAAGTCCCTCTCCATATTTTCTGTAGTGTCCTGCCCCATAGGCATTGGAAGGATATAAAGCTGGTAGCCGTTCATCTGTTTGTCACCTATGTGGACCTACACATAGAATGATAGATGTTGTCCAGACCTCATTTTATCCAAGTAGTGCTTTCAAGCAGGTTTTACACCATGACATTTGGAATGCCTCGTTTTGTTTTTTTTTTTTTCTATTTGTAAGATGGAAATAATGGGTGTTTTCATTCAGAGAATATTTTTCTTTAAAAATACATTTGTAATCCATTTTCACCTGTGTAGTACAGGGGCTGTGTTCTAGCCACTGTAGCGAGGACTGCATGGGGTGGGCATGCACAGTGCAACGTGGAATCTCTCAGCATCACAACCCACTGCTATTTTTGAATAACAGAAATAGACAACAGTTTTGAAATAGGCAGTGGTCATTTAAAAGCTATGTCTGTTGTTGAAAAGCTGTGTGAGAAAGATCACTGAGCTTCCTTTTAGAGAGAAAATTGCTCTTAACTCATATTTTAGTTGTTACGAGTTTTACATACGTTGTGAAGCAGAAGCAGAACTGTTTAATGTGGTGACATCTCCAACATGCATTAGGTCGGAAATGACTGTTTAAACTTTAATTTTCTAAGATGCTATCTGCTGACTTCTAAATGAGACTTACTCTAAATGAGGCTTACTGTAAATTGTAAATGCTTCATCATGCTAGCTTTACAGGAATAATTCCAGTACATTTGATTTGTGCTAGAATTGCAATTATTGATAATGTTGAATTGCCACTGGTAGCACTGTTCTACTTGCTGATACTGATACCTTTGGGAAATGTTAAGTAAGCAGCAGCTACCATGTACTTCAGAAAAAGTTTCTTACAGCTGCCTTCTTTTAACTGCATTTTCTCCAACAAAAATTTGCAGCTTTTGCATTAAAAAATCAAAAGCTTATTCCAAGAAGTTTAATTGCCTGTTGAAGAGGAAACATATTTGGCCTTGAAAATAAATAAATAAATAAAATAAAATTTAAAAAAGAAGTGTCAAAATAATGTGCTGGCAGGCACAAACCCTGTTCAATTCTTTTTTGCAGTAGACAAATGCACAAGGCATGAAGAAAAATTTATTCAGTGTTGAAATATTCATGGTCCACAGTATGATAAAAATATAAAATTGAGCTAATATGAAGATGACAGATTTGCTTTTTTATATGCTTGTTTATATGTATGTATTTTTAATATAATTGCTTCTTGTGGCTTTTTTCTTTATTGCCTAAAAATGCTAACAGTATGCACTGCCACAGTGTTCTTGTAAAGGAATTCTTAGCTTTTAAGAGAAAGTGTTTAAAGTGTTAACACCATTGTTACACTGCTTTTGATTTCAGATGAAAGAGGTTTGGTTTTTTTGTTTTTTTTCAAATAAAATATCCTTTTTTCAGTTCCTTGAATTCTGATGTGTGGGGTGTTATGTTTTTTGTTTCCCAGCAGCGAAAGTGGCAGAAGGTTTGATTTTACGTCATTTGACAACGGAGGAGTGGAGAAGTGCCCTGTAACTGCTAAACAGTAAGTGCCTGTTTTACCTGCTATGTTAGCCACAGAAGTAAGGAGGATTTTCACATGGGTTGGTATGAAATTTTTATGATACTGAAAAGTGTACCCATATGTAAGTCTATATTTTCTGAAACTGAAATGCTTTAAAAAAAAACCAAAAAACAAGCGATCTACTTCGATGTAATTATGGATCAGGTCATGAACAGTGTTGAGGTATACAGCGTAAATTATTGAAAGCTGAAACTGAGAAGTACACTAAGTGACATTCTGTTAAATTGATTTGGATACTAAGTAATTTTAAATATTTAATATAGAAAGCCTCTAAAAATAGAGGGTGCAGTTTGGATGTGTGCACACAACTCTGCCCTTGGAAACTAGGAACTAATTGAATAAAGACATGCCTGTCAGCTGTATGTGCATGCTACTAAAAACGCCACTCTGTTTTACACTATAAATGACTGTCAGAATTATTTGCAGCATGCTTGTCTGTTAACTCCAGTGCTGTTTTGAATCACATCAGATTAAAATTTCCTTTTCAAAATGCAGGTGTTAACTGCTTCCTATTTCTCCCCAGGAGAAAATATCTCTGTAGCAAAAAGTAATGTATACTAATGGATTATACAGGGCAGATTTGGATGCGAGAAACTAAACTGGAATGCTAATGTATGAAGCTCACACTCAGAAATGTAAAAATTTTTAGACTTATTTGCAAGTGCATTTAGTGCTTCTGATGTTGTTTGAGGACAGTCACACAGGAAAAATATTTAAGCTCTGCACCTAATATACTATATCTTTAGAACCTTCACTGCTTCGGAAAACTAGTTTAAAATGAAATTTTTGCTTCTCTTAGAAATGAAAATATGAAAGCAACTGAAGCAGAAGTTCATAGTACTAGGTTGTAGTTGTAATAGCCTAGTGATTATGAACATTACTTTAATATATTGTAGTGTTTTCTGTTAATACATGTGTGCAGGAAAGGAAAATGCCATAAGATATTTCAGACTCCAGGGAGAAGCTGCTCCGTGCAGATTTTTGAACACACAGAATCTTGATCCTTTTAAAGAAGAAAACAATAGTTTTGGGTGCAAAGGAATGGTGTCATGTTTTAGTGGACTAGGACTACCTGGAAGGTGCATAGAAGTTTTTTGATGTGGCACATAGATTGTGGCAGCTGGCACGTAGATTGGACCTTGTCAAACCAATCTGGTAGCTCATTGCTACCCCAGACAAAACTCCCAGCTGTGTTCTTCCCTCCTTTGTGGTACTATGTCTGATGCTCACTCACCCTTTAGAAGCCAGTTCAGTACAATAACCAGAGAAAGACTCACTGTTTTTTATCTATTAAATGGGCTAGATTGAAGAGACATGGTGGAGCACGAGAAGAAAACCAGAGGAAGTGGACTGCATATTTTGGTAGCTCTGTAGTGGTAGAGGAAATAATCTATCTTGCCAAGCCACAACCTTCCTCCATCCATGCAGTTTTGATTCATTACCTCTGTCTCTGAGGGACTGCACACAGTCTCCTGCCATATCCTTGGACTTTGGGTAGAACTAACTTCAAGTGCTGAATAATGAACGCTTGTTTGCTAGAAAGCAAGGAAAGAAATGAGAAAGTAAGCTAATTGATAAATTACACAAACCATAAGGGTTGTAGGCTGAGAGTGGAAAATTACATTTAAAAATAAATATTATATATTTTAGGAGTAATTGTACAATAATATAGGCAACCTCCTGCAGTTGATAGATGTACCACTTGACAAGTGATCTCAAAACAAGTTGCCATGGGAATATAATTGCATTACTGTATTAGAAATCGAAGCCAAGACAGACAGCAGTCATTGAACTGTAAGAATGATAGAAGTAAAAATAAAAACTTTCAATAAAATATTTGAAAGAATTGTGAAGAATATAAGACCTCTAAAGTCTTTGCCTGTATTTTGGGGACAGTAAGATAGCTGATAACCTTATTGTCAGACATAGTGATTCTGATCCTAAGTTACTAATACAAATCCTATCTAGTCCAGCAGGATCAGAAGAGTACTACCTAATGATTTTTCTATGCAGCTGGCACTTTAATTCTCATTACAGATTTTTATGGAAGACATAGAAAGTAGTACATCAGACATAGAAAGTACTTGTAGAAATGCAGGATGTTTTCTCCTGGTTATCCAGGAAGACTTTTTCAGGACAGAACTACAACATGTGTGAGTGAGCTTGTGTCAGGAATAAAGAAGGATTACATTGGCATAAGCTGTCTGGGGTCTTGCCTATGCATATGAGAAGGTCCATGGGTACTGAGAGTTTTAAATCAGAGATGAACACTTCTTCTGATGGTCTGTAATTTTGCAGAGTGGGAGTACACTGACACCACTAGTACATGACTGTTGTGTTTATTTAAGGAATACTGAAAAAATTAAGATAAGCTGTTGTTCTTGCATGTTGATGTCATTCTGGTGGTTGATGTTATTCTGGCATGTATGTTTTTGATGCATTGGATTTTATGGTTGAGAGTCAAAATAGACAGAAGAACAACTGACTCATAAATACTTTTCTTTCAGTCATTTATTTTAGTACATATCACAGGAATAATGCCTTGTGGGCTATATCTTAATACCAGAGTGTGTAGTCAGATCCTCTAGATTCCTATTTCCTTGGTCCATGGTCAAAGTGCAGTAAAAAAATG
Organism: Heliangelus exortis; assembly: GCF_036169615.1. Taxonomy (NCBI): domain Eukaryota; kingdom Metazoa; phylum Chordata; class Aves; order Apodiformes; family Trochilidae; genus Heliangelus; species Heliangelus exortis. Next base: position 75,184,696 of record NC_092423.1, read on the forward strand.
AGTAAGAAGAAAGTGTGGTCTCTGGAGCGTTACTTTCATAATGATATTACTAAAGTAGCTGTAGAAGATGAGGTGGAGCTCCATCAGCCTATGAGTTGCTTATTCAAATTGGATTTGACCTTGGTTTCAAAGAAGTGATTTTTATCTTCACTATCAATAAAGGTTACCAGTACCCAGTATAAACTCGATTTTAGAAATTCAGAAATAGAGATCTACCTGTAAGATGAATTTTTAACCTATTTACATAACAATGATATTATTTTGATTAACTACAGTACATAAATAAAAATATTTAAGGGTAAATGATGAAAGCAAAAACCCACAAGATTAGCCATACAATTGTACAATGGCAAAATTAGTAGATTACTTTGCTCATGGTTGTGTATGTCAAAAGACCTAAAAGTTAATATGTTGTATGCTGTAAGAAATTATGGACACTTAATGTTATAACGTAGTGTTATTGAGGTGGATCAGTGCTTTGCATCTGGTTTCATCTAATGGATATAGTAAATTAATTGTTGCTTTTGGTAGGGTATGAAGATTACATATTTTAATGATTTACTATCCATACCTATCTTAGATTCATACTATAGTGTATATATAGTATACATTTAACCTTTAATAATCATGTTTTAAGTAGGAGGATTATGTAGCAAACACCCTGGTTCATCCATTAAAACTCTTGTATCCTTACAGTAGTCCAGATTTCTCAGACATTGGTTCAAATACATGGTGAAATAAAAAGGGTTGAACTCTGTCACTTAATAATGCACTGGTCTGTTACTGGCCTTTTTTACAGAGATGTCACTGACTGGCAATGTCTCCAGTATACTGCAGATGCACTTAAACAGGCTCTAGGAAAATTGACTTTCATGGGTATCAGTGTACGTGTAGTGTCTGAGAACAGTGCAGAGCAATATTTGCATTTTTACTCAGATACCTGGTCTGGTTTGCAGCCCAAACTGAGTCCAGAGAGCTGCTCTTTGCAAAAGGTAACAGCTCTGATATATATTCCTGATTTATAGACAGAACTCCTGGAAGTGTAAGCATCAAGGAAGCAGCTCTGTTAGAAACATTTCGGGTTTCTGTTTACATTTTTCCTCTTTTCTTTTTAAATTTATTTTTTAAATTATATACACCTTCAATTTAACTGTTTGTTTTTACAGTAAATATAAATTCAGATTTTAAAGAATAAAATCTAAAAAATAACCAAATGACTTAGTTTTAATTAGTTTAAGGCTTGGATTTTGGATTCCAAATTGACCAACCTAATTAATTATTTAGAGACTTATAGAAAGTAGCACTGCTGTTTAATGAATAATTATGCTGTAAATCTTTTTTCCAGTGTTTTCCAAGAGTAATGTTTATAGTATAATCTCATATTGAACTAATTTTTGTTATTTCTTCTCTATTGATGTAATTAACTGAAGTGAAAAATATGTTTTCATAAAATGTTTTAGAAAGTAGTAGGTAAATTGTTACGAAAGCTAATATAATGCTATATAATTTATAACTTACTATTTTCTAAACTTCATGCCTTATATTAAAAGGCACTCTAAAGGGGGTAAAAAGAGTATTTAACTCTTTGGAAAAGTAGAACAGGTGAGTGTAATTTTATACTTTCTATTTTATTAGTCAAAATAATAGTATATTATTACATTCTTTACTGGATGCTTACATATGTATGTGTAATTGTATCTTTTTATTTGTATGTTTACGCTTTTATTGTTAAGAAATGTGCATTATTACAATAATTACATAAGAACCCTTCATTCTTGTGCAAGATGAGTGCACAAGAATTAAAAGCCATTCAGCCCTGCTTAAATCTGACTTAAATACATTTTACAGAATCTGTTCAGTCTTGAGATATATAATTCCAGAAATGTCAGCACTTCATAGTTCAGAGTTTTAGGAAGAAAATTGATATTCTAATTTTAAAAGTACTGCAAGCTCCATGGTATTGTGTAGGAGATTACTTCATCATCATTAAAGTAATCCCAGCTTTGTTCTGCCACTGTAGGAAAGAGGTCCCCTCAGAAAACCATTTAACAAGCAAGCTATTTCACTTCTGTTTCTTGAGCCAATGGTGGGGTTTCAGATGAAGCACTGTTACTATACTGGCTATTACCATCTTCCCCATTACCTGGGGATTAAAGATGGTCATAATAGATGTGCCAGCACAGTCCCTTAGTCTCCTATTTGCTAAATTGCTTTAGCCTCCTGTGCAAATAATTTCTGTATCAAGAAGAGATAGATTTGAAGCTTCCTTAATGCTGTTTTAACTGCATCAGGTCAGGATCATGAACTTTTATTAACTTTTTAAGCTTTTCTAATACTTTGTATAATTTATTTTCTTGATACAGCTGCTCTGTTGTGGCAGTTAATCTTGGGAACTGTGCACTTTTTTAATTCTCAAAGGGTGATGAGGATTTGGTAGTAGCCTCATCAACAGCAAGTTCCTTTCTAATAATAAATCTGTTCTAAAATATGTGGAAATGTATGTATTCTGATTGATGAAATACGATTTTACTTTCATCAAACGATACAAATAGCCAGTGAAGAAACATAAAATACTCAAATGTGAAAAAGCCACCACCAATGAAAATCTCACTGAGTGGCTGGAGATAAAATTACATGTACACAATTTTGAGTTATTGTTTTTCTTGACAGTTTTCATAGCAGATATTCCAGATCTCATAAAAAATAATCTAGAAGCTGTAACACTTTAAATTTTTCATTGTTCTACTACTTATTAAATTAGGTTCACTTTACTCACTCCGTTGCATGACTACTTTCAAAAACAGGATAAGTCTTGTTACATCTTGTCTTAAAATAACTTACAGTTTGCATTTAGGACCTTATAAATTGCTTTAGTAGGGTACTCTAGGAACAGTGTAGTTGTAAGCACTGTCCAGTAAGGCTCAAAATGAGATTGAGATACGAGTTTTGGCTCAGAAACTGGTATTTTCTATGAAAATGCTGTCCCTCTTGCAGTGAGACCGTTTTTTTTTTCTGGCTGTTTAGTCCCCTTAATGATCCTAGATGAGTGCAAAACCTTCATCCTGATCACTTGCGGAAACAAAACTAAGCTCCAGAAAACATGTAAGGTACAGTTTGAGTTCCCTCTGGGTGCAAAGAAATTTTTATTATTATTATTTATTTTTATGAAGCATACTGTGAATGAATTCTTCAAGACCTTCAACTGACACTAGAAAACCTAGCATCTTATTTATGAACAAGATGAAAATAATCTTATAATGCTTCAGATGGCATTAGGCTAGTATTAATACATTACTGGAAGACAAACACATTTTGTGACTGAATCTTGCATTCTTAAATTTTCTTGGTGATAAGTGTATAATGTTATTTTTCTCCAGAAGCTGTACTTCCAGCTCCTCCTTTAAAACAGCAATGACCCAATCTTTTAAAAGTTCAATTTTAAGCTTAGTTTTAAGCAGACAATCCCATTAATGGGAATGAGCTTTTCATTAAGAGGCTTAAAGTTAAGTAAGTCTTTTTTGGTTGGCACAATTAGAACCTAAGACATGATCCTACTGATTAACCTTGATTCTCCTTCCCCTTCTGTTTCTGAGGATTTGCTGGTGTTATGGCCTGGCTATTGAATGTCAATTTATCTATCTGTGTAGGTGCTCCTGGGGAGCTGCTTGAACAGAAGTGGAACCTATTTTTTTTTTACAGTAATGCAGTGAAGTTGCAGTTACAAAGTCTGTAACAATTCAGTCGGATTAGTGTATTTAACTAATTATGCTGTTTGCAAACTCGTACATGAAAACTGTCAACTGTTTAAAACCTGAATTTATCTTAAGGCCATTAGTAAGATTTTAATGATGTATTAACTTAGTCCTGATTACGTATTGGTATCTTTGAACTCATCATATTTCATTTTTGAAATATTTTGAAGTTTTATGTTATTCCTCCATGATTTTTGTCTAGATACAAATCACTTCAACTTCTCCCTTGAATAGTTCTCTATCATTCTAAAACAGTGAGTATATACTATTTTTAACCTCAACTGAGAATTAGATCATTTGCTTTGGTGTCCTTTTGTGATAAACTGCTGTTTTGTGTTCCTGAGAAAATGGCAATATGCATAGCTGTTGGGAAAAAAAGGGTTCCAGATACTCTAAAGAGCAAAAGAACATGTTACTACCTTCTTCATGTCAGCCTTAACTTCCACTGGTATTTGGACATAGCTACTTACCAAATTACACTGTTATTTTTTATATAGTTTTATATTATTTTTTATATCTTTTATCTTATTTTTCAAATACCATGCCATGTTTTCTCAAAACAAAAAAAACATTCCACTCATCCTTTTATTTTATTCTCTTCCACTAAAGAAAGGAAAGGGGAAAAATGAATATAAGTATTCAATACAAGTAAATATGGATATAAGAACATTTTTAGTTTCTGTTAGGAAAAGGAAGATTAAAGTTCTCAGTTATGAAGAGTTCAGTTTTTCAGCTGAATTTTTTTCGTGTCACCTATGAACTATGAACAGTTTTTAATAATTTGGGGTTTTTTGCTTTTGTTTATTTGGTTTGTTTTTGTTTTTGAAAGTGAGTACAACAAATTTATCAGTGAATTTTTAGTTAAAAATTGCAACCAGTACGTGAGAAATGGGAACTTGTAGAGATTTTGTTCACTTATTTTCACTTGTTTTACACATCCATGTACACATCTATGTGGAGGCTGTTTGTGCATGTGTGTGTTAACACAGTTTTCAAGAGTCAGAGTATTTTTAAGTCAAATAAATAATTCTTTTATCTTCTTGTAGTTAGGTTTCCTAGTGTTTAATTAGAAAAAAAAGAACTTTAGAACTGCAGAAATACTCATGGCAAAGAATTCAATTAGTTGTCTTTTCTTTAAAGTCACTGTTTTCCTGTTGATTCCAGTGGATTTGTAGCATCTTTTGCATACATATCATTTTGTCCTGGATTATAGTTGGGTGTAAATTTCAGAAAAATATGGAATAGGTTTAATAAATTTACAAAGAAGGAGTGATCACATGCAGGAGTACTTCAAATTATCCAAGATGTTTTGTTATTATAATAGCAGAAAGAATAATTCTGGTAAGACATTAATTGGAAGACTGTGATTTACTTCTCATGTAGCTATGCATACCCATTTAAATACACTCTCCTAAGAAATAATGTAAAATACTACAGTCATTTCAATTTCTTTTTACAGCTCACTTCGAGATCTTTTCCATTTATCTCATTTGTTAGGGTTGCATCTGAATTTAGTACATTGCTCCTTTCTGAATTTGCAATAAAGCAAGCAGAAAACTTATGAAAATATTTTCTTGGGATATTTTGGAAATTTTCACTACCTGTAGTGACTTTACTAAAAGAATATACAGATGCTGTTTCTTATACAGTACAAATAATTGTATTTTAATATTGATTTCTAATAATAGAAAAACTGGATTTGGGGATTATCTAGATTTCGGTAATCCCCCCCCATAAGAGCCTAAAAAATAAGATATATAGGAAAAAAAAAATCCATTCCACTAGTCTAGCTTGCCCGTAGGGTGAAAAGTACAAGGAAATGCTTGAGGCTTGTTAATTTCTACTATTTCTGGAGCTGACAGGTGTTTCTCAAGGACTGAGTATTTTAAAGGCTGATGTGAGCCTCACTGGGATGTGGTTACATACTGGTATGGTTTGAAGTAACATTAAATACATCAAGATTTATGTATGGAACATCTTTCTTTCCCCAAATATTAAAGAACAGTAAACAGGTTTCTAAGACCCACTGGCTAAAAAACCAGAAAATATTTCTGTCACACTCTGCAGGTTCTTACCTGTTGACTACACCAAATGTTACAGTTTGAAGTAAGTTAAAATTTTTTGGATCTGCAAGCACAAAGTCCAACCACTAAGGGTTGGGTGCAAGTATAACATTTTATTTGACAATTGACACAAGCAATGTGATAGAACCCTGTGAAGGTATGGCAAATATGTTTCCAGGCAAAAGAGAGAGAGAGGAAAAGGAGAAGATACAAGGAAAAGAGAGACAGAGGGAAAGAGGAAAAGAGAGAGAGAGAAAGAGAGAGAAAGAAAGAGAAAGAGACAAAGAGAAGGCAGTCAGGAAGGCAGGCAGGCAGGAAGGCAGGAAGGCAGGAAGAAAGGAAGGCAGGAAGGAAGACAGGAAGGCAGGAAGGCGGGAAGGAAGGCAGGAAGGAAGGCAGGAAGGAAGGCAGGAAGGAAGGCAGGAAGGAAGGCAGGAAGGCAGGAAGGCAGGAAGGCAGGAAGGCAGGAAGGCAGGAAGGCAGGAAGGCAGGAAGGCAGGAAGGAAGGAAGGAAGGAAGGAAGGAAGGAAGGAAGGAAGGAAGGAAGGAAGGAAGGAAGAAAAAAAGGAAAAAAGAAAGAAGAAAAGAAAGAAGGAAGGAAGGAAGAAAAAAAGGAAGGAAAGAAAAAAGGAAGGAAGATGGCCCAGTCTTGGACAGGGCTTCAGTGTAGGGTGTTGGGTCAGTACAGGACAATGATGATGATGACAAAATGGAGACCTCAGCCTTGCTTATATGCCTCCAGCTCAGTTGCATGAGGGGTGGGGGGAGGTGTCCCATTCAATTCAGACTGGCCCATCTGAGTGAACCCACACCCATCTTATCAGTCAAGTTGTCTCTATGACCAACAGAGCCATTGCAGCCCGGCCCTCAGGAATGTGGAATGTTGCCTCTCCCAGGTGGTCCCAGAGATTGCCGCAGAGAGGGCCATCAAAGACAGGCCCCCAGGAAGGGTGGGTCTTATCAGTCCCTATTTACTTTGAGGTGCCAGATCTGCTCCAGTCACCTTTATTCACTTTAGACTTGTCTTTTGAGGGAAAGAGAATTCCAGCCAGTGGAATCTCACACATAGGCACTCTATAGTGACTGGTCCAGGTGCTCCGTGCATCCTTGTATTGACTGCCTCAAGGGAGGCGACTTGAGGGACCTAAAAGGGTACTCATAGGGCTTGGGTATAGCAGCTGTAGAGACTGAGAATGCAGAACAGCTGTATATTTTTTCCTGGCCTTTCAGGTGACCTCTGCAGTGGGGCTGCTGAAAGTTGAAATCCTATTTGGATCACCAAACTCTGGCAAGACATTCCTGCTGGGTTAGAAAAGCTCACTGTAAAGGTGCATCCTGTATATTCCTCAGATGGTAAAAGTGAGCTGGATATGATGGATATGAAGTGACAATAAATACACTTATTGCTACAAAGCTGTGGTTTCTTTCTAAGTAAAAGAACATTTAAAATCTGACATGCAGAATTGCATTTTCTCAGTCTGTTGACAGCCGTCTGTAAGGCACTTGCTGTTTTTCTAATTATCAGAAATTTCCTTCTTGCCAAATAACCAGAGTAAATTTCTGTATTTGTAACAGTAATTATCCACAGAAAATTCCAGCACTGAAGTACACTAATTTACTTTGTTATTTGTTTTTTTACTTATAGGCAGACCCTTCCAATTTACATGTCCACAAACACATGCATGTTTATCTGTCTCCCCTTTATCTGAGGAAGTCTGCCTTTGCAAGTTATGTAACAATTCTGTATATGCTGACTTGTGAATGCTTTGCAAAATGAGTTGCTAAGTTGTATTGTTAGCACTTAACAGATAACATATTTTACTATCACTATCTGTAAGGAAGGTGTGATATTCCATTTGAAGAATTATTAATAACTTAGTCTAAAATGGAACCTAATAGATGTTTTGATGGAAGTGATATATTGAGAAGCCTGATGGTTTAACACTGGCTGAGCTGAAAAAGTGAGAAAAGAAGACAGGAAGATGTGATTAAAAAAAATAAAATAAAAAAAATTCAGTACATTTCCAGAGATACAGAGAAAGCTAATCATAATGAAAAGACAAACGTAGTTGTTCCTGTGTAGAAGAAAAACATTTTTTGCTGTGTGGTTGACAGTGATCAACATGTTTGGCAGGAGTAATGTCAGAGGAGAAATCAAAGGCTTGAGTAGGTCTCAGCTAAAGTGTGATGCAAAAAGGCATGTTTTTAAATACAGTCTTTGAATTTAATCTCAACATAGATGAATGTCTCCTTTCCTCTTATGATATTTATTCCTATATTTTCTTAAGAGAAATCCTGGCACTGCAAATTACTGTTTAACAGAGCTCTTTTTCACCTTTGTGTCATTTAAAGTTAATGTTAAACACTTTTCTTCAGTGTTGGTTTCCTGGGTGATAATTTTATTTCTGTAGATATTTTATTAGGCTTTCTGTGACTTCCATAATTCCTTTTTACTTAAACTGAAGTGTATAAATCCAAGGAATGGCCCCATTCAGTCCTTGCAGGAGTTGATTCACTTCAAACACCTGTGAAACAGTAAACAGGGATTAACTGAACTGTCACTACATAATTATGGGCTTAATTAAATATATTTGTAATAAAGAAATAATCTATGGAGATGTCAAATGAATAGAGGGTCCCTACCCTCCAGGATATCCTCCATCATTCCAAGGAAAAGGTCTGCTAGCCCTTCTTCAACAGCTCCAAGGGAAGATGTGACCTGTCCCCTCTGCAATGAGTCAGACACTAATACAGAGTAAAATAGGTTACTATCACATGGTTATTGCCTTGCTCCAAATGGTCAGGCACTGGGCTGCTCTACAGAGATTTCCAAATAACACTGATGCCTGCATTTTCTCCTTCAGGCTCTTCCAGTTTATTCTTCTCCCAAAAAAAATCTTCCTCAGTATTACCTTTTTCTTATTTGTCTTAGCTTTTCTACACATTTATTAAATAAAAGTGACTTTTTATGTTAACTCAGTTTTATTTTCCTTATTTTTAGTAATATTATTCCATTTTTAATGGAATATAAGATCTGTTTGGGTTTTTTTTTCTGTCTTGTGAAGTACTAAAAAAAAAAAAAATATCTTGGAAACAATTATGGCAATTTATGTTGTGGTTCAAAAGGATGGGGAAAAATGGCCAGCAAAAATTTATTTTACCTACTTCCCATATCAAAATATATAATTTTCTATATGCAAATATAACACTTTTAGGCATACTTTCTCACTGCTCATGACACAGTGGAAAAAGAGCATTTTCAAATTTCAAGTATGCATAGTAAAATTTGTTTAAAAGGTTTGATCATCTAATATTTTTCTCTAGAGCACTGAGATTCAAGTTCATGTAAAAAATAGCAATAACATGTATACATAGGTGTGTATATATATATATGCACACCGTATATTATGTATTGTCAAAATTTCTATAACAAAAATGTATTCAATAAATAATTTAAGGAATTTCAGGTACACAGTAACTGGCAAAAAATTAGGGGAGGTAAAGGTCTTTACCTCTCTTTTAAGCATCTAATATCTAAAGCGGATCTTCCTTCATTTTACTTTTACAGTCATGTGGGATGTTACCATACCACTCAGAGCAGCTTTAGCTATTCCTTTTTTACAAATAACCTGCTAGGAAAAACAATGCCTGTAAATTACACGAGTGGGCTGCTGCAAGTTCTCCCTATCTAAATTGGGTAATTGCTCGTCAGAGTCTCATGTATTTGCTTTGTTCCCTGATTGGGTGACCTGACCTTTATAAATGGGAGGAATAACTCAAGAAATGACTGAAACTCTTATTCTGCTGTCAAGTTCCTTGGGAACAGAAACAGCAGAAAAAGATCTGCTGCTTTGGGAATATAAAAGGGCCCTTGTGCAGTCTTGCATATCTGTGTTATTCTTGACTAGCCACGTGGACTCCAGATATAAATGTAGATGGATTGATCTCTGGTTGAGGAAGAGAAATATGTGAATCACATTCATTTCACTGCATTTCATAGTTGTTCCTTTTACAGTAGGCAATGCATAAAAAGACTGCATATTCGACTGTAGTTACAGAAACTGTGGCTGGATTTTATCTGACTAATTGTATTGCTGCTGTGTCATGGTTCTGACAGTATCTGTGTGCAAACCATAAGTTCAAAACAGTGTATCTTCAGTCATTGATTGTGGAAGAGCACTTCTCTTATCTGTAAGTTGCTATGTGCCTTCTTATCCTTTATGAAATAATTTTGTATGCTAACTGAGGACAGGATTTGAATCCTTTAATCTTGTTTGAAAGTCATATTTTCACCAACTATTTGTTATAGTTGTTATTTGCCTATCTACATGCGGTGCTGTTTGCAAATTTAGTCCTTTTTCTGGTTTGTCTGCAAATTTCCTTTGTTCAAGGAAGAGATCGTGTTTCTTTACTCATTTACACTTTCTTTCATAAATTGTATTTGCTCAACAGGAGAACAAATCCATTGGTTTATAGCATTTAGTAGTTTTCCATACGCATCATGCATTTAAGAATATGACATATATACATACATATATATACCATGACAGAATATAATAATAACATTATAATAGTAACCCTCCTCAACCTTTTTTCTAAAATCTATGAGTCTTTTAAATCATCTCTACAGTTTACCACTCACTGGAACTTGTTATTGTTAAAGGTGTCATAGCAGATCACAGCACATCTTGCACAAAAGCACGATCTAAACAAAGCATCAATTAGATACACTTTTAAAAATCCTGTTTTGACAGTAAGACTTGAATTCCATACTGGTTCTAATATATTTCCAGCATACCAATGCTCCTTAACTGGAGGATCTAATGTGACCTGTCTGTTTGTATCCCAGCTATGATAACCTCTTTTCTGATGGGAATTTCAAGGTCTGATAGAATTTTACTATGGGTTAGGGTGGCTTGTATGTAAAAATCTAATTTTTTTTCTTTTTTTATTTATTTTTATATAGAGGACTGGATACCACCTATTAAAAAAGTTATTAAAACCTGAAACATTCCTCTTCGAAAAACATTTCTATTTTTATTTTTGATTTTTTAAAAATAGTTAGATATTTTTCTTTATTTTTCTGTCATGTGGGGTGTCAGTTGATGCTCACTTGGTCTATGCGGTATCAATCTCTGTTTCCATATTTAGCTATCTAGCTGTAATGTAAATTTTTACACTTTTAAGAAAGGACCCTCAGTTGATGCTACCCCTTAAGAAACCCATTAAAGCTTGTGTTTAGTGATTAGATACACAAAGCTAGAAGAGAATACCTTGATCACTAGTACATATTGCTTTTTTATAAATTCCTTGAAGTCCTATTAAAGCTGTTATTTTAAGACTTTGGTACAAGCTAGACTTGACAATCTTGTTTATTAAAAAAAAGGAATGATAAAACAGGTGTCAGCCCAGTACCTATCCAGGAATTCCTTTTGCCACAAGCAACATTAAAACCTTTTGAATGCTTCTTGTGACAATTTATTTCCTAAGGCTATTTCAGCTTTTCACACTCTGCCTTGATCCTCATAGTTGGGGTTCTGGTGGGGTTTTGTTCTCTGAAGAAGCCCATCTAGATATAAAACATGAGTAATCTACTTTAACCAAGTAGTTCTTCCCAGGACTGTTAGCACTAGCTCAGGTTTTCTGTTCTCTTTTAATTGTAAATGCTGCTAGGTTTTGCTCCCCACTTTCTTCACAACAAAATCTGAATTACAGTTCACAAGCCTCCCTTTGTAAGGAGAGTGGAGCCATTTCTATAAATAATCACAAAAGGCTTTGTTCCTGCCATGTCTCTTCTGTTTTATCAGTCCAGATAGTCTGAGTGAGGAATCCTATTCTAGCCAGCCAAGTAACTTTTTAAGGCCTGGTAAGCTAACAGGGAGTCTGGATTCTAAACTGCTTTAGTACTAGAGATGAAAGTCAAGGAAAAATGAAAATTAGCATTTATCATTTGAATCAAACCAGTGCTGGCAAACTAGTAGAGCTGTGGCCAGGATTTTAAAAGAAATATTTGAAATTGTTTATTCCATTTTGACAAAAGAGAAAAAAAAAAAAATAAAAAGCTAGAAATGTCAGTGTGTTAATGCTTGCTGAAAAGTCATCTCTGGTACCATCTTCTTCCTTTTTCAGTATGAAGATATTTTAAATGTAGTACATTTACAAAGAAGATTAAATTAATAAGTTGTTCTAAAAAAAGGAGTGCATGATTGTTCTATGTTGAAGTTTTAGGTGTGAGCTGTCTAAAATCAAACCTACAATGCAAATAGGAACAACCCCATAAACTGTTTCACTTAAGCCTCTGAAATCCAAATTAGTTTTAAAATAAAAAAAGCTTCTCAATAATTTTAAACCCAAAGGGATGCCTTAGCTGTATTTTTTTGTAATCTTCACAGAACAGTAATAGTATATTGGTTTCTGTGAATTACAAGCTACTTAAATTTTATAGAGTTGAGTCAGTAAACCAAGAAATATTAAATAATAAAACTTTAGCAATACTTCTGATGAAGTATATCATTAAAGGTAAAAAGAATATTTAGAACTAATATCTGTCTTGAGTGGAGGAAGAATTAGAGAGAGAAAAAAAGACATTCTTAGATTTAAAAGTAGCTTGGATTATGAGCATTTAGGAAGAAATTCTTCGTAATATGAACTGTAGATTTAATGGAGGCTTCTTACATTGTCTCTGTGGATGTCTGAGCCAGCAGCCAGAATGTAGCTTCATAAAACCAGACTACTTTATACATGTCCGCAAGTCAGAATACTTTTGAAAAATTCACCCCACATTCCTATCTGAAATAGTTCAATTAACTGAACATTATTTAACCCTAACTCTGTAGCTAAATGCTACTATTACCTTTAAAAGAATCAGGTGATTCCAATCAACCATTAACAGAGTTATTGGTTATTCCCTCAGTAGTTACCATTTTTAGGTATCTAACTACATTAGGGCATGTATAACCCCTGTCTATGCTGTCTTTATGTTATGTTGTATAATAATTTACTTTGCAGCAGACCAGCTTGCTTTCCCAAAAGGATTTGTGTCTAGAGTTTTAGAATGACCCTAAATCTGTGATTTCCCTTTCCTTAATAATATGCCAGGACACAGTGGCTGCTATTTGTGTCTTCCTTGGCTTTTGGTCTGACTGTCCCTTTTTTTGAAGGCTAGAAGGATAAAGGAGGAGAAGAAAAAAAAATCTAAAAAAAAAAAAAAAAAAAAAAAAAAAAGGAGGGCATTCCTTTTACTTTTCTTGATTTTTTTATTTGGGCAGTGTAAGCAAGAGGGGTCTACTCATCTAAGTAATTGCTTTTACATGTGTAATATATATATTTTCAAATGTATCCTCAGTTGATTTGCTCTTTGAGTTATATGTGGAAACGTGGAATTTAGAAGAGCTTTTTGAGTATAGAAGGTAAAAAACAGGGAAATAATTATGGGGTTTGCACTTGCCAGTTTCAGCATACCTATTCACAGATACACATATTTGGTGAGCAATTTTTTCTCACGATTTTTGTTTTCATTTAATGTTTTATTTATATTAACTGTCATCCTCTTGAAGCATATTAACCGGTTTTTTACATTTCACAGAAATTACACTGCTAGGTTTTTGTAGTGAAATGAGGCAACCAGGTGCCACTAATTGCCAGGCAGTGGGCTTGACCTCGTGTGAAGCCCACCTGTGCCTAATTAGGGCAGGCCCCTACTGCGCATGAGCAGGATTAGGGGGCCAATAAAAAGCTCACACCTGGGGAAGCCGGGGGGCTGGTTTAGCCACCTTCGGAGCGGTAGCACTGATCCAGGCGGGTCAGAGCACCATTCGTGAGATTCTACTGGGATACCTGGTTGGACCTTGGAGCGCCGCACCTATAGAAGAGGTTCGTCTTGCTAAAGGTTTTTTTTACACACATGGTTGCAGGGCTGAGAAGAAAACCATCTCTCATAGATTCATGTAGTAGCTTTCACAGCTTTCGCTGTTTTCACTTCAACTTTTCGTTTTGCTTCTCTGCCCTGATATTCTTAGCCAGTGATTTTAAGTGTCTTTGTTGTATCTTATTCTAAATTTTCTTCTGGTATTTATCTTTTGATGAGGTCTCATTTTTGTATCTCTTTATTTTCTTACTCCATTCCCCTCCCATACCTCTCTCCTCACTGCAGAATTTCTGTTGCCCTTTATGAAAGAACAATATTTTTCATGGAGGCTTTGTTTTGTTGGTTTGTTTTGGTTGTTTTTTATTCTTGTTTTTGTTTTAAGGGATTTTATGTAAAATAATTTGCTGGCTGAAATAATAGTTGGTTCTAGAGTACCATAGACACTTTTTGGGTTTCAATGATTAGAAGTGGTCCTTAAGGCTGCATCTAAGTGTGAAAGGAAGGAACAAGATTTGGCACCCCCTTGACACTTTACACCAATCAGCTGGGTTTGTAGGCTTCAAGGGGTGAGAAGGGAGGTATCCAATGCTCTTTTCTGTTTCTTCAGGAATATTAATACACTTACAAATGAATGTATCAGTAACTTAGGGGTTCTGTATCTAACACAGGTGTCCTATAAATTAAAGAAAATTTCTTTAAGCTATTGAAGTAAAAAGGTAGTTCAGTTTTCTATTTCTAGAAGATCTGTCAATATAGAACTATAGGATCAAAGCATTTTCAGTTATTGAAGCTACTATTAAACTATTTTAAGAACATTTTATTTAAATACTTTTTCCCTAGTTTTCAGTCTCATACACATAGCTACAATACAGGTACAACAAAGGGGCAAGACAACAACAGTTAATACATATTACATGGGAATGGACTTAAGCTCTGTCAGGGGAGGTTTAGGTTAGATATTAGAAAAAATTGTTTACAGAGAGGGTGATCAGGCATTGGAAGGGGCTGCTCAGGGAGGTGGTGGATTCTCCATCCCTGGAGGGTTTTAAGAAGAGACTGAATATGGCACTCAGTGCCATGGTCTGGTAACCACAGTGGTAGTGGATCCAGGGTTGGACTTGGTGGTCTCAGAGGTCCTTTCCAACCCATCTGATTCTGTGATATTTAAATGCTTTTCAAAACATCTATGGCACTACTTCTGTCAAATTGACTAGCATGTGCAGAAGACACTGGTTGTTATATGAAGTACTGATCATAATATATTGTGTCTGTACTGCATTTACTGAGAAAAACTTTGTGCCTCATATTTTTATGTAAAGACTTTTAGCTCAACTTTACCACCCTTGGGAAAAGAGAATAGAGATTAACATTTTAGTTAACCATTAGATTAACCATTTCCCTATAGATATAACTTCTTTTTTCTGACAACTACCTCAGGTACACAGGAGTACTGTATATTCTCTTGGCAATCTATCAACCTTTTCTTCAGAAGGATAAAATGAAAAGTAGCATCCAGTTTTCCTTTCTGATACTAGCCCATTATTTGGTCTTTGGTCTCCAAGTCAATACACTATTATTTCTGCACTGGCAATAGACTAGGTACAGGGTACACAGGAAGAAAGAAATATTTTCCTGCCTAATTATTTATATTTAAATAATGTTGATTTGACGCTGTTTGGATTTTGATATTGGAAGAATTTTTTTCTGACAGGGAGGAATTCTGTATGCAGAGTGCAGAGGAAGAAGTCAGAAAGTACAAAAGAATTGCAATTTATTACAAGTTCCATAAGTAATTGTCAGTCCATCGCCATGGGACTGAGAAGTTCCCCGAGGAATGTGACAGAAGATGTATAGAGCTGTGCTGTATGTGCATCTGCAAAACTGAATCATTCAGGTGCATTCAAACATTTGGTCATTTTGAGTATGGGAGATGAGGGACACTGAGGTTCAGGACAAGTCTCTGCTACTAAGGATGCATCTCCTCATCACGGTGAAGCATTCACGTTTTGCATGGCTGTGCTCGTACTCGTTTCCTGGGAATTCATTATAGTGACTTGCTGCTGCCACACTAAGCAGTAACTACTGTACTGTAATGATTTCCAGCAATGCTAGTAGAACTTTCCCACCTCCTATTATTTAATTATTAATTTTAACTCGCTGATACGGTGTCTCTGGAGATACACAATTCATTTTCATGAGGGCTCCCAGGAGACAGCAATAACACGAGTCTGTGCAGTTGCATACATCATTATAACAAAAAACATAATGCAGGACACTTAGTCTGAAGCTGCAGACAAGAACACAGAGCAGTCACCATCTCAGTATGTTAGCTTAAGGCAACAATTTCAGGGAAAGTTCAGTCCTCTTTTTTCAGTCATTCACAGTTCAAGTTTGTCAGTTCTTTTCTTTACCATCTCTCCTATGTTAACCATCTCTCCAAGGTCTTTCCATCCCTGTAGACAAGCTTTGGCAGAGCTGAGGTTTCTTTTGGGGGGTTGGGACAGTTTTTTTAGAGTATTTATGCTACACATTTACTAGGAGGATGCTAAATAAGTAAGAATGAGAACCTTTGTACTGACAGTTAATTAAGCTTTAGTTTTAAAGATTTTTACCAGAATGAAAACACTACAAAATATATTAACTTAAAATCCTTCCTGTTTTAATTGCTGAAAGTGTCATATTGGAAATGATCCAGGCTTCACACACAATTAAGGAACAGTAGAGTCCTGAATTTCTAAGCACGATTATAATAGGAAGTAGACCCCAATGTAATATATTTTAAAATTCCTATCATTGTTTTTAATGAAATTATTTGTTTGGAATAAAGAATTTTAAAACTTTATTTTGTGGGCAGGTCTTTAACAATAAATCTCTGAACTGAGACAAATAAGAATGGTTTTGGTGAACTGTAAATTTAATGCTTCCTAGCTAATGAAGAACAACTATTTTTGAGATGAAGAAACACCACAGTTTGCCACTATTTTTCTGTTATTTTTTCGAAGTTATATATGAGACAGACTGTAAAATAACACAGTTTACGGGGTCCATCCTGGGTGGTTTTTTTTTGTTTTGTTGGGGTTTTTTGTTGTTGTTTTGAATTTTTTTGTTTGTTTTGGTTTTTTGTTTTGTTTTTCTGTGGATGACCTCTGGGGGAGAAACAAAGTTCTATATGATAAATCTTGATTTGTTTGTATTTTCTGCACTTACTTATGTTTACTCCTTTATAAGGCAAGACTTTTCCACCTCTCCCACCATTCCCACTGTTTTTATAAAGGGAAATTTAGTAGTAATTTCAAATACATTTAAAATGTGCCATTCTTAGAAAACTCATTGCATTTATATATCCTTTTTTAACTTATTATGCACTGTTTATAGTTTTATGAACTGCTCCTCAGCATTTCCCAAGATGCAAACAAAAGGAAGAAAAATAATACTTGAATGGATAAACTGCAGCCTTATTATTTTGTGAGGTACTGCTTAATTTGAATGTACATCTGAAGTATTACAATGACTAATGAATTTAAACAGCTCATATGTAAATATAAGAATCTGTAGGAGGAAATTGAATACCTCAAGGCAAATACTGATTTCTAGCAAGAACTGGGAAAGAATGCAGAAAGACAAGGAAACCATGGAAGAAGAGTATATAGTTAGAAACAAATGTGAGACCCAGAATGTCTGGATTCCGTCCCTGCCATTAGTTTAACTTCACACAACATTTACCTGTGAGAAATTCCTATTAAATCACTTTTTTATTTAAAAAAGGTAATAATATATCTTGTATAAATCTGCTCTGAGAAGCATCATGCTTTTATAAGAGACCAGTGATTTGGTCTTTGTAGGTGTTGAGAGGAGATTGCATGGATATGGAAAAAACAAAGCTGATAATACTAAATGTCTTAACAATGTATTTCTTCAGTGAAAATACCACACACAGGTTATTTTTCTAACTCCTGCCTAGCTGCAAAGACTTTCTTTATTTCCATATAAGCCACTGTCCTAAACAGAGTAATACTAAAGAAAAATGCATCCTTTCTGTACTTAGAGAGATTGTACTTAGAGTAATACAGAAAAAAAGTATGGTTTGGCTTCTGGTACTTGGAATATGGATTTAAAACAAGCATAAAGGAAAAAAAAAATCTGCAGCCAAAAAACAGTTGATAAATTTCTTCCCAGTGCAGTATTTTCCCATCAGATTTCTAATTTCTTGTTTGATAATTCTTTGGAGATTTTGAATTTGTTCTGTTGGGTTCCCATGAAACTTAGCAACAAAATTAATTTCATTGTGTTTCTGTTTATGGAATTTGTAATTGCTTTATGATACTTAGACAAAGCAAATTTTAGAAGACAGTTTTTTATAGATATACTTGCATGTTTTGAGTCTCTTGATTGACTTTGATATCTTCAGATAACGGAACAAATAGTTACCCTAGGGTTACTATTTCTCCTAGGTTGAAGAGTTATTTTATTTCTTTCAATGTACTTTGCTCTAAGTGCTACATCACTTACCATACACTGTTTATTATTGTAGTATAAAAGGTTACATTTTCCATTTGGAAGCTGAGAAAATAATGTCACTGGAAATTTAGAAGCTTTTATAGAATCTAAACAATACCTGAACTTTCTGAAAGGATAATTTTGTGAGATTCTATTTAGATACTGGTTGGAATTTATGTAAAGCAGAGGATGTAAAACTGCACATTTTGACTGGGAGTTCCTATCAATGTGCTCTAATACTGACTCAGAATCCTTAAAGCCCATTTTGGGGCTTTATTTTGAAATCCATCTTAACACTGGTATTTTTCACTGTGCTGGATATCTGTGCTGTGTACAGAAGATTAAAAATTAATGTGAAATTAATTAGTGGTCACTACCTTTCTGTGACACTGAACCAGTGATTTTATTTTACTGTCAGACCGGGCCGGTGATCTGCAGGTAAATGCCAAAAGGACTGTCCTGAATCATCTGGGTTTTAATAATGTGAATGTTTTGATAGCTCGTAAGAGTCATGCAAATTCTTAAGGTACTTTAATAAAAATTCTGAAAACATTTTTAAAGGAAGTTTTATAAAGGCATTTTATTTACAATGAGAGTCTCTGTTTGACTGGTCAGTGCAGCTGTGAGTGTAATGAAAGGCCAGAAACCTGAAAATTGCTGAGTTTAGTGATGAGTAAGTGTCTTTCTTTTCTTTCCCTATTAAACAGAAAATGGTCGGCTCTGGATCTCTATTGTGAAGACCTCAGAAGAAATATCAATTTTTTCCAGTCAGCTTTTCATAATGTAAATATAATCTGAGCTTTCCCAAATGGGCAGCTAAACCATGGACAAGCAGAAAAACCCTTTTTGGACTGTATTTCTGAACTAGGCTTCACCTTCTGTCTTGGGAATTTATTAAAAGGATTACAGCTGAAAACAAAACAAAACAGAAAACCAACAAACAAACACAAAAAAAAAAAAAAAAAAGGCAAGAGAAAGAAAATCTTGAACAGGAAGCTTATCCTACAATGAGAATTACAAGCACGTCTTGTATCTGTCCAGTCCTAGTTTGTCTCTGTTTTGTGCAGAGGTGTTATGGAGCTGCTCACCATGGCTCCATCAAGGTGACTAGAAATCAAACCAAACACATGGAAGGTGAAACAGAAGTGCATCATCGTCCCAAACGTGGATGGGTGTGGAATCAGTTCTTTGTTTTAGAAGAACACATGGGACCAGATCCTCAATATGTAGGAAAGGTAAGGTCATTGTCTTCCTTTTGTTTTGTTTTTTTTTTTTCCTGTCCCCTGAAATGTAGCACGAACTGAGTAAACTGAGGTATCTCCTTAGATGAAACCTCCTTTCTAAAGGACTTTTGGGATTGCTATAGTGTACAGTGTAGCAGGCAGTTGTTTGTCCTGATTACATGAAAAAAAAAAAAATTAAAACATGGAAAAATAGCATTTCTTTTGAGCTCACCTAAACAATGCATAAGTACAGCTGATCCTCCCACATCAGATTCTGGAATCCCAAATTCATGTTGCCTAAATATGTCACTGCTAAAGACTTTTCCAGACTATTTCAGAATGAGATTCATCTCTGCTTCAGGAAATATCATAAATATAGTCTAGGCTCCACAGCACATTCATTCCATTCTGAGGACAGGGTGGAAAAGGACTCCTCCAAAGGGAAATTCTCTCTGATTTTCTTCATAAAAAGCAGCAGGAGGTGTGTTACTTACTTGTTACAGTTCCTCAGAAGAATGTGAGAACAAAAAAGCCTGCATTTATATTTTGATATAAATAGTGAGCTTCATGTATGAACATGAAGTTCATACTCATGCAGTTGTAAGTTTATTAACTGAAGTCTATTTTATGTGTAACATTGATTGTATAGATGGAGCTTTTCTTCCCTTGAATTCTGTCTTTCAGCATTATGATAGAATTTTTTATTACATGATCTAGATGAATCTCAATGTCCTTAATAAAAATGGAGAAAGACTTTGAATATGAGGGGTGAAGAAAGATGGTCAATGGGAATGAAGGCATGGAGAAGGAATTATTTCAATTTAGGTTGCCTACAAGTTGAGAATCCTGAAAATTTTATCTTAGACTATGAAAAATATCCAAGAAAACCATATGAAATCACTGATGTCTGTAAGCAAGGGCTTTAATCTGAGCAGTATCATCTGAACTAAAAATAAGAAGTGGAGCATCTGTGTTTAAGATAGTGTTAACAAAAAGACCAAAAAAAGAGAAATATTTAGTTACGCCAACCTCAGTAAAATACCAACTATTTCAGCGTACTGAAAATTGTTGAGATTTGTGCTGGGGAAGGACCTTTCTGAATGTAGATACTGTGTTGCATTGAAAAAGAAGGATTTATAATGGGGAAGGGGATAAGGAGATGGGTGTCCAGACCTATCTTGGACTGGTTAACAACTTCTTGAATTAATTTTGAATAGGAGAAACATTTTACAAACAAGTTCCTCATGCAGATCTATGCAGGAGAATCAAAACGGTGTCTGGAAAGAGCTAGGTGGTTTGAATAAGATTTGGATAGAGAGATAGAAAGAAAGAACCACAATGTGATAAGGTTCTTGAGAGTTTCATGAATTTCTTTTATACACTGCTGGTTTGTCAGGTGTAAATGACAGAGGAAGAGAAAGATCTGGTCACCAGAGCAATTATTGCCTCTACTGTCATACCTTAAAGGAGGTAAATATGATAGCAAGCTATAAAAGACAAGATAATGAAAATAGTGGTATTGAAGCCATCATGAAAAAGAACATTAACCTATATGCTTGTTTTATTACTCCCTCATACAATAGTGGAGAGAATGTTTTATTCTATAAATAGACTTCAGAAGGAACCAAAAAGGAAAGAGCTATTTAAGTTGATTCAGCTTTTATGTCGGAAAATGAGTTTTGGTAGCCACGAGTTAATTTAGAGTAGAAATAATAAAATGAGTGAGATTCCAAAAGAGTCTAATAGTGGAGTGGAAACAAAAATCTGAAGGGGGTTACAAGTAAAGCATGCTTGACTTCGTGAAAGTCTTTACAAATATGATTGCATGAAAGAACAGAAGCCTGGATTCAGTGAGCTAAAGAATGGTCCCTTTCAATTCCTGTGATAGCATTATATATTTCCTTTCATCCTCTGACCACTCTATTCATGCTATATTTACGGAGATCAATGAACAGGATTTCTTTTAATCCTTTGTGGTCAGAATGGGACTACATGTCTTGTTTGAGGGCATTTCTTCCTCTCTACTTAACATTTTTTTTCTACCCTTTTCCTCTAAAAATTCCCTGTGGTGTTCGTAATTTTCTACTCCTATTACTTCACAACATTAGAAAACTCATCTTTGCAGAAGCTCTGTGGGACTTAAAAGCATCTGTACTTTATGTCCCGCTTGTAGGTATGGTTCCGATGACCTGATTTGCTGCAAAGGTTATTCATATTACCTCAGGCTTTTATTTTTAATAAAGGAAAAAAAAAAATCCTGGCTGAGACTGACATAATACTAGTGATCAACAAAATTTCAGTAGTGGTCATTGTACATGAGTTCCTTTTCATTTTGAAAAACAGATGACTTACTGATGTTTTGTTTAATTGTACACATCTCATCAAGAACTCATTCTGTGTGCCTTTAATATGACAACAGCTTTTTGTGCAAAGCCCTTCACTTCATGAAGGAAGGCTATGTGAACAGTGCCCTTTAATTCCAAGCTTCTGTTTGGTGGCAGCATGTTATCAATTCTGTCAATTATTAATTCTGTAGACTACTCTCCCTCACCAGTGAGAGTTTTGCCATTTGAGATCTGTCCTTTCACATTTTTCACATCCAATTTAGGATAAAAATCACAGAAAACAGAGTCTTTATGTACAATGCCATTGTAATGATTACAGTAATTGTCATGGAAATGCACACTGAGGACAAGAATAGGGTAGACCTGCATGATATTGGTATGGTTTCTCATTTTTACCTTGAAATGACTGTCAAGAGGATGGATTAATTTACTGCTATCATCTGTTACACAACAAGTATTAGGACAACAAGTCATCATTATAGTTTAATATCAAGCATATCCCCATTCCTCAGTAATGATTTCATTTCTCTAAGAAAATTCAATTGGGAGACTGGAAATCTGTATAAAATTAATCTGTATTAGCCATATGCAGAAGGTTTTTATAGGAACATGGCAAAACACAGATCTTGGAAAAGTGAGGTTGTGGAAGAAATGAGAAATTCTAGAAATGATCCTTTTGTAGACCTTAAGTATTTTCTTTGGTTCTGGAATTACTGATCTTGAGGTTGCACTTGGGGTAAGTCTTCAATATTTTCGGGTATATTTTCCTGAACAAACAACTCCAGAAATAGTATTGTATTTAAAAAGGTATCTTTAGAGAATTTTAAACCACAGGGACTGCTTTTTCTAAACTAATGAATTATTTGGGGAGGATTTATTGAAAACTTCCCAGTGATCAGTAGAATCTAACAATTCTAGTTCTAACAGACTGCTCTGTGTGTGTGTGTGCGCGCGCGTGGGTGCGCGTGTGTGTGTGTGCAATATAGAAGTCATGGAAATTTGATTAAGCAGGAGCAAATATCTTTGTCTCAAATAAGTAGCTTGAATCCATGGAACTGAGCTTTCAGCTCCATGGCTTTTGTGTCTCTGATGAAAACAGCTGTGAACTCTGGAAGGGGCAGGACAAGTGAATGTACATTGGCCCAGTGAGGAATTGGGTACCAATTGCAAAAGCCCAAAGAAATGGGGATTCTCCTGAGTAAATCTAGAAAAAATTGTGCTGCATGGCTGCAAGTTTTAACATTTCTCAGTTGCTATGGCTAACATGCTTTGCATCTCACTTTCATTTTCTGCATGTTCCCAGATTAGATAGTTCAAGTGTTAGGACATGGAAAACAAATAACAAGTAAATAATTTTGGGAAAGAAGAATAACAGAGTATGTGTTTCACTTTGTAACATTAATAATTTCGAAGCTTCACACCTCTTTCTCCAGAACGTGTGTTGTTCTGATATTATTAAAAAAATCAGTTGCAATGGAAGCAGATTATACCTACATACTCGTTGTCCTTAGTCTGGAGAAAGAAGGGAATGTGCAGTGCCAATGGGAAGATCAGTGTTGATTTGAGCCTTAGTGGCTCATGTTATTAGAGGAAATAGCAAGAGAAAACTCATGAACAAGACTGACACTTGATTTCTCTGTGGTCCTGTTTGATCTCTGAAGTACTGAATGTGTACCTCTTAATCCACTTCAGTTGTCCTCTGATGGGTAAATAGAAATGGATTTACAGGTATACTGCTCTGTGTTGTTTTTCAACTGTATTTTCCTTGCAAAATATGGTGAATAAGGGGAGTGACACTTTCTTACATTTTAACCAGTGACTGAAAAAAACTTTTAGATTTATGTTGATAGGGGAGATAAAGAAGTATGGAACAGTTGGAAATTAGTGTGAATACAGGCGAAGGAAGAGGAAAGTAAGAGCTTTTAAAATGTCCTGAAATTGTAGTGAAAGCTAGATGAGAGAAGAAATCCCAGGTGTTATATTAGATTTTCAAGGTAGTGATTCTATTAATTTGTTATTTCACTCTTGAAAAAGAAAGTGCAGCTTAAAAAACTTGTCATTCAACTGTTTTACAAAGTAACATGGTGACATGTCATTGCAGTAAATTAGTTCTAATACAGAAGAGTGAATGTAATCTTACCTGATCATACCAAGGCAATCTCACATCTCAGATTTAATGACAGTAAGGGGAAAATATGTATATTTCAGAGTAAGTGCTAAGGAAAACACAGAAGTGAAGTTTTACAATTAAAATACCTGTATTCAGTGTTAGAAGTTTACATAAAAGAGATGTTTCAGCATTTTAAACATAAGCAAATTTTCCAAAATTTATTCTGATTAAATAGTGTTTGTCTTTTATGATAAAGAAAAGTGTAAATGTTATAATCTAAAGAACTTGCACAGTTCTTTAGCCATCTTCATGCCTTTGTATGAAGGCATGCAAGTGACATTATCATAAGTCTAGGATAACGTGAATTTTCTAGCTTTTAGGTTGCTAGTTTCACAAATAGTGGATTTAGATAAAAATAACTTTCCCCTATAGCTAGCAAAAACTTAATCGCAAAACAACTTAAATATGCAAGCACAGATTTTGCTGTTCTTTCGTGGACTTTAGTTGCTTCTTCAAATTTTTATGCTAGAATAGACCTATGTAGAAAATAAAATAAAGGAAGAGGAATTCTGTCTTGGTAGGCTTTAAAGTCATATGCTTAATGTGTCTAGTGGGAAAAAGATTAACTTTTTAGTTCTTCCAGGGGTCTTACAAAAAAGGGTGACCAATAATGAAGGGAAGTGGTGGTGTCAGCATCTGTGGAGGTATTCATGGAGAGGCTGGATGTGGCACTTAGTGCCATGGTATAGCTGATGTGGCAGTGTTAGCTCACAGGCTGGACTTGATGTTCTCAGAGATCCTAATCAGCCTCAATGATTCTGTGAATGTAATTCTGTGAATACACTTAATATTTGACCAAAGAGTTTAGCATAAAAGAATTAATTCAATTTAAGATTCAAATGTCTCCAGTGTCTTCCAGAGGACCTCTCAGCAAATCCATGAAAGACTGAGATTACAGGTATTTGCACTGAAAAAGCAGATGTTTCTATTTTTAATAGATCCCTTTTAATTAAAAAAATATTCCCTGTTACATTTTCTCCATAGGTCAATAGCCTCAGATTTTATAGTACTTTTTATTTACTTGAGTCTTTGTGTTTTTCTCCTCTCTGATTACTCAAAATCATCTTTTTTCCTGTTACAACATTTTTCATTGCATTAGGTCACTAACCTCAGATTTTACAGTACTTTTTATCTTTTTAAATTGTTTTTCCATCTTTGTGCTTTTCTGCTCTGTGATTACTCAGATCCTAATTCTTGTCACCCTTACAGCTGCTAAATAAGGTTTTGATTCAGTGACACTGAAGCTGATGGAAAGCCTACACTGGTCATACTGGACACTGTCTATTTCTTTACTCTTCTGTTTCACATTGTTGCTCAGGGAGCAACCTTACCAAGAAACAGTAAATGTGCCCTCTCCATCTTAACTGCTGTAATGAAATCTGAGGTTGATATTGTGCAAAATTGTATGGTCCTATTATCATGTTAGCCATCTTATTTTCTACTGTATTTTTACAAAGCTAACTCAAGCCTGCTTGCCAGCCCCAAAGGTTCTCAAAATAAAAATGTACACTTGTCTACTTGCTTTTCTTGAATTCTGTTGGCCCCCTTTGCCTCAGTCATGCTGATGGTAACCCCATCTTTCTTAATCAGCTGTTAGTTACTCTTTTCTCTTTGAAAGGCTGAGGACACATTACTCAAATTCCACAAGTCATAGAACCATAGGTCTGGGTTGGAAGGGACCTTAAAACTCACCTAGTTCCAACCCCCCTGCATGGGCAGGGACACCTCCCACTAGGTCAGGTTGCTCCAAGCCCCATCCAGCCTGGCCTTGAACACTTCCAGGGAGGGGGCAGCCACAACCTTGGGTAACCTGTTCCAGTGTCTCACCACCCTCCCACTAAATAATTTCTTACTAGTTTCTTATCTAATTCTACCCTCTTCCAGTTTAAAGCCCTTATCCCCTGTCCTATTGCTACATACCCTACTAAATGTCTATCCCCTGCTTTCTTGTAGATCCCCTTTATATACTGAAAGGCTGCTATAAGATCTCCCCTGAGCCTTCTCTTCTCCAGGCTGAACAACCCCAACTCTCTCAGCCTATTTTCATAGGAGAGGTGCTCCAGCCCTCTGATCAACTTCATTGCCCTCCTCTGGGCCTCCTAGCTCCAAAAGCTTCATGTCCTTCCTGTGTTGGGGGCTCCAGAACTGTCCAGTCTAAGAAGATCAGAGTTGACGGGGAGAATCATTTCTCTTGACCATGCTTCTTCTGATGCAGCTCAGGATACAGCTGGCTCTCTGGGCTGCAAGTAGACATTGCTGGCTTGTGTTGAGCTTCTGATCAACAAACACCCCCAATCCTTCTCCTCAGGACAGTTCTCAATCCACTGTCTTCCCAGCCTGTATTTGTGCATGAGACTGCCCTGACACATGGGCATGACCTGGCACTTGGCCTTGTTGAACTTCTTGAGGTTGGCATGGGCCTACCTCTCAAGCCTGTGAAGGTCCCTCTGGATGGCATCCCTTCCTTCTGGCATGTTGGCCACACCATATGGCTTGTTGTCATCAGTGAACCTGCTGGGGGGGCAGGTTCATCTCTGACAAAGATGTTAAGCAGCACTGGCTGCTGTGCCAGCCCCTGAGCAACACCACTCATCACTGTTCTCCATTTGGACACCAAGCTGTTGACCACTACTCTCTGAGTGTGACAATGCAGTCATTGACTCATTCAGCAAGTGGTCCATCCATTAAATCCATATATTTCCAATTTAGACACCAGGATGTCATGCAGGACAGTGTCAAATGCTTTGCACAGGTCCAGGTAGATGATGTCATTCGCTCTCCCCTTGTCCACCACCAGAAAAGGCCACTAAATTTCTCAGGCATGACTTGCCCTTAGTGAAGGTTGCTACCAACCACCCCCACGTTTTCCTTAGCAGAACCTTCAGGAGGTTCTGCTCCATTATCTTGCCAGGCACAGGGATGAGATGGACTAGCCTGTAGTTCCATGGATCTTTCTTTTCCTTTTTGAAAATAAGTGTTATGTTTCCATTTTTCCAGTCAGCAGGAACTTCACCAGGCTGCCATGACTTTTCAACTATGATGGAAAGAGGCTTTGCAATTTCATCCACCAGTTGCCTATGGATCTGTGGATGGATCTTATCAGATCCCATGGACTTGTGCATTTCAAGTGCTTTAGATGGTCTCAAACCTGCTCTCCTCCACCAGTGGATGGATCTTCCTTCCTTCTTCCTCCAGTCCCTTCTTTTGCCTCCTTTAGCCTGGGTTATGTGGCCAGAGCCCTTGGTGAAGACTGAGAAAAAAACCAAGTAATTGAGTACTTCAGGCTCCTCCATATCCCAAATATGGAACCAGGACACACACCAGGTGTCCTGGTTCCTTCTGGAGTGGGCCTGCCTCTTTCCTAGTCTTCCTTTCACCACTGATGTTTATGTAGAAGCTTTTTTCATTACCTTTGATGTCCCCAGCCAGATATAATTCTCTCTGGGCTTTAGCCTTCCTAGCCTGATCTCTGGCTGCTTGGACAATTTCTTTGTTCCTTGTACCTTTAGGTTTTATTTGTTATTTATAAATGGAATTTCTAAACATTCAAAGGTTATTTGGAGAAAAATCAAACTCAAGAGAAGAGAGTGTTTTCATCAGCCTGATCAATCTGACCTTCTGCTGGCGAGTACAGCTATATGTAAAGTTGCCTCAAAGCACAGAACTTCCATTACAGTTCTTTGGCTGAAAATGGCTAAACACAGACTGACAAGGGCCTTTTGGCTCAAAAGGGAAAACAAACAGAAAAGCGAAAACATATTGAAGTTCAATTCTACTCTAAAGATACAGGATAAAGTGTTTACATAGCTGAACTTCAGTTAAACCAATGTGGAATTGCACCAGGAAGAAAATCGTTGTTTTATGTAAAAACATCAACATTGAGTCTGATATGTCAAAGTAATAACTGCTTTTGTGAGGTGTTTTTTGTTTGGTGGGTTTTCTTTTTTTTTTTTTTTTTTTTTTTTTCTTTTTTTTTTTTTCTTTTTTTTTCTGTTTGTTTATTTGTCTGTTCGTTTTGGTTTTGTAGGGAAAGATGGCCTTGTTCCTACTGAGCCTTGCTGCTTTCTCTATTCAGTTTTTCATTTTGGTCATGTATCGGTTTCACATGGCAAAACGCTGAGCCCCTGAAGCCAGCAGCCGGTTCGAGCTCCGTGGTTCCAGCGCTGCCCCGCATCGGGTTCCAGGCGGCTGCAAGGGCCCCAGCGCAGAGCTGAGCCCCTCAGCCACGGGCGGGCGCCTCGGGGAAAGCCTGGGTCAGAAAGGGCAAAACGCTGCCCGGCAGCCAGGGCTGAGGGAATAAATAATTTATTATTTATAATAATAATAATGGGAAGAAACAGCCCTGCGAGCCCCGAGGCTCCGGAGAGCAGGAGAAGGGCAGGAGGGGCTCCGGGCGCCCCAGCAGAGATGCCCCTGCGGTCCCGGGAGAGAGAGACCCCGGTGGGGCGGGGGTTTCCCTGCAGCCCCTGGGAAGGCCCCGGGATGGAGCAGGGGAAAGTCTGAGGAAGAGGAAGGAGAGACAGAGAGGAGGGGCTGGGGGCTGACTGAAGCCACCATTGTTCATCGTCCTCTGGCTCTAGAGGGACAGGGGTAGAGGAGTCGGGAGTAAAAGAGTGAAGGTGAGCCTGGGAGAAAGGAGGGAGGAGGGTGTTGGGTAAGGCATGATAAATATTTGTTTTTTTTTTTTCACATGTGAAATGAAAAAAAAACCCCAAAACTGAAATGCTTAAATTGTATTTCTTTGTGTTCTAGAACACTTTCACATTTTTTAATTACAATGAAAAATTTGGCAGTCAATAAGAAATAAAGCGGGAGATGTGAGGTTTACATATGAAACTTCTCCCTTGTTTCTTATCACATAACTTGCACACTATGAGACTAAAGTAACAAAGTTTAAACACCTTTTAAAATATTTAATTTCTAAAATGCATAGTGATTTGTTTTGTTTTGTTTTTTCCTCCCTCCAGTTGTAGTGGAAGATATTAGCCTGTAGATACATGAACGTAGTATTCCAGATTTTCTTGTGGGTAAAGGCTGAAATGGCTGAAATATGGGCATTGTACTGTTGCCTATGACGTTAACTACAGTTTGTGGGAAAGTCATTAGTGGCTCCAATGTAGTGCATTGTTCAGGAATTGAATTAGTTGATTATTTGTTTCTTTCCAATTTTAACTTCAGGGAGTAGATATTTGGGACTTCTGGAAAATCAGATCTCACTGAGGAATCTTCATGAAGTAACCTCAAATTAGTAATGGCTAGACTTCTCTTTCTCTGGTATCTTATTAAAAAAAAAAAAAAGCTTTTAGTTGTAGCTGCCTTCTTAACTTACGCAGCTGATAACCTTTACCTAGAACTGTTCTGTCTTTCATCTATTATATATAATTTTCCCCTTAGTGAAGCCTCTGAAGAAAGCAATATTTTTATTAAAGAGACAGTGTGGTGTTCCTCAAATATAATGACTTCTCTGACTTCACTGTGCATGGTGATAGTTACTGCAGTGGTTAACAATAGCAGAAAGAATGCATATCACCTAATTAAGAAGCAGATAGGAATAGTCCCAGCTGGAAACCAAAAAGTTGAGAAATGTTATGGATACTTTCAAAAAAAGAGACATATTATTGAGTTGTAGTACACAGTAACCTTAGCATGGCTACTTTTTCATCTGCTTCTATGTAGCTTTTGGAGAAGAGGCATCAATTTACTGTGTATTGTTACATATCTGAGAAATGCAATCAGTGAGGTCCTGCAGTAATATAAGTAATTCTTATCTCTGAAACTACTATTTCAGCATAACTTAAGTAGTTCACAAGGCTTGTACTGACCACTTACACAGGGAACAGATGTTCTTCTACATGTCTTGAAAGTGTTGTAGCCTATATTATATTAGCACTTATTTGTGTTGAATGGGCAAACAATGTTTTTCTCTGGCAGCCTTTTGTAGCAAAGCATAGTGGAAAAAAAATCCCTGGGTGGAAATGTGATACAAATACCAAACCATACATCTACAAAGGCAAAATGTAGAAGTTTTCCTTCTCTCTCAATTGACACTTTTGTAACTTAATTTTTCTTCAGAATTACTAAAACTATTTCTGGTATCTAAAAATGAATATTCAGCTGTAGATGCAATATTGGGTTACTGAAGTGGCATTATTTAAATGATAATACTTTTCCTACAAGAAAAAAAAAAATCTGAAATATTCCAGTCTATTGAGAACCAGGTAAGTGCAGAAAAGAAATCTCTTCAATAGGATCATTTATAGATGGGACAGTAAGAGTCCTCCAGTTTTTCAACCATTTTTTTGCCTTGAATAATCTCCATTTGAAGTACTCCACATTTCTCATGATACTTCCTTCTCCTGATTTGCTTCCAGTCAGTAGTTACTGTGTTTTCTCTACACCTGCATCTCTCACAGCCCAATTAGTAATGCTCTTAAAGAACTAGAGATAAACCTGTAAGAGTTGTTGAACTTCTGCAGAAATGCTTTCTCCTCTTCATTATTCAACTGGTTTTCCTTTATGTGTTTAAATTTCACTGTAGGATAGCAGTTGCCAGTTGCCAGAAATTTGTGATTGTATTTGGTATATCTAATCTTTCTTTGTGATGGTGAAACCTGTGATTCTGAAAGAGCACCCTGCTCTCTGACCTCATGTGGATCCGTTGGAGAGTAAAAGATGATTTAATCTTCATGTTACCCTAGCCCTATGTGGCAGATGATGAAAGATCATACTGTTGTCTGAACTGAATCATGTATGAATGTGGGCACTAGAATCTGAATGAAAGCTGATTGATGCACTTTTCTTCAAACTTTTCTCATTGTGAGACATATTAGGAAGATAATGTACATTTCAAGACTGCATATTACTTAGTATGTTTCAGTTACATGAACTGCTAATGGGAAGCAAGATAGAAAAAAAATATGAATGATTTTGGTTTGTATTGCCTGGAATCTAGAGTCCCAAGATTATTGAAATATTAGTTAATTCACTTTCACAGCAGGCTTCTGAAACTGAGTTTTATGAAGAATTCAGCCGAGGAATTGGAAAGTAAACTGGCTTCCCAAAGATCATATAACAAGAGTTCCATTATTAACATTAACAAAATAAATAAATATTTAAAGAAAAAATAATTCAGACTTTATTTCTCCGTTTTGATTCAGTTGATTTGCATCTTTCCAGGCCTCTTGCTATAACCTAGAACCTCTGAGTACCCATGGAGAGGCAGTTCTCAGTTTTTCTGGCTCTTGGCACCACAACAGGCAATGCTTTTGTAAAGGTGCAAACTTGTTACCAGTATCTACTCAATCATGGCTGAATACATAATCCAAGAACACAAAATAAGGGAATTAATAAGCAGTGTTGTACTCTGAATTGTTCGTCACTCCACTGAAGCCCATAATTAACAGGTAGTCCTGAAGTGTAAAAGAAGGCTCTGCACCTACAATTTCCTTGTTTTCTTCTTCTATGTGCCGGTATTGTGCAGAGAGTTGTCCTAGACCCAAGAGAAATCTGTATCTCTACTGTCTCAATTTAGCAGGACATAAGCACTAAATTGCTGGACATCTGCAGCCTACTAGACAGTAGGGGCTAATTTTTATATTAATATAATTAATAACACCTAATGTCATATTTAATTAACATATTAATATTAACATATTAAAGTGTTTTCTGTGGTTAGATTGTGTTTCTGGACAATTCATGGTAGCAAACCATGCTAATGTGTCAATGTGAATTTCACAGACTGGCTTCTCAGTTCATGCAAATGACAAATCATTGGATTTGTTCTGTAAGTTGTATTTTAAGATCTTTCCGCATTCGTAGAGAATCTAGAAGAATTGTATACCTCATAATTGTATGCTGAGGTCTGTGCCCTTGTTGCTGTTTATTTCATGCGCTCTCTGAAGAGTTTCAGAAACTAGTTACAAGATTAGCCTGGGGTTTTGTCTCTCTTCCAGAGGAGTGATCATGAATCAGCTTCATATAGTAAGATGTTTTAGGAATTACATGTGGAACTTGATTATCTTCTTTCAGTCACTGGAAAAATATCACGAGTGAAGAAAAACTATGAGAAATACTGAACACAGGTTACAGTAGCAAGAGACAGTTCAGGTATCGAAAAAACTTTAATAGTGAATTTATTTTCTTGACAAGGAAGGAAATTGAGCACCAGAGATAGTTGTTTGTATATATGTATGAACCTCCAGACGAAGAAGTCCAGTTCAAAGCAAAATTGGACTGTGTGACTGGGAAATAAAATGTGTTGTAGGAAAAAGGTGTCTTAGAAATGTGCAACAACACCAGTGTTATATTTTGTATATCTTTCACTTTCTTTTTATATCTTCCTTTGTCAAAGATGTCAAGAATATTTTTGACTCAGATTTTCATATGGCATTTTTTACATTGGATCTGAATATTGCTTCTGTAGAGTTACTTTATTCTCTATGCTAACATCTTTGAATTGGGTATGCTTACAATTTTTTTTCCTGTTAACTTTCACTAATACTTAAAATAGGTTAAGCTGGCTATTAATTTTTTTCTTGACAAGTAGGGAAGAGGTTGTTCTGCCGTGGGTAACTGGAGAGTGTTCTGAGGGCAGGGTGGCAGTGTGGGTAGACAGCATCTCAAGTCAGGAGGTGGAACAGCATTGCTGCAGGGTGCCCCCTTTGTGAGTTTTTCACCTGCTCCAGGATGCTGCTGGGTCTCAGTCTCCTGTGAGGAGCAGTGCAAGTGTTGCATTCTTTTATAGCTCAGGACAGCAAGAGTGACCACACATGGTACAGTTGTGAGTCATTAACCAAAATAGGGAGAAACTAAGAAGAAGTATGTGTGAGAGAATTTGATGAGATAGGATTGACAGTCAGAGCTGGAAGCACGAATGTGAAAGGAGGGTAAAGCTTCAAATTGAATCAAAGCTTTGAAAAGATCTGGCTTCACCATTCCTTTACCCTTAAACACCAGCTGTAATTACGAACTTGAATGAATGATCCTGACTTAAATTACACTGTAAGTCCCTTGACATCTTCAAATTGTCAGAAAAGTGAAAAGGAGAATTACTTAAATAAGAATCATTCGTTATATTTTCAGTAGTATCTATGATTTGAGTAATCCTACATTGCATTTCACAGTTTTGATACTGCTATTTTAAAAATAACACAAATACTGCTTCTAGGGTTTCCATCAGTGTTCAGGTATTAGCTTTGTTCCTGTCTGTCCTGCCTGATAGCTGCAAAAGGCAACGAGGAAGCTTTTGTCATTCGTGGCTAAAAAATGATACAAAATGGACTACTCTAAATGCAGGGATCCCCAAACATTTGGGGAGGTCTCCCTACACTGTTGGAATGGTGAGCAAGAGATAAAAGGACATGAATAATGAATATGTATGCTTCTGAGTTCTAAATATGTTCTTTTCTTAAAATGTTCCTCCATAATTAAGCCTAACTTTGAACACTGGAATCTCATTTCTTCATAGTATTGAACTAGTTTACTTATGCTTAATTAAGGCAAGATTTTTGATTATAAGGAGGTGATTTATATGTGAAATAGCTAAAATGCTTATTTAAAAGGTCATAGAATTTTAGGTCAGGAAGAAACCTCCAGACAGCATCCAGTCCACAAGCATAGCCCACTATAAGCCCAGCTATGACTAAAACTTTGACAAAAGGTTGTTGTCTCATCTGTCTCGTTTAATCAGCACTCTTTTGCATCATTTCATTTGTTCCTTCATTCATTCTCTCTTCCACTTACATATATTAACTTTTTTTTCCCCCAATATGATTGTTTGCAGGGGAGAGTTGCTTTTAAATTAAGTACTGAAAGTACATGAACAAGTTAGCTAGCAAAGTTCATCTAGCTTTAGCATGATTGTTAAGTACACAGTTATTAAGTGCTTAGGATATCAGAAGATGTCTCAAGAGTCACCAGTCTGCTAAGGCCTATGCTGCACATTCTAGACCCCATTTAATTGTTTTGTGGAGCCCCTAAGCCAATACAGCTTCTTAAGAAGCAGGTACCTCTACTATGCACAGGCTCCTTGGAGAACATGTACATAGACTATTACAGAGAAAGGTTATTTTGAATATTGGGTTAGTAGGTAGTATTTCTGATAATCATGTCCAACTACTGCACTAGCAGTTGGACAGTATTAACAAAAATGTGAATACTGTTATTACTGGAGAGGATTGTCCAGAATAGCATTTAGAAGAATATTTTTCTTGACCAGACCAGCTTGGCAAAAATCTTCCATTGGTTACTTAGTATATACTGGATCTGAAATGAAAAGATAGCTGAAAAATCTTTTGTTGGATGTATTCATGAACACTAAGCCATGTTTTCTGGTGGTCAGGTGTAGGTATGAAAAAAAAATGTTTGTTATAAGAAATTTGCTGGTGTGTTGCCAAGTAGTACTTTGCTTTTATTTCTCAGGCTTTCATTTTTTCAAGTGACATTTTAAAGACCAAATGAAATTTGAAAAATAAATATTTTAAATGAGGAAGAAAAAATTACAGAACTCACAATATATAGCATGATGTATTTCTGCAATGTAAGAAGTAAAATTACACAGAGGTAAAGCTATAACATTACTGACAATGGAAGACAAATGGAATATTAATTGAGCTTTCACAAGGCTTCAGATCCTTGAGAATTTTGCAAGCATGTATTCCCTTCAGATACTAATTTTCTGAATAACAGCATGGTACTGAAAACTTCACTTCCAGGGGAGAAATATATAGTGTGGAAACTAATACTTTACTGAATGTCTGTGTCCTTGGTGTCTTTCTGCAAAGCTGTTAACACAGCCATATCATGTGCTTTATGTTGACTGTCAGAAGCTTTCTTCACAATAGAAGATATATTGTAGAGTTGTGGAAATTGCCTTAATTTTCCATTCCAAAGAAAAGGCAAAAATGAGAGTTAATTATAGTAAAATATGTATATTTCTGAGCTGTCTTTCTCAACTTGATCAAGACTGCGTGTGCATGTAAATGAATATGCATCCTCTTTCACAGAATTACACGTGGATGTTTTAGGGGAGATGGGCAGGATGAGTTTTTAAATTGAAAATGCATTTATTACCTACCCATGGAGCTTTTGGGTAGGTCAGGCACACGTGGCCTTGAGGCAGTCTCCTGTCCTACTCTGTTAAGTTAAAGTAAGGTTTCAGCCCGCCCCACCTGGTGGGTACAGGGAGATTTAAGTTTTGCTAGGAGTCTCAGGCAAGGTTAAGCTTCTCTTAGTTGTTCTCTTTGAACAGTCCTGCTACATCTTCAGTTCTCTGTCTGGTACTCAGGACTAAAGGCCATTACTCCAGAAGTTTAAACCAAATACAACTGTATTTAAAATTAAGACTTTAAAGCTTGCCAAAAAACCACACAATGTTACTTTAAAAACAAGGGGTTACAACTAGCAGAATTTAGCAAAATTAGAAATGGTGTTAAACTTGTGTGCTGAGAATATGGTCAGAAACAGAGAGGGAGAGAGAGATAAAGAAAATAGAAAATATATCCTCAGTCTTGGATCCACCAATCTCAGTGTATTATTGAGGTCCATCCCAGGCATGTGCATCTGATGATTTGAGTCTGCCTCTTTTATGCTATCTGGCCTCTCCTTCCCTGGATGAGGCTAGGATTGCTTTGTGCAAACTCGGTGTTGGGTTCAAGAATATTCTGCACAAGAGCTGGTGGGAAATTGGGGTTCAGGTGGTCACTCAATTTCTTCCAGCAGAATTGACTGAGCAATAATCTTTATTTTCACTCATGCACTTTGTCCTTAAGCAGGAAAGTGATATTTTTAAAGGTGTTGCTCTGCCTCCACAGTGTTCCTCTTGGTGGCCACTTTCTCATTAAATAAGGAGTGTTCTGTTTATCAGGGTGGCAATTGGTTGAGGGACTTCATTTGTGCAAATACAGAGAACAGTGCCAGATGGCTCTTTGAATGAGGGCCCTAACCCTGCAAATACTGAGCACAGTGTCCAGTTTGTCAAGGTACCTTTTTTGAGACAATTATTCCTTTCAAGACTATATAGACAGATTGCTCCTTAACTTTGTATTATTTACTTCAATGAAAATTCCACATTGGCTACACTAATTGTAAATGCAAACAGTTTTGGTTTATGGTTTTAAGTCTATTTGAAAATTTCCTGTTTAATCATACAGGAGTGGTCAGGGAACAAATTGTTACCATTATTAATGAATATTTATCTCTATGTTGCAGTAAATGTACAGCTTTTTTTGCCATATGTTTGTATAATCCTCTGTTCACTGCAGAGTTTTGCATTTAATCATTGTCCCAAAATTCTCCATCTCATTCAAGTGTAAATGCAATTGGAGATGGGATTTTAAGAACTGTAGTGCATGTGAAGTGTAGAAACAGGTGAGTGTGATAAGGCTAGGATACACATGAGAACACAAGGTAAAGAGAGAGATCCAGAAAAATGTGAAGAGGCACAATGGCAGTTTTTGCAACTTAAAAGGAAACAAGATAGTCTGAAGAACTTGAGGAGAAAATTTGATCAGATGGGGATGTGGTATCCTGAGTTTATCAGTGGGGCTTCTGTCTTTTTGGAGTAAAGGTTCAATACACCAAACCACCTGCAGTTTCTGGGAGGGAAAAAACAGTAAATAAAGGGAATTCCACTCTGAAAACTCTGTCTAAACTCTTCACTTCAGAGCACTTCTCCCTTTGATCTCCCGTAACACCAATTACTCTGCAGCTCAGAATTCAGCTTGGTTTGAAGGTCACTGCTTCTACCCTGACCTTGCTTACACAGAAGCTGGGCCTGAGCAAGCAATTAATCCAACCTGGTGTGAATTGACACCCTGGAGACTTTTGCTTCTTAGTGCCTAAGTAGTGCACTATCTACATGATGTCTGCAGATGCTGCTGATAGCTGAAGGGTTATAATTTTTTAGCTCAATAGGTCTTTCTTCTCAGAATAGGACACATTAACTCCTTTTATTCCTTTTTTATTCCATTTGAATTTAGTTCTTGGCCTGGCTAGAGAGCAACTCTATTAATACCTGTATCTCAATATCTTGCCATTACTTCAATGGCATCTGAACAGTGGTATTTTGACATGGCAAAATATTTCATATATGATTGCCAACAAAGACATGTCAACATGATTTCTTTCCAGAAATACCACATACTTCAGAGACAGTAAACCAATTTAATGCTCGAAAACATAATCAAAGACTGAAATAATTTAGTACTCTTCTTCAGGTCATCTAACTGCAGATACAGGAGACTGTTCCACCATCGCTGCCCCATTTTATCCTCTCCCTCTTCAGTTCTGAAAATGAGGTCTGAAATTACAGTTTTCTGCCTTTGTAATGTTACCTAGTTTTATTTTAAGATTTATATCTTGTAGTGTATTATATATATTTATAAAGTATATAATATGTACATTATTTTTTATTGCTGAAACAATAATGGTTTTCCTTAGTTTTATCTGCCAGCTTTAATGGCTTGATCCAAACTCCACTGACATCAGTGGGATTCCCTTCATGTTCTAAATGTCTAAATTCAAAAGAAAGAAAAAATGTCAGTGAAAGTGATAAGCAGCCTTTCTGAATCCACTCCAAAGAAATAACTCCTCTACCTTATGTAAAACATAAGGACCTCTGGAATTCAGATCACAAGGGTATCTGTAAGGAAACACAGGGTTTTTTTCTTTAAAATGTACAACAACGTTATGCTTATATGCTGAACAAAGGTTCAGTGCTAGTGTTATCAAACTCTACTGAAAATGATTGGTGCCAGTTCTTCAGAATGAGGTATTTTTTTTTTCCTATGACTTAGATCAACTCAGGAACTTACCCTTCTTATGGAAGACAAAAAGTATTTCATTAGCATATACAGAAGAATAGCTTTGAGGCAATCTTCTTTGTTTAACTTCTCTCATTAGCCTCTGTTAAGATGCTGGATACTTATTCTGTAGGTTTGCTCCTCATGCAGGCTCAGGAGATCCACTCTGAGGTGTGGATCTATGCCTGAGCAAAGATTTTATTTGTGTTAACAGGAAGGGTGGGGCATGGAAGTAGTTTTGATTTTCCTCCAGAGGTTTCTTGAGCACTTTTAGTGAATGTGATATTTACTATATTTCCAACATTTAATTCAATTTTCTTTTTGTCTCATGGTATAAAAATGCTAGGGTCGAAAGGAATATATTTCCACTTAATTGAATCATGTTAAAAATAATCACTTGAAGAAAAAGAAATAAAAGCAGCTGAGCTCTTATAAAAATAGAATTTGCATTTCTGCTTCCTATGCAGCAGTCTACTTTGTTTCTATGAATTCTGGTGGTAGTTTATTCTGCAAAAGGGAACATCGTAACCTACTAGATAATTCCTTACATGGAAGAAATCGGATTTTAGTAATAGACATAATATTTACTCACTTTAGGATGACAGAGTGAAAGCTTGTATTCAACTAGGTGTTAAAGTGCCAAGCTATTTTATTTTTTCCTGAAAAGGAATAAATATTTTTTAAGTTCAATTTGGTAAAATTATCTTAGAAAACAAACTGTAAGATCCGAATCAGACTTCTGAGTCTTCTGCTAGACCATATAGGAACATCTTCCTGGACTCCTTAAATGTAAAAGACACAGTCTGTTATGGAAAACGTGTTAATGAATACGCTTTACATCCAAAGGAGACTGTAGGAACTCTGTATTGACACCTCCTTATTCTGCTAGCAACATATCCAGTAGCTGATATTTTAATGGTCATTTTAATTATTTCCTGAGATGAACTAATTTTAGACTTATTTCCCTGTTATTTTACACGTTCTGTTTTAAAGCACCGTTTTCACCTGTTTCTTGGCAGACAACAGTTTTAGAGATTGCAATTCCATTCTGCCTGTACATTTTTGAAAGGGCAGAAGGTGTCAGAGAGGCTCTAGGAAGAAAAATCACTGAAATATTCATGATAAGTGACATCTGTACTGATATGTCAGCATATGAATAACAAACATGAAGGAATTTCTTCCAAGTGTGGATAGTTTGTCTGTGGCATTTAATATACTTAGAATGGTGGTCAAGGGGGAAGGCAAAGTTTAGCAGACTGTTTTTATCAATTATTTTAGTGAGTGAAAGTAGTGAATGGAATGATGTACCTCTGATTCCTTACATGTACAGAAGGAGAACATTGATGTTCTCTGTTGGAATTAGATGATGATGATGAATATAGGACAGGACATCAGTAACTGAGAAATAAAAGTTCTGTGTTAATGTAACATGCAAAATATATTACTCTTGTATTAGAAAATTGATGAGGCTTTGACTGTATTTGTTGAAATACTTTCTGTGAAACACTATAGAAGGGTAACCATGAAAGAAAGAAGTTCTCAACTAGCTTTTTCTTTCAACAAATTAAAGATAATTGTGTGGTCAGGCTATGTCTATCCTGATAACAAATGAAAACAAATATGAAATATATGTAAATTTACAGTGGACAACAAAGAACATAATATTTTTTCAGTGAGGAATTCAGAACTTTGAGGAGAAGGCTTTATTTAAGTGTTAAATATAATTTTTTTTCAGTTGCATAAAATAAATTCTTCAGCACACGTTCCATATTTTTCCAAGATATGGGAGAATTTTAAGGTAAAAATATTTACTCAGGAATATTATAATACCAAACATTAGATAATTTTACATCACAACTTTAGGTACAGATAACTGATCCATGGACACAGATTTTTCTTTTGTATTCTTCTATACAAAAATATACCACAGCTGCTTTTAGAAACAGACATTTCATGGATTCAATGCAGAAACAATTAAGTATACTTCAAATATAAATGTTGATTTCTGGAAATGTGGAGGGCTTGGTCTCTTCAATTGCAGTTTAAAGAATCTAGCATAATTTCTTTTCCTCATCATTAGAATATGTTTTATCAGTCACAATGAAGAGTGGTTGTTGTCCATTAAAGGATTAGAATGCTTTGTACTGTGCTGAAAGGATAATATTCAGGACTTGTAATTACACTGCCAGATGGAAAAAGTGGCTAAAGATTACTTGATACACAAGACCTCTATAGGAATTCTGTTAACTCAAAATGACAGTCCATAAGTTGTGATATAAAATTTATTTATAGACATTTTCAAAATCTGTTTTATTTGTCCAGATGTTATACCAAACCAAATATAAATAATGACAGACTTATTCTGTCTTACAAGCAAAGCCTTGCAGTGGTGGCAGTACAGATGTTTATGGACAGATGAGAGTCATGATCACTCTATGGAGAGTACATAAGAAGTATCACCCTACCTCTTTGAAAAAACAGTGCTCATTGGTCAGAATTACCTGATTAAAAGACCTTGAGCTCATAAAGTGTACAGCTTTGTGACAATGCACGTGAGAAGTAGGGAAATGAACAAAAAGGGTTGTAGAAATTCCCCATTTGTATCCTTTGGATATCTAGAAAGCTTTTTTAAGAGTTCATAAAAAGCATGCTAAAGTTAAGGGTAGCTGTCTACATTCTCATTCACTGAGGTTGTTATGTTTCCATTTCTTTATTCTTACTTGTAAAAGCATAGTCATCACTACAATAGTCATGAGCACTTGCCACTTTTTTAGTCATTATACGACGTATCTGTGGAAGTAGCTACTGATAAGCTTCTGCTGTGAAAATGGGTCTTACTCAACAAAGATGTCAAAAGTAGCATAGTTGGAATTCTCCATTATCCATGGATTTTGAGGGTGAATGATGATGTTTTCTTCATTTCCACACCATGACAATATGGGGCTCTTTTCTTCTGTCATGTAGTATTTTTTGCTTCTTGCAAACAGCCAGAATTACTTGTGTTATGGGAAGAATAAAAGCGTCTATGAGAGTAAAAAAAATAAATAATACTCTCTTTTAAGGGAGATATAGAGGAAACATGATCACTTGTGAGATGTATCTCTATACAGAAGAAATTTTTTTTAAGAAATCTAAATTTCACTCAACAAGAGCATAAGCTGTAGGCCACATAAGTGTTGAAATGGCATTCCAGATGCAAACCAAAACCATGCCTTTAAAATATTACTGTAGAATCAGTGAATGAATGCCCCAATAAATCAATATTCTTATATTCAGCATTGTCATACCACTTTCTAATATTTAAAAACTATATAGCAAAAAACTCCTAACAAAATTACCAGAAAAAGAAAACTCTCAGTAATGAAAACGTGTTTGTTTGGAAAAGTGCATTAACATAAGTTGATAAGGAGCTCACAGAAATATGGAGATTAAATCCTTTTCAAATAGTGATCTCTGCAGTCCTTGATTGTGCATGGTAGTGAGTTCTTTTCAGTTTCATCAGAAGGAAACAACTGCTTCACCTGAAATAGAAGCCATTGGATAGTAGCTAACCTGTTTTCTTTCCACAGTCTTATAAATTACTTAGCAAATTACCTTCAAAGCCCAAAATGTGTGAAAGTTTTTTTGGAAGGATGGGATAAAAGGAAGCTGGTAAATTAATTAGCTCTCCTTGAACTTTTCTTCATAGTACTTTTTTTCCTAATCAAACTCTGTAATTGAGTAAGTAATTGACTTTAAATTTTCTCTTGCTGATTTTCCGTGGCTCACAAATGCTACAATAGAAAATCACACATTTATTTTTATCTTCATTCTATGATTTAAGAAGAGCAAAGGAAAATTTTGAGTATCATATTGGCACAATGCAGAAGTCTTTTTCCAGAGCTTAAAAATGAATATGGTGTCTTGAGATCTTCCATACATTAAGCACTGTCAGACAAACAAGCAAACAAATAAACCCTAGTTTTTGTAAGAATCTGAGTACTGTTACACCTAGAACTTTTTGCTGCAGTGAGCTATTTCTGTTGCACCCATTAATACCAGAAGTGACATACACAGATACCATACATACAGTGGAATTCATTGATCAGGGTTTTAGAGAACTAATAGTTCATTTTCACTTGGAAAAATATGAAATAAATTTTATGTTTGTATTTATGTTTGGTAAGGACAGACATGTATTTTCTTTTCAGAAGATCCTGTTATAACAGATGTGTTCGCTTTTTGTCCCTCTGTATTGTAAAAGGAAAGGAAAAGCAAACTTGATTCTCTCTTTATGCATATTTAAAGAAATACAACATAAAAATGTAGATAAAAACACTGAAATTAAGGTAGCTTGACCGAGCAAGCACCAGAAATTATGGTCAAGAGCTTCTTTAGCAAGTCTTCAGAAACAGTGTGTGGGAACAAAAACTGGCTTTACTCCATCATTGTCTCATATGTGCAATATTTTGCAGTTAAGAATTGCTTTCCATTGCTTCAGTGATGTTCCAAGCCTTCATTTCTTGTATTTCCTGGTGTTTTCAAACATTAAATGCACTTATTTTTCAGACCTTGACCTTTTCAGTGCCTTAGGCAAACGTTTTTTTTGTATGGAAGTAGACTTGCTTCTCTAGATAATGCAAGTCACAATGTCAGTGCCTGGGACTACCCCGTCTTCAGGGTTAATGGATCTGTGGCTATGTAGCTGAACAGTAGGACATCTACAAACATCACAGTTCTTCATTTACCAAATTAGAGGTCTGCAAGGCCTGTGCCAGAGTGCAGAACCAGTATCTGAAGCTCTTTTATTGTATTTTTGTCCCCATTTATAGGAATGAGTAGAGGCTGAGAGAGCTGAGTTTGTTCAGCCTTGAGAAGACTTAGGGGAGATCTTATTATGATGTTCCAGGGGAGGGGGGCACAAAGGAGTCACATTGACAAGATGAGGTGCAATGGGCACAAGATGCCCCTGGGGAGATTCTGATTGAACACAAGAGGAAAATTTTTCTCTACAAGGACAGTCAGACATTGGAACAGTCTCCCAGGGAAAGTGTTGAATTCCCCCACTTTGGAAAGTTTTAAGTCTCAGCTCAACAGGGTGCTGACACATCTCATATAAACAGTAATAGTAGAAGGGTTGGACCAGATGATCCTTGAGGTCCCTTCCAACCTAAGATTATATAATTCTATGAATATAGCATGGGCCAGTGCATTGATTACT
Organism: Heliangelus exortis; assembly: GCF_036169615.1. Lineage (NCBI taxonomy): Eukaryota > Metazoa > Chordata > Aves > Apodiformes > Trochilidae > Heliangelus > Heliangelus exortis. Next base: position 75,227,612 of record NC_092423.1, read on the forward strand.
TGTTCATACCCAATGAAGTCAGACTTTTAGCTACCATACTATTGATTCTATTGATGGTGTTTTTCTGGTGGCATGGAAAAGGTTAGTTTCTAAATGTCCTGAAAATCTATAGCTCTTCCACTTTCTCTGAGAGCTACAGAGTTCAGCATTGTCTATTGTTATCACAGCTGGATAGAACAGAGTCAGGTTTGGGGCTTTTAAAATCTAAATGCTTTTCTTGTTTCTAGGTAAATTTGGTAACTCAAAACTGTGAAACTCAGATAACTCTTCTTTGAAAGAGGATAGTAATACTTGCCCTTCAAGGAGGCTGTGAGATCTAAAAGCACAAAAGGTCTGTCACTAAGACCCTTTATGATTTTCTTTACTTAGAAGTAAAGATGATATGATTTAAGTCAAGCACTTACCTTGCAGTAGTATCCTGTGGCTATTCTGTAGATGAGCATTTCCCGGGCTAAAGGCAGTGTGCTTCTACTCTGAAACAATTTTCCTGGCTATAGAGGGTGGTGGGCAATGAGGGGTCTTTATTTGTTTTCTGTTTTAAAATAATATTTTTCCAAATAAGATCCAAACAAGAAGAGACATATTTTAGAACAGTATTTCAATGGGATGTAGTAATTTTGCCTTGGGACATGCAAACAAGGGTATTTACATAATTGTACTTTTAGAATAGTTTAGTTAGCATGTTCTGCAACAGAATGCCTGTTTAGCTCCTTAAAACCTGTAAAACAAATGTGCTGTGTTAATCCTGTTTTACTGAAAAAAATATAGTTTCTATGTCCAACAAAGCATTTGTCTAAGTAAAAGATATGTGAAGTGGTATTTTACTGCTGTGGAGAGAGTTTAGATGAAAACTTCAGCAGAGAGGAAGCATTTTTCTTCTGTATTTAGACACACACTACACTGAAACTACAATTTTGGATTCTATTTTTCATGAAAATATACTGTGGTCTTTGAAAACAAAAAGAAATGGGTTCATACATAAACATTTATTGTGTTGTTGTTTTAGGATTCCATTTTCTATACTTGTCATTCACTGGAGTCCTCCAATCTGTACAGAGAGAAAATAGTGCACTTGTGTCTGTTTTAGTACACTTGTTATTTCAGATCTGATTGCTTATTCACCTGCATACCTCAGCCATTACCCAGTCTCCCTAGAAGTAGCAGCAAAGGAGTGGACTTAGATAAGCACATCTTGCAAGAACAGATGTTTGTATGCTGTAGGGTTATACTGTGAAGTTAATACAATTTCAGTTGTGCTTTTCCTGGATGATTGCAATCCATTTATTTTTTCTGTCTCAGAAAAAAACATTCAGCAGATGGTATGTGGTAGGTTGACCCTGGCTGGATGCCAGGTGCCCGCCAAAGGCACTCCATCACTTCCCTCCTCAGCTGGACAGGGAAGAGAAAATGTAACAAAAGGCTTATGGCTTGAGATAAGGACAGGGAAATCACTCAGTAGTTCCCTTTACCAGCAAAACATGCTCAACTTGGGGAATATTAATTTATTACCAATCAAATTAGAGCCGGATAGTGAGAAATAAAAAATAACCTTCAAACTCCCCTCCACCTCTCCCTTCCTCCTAGGCTCAACTTCACTCCTCATTTCTCTGCCTCCTTGCCTCAGTGGCTCAGATGTTTGTATGCTGTAGGGTTATACTGTGGCACAGGGAATGGGGGTTGCCATCTCGTTCATCTCGTATTGTCTCTGCCACTCCTTGGGCCTCAGAGGGAGGACTCAACACACCCTTCCACTGCTCCAACATGGGGTCCCTCCCATGGGAGGCATTTGTCTGGAATTTCTCCACCATGAGTACTTCCCATGGGCTACAGTTCTTCATGAACTGTTCTACTGTGGATCCCTTCGGTAGGGTGCAGTCCTTGAGGAACAGGCTGCCAGTGGCTGTAGGTGATTATCAGGTGCATCATTACCCTCTGTGGGCTGCAGGGGGACAGAATCCTCCATGGTCTTCACCACAGGCTTCAGGGGAATCTCTGCCCCTGGTGTCTGAAGCACCTCCTCCGCCTCCTTTTTCACTGACATTGGTGTCTGCAGAGCAGTTCTTAAGTATTCTCACTTCTCTCTCCATCTGCAGTTGCACAGATTTTTTTTCCTCTTCTTAAATATGTTATCACAGAGGCACTACCACCATTGCTGATGGGCTCTGCCTTGGCCTGCAGCAGCTCCATCTTGGAGCCAGTGGCATTGTCTCTACCAGACATGGGGGAAGCTTCTAGCACTTTCTCACAGAAGCCATCCCCGTAGCCTCCTGCTACTGAAATCTTGTCATGCAAAACCAGTGCACGGAGCAACTGCAATTCTGTATTTCCTTCCTCTGTTTTACAAGGGTGTAGAATAGTTTCTGTTCAATTTGGGGCACTGGTATGGGTAGTACAATTATCTCCTGGACTAATGATTCCCTCTGAGAATTCCATCAAAAAGTGTGACATTGCCCAGAGCAGTATATTTTATTACAACATATTCCATAGCTCCAACCAAAGGAAGCAAGTCTGCAGCAAATCTGAGGATGCTTTTACTGCATAGGCACAATGAACATTTCAGTAGCATAAGCTAGACTGATTTTGCAGCGTGCACTATTCAGAATTATTTTATGTGTTTTTTACTACTACTAAGTCATCATATTGTTTCTTTTAAATTATATGTTGAGGCTACATAAACATTAAAGGGCATCAGAATGATTGCTGTTCTTATTAAAGAGAAGACTGAAATATTTTGTACTCCGTGTTTTAGCATTGTACCATTAATTCTTTATATGCATCTACATTTCGATGTTTTTAGTGAAATATTAAATAGTTTGCCATAACAAAAGTAAAGTAAACCAAGTAATTTATTTTTTAATACATTCTCGTCTGCTTTGCTAAAGATCATAGCTCATATTATTTGAGAATAATTTTGTCATTCCTCTGTATTGGGTACACATTGGTAGACCTTGCTGTGATACTGTTGTGCTGGGGGCCTCCTGTTGTCTGTTTAAATTGATTGGCAATGACAACAAAATTGAGAAGGGGAGGTTCTACTGCTCTCCTTGGAAGAACATGCTGCTACCCAACCAGAAGATAACATTTTATTCAAATGATATAATGGTGTCAGTACCAGAAACGCGGTTTTGCTTTTAGGATTATGTGCATATTATTTTTATTATTTGTCAACTGTAAGTTTAAAATTAATTTTATTCAGTTATTTCAAAATAATTTAATTTTACATGTGCATAACCACTTGTACGCTGATTAAATTAATTAGCAGTCCTTGATTTTTTCAAATCAGCTTCAGTTTTGAATTTATCATGTGGATGGGAATACCTTAATCTGTTTTCAACAGAGCAACACATCTTCGATTGAAGAATTTATAGATAGTCCAATTAAATGTTGTAAAAGTCATTACTAGTCCACTTAAACTGCCACTCATGCAACACACCAAGAATCGAAATTCTTCAATTAAAGCAAAGGAAGAGAAGCAGTCATACAGTTAAATCACTAATAGACAGCCCTTATATTTTGCAGCTACCCCTCTTATCCAAGCTTCTTGCTCACTCTTCTGGTCATGCATGGTTTCCTGATGATAGCTTGTCTTTTGTAGACAAGCACAGGAGAGTATGGTAATTACTCTGAGTTGCAGCATCCCACATTCCCAGCAGGAGCAGATTGTTGGCTTCCTCCTCATTTTTTTAGTTGGTTTTGTAGAGTCTTTTGGTGTGCTTCTTCCCTGCTTCTATATTGCTGAATGGTTTCTGCCTATTTCTCTCATTTGCTTGACTTTTCACTTGTATGTATGCTTAAATGTTTGGATGTATGATGTGGCTAATCATTAGTTAAAACTGTTAAATACAAGATGTAAGCAGCAGCCACCTGACCTGGTTTTGTAGTTAGGTTTTATCCACCTGGTAGCTTTGCAGTTGCTAGCAGTAACAATACTGCTGTCAACTGGATAATAAACCTAAAATCTGTGCATTAATTTTACAGCAGTTGTCATGCTGGCGCATCAAACTACAGAATCATAAAATTGTAATAGTTGAAAGAGACCTCTAAGATCACCGCATCCAACCACCAACCCCCACCCCCCCAAAAAATATAGAAAACCGTGCCCACTAGAGCATGTTCTGAAGTGCCTCATCTACATGGTTTTTTAATAACTCCAGGGATGACGATCTCACTACCTCCCTGGGCAGCCTGTTTCAGTGTCTGACTACTCTTTCAGTAAAGAAATTCTTCCTAGTATTTTAGTCTAAATCTCCTTTGGTGCTACTTCGGGCCGTTTCCTCTGCTTGAGAGTAGAGGCCAACACCCACCTCCCTACAACCTCCTTTCAGATAGTTGTAGAGAATGATAAGGTCTCCCTTCAGCCTGCTCTTCTCCGAAACTAAGCAGACCCAATTCCCTCAGCCTCTCCTCACAGGACATGTTCTCCAGATTCTTCACCAGTCTGGTTGCCCTACTCTTAACTCTCTCCAGAACTGTCTTTCTTGCAGCGAGGGGCCCAGAACTGAACATAATACTTGAAGTGCAGCCTCACTTCACTTCCCTTCTCACCATCACTTCCCTTCTCCTGCAGACCACACTGCCCCTGATGCAAGCCAAGATGCTTGGCCACCTGGGCACACTGCTGGTTCATATCCAGATGGGTGTTGACAAACATCCCCAGCTCCTTCTCCAGCGGGCAGCTTTCTAGCCACTCCTCCCCCAGCTTGTAGAGTTGCCTGGAGTTGTTGTGGCTGAAGTGCAGGACCCAGCATTTGACATTGTTGAACCTCATGCAGCTGGCTTCAGCCCATTGATTCAACCTTTCCAGATCCATCTGCAGAGCCTTCCTATTTTCAAGCAGATCAACGCTTTTTCATCCAACTTGGTGTCATCTGCAACTTGATGAGGAAGCACTTAATCCCCTCATCTAGAGTGTTGATTTTAAATGAGACTGGCACCAAAACTGAGCCCTGGGGAATAACACTGGTGACCAGTTGCCAGCTGGATTTAACTCTGGTGACAACAACTCTCTGGGCCCTACCATGTAGTTTTTAACCCAACAAAGAGTATACCTATCTATGCCATGAGCTGCTAGCTTCTCTAGGAGGGTGTTGTGGAAGATGGTGTCAAAGGCTTTACTAAAGTCCATGTAGACAACATCCACAGCTTTTCCCTCATCCACTAGGCAGGTGACATGTTCATAGAAGGAGATCAGCTTGGTCAGTCTGTCTTTCCTGAACCCATGCTGGCTGTCCTGCACTTGCCATGTGAGTGCAATCAATATGAACCTCTCCAATTTTTCCAGACACAGAGGTGCTGGTGTGTCAAATTGTAAGTGTTTAAGAACTTGTAGTATCAAAATTAATATAAGATCATAAAAAAAACCTCATTAACTGAGAAGCTTAGTATACCTCTTCAAATCATGCCTCTGGAAAATGAAGCCTGTCTACAATATGTGCAGAAATACTAAAAGTTAAACCTTTAAATGGGCTGATGGAGGAAAAATACCTCAGTCTCAGCAAAACAAGGACACATTGCTTATTATTCTGCTAAATTAGACTTACACTTCTGATACAGACTACTTAAAGATTGAGGAACTGTCATAAGTCATCCTGAATCTAACCTGTTGCTAAATAGTTCCGGAAATGGAGCTCACTGGATTGATCAAGGTGAAGTTCCAGATATGCTCTTCAGCTATTATTTTCAGTTTCTTCTTTCCCTAAAAAATCAGAAAATAAATACATGAATGATGCCCAAGAGGGGATGAAAATTAAATACTTTCCTAGTGGCTTCTTGTTGCAGACAGATTGAGAATATTTGGTAGATATCTTCTTGCTAGGAGCATAATCAAATCATCAATGGTAAGTAACCTTTTCAGAAACCAGCCTATAATTTAGGATGGAAACTAAAAATAAAATCTAAAATCATGTAAAATAGCATTTTTACAAGGAATTGAGAAGTCTGGAGTGGCTGGGGGTTGAGGGCTCAGAGATGGTGCTGTCAGGCAGCAGCAGACTGTGGTACCTCCCCAGGGCTAGAGCACTGGGGGCTTCTCCAGGTAGGTCATGGAAAGGTCAACCAGGACCACCAGGGACCAGTGGTGCAGCTCCAGCCCTGGTCAATGAACACTTCCCTAGGATGGGGCCAGGCTGGATGGGGAAGGGATGTGGCCCCCAGGTGTGTCCAACTTGGCAAGACCCATGGACAGGCAATGCAGGGCTGTGGTGATCTGGGGACTTGCCATGCTGCAGGGTTTCTGGTGCAAGGACTGGTGGTCTCAGGGGGCTGATATGGGGTCCTGAGCTGTGAGTAGAGTTGGGGGAGTCCTAGGGGGCTAGGGAGTGCAAGCTGTATTAGTTTCTAGTGGTTAACTAGGCAAACTATTGGTATGCAGAATTGTTTTTAAAATAGGGTTTGGGGTCTAAGCGATTTTAACCAGTTTAGGAAGGAAGAAAAAGGTAAAAAACCCTACTTTTTGAAGTAGAAGTTAAAAAGTTAATATCACAGATCAGTATAAAATCATAAGACCAGGTGGACATGGAAACTAAGACCTGCTGAAAGACAGTGTTTTCAAAGTCATAGTTAAAACCTCTGATACAGAAATTAGAGAACTGTGTTCTGATGTTTGGTATATTTCCCTTGTATTTCTTTTCTATGCATGTTATTCATTTCAACATTATGAGTAATTATGTGTCAGTGTGTCATGCATTTGTATTTCTTTTTAAACTAAGAGACTTCTGCAGTCTTCCAACTTTCTGTCTCTGACTGTCACAGCAAGGGAAAAAAATAACACCACATTTTGTGTTTATCTGAGCTATTTATTCACATTTCTACAGCATGTGATTGTCTCATCCTCTAGTGTGTACATGTTCATGCAGAAGTAATTGGCAGAGGTGATGACATCTCATTGAAATGAAATGTGCACACCCTTTCTAATGATCTGGGTGATCTTCCCCGGGCCAGACAAGCTAGGTCTGAACTGGTCAACAGAAAGAACATGGGTTGGCTTGATTGTGCCATGCTCAGCTACATTCCTTCTCTTTGTTAAAGTACTCTGAGAGAGAAATAGTTATAGCAGTCCCAAATAGAGAGAGTCCACTATTGTCCAACTAGATTTTTATTCCTTGCTTTTACAAATCATAGACAGAGCTGCAGAAATACTGTCTTATGAACTGTCTTTTTGTAACCTAAGTGGTGAATTTCATTTACTGTAATTAGGAATGCTTTTGTGGAATAAACCACCTGGTGTGGAGATTATTTAATAGTACACAGGGAAAAGAAAGAAGTGAGCCATGCTCAGTGACATGAATCTCTCATTAATCTGGTAGGCATCATCTTAAGCAGGGACTCCCAGGGGCTCTCCTCCGCACAACACATATTGCTAATAAGCATTTGAGAGAAGCCTTGATATTTTTCTACTTGGGCTAATTTGTACTGAGAGGGAAGTATTAAAGAAGACAAACAGCTATTTAATCTGTACTTTGCAGAAAAACTGAAATATAAACAAACTGAAAAAGGAAAAGCCTTCTTTGCAGTAGAAGTGCTATGCAAATCCTACTATGTACATTTAAATTTCAGCATTAGAAATCAAAAGGCATAAAGGAAAGAGTTGCATTTCAAACAATAAAAGAAATATCAGAAATTAGGAAAGCAAGATATTGTTATCTTTCTCGTTTTCATTTTTTTCCTTACAGATGCAGTGTAAAAGAACCACGCTTTCAGTGTTTATTAATACCCAGATTCTTTGCTTCTACTGACATTCTTGCCTGTATTTTCCAACCAAAGCATGTGGAGTAACATGATTTTTATCAGGAATAACATATAATTGGTTGGCTGTGCAATCAGATGAGGATCTTCTGTGTTCCTTAACTTTTATTACTGGTTAGATATAAAAAATTTCTGACTGAATATGTGTCTGAATTTTCTTAACTGATTACAAGTACAGATGTTTCTGAGCAACAGAAAATACATCTGACGTTACAAATCTGCCAAAAAATGTCATGCATTTCATGCTCTGACAGTGAATTTCTGAATGTGCTTTTCTGCAGTATGGTATTAGAACATCATGTCTATGTTGATATTGGGATGTTTTGAATAGCACTTCCTTCTGAAGTTCTACAGTCATTCTCTGTTCTGTTGATCTCTTACCTATGTATGTAACCAAATTTTTAAGTGGTTCATAATTTCATTATTCCAGTTATGAACACAGTGATTTCTGTTGGCATCTCTATGCAGCATACCTGAATATGCATTTGCAGACATAATAAAGATGGGGGTGGAGATTCTTCTAGTCTTTTTCAGTTTGGGATAGTTTTAACATGAGTTTCTTACAGATGTATAAACTCAGCAAATTTGCCATTTCCCTGGGCTTACAAATTTTCTCCCAGGTTTGTTGTTGGGGTTTTTGGGTTCTTCTTTTGTGTGTTTGTGTCCCCATAAATTAGAGATGATATTTCTGAAGCAAATGTTAACATTTGCAAGCGCTAACAGTAAGGAATTTATTCATCAAAAATGGAACCTGCAGCAAGAGAAAAAAAATTCTGTTTCTGAAAAATCTGAATTCCAGAAAACCAGGGTTAGAGTATCAGAATACCTGCTATTCTTGGTTTTAACAATAAATCACTTCAGAGAACATTTTTGGCTTTATAGGAGGTTTGGATCACTTTCATTTACATTAAGTGAATTATTCTTTTTTTAATTCAATACAGTATGGTTCTGAGGATAGGAAGAGATATAACCAGATTTTTGCCCATTACCCCTCTAAAGGAAAGGTGTAAGACTGCCCTGCCATCCTATAAATAGTCCTCTTTTCTGCTTGTTTCTTCCTTTCATTTTCAAAATAAAACTCAACCAAACAAAAAATAGGTCCACAGTGTTGACCCAGTTTTGTTTTGATCCACTGCAGGACAAGATACATTATGTGCAACACCATGATTTCATAGATCTAATGCATGAGGTGAAGAATGTCATCAAGCTCTATATAACCTATCAAGCCCTATCCTTTTACCAATAGCAAGCTAGAAAGCTAGATAATTTTAAAGCCAAGAAAAAGACCTGGCTAAAAAAGGACAAGGAAGAAGTGAGAAAATAGCAGCACATCTAGATCTTATAATTTAATTCAGAAAAAAAGATTATTTGAACTTCCAAAAGTCTTATTTTCTCTCTATCCAACCCTAAATGATTTCTGAACTGAGAATGGAAAGCAGTTTGGAAACTGACACTGTGTATTCCATGAGTTAAAAATAATATCTCACATTCTACTTGTATTTTTCTCAGATTCTGTATAGAAACTTCGTAACACCACATTGAAGACAGTGAGAGAAAGCCACGGAAGTGGGATGAGAATAAGAGTGACTGAGTTGTTAAAATTAGAAAACTTTCCCTTCTGATTTAAAACAATAATATAACTGCACAATTCCTGAGGCTGGTCGTATCAGCATTATCTCTTTATTCTTATTTTGCACCTCAATAAATGCATTCTGTTCTCAAAGTCATTTTAGGGAAAAAAACCCACCAACCAAACAAACAAAAAAAAACCTACCAAAAAGCAAACAGAAAACACAAAGCTTCTCAATCTATAAAAGATCATGCCTCTCCAGAGAACACATGTTCATTTTCAATCTAAGCAGGCACTTTAAAGTCAGTTTAGAATGACTGAGAGACTGAATAGACCACTATATCGTGTTAGTGCTTAATACACCGGGGTACTTAGTGACTTTCTTTTTTTTGTCTTCCCAGTAAATTATCAGCTTTATTCTATGTGAGGGGGGAGCATAATACACATAATTTATATTTTATAGCACTAAGTGTGTGTTAGGACAATGAAAATGCTTGAAATTTTGAAATTGTTCAACGTTCATTATTTTATCATAAAGAATTTAAATATAAGTAAATTAAGTGGCTGCCTAATTAAAGACAAACAAAACCAGAGAAAATTACTATGTTTTGTTGAGTGACAGAATAATCCTGGGCAGACATCCATCAGTGACATACTATGCAGTTTTCTTTAGCAGTAAATGATGCTGTTCTTTGGGCCACAGAAGACAACATAGGCGGTGGGACTGAACTACAGGCATTGAAGCAAACTTAATCCTTGGTGTGGCTGCTTCAGGTTTAGTGCTTAAAGCAGTTTTTAGCAATGACTGCTGTAAGATAACACCTAGAAGGACTGTAGCCAACCAAAATAAAATAAAAACACCTCAGTTAAACACCTCAGTTACTAGAATATTATTCCCAAAGTCAATACTTTAGGAAGTTTTGTAGAATGGATGTAGAACCAAAGAAATCATGGTTTAAAAAAAATAACTATGCTGGGGTAGGAATGGCCTTGAACAAAATTGTTGACTGCCAGAAATAGTATATAAAAAAATTACCACGAGATGAGAAGGTTAAAAACTAAGGAGAGTGGTACAAACACTAACATTACGATTTTTATATCTTATGTGCAATAACCTTTTATGAAATATAATATGTACTTTTTAATGATTTTATGTGTGTATATTCTACAGCTGCACTCCAATTCCGACAAAGGTGATGGATCAGTGAAATACATTCTTACTGGAGAAGGGGCAGGTACTATATTTATTATTGATGACACAACTGGAGACATCCATTCAACCAAAAGTCTAGATCGAGAGCAGAAGACACACTATGTGCTTCATGCCCAAGCTATTGATAGACGGACAAACAAGCCGCTCGAGCCTGAATCTGAATTTATTATCAAAGTGCAGGATATCAACGACAATGCACCAAAATTTACAGATGGACCATACATTGTTACTGTGCCAGAGATGTCTGAAATGGGTAAGGAAAACAATTCGTTTTGTTCAATAATTTTTTAAAAATGAAAATGCCACATACTGTTTGACATGGCGCATTACTGAATAATTGAGAGTATGTAAAAGATACTAAAGCTGAGAAGAGTTGAAAAGATGACATCAAATACAACCTTGTGTGTTATTTAGGACATTCATATTAAGAAAACAGTACATGGCCCCCCACACACACAGGGTAGAGGAAAGTCACTCTTATTCTTGGATGCTTTAAAAGGCTTTAATGAGCAAATGCTTTCCACTCTAGTATTCCTAAATCTTTATTCAGATATAGACATTGTGGCATTTTTGTATGTCTACAATTATAAAAAACACACACACAAAAAAAATGGTAATTTTCTAGATTATTATAGACAATGGTCTCACATGTTTATTTATTTTTATTAAGTTTCTTGTAAATTAAATTTAAGTTCAAGAAAGTCCTGATCTTTGTTTTTCCTTGTTAGAAATATAGTTCAGATCTTAATCTTCGAAATACTACATTTTGCAATCAGTTTCCTTTATTTATCACTCATGTTGAAATTAGTTTATAACTTTCCTCTGGTATTGCAACATCAAAGCTAAAAAAACAAGTCTAGGAGAGACAGATGGAAATGAGACGTGTTATATATGTATTTTTTATAGAAAGCTTAAATGGTTATGACTGATCTTTATGAAATACGTCTGCTGTCTTTTATTACTGAACTGACAGTGCGGATAGTTACCTCAAGAACACACTTTTCCCTTTTCCCCCCACATCTCTACACACCCCATGAAGGAAATTACTTTCAAGTGTTTAACTTTCCTAGGTAAAAAGCAGGTAATTTGTTCTTGTCTCCTTGCTCTTTGTCTATTAAGGAGGTGTGATAGATTTCTGCAGAATATAATTTTAAAAACTGATATGAAAATTACTAAAATACATGTAGCTACTGAAGACTTAATAATGTTGGACATACATATATGACTGATAGCTTGTCATAATTTGATTATTTGAATGGTAACTCATATGATATGAATAGACCAGAAAATAATAGAAGTGGATTGTTCCATACTTGAAAGTCAGATATGATATTTTGTAATATAATTATTTTGGATGGGAGGGTTCCCTGTCCAGCTTTCCTAGAGTAGATAGGTGAATTTTTTTTTTAAACTGGGATTCTGCCTTCTGTCGATCTTCTGTTGTACCATCTGACATTATTATTCTGAGTTCAGACATACGTGGTTGTAAAGTGCAGAAAGTGTAGTCTGTGGAAGTCTGCATACTGTTTGAATTGCATACAGATTCACAGGATGCAAAGAAGTATTTTGTATGGAGAGACTAAAGAGACCAAACCACAGCTTTTGTTACATACCTACATATCTTTTGTATTAAAAATAGTGCATTCCAAATACATTTACAAGTCTTTTCTTGTATACAAATAAAGAGAGGTATAGGAAATATTTGTAAACATGTGGTAATCATACCAGTCCTGGAAAGGCTGGAATAGACTACATTTTATTCCTGAGTCATGGAGTTCAGAACTGTGGCAGCTTGAAAACAGAAACTGATTTTCACAACAGTGGCTTCTTCATTGACCTAAGTGGCATTAATCTTCTATGAAGTAGTTTTGTTCCTATTTACCATGCAGAATGATGCGTTGCATTAAATGGACTCTCGAGCATACCAAATATCATGTTTTAAAAGGATATAAATGTCCTCCATACATGCTGTTCTGAAAAATAATCTAGCTGTCTACATCATAATTGTCTTGTTCCAATACTTTGTAAGTACTTGTACCTTTCTCCCTTTCCAGTATTCTCTCCTCTCCCAAGTTCTCCCAGAGTGTGCTGTTCCAGCCATGGAGAATTCTAAGCTTTTTTTAACCTGTGATCCCTCTTGAAGCAAAAATGCATGAAGAGAGGAACATCCTTCTGAAGTCTCCTTTACTTTGTTCTCTCCTTGTCTTTCATAGGTTCCCATATTATCCTTCAACTTCCTTTTTCTGAATTTTCTTTTTTCTATAGTTAGCTGCCCTCTGAGAATTGATATGTCATCCATGCTTGTAATTTCTATTTTCCCCCTCCTTCCACAGTTTATTTTAATTATTTATAAACATTTTAGTTTCTAATAAGCTCTTCCGGCTCTCTATCCGAGGAACAGTCTGTATTAGTCATTCTTGTTTGGTCAATATCTAGCTAATAAAGATTTTCAGATTATAGATCAAATATATTTTCATTTCTTAGTATGGAAAAGGACATGTTTTTAATGCAGAATTCCCCATTCTAATGATCTAAGCATACTATCATAAATATAATCTCCCCCCCAAAAATTACGAGTATAGAAGTGCATTTCTATTAGTAATGTCATAACACCAGGATTATTTAAGCAATGCATTTTTTTGGGAAATGCTACAGTAAAGGCATAGAGCCTCCAGTTGGAATATTGTGCGAAACTTCTTCACTTGTCTTTGATAGTTCACTGTGGCACAGTGCTTTACTGTTGGAGTTGCAATTCATTTCTGGAGCATCTGAGCTCTTGTCTTGGTTGCCTCTGTCACGCCACTGGCTGTCAGGATGTGAAAATCGTTTCCTTCATCAGTTGTCTCCAGAAATGCATAACTCTTCCTCTTTCTTCAGTTTCCTTTGTCTTTAATGGAGACCATATTAATATATTATTTCCTTCCCCTGATGAAGCCTTTAATTTTCTGTACAGGAGGAAAGACAGCAGAAATAATGTTAATGTTGTTTTCTAAGTGAAAAGCAGCTAATATAATTATTTTTTATTTGTTCATGATACTTATGAAGTTCTCTCCTTTCATTCTCTCAAAATGTATTATTACATAGATAGTAGTCATAATTCTGCAGTAGTCTAAATCTTGGTATTACTGCACAACTACACAAAAAAAGTTACTGCTTTCCAAAGAACAATTCCAAGTAGTTGCTCTGGAATAGCTTTTTGGGACATAAACCAAAATGGGTTTTTTTGCAATCAGTTTCAGGAAGATAATTTCTATTACTTCTTTCACAGGATACATTCTTTTTGTCAAATAGTGAAAATCTTTATGTCATTTCCACTCGTTCTCTAACAAGCTTTTTATTTTTTTTTTGACATTTATTTAGCTGTGCAGTCCGTATATGAATTATATTTTTTTTTTTTTAATTTTTTATTAATTCCTAAGGTTGCTTCTCTAATTTAAAAGTTTCCTCTACTTTTTTACATGGTCATGTAAAGAGCTTCCAGTGTTATTCTCTGTGTAACAGACCTCATGCTGGGTTGCAGGTGGTATTTTTGATCTCCGTTATGCTGTTTAGTTGCAGCAGCAGGTATCTCATTGTCTGCTTAAGAAGCTAACACATTTTTCCCACAACTTTAGCCTTTCTTGATCTACTTGTAAAGCCTGTAGGAGCTTTATGACTTCAATTTTTTTCAAGTCACCAACAAGAAAGTTGAGTTTTGTTAAATTATCTGCCAAATATTAGATGACAGTGTTCTCTGTGTTATGAAGTCAACATATTAATTATATTTTATGCACTATGCTGGAAGAGCCTTCATTGAACTTTTTTCCTAAACATTGGCTCAAAACCCCATGTTTTGTATCTGAAATTATTTCTCCTGCAGTGTAAAAATAGACAGTCTCATTGAGAGCTATAACTATGCTCTCTTTAAAAGTTTATGGAAACATCATCATTATCTAAATGTAAAAGGATATAAAACATTTTCAATCAGTAGAAGCTCATTTCTGCTTATTTTCAGATAGCTTCAAAGTGAGGGAAATATTGCATAATATTTTTTTTGGGTTGAGGTCATGTGTAAGAAAAGTAGACTGAATAAGTTCTATTTCGGAAAAGAATAGACACACTGGATTTTTTTGACTTATTCCCTGGGTATTATAATGTGAAGTACTCATAATTTCCCATAATCTGAGAGACACTATGTTGTTCATAAATAAGATTTGTACAGAAGGTGCCTATTTATCTCCTCATGTTGTTTGATTTTTATATTTTAATGAAGATGGCTGACAAAAAATATTGAGATTTTTTTCAGTGAGAACATAGATCGATAATATAGTAACTGGACTCAAAAGTGTTAATTTCCTGGTGAAATAATTATTTTCTAATGTAGAATGAAACTAAAATGTATTATATTGAGCTGCTAGTGTTCTAAGACAATTTTAAGAATTAGTTTAGTTAGGCAGGAATTCCCTATATTAATTAAACTGCACTTTACCCCCTTGAAATTTTAGCAGTGCAGCAAACTATGGAAATTCATGCATTCAGATTTGCATTCTCAACAGACATGTTTTGTTGAACTGCCTCATTAAGTATTAAATTATTGTCTTCAGAGAGACAGGCTGAAGTATTTCCCTTCATCTTTTCTTTGATATGTAACTTTAAAAAATTTTAGTTGTAAACACAATTTTAAAAAGAGAAAAAAGAAGCGATTTTGAAATAAAATTACAGTTTGTTTTCTCAATTTTAATGATCCTTATTTTTTATAACAGAAAAAATGTTAAGTTTACAGAGTGGTGTTTAGAGCATAGACATACTTTACAGCTCTGTATAAAACATTACCTAAGAAAACAGAATTTCCAAACTGTAATCTCTCAGCTGTAGCAGGAGATCATGTGGAATTGTAGTTGTATTCTGAATTAGCAGAGCTTTCACTTTGGGAAATAAAGTCTATTTTATTGCCTAAGTGGAATGTCAAAATGCTTTCGTAGCAAAATTTTGAATTTTCATTGACAGACCCTTTCACAATGGGTTAGTAAGTAAAGTGCAGAAGGTGCCTTTGGGTCCAGTGTTCATATCTGTTCTGAGGTCTGCAGTGAAACTAGATCCTTATTATTTGTTTTAGGTTATTTCCTTCAGAATTATTAAAAATCACTAAGCAGCTGTACTGTATACTTTTCCAGCTAAATTCTTCATTACACATAGCTCAACAGCATAAACTGATGCTCTGTCTGGGTGGTACAAATATATTTGGAATTGTGGTTTGTCTGCCATTTTTATGAGCTGAATGTCTCTGACTTTGGAAAGCACAGGGCAAAGGTACCTTCTTTACCTTTTTCCTTGCAATTCATTCTAAACAGCAAGCTTCACAAGCTGCATTTCTTCTGTGCAAATCAGATGAGTTAGGCAAAAGGACAGCATGAATATATCCTACAGGATGCTGAGTGTTCTTGCACAATAAGGTGAAAAAATTGTGTCTGATTTTCTCCATTGCACTTGAATGAGAGTTTGAGAGAGAGTGTCTGGGGCTGAGTTAAAACCTGTGATTCTAGGTGTTCTTTTAGATGGAAAGAGAACACCTTGCCACTGTTCAGTATCAAATTACTATTATCTGGTGTTTCCTAGAGAGCTGCAGATATATTAGAAAATTACTGCAGTGAATTTTAAGGTATAATAGCATTGCATTCATGCTAAAATGACCTGTCAGCTGCTTATGTGAGATATTGCCTTTCACTAGCCCTGTTTCTTTGTGCCACATCAATGAGCCATGCAAGCACTCGAATTTTATCCCCTATCTTTCAAAATAAGAAGGGAACAAAGTCTCTGAAAAATAAAAGTACCATGAAATATCAGTGTTTCTGGTATTTTGTTCCTTTGAAATAGGCAAAAAGTCTGTTCATGCATCTCACAAATTTGTTCATCCATTCCAATACCTACTGTTAGTAACTCTTTTCCTGAAAGCAGGAAAATGTATAGATGTGAAGGTATAGAATTTGACCAGCACTCTGGGTAGCAAACACTGGTAGGTAACTGACTGTATCTATTGGATGGGCATGTTTTGTTGTATGCAATTAGAATAAAACTAATGTGTATCAGTAGTTATTAATCTCTAATGATTCCACAAGATTCCAGAATAAAATAATGAAACCACGAATAAAGGTAAAACAAGAAATCAGTGGGGTCAGGACTTGTCACTTTAGTGCAACAAACACACAAGTTTGAAATTGTTGCCAAACTGGGCAACAGAAATTTATCCTTGCAGTATTTAGGTAATATGACTGAATAGATTCCTATAACATTTTAAGATTATTACACTAACTTTAATTCATGTTTGTTTAACTTACCAAATAAATACAAAGACAATAATTTAGTCAGTTTTACCAGTAACTCATGATTTACTGTGAACAGACTACTAGCTCCAGCTTGATTTTATTACAATATCCATATTCAAATTCTTCAAAGTATCTTTGTATCTGCTGTGTGAATATACTGATCTTGAGCTTGTATGCATTTGAGCATACAGAGACCACAAGACGCTATATTTAAGTGTTGGAGTCACCTTTGCTGTACCTTTTACTACTTTGTATCTCTCCAGTACATACAAAAAACAAGTTTTTGTATCCTAGTTACTCTAGCACAAATGAATTAATACTTTATCAAGCAGCAAAGAATATAAATCTGTGAAGATTTGCATGTTGTCTTTGCTGTAGTGAAGTGGGACCCTGTGATGTTAGGTATTTTTATTCCCAGTGAACACAGAAGAACCTAGTTGCAATGCTGTAAAACTGTTCCATGAGGCAAATCAAAGTACAGCAAGTGGGGGAGACCAAAGGATTCAATTCAAAAGTGTAATTCTCCTCGTATAAAAAATTTGAAATTGAACATCCCAGAGTGGAGGTGATGCCTCTGGTTCATTTGGCTGAGAAACCACTTTTAAATGCAGAATTGAATGAAAACAGCCTGGTCTGTTATTACTGTTCCTGTATTTTAATAGTGGAGCAAAGGATTCTGTAGAAATCAATGTCTGGTAGGATAAACTAGTGGGAGGAAGACTGAACCTTTATTAATTTGCCAGTCTTTCATCTACTGATTTCTGATGTGAAGTGTTGGACAGTGACAGCAAAAAAAAAGATTCATATTTAAATGTCTTGAAAAGGACAGTTGAATGTAAAATCATTTGTTTCTACTCTGTGCAGTACTTACACATTTTGCTTTCTGCAAAGTGTTATTCATAGGTTATTCCCCTGAGTGCCATGCTAGGCAAGTGAGATTTTATTTTTCAAATGGTATTTATTAGCAGCATACAAATATTTGTCTTTTGAAGCCCTTATCTCTCTAGTTGGGATCCATCATTGGAATTCCAACAAGATTCTAGTAGTTATTTCATTTTCAGAACTTTGATGCCTTCTCATAACTAGACTTTTAATAATCTTTTAATGATTTTGGGTGTTTGTGCAAATTATTTTAATTATGCACCTCAAATTTATTTTGTACTGTGGATGAAGATAATCCTGAAGTCCATAAATATGGGTTGTTCAGAAGTCTAAGGAATATTCAAGTTTAGGGTCTGTATGTCTGAACATTCATAAATACGCATGCTATGTAGTTGCTATTTATTTTTACATGTATTTAATCCCATTACATATATATATGTATAGGGAAAGAGGTATTTTTCTAAATGACTATAAATAGTTCTCCTTAAAACCAAGATAGGATAATAACATACAGAGAAAATGTTATTAATCTCTCAATTGCAAAATGTGAGGAATGTAGAGGTTTCAAAAATGCGTCTAAAATATTTATATTTGTCAGAAAAATTATATTTATTATTAACTTTCATTTTCTTGTAAATACAGGTACATCTGTTCTACAGGTGACAGCCACAGATGCAGATGACCCTACATATGGAAACAGTGCCAGAGTGGTGTACAGTATTCTTCAGGGACAGCCATATTTCTCTGTTGACCCTAAAACAGGTGACTACTTTATATTTCTATCAGTGTGATTTGGCTAATATTTTGCAGTTAACCAAATCTGGTAGGGGAAATCCAAACTACAGAATTCAGGTGGGTGGGCCTGCACTTTTAAAAATACCTATTATATTCTACTTTTGGCTTTAGCACTATGAAATTTAGGAGTTGCTATGTTTTACAGAGTACTAAAATGAGCCTACTGTGTACAGAATTAATTCTTCATCATACCATGATGTAAGACAGTCAGCCAAACTGGAATGGCCCTTTTTTGCTTTTAGAAGCCTCTGTTTAAGAAACGACTCAAGTGTGCCTAATACATTATAATTTTAAATGCTTTATTTTGCCTGAAGGGTAGGCTAGAGAGGATTATTGAATTTGTGCTTCAACGCATATAACATAATAAATTAATGTTATTCTTTTATTTTAAAACTGCAGTGGTGCCATTTTACGGAAAATGTGTTTCATGAATTAGGAAGTTGCATGAGCTCAAATATTTTTCCTTAAACTCTATGCATTGCAGTCTCCTTTTTTACAAAAAGTGTAAGTTATGTGTTAACAATCCAAATTGGTTTCTTTAAAGAGAGAAGAAATCTCTTTTGGGGATGGACTTATTACTTGGTCTGGGTTTTCTAAAGAGACTTATCTTAAGTAATAATATGATGGTATATTTTTAGTATGTTTTCATAGTCCTTAATATTGAAGAAATGCAATTTAAGAAAATAGTTTTCATCTGAATTTTGGAACTGTTTTTCCTGTCTATGCACAGTTTTAATAAGGTGGGGAAAGAATGAAATACAATGATGCCTGCACTTAACCGTAGGGAAGAAAAATAATTTTAAAAATGTGATGAAGCAATTTCATTGTGGTGTAAATAGTTTTCATTGTAATGTTTTTATTTACATTTAAGACTCTTTGCTTTTGTACGCTAATGTCTGTGGAACTGTTATTACAAGATAACTGTATTTGTGCCATCTCAGCTGGCTTTGGGTAGGAAACAGCACTCAATGGTCCTCAGAAGTGTGTCTCAGACTAAATTATTCTATAATTTTGTGAGCTCCCATTAGAAAAGCCCAAGAGTGAAGGATCATGTTGAAGAACCATGTAAGGTGCTGGGAGACAAACTTGGTGAAGCCTGTTCCTACAAACTGTGTTCTGAGACTGAATGCTGACACGCACCTTACTCAGCCATGTGAGGGAACTCTCTGCCAGAGTACTGGCTGGCACAGGCTAAAAACACTCTGGGGTGCATGGTAATAACTAAGAGATATGGAAAATCAGTGGCATACTGCTCACACTTTCTCTGCACTATGTTTTACTTAGAAATACAGCCCTGCTCTATCTACATTTCTATATCTGTTTTGGCTCTCTGAGGTAATCACCAATATTTTAAAAAATTTTTTGATACTGTGGAACTTGTAGTCTGGAGCTGCTATTCGGTCACCAAAGAATCATTGTGGATATTCTCAGTATCAGGTTGGTATTTTCACTCCTCAAGCCTTAGGCTCAATAACACTTTATGAACTTAAACTTTTTAAAATATGTGAATGGAATATAGAAGTTATAGAGGGTCTGGTGTGTTTATGGTACCAGCAAAAGAGAGAGTAGAGAGTGTGTTTGAACTGCATGGGTGTGAATGTCAGTGTAGTATCACTACTGTGTATTAGGTTGAAGCAGTGAGAGGGTCAGATGAGTGACGTGGGTGCCAGATGTCCACAGGGCCAAAAGTTTGGGACAGATACTGGAGAGATCAGAGGGTTCATGAGTCACATGTTGTAGGGTCCCAGAGGTCCAAAGTGACAATGGGAGTGACTGTGGTCTGTGGGTTGGTTGAGAGGCCTGTTTGCATCTGAGTTCTCTGTACCTGTGGAAAGGGGACCCTAGGGAGCCAGGAGCATCTCCTGGATAAGGTGGGTGTCAAAGCAACCCATTGAGAGCCCATGATGTGTGGTGTCAGTGGGCATGAAAGGTATCTGGGAGCCTGGAGGGTTCAGGGCCAGCTACTTGATACTCTCAGTGTCTAAAGCACATTACTGGGGGATCCATAGGGTGCTGGGTGAGTGGGGATGTATGAGTGTGTCCAGTATCAAAAGCTGATCTATACCAGGTGTTGGAGGGAAGCTCCAGGCCTCAGAATTTTATGTCCAAGTGCCAGCAACTGACCGGGAATCCCGTTGCCAGCTGCTGGATAGAGGGAGTGTCTCAGGTAAAGGATCAGTCTTGAATACACATGTGGATTTCCAGCTAAGCAGTCCTTCCTCCTGATCAGCCACAGAAGAATGAGGCTGTTTGTGCCATTTGTGTTTGAGTGCTGAGTGTTTCTATCAGTGTGTTGCCCATTAGGTGTACAGTTGCATCACTGGTGTGCACTTGGCCTCACTACTGCTTCTAAATCACAGATTAAAAGCAGGGACCTGCAGCAACCTCATCTCCATTAGGCTGCCACATTTGTCAGCTCCTAAAAATCTTAAGTTTTACAGGTGATTTTCTCTAGGGTCTGCATTTTGCTTTGGGCTTTTTTTTCCCCTGGGAAAAAATCTGTTTGTGTGTAGAAATTTGCAGCAGCAGCAATGTTACAACATCAGAATTGCAACAGTTGCAACATAAAGTATAAAGATTTCCATAATCTTTTGAATTTGAAAGGCTTTCTAGGAAATGTTTTATATTTGTGTTTATTAATTGCTTTTACTATTTCACTATGGGATGTGATATTAATTAAATGTGTAATTAGTAATTAGCTACTGAATTACTAATTAGCTGAGACAGTCTGCATTGGTTTCTGTTTGCTTTCCTCCCCAGCTGCAGAAAAATATTTTGTTGAATTTGTATAAATAAGTATGTGTTAATAATGCTGATGAAAGAGAGAGAAGTCAACATCTAGATCCTAGGTGTATTTCCAAAGATTATGTGTATAGGATTATATGATTTTTAAAAATCATAATATTCAGGGAATCCTAGAATACCTGAGTTTCGTGTGCTTTTTGGAGCACCAATAAACTCACTAGGAAAATAAAATAAAATAATAGTGCAGAGTGGAGCAAATTACCTTGTTAATATACTTATTATTTTAATATGGTTCCCACTCCCCACAAAACTCTGAATGTTGTTTGAAATTCCCCAAAACACATGAAAACTTTTCTTGGGAGTTTGAGCTACAAATTTAATATCCTACCTTTCCCAAAACACGAGGTCTTCTGATCCATGAAGTAGATTTAGGAACTACCTCTGCTTCTTCTTTTCTTATGTCAAGTGTGATTCATCAAACAGCAGCAGTCAACATCTGACTGGTAACCCAATCCCAGCAGCTCATTTTTTTTTTTCTAGGACAACCTCTAAGTAGGCCATGGTTTTTTTCTTAACAGCTATAGCAGCCTATTTCCAGTTGCCACATGTTTTGGGAATGAAAATGAAAATGTAGCCCAATTTTACTGCTTACATTTTAAACCCATACTTGGAGGATAGTAGCTACACACAGTTCTTCCAAGATCTATCAGTCTTTCTGAACAGAAAATATGGAGTGAATAAATTTGTACAACATTTGTCTTTTTAAATCAGTAGTTCTGTTTGCAGCTGTGATGAAACGAGATAGAAGCCTCATTCAGTGCGATTTTGAATTGGTGTGTAGACATTAGTGGAGTGAGAGAGAAACAGAATTGGTCATTGAACTGAATGTGAAAAAAGATAAGGTATTTGTCTTTCTTTGTATTTATAATGATCTGCCGATCCAGTACAGTAGTAGTATTATACAGTGATTGATCATGTATAAGCTTGTTGGGTTTTTTGGTTTTTTTTTTTTTTTTACTTGAAGGTGTTAAATAATAAATGAATTAATAACCTTACTTCTGAAAGAATGACACTTCAAATTAGTGCAGCCTAATTATGAAGTGTGAGAAGAGTGTCAACCTCTCTATGCTTTCTGTATTCACAGTAATATGAACAGTGACTTCAAACATCCCTATAAGAAGTGACCTATTTGCTGCTTCTCTAGCTCCTGACTGAGAGCACAATACAAATACTAAACATAGGCAATGGCTGTATATACGCTTGATTGTCCACCAAATGAACAACCCCTGAAGTTCAAGAGTGTTATTTTAAGGTTGCATGTGTATTCTTCTGGGAAACATGAAAAAGATGTATTGATTGTTTATAAAGTTATTCACAGATTTGATACTGCTAAATAAATACTATTTTTTTTCCAAATTGCTAACTAATTAAATATGTTAAAATTAAGTCCTTTTAGTAATGTGGTCTAATGGATTTAGTAATGGGTCTAATGGATTAAGGTCTACCTTATTTTCCTGTTTTACAGACAATATCTTTAAGCAGCATAAAGAGGAATTGAATAGTCTTTCCAATACAAAAAGGAAGAGCATCCTTTGTATGCCTTAATAGAACAGTCTCTCATAGTATCCCAGCTAAAAATCTACTGTGCTAAGTGGCATAAAGCTAGGATATTTCATGACTGTGTCTCTACCATATTCAGGAAGTTATATGACTTAGTAGTCATTTCAGAAATCAAATTCTGCTACTTACTTGAATGAACATCCTTATTTTTGATATAAAGAATTTTAGTTGAAATATCTTTCCTAGTGACATCTGTTTAAAAAAAACATGTTTAATCAGGTTAATGATCCCCTGCTGATATGCAGGCTGGTTCATATTAGAGTGGAAACTGAAACTGGAGTATCCTGTGTTTAACCATCTTTGCTTCCTGCTGTGAGGCTCCGAGATCATTTTAATGATCTTACAGGGCTAAAAAAGTATCTTACATAGTATGGAATGCTCCTACTCTAAAGGAATACTTATCCTCCCTAATTCCACAACTGAGAAATAACAGCTGATGCTCATGTTCTTGTAGTAATTTTAAAGTAAACTTAACCTCCTCTATCACAGTTTTTATGTGTGGGCTGTTAAACTGTTGTTGCTCCATAATTAAATCTTATAAAAAACATAAGGGTGATTGCATCAATCAACAATTTTGGTAAAGACACATTTTATTTAAGTAAGGAAATAATCTGTAGTGAACCTTGAAAATCTGTTTTGCACTTGCATGGCAGACCACTCATTTGTGGCTGTATATCCTCATGAAAATTTTGCTGTCCAGCCCAGGAGATTCAGTGGTCTGCCTGCTGGAGCAGGGCTTTGAGGGGACAAAGGTAGATCAGTCACTAGTCAGAAGCAGTGTTCTGGCACTGTTACTTCTTCGCTGGTTACCTATCACTACTATCTCTTTCAGCATCAATCATATGTTAAAAAGGACAGGAATAAAAGACAGAAATGCTAGAGAAAAAAGATAGAGCAATGTCCTAAACTTGTTCTCCCTCTCCTCTAAGATAAACCATGTATACTGGAGGTTGATTTCAGAAAGAGAGATTTAACTATTCCTTGGTTATTTCACTCTCATTTGTTACTGTGTTTGTTAGTCTTTCATTGTCTGCTGTTGTGAACTACTATGAACAGTCTGTGTTGAATAGCCACAAGTTATCCTCCATTAAAAAAAAAACAAAATAAAATAAAATTATAAAATAATAATAAAAAATATATATCTATATAGGACATGCTTCTGTAACTGCTGATTTGGCAAGTTCCCAAGTTGGCTTCCTAACCAGGCCTACTGTAATATGGTAACTGCTGATTTGGCAAGTTCCCAAGTTGGCTTCCTAACCAGGCTTACTGTAATATGGCAGCTGCATTGCTTTTGCTGGTAGACACCCTTTTAATATTTTAATGTTTCATCTGTAAATACACATAAATATTTTTACCCTTACAACATAATGCCTAGTTATTGTTAGCTAACCCCAGTAGGAAGCTAAGCCCCACACAGCCACTTGCTCATTCCCCCCACAACAGGATGGAGAGAACACAGAAAGACTAAAAGTTAAAAAACTCATGGGTTGAGATAAAGACAGCTTAATAAGGAAAACAAAAGCTGTGTGCACAAACAGAGCAAAATAAGGAATTCATTCAGTACTTCCCATCAGTGGGCAGATGTTCAGCCACCCTGAGGAAAGCAGCGTCATATGTAATGGCTGCTTGGGAAGACTGGTTCTGTAACTGTGAATGCCCCCCTCTCCCTCCTTCCTCCAGCTCTTATTGCTGAGTGTGACATCGTATGATAGTTGGGTTGATCTTTGGTCACTTGGGGTCAGCTGTCCTGGCTCTGTTCCCTCCCAACTTCCTGTGCACCCCCACCCAACCAACTTTGGTGGGGGTCTGTGAGAAGGAAAAAAGTCTTTGACACTGTGTAAGCACTGCTCAGCAGTAATGAAAATATGCCTGGTATATCAATACAGGTTTGGTCACAAAACGTAGCACCATAGGAGCTACTATGAAGAAAATTAGCTCGCTCCCAACCAAGACCAGTGCACTGGTGAAGCATTAAGTTAATTTGTTCAACCATATTTAAGGTCCTAATGTGAAAGCAGTGATATGCACATGGCCATAGTAGTCTGAATTCTGTTGCCACATCATTTATTGACTTTCTCTTAGGTGTAAAATTGCTGCCTGCTCACCATTGCCAGGTTTTGCTTTTACCTTCTATGGAACATTGGAAAAGGTTCCTTTTGTAGTGTTAATATGAATGAAATCCTGGTTTTCCATACTTCTTGAGATTCACATCTTTACAAATATACTGAGGATAGTAGAGAACCTGCTGTTTTCTGAAGGTCTAAAATAACTCTGCTATGTCTATTACAAAAGTTAAAATTTTTGATGTGAGAAAAATATTTGATTGCACATGTCTGTAAGGTGTCCTTTTTTTCCAGAATAGCATTGCTTCTATGAACAAGTGTTTCCCTCTATGTCTTTGGGCTTTCTATTAGTGTTACATGAACCATTAATTGTAAGTTCTTTGTTTTAAAACAGGGAAGGTGAATGTTCCATCCAAACAAAGCATGGAAATTGCATGTGTGATAAAATGTGTGTAACTTCAGGGAAAGGGAATTTAATAAGATTTCACCCTAAAGCCACAAATATGCTACTGTAGTTTTTAGATCAGCTGGGATGAGAGCCAGGATACTGACTCAAAAGATTAATGCACTAGGCTCTTTGAAGACTCTGCCCCGAAGGAGCAGTCCACATGTTAGCAGTAGTTTTACAGATTATTCTTTATTGCTGTGGAATTAAGCAGTGACTTTATTGCCTTTAATTGTGCCAACAGGTATCCTTTTCCTAGACAATAGGTTATATTGGTATCTCTAGTTCTACAAGAAAGAATTACTTGGATATTGAATCTTCCCTTTCCTTTTTCTTTAATTTCTTGACTGAGGGACTGAAATGAAGATAGAGAACAAAGCATTAAGCTGAACTTCGTAGAGGTGCCCTAGTTCACACAGAGCTCTGCTTCTTGATCCTTATTCCCTTTTCCATTGTAATCTTCACTTTCAGAAGATGTTGTGGCTATTGGTGTTATTGAGGATAATAATTTCAGAAATACAGTTAAATGGTGGCAATGAAACTTTGCAATGTCACTGCGAATGAGAGGGAGCAATAGTGAGGCATTATTCCAGGAATTATGTTATCTGACAGTTTTGCAATGCTAAGGTGCCTGCTTCTGGTTAGAAACACACTGTTTATGTATTTATTAAATATTTTAACCTTCTTGTGTCTCTATTTTATGATTTTTTAAAATAAATATGTTGTGTTATAATGCTATTGTTTTAAGAATAATTTGAGTAAATTCACGTTTTTATCTTTCATATTTCGAGAAATAATGTTTAATTCACACTGAGGGAAAAAAAACAGTGGTAGACAAGGGAAAAAGAATTTAGGCATACACAGTTATTGGAAGATACTGTTTAATAGTCACATATATAATGCACAAAAGTCCCGTCATTTTAAAATGATAGCGACTCTCAGAATTAATACCTAGTCTACAGAATCTACATAAGATTGATACATATGCATGGATCTGATTTCCCATCGGTCTTCATCCTTTAGAACAATGTATACGTTTTAGGTTACCATCTGGATAAAAGTGACTGATACCTTGTCTTATAATAAACCATACAGAAAAACAAACTTAATATAGTGATGATTCTCTTCCAGCTATTATGTATAAAGACACTTCTTGCTTCCCAAGAAATATTGTCCTTCAAAAACTATTCAGCTGCAGTTGAGATATCTCCTAAGAAAAACTGAACAAAAGCTTTATAGAATTAACATAGGTACCATAACTATTGACCATCACTTAAAAAGCAAGCAAAGGCTGTTGATGAACCAGGTTTTTTTGCACCAGTTTTAAAATATGAAAACAATAAATTAGGTTCTTCTATGAATAGGAAGGGAAATCGAAACTACCTTCAGAAACTACCATTCAATCTGTGATCTATCTAGAAAATTTGACCTTTACCACCTTATGTCAGCATCTGTCCTTCCCCTGATATCAGCTTAGCAGCCTTTACACCATCACTGCCTTCGTGAATGAGGAACACAAATCCAGACAGTAAGGTTTGCTGTTTTCCCTTAAGTGGTGTCCATCTTTACTGCACTTTCCCCAGGGTGCATTTTCATTCCCTTTATTTCCTTCATTCCCTTTGTCAAGCCCAAGAGCAGCAACAAAAGCAGTACAGTGGGCTTTGTCTGGTCTTTACAAGTGCAGATAAGCTCTGCCGGAATACAGTAAGTAGCAATGTAACCCTATATTTTTGTAAGCATCTTTATGATTTGTCACCATATTTTAAAATATTAAATTTGAGAGCCTATAGCCAGACTTCCTGGGACTCTGTTACTTCACTTCAAGGACAGGACAGTGCTCAGTATTGGTTTCTTTTTACTTATCTTTGCTTACAGATGCATTTTGTGAATGACAGTAGGAGGTGAGTCTTTTTGTCTAAGTGCCATCTGAATCACTGTATCTGGAAGTGGAATGTTTACATGACAAAATCACACAGATACAGTATCAAATAAAGGGCTCTGTCTTTGCTCTTTCCAAATTTCCACATAGACTTGCCATTCTGGTTTTCAGGGTCCAGAGACCACTAGAAAGATACCCCTGTTCTGCCCTTTGCAGAGGACCCCATGCCATCAGCCCCAGTTAGGCTGCAGCAGGATGTCTCCAGCTCCCTACAGCCCTGCCCTGCCTGGCTGGAGACCCCATGAAGCAAAGTCCCTGTCCCCAGGGAGGTGGCCAATGCTTGGGGCCAGGGATGCTCCAGTGATCCCATTACCCTGCTCCTGGCTGGGGGTGGATGGGTCCTGGTTACCAGGCCCTGGTGCTCATCCATCTGGGAAGCCCCCAGCACTTGGCCTCGGGGAGGTTCCAGCACCTGTGGTGTCCTGACACCATTGCAAGTGGTGTTAAGCACAAAGGTCTGCAAGACATTTTTATTCACATTTTTAAGTGCATCCTCAAAACAAGCAAACAGAAAACTTTTCACATTCCCAGGAAGTACGTACCTCATGAAATATTTTAAATATTAGATAATCTCTGTCCTTGAAAATTGGCACACTGGACAATTCTTACTAGATGAGTGAGAAGCATAGCTCTGTTTGCTACTCAATACAGAGGAGTACAGCTCTGCCTACAGTCTCTGATTTAGGTCCCAAATTAAGTCTTTTATTTTCACATACTTTGTTTTTTCTTTTCTCGGTACATATATCAAGGTTAAAGCATCATTTATTTTTTTTTTAGTAATATGTCTGGTGGTCATGATTATAATACTGAAATATTCTAAAGATACTGTTCCTTATACTTTTTCCTTATCTGGTCCATAAAATTCTCAGTATTTCTGCTACATTGTATTTTGAGAGCATGCTTACATTGTTTGCAAGGAAAAACTCAATTCCATTTGTAACACTGGGGAAGATATATGAGTTTAAGCCTTCCTGGAATGTAGTAAAACACCTGCAGTCACAGAAGCAAATACAGCTATCATAGGAGCAGTCCTAAAGGAAAAGAGGAGATTAAATGAGGTTTTGCCCTCTGCCTAACTGTTCTTTCAAGAAATACATTTTAGATCAATAGATCGCATCTAAAAGTGTTGTGGCAGAAAATGTAACAATTCCCTATGTATTTAACCACCATGTGAGTTAGGCTTCACTCTACTTGAAGGGAAGATGGAAATAAAATGATGGACTTATCAGCCAAGGCTGTTTTCTTCATGAAAATTTTTCTCCATATGATGAGATTTTCTCTAGGTTTTTGTCTTCAACATGAAGTGGCACAGCCTGGTAATACAGTGCAGGTACTTTCACCTGAATGTATTTCCCAAGTTTTGGTTTTATCCTTTTGTAATCAGTTCTGATAAAAAGTTAACATCGTAGTGAAATGTGTTAATCATCTGAGACATAATGTTCTGTAAAAGTATATGAATCACTGAGAGAACATCCGAGCACATTTACTTGTCTAATCCTTTGCATTTATTTAAATACAGTACCCTTCTGTAACATAAAGTGCAGTGTAATATCAAGTATGTGTGAAACGGGATGACCATACTAAGGTATAAAATGGGGGCTGGGCAAATAGGGAGGTACAAAAACCAGCTAATACACTCTTTGAGAAAGCTAACAAGCTATTATTTTCAGGACCGCAAGAACAAAAGTGGTATGCAATGTGATGTTGAAGAGGAATAAGGATTAGTTTGGGAATCAATATGAACGGTTTATATTTCAGAAGTCTGCATTAAAAAAAATTAATTTTTAAGAAACAGTGAAAGAAATTACTGCATTAGTCTGAGCAAGACAAAATAAGAATAAAATAAGAATTGAAGTATTTCATTATAATACCTATAATTTGTTGGTCTCTGCAGCTAGGGACACATTGCCTTGGGACTGTAATTTTATTAACAAAAAAAGAAAAAAAACAACAAAGCAAAACAAAAAGGAAATGAAAAAACCCAAAACAAACAAAAAAAGCCAACCCAAATCCACTGAAACCCCCCAAACACATACCTTTATAAAAAATATTGTCTATCAGATCTGGTAGAAAAGGAAAAAAGCCTCTGGATTAAAATTTTTTTTATCCCTGTTCCTCATTTGCCTCACTTAGAGTTATAAAGTGGACTGTTTATTGGTCATACCGAAGGTTCTGGTGTCTTATTTTCTGACATACTCTTAAATTCTGGTGACTAGTAGTACATTTAGTACTGAGCCAAAACCCAGGCACTCCTTATTTATTACTGCTGTATGAGGGGATGCTTTTGGGTTGGCCATGTCACATGGGTTGGCCCATGAAATCATCCATCATTTCAATGCAGACACCTTATGCCCTATTGTTGACAATTCCAGTACATTTTTGTTGAGAGTTATATCAGTTCTCCCTTTTTCTGTTATAAATAATTAAAATGTTACGTATCCAGAATTGATCTTATTTGGGCATGGCATCAGTTTGTCTATAGTGTCTTTTTGGTGATGAACATTTGCATACATTTTCACATCTCAGAAGTTCATGAAATATCTTATTATGGTTGGATGATACAGTAGATTATATAAATGGCATCTTAACCATGAGGAGATTTCATTTGACATTTTAAAAACACTGAGTATTGATTTCTTGGAAAATGTGTTTGCACATCATCATTCTCACTATCATTTTTTCTGCTTTTTTTTTTCTTTTTGATGTAAAATACAAAATGGTTTAGCATTTTTGCACTAAAAATAGTTCAGTTTTCTGTTCATATGGACAAATTGGAAAAAAAAAAAGCACTACTAATTAAAGCAAATAGTGTCATGCTAATATATCATTAGAAGAGTCTGACTATTCTGATTTTATAATAGTTGCTCTTATTTATTCATATCATGAATGTACCAGTAATCCTTGTGTCAGCTATCATTTTTGTAATTCATGTTTTATGTTAATAGGTCGTTTCACTTTAGGACTCTTAATGAGACTGGTGGATGTTTGATGGTCTTAAAAATCTAATGAGACCAATGAAAAAAAAATAATAGCTTGGATTTTCAGGTTTGGTTTTTTTTTTTTTTTTGTAATCTAATATGGAGATGCATGTGCCTTTAGCTTGCCCCTTTGTTATTTTTTGTCTCACTTTCTTGGTTGTATTCTGTAAACCATTCAAGAGCAGGGGTTTGCTTGGTTCCTTATAATGTGATGTTTATATATGAAAAGTGAAGTTTCCTTTAGATGTTCTGTAGAAGTGCATTAGGAAAAAACAAGGTTTAAAATGTGTTTAAAGTGTTACTTTTACAGCCTTTGGTGACATTTTACTATTATTTTCTTGTGAGTTTCCATTAATAGTCGTAATAGGGTTTAGGGTAAAAGTCACTGCTTTTTTTTGAGGAAAGAAACTTGTAGTTTTGATTTTGCTCTTCTCCCCCCAAAAGATATAAAACTAGTGCTTAATGATTTGGAGGCAAAATTACTTCATTTTAAAGTACTATCTTTTATATATTTCTCTGGATGACATCTCACCACCAGACTGTCATGGTTAAGAACATTAGTTTAATTTTCCAGAGATGTGTTAGTGTACTCTGCTGCATCCACAGTAATTAATAAAAAATGGATGCATGCATTGTTTAGATCATTCTTTCTTTAACTAAGTTTTTTCTGCCTTTTTTTCTTGCCAGATTATTGGAAAATGTAGTTATATGGCTCTAAATTAAGTTTACCATTTCTTCTTAAACAGATAATAAAAGGTATATTTTGAAATATATACAAGATATAATTTTATATGTATAGGCACAGGGTGAGAGTAAACTTCTCTCCTACATGATGGAAAGATGTTAATTTTTAGAAAATAATTTTGAGGTAAAACTTTCTTTTTTACATAGAATATTTGTATTTTCAGTTCTCTTAAGGTCAGTTTTGGATTAATTGATTAACTGATGAGCTGATGCAGAAAATCATGCAGAAAAGAAGCTGACCAAATGTTTCTGTGCTGCTGTACCTGTTGGCCTGTTTTGTGGATAGCAGTCAAATATTATTTATTCTGTCTTTGATCTAGCTATATTTTTGCTTAATTTTGAAAAAATATAGATTGCAGTTAATTATAAAGGAAGGAATTAAATATTTCTTTTCACTCAAATAGACTATGCATCATTGTTTAGCTCCTCCGAATTGTATCAGCAGAGAGTGTAGGCATCAATGAAACCACAGGACATTCCAGCTGACCTAGAAAAAGATTAGTCCTTCAGTGTTGGTAATTTAGGGTTCACAGAAGAATTCGTTTATTTTCATTGAAAGAGATTAGGTAGGAAAAAATGGAAGAAATGCATGTTAGTCTGATTTTTTTTTTTTAGTATCATCGCCCAATGAAGACATAGCTGGAAAAAAAAATCAAATATTTCAATTTGATCATTTGTTTAGAATGAGTGAAAACAAAGTATGTAGAACTTAAGAATAGATTTACAAAGCTGCCAATAGAAGGTGGTTAGGTCATCGTATTTTATCTATCAGGCAAATATGTAAAAGATGGAGTGTGCTGGTTTTGATTGATTGGGATATTTGAGCCTGTACTTCCTACATGAATCACACAGAATCACAGAATTGTCATGGTTTGAAAAGACTTCTAAGATCTCCAAGTCCAACCATCAATTGTTACTATCTTTGATATAATAATGTTTTCATGTGGTGAGGTATTAATAATGTATTTGACACCACAAAAATGACACAGCAAGTTGGAAAACTTTTTTAACAGGGATTAGGAGAAAAAAAAAAGCCAACCATGACACAGAACTGCAAGTTTACTTATTTTCGAAGCCTCTAATCTGAAAAATGTTCTTTTTATATCTTGGAAATATGTTTCCTTTTTATCCTTAGTAGATTTTTTTTCCCCAAGTTACAACACTTGTCTCTTTTCAGTGTAATATTTCTTGAAATTATATCCTCAGATAAAACATTTCTGTTGAAATATTACCCTCTTCAGGCAGACCACATAAAACAGAAACAGACATGGGGAAGAGCAGGTATGAGCTATGAAGGAAAAGGAGTAAACTGGACACATGCAATAAAGATTAATACTGTTAAGGAGAGGGAACTCCAAGGTTATTTCCATTCACATTAATTTCATAATGCTTTTAACATAAACCACTGCAGAACTACTGTCTGTTTGCTTGTTTGAAATAGAGAATTTAGACACATGCATAATGACATAAAATCTTGTGTTACAAAAAAAATAAATAAATAAAAGGGTAAGGGAACAGAAAAAAAACTACTAATACACTTTAAAAGAACATGTTTCCCTGTGCTAGTGGTACTGCCAAAATACTGAGATGATGTGAATCAGGATAGCTATACTCATGTCTAAGTAAGCATTGGGCTTCTAGTCTGATGCAGCTGCCTGTGAGAACCTGGAAGGTAAAAAGAAGAAAGGATATCTGCTGTTTTGGAGTAAATCAGCTCTTCTGATTTGTGTTTAAGAAGGACTGACAATATTTAAAAAGCATAATAAAGGCTGCTATCTTTTACCCTGATGAAGAATTATAATATTTGAAATCACGATAAATAAGTGTTTATTTAGTTTGCATTCTTGACTTCTGTAATTAGCTCATTTTTTGGACTGCAGAATGAGAGGAATCCTAAGACTTTGCTCCATGAAAAGATAGAATGCTGCTTCAAGTTCTGCTTTTAGTTGTTCATAGTATCAAAGAGAAAAAACACACAATTTTGAAAATCCAGTTCTTAATAACAAGATTTTTATTGTACTAATTCATACAAACAGAAAAAAAAGTGGATAGAATGAGGGAGTATTATTTAATTCTCTCCATTCAATTTCAGCTTCAGCCAGATTAATTAATTTCTGACTGAACTGGTTGCTTTCTTTTGAGTTATTGGCAAAGACTCAAGTACATGCGAAAAAATTAGCTAATTGATTTAATAAAATGCATACTTATTTCCTGTGTTTATGTCCTGTACAATAAACCTGCTGTGTTTATTGTAATTTTGTGCTGCATTTTTATTCTCAACTCCTCCTGTACCAGCTGCTGCTGCTTCTGAAAAACAGTGTTTCTGGCTTATCATTTCAATAGTATTAGCTCCCAAGAGAAATGGTTAGATGAAATCAGGTCTACAGATTTTCCTCTATTTCTAGTATTCTTTCCTTTTTTTCCCCAAGTG
Organism: Heliangelus exortis; assembly: GCF_036169615.1. NCBI lineage: Eukaryota > Metazoa > Chordata > Aves > Apodiformes > Trochilidae > Heliangelus > Heliangelus exortis. The sequence goes on from NC_092423.1 coordinate 75,261,085, forward strand.
TGACATAAAAATGTTTAGTTGTTGTCTCTTTGTATGTGTTGCTTAATCTTCTAGCCTGTTAGTATTATTGACATTACTGTAAAACATCACAATATTCTGGATTCCTGAGTGAATGAAATTCATAATCCATGCGGTTCTTGCCTTTGGCAAAAGTTGACATCTTATCTTGTAACTGAACTTTCCTTTCAGATCTAAGTCTGCATTTTATTAGATATATTTTGTTTGATTTTACTTGAACGAAGAAATAAATAATTCAGTCTTGATTGATACGATGGAAAAAAGAAAATCTACATGACTTCTAGTAAACACTATTGAGCAAAGAATTCTTACAAAATCAGTAGTGGGACATCTAGCCAGGTATCCTGTCAGTGGGTTGATGCATCTAGGGAGAATACATTAGCCTGGGCACTTTCTATAGTTTGTTCCCCTAATACTTTACCAGCACCCATAACCATTGTTATAAGGAGGTGGCACCTTGCCTTGTCCTTACAGGTTCCATTTATGAATCTGTTGTCCTTGATTTAGTTTATCTAATCCTTTTCCGAACCTTCTGTGGTAAGAAGTGGTAAGAAATTCCAAATGTTCACTACCTGAATTTTAAAGAAGTACTTTCTGTATGTTTTAAACCATCCACTTTTATGTGTTTTTTTTGGTTGTCTAGTGATGATGAACTTGGTGACAAATAATTCGCTGTTTATCTTACCTTGTATTTTGTTAACCCAGAAGTGCTTACTGTCACCTACTGATGTTGGGATTTCATTTAACACTCCTTTGTCTTTGGCAGAAATACTGAGTAACAAAATTGAGTACAAATGGCAAAAATAACATGATGTGGCAATACTACTTTTCCTGCAGCAATATCTATTACCTTCCTGATTCTTTAAAACTTAACCCTGTCTTCATGCAGCTCTTTCTCAATAGACTGAAGAATGTCAGCCTCATTTGTCCTTTCTCATAAAGGACCTTCACCAAACAATCAGTTTACTGGTTCATTTCTGTATCTTATGTAACTCTTCTTGGACTTTAAGACATGTAATCTTTCACTCTTAAAACCACAACTTCTTACAGTACTCAAGATGTGGGCACATCAGTTTTTAATGAGTGGCTCAATAATATCACCTGTCCTGTTCTTCATACCTCTCTTACAGTGTGCCCAGCATTTTGTTGGGTTTTATAGCTGCTGTTAGTCCTGTGATCTAGAACTGCCTGCAATAACCAACAGATCTTGTTTTCCTTATCTGCAACTGCCAGTATACACAGGAAGAGTTTAATTTTTCCCTAGTGTATTACCTTGCATTTCTGTACATTGAAGCTCATCTTTTAGCTTTCTGTCCAGTCTTTTGAGCTTCTTATAGAGTTTCTTCCTAGTGTTGGTGGTGTAGGTGGTTTGAGTTTTCTTTCTGGTACTTACTGCAGTGTTAGTTTCCCTCTTGGCCTTTTCAGAGGCACAATAAGTGATACCTTCTTTCTCACCCGTGACTTACATCAGATGGAACAGGATACTTCTCTGTATCTCAGCTTTCTTTCCACTCCATTTAAGTACTTTTCTGTGACCTTCTTAGTTTTGAGTGCTAGCACTCTGGTTCCATTGTAACAGTGTGACCTGACAGTTCTGTCCGGGTTCCTGTTGTTTCAAAAGGTTCCCTAGTTTCTATTTTGCCATCATTCTTCATCTCTACGTTTTACAGTCATCCACACAGTGAAACTGTAAATCTCAGTCTCGTGCCCTGGAAGGCGTGAGTTGGTCTCCTGGACTTTCCAGCATCACTGATAGCAACATGAACTGTGTTTACTGAGTCCTTCCCTATATTTCCCAGCTCTCTGGAAATATTAGGAGTCTTAGGGCTAGGTGCCCTCCTTTGCTGACACTCATGTACTCTGTGGCAAGAATGTCCATCCACTGCTACTGTGGAAGAGAAACTGTTCTGCAATGTTCTTGTAGACCTCAGCTAGATATATTTCTGATTTTCTTAACTGTTCCAGGGAGGTAGATGAGTAATAGGTGTGTTGTCAAATAATCACAGTTGTGGTGGTGGATCTTAATATGATCTGGTGGCAGTACATTAATAAAAACTTATAAGTGGATTTAAGAAATTCTTAATTAAGTTAATACTGACGAATGGAAAATAATGGAAAGACTGGAGATAAACATCTTGAATGCTTGATAAATTGGCATAAGCTAAAATACCACTGAATGTAAAACCTAGAGCATCACATGCATATTTTTCAATTTCTGCTGTTTGTTACTAAATTTTATGCTGCATCTGTTAGTGGTGCCTACATAATCTCAATGGTGAAGTTGGGATTCACCAGTTCAAGTACAACTGTCTCTGTTTGTACTAGTCAACCTCAAATTCTTTTATGGGTTGTTGAGGGAAATGTGAATTTATTGAAATTATCTGTAGCATCCGAAGTATCTAGTTCTCTCGGTTGGTCAGAGGAAAAATGCAAACAACCATCTCAATATTAGTTATTGCAGAAAAAATGCCCAGTTGATATGGAAACAGGAGTTTTCATTGACTTTAGCATGCACTGGTCCATGATGTCTTTGGGTAGCAGGTGCATTTTCACTTGAATAACAGATGTATAAGAATAATCAGTTCAGAATTTCCTGAAAAAATTCAAAACTTTTCTATAAAGAAAATCTTGGTGATAGCAAATAAGCCAAAATCCTGTATTTTCTTTTCTTTGGTAGTCTTTAATTAGATTTGTTTAAAAAACCAAAACAAACAAACAAAAACTATCAAAACCAATAAATTTCTATAATTTCTTCATAAACTACTTTTTACTGGATCTGAAGGAATGAGTGAGTAACATTGATATAAGTGCTGCTGCTGTTAATAAACTAGATTTTAGAACTGAAGCTCATAGCTTCTTTTTCTATGGCTTTTCTAAAACTGCAGAGCTCAGCTTCCTTCAGTTTTATGAATTTGTATATGGCCTAGATGACTTCCAAATTAAATTATTTAATAATTTAGCTAGGAAACCTCCTTGCATCTTCTGTGTTTACTTGTTTTACATAGGCAAATATAATCTTTTGAAAGGATTTTAAAAATGCCCATTAGCAATGCCAAGGGAAAAAAAGATTTAAAAGCTTAAAATCTGTTCTCATTCATGCCCAGAAGGACTCATCAGTGGAACACTGACATCTTTGAAAACAATAAGTCTTTTAGCAGAGTTTACATTTTTATTCTGAATCAATTTTTCCCTAATCTTCTGGAAAGTTTTTGTCTTCTGAAGTTCTGTTAGTTATGTATGTCAACCTATTTAAACAGATCCTTCTGTGTCTGTGCTTGTCAGTCTCAACTTCTTTTATGGTGTGTTGAAGGAAATGTGTACTGCTGTCACTTTTCATCTCATCAGAAAATCTGCAGCATGCCCTAAGTATGTAGGTATTTCATTGGTTAGACAGTTGTATTGTGTAAATATGTGAATGGGAGCATAGGAGTTACCTGTTACCACATCTGTATAAATAACATGAATCAAAATTCTAAGTTGAAAATTATTATTTAAAACAAAAATGCGTTATCAGTACTATGTATAAATGCAGAGTTTGAATAACTAATACAGAAGAAATTTAGAATATAATGATGACTGATGGATAGCTAAGAAGCTGTTTAAAGTGACCTTGCTTGATCAGAATAAAGAAAGGACTGCAAAAAGAAGTGATATGTCCTCACATATATATATATAAAAATATATATATAAAATATATATATATTTATATATATATAACTGCATCAAAAAGAAAATAAGTATTTTTGGTATATGTTGCAGAGGGAACAGTTAATTAATTTATATTGCCAGATCTCATATAATACTATTCTTTATTTAAATTTTAGACACTGCCAGGAAAAGAAAGAAAAAAACTCCCAAAAACACAAACAGCAAACCCAACACCTTGTATTTTACAGAAAAGCCTTGTAATAACCAAACAATAGCGTATCCATGATGGTTTGAACCCTCTTGCCATTGGAGCATCTAAAATCAGGTTAAATAACATCTGCTAAGAATCCTCTATATAAGCTTATTGAATTTGCACTTGGGGACATAAGTCTCTTTACATGTGTGCAGTGGTGTGGAGTCAGGGAGAGAGCAACTGGAGTGTGAAGCTGTAGCTGAGAAGACTGAGCACCCCTTGGCAGGGATGCTTCCAACATGGAAGGAAAACTTTCCTCTTTGTTAGTCCAAGCTCAGTGTAATGCTAGGGGGAAATTAATTGTAGAGGAAGCCAGCTACTGAGTGGAAAGTACTGGTAGTAGCTAAGTGGCACAAGCCAAATGTTACTAAAAATGAGTAATTACCAGAACTGCAGTGGGTTAACTATGAAGAAAGCCTTGTACTGAAAGGGGCTTGCTCTTTCTGGCAGTATTTTTGGCATCTGGCAAAACTGGCATTTGGATAAGGTCATTTAAATTTATCACTGAATATGACATTAACAGCAGTATGAATAGAAAAGCAACAGAAAGAATGAAGTTCATGAACAAGTTACAGGATAACATTTTAAAATTCTAAAAGATATCACTGACAATAGGATAGCAACTACCATAGTGAAATAATTCAGCAAGTACTTTATTTACTGTGTGTGGTTTACATAAGCCTATTTGGTAGAGGTGCTGTTTCTAATAGCAAAGCAATACATGAAATATCAGCATTAGAAATGAGAAACAGGCTGCTCGTGTGCAATGCCACGTACTGTACCAGAGCTCCTTCAGGATTATTTGATCTGTCGTAAAGAAATACACGGAATATTCACTGTGAATAAGTGTTTCACCCTTTCACACTATTACCAATGTCAGTGTAGAGTGGTTTTTGGTTTTTTTTAAGATTTGCAAAAGCCCAAGTTTGTTACTGGACAGACTCTGAAGCCCACACATCTTACCATATTGATACTGCAGTTAAAACAGGATGCGAGGGGAATTTGTTTATGTATCTATAGACTGCTTTTTTATTTTAGTTCTACATTATGGCCACATAAGTATTTGGATATATGGCCTCTAAGACAAGAAGTTTATTCTAGTAGTAAGTATTCTAAAAATATTTCATAAATCTGTGTTTCAGCTTGCTCAGTAATACTTTGCATGCACTATTAACAAAATAGTTTTCCATCAGCATGGTGGAAAAATGAATGAACTCATTCACTGTGAGATTGTCAGTTAGGTGAATATCTGCTGAACAACAGACCTTCATTACCAATAATGAGACCAGTAAGGCAACCTCTCCTTTTCAGCTTATGAATCTACAATGTATGTATTTGCAAGTAATAACAATACAAAACCAAAGAAAAAGCTGGGATTTTAATGGCTGAATTGCTGTTACTTTACATTGAAGGAAAGCATTTCAATTCAGATTTACTGCCTGATTTTTCAAGTGGCTATACCCACATGTAAAGAATTCATTCCTGGACATGAATGTGTCAAGTAGTCAGTTCTTAAAAAGATTGAGCCCCAGCTGACTTGGAAGAATGTTTTATTAAGATAGTTTTTCTCACTGTGTCAGTTCATATCTCACCCTAGCCTAGAAAATTAAAGGGAAAAAACCAAAACAAAGCAAAAAAACCACCCAGAACAAACCAAACAAAAACCTCCCAGGAAACAACCTGAGAGGCATTAGCTTTTGTAAACAAGATCAGTGCAGTACAGCCCTTGTCTACCCAAGAAACAGCCTGACATAATTTTGACTTGTTATGCTTTTTGTACTAAGAATAGAGTTACTGGCAACTGTTGATGTAGGTGGCATCCACTTCATACTCAAACAATCAATCACAAAGAATGCTCATATCCCTTTCTTTTGCATACCTGCAGATATTCATATAGAAATCACAAAAGAATTTTAATCCTATTGCAGGTTTTCACAGTCACTATTCACACTTTCACGCTTAGGGAAGGGTTTTCAGAGGGTACTTAGAAGCATCAAAAGGAGAAAGGAAAAAAGTATGCTGTGGCTTGTATATATATATATATTTATATATATATGCATGTAAAGAATAGATACAGTGGCTTTAAAGAGGATGGAATGTAATTAGAGGATTTACATGTCAGAGTCATTGGTGTTAAAGTACTAATATGAACAGAGCTAGAGCTTGTGTATAAAATGAGATGCATTATTTACTGTACTGCTTTTTCCATGATAATGGATATAATTTTTGACAGAATATAAAAATCCAGCGAAAAGTCATAGCAGCATTTCCCTCCTTCCTGCTCCACTGCAGCAAAACCCCTTTATATAAATATTCACTACTGCAGAGAAACCAAATGTACCCTTAGAGCTTAGGAATACTGTGTGTCATTTGACGGCATCATTTTCTGGCAGACACCTGAAGCTGTATGCAGGCTCTTTTAGCTGGGAGGATGGTTACAGTTATATGGGGCTGCAGGGATAGAAGGAAGAAGAATGAAGAGAGAATTAAAGATTTCCATAAACCATTGCTTGTTTATTTAGTGGGTGAAAAATGGCAAACTTACACTACTTTTGGATACTGTCCTTTTTTTTTTTTTTTTTTTTTGGCTTGTGACATTTTTTGAAGGCTGTGTAATATTCTCAGAATTTTTAATTTGTTTTTTGGCTCTGAAGATATTCCTTTACTGGGACAGTAAAGCACCATCTGCACAGGGAAAATCTACACCAAATGCACAAATGACATATTCAAAATTAGGATTATACAAAGGCTTCTGAAATCCAGTCCTTTCTATGTTTTTCAATCTGCTAAGTTTGTAGCTATTTGGATGCTCTGTATTTTTGAGCTATATCAGACTATGTAGATGCCAAATACCATTGTTATTCAAAGGTTAGTCAACACAGGTGACATACTTGTCTTTTTAAAAATACTAAGTCAAAAGTGGATTGCTTTACTTCCTTATTCAATAATGAAGTTATGCTTTGAATAGAAAATATGAGTGGGTCATACATTAAAGCTAGCCCCAAGTGGAGTACTTCGGGTCCCAGGAGTAGAAATCGACCTTAATTTTATACCTTACCCTGACTACACTAATAGGGAAGGAAAGAGTGGTACTTCTTTCTGTTTTTTTAAGCTAGAGTGGAGGCTGAATAGTATCACCCTGGAAACCTGTCGATGACAATCTCAGAAGTGTTATGATACAGACTAACTTCAGGAAAATGGTTTCTGGCAAGAAGAAAAAGCCTGGGCCCTGGTAGGAAGAAAGGAAAGCAAATGAGTCAGATTTCTTAATTCCCCTTCCACATGGCATCACACTAGTCTGCACAATGTAAACAAGAAATTGGAGTCATAAATCAATTCTCACACATGGGAAATTTATGTGAAGTGCCTTTGCAGCATTTTACATGCAGCAACAAAACTGCATTTGGTTCATGCAGTTTGCAGTCAAGGATCTTCTACTGAAAATTGCCAGCTTTAAACTCCAGGTGCTTATTTAAGTTAGTGAACACTACCTTAGATCACTTGTCTAACTGAAATGGTGAATAAAAGCAAGATATTCTTTGTGACTGTCTGTAATCAGTGTTCAGAAGTGAGTGAGAAACAAAACTTTCTGATCAAAAGTAAAGGTAAATAAAAGTACTCTCATATTCAGAAAGCGGTTGTGTCTAAGTATCTGATACAAGCCTACGGTGAGAGAGCAGTAATACAGCAGGAAAAGAACTTTTCTGCCATTTAGGCAGTTTTTTCCAGACATAATTCCAATACTCTTCTACTTAGTTTGAAAAACACTATATTTCAAAACTGGCAGAGGTAATGGAGAAGGATTTATTGTTGGAATGTAGTCTGGACTGTGAAATTTTGATATAGTGTCAGCTGAATTTTGGAATAATGCGAAAAAGAAATTGGACACCTACTTGATGCTGGGATGATTGCTAACACTTGGGAAACCAAACTGCAGAAAACAGATGCTGAATATGGTAATGAAATAACTGTGCAGATTTGTTTATTTGAAAAGACATTGTGTGGGTTGTTTTTTTTATTTAAATCCATTTAAAGACAAGGTCAGTTCCACTGTTTAATTTTATGGAGCACTAAAGCATCTAGGAAAAGTCTCTTTACATAGAAATTACAACTCAGTTAAATATACTTTTGTAAGTTCTTCAACCAGAATTTCAATTACACTTTGGTTTTTTTCTATCAGGGCATTCCAAATCTTTCTGAAAGACTTCTGAAAGTGGCCTATTTCCTTTCACTGTGAGCATGTAGAGAAAGGGTCAATTTACCTCCATTCTAATCCTAAATGGAAGAAGAAATTGCTTTTTGAAATATCTGGTGTAATTTGTTGCAGGCTGCCTGTTACATAGCACTTTCTGGAGATGATAGAAGACATTAATTGATTTTGTAGTTCAGTGACACTAGGATAAGTGATTCTCTCAATCATGCAGCTTGGCTTTGAGGCTTGTTTTCATTTTTCTTCTTTTTTTTTTTTTTTATTTGAAAGGCTTATATCAAATATGTAGGAGGCACTTGATGGGAGAAACACACCATGTAACACATAATTAGTGTGATGAATATATCAGCCAGTGCCTGCCTTTGGTTAACTTCCTGGATTTTATAGTTAAGTGCCTTGGTGCCCCAGGAGGAAAAGCAGAGGCTAGATGGGAGAGACAAAGAAGAGTAAATATAAATGTTCATCATTGTAAAGGTTTATTTGGAAACTAGCACTTAGATATTGTTAAATGAAAACCGATTTGTTTTCTGACCAGTATTAATGTAAGCATTTTTGATCAACCAGATGTTTTAATGTATTTTCCATGTGATTTATGTATCTTGTATGATACTCATGTGCGAAGAATGCCTGTTTAAGATGTTACATATTCTGTAAACAAATACCAAGTTTTTCTACTCCTGGAATTCAGTCTCAGCAACTTGTGGTCTACTGGAGAGTGAATAAGCTCACCACATCAGCCCCTTTTCTCTTCTTTTTTCTCACAAACATGCACAGATAGTTTGATCTACGTTGTACTGAGAGCAGAGTAGTACTGTGACCTGATACTTGCAGTGGCTGATGGCTAGCTGGTTTTAAAGAACACCTTCCCTTGCTGTGTGTTGTAACATTAGTCAATACATACAGTCCCATCATCCCTGCCCCTAAACTGAAAGGAAAAATAAACCAAAACCCAAAATTTTCTGTAGATTCAGATCTCATGAGAAAGAGAGTGGAAAAGGGGTCAAAATTATTTCCTTGGTAATGTTCCTCCAAATTCTAATAAAAAGCATGATGCATTCACTATTAAAAGAAAAAAAAAAACAAACTAGAAAAGCAGAAACCTCAAACAAATACACTTATATTGGCAAGGAAAATTGAAGTCAAGCCAAAAATTGCTGAAATTAATCATTGTATAATGGAATAATCAAGATAAAATGGCTTTACAAGTCTGTTCCCTCCCACTTTCCTGTACATGGTCTAATTCCCACAGACTGCATTGCAGTTTACCAGCAAAAAGGTTTTTTTGTGTGTTTCTAATACACTTCATGGCCAGTTCAGCAGTAAACTTACAGAGTCCTTTTTTTATTCCATTCATTCCAGGCTTATATAACTGTATGTCCATGCTCTTGTATTGGATTTAATCCTTAGAGTCACTGAGAAAGATGTTGCACAAGCTTTGCTTTAACTGTGTCTTGGACCTCTGGCTTTAAAGTGCAGTCATTATGAGAGACAGTAATAGGATGTAGCTGCAAAACTAAGATCTAGTTATATATTGATAGTTCTTCAATATTGCATGTTCCAATGCAACTACTGTTTTTCATATCAAGTAAGAAAAATTATTTTATTAACAACTCATCCCTACTGCTTTACCAGAAAGCCTAGAAGCTAAGCAATACTGATAATCAAAATATTTCAGTGTCAGAGAAGGCTTATTAAGAAATGCTGTGGTGGGTAAAGAAAATAATTATAATTGCAAGATGGGGAAGGGTGACTTGAAATGGAAGTGACAGGAGTGATAAATCTAAACAAATGTGGCAGCACAAATAATATCACCTGTTGTTTCAAAGTAAGAGATTTAACTATAATCTGTAAAGAGCAAGGTTAAATCAGCATAGTTACATCTCAGGACAAGACTGAAGAAGTCTGACATATAGCTACAGGCTATGCTATCAAAAGCTTTTAACTAAAAGTAAGTTTAACAATATTAAGTTAATCTACCACCTTCTAAGTAGCCAGCCTTAAAGACAGGTTTTTTGAACAGGTTTTCAAGCAGGCATGCTATATTCTGTACTAGCTGTAAAAATTACTGCAAAGCCGCCAACAGTCTCCTCTAGCAGGAACTTGAAATACTCAGTTGTATTTTAGTTACGTGCATGCTTGTTTTTCTCACAAAGTCATCAAGATATAAATCAAAGAACTTTGTGACTAAAGCAATCCCCCTCATATACAGTTGAATATATACAGTTTTCCATGACAGCTGATTACAGTTCTAATAGAAAATATATTCTTGTTCAAAAAGCCTGGATAACTGAAACAAAAACATTTCATACAAATGAGTCGGGGTTTTTTGTGGAGTTTTTTGTTTTGTTTTTTGTTTTTTTTTAATTATCTTTGAAATAGATTTAATTTTTGTATTTGTAAGTGAGAACTCAAAAGAATTTAGCATTATTAAAATAAAGGTCTGTAGTATTAGTGAAGTGTAGAATTTTTTTTCATAAAGATTCCTGAGGTTGTTTTACTTTCATCCTGACTGTGAATGAGGAAATATTTAGCTTTTTCAAACTGCTACAGGCAAAGAAAAGCTTGTTCAAAATATACCTATGTCAGAAATGATGTCAAGAGTCTCAGTTACACTCTTTTTTCCATTTTCTTCAGTGTCCAGGAAGGGATAATATCAGTAACTGAAGCACTGGCAAGGAATAACTAAGCGTAAATGAAATTTTGTAACAACATGTCTGTTTTCACGACTTTCAACATATCTGACTAATAATTTCATGCAAGCACGTTTCCATAGTTGAGAAGAAATTTGAAGGTTGAAAGGGAAAGGGAGACTCAGTCTCCTCCATATCTTGGAGAAAACTTGATTTAGTTTTTCTACTGAACTGTAAATAATGGAATTGAACAGCGCAGGAGACAGCTCCATTTCTATTGTGCAATTATGGCTTAAGGAATGTGAATTAATTTCTGTTCCCTAAGGGTGAGCTATGGTTAAAGTTGTGAAAAGCTCCTGAGTATTACAGCATGTTTCATGTGGACAGCTGTTAAAATTCAAAGTCATTTCAGGTGGAAAAAACCTTTACGATCATCATGTCCAGCCCTTAGAGCACTGTCAAGTGACCACTAAACCATGTCCCTGAGTGCCACATTTACACATCCTTTAAATGCCTGCTGGGACAGGCTGTTTCAACGCTTGACAGTGCCTTCAGTGAAGAAATTTTCCCTCGAGGCATAACTTGAGGCCGTTTCCTCTTATCTTCTTACTTGATAGAAGAGGCCAAGACCTATCTCACTGCAACCTACTTTGAAGTATTTGTGGAGAGCAATAAGGTCTCCTATAACTCTTTTCCTGATTAAACAACTCCAGTTCCCTCAAGTCCCTCTTCATAAACCAGTTCTCTAAACCCTTTGCTAATTTTGTTGCCCTTCTCTAGACTCTCCAGCACCACATCTTCTTGTATTGAGGCCCAAAACTGAATGCAGTACTTGAGGTGAGACCTCAGCAGTGCTGAGAACAGGGGGAAAATCACTTCCCTAGTTTTCTGCTGGCCGCTAATTCTGATACAAGCCAGGATGCTGTTGGCCTTCTTGAAAGTATCAAACCAAGTCTTCTGCATAAGTATTCCTCTCGCTGCAGAGTCTGTGGCAAAGTGGTGATTATGACATTTTGCAAGTGAATTACGGAAGTCTTCAGAAATTTTAGGTGATTTCTACACTTTTAAAGACCTCATTACATTTTCTCTCTAATAATGCTTCAGAGAAGTTACAGTTTTGGGGATTTCTTGCTACACATCATTTCCACACACTCAAAGTTGATCTCTGCTGTTTCTTTTTTCATAAAGGTACATTTCAAAACATTGTATTTCCTTTACATGCTTTGAATCACTGCAGAGATGAGTAGACATAATGACACAAAGCCATATTTGTGCATGGAACAACTTATTGCCATTTCTAGATTAGTTTCTTGTTCATTTTACATGTAAACAGTCATATTGTATATACCAGAGAAACTGTATAATTTGACTTTTAAGAATAGGGTGGACTCCAGAATCCCTTTCAGTTTACTTAACCAGAATTTTTTTTTCATTCTTTTGGCTCTGCAAATACTCAGCTATTGTGGGGCAATAATATGCCAGCTGCACAGGAGAAATACATACCAAAGGCAAACATTGTATTCAAGTAGATTAGAAGTGATGACTGCAAACCCATTAGCCTTGCAGTTTTTTTCCATTTGACAGGTTTGCACCTGCATGCACTTGTTTGAATTATCTCTGCATTAATTATCTCTGAAGTCTTTTAGGTGGGAAATGCACCTAATGGTCTAGAAAATTATTTCAGAATTGCTGAGTAGCTGTATTTGAGAATGTGGTGTGTGGTACAGATAACTATTGTCACTTAACACCAATGTGAAAAGCTTGAAATATAGTTATAGCTGGCACACTGCCATATAAGATATGAAATCAGCCTTTCTTCTCATAAAATTGGTAGGGGGAAAACAACACAAAACAAAACAAACAAAAACAAAAAGGCTAGTACAATCCTAACACACTTCTATGGCACAGCTTTCTGAAGTCCCTTTCTAAAGGAACAGATTTTATCTGTATAGATGACTCATCAAGCAGGTCCCTATTTTTCCTTCACTTTTCAAGAGCAGTGTTCATATTTTGTGCTGTTTATTACCTGCTCTAATATACCAAGCCTTGTCAGGTAGCATGACTACCACAGTTGTTGATGTGTTTTCTTAGCCATTCAAATAATTCATTCTGAAGACTTTTTAAAATAAAATTGCATTATGCATTTTTACATTCCAGTCCTTGTTGAATCATCTAGATTATTTGTTATATTTCATGTTGAGGGTTATCTTTCAATGTTCAGCTGTTGGGAATTGTGCTTGTTCTTCAATTACACACTGGAATTTTTGGTGGGTGGTTATAGAGTAATACTGGTAGAATAGTTTGTGTGTGTTACTTTCATTTTTTTGGAAACTGATAAACATGTATCCAGAGGTTATTAGTTCTTATGCTTCAGATTTGAGTGCTCTGTAGTAAAACATGGAGAAACAGAACTCTTGTCTGTAGATCATTGCTCATCAAAAGAAAATCAGCATTTAAGGTATTATATGCTAGTGAAGAAAAATTTAGACTCTTTCTGGAGTTTGAGAGAAGGTTAAGTTCATATATTTTCTTACTGTTTGTTGAGTATATACTTTTGAATATTGCACTCAGTAAATTCAGGAAAGAGATCTATAATTATGAAGAGGCTCTTTATTCCATTATAGAATATCAATTTAATTCTGAAATCCCAGATAAGTCATTCTTTTTTTATGACTTTATTATAACAATAGTCTCACAACAGAAAAAAATAATAAAATTTGACAGTTTATTGAGAATTTGAGTTTATTGAGAATTTGTAGTGTTCATGTAGGACTGTAATATGCAGGCATGTTTTCAGTCCTTTGCTAGAAACAGCTTAAAAATATCGCTAGGAACACTTATGTGGAACTGGGATAACTTTAAAAGGGTTCCATCTGTGTTAGATATGTAATACTCAAATAAATATTGAAAACTTGTAAAATCCACGGAGTTACAATCACAGATTGTAATCACAGATTTTGCAAGGAAAGACATTGTGTACCGATGGGTTCTGAAGCATAACCCTTTTCCTGAAATCAAGATGTCACTTTATTCTCTGTATGAACTGCAGCAGTCACTCTGAACAATACCTTTCTAGAGCTTGAAAATTCAAAGGGAAAATAGCTATGGGTCGAAGTGGTTGCTCTATACTCAGCAAGCCAGGACTGGTTTTTTTAATCATCAGTAAGTATTTGCTGTGCTTGATGACTGTACTGCACTGAAAATTGGAAGGAGCTACAAGAAGTATGTGAAGGAAATAGCAATTTCATATAGTGCTCTGTGAAGCTTTAGGTCTTTTCTGGGTATCTGTTCAGACTCCAGGGCAGATGAGTCCTAGTATATGATTCCCACTCAGCATTGATGGGGAAGATAAAGTGAGAGTCAAATGAAAGGCCATCACTAGTTTCTTTGGACTTAAATGTACCACTAAATATTTTGTTAATATTATTCATGAAGTCGTAAATGACAGATCGTTAATATATGGTAATTTTATCCAAATATAACCTAATAAATGATGCAACCCCTATTTATCCCATTTTTCTGCTGTAGCATTTACAAAAGTTAATCACTTCCCCCTGTTTTACACAGCAGGACAGAAATTCCAAAATGTGCTTTGTATTCTGAAAGTCAATTGTTCAGACACATGAAACTGGTGAAGTCAGTGTTTTGAAATATCATTGGGCAGTGTTAGGTACGATGTCTCAGGGATAAGTGGGCATATATAATTGCAGGCCATGTTTTTAAATTACTGTTTTCAAGCATTTACGTTTGAAAATTACACCTTTTGTCTATATTGTCTTGTGATTGTGTAAAGAAAACCATTTTGCAATGTCTTTGTTTGTTTGTTAGAATGAGAGAAATAATAGAAGATTCAATGTTTTAAGACAGCTTTTAGAAACTTAATTTCTTGTTCTTGAAAAAAAACCCATTAATTTGTTCAAAGCACAGCAGTATAGCTGTGTCCTTTTCAAAATATGTGTGTAAACCATTAAATCATCTCAAGATTCTAAGGATATATGTGTCATTGTCCATTTGATAAACAACATCTAGAAAGGTCTCCTTTCTAGTCTTTGGGCAAATGGCTTCTGCAATACAGTTCATAATAAAGCTCAAGAGATGTCCTACTGTAATGGATCACAATGCAAAAGTTTTATAAATGTCAAAATAATGTTTTTAATGTTTACTGTTCAGACTGTCTGTTCAGACAAATGGAATACAATGTTTTACAAAATCTTGGATGGAAAATATTAAAAAAAATTATCAAGGTATTATATTCTCTGAGGTCAAGCTGGCAGTTGTCCTATATACAGGAGAATGTTCCTCACTAAAAGTGAGTTTAGAAGTGTAAAAGAAGTCCTAATCAAAATGAAGAAGAAATTGTTGACAAAAACAGGCAACCTTAGCTGGTGCTAAACCAACTACAATGCAGCATTGCCACTTTCTTGTCAATTACATATTGGAAGTTATGTTTTCTAACATAACCAGCAGAGCTACTCAAATACAGCAAAAAATAACCATGTCATTTATTCATTATTGAATACTTTGTTTCAATTTTCATTTTCCTGACATCTATAACTGTACTAGCACCAGGAAAGACATTGCTCTTGATAGGTATTTCCTGACTTAGACCTATTCAGTTTTCAATGTTTGATTTAATTTATAGTAGCTGAGCTTTAGGAAGTCAAAATTTTCTTTCAGTTACAATCTCACAGATGGTTTACTTACACCTTGTTTCAGAAGATGCAGTTCTAAATTTGGCCACAAGATTTTCATTAGCAGAAATATATTGCATGTAAAGTCTTTCTCTAGAATTATTGCTTGTTGTATATGGGAGCACCACTTTTTCCCTGTAGCAGATAGTAGGCTGCACTTTCATGCTGAGGTTTTGCCAGTTAGATAAGTTGGTAAAGGACTCTGGACAGTTGAAAATATAAATACTAAAGAAGTTGTGGTTTGGAATTGGAGGCAAGGAAATTTGGTTTTATTTGCCTGTTCCTAAGGGGAAGTGAATGGCCCACATAGGGATGTGGTCTGTGTTTCTTATTCCTGACCTTAACACAGAGATTGACAAATGTAAAATTTATTTTTCAGGTGGTATTTCAGAAACACTATGTTATGAAAAAAAGTTCAATAATTGGCCAGATTTTCAGGAGCTGTAACAGCAACCTTGCTAATATAAGAGTCTTCCCTGACACAAGCTTCTCTCAGTTAACACCTGCAGAGTGAAAACTCATCAACTAGATTGACAGTTTAACCCTAATCACAGTAAGAAGCTTTTTTGCCTAAAAATAAAAGATAAGGTTCTTTACCAGTGTAAATCGGCACAACTTCATTATCTTTGTTTGAAGTATGGGGCTTTATATCACATCAAAATCAATAAAGTTATCTGCTCACCTTCATCATAAATGTACTTTAGGAAGACCTTGAGAAGAGTGGACAAGAAAATCACATGTTTCAAACATGACAAGCCATGATTGCTGCTTTTTCTCCACAGAAAAAGCTCCTGTTTACTATGATTAAGATTCCTTATGACTGGTGTGGTACCAGGAATATTTACAGATTTTTGTCTGGTACCTGAGATGAAATGCTCTTTTTTATTTACATATCAATAATCATGTCTGTAGGTACATGTAAATTATTTTACATATACCATTTCCTATTACTTCAGGTCATTATGGAGTGTTAGAAATCTGAGCTACACATTTAGAGAAATGTTTGCTATTGGAGATTCAATTTAGAGGAAAAACTTCTACAGACGTGTACAAAGAAAACACCAGGAAAATGAGAAGTTTCTGTGTTTCATTTATTTAAAATAAATGATGAAAGAAATCCAGACTGAAAACTGATACAATGCTCAAAATCTTTGTTTTATTTTGTCAGAATAATTAGGAATGGAGGACTATTATGTGGCCCATAAAGTAATGTTCAAGCACAATTAAGAGCAATAATTTAGCCTTGGGTTGGGTGCTTAAACAAATTAAAGGACTCGATTTTAAATAGGCAGCTATTTCCTTATGCAATTTTTAAAGCATTCTTCTCTTACCAGAAGAGTAATTTTTTCATTTTTATATTTGAATGGTACAATAATAGTCTATTTTAAGTGAAGGCATCTTGGACTGTTTTTATTGAAAGTTTATTTTTCAAGTAACAGTTTTACAGCTTCATTTGAATAGATTTGAATGAACCTTCATATCATTAGTTAGAACATATATTTGGTAAACAGGTCTCGACTCTTTGTACCAAATTGTAAATCAAGACAGTCCTATTATGTTTGTGTGCAATATCATGCTATGGTTTGTTAATGTACATTTGAGAAAATAGAAAATATATATTTTTTAAATTGTGTATTTTAAAAAGGACAGAAGGTACTTAAGTCTACTTTTTAATTCATTCAAGGCCCTCATTAGGCAAGAATTTGCACTAGATAGAACCCTAGAGAAGGGAAGTTCTATGACAGTACTGTTGATCTGTTTTATTGCTCTGTGTAGATTACAAATTAATTAACCAGACAAATAAGCTCATTTAAAATTGCATTTTTAGGAAAACCTTATTATACAAAGCTAGGTGGAATTTTGCAAGCATTTGAATCTATTATATATACATTTTTACAATATTTCTATCTGTAAAAAAAATCTGTATTTCAACTCTTCATCTTTGGTCATGCTATTTTACAATACTGTATTTCAAAAATATCTTTCAGTAACTTGTCTTGTCATTCCAGTCAGTAAAAAATTGCTTCCATAAGTTTTGTGTATTTTAACAGCTAATGTGGATTCAGTGCAGGTTTGAAATACTGCACTATGTTATGTTGACAGTGATTAACCAAACTGCGTAAAAGTTTGAGAAGGCTGAAAGATCCCAGCTACACAGGCTCACAATCTTAAATCAAATCTGGGTGTTTTAGTTTATCTAAACTGAGCTTGAGTGCATTTGTACATTTGTAATGCAACTACAGAATATCACTTTCATCAGAAAGGGTCATGTAGATTATTGCAGTTTATTTTGCTGGTTGCCAATTGATCAAGGAAATCAAGTTCTAAGTTAATAGATTTTCTTATTTTCTCAAGGAAAATTGGAAACTGTAAGGTAAAAAACTGTAAGGTTATTCTTGCGTTTTTCAGTGATTGTAGATGAGAATGTTAGGTAAAAAGAAATAAAAGAGGATTTTTTTTTATAGTGAAGAGTGTAGATAGAATTTTGTAATAAAATGTGTATAGTTTTGGCACTTGTGGTTTGATTCACAAACTTTTGTAACTTTCCTCACTGTAAATGTGATCTATGACAAAGTTCTGGTTTTCCCAAGGCTTATGAGAAAATGTATGTGGAGTTAATTCCCAAATAAGTGTTGCTCCAGTAGGAACATTCAAGAGTGAGCCCTCTTATTTTCAAATGTGAGCTTGCTTTATCAAAATTCAGAATAATTTCAAATGCAAGCAAGCAAGCAAGCTGCGGTGTCAAATCAAGAAGTGTTCAATGCTGATACATCCAGCAGAGGCTGACAACTTTGCAGAATAATATGTTCAGTCAAATAAAAAAGACAAACAACTTTATAAAGTTTTATCCCATTATGTTGTTGTAATATTTTATGTTTTCTGTGACCTTCTCATGATACTTTTTAGATTATCATGATGTGGGGATTCCTCTTTTCAAGAAGCCTTTCTGCTTCACTAATTCAGCAATCATTTTCTTGATAGCAGTACACCTGTAACAACAGAACAACACAGACTGTTTTCAGCCACCTGTAAGATTTACTGTGTCTCTAGGTAGAGATTTATCTTTTCTCTCACAAGATCAATATCTAACTCTCAGGTCAATAAATCCTGATTGAATCTCAACTGAAGTCAATAGCTACCTATTATGTCATCTAATAGGCAAAGATTTTGTGGGTGTTGGATCTATGAAAGAAAATAGCATTTGAGAGCCCATATGTCAGAAGTTTTATTACAGGATTTTAAAAAATTACCTATATAACATCATTTTTTATTGTGTGCATCAGTTATGAAAGTTGTGGCACACTTACTGCTACCACAAACATATTTTTTGCATTCAAAAATCTCTATTTGTGATGTGCTGTGGTCCCTTAGTGCTCTGTTTGCCAGGAGTGCACTCAGATTTTTTTTCTCCCATGCGAGATGAGCTAATAATATTTTTCATGTTGAGAATAGATTAGGATCTAATCTTAGCACTTACAAGTGCTAAGCATTCAATGAATTTTTATATCTTTGTTGATTAAATATTTTTTCCAGAAAATATGACAGTATTCTTTTTCATGTGATTTTCATTAAGGGACCTGTAACAAACCAAATTAAACATATTAATAAGGTAGCTGCTGTAGCATATATATATATATATATATATATTTAAATTCTGATATACTTGAACTAGCACTAAAGCAGTTTCCAAAATGAATACTTTTTGCGGATGATATTTACTGATTTTATAATTTAATTAGCTTTGAACAGACTTTAGCTTGCTTGACCACTACCATAACACATGAAGCAGAAATTATTACATTATAATTCAGGTACCTAGGATACACAAAAAAGTGTTTCACATTTCCATATTGACATCAGTCTCACTGGTTTTCATTTGCACTATACAAAAAATGATACTTAAATGCTGTGTAAGGTTGCGCTCTAAATGACATATAGTAATTACTTATAAATTATAGTACCCTGTTATAAGATTCTTTACATGTTATGCATGGGTCAGTGAAGCATTGCAGTGAAGTGGAATGATCATGGGTGTAATGAAAGTATCAAAAGGAGAAAAGAACACAGCCACAATGTAAATGCTTGCTCTCTTGGCTAAGCAAGCTTCCTTACTAAAAGATAAGCTGAATCATATGTCCAGACCTTGCCTGTCAGTTGTCATTAAATTAGTTAGCTCATGAAATTTTGTTCAAATGTGGAATCTTTCTAAGATTTTATGTTGCATTCAATTTTTAATTTCTCCAGACATCAATTTGGCCCTATTTTTTTCTAGCTTATAATCATTGTTTCTCTTCTTGTCCCTCCTATCAAGGTGGTTTACTTTCAAAAGAAACCTCAATATGATTCAACCTAATATTAACTATGTTAATTATCTGAAATTATGTAGATATTATAACACATTTAAGACAAGTATTTTAAAAATTATTTGCATATAAGCCTAATTCAGTAATGGTTGATGAGAAAGCTGAAGCCAAGCGTGTGACTCCATCTTTATCTTTTCATTATGAAGGATATAAAAAGGAGCTATGGCTTGTAAGTGAACTATTAGCATCTTTAGTATTACTTTTTAATTTTCATTCAAACTATAAGTTATATGCATTTTTATGTAGGCTGAAAGGTAACTGAAATTACAGAAGCACTTTTTGATACCAGAAGTCAGTACTATTTTTAATTTAAGCAACAAATAATTACAAGCTTATCAATGTAAGTAGTTAGTTTTCAGATAGTTTTAAGCTCTTCCATGTCAAATGGGATTTACTTTGAAAAGATTTTTGTACTTATTTCCCATCTGCTATGTTCAGAGGTTACTGAAGGCATCCACTTTTTACTTGTTTTGTTAGTCTCGTGGGATAAGGTTGTTTCTTTTCATCGAGGAAAAAATGCATCTATGAGGGAAAAATCTGTCCTTATTGAGCCCTAACTTAATGAGTTATTTTCTCCCTTCCAATATTCTTTGCTCTTGTCTTATCTTCACACTCATGTAGTTTTCTTGATCCTCTACTTGCCTACCTGACAAGCAATCTGTTATGGAGAAGTCCTCAATATCTAAGCAGCATTAATTTATCTGTTAGTCATGTATATCTTCAGGTAGGTGTGCTTCATACATAAGTATTTCATTATACAACCAGCAGTTACTTGTCAACAGCTTTGAGCAAACTATTACATCGCTACCACCACCTTATTTAAGGTACAGATTTTTCTTTGTTTTTTAAATACAATTTAAATGAAATTTCGAAAAAAAAGAAAAAATAAATTTTCATCACATCAGTAAGATCATACTTCTATACGTTGACTTCATGCTGTTTTACCCAAGATGTACTCCTACTGAATTAGCAGAAACACAACAGAATTTTACCACGGTATTGTTCAAGTTGGAGAATCTGACCATTTATCCCTCTTTCCTCCTAATGTTATGTTTCTTTATAACTACAGAAATGCCACTAATTCAGATTGAGTTCCAAGGAAACCATATGAGTCACTGCAAAAGTCATGATTCAGTTTCTGTTATATATTGAATTGCTTCATCGTGCAAACTTACGTAGAAAATTAGTATAGGGTGGCTAGCATGTGGTGACTAGTATATGAATGTTGCTACTGGGCACAGGCATATTTTTATTCAAGTCAAAGTCTGTCTTTAAGCCTTTTTTTCTACTCCTTCATACCTCATCTCCAACCATTTTGGGTGGCACAAAAAATATAATCTTCAAAAACAATGAAGTAATATTAGGAGAGGTCAAAACTATACAGACAGGAAATTTGCTTGAAAGAATGTTTGACTCTACTTTGCTGTCTGAAAAGTCATAGCAATTTATTTTCAATTTACACTGAGTTAGATATAACTCACTTTTTCAGGACATAACATATCGATAAATGATATCTGGAAATGGAGGAATTAGCCCCCTTGTGAACTATTTTTGGAATCTGCACATCAAAAAATTGACAGAATTTTCCTCTTTTTCAACCTGAAATGTTGACTCTTCGAGGAACATTATTAAATTAATGGACAATTTTGATTATTGCACAGTCCCAAAACTGTGAAAATAATAGATTCTTCCTAAAAAAAGGGAGTAGGTCTGGAAGTCTGCAGAATGCAAATGTGTGTCCATTTTCTGAAAGGCCAAGCGAAATGAAATCTTTTATATGAGACTGGCAAATCCAGGCTGAAATTAAAAAGAAAAATAAATGATCTGAGAACGAAATTAACCATTAAAAAATAGAAGTCATATTGGTTCCTTTCCATGTGTTTTTCTGGAAAATAGGTCATGGTAAAGAAACCTGATTTATTTATCTTTTGAAATGGCAAGTTATACTGAAAACAGATTAACTGCCAAGCCCTTCAAGTTAAAAAGATAACAATAAGTCACTACTTATTGTTAGTGTGCATATATATAGATATATAGATATGAATTGGTTACCAGAGCAATAGCAAAAAATTGTCATCATGAAAGGAAGAGATTCCACCAGGACTCTACAGGGATTGGTGTAACACGAACTCTGCTCAGATTCTTTCTGTATGGATTAAAAGTAAACATAGGACTACTGCTGAGAAAATCTTTGAATGACACAAAGATAGCTGAATGACACGTAAAGATGAGAAAAGCTCATTCTGTCAAAATA
The DNA here is from genome assembly GCF_036169615.1 of Heliangelus exortis. Lineage (NCBI taxonomy): Eukaryota > Metazoa > Chordata > Aves > Apodiformes > Trochilidae > Heliangelus > Heliangelus exortis. Next base: position 75,283,153 of record NC_092423.1, read on the forward strand.
ACCCAGATTGCTAACCTATGCCACTCTGTGCAATAAATGCGAAGTCCTGTAAGTGGAACTGAGGTGGAGGGTACTCAGACAACTCAAAATGAGTTCCCAAAGCAGGAATTAAGAAAAAAAAAAAAAAAAAAAGCCCAGTAAAAGCCTTAAATAGATTATTGAGACATTTTAAAAATATTTAAAAAGTTAAATTTCCAACAGAGGCTGGTATTGGGGGTGAGGGGGGTGGGTGGGATGAGGGGATGGTGGGGTGTGTTAGCGTTGTTGAAAAGCTGGAAAGAGCAAATAACACTGTAAGTGGGAGAAATATTTTAGAATGAAAAGTTTTTTACTATTTAGTTTATCAGAATGGTTAGATTCATGAGAACATAGTAGTACTTTTATTAGTAGGAATACTGGGAACTAGCAGTCTGAAAGAGGGTAACAACAGCCATGGTTTGAAATTGAAAGTGCATACTACCAAATAAAGGGCCAACCTTTGAATTAATAATAAATGACAGGAATATTCAGTCAAGGAAACAGGTGGTATTTTCTACTTCTTGATCAACTCAGTTTAAAATTACATGGTTTGGGGAGGTCATGCCTTAGCCAAAATCAAACTGCTAGGTTCAGTACAGTGTTAGTTCAGTAAAAGTCCTGAGTTCTGTGGGTGGTCTGGAAGTCTTACAAGACCCAACTTATTCTAATGACTCTGTATTTTACTTTATCATTACTATGAATGAAGCACCTTATTCTGTTCCTTTTCCACCTACTGTTTCTCTTCAAATGTATTTCCATCCTGTCTGTATAACAATCTATCAACTATTTTTCTTACCATGATTAACTCTTATCTGCTACTTTTAAACAAGGACATGAGTATTTACAAACACTACTTGAGTTTGCAGCCATACAGCTTGCCAAATACTGCCAGAATATAAACTCAGGCTTATGATCCAGCCTCCACAGAAGTTCTCAGACAGTAGAACCATGTCTGTACAATTCAACAGAAAAAACAGTAAGACACCTGAATCTTTGCAGCCATATAGAGCCACACCAAACATAGGTTTGTTAAAAGAGTTTGGCTTATGATTAGATAATGACATCTGCACAACAAAAAGCCAGTTTTGTTTAAATTCTAAATTACTTGATAAGTTTGATGAAAATGTCAAGGACTAAGTGGAAAGCTGATGTCTACAGGAATAGCAGTAATCACAGTAGAGTAAAGCAACGATCCACTACAAATAAATGCAGAAAATATTTCTTCTGTAGCATAGTGATTTGGAAGTATCAGCAATCTAAAGACAATTGGATAAGTACAGCACTTCAGGGAAAAACATCCCTAATAATAAATAATGTTATGGTGATCAAAGCAGCATACATAAGGCTGAGAGAAATGTACTGTAAAAATAGTATACCACACTAATTGAAAGAGAAATGGTAAGCCATATGCTAAACCATGGTAAATCAATAGACATATTCTTTAACTTTTTTCAACAGGAAAATTGACAGATTCATTCTCAAATAGGCTGGTCACTTGCAATGGTATTTCTGTAACAGATATTCCTTTGATTTTCAGCAATTGCATATGGCAGATTAGAGTTTATTTTCCATTTTATGGGAGGCAGCATGGCAGCAAATTCTTCATTTAACTCATTTGAATGTGCTTGGCATTATAAAAATTGTGGAAGGTACTATGATTACATTTGGCATACATTCAATTGCCACATAAACTGCTGTATTTCCCACTCAGTCAGTGAAGTTTTCTTTAGCTTCCCTAATTCAGAAGGCTTCAGCACAAGACTTAATTTTTTTTTTTTTTTTTTTTACTTGTTTTTTTTTTTTTTTTTTTCCCCAAGAGTATGTATTGTAATGTAATTAGTCTGGCTAAACAGTTCCCCCCTTCTTTTACTACTAAATGAACACTATTTGAACCTACTTATTTAAAAAGCCTTACTATTTTTATCAGTATGCTTATTTTTCAGCAATTTCTATTACAACAGCTGTCTTTCAGTGTTGGATTAGTGTATTTTATTTCAAACGCTTTTGGGAATTCTCAATTCAAAGCTCAATTCAAAAATTCTCAGTTTTGAAGCCTTAAGAGAAAATGCATTTACTGTATTTGTCTTAAAACGCAAAAATTAGAAAAAACATATTTCTTTCTCTTAAAAGAGTCTAAGTTTTTCAAGATAGAATACTATTACATTTTGAAATGCATTTATAGATATACAATATATTGAGGTTATTAAGATACAATAAAATAAGCTAACTGCATATCCTAAAGCAAAGCAATGACAAAAATAGAACTTTAATTCACAAAGTAAAAATATTACCATCTGAGAGAGTTGATTTCCCTCTGTAATTAGTAAAACCTCATATTTAATTAGTTATGAAATAGATATTAATACTATATTTCAGGCATTTGGTAGTTGTGATCATTACAAGACATATATATATAAGAAACTAGAATACAGGGGATCCAGTATGACCTTCTGACCCTTCATAAAATCTCTGGCGAACAGGCTCGTGAGTCATCAACAGAATGGAAATTTTCAAACAAAACAAATTTAACTTGCACATGGCTGACCATTCTGGCATGAAAGTGGATTGCTTTGTGGTTTTTTCCCCACTAGATAAAAAAAACCTTAGAGCTCAAAATGCTAAAATAAGTTACAATTTATTCTGGAAAGGTTGCATTCACACATCATGTAGGAGCAGACTCTAAGATACAGCTGACTAAAATTCTTCAGTGGTTACTGATTCTAAAATAAGTTCTTATTTAGTATAAGTAATAAGATAAATTACTTAAAGTGTACAGGACTGATGGGGAAATACAGATAGTTTGGTATATTCATAGTTAGGCATTTGGCTGTGGAAGACTTTTCTTAATAATTGTCTGCACTTGAATAACTAAGTCCTGATTTTTACAGTCACAGTTACAGTTGAGCCTTCTGTTGTTGCTCTTCCCACATGCAGCATTCACAGAATGCTAAAAAAGGCAACATAACACATAGTCAGATGCTGCAGAGCATAGAAGTATTTAAAAGAAAACTTTTGGGGAAAAAAATTTAATTCTAGGCATTCAGAATTTGGAAGGAAATCAGATTGCCTGAGTAGAGAAGGAAGTTTATGTCTTGCCAGAAATAAACTTATTTTCAGGGCTTTCTCAAATCCAGAGGTGTTGGGTAAAGGAAAGAAAAGGAGTTATCCTTTTACATGAAAAGTAGTTCATGTATCAGTTTTTCATCTTGATGATCTCAGTCAAGTTCTGTCTGATGTTCTGAGGATAAATGCAGGGGAGTCATGAAGAGAATTCTATATTGAAAGAAGTTGAGTAATTGTACGGAGGAAGAAACTTATGTGTTTGAGTACAAGTACAAGAAAAAATGAAATTTAATAGTACTATATAGTAAAGGCCATGTTGCATGACTAATTATAAAACTATCTGGATTTTAATCTTACATCATATTGTTTAGTTAGTCCTGTGAGAAGCCGGACTCAATGAGCTTTAGGGGTCCCTTCCACCTTGAGCTATTATTATGTTTCTGTAGTAATTCTACTCTCATTAGTTTGGAAGTGTCATTGGAGGAGAATGTCCTGGTTATATTAGTCAATCACAGGTGAATCACCAATGTGATGTTATCTGGGGAGAAAAAAATTAACATCATAATTAGAAAAGGTGGTGATGAAATCTCATCTGGAATGTAAGTAGAATCATAAAATATGCTGAGCTAGAAGGGACCCATCAAGATAATCAAGTCCAACTCCTGTCCCTGTGCAGGGTACCCCTACGATCACACCATGTGTCTGACAGCATCATCCAAATCCTTCTTGACCTCAGGCAGGCTTGGTGCTGTGACCACTTCCCTGGGCAGCTTGTTCCACTTCTCAGCTGCTGTCTGGGTGAAAAACCTTTTCCGAATATCTAAACTAAACCTGCCCCAATTCAACTTTCTACCATTTCCCCAAGTCCCATCTTTGGTCACAGGAGTGAAGATATTAGCGCCAGTCCCATCTCTTCCCCTTGTGAATACACCATATACTGCAACAAGGTCACCCCTCAGCCTCATTTTCTCCAAACAGAACAATCCAAGTAATCTCAGCCTCTCCTCATAATTCATCCCTTCCAGACCCTTCACCATCCTTGTTGCTCTCCTTTGGATGCTCTCCAGTAGCTTGATCTTTCCTATACTGCAGTGCCCAAAACTGCACACAGTACTCAAGGTGAGGTAGGTTTCTGGTTATCCTTCTGGTCAAGGAAGACAAATGAAAATTTTAAAATGTGTTTTCCAAGACTGTAGAAATTGTCAGAAGAAGGTAGAAGAAAGTTTTTTTCTAGGAGAGACTTCCATGTGGGAAAACACATCTCACGTAATTTTAAGATGGAAGTAGATATGATTAAACTCAGAAGGGCAGAGATCCAGACTGCATTTTTTCCTGAACTACATTCCAATAGATCTAAACCTCCACATTTTATATGTGATTTTTTTACATAGTAGTCAAACTTATGTAAAACTTCTTAGTTTAATACCAGAAATAAGGGAGAATGTCTCTGTAATGATATGTACATCTTGCATTTTTTTTTTTCTTGTTTTTCTTTCTTGGTAAAGATTAACAGATACTGGAAACCTAGCTGAAAAGTACTCGATCAACAGGGTCACAGTGCTGCATAACAAATATGAGTTAAATTAAGCCTGTGTTTAAATTTAAAAAGCTTATGACAGGCTTCTTCCTTAGTTTGTCTCCTCACTGTGTTAGGCAGGGAGATGTCTTCCTTAATATGAACATTCTGTTTTCTTTTGGTATGTATAGGAACCCTTGCCAAGTATACTGAAAATACTCAGGGGCAATTTCTACTTTAAAATGAACTACAGGAACTACTATTTATTATAAAAGGCAATAAAAAGAGCTCTCCTTCCACTTCTTGGGCTCATTAGAGAGATTTGAAATTGTATATGATCTATGTGTTATGCTGCCAGAACAGTTGGTGAAGCTGCTAGTGACAAGGATAGAGCTTCAGGTTTCTCATGATAGTTACATACATCATACTGGTGACATAATTTTAAGATGTATGTATCTATATGCAACCAAGAAAACAGAGAGAACTAAATCTTCTCCTATCTCCTGTGCTTCAGCATATCTCAAGCTCAAAACCAGTCTTCTGACTTTAAACTGTGGATACAAGGTTTTGGAATTGAAAACTTGTCCATTTTCATCTATTCAGTTTTCAGAAAGGAGAAAAAAAGTAGTTGTAGAGGAATTTCTGTTTCTTGAGTTTAGAAACGTGACTATTATATTTATATGGATTGTACAAAACACAGGTTTTCCACTATGTAGAATTTGGTCTGTTTGGAATGTATTTTTTTTAAAAAAAGGTTTCTTAAGAGGTTTTTTTAAAGAAAGTGGTTTGGTATGGTTTGGTTTGGTTTTATGTTGTGTTTTTTTAAAAAATACCCATACTCTCTCCATACAGATAAACAAACAGTAAATGTTCCAGTAAATTTGGTATCAATGTGAAAAACTGAGGTGATTTATTTGAAAAATGTGAAAACAGGATATTTTAATAGGTTTTTTTATCTTCCTATTTTTCAATAAAATGAATTTTTAGAAAAATATGCCATATATATACTGATGTGAACCATACTGATTTTGATGAAACTGCATATTTAAGTTATATCAGTTCCTTTCATCCAAATGTACCTATTACTTTATGTAGAAATTTTGGTTAATTTCAGTATATTATGGTGAAATTTGTGGAAAAAAAAATCTGTTTGTAATTGCATCATTTAAAGGAAAAGAAAAAACAAAAACCACTGATAAACTAAACCAGACTGGTATAATATATTTAGCCAGCTTGTCCAGAATTTACTCTTCTGATGAAAATAGTTTTCTTTTTGGATAATTTCACTTATTTATGTGTGATTTGTGTACAGACTAGAATGAAAAAATGGCATTTCATATGTAAATAATAGCTAAATTATTCTACTGAAGAAAAGCAAGTAAACTAATTTAAAGTACAAGAAAAACAGTTTTCTGGAAATAGATTTTTCATTACCTGTGGGAACCAAGCCCTTTAAGAATCATGCTAGAAGTGCAAGGATCTCTTCTTAGGTTGGTGTTTGTTAATGGGTGTTATGTATATCTAGAATTTACCCAGGAAACTAAATCTGATCATGCTATGATATATTTTCTTACTAGTTATAAGAGCCGCTCAGTTTGAGTCCAAATTCAAGTTATGGTAAAAATTTTGTGTTCTGAAAATTTAATATTAATAAATTTAGCATATCACATCTTTGTTTATTTCTATGCAACTCGCTTCAATCTGTTAATATCTTTAATGTACTAGTGAGCTCAGAACTGGACCCAGCACTCCAGGTGTGACCTCAGCAGTAATGATCAGAGGAGAAGGATATCCTCCCTTGACCATTCTTTCCATAATGCAGCTTGGGATGTTGCTGACCCCTTTTCTGCCAGGGCACACTGCTGTCTCATTTTCAACTTGAGGACTTCCTAGATCCTTTTCTGAAAAGCTGTTTCGCAGCTAGTCTGTCCATAGCACATACTGGTTCCCTGGCACAGGACCTGAAGTTTTCCTTTACTGAACTCCGTGAGGTTTCTGTCAGCCTGTAATCAAATAAATTAGCAGGGACTAAATTACAGGCATTATCATAAATGGAAAATATCTCATAACTGTAAGCCCACAGAGTTGACTGTTCTTCCTTTGCTGTAATCGCTCCTCCTGCATCTCTGATTGACAACATACTGAAAACTTTCTGATGGTGATTAATAGAAGTAGAATTTTAGGATCACTCAGTTTTAGTTTTCTCTCTGTATTGTAGTAAAAACAAGAAAATAATAACAGCTTTCACTTGACACAGAGGTATTCTATAAGTCACACTTACAAATATTAAAGTATATGATGGACATGTATAAAATAGGAACGTATAATTTTGTATAGTTTTTTTGAGATTTGTCAAATGAGAAAGCTTAACTTTGGGGTAATCTTAAGAGGGATGTCATATTTAATTCAGAAATTAACTTTTCTTTAAAAGGAATTGATTTCTTCTGCAGTGGGGTAAGAGTTTCCATTTATTCCATTTCTATTAAGTTAATATTTAAACACATATATTTAAACATATATTATATATTTTTATTAACATATATTTAAACATATATTAAACATATATTTAAATATTTAAACATATATTAAATATAAATATTTAATATTTAAGTTAATATTCCATTTCTATTAAGTTAATATTTTATAACACATGAGAAATCACACGAGTTTAAGCAGCTATAATATATGTGAGGTCACTGGAGTTTTGGCAATGTACATTTTGGTTAGGAAGGCTATGTAAGTTGAATACATTATTTATTATCTTAGTAGTTGCTTAATATATATATTTTCTTCGTATTCTCAAGTGAGTTGATCATCTAGCAGCATCTGGCATTCTTATTTTTATACATATTTTATATGCAAAACCCAGAAATAGCTAAAGCCAGATTATTTTGATTGTAGAAAAGCTTTGTGTTTCCAGAAAATCTGCTAGTCCCCACCTTTTCTGAAAACAGTGGTTATGCTCAGCCTTTCCTCTTGCTAGAGCACACTAAACCTGACCTTTCTTTTTGTTTGTTTGTTTTCTTTTCATCACAGGAGTCATCAGGACTGCCTTGCACAACATGGACAGGGAAGCCAGAGAGCATTATTCCGTTGTCATTCAAGCCAAAGATATGGCTGGGCAGGTTGGAGGGCTGTCAGGGTCCACAACTGTAAATATCACACTCACTGATGTCAACGACAATCCACCCAGGTTTCCTCAGAGTATGTATAATTTCAGCATATAATTGGTTTGAGAATCGTGTTGATTTTCAGTGAAGTAAGAAAGTATTAATACTTAGATTTTTGGGAGAAGGCACAGAAGGATGTATTTGGATTCACCATTATTTTTCAGTTTTCCAGTATTTACAGATGAATCACAGAGTTGGCATAGCTGGACTATTGAAGCAGTGAAGATTTCTTTCAATTAAACACTCAGTAAGAGTAAGAGGGGTGACAAAAATACTTCTGTCATGTGGATTATTCTCCAGTCCATTTTGAATGCATATTGCAAGAACTATGGGATTCTGATCCCAGTAGTGAATGGTGTTGTTCCTTTGACAGACAATAACAAAAGGTAACACAGTAAAAGATCGAATCCAGCATGCCTTTGGCTGCTTCCATACACATCTATAATTTTTTTCGTTGTTTCTTTCTCTGTACCTGTGCAAACTTTTAAGATCACTTTTTACATTACAGATGGTCAAAACCTAAGCTGTTTCTCACTGTTGCTGAGCTATGGTGGAGTCTACTTTTATCTTAGTTTAAAAAATTGTTGATGTTGTTGTCATCTGAATGTTCTGACATACATTTATGAAAAGTATATGCTAGAATACTCTTAGAATATCTTAATATGACCACTAATTGGAAGTTCATTTCTATCCAACTCATTGATTGCACATTGATGTGACAGAGCAGCTGGATTCTTGCAGGAATTCTGAATTCAGTTGAAAATCTATTTAACAGTCTTGTGTAATATAACTGCATAATTAAACCTACTTTCCTTTGCAGATTGGCTCAAGGCCAATAAGAATATTCTAATTTGGACCTAGACATTGCATGAGCTGTTGTAGAACATAATGGGCTTTTTGCTATAGGTACGTCCACCAGGATAATCATTAAGCTGTTTGAATGAGAAGATTTATAAATAATAATAGAGATCACAAAGCTCTGGGGAAAGCTCCCTTGCAATACACATGTAAAATATGGTGAAACAGTACAAAGGCTCATTAAAACTGTTGTAGAAATTATTAGGTTTTTTAATATGCCTTGCAAACACATGAAAAAGTTAAGCCTTTGGAACACAGCCTTAAGTAACGTATATTTGGTTTTACGTTACACAGAATTTTCATTGTGTCCATCGCTCCACTTAATACTTCCTAACTATTGAAAAGGTAAAAGTTAAGGCATATCTTTGAACAAATAAAACATCTAAAAAAGTTAGCATGGGAAAATTTGTCCTAAGTTTCCTGCAAACTCAAAAGCAAATGCGTTCCTATGTACCAGGTTTCAGGAACTGTCCTCTTTTCTTTTGAACAGAAGGTTTGGGATATTAAACTGACTGGCAGGCAGTAATGTATGTTGGCACATATATTTCTTTATTTGTATTTCTTTTTAAAAAATGGGGGAAAGATAATATGTCCAGGCTATATTTTATATGTTTGTATAGATTCTAATGGTTGCAGAAAAAATCATCGAATTTCAATTGCATTGAAAACCACAAAACATAATTTCACGTGGAATGAAATATCATTTAACAAAGCAAAGTTAAAAAAGTATTTTAACATTTAAAATTTTTGACAAAAAATAGTAATCCTAGAACTAGTCTTGTAATGTACAAACATTTTTCCTGACACAGGATTTGTACACCACAGTTATAACATTGGCTTTTTACTACTTTTCAACAAGTATATTTTAAACTATTTGCAGAAGAATAGTAGCTATATGTTATTAATAAAGACCAAAGTACAGATAATCTAAAATCAGGCCATCTTAGCCTATAGTTATGAACTATAAGAATAATGCACAAGTACTGCACGTTTTTCTTCTTTTTTGTATGCCATGATTTTCAGTTCAATTTCTCTTCAGTTTCCTTATTAGATGAAATGCTAATTGAGACTTACTGAGGCTTGTCACATTCAGAATTGAATTCAAGGGAAGTGCTAACCAAACTGCATGTATCAAGTATATAACCCTTGGGACAGGCTGAGCCTCACCTAAACCTCAGACTCTTCTTTGGTTAGTTTCTTTTTCTCCATTACCATACTTGGGAGTTTTGAATCGGACTCTAACTGTATGAGTACTTTAATTCAGAACATATTGGGAAGCACATCTGATGGATTTTTTTATTATTTGTTTTATTTAGAAATATGTTTTACGGTACATATTTAAAAGGTCTTATCTTTGCGTCTTTGATATATCAATGTTCATTAGGGATGCATGTGGAGTAAGGTATGCAAGGTATTTCCCCTTTAAAGAAACGCTTTAAAATCTATTTGAGACTTAGAAATAGACATTGCAAATAGCTGTGCTTAAGCAAATTTAATGTCCATTTTTTTTTTTTTTCCTTTACTCACTCTAAATATGGATGACTTTCTTTCAAATAAATTACTAACAGAAGTGCTACAGTAATCCAAAGTATCAAAAAGCCTTGAAGGAAGACTATCGAATGTTACTGAATGAATTTATCAGCCTGATGGCTGCTGTTCTGAAATAAGTGGTAATAGTACTCTCTGGAATAAGAAAAATAGCTGAAAAATTCTGCTTGCAAAACACAGTATTATGTCCCAGGAGAAGGCACAGGATTGTGAATCCAGAAGGAGAATAACCTGAAAGCTCAACTACATTTTGTGTATCAATTACTTCAGTGCATCTTGTACTGATTTATTTTTCACTCCTTTTTCTTCATTACCACAGATTTCCTTTCTTTAGAGTCCAGTTATAAGTGAACCACATATTTAATGTGAGATAGCAGACTTCTCTTCATGGGAAAATTTTTGCTGTTCATTAATCAGCATCTCACAGTTCTTATTAATTTTACCACTGCTGGATACACTTAGTTGGTGGTTGATAACCCTTGATAGTTGATATTTATAGATTTCAGTAATGATAGAAAATGTTCCACCTATTGATGACACTGTTATCAGACGAGTTATATCAAAATTTTCTGTACACTTTTATTTCCTTAATTCTCTCTGGTCTTCTTTAGGATGAATAGATTCTGGTTGCATCAAGATCATCATACTAGCAGATTCTTCCACTGACATGTTTTCTACATCAAGTGCTAGAGATTAGGCTCCGGACAGTGTGTAGGAGACCTTTAATTATTGTGTTTAGAGTTTAATTTCACAAGGAAATTATTTCCCAGATACCATTGTTTGTAGATTCTGGAGTTTGATGCCTGTAGCTCAGTTCTTTAGGGTAAATCAGAATTTAAATACAAGCAATGGCTTAAAACATTTGTGTAAAGCTTGATCGTTGAGTCTTGGTTGTTTTATGGCAGTGTATAGACATAATGTGAAATATATACAGAGCCATATTTAAATAGGAATGTTGTATGAAGACACTCCAGTTGGTTCTGTAAAAGTAAGTACACATTCCAGCATCAGACATTAACTCTGTTCTGTTCTACTAAGGTGTCTACTATTCTGCCTTGTTAATACAGCTCTGCAGCTAATTAAGTGCAGAGTTATCTGCAAAAAAAATTTATTTTCCAAAATGGTCCTTTTCGTATCCTCACATACTCCCCTATATTCCACATCCAGTTCCTATGATCCTCATAAGTACCAGAGAACTTCCTTTCACTCCTCACTGCCATGTACTGTTGGGTTGTCCCATCCTCTTATGATGAAGAGTCCGGAGCTATCCGCCTGCTGATTGACCACTTGGCTACTGCCAAATAAATGAGTTTATAATTTTCTCTGAATTTCTTTTAGCAGGTCTTTCCTTCTATTACACCAGTAATTGTTAAGAGGCTTGTAGAATCATAATACCTTTGAGGCCTCTGCCATTTTGTTAGATTTGACTGAAATTAGACAGGGTTAAAAGTTACCGAAGAGTATTGAATTAAAATGATTACAGGAGTTTTGTGTCCTCAGGAAACTCAGATTAAAACAAAACAAAAGAAAACAAAACAACAACAGCAAAAAAAAAAAACCTTGACAAATTACTCGGCTTAAGCTTGCTGACATCTGGTCAACTGCACCTTTGTAAATTAGATATGTTCATACCTAGTAATCTAGTTTTCTGTTCATTGTGTCATTTATGTGATGATGAGTCCTATAATTATCCAGTGTTCAGGGGGTATTAGGAAGCTTTTAATTCCAGAAATTGTTCTACATTTGAATGTTGCTTATTTAATAAGATTTTTTTTTCATTATAATTACAGGAATACCTTTTTCATCTTTCACATTACAACTATTACTACCTTTGTCACTATTTCCAATAGCTACCAACTATAAAAAACTAAAGGTAAGATGTATTGCAATTGAATAATCCCAAGTAAAAGTTATTGCTGACAAGATCATAGAATCATAGAATCATAGAATCCTAGGGGTTGGAAGGGACCTCGAAAGATCATCTAGTCCAACCCCCCCTGCCAGAGCAGGGCCCCCTAGAGTACATCGCCTAGGAACGTGTCCAGGCGGGTTTTGAATGTCTCCAGTGAAGGAGACTCCACAACCCCCCTGGGCAGCCTGTTCCAGGGCTCTGTCACCCTTACAGTAAAAAAATTCTTTCTGATATTCAACTTGAACCTCCTATGCTCCAACTTACACCCATTACCCCTTGTCCTATCACTGGTCACCATAGAGAAAAGCCTAGCTCCATCTCCCTGACACTCACCCCTTACATATTTGAAAACATTGATGAGGTCACCCCTCAGTCTCCTTTTCTCCAAACTAAAGAGACCCAGCTCCCTCAGCCTTTCCTCATAAGGGAGATGCTCCACTCCCTTAATCATCTTAGTAGCTCTGCGCTGGACTCTTTCAAGCACTTCCCTGTCCTTCTTGAACTGAGGGGCCCAGAACTGGACACAATACTCCAGGTGCGGCCTCACCAATGCAGAATAGAGGGGGAGGAGAACCTCTCTTGACCTACTAACCACACCCTTTCTAATGCACCCCAGGATGCCATTGGCCTTCTTGGCCACAAGGGCACATTGCTGGCTCATGGTCATCCTCTTGTCTACCAGGACCCCCAGGTCTCTTTCACCTACACTGCTCTCCAGCAGGTCAGCCCCCAACCTATACTGGGACATCGTGTTGTTCTTCCCCAAATGCAAAACTCTACACTTCCCCTTGTTGAATTTCATCTTGTTCCTCCCTGCCCAACTCTCCAGCCTGTCTAAGTCTCTCTGAATGGCAGCACAGCCTTCTGGTGTGTCAGCCACTCCTCCCAGCTTAGTGTCATCAGCAAACTTGCTGAGGGTACATTCTATACCCTCATCCAAGTCGTTGATGAATATATTGAACAACACCGGTCCCAGTACCGACCCCTGAGGGACTCCACTAGTCACGCCCCTCCAACCAGATTCTGCCCCATTGACTACAACTCTCTGACTCCTTCCTTTCAACCAGTTCCTGACCCACCTCACTACCTGATCACCAAACCCATACTTGATCAACTTATCTACAAGGATGCTGTGAGAGACGGTGTCAAATGCTTTACTGAAATCAAGATAAACCACATCTACCGCTCTTCCATCATCTATCCACCTAGTAATTTCCTCATAGAAGGCTATGAGGTTAGTCAAACATGATTTACCCTTGATAAAACCATGCTGACTGCTCTCGATGACTCCCATGTCCTTGATATGCCTGGAGATAGTGACAAGAACAAGTTGTTCCATCACCTTTCCAGGGATGGAGGTGAGGCTGACCGGTCTATAGTTACCCGGGTCCTCCTTCTTGCCCTTCTTGTAGACTGGAGTGACATTTGCTATCCTCCAGTCCTCAGGCACCTCTCCTGTTACCCATGACTTATTGAAGATGATGGAGAGTGGCCTAGCAATGACCTCCGCCAGCTCCCTCAGCACCCTTGGATGCATTCCATCTGGACCCATCGACTTATGGATGTCCAGATTACTCAGCTGATCCCTAACCCAATCCTCATCTACTATGTCAAACTCTTCATCTATCTTGACTACTTCTGGGGTTAAATGAATCTGGGGCTCATGCGGAAACCCTGCAGGAGTAAAGACAGAGGCAAAGAAGGCGTTCAGCACCTCTGCCTTCTTTATATCCTCTGTCACCAGGGCTCCCAGCTCATTCCTTAGTGGGCCAATATTGCCTCTAGTGTTAGTTTTGCTGGCTATGTATTTGAAAAAGCCCTTTCTATTATCCTTAACCCGACTTGCAAGGTTAAGTTCCAAGGAGGCCTTAGCTTTCCTAATTGCCTCCCTACATCCTCTGACCACAGTCCTATATTCCTCCCAAGTGACCAGCCCCCCCTTCCATGATCTGTAGATTTTCCTTTTCCACTTAAGTTTTCCCAGCAGTTCCTTTTTTAACCATGCTGGTCTCCTAGCTCCCTTACTAGATTTCCTAACCATAGGGATGCTCTGATCCTGTGCTTGCAAATAGTGGTTCTTGAATATTGACCAGCTATCTTGAGCCCCTTTATCTTCTAACACCTTGTCCCATGGGATTTCTCTTAACAGTCGATTGAGGAGGCCAAAGTTTGCCCTGTGGAAGTCCAGGGTTCTGGTCCTACTGGGTATTCTGTTCCTTCCACACAGGATCCTGAACTCTACCATCTCATGATCACTGCAGCCAAGGCTGCCATTGACCGCCACTGCTTCAACAAGGCCCTCCTTGTTGGTTAGTACAAGATCCAGCAGCGCTCCTCTTCTAGTCGGCTTGTCCACCATTTGCATTAAGAAGTTATCATCAATGCACTGGAGGAACCTCCTAGACTGTGAAAAGCTGGCTGTGTGAGTCAACCAGCAGATATCGGGGTAGTTAAAATCTCCCATGAGGACTAGGGACTGAAGTTGTGAGGCTGCTTTCAGCTGCCTGTAGAAGGCCTCATCAACCTCCTCGCCTTGATCAGGAGGTCTGTAGTAGACCCCCACAACTGTATCGCCCACACCAGCCTGCCCCTTAATTCTTACCCACAGACTTTCAACTTGCCCCTCATCAGCCCCTGCACAAAACTCAACACATTCTAGTTGCTCTCTCACATAAAGAGCAACTCCACCACCTCTCTTCCCCGCCCTATCTTTCCGGAAAAGCACATAACCATCCATGGCCACATTCCAGTCATGTGACCTATCCCACCATGTCTCTGTTATTGCTACCAGATCATAACCCTTAGCCCGTACACTGACCTCTAACTCTTCTTGCTTATTCCCCATGCTGCGTGCATTAGCATACAGACATTTCAGGAAACAAACAGAGCACACTGGTGGGACTAAATCCTCCCTAGACCACCTGCCTTCGGGCCCCGGTTCGTCCTTCTTGTGTTTGTCCCTAACAGACCCAGTTTTCTCCCCTTCCCCCTTCACATCTAGTTTAAAGCTCTCTCAATGAGCCCTGCCAAGTCCTGCCCCAAAAGCCTCTTCCCCCTCTGGGACAGGTGCATCCCACCTGCCACCACCAGGCCAGGTGTCTCATATAGCATCCCGTGATCAAAAAAGCCAAAACCCTGTCTTTGGCACCAGTCCCTTAGCCACTCATTGACCTCTAAAATCTTCCTATATACCTCCCCACCTATTCTTACAGGAGGGATGGAGGCAAACACTACTTGCGCTCCAGACCCCCTAACTAGCCGTCCCAGGGCCCTGAAGTCCCTCTTCATTGCCCTTACACTTCTTGTGATGATTTCATCACTGCCAACCTGAAAAATCAGCAGTGGATAGTAATCAGAGGAACCCACAAGATTTGGCAGTTTCCTTTTAACATCTCTAATCCGAGCCCCAGGGAGGCAACAGACCTCCCTGTGGGATGGGTCTGGTCGACAGATGGGCCCTTCTGTCCCCCTCAGAAGGGAGTCACCCACCACAACTACTCTCCTTTCCTTCTTGATTGAGGAAGTCCTAAGGACACGGGGTGTCTGACGAGTCCTAGGTGGTTCACTAGGTACAGGAGACCTTCTGGACAGATCGTCCTCTTGTCTGTCTTCTTCCTGATTTTCTGAGTCCAGGGCCTCATATCTGTTTTCTACGGGCACCTGGGGGGATGGTGGGGGTTGGGATGGAATTCTTCTGCCTTTCCGGTGGGGGACCTGTTTCCATTCTCCCCCATCCACCTGGTCTGCATCGGCTGCCTGATGGGAGGAGGGGCAGGGCTTCACCATCTCCTCCTGGATTTCTTTTGCAGTCGAGAGGGTGTGACTCCACCAGTCAATTTCCCTTTCGCACTCCCTAATACTTCTCAGTCTCTCCACCTCCTCCTTAAGCTCTGCCACCATGCTCAGCAAATCACTGACCTGCTCGCATCTAACACAGACCCCATTTTCGCTGTCCTCTGGTGCTAACACAAGACTTAAACACTCTGCGCAGCCAGATACCTGAACAGCTGCGTCCATCTTTTTGTTCCTCTTAAGGGGCTCCATCTGTGTGGACACACTCTTCTTCTCAACAGCAACAGTTTTTGCTTTTTTTGAAACCATCTCTAGCCGTGCCTCTCCCGCTTACTCTGCCTGCGCGAACTGCCTCGCTAACTGCCGCTTCACCTTCCTGTTTGCCTGCTCCTGTTCGCCGCGCTCCGGGTCGCTGGCGCTCCTGGCAGACACTTTAAATCCCTCGTGGCCCGGCTGGGTGCCGCCCCCTTCTCAGCTGATTGGTCTCCGTAGAAACCCTTCAACAGAAAGGTTACACAGCACGCTGCCGGTAGCCGTTTGAATTCTCCGGTCGATTCAGCCGCTTTAAATCCCTCGTGGCCCGGCTGGGTGCCGCCCCCTTCTCAGCTGATTGGTCTCCGTAGAAACCCTTCAACAGAAAGGTTACACAGCACGCTGCCGGTAGCCGTTTGAATTCTCCGGTCGATTCAGCCGCTTTAAATCCCTCGTGGCCCGGCTGGGTGCCGCCCCCTTCTCAGCTGATTGGTCTCCGTAGAAACCCTTCAACAGAAAGGTTACACAGCACGCTGCCGGTAGCCGTTTGAATTCTCCGGTCGATTCAGCCGCTTTAAATCCCTCGTGGCCCGGCTGGGTGCCGCCCCCTTCTCAGCTGATTGGTCTCCGTAGAAACCCTTCAACAGAAAGGTTACACAGCACGCTGCCGGTAGCCGTTTGAATTCTCCGGTCGATTCAGCCGCTTTAAATCCCTCGTGGCCCGGCTGGGTGCCGCCCCCTTCTCAGCTGATTGGTCTCCGTAGAAACCCTTCAACAGAAAGGTTACACAGCACGCTGCCGGTAGCCGTTTGAATTCTCCGGTCGATTCAGCCGCTTTAAATCCCTCGTGGCCCGGCTGGGTGCCGCCCCCTTCTCAGCTGATTGGTCTCCGTAGAAACCCTTCAACAGAAAGGTTACACAGCACGCTGCCGGTAGCCGTTTGAATTCTCCGGTCGATTCAGCCGCTTTAAATCCCTCGTGGCCCGGCTGGGTGCCGCCCCCTTCTCAGCTGATTGGTCTCCGTAGAAACCCTTCAACAGAAAGGTTACACAGCACGCTGCCGGTAGCCGTTTGAATTCTCCGGTCGATTCAGCCGCTTTAAATCCCTCGTGGCCCGGCTGGGTGCCGCCCCCTTCTCAGCTGATTGGTCTCCGTAGAAACCCTTCAACAGAAAGGTTACACAGCACGCTGCCGGTAGCCGTTTGAATTCTCCGGTCGATTCAGCCGCTTTAAATCCCTCGTGGCCCGGCTGGGTGCCGCCCCCTTCTCAGCTGATTGGTCTCCGTAGAAACCCTTCAACAGAAAGGTTACACAGCACGCTGCCGGTAGCCGTTTGAATTCTCCGGTCGATTCAGCCGCTTTAAATCCCTCGTGGCCCGGCTGGGTGCCGCCCCCTTCTCAGCTGATTGGTCTCCGTAGAAACCCTTCAACAGAAAGGTTACACAGCACGCTGCCGGTAGCCGTTTGAATTCTCCGGTCGATTCAGCCGCTTTAAATCCCTCGTGGCCCGGCTGGGTGCCGCCCCCTTCTCAGCTGATTGGTCTCCGTAGAAACCCTTCAACAGAAAGGTTACACAGCACGCTGCCGGTAGCCGTTTGAATTCTCCGGTCGATTCAGCCGCTTTAAATCCCTCGTGGCCCGGCTGGGTGCCGCCCCCTTCTCAGCTGATTGGTCTCCGTAGAAACCCTTCAACAGAAAGGTTACACAGCACGCTGCCGGTAGCCGTTTGAATTCTCCGGTCGATTCAGCCGCTTTAAATCCCTCGTGGCCCGGCTGGGTGCCGCCCCCTTCTCAGCTGATTGGTCTCCGTAGAAACCCTTCAACAGAAAGGTTACACAGCACGCTGCCGGTAGCCGTTTGAATTCTCCGGTCGATTCAGCCGCTTTAAATCCCTCGTGGCCCGGCTGGGTGCCGCCCCCTTCTCAGCTGATTGGTCTCCGTAGAAACCCTTCAACAGAAAGGTTACACAGCACGCTGCCGGTAGCCGTTTGAATTCTCCGGTCGATTCAGCCGCTTTAAATCCCTCGTGGCCCGGCTGGGTGCCGCCCCCTTCTCAGCTGATTGGTCTCCGTAGAAACCCTTCAACAGAAAGGTTACACAGCACGCTGCCGGTAGCCGTTTGAATTCTCCGGTCGATTCAGCCGCTTTAAATCCCTCGTGGCCCGGCTGGGTGCCGCCCCCTTCTCAGCTGATTGGTCTCCGTAGAAACCCTTCAACAGAAAGGTTACACAGCACGCTGCTTAAGTCTTTTAGTAAGTCCTTAAATCAGGGTAGAGGGTCATGTAGGAAGTTGATTTAAAGCCAGATTTGCACAGAACCCTAATATTTCTGTTGAGGTGAAGGCCGTGCAGTGGAGCACATTGCACGGGGAGTTTTCTCTAACTGGGGGATCCACAGGGAGAGCCAAGATACCAGGAGCCCACAGCTCACACAGGACCAACTAACAAGCCCTGCACCAGGGTTGTTCCTGGACCAGGAACAACCAGGACCAAGTCCAGCTCCCTCACATGTAAAAAAAAAAACAGCAACAAGCTGGTGACAGGGAATGGCACATCAGAAAGAGCATGGCATGTCAGGAGAGAGATGGCACAGCAGTTGGCATGGCAGGACTCAAAGGATGGGCACTGGAGCTCTGCCAGCTTGACCAAGGAGCCTTGCTATCCATGCAGCAGAAAGCCATGGCATCCCTAAACTCTGCACCCACCAGGACTGATGCAACTTCCCATACAGAGTCCTGGTGGGAACACACAACCATGCAGGTGTCAGGCCACAGTTTCCGCCCTGCGCTCACACCTAGACAGGGTGGCAGCAGTGAGCACATCTGTGGGAGGTGTGTGAGATAGAGGAACTCCTCTGTTAGGGACTGAGCTCCAGCAGGAGCTGAATAGGTTGAGGAGTATCAGCTGCAAGAGAGAGATAGATAATTGGAATCATACCCTGCCTTCCCTGAAAAAAGCCCATAGGCAAACAATACACATGATAAGAAGGATTTGGTGTCCTCTCTCTGCCTTTCTGGACACAATGTCTTAAATTACAGGGAGAAATGGTGACAAGGTCCAGCCCAACACAGCAGGCATGTCTCCTCTGTGACTACCCCAGCTTCCCGGGTACCTCGGCAAAACAGTTACAAGACTCTGCAAGTGGCATTGAACAATAAAGAGGATAAGGGTTCATCCAGCCTGGAGGTGTCTCTGAGGTTAAATTGGCCTACAATCTTCATCAAAATTGTCTCCATAAAGAAAAAAATTCAGGTCATGGTCATAAGGGACTCCCTCCTAACATGAACACAAGGCCCAATATGTGCACCACACCTTCTTCTTAGGAACCCTAATGCTGCACCCCTGGGGCTCATATTAAAGATGTGAAAAGAAATCTTCCAGTCCTGGTACAGCCCTCAAATTATTATCCATTATTGATTTTTCAGGTAGATAACAATGAAGTTACTACAAGTCCAAGGGCAATCAGGAGAGACTTGAGGGTTTTGGGATGACTGGTTGAGGGATAGGTAGAAAAACTGATTTTCTTCTCTATCTCTCCAGTAGCAGGGAACAATGAGGGAAGGAACATGAAGAGTCAGCAGATCAATACCTGGCTCTGAACCTGGGGTCACTGTCAGGATTTGGGTTTTTTTGAGAATGGATTATTTTACATAGCATTAGACCTGCTGTCAATGGATGGGGTACTCCTTTCTCAAAGGAGGAGGGGGATTTTAGCACAGGAGTTAACAGGGCACATTGATAGAGCTTCAGCTTATATTTAAAGAAGGAAAGGGGTAAAACCAGGCACACTAGAGATAAGGCTGAAAGTAGCACACCAGTGTTCATGGGATGGTATGCTAGTAGGGTCCTTCAGTCTGCTGTCTCAGTGGAGGTAAGGAGATGCATAGTGATGCAGCAGCAGGGAGACAAGGCTTACTGGTGGGTTAGAAACTATGGAAGTGCCTGAAAATGGTCACAATGAAATTAGGGCTTCTCTCCCAAAAACATAGCGGGATCAATAGCTCAAATGAACTATATCTACACCAATGCACACAGCATAGGTAACAAACAGGAGGGGCTGGAAGTCATTGTGCAGCAGGAAATCTATAGTTGCCATCACAGAAACATGGTGGGATGAATCGCATAGATGGAGTGCTGCAACAGATGGCTACAAACTCCTCAGAAGAAATAGGCAAGGAAGTGGTTGTTATAGTGGCCCTGTATGCTAAGGAGTGTTTTGATTGCCTGGAGCTTAATGAGGGTGACAATAAGGTTGAGTGTTTATGAGTAAGAGCCAGGAGGGAAGGCAAATCAGGCAGGTGTTATGGTAGCAACCTGTAGCAGACCGCTTGACTAGGTTGGAAAGATAGACAAAGTACTCTATAAGCAGCTGGGAGAAGTCTTCATAATCACTAGCCCTGGTTCTCATGGAGGATTTAATGACAAAACTTGTGAGTGATGTGATGGCGAGAGACTGTAGGCGGCAGGTGCCCGCCCCGCCTGTGCCAGCTGGGACTGGCCCTGAGGCGCATGCCCGGGTTAGGTAGGGTGTGGCTTCCGGAGAGGATTCCAGAGCCGGACGGATCAAAGTTAGCTCCCTGATACTAGCCGAACCGACACCAGCTCGACTGACTCTGTTCACGAACCGAGCTCGCACCCACGGCGAGACTCATTCCACGCAACATCTGGTGGAGAATGCGGGCAACAATTTCGGCCTAAACCGTCTCCCCGAGCGTTTCGTCCGAAAGTGACCCTTCTCCACAGACCGTCCGATACCCCGAAAAATTCGGGTAAGAGAAACTTTTTTCTTCTCTTCGACACCGTCATCAGTAAATCCGACGATGGGCTCCTATGTAAGCAAACCTACCGGCACCGCCGTTGCCGATCAGATTACAACCCAGGTGGAAATGCAGGAAAACCTCCGCTACCCGAGTCCCGAAACGGCCTGGGACCTGTGGGGGGAGGTGTACAACCTGCTGGCAAGTTTCCACTATAAGGAGACCAACGGTGACATTATTGGTGCGGACAACACCTGGCGAACCGTTTGCAATCTATTAGCTTGCTTGAAAGCCGAAGTAGAAGTGGCAATTGTCACCGCCGAGGCCCCATTACGAAAGACCGAGGTATTTCCCCTGAAGGAAATGCCCACAGTAACCACCTCGGCACCCCCCTTCGAGGGGGAGGAGCCCGGGAGGGTGCCGAGTGTAGCTCCGTCGGCGCTGCCCTCCGAGGGGGGGGAGCCCGGGACAGCGCCGAGCGCAGCCCCGTCGGCGCCATCCCCGGAGGAAGGAAAAAACGAACAAGTGTATCTGGGGCTGACCACGGGCAAGCCTGCCATAAAGGGCATGTCCGGGAAGCCCCACCAAACCGTGACCGAACTCCTATCGGATATCGGCCCGGAAGTCAAAACACCGGAAAATGATGGGGCGGAAACCGCGGCTGGCGGCACCCCCGGCTGCCGCGGAGAGCTACCCCCGGCGCCGCCCCCGGCCCCACGGAAGGCTGCAAAGATAAAAGCAGCCCCTAAACTAAAGTGGCTGTACGAGGGATTCCTTAACCCCAAGCTCTTTATGTTTCTACTCCTGCTCCTTGTCTCTGGTCCTCCTGCCATACACTGCTGGGAAAAGCCCAGCTCCATCATCCTGTTGATCACCCCCAGGAGCCTGCAGGCTTTGCAGATGATGCTTTTAACCCTCAGCTTCTGTGGCTTCGTCGTCTTCACCAACCTCTCCCGGCAGACCAGCACCACCGGCTTTGAACAACGAGGCACCTCGCAACTAAAATCTTTGCGTATTTGTCATTTTTTTCCCCGATAAAGACCTAAAAAAAAAAAAAAAAAAGGGGGAAATGTAGGCGGCAGGTGCCCGCCCCGCCTGTGCCAGCTGGGACTGGCCCTGAGGCGCATGCCTGGGTTAGGTAGGGTGTGGCTTCCGGAGAGGATTCCAAAGAGCCGGACGGATCAAAGTTAGCTCCCTGATACTAGCCGAACCGACACCAGCTCGACTGACTCTGTTCACGAACCGAGCTCGCACCCACGGCGAGACTCATTCCACGCAACAAGAGACCATCTTGGGGAATGCAGTTATGAAATTATTCAGCCCTGGCATACTCCTTACCAGCTACCAAAACCAGCTCACTACATAGAAGAAAGACAGTGCTAGAGTGTGTTCAAAAAAGGGCAAAGAATGTGGTGACAGGTCTGGAGCACAATTTTTATGAGGGATGTCTAATGGAACTGGGATTGTTCATCCTGGAGAAAAGGAGGCTGAGAGGACACCTGTCCACTCTCTACAACTACATGAAAGGACGTATTAACTACTTTGGTGCTGATCTCTTCTCCCAAGTTAAATGCAATAGGATGGGAGGAAATGAATTATGCCCCAGGGAGGCTTAGATTGGACATTAGTAATTTTTTTTTTTTTTTCTGAAAGGGTTGTCAGGCATTGGAACCAGCTGCACAGGGAGATGGATGAGTCACCATCCCTAGGGGGGTTTAAAAAACACGTAAATGTGGCACTTAGGCACATGGCTTAGTGGTGGCCTTGAAAGTTTGGCTGGACTTGTTGATATTAAAGGTCTTTTCCTACCAAAAATGTTCTATGATTTTATTTCTATTCTTCAAAATAATTATTTATGCATATAGCTTTATACCCTTTCCTTAGGAGTGAAGTTGCCATCCTGGAAATCATCTGTTATCTCATTTTTCTCATTCCTGTGTTTCACAGACAAGTTTTTTGTACTGCTGTATTTGCTGTTTGTTTCTGCAGATGGTTCACAATTCAGGATATGCTTTTCTAGAATTATAGTGTATATATGACCACAATTTTTTTTATATATGTGTTCCAGGCTGTCTAAAGGAGGATAGATTGTAGTCATATAATTTGATTATTTTTTCCATCTTTCAGATTTAGGGAGGATCATTCTTCCTTCTTACTGGTTAGACAAAGTTGGTTTCAAAAACAGCTCTTTGTATAAATAGTAGACAGGATAAGCCTGCTGTCCATGATCAATGTACTGAAAGGCAATTGTTAATTTGTCATTAAAAGGTAACATATTTGCACAGGCCAGGGCAAATGCCAGGAAATTTAATATTTCTAGGTGATAAGGAAAAACAGCAGCTTGCATTCATTTTATGTCCAAAGCAGGTACTACTTAAAAAATAAATGTAGCTTTTTAGTACTGCTATGATACTGAGTCAGCATAATGAAATTTAAAGGGTTAAGGTTTCTCAGCGGAAAATGTAAGGGTTGTTCAAAGCTGAGTCTTTTTGCTGCATTCTTAAAATATGTCTGGTTAATACTGAGAGTTTTCTACAAAACTGAATTATTGTCCAGTATAGTATTCTCTGCTAACTTGAGATACAGAGATTAATCCAGAATATATTATTAGGAAATCTTTAAAAAAAAAAAAGGGGGAAATTTAAGTTAAAAAGAATTAGAAATAATTACTTGTAACTTAGAAAATTTAAATGTTACTGATGATCAGATTTCTAAAATAATGTCTACATAAATCAGGTTCTACTTACTTGTCTAAAGAAAGAAAGGTAGCAAGGTTTTCTTTTGTTGAGCGTTTAAGGTTGCTCAAAAAATCTGAAAAATCTATTTCATGGTTTGTATATTTTTTAGAAGCTGTATTCTTAATTAAAGAAATAGGCTGTTAAAATTGGCTATAGTAAACATTCACATAATAATCACACGGCATGATTCTGGTCATAATGAGTATTTTGTTTCTCTCATATTTGTAGAAGTGTCAAGTAATTCTGTTTATGAATTGTGTACTCAGGTTCCAAAATGAATGACTAGGGAGTTACATTTCCTTTATGAGTGCTGTTGGTGCTTAATATACTTATTTTCTGTCTCTATAGAGAATAATCACAAGTAAATTTCCAAGGCTCTTGACATTAATTGTTCTTTGCTCCGAAATAGCTAGAGTGCCACATCAGGAACTGCACATGGGGCAGGCAAATGTGAGCTAGCAATCTTCTATTTCTGTCAATTTTCAGAACATGAGTTTCCTTCTTACTGTGACAGCCAGGAGCCCACATAAAGGGCAAAACCACTATTACGGGCTTGTATTACATAGTGAAGGTTTGTGACTTGAATATGTCAGGCAAAGAGACAACGGCTGTTAGTCTTAAAATTAAGAGAAGCATGGTGCTTTTTTGAGTCTCCAGCAGTATTTAGAATCATCTACCCATCAAGGCTGCTAAATAAGGACAACTGGCTGTTTAAAAAAAAGCTATCAGCAATCATGTCCTGAGGAAATAGACTGTTAAAAAGGACAAGCATCTGTGATATGAGTGATTTCTTAAGTTTTCTCTTATGTTGTATCTTCCTAAGACACTAGAATCAATCATTAATCTATGATGTACTTAAAGAGATGGACTTGTGAAAGATGATACATTACTTAAAAGATTATGATGATTACTAAGTATCTAAGAGAATTAAGATACAAGAAATACAGTACATGCGTTTTTGAGTACATGCTTCTGTAGACTGGGCAAATATTGTACAAAGTGATTTGTTTAATTTTGTTCTTTTTCTGTTTGTGAGAAGATTGATGTGTTCTCATATTTGAAGTTAAAGCTGCCAAAGTCTTTCACTTGTCATTGAAATCTGACATAAGTTGTTTAACAATATTTGATCCAATAGGAAGTCATAATACCCTGTTTCCTGAGAGCGATGTGTGATTCCTAGAATCAAGATTTTCTACTGTAAAAATTAAGGTAGTTAAATGTAATACTTTCCAAGTATTTAAATATCTGATTTAAAACCTCTCCTTTGACAAGAGTTCACTACAGTAAAACTTGATCACAGACTTGTTCAAAGAATGAAATACAAAGGGAAGCTGGGAGGGGTGAAAATACATTTATGTCAAAGTCTGACTTAATATTTATAGAAAATATGTGTTCAGTATTCCGAGCTTTAATGCCAGGTATACACATCAACTTTACTTCTGACAGTAGAAAGGTGTCTATTTAATTTCACTTAATTGCTTGTTGTCTATGAAGGTTTATATATGAGGTAGATTATTCATTACATATATCATACATATCAGAGTAATTCTGAAATCCTCTGGATAGAAAAAAAATTCCATATGAAATCTGAATGAGACAGTAAGGGGGTTGCCAGTTAGGGAGTTTGTTTTGGTTTTTTTGTTTAGTTAGTGGAGAGTTGGGAGCAGGACCACTCAATTTTAAGGATTGTTCATCAGAACTGTCTTCTATGAAGCTAAGCCCCAATGGGACCACAATCCAAGCTGTTCTAATTCCAGGGAAAATCAAACAAATGAACAACAAATGCAAACACAGTCCAAATGGAGTGATTCCCTTTTATAGGTGTTGGTATTGTTCTCTGCTGACTTAATGTGCCTGATGTGGCTGTGGTCCCCCCTGGACCTACTAGGCATAGTATATCCTCAACATAGCACAGCTCTAGAGACTGCTACGGATCACACCTAAGCATTAAGTTCCTCATTACTGATGATTATAGAGTGTATATGCTATTTTTCCTGCATCATTTGCATAGAAAATGTGTAGTGGTTATTGAATACCTACAGGAAAATACTGAATCTGAAAATCCAGTAAGTCAAGTTTACTTTCTGTTTTCTCTTTAACCCATAAGTGGGTATAAACTTCACACTTTTTACAAGAAGTCAGGATACTTTTCATCTCTGAGAGTCAGTCATAGAACACAAATGAAGCTG
Source organism: Heliangelus exortis (assembly GCF_036169615.1). Taxonomy (NCBI): domain Eukaryota; kingdom Metazoa; phylum Chordata; class Aves; order Apodiformes; family Trochilidae; genus Heliangelus; species Heliangelus exortis. The sequence goes on from NC_092423.1 coordinate 75,308,965, forward strand.
ATCACTGATGATAAGATTAATCAGAAACATAACTCTCTTTTTGCACTGTGGTGTAAAAACCAGAGGCATGGTGATGCACAAGTCTCTTTCAGCACAAAGAGCCTATTACATCTAAGAAGAATGTGTTTTTTTTAAATTGACTCAAGAGTGTTATGTTCTCCAAAGTTGCAAGGCAAGCGATATGTCTGAATTTTGAAGACTTGTTCAGTGTCCTATTTCAAATAAGATATAACCTCACACTTCAAATATTTTTAGAAAGTCCAAAAGAATTGTTTGCTTGGCAGGGAAAAAGAATAAGCCAAACATACATCTTAAAAAATTCTTCCCTAGTTTAGCTGCATGGAAGAGAATTTGTCATCAAAAGGAATATTCAGAACAAAGACAGTAGACACAAAATTGACTGAGCTTCTGCAGTCATAAAATTTACTGTGTTCATAATGGTGATGGATTAGAATTTATTTCATTACATTAAAAATAAATATAGTGTAGAAAGATGTAGCAGGCGTCCAAGAAGTACTGTGAGAAATTTGTAGGCAGCAGGTGCCAGGACTTGCCGGGTGATGGGCCCGGACGGTGCTCGCCCCGCCTGTGCCCAGTTGGGGCTGACCCAGGTGCGCATGCCCGGGATCGGCAGGGTGTGGTTTCCGGAGCAGGTTACAGAGCCAGGCGGACCGAAGTTAGCTCCTGATACTAACCCGAACCAGCACTAGCTCGATTGACTCTGTTCGCGAACCGAGCTCGCGCCCACGGCGAGATTCGTCTCACGCAACAGAAATTGACTTGGAAAATCTTCTATCTTGAACAAGAAATCCAGAATAATCTATTACGTGTTGTTAAAACAAATGGCACTGTGAATGAACAGTAATTTTATAGTAGAAAGTCAGCAAGCAAGATTGAGCACAGTCCACAGTCGGGGCTGCGCTTCAGTTTTATCAAAGATAGCTGGCACTACGATATGAGATGTCACTTCCTATAAACCAGGGACACAGTCCCACACACGTGAGACTTCAAGAAAGTCATCTGACCCCAGAAGCTCATCTGCCCCTGACTGCTGCTTCAGTCATATTGAGTTAGATCAAGTTGCTAAGGGTCTTGTCTAGTCAAGTTTTGAAGTCATTCTCAGGTTCTTTTCTTCAAAGCTGCTTTATTGGTGGTTGGCCCCAAGTGTGTACTGATGAATGGCTTTATTCCTTCATCTGTGCTGTTACTGAATGTTGTGACATTCCTGTCAGCCCATTTCTAGACTGTCCAGAAGATGCTTTGAACAGCAGCTCTGCCTTCTATCATAGCAGGTTTTCCCAAGTTGGTATTGTCCACATTCATGCAACCTACATGAAATAGTATTGGCTGGTGGTTTTGATTCCTGAACAATTACTGTTACTTGGCTGCCAGATGAATTTTGTGCTGATGATATCAGACTTTGAGCCTGGCTCAGTATTCTTTTGTTGTTCATAGCTTTTGAATTTGACTCACAGCTGAATATTCAGCTAGTTGTAGGCTCAAGAAAAATTCTCCACCTAGGACTTAGATATACCTTTAGGATGTGGTGGTATTTTATACTAAGGCAATCAGTTGCCACATTTATCAATTTGCTAGTAGGAAGAGGCATAAATCCATGAGCTGTGCTGTATGAATGAATGCATCTGTTGTTTAATCACCAAACAATATTTATGCTCATATTACTAAAACTATACCTTGGGTAAACAACAAGCAGGCCTTCTCTGTTAGTGTAGTATTATGCATCTTCTCTCTTCCCTTGTTAAATAAGGTAATTCCTACTATGCAAGAGGACATTGCAACCTAGACAAGTCAGTAAAAATTATCTACAAAATAGATCGATGAACAAAATACACTTAATAACATTCTTGCTGAGTTGCATTAAATAACGTCATGCTTCTTTTTTTGAGAGATTTAGACAGATAAATTGCTTTCTGAGAGTAAACCACAGCATTTTATGTTGCCTGTAGGCTAATTGAAATGAAAAGAAAATTGTTTCACAGATCAAGAAATTGTTTCTGTACTATAAAGACAGATAAGCCATATAGTTCACTGAAAGATAAAGATCACCTATATGTACTTGAACAATAGTTCAATTAGCATAATTAAAGTCTTGCAACATGGTATAACTATCCTATGCAGTGCATTAAGTGAAAGAGTATTCATTTAGTCATTTCATGAGGTGAGTGCATCTGAGTAAATGTTAACGTAAATATTGAGAACCAAATCAACCTCTGCATAATCTTGGTCTGTAAACCACTAGATAACTTCTCTAGAAGAATCGAGCTCTTTGAAATTTTTGTTTTACAACATTTGCCGGAAGGCTGAGATGCTGGGAATGTAGGAACAGTCTGTTCAATATACTCAATATGGTGAAATAATTCTGATGCAGACCAGTACCTGATGCTCAGCACTCATAAATTCTCAAGAAATTTGTGGAAATGAGAGACTCATAGCTTACAATAAAGAATCATAAATTCACAGTGTACCCATCCCACAGTTGTTGTTTTTTAGTGTCTTATCAAGATGTATTCAATACCCAAGGAAATGTTCAGTTTCTCCAGTAGTTAGTTTCCCTACTTATCAGAAATAAAGTTTGCAATGATTTAGTATTTAGTAAGAGTGTTTCCAATTTCCACCACTAGTCTACAAAAAGTCTTTGTTTTACCTAACCTTCATTTTGCTGAATTTTATCCTCTTATTTGTTTGTTGCTTTTAGATAGTATTGTTTGCAATTACCTATTTGGCTCATGTCTGCAGAAGTCATCTTCCGGTTGTCTCTGTGAAGCAATGGTTTTATCCTCTTTGGGAAAATACTTCTGACCTTATGATCCAGGAGGTTTTTTTAACAGTTTTCATTCTATCATTTTTTGAAACATTTCAGCTGTACAAATACTGATAGATAATTAATTAGTGATTTCAAATATTTGCTTTTCTTGAAGTTTCAGTATTTCAGAATTTTTGAAGCTGGTATCATTAAAATGATTTTCTGAGACAGATGGCTAACACTTGGGGTGTGATTATAAAGCAGACTGTAGTGTCATGTGGATATATTTGAACTAGCTTGACTATTTAGAAGTCTCTAATTACTTCACCCTATCATATGGCTATAACACTTCCAGTTCCTGAAGTGATTTGATTACATAACATGTTCTCTATGGCCTTAACCTTTTCCTTTTTGGAATGCATTAGTGAGAGCAAAATTGTCAAAAGACCACATTTCACATTTTTTTTAATAATAAGTAAGCTCCGAAATGAATATCCAACTATAACTATAATTTTATGTATGAAACAAAACAAGTAGCAATGTGAAAGTGCCAGTTGACATAATCTGTAAACATGAAGAATTGCAAGAGAATACATGTCACAGCAATTATTTGGAGATCTGTGAATACAGCTTTTATATACATACCAAAGATTTGCATCAAATAATTTACAATGCACTTTATTTGCATCACCTATGAAATAATTTTCCTATTACGTCAGTATTAATAGGGTAAATGTGTGTTTACATGGTAAATTATTATTTTTTAATTATTCTCTGGACATTTATTTCCCTTGAGTTTTATCTAATGAATAGCAATTTTTTAGTAGGCAACCTCTCCTTTTTCTAACAAAGTTTAATGCACTTCCTTTTCACACTACATTGATATTTTTTTTTGTTTGTTTGGGGTTTTTATTTTTGTTATTATAGTATTATGGGCTGGTATTATGAAAAAGGAGGTCAAGACTATAAACAGGTTTAGGAACCATTATGGAAGGCATCAGATAAATTTGTTATAAAAATGTCTACTTTCTAGCAGGTGACTAAAGTATTTTAGTGACAGCAATCATTCCCTCTCCAATTGAAACTTTCTGTTTCATAGTAGTCATAAGATTCATAATATTCTTTAATTCATCCAAGTACTTATGTTTTACTGCCACAGCACAGGTTTAAATTTTGCCTTTGTCTTTCTACATGCTTACTGATGCTACCTCTGAAACCATCCTACATGGTTTAGATTTGTCAAACTATAATAATGTGTTAGATTTGATATGTAGCAACTTCTGATCCGCTCTTCTACCCCTCAGTTTTTCACTATGGCATTCACCATTGTGGAATTTTTAAGAAGAATATAGCAGACATGGTTAAGGCCCAGCCAGTAGCAACCACTCCTCCACTCATGCTGTGGGATACAGAGGTTAAATCCACCAAAAGATTCACTGACGGAGACAAGGATAGGGAGGTTTTCACTCCCAGTTATGGTAATGGACAAAACCGGACAGACTCAGCTTGGGAAGGGAAAAAAATTATTTATTCTATGAGGAGAAAGGTAAAACATGACAGCAACTTCTCACAGGAGCCACCTCTGTGACACCCCCTACACACACTTCCAAAACACCACTGCACTAGCCCAGGACATTAGGAAACTCTATAGAGCTTCAGAAGATCTATAATAACCAGAGTTGTCTTTTTGCTCTCTTTTCTGTGCGGGCGGTTGTTGTGTGATGTTAACTGTGCAGAGTGTTGTTTGGATTTGGTTTTGTTTTGCTTTTATGTGTATACTTCCTATTGAATGTGTTTTTTCCTTTTCAGTGCTAGTAGGCTTTAGCATCCCTGCTGTGTAACAGCACTAGGGTTACTGGAAAAAAAATGTCTTTTAGTTGTCTTTCTGGACTAGTTTCAGATTGAAATTGAGGTTTATTTAATCACATTGTGTCTGTTTGCTATTTTCTTTCTCACTGTGAAACCTTCCTCTTCCTCAGGCAAACTTCTAACTGTTGTTGGGCGATTTAAAAAAAAAGGACAAAATCAGTTAAGAAAATCATTCTTAAAAGAGCTGTTTAATTTTCTGAGGTTTAACTTAACAGGTTATAAAAACACTGAAAGGAGGTCATAGCTGTTATTTATTCTTTTGATGTGCACGACTGTATAATACCTTTGTGCATCTGTTACGTGTATTTTCTTCTACTATGGATATCAAGTAAAATTTGTGTGCGATGGGTTTTGTGCCACAACAAAAACTGCTACAAAATGCTAATGCTAACATACTAAAATTTTTTTCACTTTCAAAATGTGATACAATTTGAAGCAGAATTAATGGAAAAAATTAATTATAATATAGCATACAAATATTCTCCAGTTCAAATATACTTATTTGACTCCTCATTTGATGTTTAGTTGGTGAAGATAATTTTTTATTTTTTGTTATGGAGAAGATAAACTTTCAACAACACCATTGTGAAATAAGCTTCAGAGTTGATATCCATGTTATGTAATGAGAGCAAAAAAACCCTGAAAACGAAAACCCTGCATTAGATTATTTGGGTTTTGAATAGGGTATGAAGACATCCCAAGGAAAATACAATTGCCTTTTAAATTCTTTAAGGAATCTAAAGAAGCTTGTAGGTTTTTTGTCAAGTTTGTATATGAAATGCTCTTCTATTTACTCAGAAGTGTGTCAAGCACATAATGGTTCTCTAATTTAGTTTTGCTAGAAAATGTCCAAGCCATTGTGTTGTTTTTTCCCCCCTTCAGAACACTATCAGCTATATGTTCCTGAATCAGCTCAAGTTGGATCAGCAGTTGGTAAAATCAAAGCAAATGATGCAGATACTGGTTCAAATGCAGACATGAAGTACACAATTATAAATGGTGATGGGTCTGGGGTGTTCTCCATATCCACTGACAAAGAAACAAGGGAAGGAATTCTTTCCCTGAGGAAGGTAAGCAATAGAATTTAAATGCTCCTTTGTATGTAATTAAAATATTATGAATTTTGAATAGGTGTATAACATGAAGAAAGTATTTTACAGTGCAAACCTGTGGAACCATGAGCTTCAGCAGTGTGACCTTCTTTATGTCTCTTCCTGAGACACTTTAAATCTTTGAAGAAAAGGTGGGGATTAAAGTTCAAGACAAGAAACTATTATTTATATCTTTTATATTATTTATATGCTTTTTGAATTGTCATATTTAATAATCATAATAAACTAAATGTAGCTGAATTTTAGAATAAGATAGTTACTTTTTCTGAATTATGATTTTGAAACTTAAATTCACTTGAAAGAAGAAAAATTGTACTTTGGTTCTCACACTACATAGAAAGCTATCCGTGGCAATGAATGAATAATTCAGTTTTTGCAAACTGTTATTTCTTGACTTGGTTGCCAGCTGGCATCTAAAGTATTGTTCACTGTGTACTGTAAATACCAACTTGCTTACAAAGACCCAAAATGTAACAGGTCAATCCATCACACAGTTACCATTTATACGGATTTCCTGTATTTATCCTGGTCTATTTAAACTATTAATTATAAAATGTTCTTGCCATTTACTTTTATTCTTAAGTGAAATCCATGCACACATCTAATTCCATAAATAATTTAATGCTCATATTAAGTTCATAGCAAACATTTCCTGAGGTGTCTGACCACTTATGCTAATATTCTATGTCTAGGTATAAATTTACTTTTATAATAATATGTAGATATATTGTATATATAATAATTTAAAGAGGGATGTGCTATTATGTTTAAGCAATATTTTTTTTAGAAAACATCTCCAACAAAATGAAATAATTTATTGATTTCAGCTTTCATTTGGACTAAAAGACATCAATTAACAATTCTCATGTAGATTTGTTGTTACTGGGGCTTGTATACATCAATTATATCTAAGCATCCTAAAAAAAATAACAGTGACTTTGTACGTAATATGTATTCTGGACTTGATTAGCATTAGGAGGATGAGAACCAAAGAAAAAGTGGGGAAAGTTAATAAATTAAATTTTTATAAAGAACTTTATTTTTTGCATCTGAATAGATACATATATATGTATTTTTTTAATATCTTAAAATATTTTCTAACCAAAGGAAATGTTATTTTTATAATTAAAAATTGTTTTAAATGAGTTTTTTTTCCTCACATGATATCGTAAAAATCTTTAATTCAGTGTCTTTTAAAAAGGTCGTCCAATACCCACTTTTTTCAGCCACACAAATGTAAACTCTGCCTTTTAAACCACTGAAGTTATTTCCTGGTGGCTTTAGTATGGCTAATGCCATGATATATTATTTCTTCCTCAAAATGAAAAATGCTGTTTGATTAAAGATCAACATTAAATATAACATTTATCAACATAATTTTGATTTATGGATCCAGAAAAAATGAAGCAGAAAGGAATAATTTGCAACAAAATGAAAAAGTCTGTAATAACGTATAAAATCACATTTCTTACTGGTTTTGGCAGACAAAATGGCTTCAGATAATTTTTACCATGTTTTTGGTTATGACAGAATGATATGTGTTCTATTCTTATACAAATACATGAAAGTGATTTTTGTAATTTTCCCATCATGAGAAGAAGAGGTACATTTTGCTTAGGTAATGTTGTAGATCAAACAAGCAGAAATTTAGGACTTAAAGCTACATGATGGGGTGTGGAATATCTCCATTCTTTCCTAGGAGGAGTCGTATCCCCTTGTACAATGCAAAAGGGTAATCTATTTTTTTAATTATTTGGGGGTTTGTATGCAGTTTTGTATGTATTTCGTTTACTTTGTGCTATAATGATTTAATATTTTTTGGGAAAAAAAAAAAAAAAAAAAGTGTTTGAACCTGAATTAGTAGTATAGCCTACCCAAAACAGATAATCTCCACTAAGAACAAAATAGATCTTTTTTCATATATTAGATGTCAGCACTTTAAATGACAGTAGAATTAAATTATTTGTCCTCTTTCTAATACTTCTCTGGAAGAATTTCTTGTAGACACATCAGAAAGTCCAGAAGTTAATGTATTACTGTGCCTGAAGACACGAAGTCCTCCTCAAATCCTTTGCAATTCCACTTGTTTGAGGTCCTAATGCAAAAAAAAAAAAAAAAAAATCTCAGTGCTCCTGATGAACAGGCTTGTAAAACCTGTGGGTCTTGGAAGGAATCTTTTCTAGTCTTATTCTAGAGAGTGCTAGTTTTATTCTCCTACAGTACTTCCATCATTTCCCCTATCAACAAGCCTGGTGGGGCCACACTTCAGTCTCACAAGGTTCTGCTGTATAGACTTGACTGCAAACTGCCATGAGGGATTTCCTTCCCTTTGGCTTTTATGTAATACCTTGTTAGTGTGGGAGACGAGGAGGAAATCAAAACAAAATGGCACAGTGAAAGCAATTACTCTCTGTGTCCTTCAGAGAACGACTGGTCAGGGGTTTTCCCCCTTTGTGATTTTCAGAGAAGTGTGCTACAACTGTCTTGATGTCAAGTCAGCCAGTAATGTTCAGGCTTCCCAGAAATAAATTTCTGAACAACCCATGTCTCTTCCATTTTTTTATTTTTATTTTTTTTTATATTGAGACTGGAAATGTCCAGGAAGCACGTATTAAACCTCTGATAAAATTCTGCTGTTCCTTTTGGGACTTTGATGTTAGAAACACAAACCACAATGTAATAAATGGCAATATTTTCCAGTTAGCCTTATGGCTGGTCACTTGAGCTTCATTTACTATTTTCACTTTTGCATGAAAATCAGAATAACCAATTAATACATTCTAAAGATACATGGACAATGGTGATAAAAAGACATTGTGCTTTGGGAAAATAAGAAACTTGAACAAAAATACTGTTTAGGCCAATCTAAAATTTAAAAGGTTTGTTTTCCTTCCAGGAAAGAGTTAATTATCTTTAAAATTTTAAAGTTGTGACCCTTTACAATAATAATCTTGAGTACAGTATGTGGGTTTTTTTCTGTCTAAAGTAGCTCAGTGTTGAAAACAGTGTTGTTTTTTTGACCTCTAAATCACAGTGCTGGAGAGTAAGCTATTTTCTCTTATGTCTCAGTATCTGATTCTTTAATTCAGAGACAAGAAGAAGGAAGAAAATGAAAGTAAAAAACTGGCATTGCCTGATTGAATAACTTTATAAAAGAAAGAAAACAATACTTCAGACTTTGTATTATTCCTTCTGTGTTTTCTTAAAGAAATTAATCTTCCTACACAACCTAATCTGTCAGTACATATATCAGATATATATCAGATATGATAATTTAATATCTAATATGTCAGTATAAACATAATATTCTAAAAAGACATCAGTTACAATTAGCAACCCTGTAAACTTCTTTAATCTTAGAATACATACTCTGCAAATTAATATTTAATATTCCCCTGCTCACAAGTGAAATGCAACATAAATTAATGAACAACACCTGAGAATTTCTTATTTTAGAATTTCCTAAATGCATATTTCTTTATGAATTGATTTAATTTGAATAGTATACTTAGGTCTTTTTCGTAGTTATACAGTTATTAAGCTGTGGTAAATCCATACGTTTAAAATTTTTGTTTACATCATGAAAGGTAGACAAGAAAAGAAACAGAAGAGAAAAGAATGACTTAATTGTCCTTCAATACAAAGAGAAATCAAAGAATATCTAGCACATATAAATCCTGACCAACTATTTTGCTTGTACATCATCAGTCAAATTTCCTGTAGATTTTGTCTACAAAGTACACACTGACATTGACAAATCACACAATGAGTTCCTCCTATTTCTTGCCCTAAGCACTACTTTTCCATTCTTCAGGGTGATTAGAAATACCAGTGTATCACTGGTCAAAGACCTGAATACTTGTACTGAGTTCTGTTTAGGCAGGTCCATATAAAACAATACTGGTTGTAGTGGAATTCTGCCATGCCATAGTATCATGATAACTTCTGTTGTATCTGGAAGACTTAAGTGTGTATACAGCTTCTTTTAGAATTATGCAAGTGCTCTGATGCTGTTAGAAACTTAGTGATAGTATGCATACCTGTACAACTACCTTCTTTTTTCAGTGCAATAATAAATATGAACCTATATATCTTTCTTTATAAATAGTCTGAAGCCAGAAATTTATAACCCAGTAAGTAACAGAGGTGTATGTTATCCAGCAATGCTACTTTTGCACAGCAGGAAATGCATTTTTAAAATTGCGGCCTGAAACTTGAAATTTGTTCTGTGTCTACATGGTCTGGCATATTTTTGTAAAACAAATAACTGGCCACTATGCATGCTTTGTGTCCTCTTGGGCTTACTTGTTTCCCAGAAACTTGCCTAACTTTATGGAAGTGTAGACCAATACTAAGAAGGCTTCAAAAATTTCAAAGAGGATTCTCCTTGATATTTCTGTGTTCAAACAGCTTCAATCACATGTGCCTCATTATGTGGTAGCTCTGTCAGGTTTTTCCCCATTGGCCTTGTCATCATCATTTCAGTCGCTCCCTGCAGTCAGTATAGTACAATTCTGTACCCCTGGACCTGGGTTTTATTTTATACTCTACCTGGAAAGTGAGCATATGCTAAGGTTGTAGAAGAGTTAGGAAGAGACTGACAGTTCTTCATTTAAACATTTATTTTTCTCTGCAAAATCAAGTAAAAGGTAGTTACCCAGACCATAAAATGGGGTAAATTACAGTTTCACAACACAGCAAATAATACATCTTTTTGCTATTGCTTATGAGTTTTGAGATCAGTTTCTTAATATGTTTAATTCATCTAGAGTAACTGGTATTTTTAATAGCCATTTCAGTAATTAGAACTAACAGACTATATGCAGAATAAATAACTACTTACATGAAATTCTCAATGGGCTGTCTATGAAAAGTAGTCAGTTACTTTAGTGAGACTGAAGATACGCATTCAAAATAGTTGCGATTGCATAAACGTGGCCTTTGGTTAAAAAAAAAAGAAAAAAAAAAAAAAAAAAAAAAGCTTAATTCTTTATCTGCTAATAGAACTTCATTAGCTGTGTACTTCTAACTTTAATATCCTATTATTCCCCTCTAGAATGTAGCTATATCACTGGAAGAGCTAATAATTGACTTTTTCAATTTTTCCTTGTATCTTGCATAAGACAATGTAACAGCATGCTAATATAGGGTTAAAATAAATATATCAAATCAGTAAAATTGCTTTAAAATACTCTGAAAACCAGGTGAACTAGGGATATGAAAATTTCACATGTGTAAATAGCAAGCAAGAAATGAGACTCTTGAGAAATAAATTATCCATGCTGTGTGATATATGGATCAAACCCTCAGCTTCTTTCTTCCTAGTAGAGAGGTAGGATTTCTAGTAGGAATCGGATGATTTAAATAACAGGGAAATATTCAAGTGGCACTGTTTTTTCTGTTGCATGGTAGAGACAAGGATGTCCCTTCTATTGGGTCTTATTGGAACAGGACTTGCAGAAAGCACATCCCCCAGCTGCAGACTTTCTTCCCAATTTATGACAGTATAATCCATGTGCAGGACATCAGTAAATGGTGAGACTGAGGCTGAAGAGTTGTCTCTCATTATTGCTGGTGTTGAATTTAAAAGAAAATGTTCTAGAATATAGGAATGATTTCTGGTTCAAAAAGCAAAGCACACAAACGTGTTCAAGCTATTATTACATATATAAATTTCTGCATCATACAGTAACAAGGTGCTTTCCTGCAAGGAATTGCTTTTTTCAGTTGAGGATTTAAGAGAAGACATGCCCCAAAGAATTTTAGTATAGCAGTCACTGTTTATTAAATGTGTAATTAAAGATGCAAAGTTAATTTGGGATACATCAGTCTCTACCTTTTTCAGTATGTAGCACTGACTCATAAAAATCAAAAGGTGATAAAAATCAGATAATTTATATTATCACAGAAGAAGAATCTGACCCTCATTCTAAACCTTGAGTTTTTCCAAAACTGCTACCTTGTCCACAGTTCTGCTGTAGAGAAAATCTGAATCCATCCTGCTTCACATACATCCCTCTATTTACAAGGTATGACACTGGCTGCCAGTGTGCTTTTCCAGTAACATGAAGAAATGTGATTTAAGTTACACAGAATAATAATTAGATTACTAGCAGGCTAAACTGAAACACAGAATGGTATTGATAGATTTTTTTTTTCTGCCAACAGCCGCTCAACTATGAAAAAAAGAAGTCATACACACTTAACATCGAAGGAGCAAACACTCACCTTGATCTCCGCTTTTCGCACTTGGGACCATTCAAAGATGTAACGATGTTGAAGGTCATTGTTGGTGATGTAGATGAACCTCCACTCTTCACTATGCCTTCCTATGTCATGGAAGTTTATGAAAATGCGAAGATTGGGACTCCTGTTGGTGCAGTAACAGCACAAGATCCTGACACTGCCAACAGTTTAGTGAGGTATAGTAAATCCAAATTATATTGGTCTGAATTCCACTTGCTAAAGGTTTAATAAGGTCTGCGATGTATGAAACTGTGCCTTTTATTTTATTACATCAATGGAAACATTGGTCAGAACAGTGTCATGATCTCCAATTTCCAGGTCTAGGTCAAAGTGCTGAGAAGCAAGCACTTGTAGCATCAGATACATGATTTGAAAACTAAATGAATCTGTAACATACCAGGAAGGAAAGATGTTAGTATTCATTCTAATTAAATTCCATCTTAAAGAAAATATTTTTAGAAAAAAAAAAATATTTCTGTGTAGCTGCTCTGGCAAGAATGCTTCATATAATAACAGACCTTGATAGGAGATAGGCCATGGGCTGAAGCAAGGCATTGAAATCAAGGTGGAATTATCCTCACTGCAAACCTGAAAAAACACTGATGCCAAAAATATTCATGTGGATATTAATTTGACTTCTTAGAAATTTAAGAGCATTCAGATTTAACCTTGAACACTCTGAGCCCCCTGGTATTGAGGCTGGGTCCACTGTCTAGCCAGGCTTTATTCAGTGCTCTGGATCTGACTGTGAATATCATTTGTGAACGTGCAGGCTTTCTGTGAAGATGTTGATCCTCAAAGACCGGGAATAACACACGGGTACACGGGACTCTAAATTTAGAGGCACCAGGATGGTCACATGTGCCCTCAGGTTCTCCTTGAGCCTCTTCCTGTGGGAGGATAAAGGCCACTCTGTGGCTGGGCAACTTTAGCCCTCCCAGATAAAGAAAGGAGAGAGAATAAGGGAGAGAGAGTTACGGGTTGGAAATTAACTACACAGCTTTAATGAAATGGTAATGATAAAGAGGAAAAAAAGTATTGAATATATACAAATATACAGAAAAAAAATACCATGTTCCTCCACACTTTGCCCCAGTAATGCTCATGTCACCACCGAGGCTGCAGGGCAGCCCTGGGGAAGTCCAGGCTGGATTCCTGGAGTCAGCAGCAGTCGAGAGCTGGAGGCAGGAACACACAGATTCAGGCTGGCAGGGATCAGGACCACAGGTAGAGGAACAGATGGAATCCTCCCAGGATGCTGAAGCAAACAGGGACAGGTGAAGAAGGGGAAGCAGGAAGGGCTTTGACCCTCGTGATCCCTCAAATTTAGACTGAGTATGACGTATATGGGATGGAATACTCTGTTTGGTCAATTTTCCCCATCTATCTTGTCCTTACCTCCCCAAAGGAGGGCTTCAGGTGTGACCTCTTTATCCTTTTCTCCTGGGCAAAATATTCCTCAGAACTGAGCAGTGGCCTTGTCTGTGCATACCAGTCTCTGGCTGTAACTATAAACACTGAGTGTTGTCAGTCCTAGAAGCAGACACTGTCTGAGAAACTTGCTGCTAATTTCAGCAAGTGCAGCTACTTAGAAGAGACTTAGCTGAAAGCAAAAATACAAGACAGAAAATTACCTTTATCCTGGCTCAAACGAGGACAAACCCATCTTCCCTAGTCTCACTTTGCACAGAAACACTGACACCGTGCAGAAGGGCTTTGTGTTTTTTTCAAGAGCTGCAGCTTGGGAAGCTACAGGCTGGAAGTGGTGCACAACCTAAGAAGGGCAGGCTGGTTGGGCTGAGCTGTTTCTCCACTGGAGGCAGGGTTATGCCCCATGCTCCACTGACAGCAACCAGTCAAGGTGGCTCACAGGACACTGGTTTTCTCAGTAGCATGCACAGAGTGCATTTCTGTGCTGGTTTGCAAGAAACACCTCCACTGTTTGTCTGAAACCCTAAAGAGCCTGAACTTAGTCTGAAGATAAAGAGATTGCATCTCTCCCTCCTTTCCACACAATTCCAAGTTCATTAAAAATAAAAGTAGGGATTACAAAAATAAAAATAAAAACATATTGCTTTGTTGTCCATCTGGTAAAAGAGATTTAGTGCTGTCATTTGTTCACTGGTCAATTAAGAAACACTATTTTGGTAGCAGGAATGATTTTTGTGACCAGATTTATGGTTAGAGGAGTAGTTAAAGTAATTAACAATGCTGAAGGTAAATCTTTAAAAGTAAATTATTTGAGCTAAAATCCCTAAATAAACCACAACTTCTGTCAGTATGAGTAAAGAGGGGCAGAAGGCTTTTTTCTCCTTATTTCATCATTAAAATTTCATTACAGTGATTTCAGGTTGTTCCTGAGCTGAGCAGTCTTCCGAGGGCACTGACCTCATGCCAATAATTGTTCTACTGGGTTTTTTTTCCACCCCAATCAAAAGAACTTCTGTAATAACAAGTGTAGATATGAGAGGTTCCTTTTATTTAGACATTATCTGTTTGGCAGTTTGGGCTGTTTTAAAGGATTTTGCTTTTTAAGTATTTTTTTTTTTATTCAAATAGGTAGAAATGCATTTTGAGGGAAACAAAAAATTTGAAATAAAAATGGTTTGAAATAAAAACTTTTTATTTAAATATGAAAAGTAAAAAATTCATATGAACAATATAAAAATATTTAAAATTCATAGTGCATTAATTTTAAAGATAAAAAATGTTGAGTGGTTTGAAAAACAGCTGTTTACTTAAAACTGGTGTTCTAAATCAATGGAAAACATCCCAAATTGTAATTCATTTACAGGAATTACTGCCTTATTGGAATGTTTATGAGAAACTAACCCCCCTTTGTTGTACATTATCAGGTAGTTTGCTTCAGCATCAAAATCTTTTGTTGCTTGAAAAGATGAGGGTTAAGTCATGTCTTATAATAACATCTGATGAGCAAGCATGTTTGAAAGGTTTCTATACAGTAATAAAGAAAGCGTGATCATTAAATATTCTCATTATTCTTATTTTACTATATTGCTCATTATAAATATCTCCATACTTGCTTAGAAGTAGTATTTTTTTTCATCCTGAAACCCTACACAGAAGATTTCCGTGGTGATGAGGGGTGGAAACAGCTTTTAATTGGCATCCTGCATATGTGCATGGGGAATAGCCCCAGGCTGCTGTATTACTCCCTCAGGGTTTCAGTGGTGCCTTTTGAAATGCTGAGATCTTCCTGTGGGTGATTCTTAGGTGATGGGTCTGTCTAGCCACAAAGCCTACTCCAGATGATCCTTGGACCTATCTGACTGCATCTAGTCTGTTGTCACTGGAGTTGTCAGAAAAATAATGTTGCTGCTGTTCCCCAAGCCTTCTTCAGGTTAATAATTGAGAAAAAGAGTAAATGACAATGATACTTTCTGAAACTCTGAGATAATACTAAAAATAGTTGCATGCCATGGACAAGTTCATTCATTAACTTGATCCAATTTGATACTGTCCTGTCAGGAACTGAATGTCTTCATCAACACTGAAAACTGGTAACTAGTTTTTGAGAACTAATTCGTGCTAGTATAGAAACACTGTAACAGCAGCTCACTCCTTTTGCTGCTGCTGGGCAGTCTTTGTCATGCAGTGGTACAGGGTGCAAATCACTGTTCTGAGTACTAATGACAGGACCTCTGTCCCTTCTAGTAATTTGTTACTCCAGCTTATTATGTTTGACTTAAGCTGTTTGCATTTCTAGGCAGGAATGTTTTTTTCCCAGCTATTTAACAGAAGACTCATGTCAAGCAGGGTACTGATCAGCACACTGTGTGTGATGGTGGTGTCAAATGATGAGAAATATAAGCACCTTTTCTTTTAAGAATGATATCTCTCATGGCTTGGTTAAAAAATAACCTTATATTTTGTAGGATCTTTGAAGATTAATTATGTCTTATTATATTAATATATTGGGATTCAAATTATTTTTGTGTTGGAACCTAATCAGTCAGTAATCTACCTCATTATAATGAATTCTATTCTCTGGGACTGAATTTTATTAGCTATAGTAAACTGAAGTAGTTATAGTGCCTTCCTGATGTCACTAGAAAATTAATTTCTTTCTTCATTGTGCTCTTGACACTACTGCTAAAAAACTATAAAGCACAGAAAAAATTAATATGAAACATAAAGGTTCATATTGTTGACTTTTAAATAAAACGATTACTTTATTTCTAGGAAAGGCAGAACCAACCAACAACAAAACAATAAAAACAAAGTATCAAAGAAAAATAACCAAGGAAAGTAATTTTTTTTCCTTTTTTATTCTTTCTTTTTTCTTTATAAGATATGATGTATCACAATGGTTATCATATGTGTATATACTAGTTAGTGTAAAAATGTGCTTTCCAACACCATATCTGGTACCTAGAAGCTATAAAGAATTTAAAGTTGCCTTACCGTATTTTGATTTAAGTTGACAGACTGTTCGCAGACTATTTTTTGATGTAAAGTTTATATTTTCTGGAGGTGGAATAGAACCTGAGCTTTTCCTTCAAACTCAGACACTTGAATTTTGGTCATAAAGTATCAGCATATTAATGCAGGAGAGAGTTGTGTGAGATCGATTCAAAGATTGAAAATGCAAATGGTATTTTAAATACTTTTTTTTTCCCGTCCTTTGAAATCAGTATCAGTTCCTCCACCATTCTTCCCTACTGTCATTTGGGAGAAGAGATAAGATTGAAGGCTGGAAAATGTAAAAGCCTCTAGTTTTATTAATTTGTCTGGTTCTTTGAATGTCATGTAAGTGGGATAAGGTTAGTTTCCTTTCTGCTCTCCTGTGCACAGGACAGACTGATGAGATGAGTGCAGGTGTGCACATTGACCATTCCTCCCTCACATGGCTGATAGGGAAGCATCCCCCACAAGCCCTGCACTTTGGAGACAAAGGCAGACATCCATCCCTGACTCTGTTCAGACCCACAAAGCGTGACACTGTCTTCAGCACCTTGTGATCAGCCTCTACAGAGACACACTAATGTATTCCCAGGGTATGTGAATGGCTCACAGTCACTTAGCAGAGAGGAGCTGTGTCCTCCTCCTCCATCTCGTCTCCTTTATATTTTTGCTGCCTGTATTCCTCAAGTATTATTCTTGTCCTAGATTGTCAGTACATAAAAAAAGGAAAAGAACACCTTTTTTTGAATGGCTGGAGAGAGAGAGGAATTTATGTCCACTTTCTTCTCTGAGTCTCTGTCCTTACAGGGAGCAACTATTTAAAAACATCTCTTCATAGTGTTGAGGTGGCAGATATGTTGCTGATTTTTTCCTTGAGGCCAAAAATTATTTTTGATTCTTGTCAAGCTATTTGTCCAAGAACTCCCACTAACAAAAACGTCTGTTTCTCTGTGAAGGAACTGGTAAGCTATTCTGACAGCTGTTCTGTCTAGGAAGCATCCAGCTTGGGATGGTGGTCAAAATCTCACAGCAAATGGAGCCACCCCCATCCCTCACTTAGAGCTGTGAAAGAAAGAACTGACAGATCATCTTTATATGGTGACTCTGAGAGCCTGATTTTTAATGCCAGAACATCATCTTTATGTTTCTATGATTTATAGTGACTCCAGAATGCCTCTACTATTTCAAATTCTTTTAGGGTTTCAGGAATCAGCCTTCATATCTGAATATCTCTGTAGTGTAGTCTTTTGGTAAAGCCATCCAACTCCAACAAATAGCATCTTGTTTTTATTTGGTTTAGTCTTCAGTATGAAGAGAAAAAAAATATGCAGGTGGAACACCCTTGTTTATCAGGTAAACCTTTTAAGAACTAAGAGTTCTCATGTAACACTGACTGCACTTTATGTCTTAGCAACACTAGAATCAGAATGTTGATCTCTCTGAATAGAAAGGAACTTTGAAATAACAGTTCTGCCATCAAAACATCTACTTGAAATGCATTTGGACAGTTTTAATCCTGTAAAGAGATTCATAAAGGCAGGAAAAGAAGAAAAAACCTTTATCTTACTTGGAGTTATGAATTATGCCTCTAAGGGTGTGGGCTGTTCTTAGCCTACATTTACTGGAAGAATTAGCTAAGAGGATCAGTAGTTAATGTGAGTGGACAGATACTGTCAGCTAGAAAGGATGGGTGTACGGAAATGGCTCATTTTCTTCAAATGAGCTTTATTCCTATTTTCCAGTGCCCAAGGTGAGCAGTGTGCTAGCAGTGCTTTGGGGATGGGAATGGGAACAGGATGCCAACTTCTGCATGAAATACAACCCAGTAGTGACTGTCTCCCAGAGGTTTTGCTCCCCCACACCTCCCAAGATTTGACACCTCATATCTCCAGGACAAGAGAAGGAAGGCTGTCCCTTCTGTTGAGCTGAGATTTCAAAATGAGAGGTGAGCCAGGAGTCCCACATGGGAGACATCAAGGTACTGTAAATCTGCTGATGGATGTCATCTGGCAGCCAGCACCAGAGCTAACTGGATTCCTGCAAGTACTCTGGAAGTAAAAGTTTTTTTTCTCAAAGTTATGCTATGCCTGTTTGATAAAAAAAGCAGAGGGATGCTAACAAAGATTACCTTCTCCAAGCTCTCTTCAAATTTATTTCATTTTCACAATTGGAAAGCACAGTTGAAGGGTGTAGTTCTCAGTAGTCATCTTCCGCTGAGAAGCTCTGGAACACCTAATGTCTCCATAATCTACCAGACACACTGTAGGGAGAAAACTGGTTACCTGCTGTTTTGGCAGCCAAGTTCTGACTCACACTTCACAACTGCTTTTCTCTTCTGGAGAAATTTATTTGAACTAGGGGGAAATAGATTGGCCCTGAAAGGGAGGCAGTGTTGTGCAAGATGGTCATGGCAACAAAATGTTTCTCCACCACTTCATTTGGCTTCAAGAGGATTCTGCTTGTTCCCAGATTTCTGCTGTTGTGAGGCAAAGAGAAAATGAAAAGAATGCGCCAGAGCTATGTCTCACCATGGACCATTTTTTTGCTGTTCTACTGTTGGCCAAATGCAGAGGCTTGCAGTTAGTTAGTTCTCTCACTATTCATCCTGATATACCTCCCTCACCTTTTGCAGTCATTGCTTACACTTTTTTTTCCCCGAGGTATTTTTTTTTTAAATAGGTCTCTATACTTTGAATCTGAGCATCTCTTTTTTCAAAAAAATTATTTGCTCAAATTTTTAACTAAATGGGTTTCCTTTTAATGGCATTTGATTTCTAATTGATAAGTCTTTAGATGGCATGAGTAATCAGTTTGTCAGAGGTTTTTGTCCTCTTACACATGGGTTTTTTTAAGGGCTTTGTAACAAGTTTTAAATGCTATTAGAAAACTGTGTATTAGCCTATGTCTCAATACAAAAACCAGAAGAAGTACTGTTAACTGTAAATCAACATATGGTTTAAACATGACATTAGAAGTTCATTAGTAATAGCAGGTTTGTTGCCAGGGTGATAAGTAAAACGTAAGGCTAGACAGTGAGTAAAGTAGGTACATCTCCACTGATACTGGAATGATTTTTCAAAATACCTCCAAAACAAACATATGAAGAAACTGAAAATCCTCATGAAAAACTGAAATGCCTCATGAAAGACTGTCATTTGCAGATATTCTGGAAAAATCAGTTGTTCTGAAATTGAAAAGCAGATCCTGATTCCCAAATAGAGAGCTTTGGTTATCCTGGAACAATACTGCAAAATAAAATAATGCCAGTAGGAGAGCTGTCTAGCTGCTTTTTGTTTGTTTTCTTTGCAATGGGTCCTCAGATGATTCCAACATTCCTCAGAAGCAACATAAATTTTCTTGGATAGCTGTAACTTTTTTTTTTGGTTCTTTTCCTGTCAGCATCACTTGTTTTGAATTTTCATCCTATTTGAGACACACTGATTAAGTGATGTCCTCTGAAAAAAATATATCCTGTTTTAAATTATTAAAATGCCCCATGCCCTACATGATCAAGTTCTTGCTCATCTGCTGTCAGTATGGAGACAGTTTGAGTCTGTTACCTGTTTGAAGCAGCTTCAGCTGCCATCTTGTACATCAGAAGTGTCTTTATTGAGCCCTTCTGGATAATTTTAGAATGAGGTATTCTGAGCTGTTGGTCATTAATGAACCACACATTAGTTCTAATTACAGCTGAAAAACATATATAATTCAGAAGCAACTTAAATCCTTCTTGCTGAGAACCATAAAATGGGCGAGAACTGAGGTCTACAGTTTCACCATCACCTCCCACAGTTGTATGGGAGCTGTTTCACTCTTCACAATGTTGAAAAGAGAGATTTTCTAACTTAGTTTTGGTTTCTTTGATTCTCTGACTAACAGTTCTTTAATTGCTGAAACTACTGGAAGCATAAATAGAAAATGCTGAGTGCTAAGGCAGATGTAAAGTACTTCCTGGATGTGGGAGAGGTAGATTCAGGTGCTCTTCAACATTGAAGATATAACTTAACTCATCAAGTCCCAGCTGTCTTTTCCACTGAGTTATCCTATCCTTTGACAAGTTTAGGTGACTCACACAAATTGCTGCCTTCCCTAGTGCTTTATTTACTTAGCTTTTTCACACATTATATCTTAATTTAGTATTTAATTCAATTACATGTTCATGTGCTTGCTTGTTTTTCCTTTCTAAAAATAGCCTAAATAAGTACATTGTGAGATAAATAAAACTGAGGGGCTATGTTGGTGGATTTTTTATTGTTGCTTTGTTGGTGGTGGGGTTTTTTTGTTTGATTGGGGGTTTTCTTGTTGTTTTTTGGGTTTTGGTTTGTGGGGGTTTTTTTTTTTGAGCTTGGCAGCCTTTATATGCATGACTGTTTTTTATTAGCTGGCAATTACAATACTGTTGCTGTAGAAATAAGAGCAATTGGATAGGACAAATAAGTTATTTCACCTTGTATGTAGTTTCTATATATTAAAAACTTCACAGAATGAAAGCAGGGCTGACAAACTATCAGGAAAGGCAATTATGTTACATAAAAGATTTTGAAGCATTTTCTTTATTTTTTTTTCCATCGAGTCTGAAGTTAGTGAAGAAGGCTTGATAAGGGTCTGTAATTACTTCATTTGTTAAAAGCTGTTGTAAATTATTCCAGCCTTGAAAAAATCTGTTTTGTCAGTCTCCTGTTTTGTGTACCCTCCCTCTTCATCCATCCATTAGTAACTTCAAGGCTCTTACTTTCTGTGCTAGGCAAAGTGCCCAGGCAGCAAGGGAACTGAGCAGCGCTGCTTAGTTCTGCTTCTTGGGTGGCATCAATTTCAGCTCTTTCTGCAGTTATATTCAAAACTGTTCATGTCAACATATCATCAAGTTCATGTCAGAGAGATGCTTCAAAAGGTGCTGGGACTGAGCACATGGGTTTGCAGTGATAAGCAAATAAACAGGATAATTATCTCTTTATATCTTTCTGTTTTCCATCTCTCCATTTTATGATTCATTAGTCAAAACATCTGTGTATTTTTGAGAGGATTGTATACTGCTGTGCAAAATATCACCTGTTAGCAATTTATATCTTTGTGACTCAGTGAAAAACTTGTTATGTATCACAAGAAATGTATCATTATGAAATAAATGAAACATGGTGTTACTTTGGTTGTCAACTCAATATAGAATTCTTCTGAGGATGTTTTAAAAAATTTCTGTTGTTTTAAAAGTTTGACAGAAATAGTCTTTTGAGTCTTTTGTAGCTTTTGGTTATTTTGGATGATACTACAATCAGTATGTATATATTTTTTTCATAGATATTTCATTGATCAAAACACCGAAGAAGACAAGTATTTCACCATTGATGCTAGTACTGGGATCATTAAGACTGCCAAGATCTTTGACAGAGAGGAGTCACCTTGGTACAACATCACTGTGTCTGCTTCTGAGATAGGTAAATTATTATATTTGGCAGATGTTATTAAATAAATTGGAAAGGAAAATAATTATTTTTAGGTTTTAAGAAACATTATTGTGAGATGTAATGTTCTTCTTAACACCATGGAGTTTTAAAACCAGTTTGGATAAAGAGTCCCTAATTCCACAGAACAAATAAACAAATACCTACATGCCTATATGATTCCACCCATGTAAAGGTTTTTCTGCATGTGATAGAAAGCTGCCAGTTTACCCAGGATGAGTTCCAAGCATTCAGTGTCCTAAAATCGACAGCTTGTTCTGTTTGTGTTTCCTATTTCATGTATCTTAGAAGATAACACTATATAGTAACAAGAAATTCATCCTTCTTTGTATCTTCTATTGGCCTATTTCAGTGTATTGCATGTTAATATGCCAGTATTAATTTACTTCTGACAGGTGCCCAATAGCTGCTGTCAGATTATCCTTCTGGAAATTTAATAGTCAAATTGCCAAATAAAGATACAATGAATAATTGCCTGTGCATTTGAAAAGCTTCAAAGTCTGATTAATTTTTATTACCTCAGATAAGCCTTGCAACAGTCAAGAAATGTCTGGCTAGGTAGTCCCAAATAAATATTTTTACATGAGGCAAAGACAGGTTAAAGAACATTTCTGTTAACTTTTTATTGCAGGGTCTTTATTTTGGCACAGTTAAAGTTTTAAAATCAAAAAACTCAACAAAGCAAATAAAAATATCCCAACCTGGATCAATAGATCCTGTCCTTCTAAGTACTCTTTGTGACACTGTCATTCAGTGGCAGTTTAACAAGTGCCACGGACATTTTTTGACCCCTTCTGCTTTCATCTGTTTCATCACTGGCTTAAAATGGAATCTGTTTTGCCACTACATCACTAGCACATGTTCATATTTTATAGGGAAAACAAACTGTTTTATGTTATTGTACCAGCTTTTGCAGCTGAACTGACTTCTTGAACTAAGTAATTTTTCATTGTAAATAATAAAATCCAGAGTTTCATGGTTAGCCCATTAAAAATTGTAACCACTGACACTTCAGTACGCTTGACAGTGTCTTCATATATAATGTATTAATTCACTGTGCCATGAAAGAAAATAACATTTAAGCCTAATCATAAGCATGTGAATAGTAAGTGTTAATGTGAATTAAGATCTAAAAGCCACATTGGGACATGCTGAAAAAAGTAGTCGCTAGTCTTATGGTCAAGCCATCCAAATGCAATTATTTTGCAGAAATAAATGTCAGTAGCATTAAACTTAAATGTAGCTTACTACACATTATTTCACAAGTCAAATAAATGGTAGTACACATATCATGCTGAGAGGATGGTATAGAAAATGAAAAAGATTTATAAGTAAAAGAGAATGAAAAGAATAATGAGGTTGAAATGCCTTGTTTCTTTAATATAGACTGCTTAAAATTCTCTATTCCAGGTGCGACTTTTTTCAGGAGAATGGAGATTTTAATTTTTAAATTTTTTTTCCCTTACATTGCCTTTCTTACTGTTTAATTTGGGATTGGAAGGATAAGTAAATCTATAATGTCAGTTTAAAAAAACGATTTGGTTATGCAAGAAGGAAGAGACAGCAGTGAAAAGATGCATGTCAGGCACTTTCAAAATTAAACACTGCTGTACTCTCCCAAATGCCTCGTGAAATCTGTGGTTGGATCTACCATGGAAGGAGGAGTATACATTGTGTATACAGCATCAAGGCCATAAGTAAAGTGCTATCTATTCCATATCCATAGCCTTTTATGGCATTCATTTTCAAGTCCATGCACAAGAAATTGCAGAACAAAGACTAAAACTGAAAAGTAGATAAAAGTTTATGACCAAAATGCTCTTTAGCAATGAGACAGGCAGTCTCCAAGTTCATCTGACATGGTGGGAGGCATTTATAGATTGTGCCACTATTTACTTAGCCAGAAACACAGCAGTATCTGCAAGGCCCAGAAAGATTGTACTGCTTCAACAAGAATAGGTGCTCTCCTGTAGTAATGTTATGGTGTTGTGGCTTAGCCAGCAAAAAAGACCCATGCAGTTGTGTGCTTACTCCTCCTTCCACTGTGGGATGGGAAGGAGAAAATGTAATGAAAATCTCATGGGTCAAGACAATGACAGGGAGGGATCACTTGCCAGTTATCATCACAGGATAAACAGGCCTGTAGAAAAAATCAATTTGGTTTGCCACCAATCAAAACAGAGCAGGATAATGAGATGTGAAAGAGGATCTTAAAAGCACCTTCTCCCCACTCCTCTTCCCAGACTGAAATTACTTTGCTGCCGATTTCTCTACCTCTTCCCCCCAGATGGCGCTGGGGGACAGGGAATCAGGGTTGCTGTCAGATCCTCCCCACATGCTCCTTCCTCCTCAGGGGCAGGACTCCTCACACTCTTCCCTTGCTCCAACATGAGGTCCTTCCCACAGGGGATAGTCCTCCATGAATTTCTTCATCATAAGTCCTTTCCATGGGCTGCTGTTTGCTCTTCACAAACTGCTCCGATGTAGGTTTTTCTCGTGAGGTGCAGTCCCCTTGAGAAACAAACTGCTGCAGTGCTGTCTTCCTACAGTCACAGCCTTCTTCAGGTGCAGCCACCTGCTCTAGCATGGGGTCTTCCTTCCACAGGCTGCAGGTCTGCAGGCTACTCCACCAGTCCACTGGCCCTTCATGGGCTGCAGGGAACAGCTACCATCTCATCACAAGCTGCAGGGGAATCTTTGCTCTGGTGCACCTCCTTGTCCTTCTTCCTCACTGACCCTGGAATCTGCATATGTGTTTCTCTCACATCTCGCTTCTCTTTTTGCTACAGATAATTTTGTGGTTTCTTTTCCCCCTCTTAAATATCTTGAATGCAGACTGAAAGCCACCATCACTGATGGGCTGATTCCTGGCCAGAGGTGGCTCTGATATGGAACCAAGGAAGCTTCTAGAAGCTTCTACCCCTGTTGCCCCTCCACCACTACCAGAGCTACACCATACAGAGCCAAAACATATGTCTACAGTAAATTTCTTGAAGTGTTTTCTTCTTTTGACTTGAAGCTACACTTCACAGACAATTCAGTTTCTTACAATAATCCTTTGGGCTGTACCAGTTTGATGCAAAAGAAATTTATAATCAGCTTCATATTTCTACCCTCAAATGTATATCTTCTTGTTTCATTGCTGTTGGTTTTGAACCTTTCATAAGACATTTTCTTTCACTTTTAACCTGAGTATGTGACATATGCTCTTCATTGATCAAATGTCCCCTCTAAAATCAGTGCAAGTTTTACTACTTTCCTCTGTGGGAGTGGGAAGAGTGGAAATTCAGTGTTCAGGGCACACAACTCAAGATGTTGCTTTGATTGTTTCAGTCCTAGTACTTCCTGAAAAGTCCTTGTGGTATTAGGGGATAAGAAAAATGATAAAGTGAGACTGTATTTTATATTGGAGGATCTACAGGCTATGTTTGGAGCAGTGGGAAGGACTACAAATTTATTGTAATAGGATTTAAAAATACATTTCACATAGAATAATTCACCTTTTATTAGCATGTTTGAATTCTTTCAAAACCTTTATCAAAGAGTATTTGAAAGAGGAAGGAGATACAAACTGTTTAGCTCTATTAAAGGCTTTTGACCAAGTCTTCGATAAGAGTAATGGAAATAGGAAAATACAGAGCAAGTGCACAGAATTTTATAACAAAGACTGATTTAAGAGGAAAGAAATACAGTCACGGTGAATAGTTGTTCCTTTGGGAGTGGAAAAAGTCAAGGCCGAGCTATTTTAAAGACTGATGTGGAATCTGTCAATTAGAATTCTTTGTAATGATACTACACCATAATAGGAAGTGATTCAGATTCCCTCCTAAAAAAACCTCCTAGTTGCTAGAGTTTAGGAGCCTTGAAAGAAACTCATGTAAGAACAAGACAGGTTGAAATATGGGCTATATAAATGAATGATGAAGTTGTTGAAAACTGTCTTAAATGGCAGGCTCAAAAGGTTTTGGTCAGCAGCCCAAAACGCAGCTAGAGGGAAGTCTCTGGTGGATGCCCCCAGAGCATGACAGCAGATGCAGTTCTCTTAAATCTTTGTTAATGTTCTGGTTGCTGGGACAGAGTTAACACTCAGTTTGCAAATGGTACAAAACTGGAGTAATGGCTGATCCACCAAAGGATCGTACTGCCATCCAGAGGCATCTTGACAGGCTGGAGAAATGGGTAAACAGGAACCTTGTGAATGCGAATAACAGGAAATGCAGCAAGTGGAGAGGAATAATCCCATGCACCAATACACACGTAGGGTCAGCTGGATGGGGAGCAGCTTTTCAAAAAAGGACATGGATGTCTTAGTGGATGCAAGTTGAACATGAGTCAGCAATATGGCCTTATGGCAAAGAAGGCCACCTGCATCCTGCACTCTGTGAGGAAGAATGTTGCAACAGGAGATCCTTCCTCTCTTCACAGTTCTGGTGAGGCCACATGTGGAATGCTGGGTCCAGATCCGGGCCCCCCAGTACAAGGGAGATATGGTGCAACTGGACTAAGTCTGGTGAAGGGGCATGAAATAATTAAGAACTGGATTATCTGTCATACAAGGAGAGGTGGAAAGAGCTGGGGCTGTTCAGCCTGGAGATGAGAAGGCTCAGAAGACTTTATCAGTGTGTTAAAATACTTGATAGGTGGGATAAGAAATTATGACTAAAGGTGAGTGACTCATCTGAATTGTATCCATCAAAATGACAGGAGGCAATATGCACAAATTTAAATACAGAAAATTCCATTTATTTTTCAAATAGTAAAATCAAAAGGCAACAGCACGTAATTGTTTTTTTATTTTGAAACACAAGAGGACAACATATGCATTTCCTGAAGGAAACAAGTCGATAGAGTAATAGCTTCCTAACCTTTAGCACAGAAAGAATTAGAAAAGAACAAGAATTGATTATTTTCTTATTTTAAGTTTTTTTCCATAATCAAAAATAACTTTAATGCCTTGTGTCAAATATTAATTTTTAGACAAAGGAACTGTTTTCAAGATCTAAAAAAAAGTAAATTAATCAGAACAAAGTGCTCTTACAGTGCTAAAATCTCCTTACCCTCTGTATCTGGTAGACAGCAGGATTATTGATTAGTAACACAAAGTTTGAGTCTAGCTTTATGTCTCACCTTTTCCTTGAAGTGATTTTTTTTCTTGCACTAAATAGAGAATTTCCTCATAGCTTTTGCAGTGTATAATTTTCTCTTCAAAACTAATGTTTTTTTAACAATACTGAGTACACTTAAATAATGAAATTCACTCAATTTTTTTAACATCAGTATAGGAAAGTTTTGTCATACATGCTGCTCTGCTATACTTATGATTATCAGTATAGGAGCATTACAGAACCAAACAAAAAAGTGTTACTTTAAGCCCTGCCATCACCAAAAAAGAAATAGCATTCATTCATCATCTTTGACCTTACTTGCATTCTGCCTGCTAGCTCAGAAATTTTGTTATTATTTCCAAGAAACAGAATCTCCAACAAAAATATTTCCCTAAATGAGGACCACATTAAAGCCGACTTTAAAACCATCAAGGCCTGAGTTTTAAGACTATTTTGCAGTACTGACAAAATGGATATCTGATATCTTTTTAATGATGAGAGCTAGACACAGAAGTGGTTGCTTGTCCAAAATTTCCAGTAATAAACAGTTCATTTTCAGCCTTTGCAGGCTGAGTACTAATAGAATATAGAATCACAGTGATATTATTTGCATCAGGATCTGCCATTCTTTTATATGTATTTATACATGTAGGAAAGCCTACACAAAGCTCTTTAAAAAACCGAACACAAACTTAAAACACAGCAGCAGTTATCAAAAGGCAGCTAGTTCTTCATCCTACTCAAAAACAGATATTTCTAATTCCAAATTGATGCTTATTTCCCTGTTTACCGTTGTTTAGTCACTGTCTTCTAGATATGATGGCTTTTCTTGTCCTCTGTTTCTTTGGGGAAAAGCAAGAAGGTATTCCTTCCTTGTCATCTGAAGATGACATGGGGTATGTCTCTTCCTGACTAAAAAGATGAGTCCCCAAAGAAGAGACAGACTTTGCCACTACCCCTGTTCGGCCCTTTGTGAATCAGTACCAGAATCTCAAAGCAGATATTTCTAGCCACAGAACCATTGTAATTTGTGGTGCCCAGAACTGCTCAGGAGGTGAGCACCAGCGTTGTCCACGAGCAGCAGAACTTTCATTGAGGCAGAGGGAGCTGCCAGCTTGTTAAAAATCTGCTGCAGTGCTACTATTACTACTTTTGCTCCTGCTGCTACTAGTACTACAACTACTAAGAGGATCCAAGAGAATTTATGAATGTCTTCAGGTTTTTGTCCGTCAGTCAAAAAGTCGACTTTTTATAAAGTCGAAAATATTTTCTATCCAACTTCAAGAAACAATATTTAAAAACACCCACTATCTTAAAAAAAGCAGAATAGGACATTATACTTTTATTATGAATGATTTTTTTCTTGACAAAAAATCTAGTTTGCCACATACACACAATCCTGAATTAAGTCCAGTATATTCTTAATATTAACTCTTCCACTTACATACTAGATATTTTTCACCATTTTAGTTCTGTTTTTTGTAGAATATATTATTCTTTTTAGATCTACCTTTGACTTCTAATGCATCAAAACTAATGATTTTTAAAGAAGTGTGGTGAGTGTTTTCTACTTCTCTTTAAAAAAAGTACTGGAATAGATAGTTGGTTGAACTTATGTCCTGGTTTTGCTGAGATAGAATGATAAAATCAATTTTCTGTTCAGGGAAGCTGCAATTTTTTTGAAAGATTGCAGCACCTACTTACATGAGAACAAAGTTGATAAAGACACTGTGTTTCAGTTCATGGCCAGCCAGGGAATGTGGGTTTCCATAGTGATCAAGATCTTCAGCAATCTCGAGCTATCCAGGTGCTAGTACTAAGAGCAGTGAAATCCATGGAAGTTGACCAAAGCTGGTCAGTAGCTTAATGGATGGAGTAGCTTAAACATCACTCCTAATATAAATTGGGAAATTTGATGATGTCCTGGTTTGTCTCTTATTCAATGGTCACTGTCCCTGGAGGGTCTTATTCATCATTCTGTCCCTGAGTCCTTCTCTCCCATTTGCTGTGACCATCGTGCTCTCACTGGAGTGTGGTGTTCAGAGTGTTCATTATTCAGCTTTCAGAGCTTGTGACCATCTGGGATGACTGTAACTTTATATTTCATATTAGTATTGGGCTTAACAGTAGTAATTTTTATTATTTATTGTATAACAGTAGTAATTATTATTACTTTATTAAACCCATTTTCATTTCGACCCATTGTTCTCCTTTCTTTTTCCCCGTTCCCTTTCTCTGGTGGGAAAGATTCATGGGGTGATGGAACAACTGCCTAAACATAGATAACATCCTGTATTTAACTATATTAGTCTAACTTAAACAACAAAAACACACACTCACAAAAATAAAAAGGAAAACAAACCCAAACCCAAACAAAACACAATAAAATGAAAACAAAAAACACACACAACAAACAAACAAAAACCACCAACAAAAGCCACTAAAACCAAGCAAAAGCCCAAAGCACTAATGTACAAAACCACAAAATACTGATGTCAGGACTTTTATTCTGATTGTTATTCAGGTAGAATTTATTTTCGTAAAGTTCATGGAGAATTTTTTTTAATATAAAGAGGAAGTCTCACACAGCATTATTTGTATTAAAAATCTTTCTTATTAAATTGGAATTTTAAAGTTCGACCACAGAAATTAATGGAAGAGAAGGTTCAGGAATCCAGACTGGCTGTGGGTAGGAACTTTTCCAGTTCACAAAGGAGTTGCTGGTGAAGGGGCTGATAATAAAATCGACTCACTTGACAGATACTTAGTATTCTGGCAGGAGAACTGTTTATTCTGGGCAAAGTCTAAAGCATAAGCAAGCAAGTATCTAGCATAGGTGGATCAGAATAATATTTCTGCTTCAGCTGTCCCTTAAAACAGTAAGCATTCACTTTGAAAGATCTACTCCTGAGTCATAATGCTAATAGGAGACAGAATGGATCTGTCTGTTTTATAATGCACAGGCCTGAAACATATGTCAACACTGATTATATTAAAATTGGAAGCTTGCAAAACTGCTTCAAGAAATTTGTGCAATTAACAAAAATT
Organism: Heliangelus exortis; assembly: GCF_036169615.1. NCBI lineage: Eukaryota > Metazoa > Chordata > Aves > Apodiformes > Trochilidae > Heliangelus > Heliangelus exortis. The sequence goes on from NC_092423.1 coordinate 75,338,993, forward strand.
TACTACCAAAAGGACCAATTATTAGAGCTGTTTGGAGATTGCAGGTGAATTTTACAGCTGAAGAAGTTTAGAGTTTATTTTATAATAAATAAAGATTTTATGTTTCTATGAAGAAGAGCTCAAACCTGAAAGCCAAAACAAATTAAAACAAAGCAAAACACATTTACGAGGCCCCTCTTAATTCATTCTCATTGTGTCCTCCCATAATAAACTATGCTATCACCTTGCATGCACATCTGCTTCGTATAAACAATCTGACAAGCTTCAAGATTGTTTTAGTAATGGTGTTAATACTTTCCCTGTTAGCATTTTGTAGTGAGTAGGCTGTCAATACGGCCTTTAAATGTTAACGATCTGATGAGGTGGCTCCTTCCAGAAAGACTCTAATACCTTGTGCATTAAGAAATCTTTTGAACTGGTAAGGTATTTATGAATTCTTCATACTGCAAAGCAGCTGTAGAACTACTAAAGGTAAACTCTCTTACTCTCCATGAAGTTGTTTTGAAAATGATGCAAATATATCAGACTAGAGTCAGATGGCACTGGGTATCAGTGACAGGAATACAAATGGATGCATTCAATATGGGGCAGATGTTTAATATGCTGTACTGAAACAAAGATGTTTAGAATTCTTATGCCACAGATTGGACCAAAAAGTTTGATTTTCCTTCCCCAGTAACTATTCCAAATTTGTCAGGCTTACAGAACCATTCTCTGCTACCCTCCACTGTTTTCTTCCTGGGTTTTTTGCTCCTCTCCTCCAATATGTATTTTATCTTATTATAGCTTTGAAGATGGCCCTGCTTTGAGATAGGACTGAACCAGTGACCTCCAGAAGTCCCTTTCAACTAAGATGTTTTCAGTGATCCTATGGTTATCTGAGAATCACAGCTGGTTTTGCCTTCTGGCAAAAGTGTCTTCGAGATTTTTCTAGTATTAAAATCTTCAGTTGCCTCACTGTATTTAGTGAATCCACTCCCAAATGGATTTATTCATCCTTAACCCTTCTAATCTCTGCTTTCCATCTCTCTTCTCTGCTTTTGCATGCTCTCTCTTTGTCTGCTTTAATTTATACTGATTTCTAGTTCACATATGTCACAAACTATGTGCAAGAGCCTTGTGAATGAACCCTCAAGAACAAAGCTCCTTTTAGTTGCAGATCATCTCTCTAGATCATCTATTGCTAGAAACCATGTTCTGTAGTCACAATTAGAGGATTTTTGTAATTGGATTGTCTGATGACATTGCCATTGAGTTTACCTAAATGATTTTGTAAGCTATATTTTGGAGAGAAATAAGTCATATTCAGTCTTTGCTGCTTGTGCTGTTCTGCACAATCTCATGACCTTCCTCCAGAGAAAGCTCAAACATTGTTTTTTGTGTTGTCATACTGCAAAGGTTCTCCTGGACAAAAGGTTGCTTTCTTCAGTAATAAGAGCAAAGGTTGGTAAATAGTTCCTTTCTGCCAGCTTCTTAGTGAACAACCAAGTGCCATTGTTCCTCATGTTCACTTCATGCATTCCCAGTATTTTAACATTCCTCAAATTTTTCAATTGAAAGTGTTTTCTATATAGCAATGGTAAGCCTTAGTGTTGCATGAACAGAATTGAGATAGCCTGCTTTAGTCCCTTAATTCACCTATTATTAAGAGCATAGAATCATGGAAAGGTTGGAAAGACCTTCAAGACATCAAGTCCAGCCATCAGTCCTACACCACCTTAACCTCTCCCAAAGTGCCACATTTACCTGTTTTTTTATTACTTCCAGGGAGGTATCTCTAACTTTGTCAGAACAAACTTCAACATTCTCACATACTCTTTCATTGGTGGCTTTGAATCCTAATATGTGTCTAATAATTTATTAATTTTTTTTTCCCCAGAATTCTGAGTAGAAACCAGTGTGACAAATCTAAGGCATTTTTTTTTAAATGACCATTTTTGACAGAAAAGAATAAGTGGATTGATTAAAATCATAATAATCAAGGTGAATGAGATTTAGACTACTAATGGCTCTTTTTCTATTTTTTATTCTCATGAGCACACACATGGACTTTTAAACCATAAGACTCTAAGGATCAATTCTTCTATTTTGTTGTTTGAAAGACTGACTTTCCTGGTTTCTGCTGATAGTTTAATTTAAAAATGTCATTCAAATTAAGTTTCTTAAAATATTTTCTTACTTAATTTTAAGAATGAAGTAATTACGTATTTTTTTAAAATGTGGGTGGTTTTTTTTTTTTCTGATTTTATTATAGAAAGTGTATTCTCATTGAAGGGATTCTGTTTATTGTGCTCCCTGAGGGAGAGCTCTTTTTGAGGTTGAGCTTGTGCAAGTGCAGATCATTTCCTAAAACACTCTTAGACATTGTTTTCATACTAATATGACACTGTTAAAGCAACAATCATGTACTTTGTGTGATAGCATAGTAACTTCTGATAAAGTTGAACTCAAGCTTAGGAGAAGTTTATATATGCCTATATATTCATATTTTCTTAATATTTTGCTATATTATTTCATAAACTCTTGTAAGGGACTAAGAAGAAGAGAATTTTTTAATATATTCCATATTAGATTTTCTTAAACACTATGATGACACTTTCACATTCATTACAAAGCAGTTTATCATGGGAACAGGTTGTCCAGGAAAGTGCTGGATTCACCATTCCTGGAGCTGATCAAAACCAAGTAGATGTGGCACTGCAGGACATGATTTAGCTGGCATGGTGGTGTTGGTTGACAGCTGGACTTGATGATCTTTGAGATCTTTTCCAGCTCTGATGTTTCTATGACGCTATAATAATTCCTTATCATACACTGTGGTTATACGTGGTAGTTCCAACAGCTTTATCCCACTTTTAATTCTGAGTAACTTATGTTTTTATTGCCACCTTAAGTCACTAATGTAACAGTGACTTAAAACTCATGCTATTCTTTCCAATTTTTTCTTAATTATTTCTTCAATACAGTTAATGAAGCATAGCAAACAATATTTTTTTAATATCGTGTTACCCAAATGTCTGCATCTAGTTCTCATCCAGTTAATGTGTTAAGAAGCTATATTTAAACTGAGGACATCACAAAATATTGAATATTTCAAAAGGCTTAATACCCCCTTGTGTATTTTGCAGACAATCCTGAGCTAGTGAGCCACGTTCCAGTTGGTGTTAGAATCCTGGATGTCAATGACAACCCTCCAGAGTTCGACAGAGAGTATGACACAGTTGTCTGCGAGAATGCAAAGCCTGGTCAGGTAACTCTCACAGTTGTCTTTCTCTCACTAAGAAAGAACTATGACTTTATTTCTTAATGCCACATCTTTAAAAAGTTTGATTCGGGGAACATATATCATAATATTTTCTGATTTCATTTTCATATGTCACATTTGATTCAACTTATTTAATTGTATTAGGCTGAGGGAGAAGCTTTGGGAACTCATTCAATGTATCTTGCTTTTTGCTACAAAAAATATCCAAACTTTCTTCAGTAGAGACAGGCAAAATTTTAATCTAGTCAGAAAAGAAATGGAATCTGACAAGTCACTATCCTGAAAAAAGTAGATGGAGCAGATTTAGCACCTCTCATCTATGTATCACATGATACGCAAGATTTCAAATACAGTGAAATGGCTGGTTAATGGCAAGTGTGTATAATACTTACCCCAAATACTTTCCTTGTCTCAGATCATATGCAGATTATATCCTTCTCCAAGGATGCTGGACATAATGAAAACATTTCTGTGTCTTCATTAATCTTTTAATAAACATCTTATGTGATTCTCTCTAGCTTTTCTTACAACAAACATAAACTTTTGATACTTTTGGTATCTGCTATCTCATGCAGCAGGAATTTTACAGTTTAATTGCCTGTTTTGGGAAGACCTACCGCCTTTTTTTTTTTTTTTTAATTTTTTTTTAATTTTTTTTTTAATTTTTTTTTTTAATTTTTTTTTTTTTTTTTAATCTTCCCATTCTGTTTTCTGTTGATATTTACCAGTTCTTGTGTTGGAAGAGAAAGAGAGAGGGAGAAGTTGATCCCTATTATCTCTGTACCAGTCACAAATCTCTAGCACATTGCCCCTCAGCTGTCTCTTGTCTAGACTGAAGAGTCCTATTTCATTTGGACAGCCCGTGATAAAGCCCTTCTAGACTTTTGATCATTCATCTTGTCCTCCTTTCTCCAATTCCTCTCTATTCATCTTGAGATGGGGAATCAAGATTCAAGATACAGGTATGCAGTGGTTGATAATTCTGTGAAGTATAGCTTATGCTTCATAGTATATGATGATCTCTGCTTTCTTCTCTGGTTCCTTCCCGAGCAATTTCTGCCAGTGTCTTTGGTTTTTACTAACTAATAAGAGCTGAATGCAAAAACTGCCTGCCATAACACCAATATTATTAGAAGTAATGGCCAGCTCAGAGATCATCATCATGTACATAAAGTTAAGGCTTTAGGTCTATGTATAATTAATTTCACCTGTCTTTGTATTGCCTGGCTAGTGAGTATTGGAAAGTCTTTAGTGTCAGCCCTTCCTTTTTACTTCATTGAACATCTCAGTATCATTAGTAGATTTTATGGGCTGATTATTCTTACACTTTATGAACCATTTATTATTACACTGACGAACAAGTGGCCCAGCATAAATCTCAGTGGAGCAGGAAATCTCTGTGACTTCCTTTCCTGTGGAATAGACAATTTAGAGAAGAGACCTTATTTCCTGTCTTTTGTGCAAGGACCTTCTCTCTTACCTGCATAATTTTCTTCTGTGCTTTTGTTGAGATACCTCATTGAAAGCCTTTGAAAAATCTAAGTTGGTCGCTCCATCAACTGAATAGGTCCTTTTAACATTCTCATTAAATATAATATTTTGAAAACCAAAATTAGTGAAAAAAGATTTTTTATCACTAATTGCAATTGTTTTCAACATTCTGAAATTAAAAAATGTGTTAATTAACAGTAATTGTGAAATAATTGTTATTTTAAATAGCAAGCTAAAGTCTACAATAAAACTAACTCAGAAATGCTCTGTGTGCCAGGAATGTTGTTGTTAAACATCTCATGTTTCTTGTTAGTAAAGATTTAATTCTCCAGTAGTAGCTTTGCATATGGAAACTTATGTGAGAAATGGGTAAAGGATAAAACAAGTTTTACAACGGCAGCCTTTGCTCCTGATTTGGATCAGTGCCTTTGCTCCTGATTTGGATCAGTGCTGCATTTCTCTCCTAGTTATTGCAACTCTTGACCTGTTTAGATACCAAGATTAATGCTACCATGAAGTCTTATGAGGAGTGGCTGAGGAAACTGGGATTGTTTAGCCTGGGGAAAAGGGGGCTGAGAGGAGACTTTATTGCTCTCTACAACTACATGAAAGGAGGGTGTAGTGAGGTGGAGGCTTTTCTCTTCTACCAAGTAACAAGCAATAGAATGAGAGGAAATGGCCTCAATTTTTGTCTTAGGTAGGTTTAGATTTGATATTAGAAAGAACCAAAAGGATTGTCAGGCACTGGAACAGGCTTCCCAGGGAAGTGGTTGACTCACCATCCCTGGATGTATTTAAAAGACATGAAGATGTGGTGCTCAGGGACATGGTTAAGTGGTGGACTGGCAGCGTGCTAGATTAAAAGTAGATGATCTTAAAGGTCTTTTCCAACCAAAATGATTCTATGATTCTATGAAGGACTCTACAAGTGGTAGTTTAATATGAAGGGCTAGATAAGCAGGCTGTTGCATGCTTAAGCTAACAGGACTGCACAATTTACTGATTTCTATCTGCATTGTATAACAAGTCTTCAGGAAAGATTATGTTACCATTGGAATGCACCAAAACCCAAACAAAAAATACATGTCTCTTACTCAGAAGATAAAACTGTCCAGCTTAAGAATGAAAATAACAGTGTTCAACAAATATTAAGGAGGGACAAATAAGCAAGGAGAATAATACAACTGCTCCATATGCTAAACAGTGTGCCTAGCCAAATGAGTTTGAATTGCTGAAAATGCAGTGTTTATTCTCAATTCTATGTCTTCCTATGTCAGCATTTTGTAAGATGTATCACTAAAGAAGAAATTCTGGCAGGTGCTACAGTGCACCTCTGCTTAACTAGTACTTCAAGGTTGGGCACTGCCCTGTAAGGGTCCTTATTTCATGTGTCAGCACATCTATTTTGAATTTATTACATCCAAGATAAACTAACCAATAGTTTGTCATTGGAAGACACTTTGTGTTCGCTTCTTTATTCTCAGAAGAGGCATCTATGGAGAGAAATCACAGTATCATTTAATTGTATGGCCTGTCTCCTTATTCTCTTTCTCTCCACATCTTGATTTATTTACTTTAAAAAAACAAATCAACCAAACCAACCAAACAAACAAAAAACAAAACCAAAAAAATCCCCAATAAACTTACAATAAACTTACAATAAACTTAAGTCATCTCAAACGGAAAATACTTGTCAGAAGTCTCTCCAAGAGATTCCAGGTGATGCCAGGTAGATGTTGTATATTAAATTAGATAAAGCACCTGTAATTTTAGCCTAGATGGTAGCCAGATTTAGAGAGCTCTGGCTTTCATAAATGCACTGGTTTTGTGAATGATTTTGGAACTTAGGTAATGTAGGAAAATTAAATTTTGCTGTCTGCCACAAAGTGAACTTACGAATGAATTTTTCCTTTGCTTTGAATGTGACTTGTTTTATTACTTTTAAGACAATGACAGCAAATAGTGTTGTAGAAAAAAAATTAGAAATTTAAATAGTGTGTTCTGAAAAATGAAGGACTGAAGTATTGAGTTTTCTGAAAGTTTCCAAGTTCTCTGTTTGTCCTGGCAGTTTATGAGCTTGTTAAATTATCTGACTAAATCTGCTAATTATATTCACTACAGCTCTCCAAAGATGACAATTTTTCTAGGTGTTTTTTTAGAGAAAAAATAGAAAACATTGTGGCAGTAGTGAAAAGTCATTTCCCTGACACTGTCTATCAAAGTGTGAGTACTTGTGCTTATGCATAAACACACACAATTTTTCAGAATCAGCATGTGTAAGTATTGTGCTGCCAACATGAGCTACCTTACCCTGGATGCTGTTAGTTCTAATAGCCAAAGGAAATCTATGTTAGTTGGCAAGGAATACTTCTACTATAAGTTTGTCATGTATATTTTGACTGGTTTATTGATTCAGTTCTGAAAAGGATCTGAGTAGAATGTAGCACTAGCTCTCTATCCTCTTCCTTTCTCATCCATTCTTGAAATTCTTCCTTTTCTCATAAACTCTTGCCTTTAGAAAAGGAGCATAACTTTTCAGTTTCATCACTTCAGTGTTGTCAAGAGAGCTTTATAGCAGTGTCTGTGTCTACATTTTTATTTTAACCAGCTTCAGTACAGTGCAAGTCTGCCAAGATGCCATTACTTAGTTGGTCTGTTACTTTGAAAAGGGTTAACAATACCTTTGAATGTCAAGAGGACACATATTTTGGTTCCTCACCTCTGAATGCAAGTCTTCAAGATCTTTTCCTTACAAAGCAAGAGCCTTTCCTGAGACCCTGTGAACCTCTTCTGTCAAACAGTTCTGTCAAAATCATTTTGACTTGTCCTATTATACATACAACAGCTATTTTCTACATAGAAATACATGATTTCTATGCCATGTGCTGCAATATTTTTTTACGTACACTGGTGAACTCAGGGGATAATCGAATTCCTCTGTGTGAAATCAGGGAATATATTTTACTGAGTTTTAAAATTGGTCCTAAAATAATTTTTATATTGGTCTTATGGTACTGAAGTCTTGATCAAAGGTATTTTGTTGAAAAATGGAATGTTCTTGAAGCAATATTTTGTAAAATGTCACTAAATAATATTTTAGGTAAGAGAGGGCAACTGGACAAAAATTTCTCTATTAGGCTGTCAAAAGGAAGCTGAAAAAGCATAGCAAAATTATATATATATCACTGATAAACAACATTGAGGACATAAAAAATATTTAATAAGTTCATGCTTTTTAAAAGACTTATCTGTCTTTTTTACATCTAGGTATGGTATTTAACAAGATTTTTAGTATTTGAGTAATAACAGAAACTGATACTCTTGAAAATATTCTATCAACATTTTTTGTCTTCTTTGCCTCATGCTATTTCAACATGAAAAGAAAATCTTATATTTCTCTTTTACACGGTAGTTGTTTCAATAATAGATACAACACCATTGCAAAATTAAACAGAGAACAATTAGCTTTTGGCAAACTTTTATTAATATTGCCATGACTTTGGTAAACTGCATGACTACAGACATTTCAGATTATCTTATTCTGATACAGTTCAGCAAAAAAAAATGTTACATCAAACTTTTAAAATATTCTCAGTAATTATCATCAGTAATTTCCATATTAATTGTCTCTGGTGTGTATAGTAAATATATTACAGGGCATATAGTTAATGGAATAAGCATTCTACTCCATTGGCTTTAAAATGCATTTGCTCTGCTTCTCTTATGTGACTGGAGATAGGAAACTGTGCTGTCACTTAGTTTTAGTGTTAGTTTAAAACAGAACAAACCACTTGAGCCCACACTGTTTATGCTTCAGGTTCAGCCCAGACAGACTGCTGCTGCACATTGAACAGAAAAATTGTTATGAAAAAAACACTTCTCCCTTCTCCTCTTACCATCCCCTCAGGATATCTATCAGCTCTGTGCAGCAGCCTGTGTGGGCTTCACAGGCTGTAACACAAGAACAACTTTTATTAAATTCTCCTTTAGCACTTGAGGTTCCAGGTGCAGCATGAAAATGAAAGCAGAGATAGAAATATTACTTGGTCACACATTCCAAAAGCTTGGTTCACTTTTAGTTGAAACTAAATTTTAAGAACCACCAGGACATTTGGGTCCAAAGGTCCTACCTTTCAAAAATATCTCTCTCAAGTATGGTTGCTACATCTAATTCTGTTCCTTTTGGGCAAACGAAAATGAAACAAGAAGTGGCTGCTGCTCTGTTTGTTCTGTTCTCTAGCAACTAAAAACTGATTCTTAACAAGAATTTTTAACTGCAAGCTGTTATTATACAACTGCCATTTTGTTTGAACAATTAATTTTTCCTAACTAATATTGAAGTGCATGTAATTACTGGGATGTCATGCAGATGATGCTCCACATAGACCATTCCAGTTCAGTATGAATTGAGGCTCTATAAAAACATGTTTAGGTGAAACTGTAATTCTGAAAGTCACCAGGAAGCAAAGTAAATGATGAAAATCTCTGTACCATCCTGGCCATATTAGAATGTCAGAAAGCATAGATGCTGTAGAAGCTTTTATCCAGATCTGAAATGTGCTTCCTGAAATATTTCATGCAAGAGAAATCAAGCTAATGGCCCAGTTATTCTATCAGCTGAATTTATCAGCAGCCAAGTAGAAAATTAAAATAAGGTAAATTTGAGCATCCTGCTGAGGTCAGGTATCACTTGGGTCAAGTTCAAATTTCAGCACACTCACTGTTAATTTTTATTTCAGGTAATTCAGACTATCACTGCAACTGACAAAGATAACTCTGCAAATGGGGCAAGATTCCATTTTTCCCTTGATGAAGGGATTTCATTGAATCCCAACTTTACTCTAAGGGACAATGAAGGTAAATCAAACATATAAATCTTAAAGAATTTGGTCTCTGTTTTGTCTTGGATGTCTCATTGAACAGAACAGTTTCTATGCATTCCTTTGGTGAAGGGGAAAACTAATATGTCTTCACTGAACTGGCTGATACCAAGGAAATGGCTAGCAACATATTGCAAACTATGAATAATCAGATACTGCATGTGAGTTTTATATTTCATTTTATTTCAGCATTTTTGTTTCATACATTCAGTAATGTCTTTTGTAAAGTGATTAATGGAAAAGATGCTGGCAATCTCTTCTATTTTCAGGTGAAGAGCAGTGGGCAGAGTCAAGGTTATTTCTGGTCATTGATTAAAGGGGAAAAAAACAATTTAAGGGGCATAACAAGCTGTATTTGTTCTTACTTCTAATACCAAGAGCAGGTCATTCAGTGCTTCCTGAATTTTAAGTCTCTTGCTTCACACCCTTCCTAACAAAGTGAGCCTAAAAAGCACAATAGGAAAATCATATCAGATAAGCCCAGAAGAAAAATGGCCTTCAGAGTCACCCAGCCAAGTGTCATTGAACATATCTGGAATTAAAGAGTGATGCAGCCTTTCTGACAAAACCTTGTATCGGCCTTAGTATTTCTTGAGTATTACATAATGGTTTTCATTTTGTTACCTGATGAAAACTAAACTAAACCTTTAATGCTTGTCTGCAGCTTTTATTTTGAGCTTTTGTGTATGTAAGTATTGTGTAGTTTTGTTTGTATGCATGTGTGGAAGTGTGTGTGGGCTGGTTTTATTTCACAGCAGTGACATGAAGTATCTTCTGAGATTTAAGAGACCTAGCTTTGGCACTGAGCATTCTGGTTTAGTGATGGATTGGTAGTGTGCTAGGATAAAAGTTGGACTTGATTATCTTAAATCTCTTTTCTAAACAAGATGATTCTATGGTTCTGTGGTATATTAAAAAATATTCCTTAAATGATGAGTCTAAGATTCAAATAAACTCATTCAGTATTAGGCTGTGATCTTACGTGGGAGACCATGGTCATATTCATTTCAGTACCAGTTATTTACATCAAGACATACTTTTGAATAACTCTATTTAAAGAATTAGTCTTTATAAGGTACACATTTTATGATTTTGAACATATTTTTAATTGGGATCAGTATTACCAGAGGAAAATTGTGTGTTGTACTTCAAAGACCACATGTTTACCATAAGTGTAACCATAAGTTATTTACCTATGATTTATAAAGATTTATAAGAGGGTAAGAACTTACAATAAATGTCTAATGAGGCGATGTCATCTTTGGTTATAAGTATATAGTATGCAGTATTTGCTTTCTTGTTACTTCCCAAGATCAGTGAGCAATGACTTTACCAACAACAGCAGAAGACATTGTTTGGACTATTGTAAATTGGATTTGGCATGGGGAAGTAGGGAGAGGAACAGTTGAAGATTTACACTTCTTGTAGCATCTCGTATAAAACTTCTACAGGTACAGAGACCCCAGACACACAATATCCAACTTGTCCATGTAATTTATACAATGATAGTTTATCTCTAATCATAGCAAAATATTGTCACTATTTTGCTTGGCACATGACCCTTCCATTGTACTGTTTAAAGGTTACCTTTTATTGGGACATTTTCTTTGTGATATCATCTGTATGTAAAATATCCTTGAAACTCTTAAAAAGTGCATTCACAATATGCTATATCTACAATTCACAACTTTCATATTTTCATATGAAAATTCAGGTGATATGATTCATATAACCTGTTCCTGTTCAGAAACTAATTTTTTCTGTTTTCTATTCTAGAAAATAGCTGAGAGATGTTAGGAGGAAGAGGCTTCTCCTTTGTCTGTGACAAGTTTGTACTTTTGAAACCTTTTGGTTTTGAGCATTAGTTATTAAAAATAATTAGGAAAGCTCTTAACACATGGTAACTGCTATCTTTGCCTCTGAATTTAATAATTCCATAAAGGCTAGCATTCTTGAAGGGTTATATATATAGCTGTATCTGTCCCTACAAAGCTATATTTCTATTGAATTCATCTTTGGAGCCAGTCATCCTCTCCTTTTATTTATCCAGGACAAAGGTTTCATGTCACAAAAATTTCAGTAGACATTTTCTTCCCTTATTTTCATAACCTGAAACAACATAATTCTGCTCTTTAAGCCCAAATACAGTACTGAATAAAGGTTCCCCATATATAATTTAACAGTTATATATGTGCACTTTGACTGAAATCTAGAGGCATATTTCATAGTTTGACCCTACCTGCCTGTATAGGCTGCAGAAATATACAATCCCAGTATGTATATGATTCAGGTCAGTAATATTCCATGGCTTCAGCAGAGTAGATGGATACTAATGTGGCAGTAATTTTTTAGGGTTTTTTGAAAATGCATGTGAGCTTATGTCATTGGTATGATATCCCCAAATATTAATATACAATCGCACACTTCCATAATCTCTCTCTTGGTGTCCAAGTTTAAAAAATTCATTCCCTCTTTCCCTTTTTTTTTAACCTATTAGAGACCTTTTCCAGAAGTTGCACCATACTTTTCAGGGAGATGGCAAAAGACTGAAGCCCCAAAGGAAATTTGACTTAGGTGCAAGGAAACATTTGTGAATTTTGTGGACTATAAGGCACTATTTTGCTGGTGTTTTTTTTGTTTTTTGTTTTTTCCTCCCAACACTGCCAGTAAAATTTGTGCATTTTCTTACCTTGGTAAATTGAGACTGCCATCTTCTGAAATTAGGCAAAATTTACCTTTGTCTCAAAGAACAATTTCCCAGATAATGCTTTACATTTTTTTTCTCCTTTTATTTCTTCTGGACAAAGGTTTGAATTCACAAAAATAGTTGCAGTTTTTTGTTTTTTGTTTTTTTTTGCTTCTGCCTGCTTGTCTCATATGTCTGGCCTTTTGAAAATTTCCCAGTGATGAAGAATATTCTGGAGTTAGTCCATTTTTCTGACACTATTCCTTTGAAGATTCCTTTTTTTATTAATGTTATGCCACAAGATACTTTCATACCCGCAGAAACAGAGACCTGCTTTACTATAAAATCAGCCAAGTTTGTTCAACAGCATCTGTGTAAGATGAATTTTCTAACATGTTCGTCCACACATGCCTGTTATGCAAATTAACATTCTTCTCTGTTTCAGATCAAAAAAGGTCACAAAAGATCAGTTTTACTTTGCATTGTTGTAATTTAGGAAGAGAGCAACCTCCAGAGAGAAATCACCCCATCCCAGCATGAATTCCCTTGCAGAAGTTTCTGTTTATCCCTCTTTCCTAATATGTTGAAAATTCTTACCCGTACGCATATTGAACACAAAGTCTATGGCAGGCCAGTGAACTGACTTCAGAGCTTTAAAGTTAAAATAAGCAGTCCAGGTACCAGATCATGTCTTTATTGCTCTAGGCTGTCAGAAGTGGCACCAAAATAAGTCAGGTTGAAACCCCCATTATGCAGCCAAATAGAAGTGGGAAACTGCAGCATGGCTCCTATCTTCATTTGCATCAAATTTTCTTGCAAAAAGGTATGCGAGTAAAAGTTGCATATACTCTTGTGGTGTAGTACTTGAAGTTACTAATGCTTTCCATGAAATATCATCCTCTAAATTAGACAAGTTTTAGCTTGACAAAAATTGTATCTGAGGAAGGGTTAAGTTAGTGTTATCCATGGTGTCTGTAAGTACAGTCAATAGAAGTGATGTTAATGTAAACAGGTCACATACTGAGTAGGTATTATCACAGAATCATCTGAAGGTAAAAAAAGGATTTCTACCACAAATGAAAGTAACAGAAAACAAAGAATAGCTAGGACAGGAGACATTTTTCTTTCACAGCTCTGTGAACTTCTTCAATATTTTTTTGATAAAAAATGGAATCTCAGATTGATGAAGTAGATAAATTAGAGCATAGTGCATAGTTTCTTTGTATTTGTTTTCAGTTCTGCTATCGGTTGACATTTCACAAACCAATCCACAAGCAAATAATTGTGTTTCAGCCCACAAACTCTGCTATGTGTTGCTTTCCATTTTTGCTATCTAGTGAACTAGAAAAAAAGCTCATTGTCAATAGCTTTGAAACCAGCATAAGAGAAGGAAATATTTGCAAGTGTTATCAGTAAAGAAATGAAACAGAAATGCCTACCAGTTTAGTCCCATGAAAACCAATTAACCACTCTAACTTTAGAAATATATGAAATTCAAATTGCTCCAATATGTTTTGTTTTGGTTTTAATTGGTTATGACTTCTCTGAAACATTAGGGAACTTGAACTGCTGATATAAGCAAAGCTGAAAATTATCGGATGCCTTAAGATATAAACTGTTTTTTACTTCATTTTTTTACTTCCATTTCTCTTGTGCCTGCCTGTAATGTATAATGTGTCAAAGTATTTTACAGAGCAGCTGAGTTGGAGCCATGCAGAATTTCCCATGTGTAACCTTCTTGAGATAAATCTTACTTCTGATTGTCGTCTTTGCAAAGCATAGCCCAAATGCAACAAAGTTTACATCATGAAATGGGGCAGTGTTCACCACAGGGGATCACATAAATCTTTCTTTCCCTATGCTGGATTTGTTAATTTCCCTAAACAGCCAAAACTTTCATCTCTAGTGAATCCTTGTTCTTTTATCATGCTTCTCAGAGGTGAAATTCACAGTTTAAACCTATTGTGATAAAGATGTCTTTCCTTCCAAGTTTAAAAGATTCAAATCTGTAGTTCTCATCATGCTAGTACTGTTGCTGCAATCCTAGACTCTTGTCTTCCCTCTCTGTCATAGAATCAGAATTGTTGGGGTTGGAAGGGACCTTAAAGATCATCAATTTCTAACCCACCTGCCATGTTCAGGGGCACCTCCCAGTAGATCGGGTTGCTCAGATCTCTATCCAGCCTGGCCTTAACAACTTACAGGGATGGGGCTTCCACCACCTCTCTAGGCAGCCTGTTCCAGTGTCTCACCATCCTCTTGGTGAAGAACTTTTTCCTAACATCTAATCTGAATCTACCCAACTCTAGTTTTAATCCATTCCTCCTAGTCCCCCTAGTCCCACCACTTCCCGAGATCCTAAAGAGTCCAACAGCTTTCTTGTAGGCCCCTCTAAGATACTGGAAGACCACAATAAGTTCTTCTTGAGTCTTCTCCATTCTGAATAACTCCATATCTCTCAGTCTGTCTTCATAGGAGAGGTGCTCCAGCCTTCTGATCATCCTCATGGCCCTTCTTTTGACATGTGCCAGCATGTCCATGTCTTTTTTGTAATAAGGGCTCCATAACTGGATGCAGTACTCCACATGGGTTCTCATGAGAGCAGAGTAGAAGGGGACAATCACCTCCCTCACTTGCTGTCCATACTTCTCTTGATGCAGCCAAGGATCCAGTTTAGATTTCTGGGCTGCAATTGTACACCAATGGCTCATGTTGAACTTCTCATCCAGCTCTCCCAAGTCCTTTTCCTCAGGGCTGCTCTCAAGCCAGTCACTGCCCAGCCCATATCAGTGCTTGGGATTGCCTCAACCCAGATGCAGGACCTTGCATTTGGCCTTGTTGAACTTCATGAGGTTGGCATGGGTCCACTTCTCCATCCTGTTAAGGTTCCCTTGAATGGCATTCCTTCCCTCTAGAGTGTCGGCTGCACAGCTTGGTGTCATCAGCAAACTTGCCGAGGATTCACTCAATGCATCCATGTCACCAACAAAGATGTTAAACAAGACTGGTCCCAATACTGATCCTTGAGGGACTACACTTGTCACTGGTCTCCACTTGGACATGGACCCATTGACAGACAGTCTTTGGGTGCGGCCATCAAGCCATTTCTTTATCCACTGAGTGGTCCATCCATCAAACCCATCTTGGAGACCTGGATGTAGTACTGGACAGTGCTGAAGGCTTTGCTCAGGTCCAGGTAAATTATGTCGGTTGCTCTTCCTTGTCTACTGATGTTGTGACCTTTTTCATAGGCCATCAAGTCTGTCAGGCATGATTTGCCCTTGGTGAATCTGTATTGATTATACCCAGTCATATCTTCATTGTTCTGCTGCCTCAGCAGTGCCTCCAGGAGGATCTGCTCCATGATCTTACTGAGCCCAGAGGTGAGACTGACTGGCCTGTAATTCCCTGGTTCATCATTCTTTCTATTTTTTAAAATGGGGGTTGTGTTTCCCCTTTTCCAGTCAGTGGGGACTTCACCAGTCTGCCATCACTTTTGGAATATAATCGACAGCAGTTTAGCAACCACATCTCTCAGTTCCCTCAGTACCCATGGGTGTATCCCATCAGGTCCCATGGACTTGTACACATTCAGGTTCTTCAGGTGGTCATGAACCTGATGCTCACAATGAGCAATTCTTCCTTCCAGCCCCTGCCATTACCTCCTGTGACTCTGGGAGTGTGGCTGGAGCCCTTGGCAGTGCAGACTGAGGTAAAGAAGCCATTGAGGGCCTCAGCCTTCTCCATATCACTTGTTACTGGTTATCTGTTTCCTTTCTGATGGGGCCCACACCTTCCCTAATCTTCTTTATACCGTTAATATACCTATAGAAATATTTGCTATTCCCCTTGATCTTTCTGGCTAGATTTAATTCTAACTGATCTTTGGCTTTTCTAATAAGGTCTCCTATTGCTTGGGCTGCTTCCTTATATGCCCTCCATTCCATCTGTCCTTCCTCTCTTGTAAAGTTTATTTTTCCTGTGCCGGTTTGCTGCGTCTGTTTTCAGGTATCAGAGGAATTTCTTGATACATGATCCCTGATCCCTGCTCCTCCTTTTCAAACTAAATTTCTTGATTAAAAAAAACAATGGTATTTTTTCACTTTAGTAAACTTGTTCATAGGTCACCAGCATCTGTCTTCATACCTGGCTACCTCTAGCTTTTACAGTTTGCAGGATTTTTTTTTTTTTTTCTTCATGTTAAGATCCTTCTCTTAAAAGTTGTTGTCTTTTTTGTTCCCTTCTCAAAGGGTCTTCCAATAGTTTTTCAAAAAGAATGCAAACAATTAAAACATGGAAGTTTAAAACATTAGAATAGCTGTCAGGATGCAGATGGTACTGCAGCTTGGCTAAGCTGCTGTTATCAATCACTTTTGCAGGCATGCCCTTACATACCATTGCCCTCAAGAACACAGCTCTGACTAGAACATGATTATTATGCCAGTGTCATTAGCTTTGGTAGCTTTCCACTATCCTTGATTCTCAGTGACCTTTGAAATATTGGTTCTTAGATGCAGTTTCCTTCTCTGTAAAAAATGTAAAAGATTTAATTTATAAAGTATTCTAAAAGAGAAAGAATGGGAAAAAATCATAGTTGCAAATTTTTGAAATTCTGTCTCTTTCTTTGACTAAAATTAAATTATGTGATTTTAACAATACAATAAAATAAATTAAATTAAACAAATAAAACTTTACAAGAAAAAATGTCTACTTATTTCAATTAGTATTTATCTTGTACAGTAGAAAAATGTCTCTTCTTTGTTTGTCAAGGTCTTCCATCCCAGCCAAGCATGGTTTAATTGTAGCTCTTTTTCAAATTTTTTCACTGTAACATTTGAATTGTCCAGTTTTTCCATTTTGCCATTTTGGTCTTCTCTTTTTCCTTTTCTGACAGTTTTTATTTACTGTCCTTACAAGTTTTACTCCTATCTGTCCACAGTTATCCTTATAGCATACATGCTCACACCTTTACAGCTTCACCAGTAGTCTCGATGCTTAAATCTTTTCATTATTTCTGGACTCCTGTTCAGGATTTCTCAATTTGTCTTCATTATATTTGGTCTCTGATGCTTTTTGTTGTTGTTCATTTTTTTGTTTGTTTATTTGTTTTTTTCCAGCATTTTCATCGCTGCTTCTGTTGCTATATTGTGTGATACTACATCATTCACTTTTAGATTTATGCCAGAGAGCAGAAGGAGGTGGTTCTGCTTTCCTGCTCAGATTTGAATTCTGGGTCTTCTTTGGGTGTAAGCCCAGGAAGATTCACATGCAGAAAATTTTGTAGAACTTTTTTACTTCTGTGGAAAAGGTAGCTGAATTGAAGCGTCTGGGGCTTGTTGATGCTGTAACAGAAATGAAGTAGATTTTTAATCAGTAATGAAAGGCTGTTCTTATTATTTGTCACCTTTTGGTCACCTTTTGGATTTAGCAGTATAAGGTAATATTTCCTTTTGGACTGAGAGACATGAAAGATTTTCATATTAATGCTTAGCTCATATATATATATATATGATATATATATATATATCATATATATATATATATATGGTTTCCCTTACTACCAATAGGAAATTACATTTCAAGCTGAGATCTTGAACATATTCTTGGAGTTTTAAGGTATTCTTTCCGGATATCTTAGTGTGATTGTCATCATCTCAATTTTTGTAACTTGAAATATAATTCTCCTTAGAACTGTCACTTGTTTGAAAGTTGATAATCTCTCTGTTGATATGTACATGTGCTGAAAAGTGCATATAAGAGTGTTGCAGTTCTCTAGACTTAAGAGGGATTTCTAGGTGACCACTTCGACTTTAGTTTATTGTGGTGGTATTGTGCTGAGGTAAAAGAAATAGAAAAATAGAACAACTACTTGTAAAGAAAAACAGGACTGTGACTGTTCTCTCAGTGAAGCTTAGTACCACAGGCTGGCTGTGTACACCACATACCATTCAGCCTTTTATCTCTTCTAGATCCTGTGTAGCACCCAGTGGAGCTCCAATTTCAGATTTATGTGGGTTTTTTATCTTTTGATTTTATGAAATAATGTGAAAATTGTATTGCAGAGTTTTCACTTCACACAAGAATTAATGTGCTGCAGAGTGTATAGCATGAGGCTATTTAGGGCTGCTTAAGGATCCACAGTTGGAATAATGTTGAAGCACTGTGTAAAATGGGGAGAGACAAACCTGCTTCACTGTTGTCCATACTGCCTGCTGGAAAAATGTCCCTCACATATGTTAATAGCTCCTACTGGGTGTTATGTGAGAGAATCCTATTTGGTCCAGACCAGTGAAATACCAGAAACAGTGCTAAAATTCAGTAGGGTGACCAGCCAGTGTTCCAGAGATCATACTCCCTGGACTTGTTTTGTTTAACAATCTGAAACTGCAGAAAATAAAAGAAGTTGTTAGATGGGGGCTGTGCTGATAATCTGTAAAGAGTTGCATATCAAGTAAGGAAAGCAATTATCAACTGGATTCTTTACAGTCAGAAAGTCAGTGGAGTTTTTCATGCATATGTGGAAATTATGATGAAGCTTTTTTATAAGTGTAGGAAGGCAAATGCAGAAGTCATCACCTTTTAAAACATTAGCTTCTTTTTATATTAAATATGTTTGAAATTCAGTACTAATTCCAGATATACAAGTTTATTTCTGCTCTTGGGATGAAGTAGAGCTCAATCTATCACTGCTTTGACAGCTAACACACAGACCAGCTAAAGATGATTTTGTATTCTGTGGTGGTTTCCCTCTTTGAACTACTGAATATTTCATGTGTCCTCCAGCAGCATAAGGGAAGTTGGCACTGACAGTGTAGCATTAAAAAAAAAAAATTGTGTCAAACGAGTGAGATATTATTAAAAAAGAAAGAAGTGAAAGTGTTTTATGAAATATTTTGCAGCAGAAAGGCTTACTTTACTCCCTGACTGTATCATATATGCACTGAAAAAACACGTGCATGCAATCTACCTCTTAGTAATCTGGGTTCAGTAAGATAATTTGATTTTTTACGAGGTATTTTAAACCAAATCATTGAGATTGTTATATACTGCATTTAATTAAGTAATAGTAGAAGACCGTAAATGTATCAAAGAACAAGCAGCTCTAAATTTGTAAAATTAGACTTGGAACATTAAAGTGTAACTTAGGAAAAAAAACCATACTGGCAGAGCCTAGTAATATTGTCATGGATGGGCACAACCTGAAATTCTGGCTGTAAGGCCACATCTTAGTCTGCTTTAGGGGCAGGCAATGCAATCTGAATTTCAGTGATCCCAAGCTTGATTTATTCAATCAATTGACTCAATTCTGTGACAATTTTGCTCCCTAGTCTAGTTCCAGAATAAAGTGGAAATAATTTATTTCTTAATAATAAGGTAATGAAAAAATATCAGCATTACTGAGATAAAGAACTGTGGAGAAGAGCTTGCCCTTGCTTCTTCCTTCCTTCTCTTGACCTCCCCAGAGCATCAGTATTTGGCGACTGTGCTTTTAGTTGTTTTCTGAAAGCTGACTTCTTTTACCTGTGTGTAAAACATGAAAGTCTTATTTTAACTTTTACAAAGACCTTTTAACATTCTTCTGAGAAAGAAGAGGGATTTTATATTGTGGATTATTTTCACAATAGATATTCTCAGAATGCCAGGTACATTTATAATTTTCCATATATTACCAACAGCATAACATAGGACTAAAATGCTTGCAGACTGGGCCCAAAATGCTTATAATAATTCATCTAGACTCTAAGACAGGTCCATGAGGTTCAATAATCTTATTTATGTAATGCTTTTATCTGCCTCTTCTTTTTCTCTGTTGGCCAAAAATGCTTCCTGTCAAGTTTTAATTCAAGACTGTGCATTTTCCAGGACTGTCTGGTTGTAAGATGCCCTGGGCTTCTACTAGATGGGTAACGAAGAGTCAGTAGTGCTTTTTTAATTTTTGATTCATTATAGTGATATTCTGTTTTTCACATTGCAGATAATACAGCCAGTATCATGACAAGACGAAGGAGATACAGTCGGACCACTCAGGATATCTATTACCTCCCAGTTTTGATTTCTGATGGTGGAGTGCCCCCTCTCAGCAGCAGCAGTACTCTCACAATTAGGGTTTGTGCCTGTGAGAGAGATGGACGAGTGAGAACTTGCCATGCTGAAGCTTTCCTCTCCTCAGCTGGACTGAGCACAGGAGCTTTAATTGCAATCCTGCTCTGTGTTGTCATTCTTCTTGGTAAGCCACTTTCAATATTAAGTAATGTTACCCTTCCACTGGCTCCTGGAATGTGACAGGGCAGAAAAATTTAATATGATATGGTTTTGAACCAGAGGCTGCTGTCTGTTAGTAGTAGGTAATTAGAAAAACAGCTGTGATTTAGGGGGGAAAGGTTTAGCTAAAATTAATAGAGAAAAATGCCTCTTAAGTACATTTGTGAATGTGGAAATGATTTTTCAGAGGTTATCAAGTAATTAGCACTGCAGATCTTTTTTTCTGTAATTTGGAAAGATTTCAAAAAGCCACTGACTCTAATTCCATGTCTAGAACAGTGTGAAAAATAATAGAAAAGAGATGAGGAAAGCTTTTTGAAATGCATTGCACTGTAAGGAGCACCATTAGCACTATATAAAAGCCATTTCTTAATTACCTTTCTGGGATAAGCTGATAGCAATGCACATAATCCACAGGGGCAAGGGACATATGAGACTATAAAATAACTCCATTAGATAAATGTCCTTGCAAGTACATTTTCTCTTGACTTTTTTTTTTTTCTTAGACCAATTTGAATGTTACTCACTAGTTAAAAGGGGCTTTTTTTGTTATTTTTTGTTTTTTTCCTGGCAGAGCCACAATTTACACATTTCTCTACTGCCTTTCTGAGTTCTTATAGAAATTATGTACAAGAAGTAATGAGAATTGAGATTTTGAGGATTTTTTCTTTCCAAAGACTGTACATTTTCTAAAGACTCCTTTTCTCACAGGCTACTTGAGAACTGTCTTGTCAGAAAACTGTTTTAAAATGTACTGTAATACATTTAATTTATAATCTTACATTTTATCATCCAACATTGAATATTCATAAGAAAGTGGTTTTTTTTTTACTTTTAAATCAGTGTACACACTAAATTTTTGTTGAAGCTTTATTGAAGCATTCGAAGCCCTGAAAAATGTCAGCCTTAGTTTCTCATTTCTCTTTTAGCTGAAAGAATGTTATCCTCTTTTATCTCCTTTATGAGATCTCTTATAATCTAACTAGTGGATTTCGTTATTGGCTCAAGAAACCTTAGCAACCCCAGAAATTAAATATTAGTAGCAGAGTTCTCTTTACTGGCCCTTGGGAAGACAAGGCTCTATCAGCAGTTCATAGTTTCAGTAGAGCATTATTAATTTTCCCCTCAACTGTGTGGTCTCAACTTACTGCACTTCCACCTGTTGCTCTATCAAAACAGAGCTGTATGTATTTTGTGGGTGCTTTCCAGGCATGCAGACATCTGTCTTCAGGTAACTCACTATACAACAAAAGCACTGCTCCCTTAGGAATATGTGTGCCTGACATAATGATCCCAAATGCCATTATCCTGAAAGTATTAAACCTCTGTGTTCATAACTTACCATTTGCTGTTTTCTGTAGCATGCATCTACTTTATTCAGCTGTAAACTCTAAACCTATTCTAATATCTGCAGTTTTCTCTTTAGCGATTGTGGTCCTTTTCATCACCCTGAGACGCAGCAAGAAGGAGCCCTTGATCATTTCAGAAGAAGATGTCCGGGAAAATGTCGTGACATATGATGATGAGGGTGGTGGAGAAGAAGACACAGAAGCGTTTGACATCACAGCACTGAGAAACCCATCAGCTGCTGAGGAGCTAAAATACCGGAGGGATGTTCGTCCTGAAGTAAAGCCTGTGCACAGGCATCATCTATCCTCAAGTCTTGACAGTATAGATGTTCAGGAGTTCATTAAACAAAGATTGGCAGAGGCTGATCTGGACCCCACCGTGCCCCCCTATGACTCCCTACAGACATATGCCTATGAGGGTCATAGATCAGAAGCTGGATCTATCAGCTCTCTGGATTCAGCCACAACACACTCTGACCAGGATTATAATTACCTTGGTGACTGGGGACCCGAGTTCAAGAAACTGGCTGAACTCTATGGAGAAATAGAATCAGAAAGAACAACTTAGTTACAATTCCTAGAAAAGAGAAGGTCATAAACAACCGGAGAAATAACAACAGCAACAGTGACAGAAAATGAATGCAGTACTTGGAACTGAGCGAGTTGTATGCAGTTACTGTAGAACAAGTGCCCTTTTCATATTTGAAACTGGGTTCTCCAAGTGGAAGAAAGTCAAATTTTGAAAAATACAGAAAAAAAGGAACTATTGTCCCTTGTGTATATTTTTTAATTGCTCAATAAAGTCCATGGTACTGTATCTGTAACAATACCTAAACATCTCCAAGCTACAGTAAGTTTATAGTCATGCCTGTTTAAGAAGATAGCTAATAAAGGAGTAAATCTCTTGAAGGTGGTTGTGATATTGCATTTCAAGCTGTGCTCTAGGCCTTGTGATCCCAGTGTGAGGTAGCCGACGGGGATTACTATCAGTGTGAGAAATGCTAAGTCTGTTTCCTTCTATAGAAGGGATAACTCACACCTGTCCACTTAAACAAATGGTCCTTTGATGATTTAATCTTAATGAATTAGCAGGTTGCATTGAGGTAATGTCATTTCATTATTTCTTTCATAATCTTTTCATTCATAACCAGCTAGTAGTGGGAGGGCATCATTAACTATTAGTGCAAACATGGCTCAAGCCCATAACCCCAGACCTGCTCTGTTAATGTGTGTTAGAGGAACTGTTGTTTCCAGTATTGTGCTTTTCTTTTTGTCTTTTCACAGGAACATCATTCATTTAAATGGAACAGGTCCAAAGTACTTTTTATACAGCAAAACAGATGAAGCATAGTTTTTTTCAATAAAAATAGCAATGGCAGCACCATTAAATTATGCAGTTGTTTGATTCACTGTGCTTCACTTATGTCAATAGATGAAGCTTTTCAAATCTTTTGCTGGTCTGAGTCCAGGAACTACAACAGTCAGTTCACAACACAGAATTCTTAATCATAATGTCTATTTCCGTGTGTGACTAAAACCAAAATAGAGCTGCTGATAAAGCATCAGAATAGAGAAAATAAAAACAAAGAGAAGATCACAATGCTTTTATCTTTTTAGTTCTATCTACTGAGATTTAATTTCTCTTAGAGTAATTTCCATCTAAGCAGAACAAGCTTTTCTCTCCCTATTTCAAACACCATAGGAACAGGAACTTTTTAAGTTAATGTAGTAAGAAAAAATTAAAATGCACTGATTTATTAGAATGAATCAATTAAATAAATTAAGTCATGTTAGTAACATTTTAGTGTTACAGAACTGCTTATCAGTTCTGCTTAAAATTGCAGGCTATTTAACTCCTAATCCAGCAGATTCGTGATTTCTTCTGTTTTGTTTGAAACTTTAACCTTTTGTTTGTCCTTGTTATACTACTATGAGAGGAGACACTCATAGTATCCCATGGAAGATAATGACCTTAAAGGCTCACCATCTATTGCAGTCTTCTGCTGCTAAGAGATGGTAGCTGCACTTAGGGAAGTGGACATCTTGAAATACGCATCTGTTAGGGAAACTCTCCAGAAACTGTACTGTTTTTTTTTACTCTCTGAACTGGTATAATACAGATCTGTACACTCCACTTGACTCATCACTATGCATTTTAGTTGCCCCTCACCTTCATCTTAGTAGAGAAAAATGTACCTTTTATGCCTTCCCTTCTTCACTGTATGGTTGGGTAGGTCCTACACATGACAAAAAATTCTGATCAGTTCTACTTTGTACGTTTTTTTTAATTTTTAATTTTTTTTATTCTGAGATGTAGTGGACTGCTTCTGTTTTTAACAGCCTTCTGGAAAGATTAGCAAATAAATTTTTAAGAAACTTTTCAAAACTTTTAAAGTGTTAGTTGCATTATAGTTTTGGAATTGTATTTCACTACTGTTTCAAGTTTGCAACCTAAAAATTGCAATGTTTCCCTTTCTCTCAACATCTGAACCCACAGGGCAATTTAGAGGGGAAAAAACTCTGAACCCTAAAATGTTCTGCTGATGATTTGAAAGTAGTTTAATAACCTGTGTTCAGATTTTTTATTGTTTTTTATCTTTTTTAAAATTTGTTTTTGTTGTTTTAATTTTACCAAATACAGAAACTTCTAGAAGTGCATTAAAGGAGGCATTCTAATTGTAAAGTAAAACAGATGCTTTAATGCAGTAAGGATCATCCTAAAGATTAGCATGGTTTATGTGTTGTCTTTTTGGGAGTAGAGTTAGGATATGTTTCAGTTTTGTTCCAAATGAAGCAACTAGTAGTTCAGGATTTTATGAGGAGAAATGTTCTTTTTACTTGGCTCACACTCTCTTAATGCTGACATCTAGAGTTTTATATTGTAGAGTGCTAAGAAGAAAATCTTACAACATAATTTGTAACATCAGCAATAATAAAACTGCATCCATTGTTGTAATATAGTTTCTAGAGCCAGGTATTGATTATGAACATGTCTGCTCCCTCTGGCCCTACACTGAAGAAGGGAAAATCAATTGTATTTTGTGTTTTAAGCAGTGTTCCCATTGTTTTATTCTTATTTGCATCATAGAACATGCAAGCTTAAAGTCAACAGAATTTTAATGACATAAGCAAATAATAGCTCCTTACATTCTTGTTCTAATGTTAATGAGGGAAAGAGGTCACATCTCAGAGAAATAAGAATGCCCTTTTCACCATTCCTGGTGCTCTTTGCTGTTGTGCAGCACGTGCATCATACCCACAACTCCAGAAATTCTGAATCCTTCAAAACACTGCAGGGTTGTTGAGCCACTGCTCCAGTGATGCTGCAGCGTGTACTTTTTGGTATGCCCTATCCACAGTGATTGCCAATGTCCTTTTCTGTCATGGTATGTCTGCATGCTTGCTATGGTTACTGGTTTTCTACTCAAAATACACATCACAGTGCCGTGTTGTTTGCATGACTAATAGCAGACTATTAAATCTTCAGGGCCACAGAAAAAGGCTTCAATAAGTGCAGAAAGAACAGGTTTAATTATACGTTTTCTTGATCCCACAAATTTTTTGTTTGGTCATTTGTGTCCTAGAAATAAATTTAAACTATATTTGAGAATTTCTCAAATGAGAATTTGAGAATTATTGTTAACATTGAGCAAACTGGAAGAAAGTTAACACTGTACACCATGGAGGACGTGATCATTTTGTAGCATTGCTGATTTAAATGAAGTATACCTTCTGTGAAAGTATTATGGGAAACTCCTAGTTTATTGTTTAAGTCTGATTGTATAGACATTGCTTAAAGCTTTCATGGATCTTTTGTGTAGTCATAATTCTTAGATAATTTCCTATTAGCCTACATAGTAATCTTCGTGCAACTTAGCAACTAAACCGTGAAAACTGCCAGTTTGACTTTAACTGGAAGATGCTAAGTTAAATGACACACAGGAAAATGATGCTTTCCAATTCAGTTTTATTTCTGCAACAGCCATTCAACTAATAATACATTTACACCAAATTAATTAGTTGCATTCTTTCAGATAAACCCTCTTTCTTGTAATGTTGGGGACACTCAGTATGCTATTATCTTGATATGTCATTTGAGAAAATGGTTTGTATGAGTATTTTCAAATGTTAAAATATTTTTTCAACCTAAAAGCGGTCAAAAAATTAACTTAATACACTTCACAGTGAAGGGAAAGCTTGAATTCAACTTTCATTACCTTGAGATTCATATATTGAAGTTTCTTACATAAGCACAGAAGACTCAATGTTGAAAGTAATTTCACTCTGTTATGCACTTTATTTTTTGCATTCTTCTTCTAAAACAAAATTAATAGTAAGCATTTTTGGTTTTAAATTCTATTATGCAGTAGTTCTAGTTGTCCATACTGCAAGAAAATGTCTAAGTGAATATGTTTTCCTGGTATTTAAAAGGAATAATGAAATTTATATGGTCTAAAGCTTTCTAAAATAATCCTTCAGAAAATCTAAACATTGGACCTGGCTGGAGTTAACAAACTTATACACTCACACAAAGAGTAACAAAGGAGAAGTTCTAAATGCAGAGAAAAATATGAAATTATGCTGCCTAGGGTTACTTTGTGGATTATAAAGTGCTAAGACCTTGTACTTGCAGTACAGATAAATGGCATGGTATATTCTAAGGAACATTTGGAGTGTGTTGCAAGTATTGGGCCATCCTTATTTTTCCAAAGTCTCCAAAAATATATATATTTTTTTTAACAGAAGTGTAATGTAAATTATACCTCCTTATGCAAGTGTTACTGATAGAAATTGTTATGTTTTCTTTTAATAAAAAAAAAGGGACAAAATCTTTTATTCGTATTTTTCAAATAAAATATACTCTTTGCTATGGTGATGGGTTATTGTATTCCTCATCACAACTAGAATGGGTTATTTTCTCTTCACTCTCGTTATTTTATACTCACCAAAGAAATATAATTAAAGGTACTCTGTCTTTAAGAATCAGATATGATACAGCAGTATTAATGAGGTCAATGTCAGAAATGGTGTGGGAACTTGAACTAGATTTTAATGCTTGGTATACTCACACGGTTGTATCACTATTTTAAAGACTATCTTTGATGATTATTGCTGCAGATGGGTAGGGAGAGAGAGAGAGAGACCAGGAGATACTTTGCAACAGACTGCAGTATAACTGTTAAATGGTTCGTTGCTTTTACTCCAGCATCACTGTCCTGAAACTGAAATACAGTGTTATAGGATGAATACGTTAACCACAGGAGTGAGTTAGGGATATTCACATGCATGCATCCACATTGGTGGTGGTAACACAGAACTAAAAAGGAGAAAAAACAAACAAGGACATTCACAGTCATCAATCTCAAGAATGTTCAATGCAAGTGTACAGGTATCACTCATTCTTTCTCAAAGGAAGTAACAAGCTTTACCAACAAATTACATCTTAGAAGATATTGGTACAGTAGCTCAGAAGGAACTTGTGTCATGGAAGACATTCTTTCCCAGACTGACATAAAATTAAAAAATAAAGCTGAGGTTGACAGTAAACGGAAGTACATTTTTTTCATAGTATCCTACTTGCTCTACTTTACTTTCCGTAAGACAAGTTGCTTGAAGTCCTTAATACTGCTTCCATGCAGCAAAAGTATTTGGGTATAGAGAGTCTTCAAAAGCTGAAAAGCTTTATGTGTAAGTTTAGTAGGGGTTTTTTTGTGGGTTTCATGACTCCATGTAGCATTTTTGTGTTGTATAACTCCTCACAAATCTTATCAACACATTCAACCTTTAATTATTCACGAAACAAATTTTACAATATTTATTCAACAAACTTCTTTCCCACTTAGGGCCTCTGAAGTTGGTTTGTTCTGGAAGTATGTGTGACAGAGCATACTCTAGTTAATGGGCAATCAGTATGTTCAGAATCATCTTCATCCAACACAGCAACCTTCAAAGAGAAAAAGGACATTGGAATTAGGACTCTGAGTGCATCATAAAACACAGAGCTCGAAAGGTGTTAGACTTGAGCATAGGAGGTTCAAGTTGAATATCAGAAAAAATTTTTTTACTGTAAGGGTGATGGAGCCCTGGAACAGGCTGCCCAGGGGGGTTGTGGAGTCTCCTTCACTGGAGACATTCAAAACCCGCCTGGACACGTTCCTATGTGATGTACTCTAGGTGGCCCTGCTCTGGCAGGGGGGGTTGGACTAGATGATCTTTTGAGGTCCCTTCCAACCCCTAGGATTCTATGATGATTCTATGATGATGATGATGATTCTAGCCAAATCTGGTCAAAATCAGGGTCCACAGGATATCCATAGTAGACCTTTTCATCATGCACATTCATTGGGAGTCTAAATAGATGATATATTCAGTGGAAAGCCTAATGAATAGGTGAATTAGTCAAATATCTGAACTGTGACATTTTCTGCTAAGAAATCTAGATAAGAATGGATCAATCTTAATGTATTTGCCAGGCTTTGGTTGT
Organism: Heliangelus exortis; assembly: GCF_036169615.1. NCBI lineage: Eukaryota > Metazoa > Chordata > Aves > Apodiformes > Trochilidae > Heliangelus > Heliangelus exortis. The sequence continues at coordinate 75,367,410 of NC_092423.1, forward strand.
GAAAAGACTTCTGATAAATGCTGCAGATCTAACACCTATCTTTACCTCCCACAGTAACTAATTTGAAACAAATACTATTGCTCTTGACCTTATGAAGATTGCTCATTGTTTTCTTAAAACCTGAATTAACATTTGTCTTCCATGTTTAAAAGTTCTTTCCTGTATCTTCTGAAACTGGTCTGCACCTACAAGTAAAATGCAGCACTGTTTTAAAGTCAGAAGCATAGCACATCTAATAACCAATTTTCATGATAGGATTTGGTGAAATAGGCAAATGTTTGTGTACTTAAAGTAAAATTAACTCTTACTAAACAGACTTTCTTTGTGTAGGCCTGTTGATTTAAAATTATTGAAGTGTAAAGGTTTGTGAAAATATACACATCCTGATTGTGTCGTAAAACTTTATCTGTTTCACTTAAGAAACTAAAAATCCGATCTATTTAAACCTCTTAGAACGTACTCTTTTTGACTAATGCTGTACTTCCTAGTTAGTTTCAGCTCTTTATGCTACATAAATTTTCCGCTGAGAAATGGTAACATGGAGGAGAATGAATCAGATTGATACCTTTTTCATCTCCAGTTGCTATAAATAATAAAAAAGAAAAGACAAATTCAAAACATGTTTCTTTATGAAACAAATTGGATTACCAGCACTGAGAAATAAGTCACTTGCATATGACATTAGTAATAATAAAAATGTTTGTCTTCTTTGTTACTTGTTTTTAGCATAAAGCATCAAATCAGAAATTGCTGTACAATTTCTTCTATGTCTCTAAAATGTTTAAAACCTTGAAACTAAAGAGAACATCTCTGTGATGGAAGTTCAAAGAAAAGTTCAAGTGTTAAAAACATTTTACTGTTTTCCACAAACTTTCTCCTAATTCCCTCAGCACATTAAGAAGTAAATTCTGTTGAATTGATAGAAAGTCTATCAGAAGGACTGTTCTTTGATGAAGTCCAGGATAGAATTTATCATCAAAATCTTCAAGGACTAACCAATAACTGACAGTTTAAAGCACTTTATCATGACTGTGAAAAACTGGCTTCAGAGCAGCAAACTAGATGAATATGAATATGTCCTTAATTCTTTTATGTTGTTTTCTTTTTTTTTATACTCCCACCAACCCTCTTTTTTTTTTTTTTTTTTTTTTTTTTTTTTTTTTTTTTTTTTTTTTTTTTTCTGGATACTTGGAGCATTGTGTATGATAATTAATCTTAAAAATATCAGTGCAATGAGGTAGTAAAACTTTTATGTTCCTGAAAAATGGAAATACTTAGAGCAGCAAATTATGCCAAATATACTAATCTTTTTTTACTCGGGGGCACATATTTAAATGGGACCTTAAGACAGCTGAATTCTTTATCTTTTTCCAATGCCTAAGATTCAAATCATTCTATAATAACAATAATGGTTTTATTAAGCATTCATATTGGCTGTGACCCTAGTGTTCTAGGTCTCATAGAAAATGACATACTTCACTAAAGACTTTTTGGCTTCAAAGGCACAATTTCTGAAACCAGTGTTTGAAAGTAAAGACTTGTAAGAGAAAACAGGGAATTGTAGTCAGTGTGAAAAGCAATAGGAGGGTAGTAGAGTAGATAAAAAATATCACAGAGTAAATATAATTATTGATTAAATGATCAGATATAGGCCATACAAACAGTTAAATACATACTGATAAAGGGTGGATTTCTCAGTAGTGTGTAAAGACTTTTGTTGCACAATTTTATGATTTAATATACAATATTTTATTACTATTCCCATTACAGCAGTTTAGACTTGGACTCAGGCTACCTCCTGCCAAGTTATTTTTTAGAGGGAAAGAACTCATTGTGAGAAAACAGGTCAGATGACAGAAACATCCCAGTTTAAGTATGTGGAAGGGGTACTTGGTGTCTTGTAGAGTTTTACAAGATTCTGACAGCCAAGAACATGCTGCTATGATTTGTTTCTGGGAAGAGAAAACTTTTGCCTTCTGAAAGTGAAAAGCTTTTCTGTGTTTGCAAGGTGTTTATGTCAGATATTATTACATCCTGAAAGGATTGATGCTGAATGTGAGAGGTTGTGATAGTCACTCTGTCTCTTTGCATCTTGTGCTGTCTGCTTCTGATAGTGCAGTCTGTATGTTGCTTGCTATTACCTAGGTAGATCCCATTTTTGACAGACTCAATAAAATATGAGGGTAAAGTTGGTTAAAAAAAATAATGTGAAATATTAAGCGTTTCAGTTCAAGGTCACTAGTTCATGTTTGAAATGGAAATGAGAAATACAAACATTATTAGTACCAAATGACTGCTTCTTTACATGAAATTAATTTGTATCTCTCTTCAGTGTTAGTACAGAGAACTTGAGTGATGGCAGTGCCAAAGAGAGATAGTCACTCAGTCTGATCACCATATTCCTGCCTGCTTTTAAGTTATATTCTCAGTTTGTGCTCTGACCTTGAGGATCTGACAAGTATTCCTGTAAGCAAACCTATCCAGTTTTAAAATCATAGCACTGTGGCTGTGTTCAGCATAGTGCAGTATGTTCCTTCCTCAGTTCCCAGCCTTGGTACATCACTGGCAGTGTTTCCAGACTGCAGTGGGACCCTGTCATGCCTGAGCAGCTGTCAAAATCTAAATAAATCTTTACAGAAATCATCAAAGTAAACCTCTTGTGTTTGGTAAGAGAATGTAACTAATTTTTTTCAGGTTTTACTTATATAAAATAGAGCTTAAATTCTCACCTCCTCTCACCGTGCAATTAAGGTTTATCCATGAGCCAAGACATTTCACAATAAAAAATCAAAGAAAGTGGTCAAATAATATAACGATATTATGACAATAATAATATGAGTCATATGAGACGTAGGGACCAAAGGTAGAAACATTTTTTTTAAGTGGAGGACCATTCAGTGGCCTTTAAACTCCCACTGGTAATACAGAATAATTATAGATCTGTTGGAGAAAAAAATATGAACAAGTCACACTACTGTACCCATAGTATACAGGACTTTTATGTAGTGTAAAGGCCAGAAATTAAATGGCTTTATTAAATGGGAAATTCTAAGATTTATTTTTAGTTCTATCTCAGTAGAAATACCTAAAGAAGTAACTAACTCATATTTCTTCCAGCATGAAACCAATTAGTCCCAACTGTTCAAATATGCTTGTCTGGAATCAGTTTTCTCAATATATCAATATATGCTAAACAGAAGGCACGTAAATGAAAGGCTCTGAAGCTTCCTGGTGATTACTTCTAACAATAATCTGGAATCTTACAAGTAGGAGATTTAGGAGTTTGACTTAAATGTCCAGTTTGTAAATCCCATTTTGCTAAGCACTTCAAGAACCTGTGATGAAAGCACTAGAAAAATTCAAAACCTGACCGTTCTATTCCTCAAGTATTAAAAAAATGTGTCTAGCAGCTGTCATAAGCAGCAAAATCAATCAGACACAGCAATACATAGGATATATGAAGGAAAAGTAAATCTGGTTTATGTAGAAGGATAATCCACTAAAATTTCTTGAAGGTGTGAACAAACCTTTGAATAAGGATAATTTGATTGATTTAGAACACTTGTTTTCCGATAACATTTTGAGAAAGACCTTCATCAAACCTATTATGGAATGGAATCTTAAATAAAAGCTGACTTAAAACAAAGTACAGGAATAGTTTATAAGGTTTCTTAGTGTGAGTATTGTTAAGAGTACTATTAGGTATCGTTCTAGGACTGGAATAATTCAATAGAGTCAAAGGTAATCTAGAAGAGAAACTGTGAAGGCTTGCAAAGAAATCAATGGATATTCAATGGATGTATTCAAGTTCTGGACAAAACTGAAATAAATTGTAGAATCATAGAATGGCTAGGGTTGGAAGGGACCTTTAAGGTCATCTAGTTCACACTCCCCTGTCATGGGCAAAGACCTCTTCCACTAGATTAGGCTTCTCCAAGCCCCATCCAACATGGCCTTGAACACTTTCAGGGAGGGGGCAGCCACAACTTCCCTAGACAACTGTTTCAGTTTCTTTCTTCCTAATCTCTAGCTTGAATCTATGCTCTTTCAGTTTAAAGTCATTACTGTGTCCTATCACTACTGGTCCTTGTAAAAAGACCCTCCCCAGCTTTCCTGTAGCCCCCTTTCAGGTACTGAAAGGTAGCTATAACATCTTGCTGGAGGTTTTTCTTCTCCAGGCAGAACAAGCCCAATTTCCTCAGCCTATCTTCTATGAAGAGGTGCTCTTGCCCTCTGATCATCTGTGTGACACTCCTCTGGACTTGCTCCAACAGCTCCATCTCATTCTTGTGTTGAGGGCTCCAGAACTGGACACAGTTCTCCTGCTGGGGTTCTCACAAGAGTGAAATAGAAGGGCAGGATCTGCCCTTCTCTCCCTTGACCTGCTGGTCACACTTCTTTTGACGAATCCCAGGATACTGCTGGCTTTCTGGGCTGCCAGCAATGTTCAAATGTGTGGAATAACACACTTCTCAGAAGTTTTTAAGGGTTAGTACTACTCAGTATGGAAAAGAAATGACTGATGAGAAAATTAAAACTGTCATGCAGGAAATAAGCAGAAAATCATGGGTTTTCACAATAGAAAAAGTAGGAGCTATGACGTGTTTTTTAGTTAACAATTTTTAAAATAAACAAAGGTAGATACTTTTTCACATGATATGCAAACAAGTGCTTTGTGTCATGTCATGGATGCAGAGTTGCTAGAGCCTTTTTTCCTTGTCAGATGTGGCTTTAAAAGTTTCATGTGGCTTTAAAAGTTTCACAGCTGCAATTTGGTTTTAGGTACAGACATCACCATGTCCAGTCTGTATTGTTTTCCTGAGTTTGTTTTTACAAACTGCTTCAACCCAAAGAAATTTTACCTAGTGGTAATGGAAAGAGGGCAAAGAGAAGAAATACCAAAAATTACACCAAATCACTCTAGGGTTAAGACTGTTTGCAGTGATTCCTGCCTAATGGTTTGGAACACTAAGAAACCATCAAATGATTTCCAGCCCTGAAATGCCTACCATCATGCCCTCCTGTATCTTTAAAATTTGACTGTCACCTAGTTACAGATGTATTTCATTAACCTTCTTCAGCTGACTTGGTTCATCTCTAGATAATGCCAGTCAGGAAAATAAACCCACAAGTCCATTTAAAGTTCAGTGTATTATGACACCGGAGTCGAAGAACTGCTGGCCTCTACTCATCCTACGCTGTCCACAGGCATCTATTATCCTATTCAAAATGCTCTGAAGTGAGTAATTACTTAATTAAATTACTTAAAACTGAGATTTCAAAGCAGCCACATAAAAGATTCACAGAATCAATTTTAAAGAGAAATAAAACATGAACCATCATATTTACTATTAATCACACCACCTCTAAAATTCTTGGGCTTCTTTCGTATTACTCTTGGGACTGTAGATGATAAAATTCTTACCTTGCAAACTAACTGAACTATGTGCTTTATTAAATACTAGGGTAGCTAAAAGACAACTTTGATCATAAGATTCCACCTATCTATGTTAAAATTTAAGACACTCAGAGCAAACCCAACCATTTAAATCCATCTGTTGTTGGAAATGATAACTGAGAAGAATGAATTGAACTATCACAGCTTTTGTTTAAAATTTGATAATTTGAAAGAAAATACTTAAATATTTTAATAAAACCTATACATCTTACTTCACCTATATAATATATAATAAGTAAATAAATTCTTCACATTATGCATAAGCAAAGGGATGTGCCACCAAAACACATTTATTTTTTACTAGTAAATTAGTAAGTAGTTTTATTAGAACTACTTTTTTTTCCAGTACCTAAGCTATTTAGAGGAACTGTTCTTAAGTATATTATCTTATAGTTATTCATCCTGTCCATGCAACAACAGATCATTTTTCATTAAAAGTCCAAATGCTACTTACAGAGACAAAAGTCAGCATGAAATTTAACAGAATGTGATATAACAATTTTATTTATAAGATGTATGTAAGGAACTTAGATTATAAATGGTTCTATGAGGGTCTTTATGTATAGAATCATAGAATCATTTTGGTTGGAAAAGACCTTTAAGATCATCACACGCGACCATTAACCTAGCACACAGGATAGGGCCATTAAGATGATTAAGGGACTGGAGCCTCTGCCCTGAGGAAACAGGGCTTGGGCTGTTCAGCTTAGAGGGGGCTGAAGGGGATGTCATTAATGTTTATAAATATCCAAAGGGTAGATGCCAGGAGGACAGGGCCAGACTTCATGGTGTCCATTGACAAAACAAAGGGAAATGGTCTCAAAGTGGCACACGGGATATTTAACCTGAGTATGGGAAAATATTTCTTTACTCTGAGAGTCACAAAGCACTGGGACAAATTGCTCTGAGAGACTGTGGAGTCTCCATCCCTGGAGACATGCAAAACTCATCTGGACATGACTCTGTGTAATCTGCTTTTAGAGATCCTGCTCTAGCAGGGGAGTTGTACTAAATGATCTCCAGAGGTCCCTTCCATCCCCTTCCATTCTGTGATTCTGCAATTCTGTGATTCCTTTTAGGTAGTTGTAGAGAATTATAAGGTCTCACCTCAGCTTCCTTTTCTCCAGGCTACATTAATCCCAGTTCCCTCATAAGACTCATGTTCCAGACACTTCACCAATTCCACTGTCCTAAAGTAAATACACTGTGTCTTATAAATCTTATTTTCCTTTTGCAGAATGAAGATTACATTTTACGCATACTTTGCATTTGCCAATAACAGACCAATATTTTGTGGGCATTGACTGTGTTGTAGTGAGCTGTGTATTTTTATCTATTTCACAAAGCATTTGTTTCTTGTATTTTAAATTCATCAGGATATATAAACTTGTATCTAATCACACTATTTCACTAGTTCTGTCAATGTTATTTGTAAATGTGACAGCTACAACCCATGGGTAACAGTTTATTTAATTCTGCTGAACTCACACCAGGCTGGCCACAACAGTCATATAATCCAGTTAGGTACTGGCATTTAATGTGCTTCTTCACCAAATGCAAGAGAAAATCTTGCTCATATAAACAACTCTGCCTGTTTAGAATTTTCTAGGAACACCAGAAAAATAAACACTATAAACTACAAAGTTTTGCTTATAGATCCAATTTTACTCAGTAAAGCAATTCCCCATCTTTCAGATTCACACTAAAAAGACACAACCTTCATATACTTTTTCACTAAAAAATAAATTAATATGTAAAATTAATAGTTTGGTTTGAATAAAGAGTTTAAATTACTGAGAAAGAATATTTTAAAGAGAGAAGCAGTAAGTCACAGCCCAGCAACAAATTACACACACTTGTGTCAACACTAAATAGCTTTTACCCTTGTACTGGAAAGCTTCAATTCATCATATTTAGTATTGTGTTTACTTGTAAAACCAAGGGATTTTGTTGCATCAAACTGAAAAAAATTAAAAAAGCAAAGAAAAAGTATCTTTGTGATAGGTGATAAATAGTCTGGTATAGAGAAATCATTAAGGTAGGAAAATCATTGAGAATTGAGACAAATGAAACAAGACCTCTGGAATCTATACGTTCTGGCTGGGACATTAATTCTTAGTCCTTTGGGGTGGCATTGGAGCTAGATTATTTCTGTATGATATATCTATATTTACATGTTTGCATTTGGTTTTTAACATTGTTGCATGAGTCATAAGTCTGAAGAGAAAACTCCATTCTGACACTGCTTGCCAGGCCTGGTGAATCCATTTGAACATTTGAAACAGGCTCAGAGTATCTCTTGAGTTAAAGACACCACCAAGATATTTTTCCTGTGGAGAAAATTCTTTGCATTCCAAGATACTGGGTGCAAATCAGAGAGAAATGACAGTAAGTAGTATGTGCTAGAGGCATTTATTTTTGTTTCAAAAGGCCTGGGGCAGGAACAGTTCTGACCTATATTTTATCTATGACTGATGTCCCTACATTACCTAAGAGCCTTACAGAGCATTATGGAATATTATGTAGAGGAAAAATATGACTGACGTGTGAGATTCAAATGTCTATTATTTAAAAATTTCTTATTCAAACCACTCTGTAGGAGCCAAAATTCAGGTATCTACTTATAACTCAGGGCTGTGGTATTAGAAGGTATAATGATGGGTTTTATCCTTCTTCCTGCAGAAATACAGTGCCAGGCTGACCTACATCAGGATACTACTGCTACTGAAACCCAAATTTTGTGCAGCTGTGCATGATGAGCTATCTTTTGTATGTTGCTGGATGGAGTGAATCTGTTTCTTGGCAGGGCTTTCTAAATGAATTTTTGCTGCAAGTCACACAATTGTTTAAAACTAATTACAAAGAGCTCTTCCAGTTTAGTGTTTGGGAGTCACGGCTGTTAATTTAGGATGTTTCACAGCAGGAACATAGGCATGAGGGAGTCAGCACTCTGTTCTCATCAGCCTTCTCCTTATCATTACTCCTGGGAGACCTTAGACCTCTGTTTAATAGGAGACTTAATTTCATTGTTGGCATAAAGACTGGTATGATAGGCTCCCCTTATGCAATTCCACGGAATAGTTTTATTATTTGATTTTTATTTGTGATAAGATTTGCTTTAAACTTACTACATTTTCCATGAGTTGACTCTCAGGCATGGCAGAAATACCAGTAAATAGGAACTCAAGAGCAGTGAAACATTACATGAACTCCTCTGTTTTTCTTCCATTCTTCAGTTAGTGAAAAACAAATCATTGGGAGCTCAAACGCTTTCACAAAATCTCAGGATTAGTTTTTGATATCAAATTTGGGCAGACAGTTAATTATCTTTGTTAGTGTTTTCTGGTGCACACAGTGTGACAGCCATGCACTGAGGTCAGCCCCTGCCCCACAGCAGAGCCAGTCTCCAACTCCCCACAGCCCTGCCCTACCTGGCATGAGCTCCACAGGGCCAGGCTCTCCCACAGGCACACATCCTGTCCTGGTCTTGGACTGTCCCCATTCCCAGGGATGTGCCTGATAATTGGGGCTGAGGCTGTCTGGTGGTCCCAGCTGCCCTGCTCCTAGGCAGGCCCTGGCTCCCAGGCTGTGCCATGACCCACCCACAGTCCCCCCCAGCACCCTGAGAGAAGACCCCTCTTAGATCAATGAGTGAATTACTAATGATATCATTGATACCATATAATCCTTTTCACACTTACCAAGCTCCTGCTTCTAATTATTTTGTTTTCCTGACTGATCTTGGTAGGCTGATGTGGTGGGTTGACCTTGGCCAGCTGACAGACACCCACCCAGCTGTGCTTCCTCAACAAGATGGAGAGAAAACTAAGATGGAAAAGCCCCTGGGGAGAGAGAAAGACAAAGAGATCATCAAGAAGTTGCTGTCACAGGTAAAACTGGCCCATGCAGCCATCCCCCCGATGCTGCTGCTGCACTGGGGAACCTGCATTCTACATAGCTACTCTAGAGCCTACTCCCAATATATATCTGTGATTCTTCTGTGATTTTAATGTTTCCCTGTTGTTTTTTGTTTGTTTGTTTTTTCTTTTTCATCTTTTTAATTTTTTTCTTTTACACCAGGTCCTGCATGATTTTGAAAAGGGTGATTTTTTTTTTTTTTCTCTAATCTCAGCCCTAGCTTTTCCAATCTAACTTTTTGTAAAGGCCAGTAGGAGCATTACTGCCCTTTTCAACTGGGTTTTGAATAAGATGTTCATGCCTTCAACCTGTATTCTGTAAACAGAGAAATATTTTTTATTTCATGTGTAGTAGTCAGACACTAAGCTCTCTCTGATGATGCAATATTTACCTAATTATTTTATTGCTTTGAATAGAGCATGAGGGCAGGTGATGTGATTTAATATATCATGCTCAGAGAATGTACTCATAGGTTTTCTGCTTGTTAACAAAACCTAGCTACCAAGCAAGACTGCAGAACTGCAGAAAAAATGTTTTCTATTCCTTCCATGCAACTTGATTTTGCCACTCCTATAAACAAACTGAATCTGAAGAAACACAGATAGATGTGCTATTGATTTGTCAGTTTGAATGAAGATAGGAGAATCTCTAAAACATAGCTTAGCATGATAAAAGACACTACATACACAAAAAATATATACTTCTATATTGAAACAATGTTCCCTGAGCCTTGGCCAGTGCTGCAATTTCCAGCAGTACTACAGAGGAGAAAATGCTGAATGCTGCATAATATTTACTTGGCGCATAGTACATGATCTGCTTCCTGAGTGAATTGCTTCTGGACATCACTATTCATAGTGGTGCTTGCCCTAAAACCATGCACTTTTTATTTCAGGCATGGCAAAAGATACTGTTTTCTTATGCCTTTAAATCGAATTGTTTAAAATGTTCTATAAAACTCCAGGTAGTTCTGAAGAGTATAGGAAAACTAGAAACATTTTTTGAGGGTAACTAGAAATTATTTCTTTATTTCTTTTTTAAGCATTTCCTCCTTTCCTCTCATTTTCCACAGCAGTAATCAAGCCTCTCAAAAAAAGCTCTTGTAACACTTCCCAGTTAGTTTCAGTCATTTTTGCTTCACTTGATGGAGATTACTATTCCCATATGTCGTGTTAGCTAAGTAGTCATGCAGCACATTTGAAACTTGAATTAAAAGTCCATTTTTTCACTCTCGAACAAGATTCAATAAAAAATACTACCTTTGAGTAAAATTCAGATATTGCACTGAAGGGAAAAGGCTTTACATGTTAACACTGTCAAGACGCAACAGTGCATAGTAAAATGGCTTCACAACTGATGACATTTGGATTTCAAGTGAAGTTGTCTGACTTTCATTTGAAAAATGCACCACTTAGTTTTTTCAGAATTTCGGTCAGCATCCATCCAATTTTATATGCAGGTGTGCTGAATAAAAAAGCCAAATGTGTCAGCAGTTCCTTAAACCATCACTCACAGGGCTGTCCCACTGCTCTGGAGGAGACCATGTTCTGAGCATCTTATCTGAGAGAGATACAACGTGGTATCTAGATGCAGGGATTTATCATTCATTAGCTTTTCCTCCCAAAATTAATGTTATTTCAGCAGGATCTTATCCTACTTCATCCACATACGTTTAGCTTACTGTCAGTGATAAAGAAATGAAGACTAATACCAGTCATTTCTCTCTCATTAAAATGAACTATGAAATGCCATCAAATCGTGTGTCTTCCTGAAAATGTTAAAGGAATGTGCTTGTTTAGATTATGGATGCTCTTTCCAAGTTGGCACTGGTAGTTCTGTTATCTGCCTTGAAAAAACAGTTCATATCAGTTTGGTATCCTAGGAAAGGTGCCCATATTCTTGGTGCATCAACAGCCTCTGAGCAAATTGGTAGCTAAGCCTCTTCAACAGCAAGACATGAGAACAACTATAACTACCAGCTGAGAAAATCAAAATTCTTTACTGCTCAAGTGTTTAAGTACTATACTGATTTAATAGTCAAAATTTAAATGTGTTGTGGGTGTTCCTACTGTTTGAATGAGAGGAAGTTTATTTTAAGTTAATCTTTGAGACTGTAATTAGTCTTGTGTGAATTTAATAGCTCTTTTGTTTATTGGGGTTTGTTTTTTTTTTGCTACACTGTCCATCTCTGTTCAAAATACCATTTCAAATAAAAAACCCAAAACTCTAAAGGCAAAAATAAATTAGAAAGAATCGCTTTGATTATATATCTAGCTCTTAAAAACAAAAATTAAAAAAAAAAAAAAAAAATAATTTACCCATTACAGCAGTTTAAAACTTGCTTAATTCCTTAGAAAGATTTTCTCACAGAACTCATATCTCAGACTCTGGAACATAGCCACTTTCATAAATACACTGATTTAAGGAGTAAAAATAGGTAAAATTCAGCAGATAATTAGTTGTACAGATTTTCAAAGGTAAATTTGAGAAGAAATATATGTCCTGCTATAATTATCCCTGATTATATATCAGATAGAAACACATAATACTCATGACAACAGATGTTTAAGTCATGTTTCTATGTTGAAACAACACTTAATTTCCTTGCTTTTTCACTGATGTGTTTACAAAAGTAAGACACAATGCTTTTTCTCATTACGCCAGCAGATTTTAAACTCCGTGTTTCTGTGCACTTGCTGGCCTCTTGTGCTTTTGAAAGTAGCCAAAATCTTTAAATCCATTAGTTGGCTTGATTAGAATGTGGCCTTTCACCTGATATTGATTTCAGGATTGAGAGTTTATTAACAGGTCTGATATATTTTTTAAAAGATTTCAGTGTTTCTTTTCAGTGTTCCTTTTTCAGTTCCTTTGTAATTACAGAATTATCTTTATGTATTAGAAAGTCAACAAATTTTACACATTTATGTGCTAGTTCTAGAATTTTTTGTTCAATTTTAAATACAAGAGCAAATGAAAAATAAATGTTGAGTGAGGATTTCAGTTAAAAGCTAATCCATATTAAAGGCTTTTAATTAAAAAGTACAGCAAAAAAAAGCCAAAAAATGTACTTGCTGAAATAAAAGCTCACACAGCGATTTGCCATGTGCTATATCACTCCCTGCTGAAGACAGAACCAGAGTGGCAGGCTAGTTGTATAATACTAAAGGTGAAAGAAAATTCAAGGAATTAAACAAAGGGATGAGAGAAGGATTATGTTCTGCATATTGCTTGTCATAGTATGGCTGTGCACAAAGCATTGGTTGATGGCACTAGGAGCAGGTATTAAGTAGAACATCTAACAACAGTGTTAACAACCAAATGAAATGGCTACTGTCCAACACGGCTTGAAATGCCTCCTTGTTTGGTGTAGTTTGTACACTTGGGAAATGTACCTGCTATTCCATCATTACTGTGTTTGAAACCGAAATACTGAAATAGTAAACGACTGTGGTCCAATTCCTGCAGAAGAGCTCCTGACACATTTTCAGATTTGATTGTGGTCTTGAGCTGCTATTAATTGAACACTGTTTTCTGTCCAGTTCCACATCCATTTGATTGAGATTGATACACACTATTTGGAATCTGGTCTTCCTTCCTTCCTTCCTTCCTTCCTTCCTTCCTTCCTTCCTTCCTTCCTTCCTTCCTGACAAGCAAAAGATTTCTAGTTGTCTGAGATGTTATATGTCCTTTAATTTTCAAAATAGAAACTATAAGGTAGAACTTTTAGACATGAAAGAGCTTTGACCTTTTCTCATAAAAGTAATAAGTGAATTTTCTAATTAATTTTTTGTGACTGTGGATGTTACTGTGTTTTTGTTCCTAATGGAATTCAGCATTTATTCCTAGTAGATACCTTTATGCACTTTGTGGTTTGTATTCATCTGATACTTCTGAAAAGCTTCTGATGCAGCCATACTTTCTTCTTAAGTGGATATTATGGAACTATGCTTTTAATATAGTTTCTTTTAAGTAATTCTTAGCTGTCTCTGATAATTTTTCACTCTAGATTCATCCCTTCTAAGAAAGGAATCTTATCTATTATGACCCAGATCCCATCATAATGTCTATTTGCCTTTGCACTTTCATGCAAAAATGATGTACCTGTGGCATTCGCCCCCTTTTGTGTCTTATTTCTTTCCCTATCCTAAGAATCTGTGAAACAGAGGCTCTCTAAACCAGCAATCAGGTCATGCAATTTATATCACCAGTCTAAGGCTGAACCAGTTGGGTCATAATTTCAGCTCTGCATTAAGGTTCATGAGTCCCTCTTTTTTTTTCCTGTGTGTTACCCAGACCCAGTATGTTACACATCAGTGTATGTTTGCTCCTGCCTAAGGTGTATGAGTTTACTACACTTCTTGTTCCTCTTCACTTTTAGATAGTCCTTCCTCATGCACACATTTCTCTGTGCAATCTTATACCCGTAAACCAAGTTTACAGTTCTTCCTTCTCAGTCTCCAAGGTAACATGCAATGCTCTGCTACACACAACCCATCACGGTCTAAGAGCTACAGATGTTTAGATTCCTTAAACACTTCCAGATATCAGCATTTCTGGCCTCTGCTGTTCTCCTGAGGCTGTTTTTAAAAACTGCTTCAGCCCAAAGAAATTTTGCCTAGTGGCAATGGAAAGAAGGAAAAAACCTCTACTTGGCTGTTATCCACTATTCTCTCAATTTATTTCCTCTCTTTTAATTTTCTGCCTCTCCATACTTACCCATGTGTTTGTTTTTCTCTATATTTACTACTGTTACAGTTGTTTTGCCCAAATAAAATTTCTTTTAGAAAAAAAAACAAAACAAAAACCAAAACCAACCTACAAAATGGCAGGTTTAAGCCTGCTCAGGGAAAGAAATACATGACAAGAACCCACAAAATAATACCAGTCAAGCTATGCTAGAAGCAGAGTAACAGTGATAGGATATAGTCAATTAGTTTGACTAAGCTGGAGCATAGGAGTTCTGAATAAACATAAGGAAAAGCTTTTTCACTGTTAGGGTAACAGACCACTGGAACAGGCTCCCTAGAGAAGTTGTGAAGGCTGCTTCTCTGGAGACATTCAAAATCCACCTGGATGTGTTCCTGTGTGACCTACACCAGGTCGTCCTGCTCTGGCAGGGGGTTGGAATCAATCTTTCAAGGTCCTTTCCAACCCCTAACAAATTGTAATTCTGGGATTCTGGTATTATATGACATGCCTTGTAGGATCAACACATACTGAATTGGACTCTCAAAATACTTTAACTAGCAGGGTGTACTTAATTTGAAATTTACATAACTTACATAATTGGAGTGCAAGAAAAGGAATACTTGTGACAGACATCACTGGAATATTTCATTGTTCCCTGAGACTTGTGATGAGAAACTTCAGTGGCAGATCATGAGAGAAACTGTGTACATCATGATGAAAATCCTTCCAGTCATGTAATGATACAATTAAAGCCCAGTTGCTTATGTGAGTGGTTGGTGTTTGGTGTCTACCTGATACAAATTCAACTACAATGGTCTAAAGCAGGGATAAAAGAAATCCAGTGAAATTTCATAGAATCATAGAATAGTTTGTGTTGGAGGGGATCTTAAAGGTGCTCTAGTTTCAACCTGCCCATTCTGCATGGGCAAGGACATCTCCCATCAGACCAATTTGCTCAAAGCCCCATACAACCTGCCCTTTAACACTTCCAGGGACGAGGCATCCATGGCTTCCCTGGGCAGCCTGTGCCAGTGTCTCACCATCCTTGCAGGAAAAAATTTATTCCTAGCATCTGACCTAAATCTACCTTCTTACAGTTTAAAACCAATACACCTGTCCTGTCACTACATGCTCTTGTTAAAAGTCCCTTGCCATCTTTCCTGAAGGCCCATTTAGTTCCTTGGAGGCAGCTATAAGGTGTTACTGGAGCCTTCTCTTCTCGAGGCTGAACAACCCAAACTCTCTCAACCTTTATAAGAGAGGTGCTCTAGCACTCTGATCATCTTTGAGGTCCTCCTCTGAGTTCATTCCAAGATCTCCATGCCCTTCATTTCCAGAATGGAATCATGGACACATAGAATCAGCATGTTTGGAAAAGACCTTCAAGATCATTGAGTCCAACCATCAGTCATACATCACCTTAACCACTAAATCATCTCGTGAAGTGCCACATCATTGCCTGGGGGATGAGGGGAAGGCTGTGGATGTGGTCTACCTGGACTTCAGCAAGGCCTTTGACACCATCTCCCACAGCATTCTCCTGAAAAAGCTGTCAGCCCACAGCTTGGACAGGGGCACTCTGCGCTGGGTTAGGAACTGGCTGGAGGGCCGGGCCCAGAGAGTGGTGCTGAACGGTGCTGATCCAGTTGGCGGCTGGTCACTAGTGGTGTGCCCCAGGGATCAGTGTTGAGCCCAGTTCTGTTTAATATCTTTATTGATGATTTAGATGAGGGGATTGAGTCCACCATCAGCAAATTTGCAGATGACACTAAGCCAGGGGGAAGTGTCAATCAGCTGGAAGGCAGGAGGGCTCTGCAGAGGGACCTGGACAGACTGGAGAGTTGGGCTGATTCCAACGGGATGAGGTTCAACAAGGCCAAGTGCCGGGTCCTGCACTTTGGCCACAACAACCCCATGGGGAGCTCCAGGCTGGGGACAGAGTGGTTGGAGAGCAGCCAGGCAGAAAGGGACCTGGGAGTCTGGATTGACAAGAAGATGAACATGAGCCAGCAGTGTGCCCAGGTGGCCAAGAAGGCCAATGGCATCCTGGCCTGTATCAGGAACAGCGTGGCCAGCAGGTCCAAGGAAGTGATTCTGCCCCTGTACTCAGCCCTGGTGAGGCCACACCTTGAGTACTGTGTCCAGTTCTGGGCCCCTCAGTTCAGGAAGGATATCGAGGTCCTGGAGCAGGTCCAAAGGAGGGCAGCTAGGCTGGTGAAGGGACTCAAGCACAGATCCCATGAGATGAGGCTGAGGGAGCTGGGGCTGTTCAGCCTGGAGAAGAGGAGGCTCAGAGGAGACCTCGTCACTCTCTACAGCTCCCTGAAAGGAGGGGGTAGCCAGGTGGGGGTTGGTCTCTTTTCCCAGGCAACTCTCAGCAAGACAAGAGGGCATGGTCTTAAGTTATGCCAGGGGAGTTTTAGGTTGGATATTAGAAAGAATTTCTTTACTGAGAGGGTGATCAGACATTGGAATGGGCTGCCCCAGGAAGTAGTGGATTCTCCATCCCTGGAGATATTTAAAAAGAGACTGGATGTGGCACTCAGTGCCATGGTCTGGTAACTGCAGCGGTAGTGGATCAAGGGTTGGACTTGATGATCTCTGAGGTCCCTTCCAACACAGCCAATTCTATGATTCTATGATCTATTCACATTTTTTTCCTCCAGGGAGGGCAACTCCACCACCTCTCTGGGAAAACTGTTCCAATGCTTTTCCACTCTTTCAGTGAAAATATTTTTCCTTATATCTAATCTGAACCTCCCCTGGTGGAACTTGAACCCATTACCTCCTGCCTTATTGCTAGTCGCTAGGGAGAAAAAGCTAACACCCACCGCACTACAACCTCCTTTCAGGTAGTTGGGGAGATCAGTAAGGTCTCCCCTCAACCTTCTCCTGTCCAGGTAGAACAGCCCCAGATCCCTCAGTCTCTCCTCATAAGACCTGTTCTCTATCCCCATCCAGCACCTCAGTGTCCTTCCTATACTGTGGTGCCCAAAACTGGACACAGTACTCGAGGTGAGGACTCGCCAAGGCTGAATACAAGGGTAAGATCGCCTTCCTAGCCCTGCTCGTCACACTGTTCCTGATACAGGCCAGGATGCTCTTTGCCTTCTGGATTACCTGGGCACACTGATGGCTCATGTTCAGCGACTGTCAATCAATGCTCCCAGGTCCCTTTCTGCTGAGCAGCTCTACAGCCACTCCTCCCCAAGCCTGTAATGCTGGTGGCATTTTTGTGGCTGAAGTTCAGGACATGACATTTGACGTTGTTGAAACTCATACAACTGGCCTTTGCCCATGGATTAAACCTGTCTAGATCCCTCTCAAGACCCTCCCTACCCTCAAGCAGATTGACACTTCCACCCAGTTTAGTGTCTTCTGCAATCTTACTGAGGGTGCATTCTATCCCATCATCCAAATCATCAAACAAACATAAAGATTAATAAAAATCTCTGGAGGAACATTCATGCATCACTGAAGAGAGCTGTGGGACGAATGGAGAGATACTTTTGACTATTCCAAGTATTTCCCAGTGTACCTATATATGCTTTCAAAATTACAAGTATTCCACCTTGTTCTTTTACACTTTAAATGTTTCTTGGCTTTTGGTCACAGATATTTTATTCCAAATGCCTGTTGGTTTTAAAGACCTGCTATATTGTCACAGTTTAGGCCCAATTGGTATCAGCCAGGCCTCCACTCACTCACCCCCATCCTCACTCCCACCATAGGATAGGGAGGAGGAAATCCACCTAAAGGCTCCTTAATCAAGACATGTACAGAGAAGTTTTCACTCTTCAGTTACAGTCATGGGCAAGAAGCAGACAGACTCAGCTTGGGAATTAAAACAAAAAACCCTAATTTTGTCCATCAGGAGACTTGAAAACATGACTAGATCTTAATACCTACTCTCCAACCCTCCCTTCTTCTCAGGCCCATATTGCTTCACTGCTGCCTCCCGCTCAGTAGCACAGGGAGGCAGGGAGTGGGGGTTTAGGGGTTCACCCCACGGTGTTTCTGACGCTTCTTCTTCCTCAGGAGGAGGGACCCTTCCACCACTCCAATGTGGGGTCCCTCTCATGGGAGAGTCCTTTATGAGCTCCTCCAACATGAGTCCCTCTCACCAGGTGCAGTCTCCCAGGCACAGACTGCTCGGGCATGCACTGCCCACAGACCTATGGTCTGTTTTGGGAGCAGTCACCTCCTCTGGCACAGGAGTCTCCTCCATGGCTGCCAATACACATCTGCCCCTCATCATGATCCTGCACAGGCTGCAACTCCATGTCTGCCCACTTTTGCTTGGCTTCAGCTCCATATCTTCTCACCTTGATCCTTCAGGGGCTACAAAATCCATGTCTGCCCCACCGTGGTCCTTCAGGAACTGTTCCACCATGACTCTTCAGGGATTTCTCTGCTATGTTTCTCCATGTGTTGCAGGGGCACAGCTGCCATCTCACCACAGGGAAATATCTGTTCTGGCACTATCTTCCCCTCCTTCCTCACTGACCTTGATATCTTTGCTCTGCCATTGCTTTCTTCTTCAGGACTTTAAAAATTATTATTATTATATATTTAATTATCTTTGCAGTTATGTTTCCCCTTTCTTGACTATGTTACTCACAGAGGCACACTCAGCTTCCCATATCTGCTCGGCCTTGGCCAGTGGCAGGGCCAGCATTAGAACCAGGGGAGCTTCCAGCAGCTTCTCACAGGAGCCATCCTTGTGGTGCCCCCACTTCCAAAATACAACTGCACACACCCAGGACAAATACTTTTGTGAAGGTAAAACAGAACACATCTGAAATATCTTCCATAAAGCTATGGCATTGGTATTAAATTTAAGAAATATTGGTCATGATTGTATCTCTTTTCAGAAGTGATGAGCCCTGTATCTAATACACACACACACAAAAAAAAAAAGCTCACACATTTTGCAGATAAATAAATGTATTATCAAAATCTGTGACCTTGTAATCTAACATTTAAAATGCAAAGGCAATGAATAAACCAAACTGTTTCTGTTTGCAATTTTATTTCATTTTGATAGGAGTAGGATTGGAAAAGATTTCAGTTATGCTTTAGCCTTATCTTTAGAAGTATAAACAAAAAATTATGTAAAAAGAATGTATAAGTGTGAATGTATAAATACATTTTAAAAATCAAAAAATCCTAGAATTCATACATCCTAATTTATACTTTGCTGAGGACCAAACAACATATATGGGCTTTTGAGGTTGTGGTCAAACGTTACCTGGAAAAATAGTACAGAGCACCATCAGTTGATAGTGTAAAGTACTGTTCCCTGTGAATATGCTACCTGCAGTCTGCAGAGTATGTGTGCTCAGAAAATGAATGATGAAATATGCTAATTTAGTAATAGAATTTACATAACCCCTCTTAATATATTGTATCAATTTATTACCAACATGACAGTATTTCAAATTATGTTATGTGGTGTAAACCTAGATGCTTTTCTCAAATAATATCAGTTGGTTTTGTCCTGGAAGTTAATAATAAACTTCTAAAATATTATCAGGCAATTTTGATAATTTTACCTACTTCAAGTTCTTAAAATATGGATGAGCAGTACTAAAACTACCCAAAATAATTAAATTAGTGTCCAAAATCAAGCAGTTTCCCAAAAGGTAATGTAAAGCATATTGTTTGTGAGCAATGTCTACAAGAACAGTAATAGGGTAGGCATAGAATAGATTGAGAGCAACTCTGAGAAGGACTTTGGGGTGCTGGTTAATGCGGAGCTCAATGAGCCAGCAACACAGTCCAGAAACACATCCATATCCCGGGCTGCATCTAAAGAAACATCAGGTCAGGAAGGTGATTCTCCTCTACTTGGCTCTTGTGAGATCCCACCTGGAGTACTGTGTCCAGTTCTGGACCCCCCCACAAAATCAAGGATCTGGGGTTGTTGTGAGTGAGTCCAGAGGAGGGCCATGAAGATGACCAGAGGGCTTGAGCACTTGTCCTGTGAGGATGGGTTGAGAGCATGTGGCTCTTTAACCTGGAGAAGGCTCCAGCTAAACCTTAGAGCTGCATTGCAGTATCTGAAGGGGGGCCACAGAAAAGCTGGGGAGGGACTTTCCTAAAGGTCATGTAGTGATAGAACAAGGGGAATGGCTTTAGATTGGAAGAAGCTACATTTAGATTAGATATGATGGAGAATATTTTGACTGTGTATGTGTGAAACACTGGCACAGGTTGCCCAAGGAAGTTGTGGATGTCCCCTCCCTGGAAGTGTTCCTGGCCAAGCTAAGTGGGGCTCTGAGCCACCTGATCTAGTAGAAACTCTCCCTGCCCATGGCAGAAGGATTGGATCTAGGTCTTCCAACTTAAACACTTCCATGATTCTAAGAATATATTACATTTTTCACATAAAAAAATCAGACACTAACTAAATGATCTTTTTTTTTTTTTTTTTTCCTCTGAATTATAGTAACTCAAATGGCTAGACCACAGGTCTTACACAGGTTAGAAATTTCAACTGGAACTGAGTTACAGATCCTCTTTGAGAGCTAGGACTCAGTCACTACAATCTCTTTTTTTGTTAAGTTGATCTTCTCATGACTTTTCACCAGAAAGCAGTAAAAATTGCAAAAGCAGATGTAATATTTGCAGCAGTAGTAACTCTTTTAAAGGAATATATACTGGAATTCTGAGTCATATTGCAGAGGCAGTTTAGGAGTCAGTCAAAATCCTTCATCAGCAGAGCTATTTCTTTATTCTATTCCAATATCATTTTTCATCGTTCACATAGTATAGTATATAGTCATGAGAGAAAAAGAAGGAGCATTCCCAGACAAAAAAGAATGTTGTACATTGATACCACATTTATTAAAAATCTATTTTCAATCATTTTCTTCAGTGTGGTCCTGCCAGAGGTCACTGGCCACTAACACCTGAAAGAGTACAACAAAATATACAGCATATTTATTTACAGCAGTTGCACATATTTTAAGCCTAAATCAGATCCAGGTTCACAAAGAGATAAACAGAGATTAGCTATATAAACAGGATATATACCCTTGTCCTTCTGACAACACCGTACTTTGGTAAACTTCTGTTTCTAAATTGTCATTGGTTATTTTTTGCCTCAGTTATCTAAAAACTTGCTTTACGACTGTTTACCAATACAAAACAAACCCCCTCTGCTACAGCGATTTGCCATTCAGGAGCAGAACAGAAGATACTGTTAAAAACTGGATCGATAGAACCATTCCTTTTGGGGAGCTTCAAGCACAGCCACTTAAACAAAAAGAAGTAAAAATAAGTTCAGAAGGCTTTTTTTATAATGTGAACAGTTATTAAATGTCAGACACAGTCAATAGAGACATTCGTTGTAATGAGGTGGGGGGTGGGTAGATATAGAGAGGATAAAATAGCATCAGATGTGTAGCTCAAACAATATTTGTTAAGCAAGAAGAATGAAGACATCTTAAAAAGTTTTAGTAGGAAGAAGGCAGTGCTGATGAGCTCCACAGCAAAGATAAAGCAATTCTCTCCTTCCTTAGCTGTGTCATCCTCTCCTACTTCTCACCTCACATGGTCTTTCAGATCTATTCCCTCTTTGCTTCCTGGATTGCTGTGGCAAATTGAGGGCACTTTAAGAACCATCTCTTTAGCAGTCTTTAACCTTCTACACATGACTTCTTTCTGTTTGGTGGATGCTTCTGCTTGAGCTATTAATGGCCATGGATTGGTCTGCTGTCCTCTGTTTCCTCAAAATTAATATTAAATATTAATTTCAGTTATATCTTGAGAGCAGCTGTACCTTCAAGAGCTACCTTTTTTTGGGTTTCTTATTTAGCATTGCAAACTGGATATGCTCTGCAAGGAGCCATATAGAAGCATGACAACATAACCTCTGCAGGATTTGCATCTCATCAAACTTGAAGTCTGTGTCTGAGCTGGGATCTTAGCAGTTGTGCTCATTTGCAGTTCAATATTATAACCTGCCTTTCTTTCTAAATTCAAGAGACTTGCACTTTTTTCTAATGAATAATTTATTCTACAACATGCAAAATGTGTAATAAGTTTCCTATACTATGCTAAGTCCATTTACTTAAATTTAATGGATTCAAATGAGTTTTTGCATGTGGCTGATATGCTACAATGACCAGAAATGTTTCTTAGAACTTTGTCAAATTATTGATCAAAGTGTAAAGTGCACCTCACAGAGTCTATAGCTGATGTAGATATTATATGTTATAAATTATGTATTATGTGGAATAGTTGTTAGAAAATAAATGAAGGCTACCTGTAATAGTTTCCAAAACAATATAGAAAGAAGAAATTTGTCCTGGAAATCCTCAAAGTGTTAACTTAGCTATCCAAATGAAATCTGTTGCTTCTTTCAAGAGTGATGAGATGACTGTAGCTATGAATACTTAAAAATGCCTCTGAGTAAACAAATCATGTGAGGGGGGTTCACTTCAAAGGTATTACCCCAGAAATTCACTTAAGAGTTCATAATTGTGAATATTTTCCTATCTATTCTGCTTGATGAGAGTCAAGATGTTTGGAGACTGTTATCTGAAGGTTCAAATATCATATATAAAATACATGTACATATATGCCTTTGTGTGAGTATTTTTTGACTGTGAGTACAAACATTGCAATTTTATACCCAGTGCAGCCCACTTCTGAAATGTTAACATTTTGAATTTACCAGTCATGTCTTCTTCTCTAGAACTGCACTGCTGAGTGAAATATATTAAATTAAATATTTTGCTGTAACTCAGTAACCATAATAAAAATATATATACAGCTGCCAAATTACAAACATTAACCAGAGATTAGTGTCTACTCTATGAGATCATGCCCATGTTGGTACTGTTAACCTGAATATGACCTGAGGTTGTGGGCAACAAAAGTCTGGAGATAGAACTACAGAGACTGGTGACACCATTCCTTCCTCAGGAAGGTCAATTCAATGTAAAAATATTTGGTAAGTCCTCTTGAGGATGGTCTAGAATTGCAAAATTGCAGATTCATTAAGGTTTGAAAAAACTTTTAAGATCATGCTGGAAAGCAGCTCTGTGGAGAAGGACCTAAGAGTCCTGCTGTACAAGTTAACCATGAGCTAGCTATATATCCTTGGGGCCAAGAAGGCCAATGGCATCCTGGGGTACATTAAGGACCTCTTAAGGTTCCTTCCAACCAAAACTCTTCTATGATATGATTCAAATATTACCAGGGAACTGGAGTATCTCTCTTAAGAGGAAACACTGAGAGACCTGGGTCTATTTATCCTGAAGAAGACTGACAGGGGGTCTTATCAATGTATACAAAGGCACATGTGTAGAGAAGGAGGCAAGGATCTTTTCAGTGCTAACCAGTGACAGAACAAGGTGCAATGTGCACAAACTGAGAAACGTCTCATTTGAACCTGCTTTAGAAGTGGGGTGGGACTAGATGACCTCCAGAGTTCCCTTCAAATCCTTACTGTCCTGTGATTCTGTGATCAGCAATTCCATCTGTAAACCTAACACTGCCAAGTCCCGTAACTAAACTATGTCCCTAAGTGCCACATCTACGTGTCTTTTAAATACCTCCAGGGATGGTGATGTAACCATTTCCCTGGACACTTTGTTCTAGTGAAGAAATTATTCATAATATCAAATCTAAACCTTCCCTGGTGCAACCTGTGGTCAACATCCATCTTACTGAAACTTCTTCTTAGGTATTTCTAGAGGGCAATAACATAAACTCTGTGCTTCTTTTGCTCTAGCCTAAACTACCCCAGTTTCCTCAGATGGTCTTCAAAAAACTTTATCTCCAGAGCCTAATCATCTAAGATGAGACAGTAGCTGATCAATAGAAAAGTGGGGTTTTTTACCCTTTTGTTCTTCTCACTCTCATGTTTCACTACAATCCTTTAACAAACTCTCTACCTTCAGTGTATTTGATTGCTAAACTGCCTTGGATGCCTCATGCTTCATGGCTTATCAGGGGTCTGTCATCTTGTATTTCACAGAAGGCTTTTCCAAAAGCCCAGATACATTTTGTCACATGAATTGTTGTTACCAAGCTTGTTCAGGTTACAGTCCACAAGTAGGCTCAAAGGAGTAAGGCAGCAGTTTATGAGTTTTGGGAATATTTCTTGTCCTCAGTTTGTCTTCTGTCTTTAGACTGGTTTTTGAATTAAAAATACAGCATTCAGTGTTGTTGTTTTATTTGGTTTTGGTTTTGTTTAGGTTTATTTATTTATTTGTTTATTTTTAGAAAAAAGACACTTGGAAGTTCCGTAGATTTTCAGATTTTTTTGAAATACATTTAAAAACACAGTGTCTGTTTTGTATGTAAGATCCAGAAAGAATATATTTAGAAAGTTCAAATTTTTCCATAGATGCATTATGTACAGATAAACTGAAGGAATGGGCAAATTTTCCATTAAGTCCCTTCACTATTTTATTGTCTTTGAAATACGTCTCATGTCATGCGATTCTCAGATACTATGCTATCTACATTAGACTGTAAGAAAGACTCCTGCATGTATATGTGCAAAAGACATGAGTGAATGGTCTTGGTGTTTTGACTGTCACTGTTAATTTTTCTAGCACTGTTTGCTTACTGCTAATTATGCATTCACCAGATAGAATGTTAGGAATGTCAGACCAGGTTTGCTGAAACGGTAAGTAAAGTTGCAACAAACTCAAGGGAATGAAAACACTGAATAAGTAAAAGGTTGTTATTTATAATAGATGGGACTTCTAAAGTGATATTGATTTAGAGAAGGCTCACTTAAAAAGATATATCACTGTGCTGTTAACCAATATTAATCACTGGATGGCCTTTTTAAAAAATTGTTTATTTGATAATATTCATACTAAAGCCCAGATCACAATGCAATACATCACAGCCAAGTGAAATACTTACAGAAACTTTCCAGAACACTAATGTTTTCTTTGTAATGTTAATGCCTATCAACAGCAATAGGTAAAACTTTGACTTCTGTACACAGTTTCAGCCAGCTGTTTTGAATTTTGAGGATGAAATATCAATTATTGCCAGGGGAACACAACCCCAAGGGTATTGGCAGCGGGTCCTTATCTTGTAGCTCTACATTGTGAAGGGAAAGGGACGAACATATTAAAGTAAAATTGAAGCCTGGATGTTAGGTTAATTTTAGGTGCTGCTGTTCCTTCACTGAGTGGATTTATAGCAGTACTAGCATAGAAAGAAAACTTCAGCCACTGTATTCATCTACTTAGTTTTCCTTTGGTCTGAACACTCTAAGAAGCCCTTTTTCTTTCACTTAGCTTCTCCATTATCTTGCAGCCCTTGTAGCCCAGCAGGATGTTAGTATAGCCCAAAGTCTCACCTTGATTTGTCTTAAATTGTTTACTTGCTGCTATGAAGCAGTCAGGTTGTTTTCCCAAAAACCGGGCTCCATCACCCCATGTGCAAGAAGCTGATCGACACACAGTTGAGATAATTTAACATCCAGTTCTGTGCAGAAAAGAGGGTTAGGTGACCCAAAAAAAGCTCAGCTTCCCAAAATACAAGCGCTACTTCTATACACAGAAACATATAAAATTACTTTAATTATATTCTATCACTCACATATCTGATTCATGAACTAGTTCTTTGTTTGATGCTTAAAAAATTTCACTACATGTACTCAAAAGGTAGCTTCTTGTTCATAGTGATTCCTCTAACCTATGGGTGCATATTTCAGTATGCTCATAGTATGCTCCTCCTTCTAATCAGAGGAGATCCAAAATTATACAAAGTCATAACATGTGGTCGCCAGTATAACAAATGGGCAGATTTTCTAATGGTGAACACTAATGCAGCTCAGAATTTATATTCATTTAGTTGTCACACCTTTATCAGACTTACTCAAACAGAGGAACTTCAGCTGAAAGGTGTCTGAGTCACCTAGAATGACAATGTTCTAGTTAATGTTTCTGGTTTTAATGTTTTGTCATTTAATAACCTTGACTCACACTGAGCCCAAGAACAAAACCTTTGTACTGGATGGCAGTGCGTATTTTGCTTTTTCTTCTGAACCTATGTTCAGAAATGTTCTTTCTGAACCTATGTTCAGAAATGCACTTCTGCCTTGAAGGAATATTTGAGATGACTGCAATGACACTTCTATCACTATTCATATCCACCAAGGCACTCTCATTGCCTTGCAAGTCCTGGTTCGAAGTAAGAAGGTAAAGTGATAACTTGCCTTGATTTCAGTTAGAGTCAGATGCACGTGTCAAAAGACAGGCATAAACATGAAGTTCTTATTATAAAACACAAACAGATACATCTGCACTGCACAGAGTTATAGAACCATCTTCGCTCTGCATATTTTTGGAACACCCCCAGGGGAGGGTACTCCACTACCTCCCTGGCCAGCCTGTTCCAATGCTTTACCACTCTTTCCGTGAAGCAATTTCTCCTGTTATCCAGTCTGAACCTCCCTGGCACAACTTGAACCCGTTTCCTCTTGTCCTATTGCTACTCACAAGGGAGAATTAAATAATTACATAACTTACTATAAAAGAATGCACTATTAGGAGCAGATCAAACAGGATCAAAGAAAATATGCTAAGAGGAGATCCTGAGCTTAAAATCCTTTGGTGTTTTGGGTTTGTCATGAGTACTGCTATGGAAACTGATCCTTTAATTTCTTTAGACAGAGATATGGCTTCCTTTGAAAGTACTAGATTCGGGAACCTAAATTTCTGCCGTATCATATTACATCTAAACTCATACAAAATCTTGCGTGTGAATAGTATGGTGTGGTGAAGAATCTTCAAAAAGGTAATTTACACTGTATAAACCTTAAAAAAACCCTCCAGATCCGTAGCTACAAATACTTGTATTTCCATGTCCCAGAATTCACTTCTACCTTTTACTATGCTGCTCAGTCAAATCTCAGAAACTTGATGCATTATATAGATTCATAAGAATATTTCCAAACTGAAAAACCCCACTATAATTTATTTCTTTTATTTTTGGAAGTTCAATCTGTTGTAGACTATGAATCCTTTATTTTCATAGGAGTTTGTAAAAGTATAATAATATTTGCTGGGTCTTTTTTTTTTTTTTTCTGCATCCAAAAAGATCGTTTACTTTACAAATTAAAACTCAAAATGATTACGTTCTTTTCACAAATATATATGCTCTTTCATTTCAAGTTTCATCAATCTATAATATATTTTAATATTTAGAAGGTTATTAAGTATTAATCTAGATAATATTAGCATTTGATTCCTATAAATCTCTTCTTGTGAAACTAAAGTATTTAAGATTTCTTTAAAAAAGAAATAGTTTGGTTTTCTATCATGGATAAAAAATTGTGATTTGACTTGAAGACACTGAGTTCACTAGTTACAGATCTGAATGAGTCTTTTTCTTTTGGTGAGTATTCGTTATTGAATTCCAAAGTCAGCAATTAGCTGTCACATACAAATGTGTCTGATAATTAGTAGTGACTATTTTTCACTTTGAATAAATTAATGTAATTTCTGTCTGCATGATTCTGTCAGTTACCTTATGGGATGATGCAATTAATTTCGAAGCCTACTTGTGTCACACGTGTGTATCCCATTGCTTTTCCCAAAGAAGGAAAATATAATCTGTTGAATAGAAAAAAAATGTGTTCATGTTGTAACACCATTTAAACCCTTTCACTTAGGAGAGTACCTAAAGCCTCAGTACATAGGTTGAAATAATTACGAGGGACAACAAATTACTATATTATTTTTTCTTAATTTTATATGACTAAATGGCAATTGTGTTCATCCTAATTAGCAGACATGACCAAAAAAAAATTATTTAAAAACTGTTTTAGCACAATGCCTGATATGAATTATGGAAACTGTTAGCAATTAGATATAAAAATAGATATTCCTTCCATGTAAGGTAATGAATACAGAGAATTCTTATGAACAATTTACATTTTAAGGAAATCTAGAATTCTGTATATGTCTGTATAAATATTGTCAAATAATCATGCCATATATAAATATATATTCACTGCTATTTCCAGGAAAAGTTTTTAAAAAATATTTAGGGCAAATTAATTATACAAAAAATGTAATAAGCAAAGAAGTCCAAGTCTCATTTTCAAATGTCTGAGTAGATCAGAGAACAAAAATATGCAGATGGTAGCAAGCAGAGATTGCAAATATTGTCCTGTGACATGTTTATTAACTAATCACTTGGACTGTTCTCAATTAACTATGCAAAGCATAAGAGACTCACTTGAGCTGCATGACATGTTCCTGAAGAGGGATCATTCCACTTTACAAACAATAAAAGTAAATAATCTACAATACATGAACAATGAGCTTTCTGGTTTGGGGTAGCATTAGCTAAGTTCTGAACTCATATGGGTAAACAAATACATACATATATACAACATATTTTTCAGAAAACTTTGAAAATACACAAAAAGTCTCATTTCCTTCCTTAAAGATGAACAATAGTGTTTGGAAAATACTATTTGGAAATACTTCAATATGTAAGTTGTATCTAAACTCTCTCCAGCCTCGCCTGATGCTATTTAGAAAACTAGATGACAAACATGTCCAGCAGATTTTCTTGACTAACTTAATGAGCTTCTGCAAGGATATAAACATGTGGCAGACAAAATACTAAATCCGTCAAGCTAAGGTATTGTAAATCTTAAGACACTTTATTATTATTATTATTTTTAAAATGAAAACAAAAAATAAAACCCCAAAATAATCCTATAAAAATCAAACCTTGCTTTTCCCCATTATTACAGCATTCCAATTGGCAGGTGCTGGAAGCTGAGAAGGAAAACACATGGCAGGCCTTTTTGCATTCCTTAATGCATTGCTGGAGGTACTCAGGAATTAAGATGATTGTCACACGATAAACCTAAATGTAAAAGTAACCTATCTAACCCACCAATGCATAACACTGTCTTAATTTTTTTTACCTACTGTTTATAACAATAAAACACATGTAAAAGAAACCCAGTCCACCATGGAATAGCACTTTCTTCCATTTTCTCTGGAAAACATGTCCAAGAAGCAATTAGGCTGAGCAAGATCTTTATTTATTGAAGTATTGGTTACAGACTGGTTTGAAAGGGCCACAATCTGGGGAGTGATTGACAGAAGCTTCAGCGTGTGTGGAGAGACTTGAAGAGATTCTTGGAATAAAACTTGTTTGCTTGTGAAGCATTAAAAATGAGCACCAGAAGCAAAAATTAACAGGAGCCAGAAAATTAATATACATTTTTCCTCTCTTTCTCTTTACCTTTCTTTCCCTATCACCATTATCCCTGAGCAGTACATGTGAAACTCTTTGTTGAGTACTAAGACTGTAGGGAAAAAAACAAGCAAGTAAAAGACTTTAGCATTTTAGAAAGAAAATAAAAAATTATGAATGTATATAAGTAGAGAATCAGGAAATGATTCTCAGGATGGATCAGGATGGACTTGGAATTATATACCATAAAATCAATTATTCAGAAGAATCATGAGTTCTGACTTAAAAGTGTAGATAGAAAAAAATGACAGAACCAACAACAAGACAAGGAGATGGGTAAAAAAAAAAAAAATGTGTGGTGCCCGTGTGATGATTTTCTCTGCCTCATGTAAATAATTCTATGGATCTTCTCATGTTCTGTGTGAGGCCACAGTATGACAACAGTACACCAATAAGAACATCAAGAACAAACACCACTTGCTCTTCTCAGAGAAGACCAGTGGTAGGACAGAGCTAATGTATGTAAGCTGGAGCATAGGAGGTTCCGTGTAAACATAAGAAAATGCTTTTTCACTGTGAGAGTGACAAAACACTGGAATAGTCTGCCCAGTAAGGTTGTAGAATCTCCTTCTCTGGAGACACTCAAAACCCATCTGGATGCATTCATGTGTGGCCTACACCAGGTGGTCCTGCTCTGTCAGGGGGGCTGGACTTGATGATCTTTTGAGATCTCTTCCAAGCCCTAACACCCTGTGGTTTCTGTGATCAATGAAGAAGACAGCTTTTTTTCTGTAACTGATCAAAATAGTTCTTCAGTAATTAGCCATGATCTGAAGCTCATGAGTCACTTAGAGCATTAGAAGTAGCTCCAATAATGATAGTTCAAGCGTCTGTAGTTGAGTGGAGATGTCACAGAAACAGGTTAAGTGCAGTTCTGCTTTGGAATTGATTATTTAGATATTGCTTCTAGAGGTTTTGTGCAAAATTTAATGTGGAGGTATTACTACTTATAGCTTTTGGTTATCACTGCATCTAGTAGTGTTACTTAACCATCAGGCTACAGTGCAGCACCTGTTGTATTGCCAAAGCCAACACCATAGACCCATTCTTCAATCTAGAAAGTCACTAATCAAAAATTAGAAAATATAGCTTTGGAACTGAAATGAAGAGTTAAGATTGTAGAAAATTACTTCTTTAAAACACAGGGAAGTTTCATGACTCCTAGATTTAAGCACTTTGAGACTGGAGGCTAGTGTGCACATATGGCTGAAAGACAGGGAGAATCCTCTAAGGAGTAATTTGAGATAAGAGACAAAGTTATGTGTCCCAAACTGTTCAGCAGATGATTCTCTTTCTTTTGTTTATACATAGGCCCTAGACAGACTAGCCACTAGGCATATTAATTGGTTTGGGGTTTTGTGCAATCCTGATACCTTAATTTATGCAGTAGGATTAACTACTGTTACAAAGCAAGCAGAAAAATCTGTTACTTTAAAGAAAAAAGGAACAGGTTTACTACACCACTGAACAAATACTAAAAAAAATGATAGTAAAAAAAATATCAGTAGATCTTCTTAATTTTGCTGGCATTTTTAATCAAAGTATGATGGATTTTTACGGTGTTCATAAATTATCTTTGTTCAATTGTCATAGACAAAAAGAGTCCAGGTATTCTTAAACAGGACATCTTGAAGGTAGCTGATCCTCAAACCAAACCTTATGACCTAGTTGCACATAACTTAGCTTTCCTGACCTTGTTCTTTCATTTATCTGATTCCATATACTGAATTCTTCACTCAAAGACAAGTATGCTCTGTGCTGTGTAGTAGTCTTGGTTTTCTTGCTTTCACCTACACATCTCCAGGTGACTGGCAAATTACAGGCCAGGTGCTGGTTGGTAATCATGAATCATAGTAAAGTTAAAAGGGGCACGATGAGCCTGTGAACTGGACAGAGAGGAAGATAAAGGGCTTTGCTACACCACTTGGAGGCATATAAATAAAGAAATTTTTACTCTGGGATCTGAAACGCTTTAGGATTATTTTATTTAGTACAGCTATCTTGGTGGGAAACCTTGTGCAGCAACTACATTAAGGCTGTAAAGATAGGTTAAATCAAATAATTCATTTAAGTAACGGTATTGCTACCATTAACCTTTTCCTAAAATCAAAATTCACATGTTTTCATTTTTCTACATCAGTATCTATGCTGACCTATATAGTCAGAAGAAAAAGCTGGCAATGTCAGGAGAGAGGAACTAGCTGTTTTCAAAGAAGGCAAACCTAAAAAATCAGCTTGATGAAATGTTCTCATTTTTTTGGTGTGAATTATTATGCTTTATAATTTTTTTTTCATCATGATATATTACTTCATTGAGCCCCTGGATCTTGAAATTCTTCCCTTAATGCTGCAGAATGCTTAGCCTGCACAGAAAATGTCATATATCTCTAAGGAGCTTGCTTTCTCCAAGAAGGGTGAACTCTTACATATTTAAAAGACACTCCAATATACTAAAGCTTCAGACTACAGTGAAAAATCTTCAGTTTCATGTAAATGTGACTCTTTGCTCTGTTGGGATTTCACTTTGTTGATCTTTCAGAACGTTTCTATCAAATGCTGTTTTGCACAGTCTGTGAGGAGTAGAGGCAGCCCATCGGCAGATGTGTTGCAAATCTTTTCCTTGTGGCTCACAGAGGATGCCAGCTGGTTACACCCTGCACCTGAGAAAGTCTCCAACTTGAAGTCTCTTAGATGGTTAGGGCTCCAATACTGGGGAGAGTAGAATGGAAAGCAGTGATAAGACATGAGTTCAATTCATGGAAAAAAAAAGTATTAAGAAGATATGATATTTTCATATTATTTTTACAGCCAAAAATGCTGCAATGTTTTCTTGAGGGGAGGAATTGCATTCTCAGCTGCAGCAAATAGTCTTCCTGAGGGGAAAAGCATAATGCTTTCCACAGTCAATGATCACACAGTCCATCCACTTACTCAGATTTCTGTGTTGCATTTCATCTTAATTTCTCAACTTGTCTAGGCTATTTTACTTCCCACTGAAAGCTGGAAGCACCAGTTAGAGTCCTTTCAGTGGCTCTGCTGTAAAAAAAAACAAACCAGCTATGAGCTTCTGTCTCTCGCATGAGTATCTGACTCTCATTAGAAAAATAAGTTCATATTTCAGGGGACTATTAAAAAAAAATAAAATAAAAAGGTTGCTTGATTAGAAGGTGCTTTCTCATAGAACCATAGAATGGTTATGGTTGGAAGGGACATTAAAGTTCATCTTGTTTCAACTCCCCCTGCATGGGCAGGAACACCTCCCAGTAGATCAGGGGGCTCAAAGCCCCATCCAACTTGGCCTTGAGCACTTCCAGGGAGAAAATATCCATAACTTACCTGGGAAAACTCTTCCAGTTTTTCACTATCCTTATGGAATTTCTTCTTTGCATCTAATAA
Organism: Heliangelus exortis; assembly: GCF_036169615.1. NCBI lineage: Eukaryota > Metazoa > Chordata > Aves > Apodiformes > Trochilidae > Heliangelus > Heliangelus exortis. The sequence continues at coordinate 75,400,135 of NC_092423.1, forward strand.
AGATCTGCCTTCTTCCAATTTAAGGCCATTACCCCTTCTCTTATCATTATAGGCCCTACTAAAATGTCCCACCCCAGATTTGCTGTAGGCCCCCATCAGGTCTCCATAGAGCCTTCTACACAATGAACTGACCCAATTTCTCAGCCCATCTTCACAGGAGAGGTACTCCAGCACTCTTGATCATCTCTGTGGCCCTTCTCTCATCTTGCTCAAACAGCTCCATGTCCTTCTTGTGCTGGGGACTACAGAACTGAATGCAGTACTGCAGGTGGGTTCCCCAGAAAGCAGAGTACAGGGGGAGAATCACCTCTCTTGACTTGCTGGTCACATTTCTTTTGATGCAGGTCAGGATAAGGTTGGCTTTCTGGGGTGTAACTGCACATTGCTGGCTCACGTGTATCTTCCTATCAACCAATACTCTCAAGTCCTTTTCCCAAGGACTCTTCTCAATCCATTCTCCACCCAACCTGCCTCAGTGCAGGTGTGGAACCTTGCACTTGGGCTTGTTGAAGTTTGTGATGCTGGCAATCATCCTAGATTCTTGTTATTTATGCAGATCTCAGTTAACCTCCTGTGACTAAAACTTTGTTTGACAAATCAGTTCTTCAGCTACAGTTTCTTTTTTAGCTTTTTTTTGCTACATGATCTTTTTTGTAAAATATTTCCTAGGAAAACCCACTAGGGAAAATGTCAGATAAATCAACTGAGCTTTGAAAATGAAACTATACAGTCCAGAACTGTTCTTCTCCTACAAATAATTATGTCAGTGTCATCCCACTGAAGAAAAGATTGTGTAATGGTAAAATTGTTATGTATGGTACAAGAAAGCAAAGATCTCTATCTTTCTGTAAGTTCTGAAAAGATGTGTCTTGACTAAATATATGTGTCAGGAAAAAGAAGCACATACAGTTTGGGTGGCTGATTTGTAGACCAAGAAGAAACAGAGTCAGGATGTCTGCTTTGACTGTATATGGATTATGAAGTAGTCAGCAGTCAGTGCTCTGGTGGGAACACTATGCTAGTATACTACTGCCAGTTACACTGTTTAATGTGCTTGTCCAGGTTTAATAGTGCAAATATTGTTTATCAATTGCTTTGGTGCAACAAGCCTCTGATTTGGCAAAATATGTGTCACGAGGGCCTTGGTCCAGAGAGGAGAGAGGGGTCATGATTGTCAAATAAGGAGCTGTGTAACACGAGATCACTGCATAAGCTTATCAATAGGAATTGTAACAGTAATGTTATTTCTCCTACATTTTTTACTGCAGAGAAACTAAAGATGAGACCACATTGCTACCCATAATACAAATTAGAATGCCATCTTTTACCACATTAGATTGTCATTTACTCCTTACAATGGCTATATCCTCTGAACCAGAATGACTTGACAAGCAATGATACACATGTGATTGCAGAAGAACCTCTGTGCATAAGGTAAAGAACATTGGATCACCTTCAGTAATGGTACTGTGAATTTCAGCACAATAAAATTTGATGTTCCAGTGCATCTCTAGTACCCATAAACTGCAACCAGGATAAGTGGAATTAAGAGGCCTTTCATACTATGATTAGCATTAGGCAGCCATACCAATAACACTCCACTTTTTTACCATCATAAATTCTGTAATATTTCTACCTGGCTGCAGCACTCACTCTTTCACTTCCAGTAACAGAATGTCTTCTCTCCCGAAATACCACTACTGGCCCTCTTCCCAGACCATGCCTGGCTTATTGTATTTACAAAAGAAACATTGCACAAATGACACATTGAAGGGAAAGGGAAAAGTCTTATGCAGGAGCAGTAACAAGGAAGACACGTACACTGCTCACCATGTGATGCAGGGATGATCCAGGGATAGGATAAAGATTTTACATCCCAGGAGAAGATCCTCTCTGCTTCTCCCTGTCAGGTTGTATGACAGGAATCTTTTTTTTCATGGATGTACATCTTCACCAGCCATACGAAAAATTTTTAAAATTTTCAAAATACTAACAAAAAGAAGCACACAAACCTTGTAAACTGAGACCTTACCTTTAGCAATTGATGAAATCTCTCCTGTTGGTAAATTGTCCTCTAGATTTACATTGTCTAACTGTACACTTCATGCTATCTGCTGCTGTCCCCTGCTGAGAATGGAATCCTAGTGTAATCCCATTAGAGATTTCTGTACAGTGCCTAGGATATCATTGTTACTTATTAAGAATGTTCCATTCCTCAACTTTTTCTTCCCTTTTCATTATCAGAGCCCTCCACTTTCTAACACCACTCCTTTGCAGATTTGAGAAAGATCTCAAAAATAAGTTCAAGTACCTTATTACAAAAACATCTGAGCAAACTTTGTATGAGTTTCAAAAGCCATATAGACTGGTATTAGATCCAAAACAATCTTACTGAGAGGTAAAGTATGTTAGCAACAGTTTCTTATCATATTCAGAAATAAATGCGTTTATATCCTATAATTTTGAAAGTGAACAGAAAGACTTCAAGTTGGCTGCAGTATATTTCATTGATATATTTTCACTATAGAACCTTTAAAGATGTCCTCTTTGTTGACAACATTACATTTATCAACACTTCCATTCCCAATCTGCACTGGCAGTTTTTCCTGATTTTCTTTATCATTGTTTTGTCTACTCAGAAGCCTCTAGCAACTTCTGTCCTTTGAGATAGCTGTTATTCTCACCATAACATACTTTGTGTCTGCATACAGTATTTTCAAGTCTTAGTTTTCTGTGTTTTTACACACAGTGTTGGTCTGCTGATAACTGCATGTCCCTTAAAGGTTGGTTTTGTCACAGATTGAAGCAGCAGCTAGAATGTGCTGAACAGCTTCAAGGGTGTTTGGCATTTTAGCCTTTGTTAGACAGCTGAGTGTAAAAGTTATCCAAAACCACAACTGTAAAGTGAAATTAGAGACCTGTACTTTAATCTATTTTAAACAAAGGCCAGATCTGAATGATATTTATTTGACATGTGTAGATACCTTCCTAGTCCTTCTGTGCAGATATTCTGTATGCTCTATCTACTAGGTTATGTCTCAGTGAAAGTAACCTAATTTTAAGATAAAACTATCTTAGTAATAGTCCCCTTATATCTCACGTACAACTATGCAGGTATAGAGTCCTAAATTTATTCATTTGTACCCATTCAAAGCGTGGTTCTGGCAATCGTTTAACTAAACTTACAACTTCTGAGTTATCTGGGAAATGCTGGAAAAAATTGCTGGCAGTGCAGGCTTGACAGAGCAGTTGTCTTCTTCTGTAGGCTCACAAAAAAATTCACTTTGGAAGTGACATGTCTGTTCCAAACTCACATTCAAAGAATGCTCACCTTTAAAGATGAGCAATCATTTAACAACCTAACAACTAAATGATACATCCCTTAATGTCTGTTCGTATGAAGTGTTCCTATTCATTAAATCAATACCATACAATATCATGCTGTAAGTTAAGAAAAATGCCATACCAACAGCTAAACTAGACAAATGACTGTATCTGATTCTCTACCTTGAGACCAGGCACAATAATCACCAGCTGTGTTAGGTTAACAGCGTATTTTAGAAAATCCATGTTTTGCTTTCTTCTCTTTTTATTTTAGCACTTCTTATCTACATTTACAGTGTCACTGACAGTAAAAGGTTGCATCTAAACAAGCAGAAAAGTTATTTCCGTTATAACTAGCAAACTTTTTTTCACAAATCAGAAAGCCTTGTTTAAGTACCCTCAGATTACCTATTGAAATGTGTCTGGAGCACTTAAATATTTTGTAAGAGTAAATTTTCTAAGATGAGTGACTGTATAGCAGAGAGCACTATTCACTCAACAGAGTGTAATTATTACTTGAAATAAAATAACAAGTTTTTTCACTATGAAAACTTTCTTGAGGAAATAGAGATTAGAACAGACATAATATAGCAAAAATAAAATAATACTTGTCTTATTCCAGATGTATCTAAGAAATGATGCAACTTTCATATTACATTTTAAGCAAGTAATTAGAAGTAAATTGACCAGTAGATAAAAGACTCTACTGAAATGTGGGAGATGGGAGAACAGCAAAGTCTTCCATATCGCACTTAAGAGTCCTTGTCATAAGCATATAATCTTTCTACCTCCTAGGGAAAAAAATAATTAAAAAATAGGACAGCTTTTTGTTATCTAGAAATTTTTTGGTTTTAATTTTCATCAGTAATGGGAAAAGACTTCTTAGAGAACAAAAGAATGATCCACAGTGAAAAATAAAAATCAGTTTGGTGCCTCTGTTAATTTGCTTGCAAACTGCAAACAGAGTTTAAAGCTGCTGCTTAAGACTTAATATGTGATATGTGGAGATTAGTGCCTGAGCCCAGTGTGGAGTCTGGGGTGTGCTTCCCCAGTAATGCTGATGCTGTCAGTTACTAAAGACCTTGTGGCTTTGTGCAGTGCTGAGCTTTGCTCTAGAAAAGGTGTAGGAATCATCTACAGTCAGCACCTCCTTGAAGTCCTGTGAAATGAATTAAAAGATTCCACTGATTGTAGCATGAAATATAAGTTAACCACACAATGTCAGAGCAAATGCAGTCTCCTGGAAAGAGCTGAATGGTTCCTGAGTTGTCTACTGAAACATTTATGAAAACAAAAATATCCTCACAGAGGTCTTAAAAATGTGAGCTTGGAAACGTCTTAAAAAGACTGCTAAAGTGTTTAATTCTCTTGGTACATCAAGTTGTACATTTTTGTAACACAGCTTCTTCTTTTTAACCTCTGTGTATTGTATTTCAAGAGCCTGAGCTATGGGAAACCTTATTGAAGGGCCTATTGTTTTTACCAGTGCACAGAGAAAAGAACAATGCAAGGACATAGTTTACATTCTGCATTTAAACTACAGCTGATTAGGTGATAACAGTATTAATTACTCACTGGCAGGGGAACAGCCTAGGTAATAAAAAATGTATTTGCTGCAGTGAGATTTGCATTGTCATGAGAAAATAGATGCACACATCTTGGAGAGGGACTCTGGACAAACTAGGATTATCTATCTAGGTGCAGCAGCAGCACTGCCAGCTGGTAGACTGCTTTCATTACCATAGCATCACTGAATGCCTGACTTATGCTGCATCTCAGTAGTGTCTACACACCTCCTACTAGGGGAAATGGTAAAGATGTCATTATTGCATAAATACTAATAAAACATTTCCCCATAATAGAGGTTACTTGCTAGAAAATTGAAACAAAAAAAACTATATATACTGAAGCTATGGTTGAACTACGTATTCACAGAATTTTTAAGGTTAAGTGGGTTTTTTTGAGCATATAGATACAGTTTGTTTCATAGGTAGTGTTATAAAATAGTCTCAAAAAGAAGTGAATCAAACACCAAAATAAAATTACAGATAAATATCACAAACATTTTTCTAAGAAATCCATGACAAATTGCTCTAAAATTTTGTATGAATTAACTGCAATTAAGGTGGTTTTTACAGAAGGAAGCTCCAGCTCCTTTACTTCCACTATTACTATTCTGAATTTCAATGGATTTCACTTTGTGTATTAAGATACCCAATTATGATAAAGTCATAGACATTTATTAATTTAGAAATTGAAATTTGTCATGAATAAATTCATGAAGTTCATTTAAGTCATAAATGAAGTCATAGAATTTTTTTCATTTCACTATCTGAAAATATGATACAATAAATTTTACTTACATTTCAGTTACAACTTTCTGAATTTTCATTGAAAATAACCGAGTGTCATTAGAGAAATGCTGTCCAGCATGGAGCTATTGATCATCTCTCCATTGAGGAGGATGAGATTAGGTGAACTAGCACTTGACTCAGCCTCTTCTGAGACCAGAAGGCTAGAGTTCTTCTATTTAAAATTTTCTTTTTTGAGAGAGAGAAGTGTAACCCTGAGGAATGCATCTCCTCATTCAAATGGATGGGAGGGAGCTCTGAATCTCAGAAGACAGGAGGGAGAAAAGTCTCATGTTTTAGTATGCTGTTACCATAAACTTACTTTTTTATGGTTCCATGCATGTGGTATTTTGTTCAGTGTGTTATTTAATTGCAGTTGTGAGTTAGTTTTTCCTGCCAGAGGCAACTTCTCATTAATGTTTCATTCATGTGTCCATGTATTAGAATCATTATACTGGTGCCACGATTTCATTTACAACAGCTGTTTCATACAAGCAATTTGACATCTATGCAGCAACTTCCTCGTTGCTCATTGCCATTTACCATTCTGTTGCTGCAATTAAGCTAATAATTTACACATACAGTGCCTTGCATGCATGGGATCTTGAACAATTAACTACTCATAACAACTTGCAAGGTAAGTAAAATGCCAATTTATTCTCTATCCCATGTGGAACAGCTGGCAGATTCTGCCTGGAGACTGATTTTCCTGCAGAAGGACAACAGACAGAAGGTAAGTGGCTAAGGCCAGTTGTACAAATCTTGTTTTAAACTGAAAAGAACAGAGGGGCAAAACAAGCCACTCTGAAATAGGTCTCTGCTAATCAAGAGGGCAGAAAAAGTATTTGAAAGGAAGATAAAAGACTCATGTAACAAGGTGTTGTAGGATTCTGAAGCCTTTTGCTCTGTTGACAGGAAGCTGAATTGAATTGCAATACAAGTTATGTAGCCTTCCCTATCTCTGCATGGATATTGTGATATCGAAAAAACTTTGTACTGGTATTTATATTCTGTGCAGAAGCAAAGAAAAAATCCTCTCTGTTGTATGGGGATTTATTAGTGCAGAGGTTTGGCTGAAAAATCACAGATCAGACTAAATTAACTCTTCTTAAAACTTTCAGACTACTTGGGTGAGGTTTGTTTAAGATAGATGAGGGAAATGAAGCATTTTCTTCTCCAAGAAAATTCAAATTGGTGCAAATATTTTTGGTGTATAGTACCATATTCTCTGATTTGTGCCATCAGTCACTTCAAGATAGAATGAACAGCCATGTTATATGACCATACTGTGAACTATACCTAACTTCAACAGTGTTGCCCTGGTTCAGAACTTCACAAAGTGCAGTACAAGCATCCCAGGACTCCTGTCTGTAGCTGGAGTTTGATGAGACATGAGTATCGTCAGTGACAGTAACACCAACTAAAGAAATTCTCATCACTTCTCATTCCTATCTCTGCTGGCAGAGAGGAAACAGATACCTAGGAAACAGTAATATTACAATGAGCATACTAGAGTGATATTAACCCTTCTTTATCTTTCTGGATTTGTTTTTTAACCAAGACCACCTCAGTGTAATCCTAGGTCTGGATTACAAATGAGCCTCTTATACAGTTGTGAAAAAAATGAGGGGCACATAAGGGTAAACAGAAGCAGGCAGAGAAAGAAATTGAAACTCTTAACGTGGATGTGCTGCCAAACCCAGAGTCACTATGTTTTCAAGTACAGTGACACAGATAGAATTGAGATTAAGATAATCAGTTATCTTTATGATGTCTTCAGGTCGGTGTTACCTGCTCTGTAGTGGTTCTACAGGGTGCAAAATAACAGAGTAAAACGTTTCATTTCAAATATGTATCTCACTTTTAGACCAATTCAAATATCATTTATAAACCCATTTACCTGCATGTAATATTTACTTTTCAATATCCCATTAAATTTTACTATGTGTTATAATGGAACTTGTATTTTAGATAGCCTTGAATTTTATCAGCATGATGACCTAGACTTGAGGAGATAATATGTACTCGTGATTGATCAAAAGCATTAAACCTCTTTTAATGTCATTAAATTAAAAATCATCTCCATTAAATTACCATTGACATGTTCTGGCAGTGAGTCACTTTCACAGAAATTTTTGAGTGTCTAAGAATCTTGTTTTTAGCTTTGCAGAGATGAAGTATCCAAATGTCTTACCTTGCTGGTAATTTTTTAAAAATTATAGTCTATATATAACTTTTAAACATTTTTCCTCTGAGTTTTGAGTGTTGCATGCAGATATAACACTTGAAATTCAAGATACACATACTATGAATCCCATGTATGATCCCCAGTTGGTCCTTGTTCATTTCTTTCTATTTATTTATTTTTACAGAAGCTAGAAGTAGCTGAAGACTTCTGATCCTTTCAAAAGCCAAATTAGATGAATTTTATTTTATTGTATTTTATTGTATTTTATTTTTTCATTTTTTTTTCCTCAGAAGCTAACAATTCCTCTTGGCTACTTTCTGTTATGTTACTAACAGATGTCTAGAGAATAAGTCATGGAAATGAAAAGAAGATGCCAGGATTTCAGTCACTTGTGCCACCAATTCATCTACAAATTACTGTCATCAGATAACTTATTTGTTCTGATAATTAATTTTGCACAATAACTTTGACACTTTGAACACAAGTTCAGTTTCCTCTGGAGCCAACAGGTTCTTAAAGTCTTGCCCTGCTTGTGCGAACTGCCTTGAGCAAAGTTCTGCATCCTGTTTGCCTCTCTCATAGTTGTTTTTTTAATTTATTTTTTAATTCTTTCACTTCTAAGATTTGACTACTTGTTTGTTCCACTGTTCTCCATAATCTCTCTTGTGCTCTTTCACTTTCCTGTGTTCTTTTTCAGCTGCTGCCTGGTCCCCTCTGTGTCAGTGAAGTCACCCACCGGAGCAGTCTCAGGCATGCTTGGCAGAGACATTTACCCCCCCCTGCTCCCTAGAGGGTTTCTGCTGGCTGCAGAGGTTATCAGGCTGAACAAGGAAAACAGACATGCTCTTCTGCCCAACCATGCTCTTTAATATAAAAGATTAACTGTGAGCATAGCAGGTGTCATCCATCACAGAATGCAACATTTGCAATTGTCTTCTGAAGGGAAATTAAGGGCGTTATTTCCAAAATGTTACTTGTCCTGTGCACTTAGAATTGTGGTGATTCACTGAAGCTTTTTTCTGTGGTGGATTCTATTTCCAAGGAATAGGAGGAAAATCTATCTATCTTCAGTCAGATTTAAAACCACAGCACAACGCTATTACAGTGATTTTAAATCCAAATACATAATTTCTATTGCAGCAGCCGGTGGAAGGTTCACAAATAACCATGTTTAGCATAGAAGACACTTGCACTGCTTAGTAGACAATATTTCAGTCTTAATAAAGTTTAGAAAAGAAACAGCATCATGAAACAAAATCTTTTATTATGAAGTGGTTTCTTCACTTTGTGCAGAGTTGATGGGGAGAAAGCTTCATCACATCATGTGATGAGTCATTACTTGCTATATGAGTCATAACTGTGCCCACTTGGACAGCCAGTTTGCCCTGCTCTCAAAATCACAGCAAGATTTTCTCTTGATGAGTCTCATGGGCAGTTATTTTATCCTCTTCGCTTTAACGCCTGCTCTATGCACTCTGAATTTTTTCTCACAGTACATTTTGTGATTGAAAAAAATGGGAGCCAGCTGGAACCAATAGCAGTTCTGACACCAGAGGTCGAGCACGAAGATTTTCTTTTCCCCATGTCCTGTTGCTTCTCTTGTTTTGGCCAAGAGGCATGATTTTAAACTATTACCAGCTAGAATGGACAAAACATTGTCCTGTACTATGGAACAAATGACTTCAAATATACAGTGCTTTGGAGAAGTATAATTCAAACTAGGGTAGAAAAATACGGAACAACTGAAAGATAAAAATTAAGATCATATTGCACCTACTTTGAGGATACCTCCAATACACCAGAAAGCAAAAAAAAGACCCAAACTGTACTTTTTAGAAGGAAAAGCATATTTTTTTAGAAGCAAAAGCAAAAATATCAGCTTTAGAATGAGTTACATGCCAATTTCCTGCCTGTAACTTCAGAAAAGTGATGAACACATTAGGTGTCTAAAATTCCAATGTACTTGATCCAATGTACCCATGGAAATTAAATGAGAAGATATTTTCATTTCTTGACAGCTACAGCTCACAATAATGACAAGGACAAAAGGGATACATTTACTGTTCTGTTTTTTTCCTTTAGCAAATGGTTTGTAATTTTGTTTTTTTGCTTCTTCCCCAGTGATGTCCTAGACTAACCAAGATGTTCATAATCATTCAGCTGCTTCAACAGAATTTACAGCCTGGTATATCATCACAGTGCATCATGTGGATATAGATGATTCCCTAACGGGCCTCTTACTCATAGGACTTCCATCAGATATTGAGTTATACAGTTTCTCTTTCTGATGATTTTTTTTCTAGACATTTTCTATTTTTCTCTCCTTCAGAATAGAAATTTAATTAAAAAATAATTATATTTTTTAATTTTCACTGGAAATATTATTTATTTACATTGTTATAATTACCTTGATGTGAAACACTGTTAGTAACATTTCTGGTTTTATCTCCCTAGTGATAATTGTTTTTCCTTCAGTCCCTCCCACAGGCGCAGTCCCTCAGGCACAGGCTGCTCCCGCCTGGGCTGCACACAGAGTCACGGCTGCTGCGGGAGCAGTCACCTCCTCTGACACGGGCTCCTACATGGCTACAGATACACATCTGATCATCTCCATGATTCTGCACAGGCTGCAGCTCCATTTTCTGCCCACCTATGACACTTCAAGGGCTACAAATCCACATTTACTCCACCATGGTCCTTCAGAGACTGTTCCACTATGCTCCTCCATGGGTTGCAGGGGCACAGCCTGCATGGGCCACGGGGAAACTTCTGTTCAGGCACCTTCTCCCCCTCCTTCTTCACTGTCTTGGTGTCTTTTCTCTAGCATTGCTCTCTCATCTCTTCCCTCTCCTCTGCAGTTTTTTTTTTTCTCCTTTCTTTACTTTGCAGTTATGCTTTCTCTTTCTTGAATATACTACCACAGAGGCATATTCAGGTTCCCATATCTGCTTGGCCTTGGCCAGAGACATGTCTGGAAATGGAACTGGGGGAGCTGCCAGGAACTTCTCACAGGAGCCACCCTTGTGTTCCCCCCACTTCCAAAACACCACTGTACTAACCCAAGACATTAGGACATCTACAATTAGAGCATTTACATCCCTCTACAGTATAATAGGGTTGCCATAGTCCATTGGAGAGCAACTAATGAAGAAAAAACAGAATTACGAGCATGCTTTAGTATCTCATTCAGCAAACATCTGGTTTTGTTTGGATTTTTGAGGTGTTGTCTTTGCTGTGTTTTTCTTGATTGTTATTTTATTCTGCTTAAGATGGTCTTTATTGTTGTTACCTTCACAAAATCTACTCTGATAGTGTTTTGAGGGAATTGTATACACCAGTGTAGGTTTACTGGATAGCAGTAAAAAGTAAAGTGCACCAGTGTTAGTTTCATAATGCAGACAGGGCTTGAGAATAGGACAAGTACACTTCATATTTGGAAGCCTCATAGTTTACCTCATACTAGGAAATTTCTTCTGACATTTTACAGATTGATAATGCTGCCGCAGTCCAGTCAAGAGCAACCTTAAATGAAAACCAGCGGCTTGTCATATCTTCAGAATATATTTTCTACTTTTTCACATAGGCTGCCTCAAATTTTAGTTTTTGGGAGTGAATTCGAACCAGTAAAAGTTAAAGTTTTGAGATGAGGGAAGCTGGTAACATTTTAATGAAAGATAATCAAGTATACTGATGTTTCAAATTATGTTGTTATCTATTGTTTCACTGGAAATATATTTTTATCACAAGTAGTGGTAGTCTCATCAACTAAGATGATAAAAAATATCTTGTGACAGTAGTAGAGGTACAAGTCCTGCAATATTTAATGAAGAACTGGCCTTGGCATTTATTTTGAAATAAAATTTTAAGGACTAGACAAACTCCCTTCTGCTTTCTTCCTTCAAAGTCCCTAATTCCATCTTGCTCATTTTACTGGTCCCCAGGCCCTTCTGAAAACATCTGCTACTCCCATCTTGAGAGCTGCAGCATTTCTAACATGGAATAATAAGCATGCTTCATTACGGGTGCATGGCGAGGGTACGTGTTTGCCAGAATGGAGTTGCAGATGCAGCTTTAACCCTGCAATTACCCACTGAACCAAGAATGCCATCTGAAGAACAATGGGTGAATCTCCTCATGAACAATAATTAAATTAGCAGGGACTCAGGATAAGTGGAATTGTCAGAGCATAAGGACTTCTCTGATTTTCTTGAATCAGGCTGTCTGTATTTCATCAGTAAAAAAGTGTCTGTTGTTTCGTAGATGCTATATCATGTCTAGTAGACCATAACCAGGAAAGTGTGTTCTCTTCAGAGCAAAGACTTTGAACACATAGAGCAAGATTTCGCATGTCAAAGATGAAAAGACATATGTTGCTGTGTAGTGGAAAAGTAGCATGTGATTTCAGAATTCTGGGGTTTTTTGTTTGGGTTTTTTTGTTTTCTTTTGGTTTTTGTTTTTTTTGTTTTGGAGGGTGGGGTGAGGGCGGTGTTTTTTATTTCTAAAGGCAAAATCTCTTCCAAGATGTAATGCCAAGCATCAGCTTTATCTTGCATCCCCTCTTCTTTATAAATCATCATTTCACTCTCTTAAGTAGAGAAATATGGTTAAATCAAATACCCTTTAGTCCAAATATTTTCAGTAGAATATGTTGGCTCATTCAAAGGTCAGTAATAATTTCCCAAAGCTACTGGTATTTTACTTTCATAACCATTGTAATTTTCATTTTAAACAATTTCATCATATTGTGACCCTATACTTATTTAAGTGATTTCTTCTTGAAATAAATTTTTCAGGGTTTGGTCTTTCAGTCATCACATATTTCAAGCATGTTGAGTTTTATCCCTCTGGGCAAGTCTCAGAATGCAAACCCAGACATGACACACACCTACAGGATGGACAGGGGATCAGACTCAGCCAGCACAGGTTTAGGAAGGGCAGGTCCTGTCTGACCAACCTGATCTCCTTTTCTGATCAAGTGACCCACCTGGTGGATGAGGGGAAGGCTGTGGATGGAGTCTTCCTGGACTTCAGCAAAGCCTTTGGCACTGTCTCCCACAGTTTTTTCCTGGAAAAGCTGTCAGCCCAGGGCTCAGACAGGAGCACTCTGTGCTGGGCTAGGAACTGCTGGAGGTCCCCAGAGAGTGGTGGTTATACAGATGTTGTTATATGTCTTTTGTTCAGGAGGAATATTGACAGTTTGACATGGTGATCTTAGGGGTCTTTTCCAAATGTAACAATTCTGTGAAATATAACAAATTATTCACTCTTTCAATCTTCTTTTCAATCTTCTTTTGAAAAATACGATAAGCAGTGAATTACTCACTCTTTTCCTCATAGGGCTTAATCCTTTCTTGTGCCTAATAGTCCCAGCTCACTGCAGGACATGAAGGTGCTAGATTGTCTCAACTCACTGCCTGCGTAAGAAAGATCAGAAAGTGCCAGATTGTCCCAGATCACTGCACTTATAATAAAAGTAAGAACAATGTTGATTGGTGCTGACATTGCCATGTGGCCCAGGGTCTCAGGGTCTGCACCACCACCCAGAGTCCCAGTCCTCTGATGAATAATATGAATAACCTGCTGGCAAATGCTAGTCACAACTGTTTGAGCCAAGTGGTCCATCCAATTTTGCTCATAGCTCAACTTTCCAATCAGTATCTTACCAGTCTAGTGGTAAATATAGTATGAGAGACTGTCAAAAAGCTTCTTAAAGTAAAGGTGACATCTATCCATTCTTCTTCATTTATGCATAGTCAGTCCAACTAGGGGAACTTTCTCTAGTTGACCCACTAATCAACAATTTGTTGGTTCATTAATTAATCGTTGGTTCATTCATTAATCTCAAGTGTCTGAGAGTCTCCAGAAATCTCCTGGATTGTTTGCAGAATATCACATTGTCCCTCCAGTAGATACTGAGGTAGTAAATCATAGGGTTAACTATGTAAAAATATTAGATATTTTTAATTAATTCCAAAAATTATCTTTTCCCTTTAAGAACTCTCAATTGGAAAAATATGCAGCAGAAGACTCAGATTCTTCCTTACTTATGCAATCCAAATAAGTAAGAGATGGTTAAAAATGCAGGTTTAGCAAAATTTGCAACAAGTCCTAGAATTATTTTGTCTTCCTCTTCTACAAATTTATACTGGAATTTTTACCTCCAAGTACCCCTAGATATTTTTTTCACCTGGCATTTTATATATATATATTCCATTAAAAATGAGAATTAGAAAAAAAATTTCTACATGTTTATTAAAATATTTATTGAGAAAACAGGTAAGATAGACTATTATAGAAAAGCATATAGGTTTTTTTCAAAAGAGAAAAGAGCAGTTGTGTGTAGTGTGGAGGAACTAAATTTTAATTGATTTTATGACAAAAGCTCTCTAAGACAATTACTCTCTTTCTGTTTCACTTTCCCTAACCCTGATTCATACAGAGGAGAATTGAAGCATTCCTGAACTTAAGAAGCTTTTGGTAGCATGATCAGCAATCTTTCTGCTTGTTTTTTTTCTATATAATGTTTGGGCATGATTGAGTGTTTCAGAGTCTTAAATTATTAAGAAGACAAAAAGACATAGAGAAGCAGGGGAAAAAGGTAAGAAACACACTGCTCTCTAGGAAACTGAAAAGTCCTCTAAAGACCCTAGACCTCAAGTTTATTTAAACATTAACAAACTTTACATTTCAAATCATACCGAAGAGGAAAAATTATAGGATTTCACAACTAAATCTATAAGCATTGATTTTGTCTCAGTCACAGATGCATACTTTGCAGTACTGGAAAATCTGCTAAGAAGTTAAGGTTATGAGACATGGCAAACAGGATGAAGCCATGATTTATATAAACCTTTTTGTGTCTTTTAAAAAACCCCATGCAAAAACCAAACCAAAACAAAAAACCAAAACAAACCACCACAAATGTCACATTATGGAACATAAATGCTTCCAGATGTTAACATTTCATTTAGAGGTTGCTACAGAGCGTGTGTGAATCACTGTTGCCAGAAAGCATGTGTTTAAATTGATTGCTTTTTAAAACCACTATGTTGTTTTGTACAAAACAAGGCATTGTCTATTTCAAGAGTTTATTGATGTGTTCCCATCTCAAAGAATGCCCATGAATCAAAACACAGCCTTAGTTTTAAAGTAGATTCTCATGGAAAGCCATCTGGTTTCTTAAATGATGGAGAAATGAACTCACAAAGCAGCACAAGAGATACCACTACTCAATTTCCTCCTCCGTACCTACTCACAAACACTAAGTCTTCAAGAGCCCTTGAGTGAAAGAGGTAAAAATGGACACTGTGACAGTGTTGCATCATTCCTATTTCACTTCCTTCCTTTGGGTCTTTATCATATGCCTCTTCAGCAGAACTAAGAATTGCCACAGGCTATAAAGTTAAGGGAGTAAAGCAGGGGAGACACTTTCCTTAAGGTTCAGAGCTGCAATTTTGGATTTCATTTTGAAAACCTTTAAAGATGGATGATAGCTGATTCTAAACAATTCTGTTTATTTGAGCTACCAAGCCAAAGGCAGTGAGACATAACTCCCACGACATCCATTTGGAACTACTGGTCCTTGAACTGTGCTTTAACTGTACTAGAAATGTTCAACAACTAGGTCTTGCAGTTGAACTATTCCTTTTTTAGAATTTTTTTCTTTAATTCTAAGAGGATCTGTGTGCAATATGGTGAAATGTCATTTTGCTGTTAACATAACTCTAAAGTAGAAGAGTGTCATCAAAATAGGATTCTCCATGGCACCTTTTATTTGGCTCTGGTGAATACACGTTAACACAGGCAGAAGATAAAAAGGCCCATCCAGTGTACACAGTATGAACATAGTATGAACCTCTGCTATATTACACAATTATGGATTAATCAGCCCTTTTGAGAAAAGCTTATTATTTAATCACTGAACTAAATTCTCCATCTTCTGGTACAAAACAAATTTAAGAAAATTAATCTCTGTTCAGCCTGGAGAAGAGAAGGCTCCAGGGAGACCTTACAGTGGCCTTCCAGTAACTGAAGAGGGCCTACAAGAAAGCTGGGTAGGAGCTTTTTATAAGGGCATGTAGCAATAGGATAGGGGGTGATGGCTTCAAACTGGAAGAAGGTAGATATACATCTGACATTAGGGAGAAATTCTTCAGTGTGAGGGTAGTGATACACTGGCAGAGGTTGCCCAGGGAAGCTATGGATGCCCCCTCCCTGGAAGAATTCAGGCCAAGTTAGATGGGGCAGGGTGTCCCTGCCCATAGCTGGAGGGTTGAACTAGATCTTTAAGGTCCCTTCAAACCCAATCCATTCTAAAATCCTTAGAGATAATGCTGAGATGTATTAGGAAGAGCTTGGGATCAAATTTTCTGGTTGTGAGTCTCCAGTGGTACATACTCAGTGTCATCTGTGCAGAGGATTAAATAAGTGAGGGGCTACTTTGACCAAAAGCAGTATAAAAAAAAAAAGACAAGGTACCTTAAGTGTAAATCACTGCAGGCCACACCACCTGTAAACCTAATTGAGCATGTACTCTTATGTGAAAGATTATTATACTGAAAGCCAGTTAGTCTATCAAAATACAGTAAATGCCAAGAAGCAGTGCTTGCATTACAATTATTTGGTCCTGTAGTAATGTCTGACAGGGGAATTTTCCTGTATAGATGAACATGGTTAAACACTTATAACATATTGGTTGGTTACATGTACCATTACTTCACAAAATCTTGAGAAGACATGCTCAATTTTTGAGCCAAGTTATAAGCTGAAGATTTTAAGGTCTTTTATGTTTGCTTGACAGAATGTTTGCTTAAACAACAAAATGTAAAATCCATACTGATAAATTAGTATTGCTCAAACAGGACACTGAAATTGGACTAAAAATATGTTTTAAAAACTAACTGGTTTTGTCACACTACTCCAGCGCATCTGCAGATAGAATTGTTTCTCTTATGTTAGATTCTTCTGTGAGTACAGTGAGTAAACAGGAATCTAAATATGGTGATTGACATATAAGTCTGGTAAATAAGTTTACTTCCCTGTAGATATGTAATCATATTGGAAATTCATGGTTTTAATGAAATGCTACACATTGCTGCTGCTGAGATTGTGTGGATATATCCTATGGTAATTTGTCCTGTAGAAAGTTAAGCCACTTTATTGTGATCTTTTCAAATCCAAGTGTGAGAATTTTCTTCTAGCATCACGGAGAACTCTGAGAAATTGCTGAAGGACATCAAGAAGAGCATGGCCAGCAGATCAAGAAAGGTGATTCTCCCCCTCTATTCTGCACTTGTGAGACCTCATCTCAAATACTGCATCCAGTTCTCGTGTCCCCACCATAAGAAGGACATAGATCTGTTGGAATGAGTCCAGAGGGGTGCCACAAAGATGATCCAGGAGCTGGAGCACCTCTGCTACAAAGAGAGGCTGAGGAATCTGGGATTGTTCATCAGCCTGGAGAAGACTCCAAAGAGATCTTACAGCTGCTTTCCAATACCTGAAGGGAACCTACAGAAATGTTGGAGAGGGACTTTCAATAACAGTTTCCAGTGATAGGACAAGGGGGAATGGTTTTAAACAGAAGGAGAATACGTTTAGACTGGATTTTAGAAAGAAGTTCTTCAGTACATGTGTAGTGAGACTCTGGAACAGATTGCCCAGAGAAATTGTGGATGCCCCCTCTTTGGAGATGTTCAAGGCCAGGCTGGATGAGGCTTTGAGCAATCTTGTCTAGATGAGAGGTGCCTGTACCCATGGCAGGTAGGTTGGAGTTGATTTAAGACATTATATGATTCTATGACTGTGAGATTCATGGTGATGGGTCTGTGTTCTTCTTGCAAAGTTAGCAAGTGGTCAGCATTAATGAGTGAGTTTGTCCTGCTGGGAAAGACGACATAGAAGCAGAGGATCTGTAGAGGAATCTGCTTCTTCTTGAGGGCATGAAGTGGTAAGCATGCTTCTCTGTGAAAAGATGGAAGATTGAATCTCTGAGCTAGATCAACTCCCTGTATGCTTTCAGTGACTGCTATTGGAATTTCATTAATGACACAACTCTGCCACTCTGGAGCTACAAAATATAAAATTGGAGAAGATAAAAATACAGTTCTACTGACAAGACAGGCAATTTTTAGGCACTACTGTTTTTTTATCTTGTATATTGCCAAAAGGTTTTCCTGGAAAGATGGACAAAATTATTTTTAGATATTCTATCTCAAGAGCAAGTATAAGTAAGACCTTACAGTTTCAACTGAAATACCTATTTATAGTGATAAAACAAGTCCTGAAAAGAGAAGTTGTATTAAAATGGAAGTGTAGAAAATGAAGAGTTGTATGTTTTGTTTTGTTTTGTTTTGTTTTAAACAACTGCATCTTTTAAATACATTTTATAAACATATATATTTTAATTATATATATGTGTATATATATATATCCTCTCTGCAGGAGAGGATGGAACATTTGGAACCTCTATTGTTAGATGAAAATAAGGTAACTGCTACATCCTCCTGGTATCCTTAGTTGAGTTAGTACACAACAATTTTTAAAAAAAAAGGATAACAGAAATGTAAGAGTTGTGGATGTTCAGCAAGGAAAGTATACCCTAGACCTTTAATAAATATAGGAATGTGTACATATATATTTCTGCAGAAAATTAAATTTCCTTTGTATTTTGTTACTTTGGACTCCTCATAAAAAATAAGCTAATGAACTCTAGAAGTGACTAGGAGACAAACTGAAGAGACTGATGTTCTGTCTTAGAAAAAATATGTTTTAATGAATAAAATTAGAAAATGATACATACTTGAGCCAGACAAAAAAGTTTGTACTGAATAAGAGAATGACTCATGCTGGTTTGCTCTATTGAAAAAAAATCATTAAGATTCTCTCTCTTTCTCTCTCCATGGAAATAAATCATCTATATGGATCATTATTTGAGTATCTTAGTAAATTTGTTCCCATAGGTGAAACAAAAAAAATCAGAAGAAGACCAGTTTCTGATGGTCTGCTCAAGATTTTGATAGAGATAAGTCCTACCTATGTGAGAACTGCCTGTGCAGTTCACTGACACATGAACACTTATATTACTGCTTATTCATTATTTTGTTCAAGATGCCTAGTATGATTGAAATTATCTATCAAAAATGTTTTGTAGTTTGTTGACATTTGTGGGTTTATAGGAACTCAGTCCCGGTAGGATTGCTGCTCACAAGCTTGAATACAGCATGACTGATCACTAGTATGGCACACTGATGGTACTCCTCAACTTGTCATCACAAGCTATCTCAATTATTCTTATCCCTGAGAAGGTCTCTGAATGTGAGCATGTACCTACTATTTTAATATACCTTTTTACACAGTTCTTTGAAAATATAATGGTGTTTCACTAGCATCAGGACACCATGTAAAACCAATTTTTAGCAAATTATTTTCTGTATTGGTGTCTTTAAAAACTAATTTTATTTCCAAAAGGAAACATAGCCATTCTAATTCTTGATGCCATGATATTCTTTGTACATGTTTTCCAACATTTTGGCTTGTGAAGTAACAGCATGTAATGAACAGCACCAAAAACATTGGTTCTGCCTTCCTCAGTGTCCTGCTTCTACCTGTAGATCTCCTCCTGATATTGTACACTGTTAGTATAATGTTGTAGGTGTAGCAAAGTACTTTCTGCATTTTTTAGCTTATCATGCATAGAACAATTGATAGCCAAAGAATCATCATGGTCATGATTCTCCATCTGTAACTTCTTTCTATAGAAACTTAATGTGGATAACTCATTGGTATGATTGTCATTGTCAAGAACATACATGCTATAGAGTGTAACAACTAGGGATGTTTCTATACAATTTTTTCCCACTCCAACATATTTATATCAGCAGCTAAGATCTCAGAAGAAATTAGAGCAAGGAATGTGTCCATGCCACATCCCATCACAGGAAACAGTCTGAAATAGGCAAAGGCTGAGAACTTGGTAGAAACAAATGCTGTTAGACTCTCTTTCACTTGTTTTCCTCTTTTCACCAGAAAATGAATACAGATCGACTTTATGTTTTTAGGGTGCTCTTCAAGATAATACTGATTATTTTGGGTTATAATATTTTTAAGGTTATGGCAAATATCCATAAAGAAGTTCTTATAATTGGTGAGGGTTTTTAAGAAAAAAAAAATCAAAATCATCACAAGTTCTCTCAGTCTAATTTCCCACTAGGAAGCAGTTAAAGTGAATGTGATTTCCACATTAATCCTTTTGTGTTTGCTGGTTATTTCTCAGTACTTGTAAGCCCACTTATCAATTTAACAAAGATTTGAAAAATACTTAGAAATCATAAAAATCTGAAATGTCTGTACCTTTTTTTGAAAATATGAGATTGGTATAAAGGAAACACTCAATTTAAGGTTTAAACAGCTACCTATTCAGTTTTTACTGTCAAGTGCCTAGTCAAAGGGGTGTGGTAGCTGTCTAATCAGATTCTGATTTCTGTACAATTCAAAACTGGTTGCAATACTCACTTTCTCTTTTTTTGCCTCACAATTAGTAGACACAGAAAAGAGTTAAGGGATACTAGCAGGATGTGAAAGCCAGGAGCCCAAGAAGTTTTTTTCATCTGGAGTTAATATGGTGCTCCAGCTAATATGGTTAACACTTAACTTCATAACTTCATTGCAAACCAGACTGCATGCTATTATTTTTCTTAAAAAATCCAAACACTAGAAATTATGTAACTTCATTTATGTCATGTTTATTTCAAGTTCTGTGAATTCTGTGGTTACTTCGAGACTTTAAAAAATATCCTAATAATGTAATAGGAATTTCCTGCATTATTGATAGGAGTTGTGAAGCCACCAGGTGTACTGGAGTTAACAGTCTTATGGACTCAGTTTAATCTGTATTTATCAGGCATTAAGATTTTCTGGTCAGTTAATACTTAGTCTTGGAGAAAAAATTCCAGCTGGAAATTTGAAAAGTTACATTTTGAGTCTATATTTCTTTTAAAATACTGAATGTTTCCAGCCTCTTTTACAGCCTAGTTTGCATACTGATTTCTTGAAGTTAAGAATTACTTTATTTACCTTGCTGAACTGAGGGAATTTATGAACTCAAGGTCTGGGACCTCACTTTTAATATGATGGTAAATAACATAAAGGAATTTATTTTATTTCATGAAAACCGAGCTGTATTATATAGTTTCTCCATTATTTACATAGATCTTCTATTCTAGGAATCTGAAATCTTTTGAAAACAAGGAAGATCTGTAGAGTTTACATGAGATATAAAATTAGATTGAATTTGTGAATTTTTGATTAGGTAGATGTCTATATTAAGACCGAGTGTTTAGCTGAAAATTTAGGTAATAATGCCAATAAACATTAACACAATTACATTAACACAAGAGACAGCACTACTTATGATTTTCCATTCCATTGCTGATCAAGATGGCAAGAAAAAGAGCATAATTTAAAGTAATTTCAAGGAACAGTTAAATTCATTAACTTCAATTATAGAAATTTTATGTCCTACATATGCCACCAGAAAAAGTAAGATCAGAGTGCTGTTATCTGTGGCTCAGTTTCTCCATGCTCTGTGGCTTCAAAGTTCAAGGATCTCATATGTCAGATGAACAAAGAAACCTACATTACTGAAGAACAAAGTGAAATTACTCTTGATATTTAATGGTTATGTGATATCATATGATAAATGTAAGAAAAATCAGGGTTTTTCTCTGCTGAAAAAGAGCAGCTTTTAGAAGAAGAAAAAGATGGTCCCAGTTGCACATTCTGTACCAAGAAGACTGATCAGTCTCACAACACTTGACAATTTATTGTCAGTAATCAAGAAACTGTTAACCCACAAAATGCAACCTGTTTAAAATAAAGCAGCCTTCATACCAGCTGAGGAAACAGAATGAGATTCTGTCTTCAAGCAGGAGAAAATTCAGCTGCTGTATCCTTTTCTGTGCTAGACAGTCATCAGCGACCTGCTTTTTCTTTTGGGTGGATATATTGAGGGCAAATAATTTCTCATTTATTTTATCCAGTCACCCTTGGAAACATCTCATGTCTATATAGCACTTCGTTATCAAAATAGTAATCCTTATTATCCCATTCAGATAATTGTTTGGAATAGATGTTAAGCATAGATGAATGGCAGAATTGATGGCATTGAGTTAGGGACCTTGGAGTCTTCATGAATACAGGCTTTCTTGAGGCAGTTTTAGGAGCTCAATTCATCAAAAACAATTGCAGCACTTCAGTATGTTGTGCTTAGTTTTTCCTTGATGGTAAGAACTCTAGGAACTGCTTGATACAGATGTATACATTCACTTAGGGAAGAAAATGCTCTGTGTTCTTTTATAATGTTACCACTCTGGTCATTAATACTTTTCTATTTCCTCCATTCCTCTCATGAGTGAAGGATATGGAAGATGCACCATGTTTGTCTGACAGACCATGTTAAATCAAAATCTCCTCAGTAACTTACGACATAACAGTTTATGTGCATAAAACTTAGTATTTAGTAATTTATTGAGTAATTTATTTTTGTTTTATGGTTAATATCTTAATATATGCATTGTAATTTTGGGGTAGTCCATTAAGATTTGCAATTTGAAGTTTAAATTTCTTCCCTGGTATGAATAAGTGTATGTTCTCCAAACTCATTATATTTCTAAATGTTTTTTTGAGAAGTAACTTTTGTCTGCATAACTAAAAATAAATAATCCCTTCCATAACATACACTACATATACCTCACTGTGCCAATATTTATATCAACATTTATCCACTATCTGAAAGCAAAGTGAAAATCAAAAATGGAATTCTCTATGTGCTGAGTTATAATAACCTTCCTCAAAGCAGGTCAGACAGAGAAAAGAACACAACTTCATGTGTTGTCTTCATACTTTGAAGATTAAAAGGTTTGACACACATAAAATTCTTTTGATACTAAATGAAAAGACCTCATTGGTAGAGCCATTGTAATGAAGGTATTCTGATACCAATCCTTAGGGAGGCCACTCTGTTAAAAGGTAATGTCTTTTTTTTTCTGCCAGTTTTCATTTTGGAAAAATTACCATTTTTGTATCTCTGAGAGGAACTTGATTACCGGTCTTGAGATTACAAAATTACATATATGTTCTGAATTAAAAAAAAAGGACTTTATATCTCTTCAGTGACATTCAGCTGTGCATGCTGCTTCTTGAGTCCTTTGTGAAAAATTAATGGATTGCTGCAATGAAGACCTTTTACTTTGTTAAAATCCACTTCTCAGCACTACTTGTGAGGGAAAGACCTAACACAGCACAGATTTTAAGTGAAGGTCAACATTAAATGATAAATGCAAACCAGAGAACAGAAAGATGGAGAAGGTAAACTATACAGTAGAGTGAGATCTTTTTGGAGGGTAAGCTACTAAAAAACAGCAAAAGCCAAACAAGAAGGATTTTTAACTTTTAAGAAAAGAAAATGAAGAATATAGTCTCAGTGGGTTCTAAGACAAGTGTTTATATCATCAATGCTGCATTAATAATTATGTGTTTTTCCTCTAGTCTATGTAAATCTAGGTAATATGATGTATCCACTGTAATAAGAAAAGTACTACAAAATAGTAGATGAGTGGTGTGGATTTTCACACTTACATGAAAGTCATAACACAAATACAGGGAAATTTTTCCTTCTTGTGTCAAAAATCAGTGTAAGACAATTATCTAAAATAATAATTTAAGGTAAAAATAAGCCTGTATTTAGCATTCCCTCATTCTTTGAATTCCATTTTACAGTCACACTTGTTATTGCTGGTGTTATTCCCGGCCTTTTGGTGACATGGATTTTCTTGGTGTTCTTTCTCCACCCTAATAAATTCTTTAATTCATTCATTTAGAAGCTACCAGAGCTTACAAATTACTGGTACTGCTACTTCTTGTCAATATGGGTACTGTATGTATGTTCATGGAAGAGGACAACTGGCTCTTATAATATAGACTCACCCAGTAACTACATCCTCCATATTCTATAATGGTATTACTGCATTGCAAATAAGAAGAGTTTCTTGGAAAGACAAAGCATAATGTTGCAGAACTGTAACCAGTAACATTGTTGGCACACAGCCCATTTCTTTCTTCTTAAGGTGTCACTTAAAATGTTTGGCTGTGTTTGTTGATATTTATTCATATTGCTCATACACATTTGTATATACCAGGTATTGGAGGGTATTCCATCAATGATCGTTCTTAATGCATGGATGGATTTGTTTCATCTCCATTGCAAATGAGACAGGTATGAGAAATATACCTGTTCTGGAATATCACCAGGTCCTTGTCCAGCAAGAAATGGAAGGATGAGGCTTCTCACAGCTCAACACTGATGCCCTCATCTTACCTTACTGTTGGTGCTTTAAATGTGGGTGTCATTCTTGGATTTATAACCTAGGACCTTCTCTTTTCATAGAATCCTTTCAGAGGAAGACTTGGAATCTAATTTAAATTTAACCTATAGGACAGAATCATAGAATGATACGTGTTGGAAGGGACCTTAAAGATCATCTAGTTCCAAACCCTTGCATGGGCAGAGACACCTCCCACTAGATCAGGTTGGTCAAAGCTCCATCCAGCCTGGCCTTGAACACTTCCAGGGAGGGGGCATCCACAGCCTCCCTGGGCAACCTCTGCCAGTGTCTCACCACCCTTGCACTGAAAAATTTCTTCCTAAGGTCAGACCTTAATCTACCCTCTTACAGTTTAAAACTATTATCCACTTTATTGTTGCTACATTCTCTTATAAAATATCCCTTCCCAGCTTTCCTGTAGGCCCCCTTCAGATACTTGAAGATACCCCCCCCAAGCCTTCTCTTCTCCAGGTTGAACAACCATAACTCTCTCAGCCTGTCTTCATAGGAGAGGTGCTCCAGCCCTCTGATCATCTTTGTGGCCCTCCTCTGGACTCATTCCAGCAGGTCAATGTCATTGTTTTCAGGGGTCCAGTATGAAGCAAAGTACTGTAGATGGGGTCTCACTAGAACAGAGCTCTCTTGATCTGCTGGTCACACTTCTTTTGATGCAGCCCAGGATACAGTTGGTTACACATTGCCAGCTCATGTTGAACTTCTCAGAAACCAACACCCCCAGGTCCTTCTCCTCAAGACTGTTCTTTATCCACTCTCCACTAAATCTGTATTTGCATGCAAATTACCTTTCTTTAAGTAAATGAGTAAAATATTTCTCTGTTCAGATACTGTGGTTATGAGTCCCATAGCAATGTTTATAACAGGCAGATTTCTAGTAAGATTATCTTGTCATACATGTGTAAGAGAAAGCGATCAAGAGCTGACACCTTAAATCTGTTCTCACTCCAAGTGGTTGATTGCTGTCATCTCGAGTCAGTCAAGAATTCTAGTAATGTAGATACAATTAGAAAGTTTTGTTATTTTCATTAATTCTCACTTCAATATAGAAGCATAAAGTGATCAAGAAAAGATCCTTTCTGGCTAAAACATACTGAACAGTCACCAAAGAGAGAATCAGAGTTTTAATATTCATTGAAGTCAATTTGTGTTTGCTAGCTATTAAAATACAGGCCATGACTTCTAATGTAACATAAAGATTTCATGTAGCTACTGAAGGGAAACTACCTAAAACTAGACAGGTGAGTGATTTGACTACCCCTTGGTACAGAAAGAATAAAATTTGTTACAATTTGGAAGAATAAACTAATGACGTGGAAACAGAAATTAACTGTTAAATCTGTCATATTCCACAGATAACAAAAAGGCTTTAAATACGTCACCCTTTTGTAAGTAGATTAGGTATAGCTTTTCAATCACTTGTACCTATGCCTCTGCAAACATTTAGAACTGTATTTTATATTTTGGATGCTATTAATAAAATTTTGCATTTGCATATTTATCTTAACTTGTCTTAAGTGAAGAGAACTGGAAAACACCAGTCTTACCCACGAGTGATGCTCTATACTGGAACACCCCATGAGTTGCCCCAAGTTCTTTTCTCCACGTTTTTAAACCTTCAAAAGAGCTCTGAATTATAGCAGCATCAGCTTGTGGCAGAGGCAGCATGGAGATGATCAGTCATAGTATAAATGTTTTTCAGTGACTGCTGGTAACATGCAACACTCTGGTGTGCATTGGAGTGTGCATCTGGTGTGCATGTTTGAACCACGTGTCACATGTTCATTGTCACAAATTGTAAAGAAGGAACAAAAGCAACCTCCGAGCGTCACTGCCTGTATTTTTAAGAGGCTTTTAAAATTAGATTATATTCAATATATAATAAAAACACAGATTGACACAGTGGCTGGTATTAAATGAATGAAAAAGGGGTACAGAGAGAGAGACAAAGTCATAATAAAATAATCTGCATGTAGATAAGTGTGTAATTATCAGGATTTCAAAATAAGCAATACCCAAACCAACCAATCAGCCAGACGTACCATCATAACTGTGACTATTACCCTGTTATCTAGTGTTTGCACATTTTTAGGTGAAAATGAGAAAATATACACTCTGTCACTAACATGGGTCTGACAGTATGAAATATAAAAACTGGAGACTACAGAAAACTTCAAGAGAGAACAATGAGCTGCACAGGGTGCTGCTTAGCAATCACAATGAAACACTTGGCTAAAATGGAAAAAGATTAAACAGTTCCTATTTCCTAGCAAAGATAATGGATTTTCTTATTTCTCTTAGGGATAGGAAGTCAATTTTCCCTATTGGAGATTGAAATGCAAACCTTATGAACCCCTAGAACTTAAAGGGAAAAGTACTTTTCCTTCTTTTTAATATGTTTTTCCCTACCTCTTTTGTACAGCTCATGTTATTGAAATCTACCACACAGAGAATATAGAATAGTAATTATGTTTTATTAAGAAAATAAATTATGGAAGAACAGTACTGGTTTGACCGACTAATCAGATGATTTTATGGAAGTTTTATATGGGTAACTTGCACAGGTCAAGGCAGATTTGTTGAAGCTTGTCTCCATTTTCACTTCTTCAGCACACAAATCAATTGAATGCTAATATTTAAGAAACTATATGCTAACTCTGCAGGTGTTCAAAATTTATCCACTCAGGTTTTCTTCTACCACTTGGATTCTCACATAATTAAGTTTTAAAAAACACTGCATGATTTTAAGCTCAAGGTACATCTATCTTGTAATCATACACCTTTGGAAAAAAAGTTTTTACTTTCTCTCTTGTATATACTGTTGTATTTTAAAACATAGTTTCCCCTTTCTCAGTAGTAGTAATGAAACTTATATATTAAACAGAAACCATAAAGTGCTGAGTCCTAAGTTCAAACTTAAATATTAAACAGAAACCATGAAATGCTGAGTCCTAAGTTCTTTGAACGAGAATGCAACAATATTATGTTATTTGGTAAAACATACTTGTACTCAGGGATAAAATCATAAATTATACCTTGTGAACTAAGGATTTGATATTTGATATTTCACAGATAAACATCTGGTATATTATTCAATTACTCCAGTCAGAGAAATCTACAAAACTAGACTGACCAGTTCACAATGAGTTCACTGCTTAAGTTGAAACATCCAAGTGCAGTTTCTGCTTTATCTAGACAGCACACTTAGAATAAATCGTTTTCAGAGTGTAAATTGTAACTGGGCCTGCCTGTATTGACGTGACCCTGGTATGAGGAAAATATTTGAAAGGACAAATATAAACTTGGCCTTCTCACTGACTGTTTTTGAGTCTTTGACATGCTCCATAGCCTTTCATGCTAAAGTATACCACAAAATCAAAACACTTTCTAAAGTAGACCTTTGCCATATTTTCCTTCT
This sequence comes from Heliangelus exortis, assembly GCF_036169615.1. NCBI lineage: Eukaryota > Metazoa > Chordata > Aves > Apodiformes > Trochilidae > Heliangelus > Heliangelus exortis. The sequence goes on from NC_092423.1 coordinate 75,427,813, forward strand.
TTCATGCTGTTACCTTCCAGAGTGCTGCAGCAAAAGGCAGGGAAAAGCAGGCCATTTTGACTATACAGGAACTTCAGAAAAAACCCTCAGTACTGAGCTACGAGACCTCTCTGCTCTAGGGCTTATCACACCCCATAGGATGGTGCTGGTCTCACTGGGATCCAGTCTTGACCTGCCTAAATGGAAAGCAGAACAGGCTGCCTCTCTCATACTGTAAAATTTAAGTTCCAGGTCTATGTCACAGACTCCATCCCTCATTACTTTGGCATTTGATTCTGTTTGTTTCTATGCTAGTAACAAAAATGAGTTAATGAAATCTGTGGAATGTTTTTTTAGTAGACAATATTACTTTTTTCTCAGTTTTTGATTTGCTTGTATGTAGGCTGATTGTGATTGTACATTTGCTGTTCGAAAATGGAATGTTGTTTGAGACAGCCTCCCTGCTTGGTGAAAGACTGGGGAGCAATGTGTGAGGAAGTCATATAGAACAAAAGCTGTGACCAGGAGTGATGAGGTATAAAATTACCTCATATGTATGTATACATGCAAACTGGTCATCTAGGGTAACTGGGTGTCATTCCAAGCTGTGAGGTGGTTGGCTGCCGGGAAGACTTGGGTCTACAACGAAATCTGGTACTGGCTGACAGTGTTATGTAAAATTTATAATCCACATTAGAAATGGAAAATGTAAATGTTATCTGCCAACTCATTCATGTGTTTATGGTGGCAAGGCAGTAGATGGCTTATGTTGCAGGTTTCCCTAGTAAGAGAATCTGTAGACAGGATGCCCACTAACAAGGACAGAACTCTGTCCTGGAAAATATCAACTGTCAGCTGTCAGCATATTTTTGCCCAGGAATTCACTGCATGGACACAATGTGATTCTACCATCCTGTGGCCTTAAGAGCATGATGACATGAAGACCATGGCATAAACATATACTGTGAAGTTGTACCTCAGCAGATAGATATCCAGAAGATTTTTGCTCCAGTTTTCAGCAACATGTTTCTTAGACTGCTGCTCAAGGGCTTGAAAATAAAGAGATTGCACCTGGGCAGAAAACTTAGCAAGTGCACCCTAGAGGAGGCTCTCAAAAAGTAATATAGGTACAGACTGAAGATTCATTCTTTTGTTTCATTTCCCCTGGCATCTTTTATTTTCAGCTGAGAGTCATGATTTTGTTTAAAGAACAGCCAAAAAAAGATAGAGCTATGTCAGTAGTGCTTCACCCCTGACAGTTTGAAAAGTTGTGCTCCTCTATGCTTACACCTCTATATCTGACCCTGATTTGTTGACTCATGTTCTTGACTTGACCATCAAGCTACTTGGTTGTGATGATTATGCCTGGTGACCAAGATTCTTGAGTGATCTTACTGCTATGAACAGTCTGGTTCTGCTTACCCTACTCAGGTCCCATGAGCCTTCCCCTGTCTCACCTACCTTGCGTTGAAGCTCAGCCTCCAGTTCCTTTTCCTTGCTGGAAACATTGTTCTTGCTACTCCCTACAAGGGGAAAAAACAGTAATCTGTAAGAAGAGATGACTCCAGAATTATGGTACAAAACAAAAAAAAACCCCAAAACCAAACACATGTCCTTTTTCTTCCTCAAGAAACACTTGGTCACTTCATCATATAATCATAAAAAATTAATTGGGGAAAAAAAACACACACACAAAACCCCAACAAAACAAAACCTCTCCCCCCCTACAATAGATTCTTATCTTACGAGATTTACGGTAGAGTCAAACTGTTTGGAAAATCTAGTCCAGTTTATATCTGTCCAAAGATCTTTTTCTTAAGATAATATGCATTATGTATACATATATATATGGTCATACATAAACACACATATTATTGGTTTTGAATGTTAAGTTGATATAATACTTCATCAAGCCCCTTTACCATTATTCTCCTGACTGCATTTTTTTCTTTCTTTTCTTTTTTTTTCTATTTCTATGTGTTCTACAGACTGAAAATTTGTGCAGCCATCATCTGACTGCAGATCACCGTGTGAGGGATTGGCCCTATATCAACCATATTTCTATTTAAATTGTATCAATGTTCTTTTAAAAAATGGCTCTACAGAGGACAGACCTTTGTGAAATGTGAACAGAAGTGAAGACCCTTACAGCAAGCAAAAATTATTGCAAAAACATTCATTCAGTCACGAAACCTCAGGAATTCTCTACCTACTGCTGCAACTACTTTCTTTCACAATGGACTTGCCTATGCTTGGATCAATACTTCTCCCTGAGGACAATGTAGTGAATTGTTTAACTTTGTTAGTGCCAGCCTTACTTTGTCAGCAGATTTCTTATTGGTTTGGGGACTTCACGCAGCAGTAGTTCATGATTGTGCCTTTTCAGTTATATTAGATACACTCCAGTGATATTTCCAAAATAAAAGGCTTAAGAAAGATTATTTTGTCAAAAGTGTCATTGAAGGCGGACACCTGGTGTTTGACATAGAACTTTTAGAATAATCATCAATGTAACATTCACACAGTGGAAACATCACCAATACTGTTACCAGTAAATTGTTATATATCTCTAAAAGTGTCAACAAATACTCTTTCACTGAATGCTAAAATTAGGAAACCATAGAAACTATTCCATTAATGTAAATAAAAGTGAACTTCAATCAACATCAAAGTCACATCACTTTTATATGAATAATAACCATTAAAATGATTATTTTAATTATGAAAATCTGAATTATGTGTGTAAATGAATAATTAATAATAATGAATATTTGCTCAAAAATTAAACCGTTGTAGTGCATTTAAACAGAATACCAACTTAGCTTCTTCACCAGTAATATGGTCTGAATATAAAACAAGAAAATAAATAGAAAGTTAATTTTAAGTGTAGTAGCATTTTTAACATTCTTAATGGCATGAGGGGGAACAAGAAGGGTGCTGGAGCTCTACCAACTTGACCAAAGAGAGATGGTATCCACCTGGCTGAAAGCCATGACCTCTCTAAACTCTGCACCCACCAGAACTGATGCAGCTTTCCAGACAGAGCCCTGATGGGAACCACACAGGTGTCAGGCCACAGTCCTTGCCTTGCTCTCACACCAGGACAGGATGGCAGCAGTGAGCACACCTGTGGGAGGTGTTTGAGATAGAGGAACTCCTCTGTTTAGTGATGGAGCTCCAGCAGGAGGTGGGTAGATTGAGGAGTAGCTGGGACTGTGAGAGAGAGATAGATTATTGGAATCATGCCATGCCTTCCCTGAAAAAGGCCCAACAGGTAGATACAATGCATGATAAGGATTCTCTACCTTCTCTCTGTGTTAAAGGTGTGAAGAGAAATCTTCCAGTCCTGGTACAGACCTCAGATTATGATCCATTAGTGATTTTTCAAGTAGACAGTAAAGAAGTTACTACAGGAAGTCTGAGGGCAATCAAGAGAGACTTTAGAGTCTTGATATAACTAGTTAAGGGACTAGGAGCACAAGTGTATTCTCTGACCCTCCAGTAGCAGGGAATGATGAAGGAACACAGAGAGACAGAATACCTACACCTGGCTCCAAGCCTCGTGTCACAGGCCAGTTGTATGAGATTCAGCAAGGTCAAGTGTTGGGTACTGCACTTGGGTCACAACAACCACAGGAAATGCTGCAAGTTTGGAGAAGAGTGGCTGGAAAACTGAACCACAAGAAGGGTCATTTGCCAAGTGAATATGAGCCCAATGTGCCCAAGAAAGCATTCCATCTTGTATCATAAAAAGTTTGTCCAACAGGACTAGGGGAGTGACTGTCCCCCTGAACTGGTGAGGCAGGATCTTGAATACTGTGTCTGGTTTGGTGCCCCTCTCTACAAGAAAGACATTGAAGTGTTGGAGTGCATCCAAAGAAGGAACACAAAAGTTGCTGAAGGATCTAGGCTACTAATCTTTTTTTTTTTTTTTTTTTTTTTTTTTTTTTTAAGATAGGCTAAATTACTCGCTCAGTGAAACCAAAGAGGTGTGCAGAAAATGTTCACAAACTGTGGCACTTTGACCACTATATAATTGTGTTTTGACTATTCAATTTATGTATTTATTTTTATTTAACATATCAGTTCAGGCTCACTTGAATCAGTAAAACCCCGTGTTCCATCTGGGGGTCCTAATCTTTCTAAACACTTGTGGAACCTAATCAATGAATAGTCTGTCTAATTGATGCATGATTAAAATAAAACTTACAAGGACTCTCCCTCTTAGTGTTGCATATGCTCAGCTTCAGATACTATTTGGCCTCATTATATGGCAGCAACAAAAGACATGATAATATTATGGAATGTTAAAGCAGATTCTTTTATTCTTTCTGTCTCTGTGGCAGAATTACCACTATTTGTTTGCAAATGGGTAAAGCAATATCAAATACTTTAATATGAATATGTGACTATAGTAAATAGAACATCTATAAATTAGACAGCTTTTTCTGTGATCTCTCTGCTATTGTTTTAAATATTATAGCAAATTGTCTGTGCTGCACCAAGTAATGGACACAAATAAACATATATATATATAAATAAAATGAGTGAGACAAGTCGGTTATATCACCAACAGAGAGAGAGAAATAAGAGTTTTCGGTGTGATACTCTACCTTAAACCTGAGCTGCAGATAAATTGGATCACAAAAGACACAAATTCAGGTGAAGATGACATTTAATCAGGATGCATTTTAGTATGAAATCCATTTAACCGAGATACCTTTCAGGGAACAGATTTAAACTTAACAACACTGAAAAACAATAATGACAGTTTAACGTAGGACATATTATTGCCTGGTAGATTGTCCTAGGGACTTGAGTGTGTGTGAGATTCATTCAGCTTTGCCTCAAACGACAAACTTGACATCTGACTGTTTGGTAATGGACTCCTGATAAGCACCTAGACTGAAAAGATCAGGTGAGGAGTCTTGGCCAGATAAAGCCAGCAGTGATATGTCTCCCCTGTAGAGACTGACTAAAGACTGTTGGGCAAGAGAAGAGCCACACGACATTAATATACAATGGAAGGGGAGAAATGTTGAAGAGGCAACATTCTTGAATTTTGTAATCTACAAGAAGTGCTGTTAGAAAAATTTGGGCTACAGAAACTCCAGGAGTATATAAGGAACTCCAATGTGTTCATTCTGGGCTGCCCAGGACAGGACTGCTGACCTGTCTAGGACCAGACCACCACCCCATGAAGAAGGATCATCAGGACAACATGGGATCCTCATTTCTCTCCCTCTTTCTCTCCTTCTCCTCTCTCTCTCTCTCTCTCTCTCTCTTCAGACTTGCAAAACTTTACCTAGTTACTTCGTATCATTTGTGCTGTTTGCTGATTACCAAATGAAACTTTCTGTTCTCATCCGACCCTTTGTGGTTGGACTTTGTTCGCATTGGATCTGAATAAGTTACATTGAGCACAGGGTGGATCAGGTCATAACATTTCTCATTGAACACAGGGTGGATAGAATTGTTGCTTACTAAGATATTAACTCTGAAACCTTCCTTTGAAAGAATATACTATGAGTATGGCTTATATTCCAGCTGCTGAGACTGCAACTGGAAAACCAGCTGTTACCAGTATGCATGGCCAGACATAAATTCAACTAAATCGAAGTGTTACAAAAAGGTGAACCAAATCATGGGTTAAAACAACACTGTTTTGATGCTTCTCACACATGATTAACATACAAACTTTAAAATGGCTTAAAATTTTGTTTCTGAATGTGTTGAATATGTTTTCCAGTTGTCAGTATTGGTGCTAGACTTTGCCAGGGCACTGGTAAATACGCACACATCACTGCCATGCATTATCAGTAACACAGATATTTTTGGCACCAAGTAGGCTTTAATTCCATGCCAGCTGCTGAGCACATTTCTGTGCACTTTCACCTCACAGTTACCTTTCTTGATATCAAGAGGAAAATACAGGCTCTGTCTCTCTTCAAGTGCATGCCTGGCTACTGTAACAGTATGTTTTTGTCCTGAGGCTGTCCAAGTGATCAGGCTTGCAACTATCCAAGCTTTGAGACTGTGAGCACAGCCCCAGGTACAGCCTATGCATACCTTCCAGGTAATATGAAACATTACATGCAGAAGCACATCAATTAGGTTCACTAACTGTAAAAATGCCCTATCCTATACTGCACAGCAGTACATACACTCTTCATATGCAGCTCTGCAGATGGATGACAGACACCAGGTAGGAGACTCCAGACACCATTTTATCACCATGAAAGTCTCCACAGCTTCTCAGCAAGTCATATCAAAGAATCATAGAATCATAGAATGTTAGGGGTTAGAAGGGAACTATAGAGATCATCTACTCCAATCCCCCTGACAAATCAGGATCACCTAGGGCACCCAGGAATGCATCCAGGTGGGTTTTGAAACTCTCCAGAGAAGGAGACTCCACAACCTCTCTGGGCAGCCTGTGCCCGTGTTCCATCATCCTCACAGTAAAGAAGTTTCTCCTCATGTTGAGGTGGAACTTCCTATGTTCTAGCTTAAACCCATTATTCCTTGTACTGTTTCCAGTCACCACTGGAAAGAGATTGGCCTCTTCCTCTTGACGCCCACCCCTCAGATATTTAGACATCAGTTCTCTCTGAGAACAGTGAGCCCAAAACATTTGGGAGCCCAAAACTGGATACAGCATTGAAGCCACAATCTTTGTCCTGGCACCAATTGCATAGCCAGAAATTATTGCTCATTATTCTTCTATATCTCACTGCCCCCATCCCTGTAACTGATAAGATAGAAGAAAAGATAACTTGGGTCCCAATGTTTTTCACTTGTGCCCCCAGAGCTTTATAGTCTACCTTGATTTTACACAGGTTCCTGCTCTCAGTATCATTCCTACCCACATGAAAGAGTAACAATGGGTACTCCTTTGCCTTTGCAAGTTGTGGTACCCTTTCACTGATGTCAAAGATTTTTGCACCTGGGAGGCAGCAAACTTCGTGTGATTCTTTGTCAGGTTAGCAGATGGGTGTCTCAGTGCCCTTTAACTGAGAGTCCCCCTATACAAGCACGCGTTGTTTCTTTTTGCGATAACCTCTTTGTCTTTCTGGTAGAGCTTCATTACACATGTTCACGACTGTCCAGTGATCTTAAAGCATCATATCTGTTTTTGGTACTGATATTAGGGCATGGGGGATGGCACTTGGTCTTGTTTTTGTGGGTAACCTGTGTCCAAGGTGTCTCACTGTCATTGGTGTCTGATAAAGTATTAGATTTTGCACCCGTCTATATCCGCCTCAGTTCTTCTAATGCTTCTTAGCTTTGCTGTTTCTTGTGGTTTAGACACCTGGACCAACACATCCTGGTGACAGGAGGGCAGGGGAACCTCTGTTTCCTGTGAAGTCTCCAACTCGTGCAGTTGCCTCAGGGATGTTAAGATGTGGCTCCAAAAATCTATTTCCCTCTCACACTCCCTGTTATTCATTAGCCTTTTGACTTGCTCTGTAAGCTCTGCCATGATGCTGAGAAGATCATTCACCTGGCTGCACCTCACACAGGCAATCTCCCCGCTGCCCCCCAATACGAACAACAGGCTGAAGCACTCACTGCAGCCAGAAACCTCGACATCTCTGTGTCAGTGTGCGACCTCCGTCTGCATTGCCGTATTTCTTCTGGTAGTGGCTTTTGCCCAAGTGGAAACCATAACTCTTCTTGGGAGGATTATGGCCACTAGTTACGGTAGCCTCTGAAGCCAAGAAAGGGGGAGAGCTGAGCCCTATCCTCATGACCTGCTGGGCAAACTTCTGCACCATGCCCTTCTGCTGTGCCACACCATGTTTGCCCATCCTGTTCTATGCACTCGGAGAGGGCTGCTCCTGTATGTGACAGGGGTTGGGCCCCCATCACTCAGATCTCTGCCCTCACTGAGTCATAGGCATCCTTTACAGGTCAGGAGTTGTCTCTTCCATCTCAGGGTGAGGAGGAAGCTGCCCTCTAACTCACTCTCACTGTGCCTTTTTTGTTGGTTGCTGGGGTTTTGCTGCCTGGACAATATTGCCCCTTAACTGTGGTCCTACTACTGCCAAAAGAGAACTTCAAAGTGCAGAAAGGAGTGACACAGCTCTCTGATTTAGAAATTTATAGAGGATAAAAATATTTCAGAGTAGATGCTCTTTTGTGCTATGCTTTATGCAATAACTGACATGAATGTCGGATGCTTTTAAGGTGCTCATTAAAACAGGTTGATTCTGATTCACTCAACTGTTCAGCAGCACGGGCTATTAAGAAAGGGCAAAGCCATAGTGAATAAAGCTTTTTGTTATATAGTTTTCCTGGTTGGCTGAAGCCTTGGTTGTTATATTATTTAAATCTGATACTGTCACATTTCAAAATATGGTTATTTTTCTTTAATGAATATTAAATTTGTATTTAATAATTTACTGTCATAATCCCTACCTTTTATCAGTTGAGAAGTATCAAGTCATAATAGTAACTGTCAGTCTCAAGCTGGTTAGATGTAGCTGCAAAAAAGGAAAAGAAAATTACTGCATGACTAAACAATGAATATATGTACTCAATATAAAGTGCTCTATCCCTTTTCAGTAAATGCTTCTCCAAATTCATCTCTTCGTTGGGTTTTATGGTCCTACTGTATTTAGAATTTCTCAGTAAAACAACATAAGACTTCTAAAATGCCAAAAGCTGAAAGATAAGTCAGTTTTCATACAGCTACATAGTTAACATGTCAGCCATGGTCCCTGTGATGTGGAATTTGAAATATCTTTAGAAGGTTAGATGCATATATTTGCCTTCGATACTTACTATAATGATAAAATGCTGCCATTAATATAGATGCTCTTGCATAAAACTATATTGGAAACAAACATTTTTGGAAGTTAACTATCTACTTTTCTGGCAATTTGTGACAAAATACCTAATTTTGTGGCACAGTAAATATTAAAAAAAAAGAAAAATATTGCATGTTGAACCATCTGTCTTACAGATGTGTAAATTCTGGGACATGGGTCTTAAACAGAGAAGGAAAGTCATCACATCTCACTTTATCCATCTGCATACTATGAATAAAGATGTTTATCTTGTTACTAAAATGCTTGCAGATCTACCAAAGAAAAAGTCAATATAAATAAAAGTTCATGTGCATATGTATTTCTTGCAAAGGAGCCAAGAGAGTTATTTGCTCAGATCACATCTACTTTTATCAGAGTGAAAAATATCTCAAGAGTACACAACAAAGCTGACCAGGTTTAAATTTGTTCTTTTTATTTCTATTTAAAAAAGACTATTTCTAGTTCACAGTTCTTTTTTATGTTTTCTCAGTTGTAGAGGCTAATGTGTGTTGTGAAATTCTGAACATCTTTAATGTGACTGGGTTAATTGTGATTAATTTTATTTTAATTAAGGTTAGTAGATATTCAGAAAGTAATTTTTAAAAGTTAATATATTTTCAAAAATGTGATGATGACAGCTGTCTGAAAATGCCATACCTGCCGTGCATCAAGCAATATTAGTATTTCTTTTATTTGCTAGTGTCAGAAGTGCACTGATACTCAGATGTTGCATCTGTGCCTAATATTTTTTATGCATATAATTCCACTGAAATAAATTTCTTCTCTTGACACATCAAAAGCACAGAGCTTTGTGAGTAGTGGTTATATGTAGTGAAAGGATATGGGACATAATGCCACAGCTAGTAACCTAGGACTGTTTCATCATAGAATACACTTTCTGTAGTCATATATGGTTGTGGAAAGGGAAAATAAAACACATAACTTTCTTTTGGCAGACTTTTGCAACCACCACAAGTGTAAGTGACACACACAGAAGTAAAACGATGGAGAGCAGAACATCTGAATTTAAAATTTTCCTGGTCTTTAAAGAACTACCAGGAAAAAAAGAAAATTTAAAAAAAATTCCTGGAGTGCAACAGAACCTCTTCGTGTATCCTATAGAACCCACGAATAGCACTACATTGTATTCTGATATTCTACACATCTGATAAGATGTGGTGACATCTTATCCTTTATCTAGAAGAATTTCTTCTTTGCCAGCATGCACAGTATTTATGATAGACAAGTTTGTTTGATTTCAACTTGGGACAAGCTGTTTATATATGTCATTGATCCTTCAAGAAATGAAGTAGATCTAAAACCACTTAACCAGATAGTTCAAGGACCAGGAACTGCTTGAGAAAGTCCAGTGCAGAGTGACCAAAATGATGAAAGGAGCGGAATATCTCCCTTATGAGGAAAGGCTGAGGGAGCTGGGGCTCTTTAGTTTGGAGGAGAATGGGGGGCAGCCTCATCAATGCTTATAAATATGAAAGGGGAGAGAGCCATGAGGATGGATTCAAGCTTTTCTCAGGAGTAACTAACACCAGGGCAAGGGGCAATGGTTATAAACTGGAGCATAGGGGGTTCCATATAAATATTAGGAAGAATTTTTTCACTGTGAGGGTGACAGAGCACTGGCACAGGCTGCCCAGGGAGGTTGTGGAGTCTCCTTCCCTGGAGATATTCAAAGCCCACCTGGACTCATTCCTGTGTGACCTGCTATAGGTGGCTCTATATATCTGGCAGGGGGAGTTTGACTCGATGATCTTTTGAGGTCCCTTCCAACCCTTAACTTTCTATGATTATATGGTTGCCAGCAATATTCTACATATCCATTATTACAATTATGTTAGTCTAAAATTCAGTCATTTTAAGGGATAAACCCAGGTGTTGACCACACTGTCAACATTTAAAAATCAGTAATTATATATCTATGTTTATTTGTCTGAAGTTGGCTAACTTATCTGATAAAGAACAATACAGATTTCTAAAATACTTTTTATATTCTCAAAACTGCATTGCTGTTTTTTTTTTCTCTTGTGTAACTGACAAATGTATCTCCAAATTCCTTCTGACTTTTTTTAGAACTGGTTTCCTTACTCTACCAAATAAATATTTTTGTATTTTCAGAGGCTACAGTGAGATGACAAAGGTTTTGTGTATGTAGCACAATGCAATAAAATCTACTCAAAATACATAGTACTTCAGTGGGGATGGAAATATAAATTGGAATTGAATAGGAAGCAGTCTAGAAAGTCTCAGAGGGAAATTCTGAGGTAACAAGATATAACTGGTTAAATGTGCCTTTACACAGATGTTTGGAGAAAAAAATCGTGTACTCTCCTAAAAATATTAAAATATTTGAATGCATAAAATGAATTGCACTTCCTAGAAAATGTAAAGGTGAGCAATAACAGATGAGTTTAGAGCCTCCTATCTAACAATGCTAATGTAAAATTTAAGGAGAAAGGTAAAAAAAATGACAGAAAACAAATCAAAGAGGCTTTGATATGCACCCTGAATGTCATGACAAGATTACAACTTGATGACCTGAAAGAAACAATACTGTCAATCCTTATAAGATTTGCAGCCCTAGTTTTGCATCAAGCTGTAGTATGTGGAAGTTCCTGCCACTTAATTTGCTGGTTAAAACAAAGGCCATGACAGGGATAAGGCTGATGGATCCATTTGTTCTCTGATACTTTTCTTCTCATTGATAACTCAGCTCTCAGTGTGGTTTTCTTCTTCAAGGTGCAGGAATTTATTTTTCATGAAATAGACTGAATAATTCTAGAAAGTGAATGACTATAACTGAGATTATATTCTGAAGTTAGGTGTTAACCACATATGTACCGTATATAACACGTATATGTCATATATATGTCTATATATCTACATATTTATCTATATATATTAGATATGAACTACGGATATAGTGAATCTAATAGAATAAAATAATTGTATAGTAATCTGCTTCTACATGTGTAGCAGCTACTTATTTATACAATAGACTGAAAAGGTATAAGCCTCAGTACTAAGTTTTTATTACAATTTGATTGTTACTCCCTCCTTTAATCTTTGCTACAATTTACCCAATTTACTGTTGGGTACACTTGTAAACACATTTTTCTAATGCATAATCCCATTTAACCTTCTTTATTTCAGAAATTTTTGATGTCTTTTTTTTTTTTGAATTCTTTTTTAAATTCAAGTCCTAATTATAAATTTGCTTGTTTTTCCAAACATAATCCTGTGTCCTGATTTTTTATCATGTTTTTAATAAATTATTTGGCATTTTGTGTTTCCTGTTATTTCTTTTGTTTGCTCAGCTACCCTTTAAGTCTCAACTGGATGAAATTGAGGGGCATGACACTTTCTCTGAAAGGCCTGTAAACATAATCCTCTCTGTTTAGAGTTAATAAATTATAAGAAAACATGGAAAAGAATCCAAATGCTTTCAGGCTGGTTTTGGTGTGTAGTACATAGCTTTAGATCTAAGAAGGAGAACACAGCCATGTTGTGTAGGCTTGTAATACAAAGTACTTTAATCATCCATAGGATTAAGCTACAAATTGTATGCTTTTTTGATTTTTAGCAATCATCAGTGGAGAAAATGTAGTATGCTTTGTAATCTTTTAAAAATATCACATATAGTGTTGATCTTACTTTCCCATAAAGCAATCCCATAACTTCTTAGGTGGTAAGAATTTATTGGAAACACTAAGAATTTTTTAATGGCATGAAGGGTGATGCATAGGAGAAATATATTCTAGCAGACATGAATGCCATCTTCACCATTCTGATCTACAGTGACATGTTTCATATTTTAGAATGATTCATTCACTGGCATGCTTAAATGTAATTCTTGTAAATTGCCTCCTTTCCTGCCTCCTAGTGGAGCAAGGGTGTGACATCAGTCACAAAAACATGAACATTCAATCTGTCACCAACAAAATAAACATTGTTTTAATTGAGATGTGTGAATGACCTGTTTATGTCTCTGTTTCTGGAGAACATTCATTCCTGATAGAATTCCAAAAGCATCAACAGGAAATTTCTACACAGGCTGCATAAAATTGTCCTATATCCTGGATAAGAAATTGAAATGCCACATTTCTGTTTCCTGTTTCTCTTCTGTATGTTATCAAATCCCCTTATGAAACTAATAAACATTATTAAAGTACTTTTAAAGAACTAACAACCATACTCTTTTTTGCTATTTTTTGCTACCCTTCCAATCTTCCATACAGGCAAGTGTGCTCACTGGAAAAGTTCATAATTTGAAATTCAGGTTGTGAACTCATGTTCACAGTAATATCCCCTGTGTCTTTTCCAAGGGATGGAATTTGCTTTTTAACCTTCTAATCTTTCACAGACATGAACTCATCCATAACAGAGCAGGTCAGTTTCTTCACCTTAAAGCTGGTTCTTTTGGATTCTACTTAAGAAAGATTTTTCTCTGTACCTTTCTAGATGTAGAGGTATGTAAAATATGAGTAGATAGCACATCCAAAACCTAAAATAAAATAATAAATTTTAAAGATTTTAAGCACCTGAATGAGCTCTCAAGTCCTGAAATTCAGGAATTAAGATTTTTCCTACAGGTACAATTTAGTCTCATCTACTCTCCCACTTCACTCCTCTTCCCCGCCTTTGAGGTGATAAGGAAAAGTATGTTATCCTTTATACAATCATATTCTCTAGAAACAAATGTTGATTTTTGTAATAAAAAGACATTTTAAAAAGATGAGCTCATGGAATTAGTGGGAAGGTGCTTATTACAAATGTTTGCTAAGGTGTTTTACCCCTATAAATCAGGTTGTTTTCCTGACATTGTCACTGGATTCTTTCACATTGATGAGCCATGTGGCTAAAACAATTTTTTATCACAGAAGAGGATTCTGCATTTCTACATTCCTAACTTCAATTTTATAAAAATGCCTAGAATCCACAACTGAAGTAAGTAGGGGCATACTGTGAATGTGCAAAGTGCTGCAAAAAGGAAGAGTACATTGGGAGATCACAGGCAATGTGTTTCAGACAGGTCTCAAAGAACAAGGTGTTTTATCTTAAACTATCTGTCCCCATGTGCAAGAATAACATAATAAACATAATATAACATAATAACATAATAAACACTATCCCTTCATGTCACAGATAAGTTGTGAAAATTCTTAATAAATTCATAAATAACTCTTAAATACTGTGTAATGGTAACTGCTATAAAAAACCTTGGAAGTAAATAAATAACTAATTTTATAGAATTAAAAAGTCTGAAGTAAATACAGTATAGAACAACACATTGCATAAGGCTGAAAAGAAATTTGCTAACTAAACATCATCCTCTCAGTGCACAGAACTAAGCACTGGGGATCAGACTGTTGCAGTCATATAATTAAGACTGAATCAAGATACATATGTATTAAGAATCTGAATTAAGATTACCTAGGAGAAGAGATGTTGCATTTCTTAGCTTCTGAGTGCTTGAGGTACTAACGGCAATTATTTGTATTAACAGTCGCCTAGGCTTTTTCTAAAAACTCACATTAAGGAAACTATTTTCATTTTGTAAAATAGTCTTGCTACTTAACAGGTTATTAGCAATGCTATAACCTTTTGCTCCATGCAGAATGGTGCTACTTGGCATAATAGGGTACATAATAACAGAAGTAAGTGATTAGATCTTATGGAGAAGACCAAAAGCAATGCTTTGCCAGTATGTTCCACAGAATGTGATCAGAAGAACAGGATTTTGAGAGTGATTTTCTGGCCAGAATTTTGTTCTGCTTGACACAAATACTTCTTTCTTATCCTTACAAGTACAATTCCATTTTATCCTTAGGGTTGGGCAGGGGGTATAGGTGGCCACATAGGTGGTAGGAAAACTCTTCTCTTCCCTGGTGGGATGCAGTCTCCCCATGATCCAACCAGACAAGAAAAGGGCTAGGACCAAAGGCAGATCAGGAAAACTGTAACAAAACCCTACTAAACCAATCCTTATCTCATTCCTGTAACTACTGAAGAATAGCCAGTACTAGATATTTAGGATGAATGTGACCAAAACGCTTATTAAAGTGATGCTTCTTATTTTCTATATTTCTGGTAATCAGCTCATTGGGGATTTCCTGAGCTAGAGAAAGCATGTTTTACAGATACTGCTAGATAAAGTCCCCAGGAAACACTGCTACCCTTCCTTGTCCTTCAAACCCACAGTCACATCCAAACATACTTTTTATTTCTCTACTTCTTTCCTCTTCCATACTGTTTTTTTGTTTTTTTTTTTTTTTTTTTTCCTGCTTTAGCCCCTGAAGTCATCCTTAGCATTGCAGGAAAGATGGATACCTAATATCAGATCAGCATCCTAGAACCACTGCTAACTATAACGCTGTAAACTAATGTCACAATGATATTAAAAAAAAATTAAATCCCTGGCCTGCAGAAGTAATACTGAGAGAAAAAATTAAGTTTCTAGCTTCAGAAATCCTTTTTATGTTTATCAAGGTTATGATTTTGACTTGAAAATATAGCAACAAACCCAGAGAAGTTCTAAAAGTTACTAATGAAGAAAAAACCCCACAATTTCTTCTTATTTCCTTAGTATTGTCTTCTGAAATGACTGAAATACTTTCACCAAAATTTTGCAAAAACCCAGTATATTAGTCATGTAACCCCAAACAACTAAAATTTGTATATATATAGATAGATTGATATAGATATAGATAATATAGATGTAGATAATATATAAATATCTATATATAAATATAGATATATATAATTTGTATGTATATATATATATAGTACATTTTAATATACTGTTTTTCAGCATTTCTAACATGTGAGGATTAAAAAATTTTCAGGGGAAGGATCCAACCTGAGAAAGTAGAATCTTTAGAAATCCCTGTGGAATGTTCCAGCATGCTTTCAAAATTTTCATCACAGGAACTGTAATGTATATGCATATTATCTGTAGGGTAAGATCCCTCTGACCTGGCCCAAAACACAAGTTAAATATGTGAAGTACTTCTAATTTTCTAGGTCTGCTTACAATAGAAGGTAAGTTAAATGTAAAATGGGATGTTCTGGGATATTCAGCATAACTTTTAAAAATATATAGGCCTATATGTATGTGCCTATATATGGGCACAATTTTAAAAAAATAAATATTTAATTAAGGACAAGTAATTAAAAGTGGATTTATCCTATATTATAGTAAATGCATATTTTTCTACAGAAGGCACTTCTGTAGCAATGAGAAGAAGATAAAATGATTCCACAAGATTTACTTCTGTTCAGCTGAAATGCTATCTGACATAAATTAGATGTCACCCTTTTGCTTCTTAAGAATGTGACAGATAACAGATGTATGAACATTCAGAGAAAGGCCATCTAACAAAGGTGAAAGGAAATGCTACAGCCTTCAGAATGTCATCTCTGGAGATTTCTGTAGCAGTTTAGTAGCCTAAATAATCAAGGGTGATATAGACCAGGAATGACTAAATCAAAGTTCTCCTGATTTTGGAAAGAATTTATGGTTTAAAGTTTGAATTCTAGAATTGGTTATTGTATGAATCTTATGAGTCTAAATATTATATTATTGAAAACTCTAAGGAAAATACATTATCAAAAGAAACGAATGCTTTCTGTGACCCAATTAAATATAAAAAGTATTAAGCAAATGGAACTGACAGGCATTTTATATCCAAGTTTATAAAAAAGCAAAAAAGTTTATAAACAGCAAAAATAATGTAATATGTAATGTAATATACAAAGCACTGCTGTTGAACTAATCTCTCATTAAAAATCTGTCAGGAACATCATAACTGTCCCAGATTTGCATAAACTATTCTAACACACAAATATATTTTGTTCATCTTATTTTAACCAGGAGTCTCAACATTTTGCTGTTTATTGTGTATTTTTAACAATATTTTATTTTTTTCCTCTACTTCTTAAACCTTATGCTTTCTGTTTCCCCAGAAGTCTTCTTTGGTGCTTCACTCCAAAAAAAAAAAACCAAACAAAAAAAAACAAACATAAAAAGAAAGCATTATTTTCATGTTCTCAACGGTTTGAAAAGAAAATTGCATGATACAGTGTTTTAGGTTGTAGGATAAGGCTCCTTTCTCTTGGTATGAAAGCACATGTGTATCTTTAGGGGTCAGAGGAGAACAGGGTTGGCTGTGGGACCAGGGTAGTCCCCATCAGACCTAGATGGGTGTGTATGCACATGTACATGTACATGTACATTTATATGTATATGTGTGTGCACAAGAATCTGTACAAACATATGACAAGACCATTGGTGCTGTCCACATTTGTGCAAATGCCCTGGTAATACATCTTCAGCCTCTAGTTAGACCTGGGGACACAGAGCTGCAGCAATCTTTCCCCTCTAAGGCTGTTTGATCTGGTATAATAATTTTTCCTATAAGAATAGAGGCTATGTCCTACCCACAGTCATATTTTATCAAGAATGCAAAGCAAATACAGAAATGTTTAAACATTTAAAATGCACAAGAGTTTCATCTTTTTTGTACATCTCTCCTGTCTGAATGTACTTTTTTCTAGGTCTCTGACTCAGTGGTCTCATCTGTGTTTGTATAAACAAAGTGTGTTACACTTAGCCTTAATTTATATTTTTGCTTCAGGGTTTGGCTATCTTATCTGATCAAGGTACAGTTAGTTCTTTTTCTCAAGTGAAAATATTGTTCTTCTTTGTAGTGTTCTTCAGGAAAACTGGTGTTTTTGTTCACAAGTTTTGATAAGAGACTGATTATATACTCTTCTACAGCTTACATGATGCCTAATCAGTAATAATGTTCTTAAACTGCTTCTAGGTTTGAAGTGAAAAGGTGCAGTTTATACTTTGAAAACTAAATGCTTCAGAATACATGCTATTATTAATCAGTTCACTATCCACAGATTCCACAGCATCATGACACACTTCAGTACTCAGGTTTTCAAAATGGTCATGTATGTGCTAAAAGGCAATCAAAGGTCTTATGGGAGAGTTTTAGTTCTGGTATTGACACACCTGATTATGGGACGATTTCTCCCATGTGCAGGTTGCCATGTCAGAAGGGTTCTGCTGTTGCTGGTCTTGGTGTTCTTCAGGTTGCAAAGAGAGAGAAGCTTCACCTTGAATCTCCAGGGATGAGGCCACAACTACCTCACCGGGAAACATATTGATTTTTTTCACTACCCTCATTGTAAAGAACTTTCTCCTAACATACAATCAAAATCTATTTTAATAAATAAATCTATCTTCTCTATTTAAAATCATTGCCCCTTGTCCTATCAACAGAAGCCCTTTCAAATAGTCCCTCTCCAGCCTTCCTGTAGTCCTTCTTCAGACACTGGAAGGTTTCTATTAGACTTCCCCAGACACTTCTCTTCCCCAGGCTGAATAACCCCAGCTCCTTCAGCCTGTCTTCATAGGAGAGGTGTTCCAGCACCCTGATAATTTTCCTAGCCCTTCTCTGGACCCACTCCATCGTCCATGTCCTTCCTATATTGAGTGATTAAAGTGGCATAATCATCTCTCTTGATCTGCTGGCCACGCTTCTTTTGATGCAGCCCATGATGTGTTTGGCCTTCTGGGCTTCAAGCGTGCACTGTTGGCTCATATCCAGCTTTTCAACCACCATCACCCTCAAATCCTTTTCTTCAGGGATGCTTTCTAGTGCTTGAGGAAACCAAACAGGCACAAAGCATCCTGAAAAAAAAAAGGCAAAAAACAACACTGTGTTCTTCTGCTCTTCTAAAAATTAAAACAGAGAAGGATCATTCCTGCTCTGCTTTCAAGATAAGGGTAAGCAAAGCAGCCACATTCTCTTTCTTGCTGAGCATAAAATGGGATTTCCAAAATGTAAGGACTGCTGCACAGATACAGATCATCTCCCTATTTTCTCGATCCCCACAGAGTCCACTTGAGAGAGAAGCACCAGCCTTACTTCCAGACTTCCAGAATCTCTCTGGACAAAGTGTGCTGCACTGAAAGAGGCAGTGAAGAATTATTCCTGGATTATATAACAGCTGAATATCTGCCTATGTAATATGAGTTGTAGTATATGGTATTTATTCAACTCAGCCCTTATACCGATGGTATTCTTGTGATGGGTATTGCAACAAAATCAGTTAGAAGGTGGTAGAGTAAATTTAAACAGTAGCAGTTAAACTGTGTTAGAAGTATGTTAACAGATAGGAAGGTACATTTATTCATTGTTTGTTTCAATAATATTAGAAGAAAGGATTATTTCAGTAAATAAAAGAAAAAAAAACCCCAAACACTTTCTTTGCAAGGTGAAGCTGATATGTACCTGAACTTTACACTGAGGCATTTTAGACAGTATATTAAGATAGCAGATACCAGTGGATACTCAGAACTCTCAACATCCATTTTCAGGGTACTTCACTGAACATCTCAGGAAGAAGTGTACGGGCACAGAATCTCATTCTCAGGAAATAATATCCTTTCAGCCAAATTACAAGCAAGCTCTTTGACAGGTTCATTATATGTCTTTTTGTACTTTTAAAATATATGTATATATACTTATATATATATATACACACATATATATATAAACATATATAATATTAATATATTTATTAAACTCTTCTAATTCATACTGTGATAATTATATTAGAAAAAGGAAGGAAAAATAAATCTAGAAGAGTTCTATTACTGATCTAATAAACAAGTGACTAATTTTTTTGAAATAAGTCTTGATCTTGATGTCTTTGCCTCTAGCACGGGAGCTTCCATTTATTTCTTCACAAGAATTAACACTGATTTTTTTTCTGATAAAGAACTGAAATTTTTTTTCTGATAAAGAGATAAAAGATTAAAATGTTTCATTATCTCTGTGTAACGAAAAGTCATTCAAAAAAGGACAGAATTTAATTAACAGAGCATTGAGACTTCTGGGAATTCCATGTGACGAATCTCCAATGCTACAAAGATATGAGAAAGGTGAAGCCTTTTTCTCTTCCTGTAATCTGTAACTGTATTGTGTTTTACAGCATTTTGCTATGTCTATGTTTCTTTAGGAAATTTCCAGTTACATTATTCACATCAGTTCAAGTTCAACCCAGGTAAACATAAATCACTGTCTTCAGCTAATACTAAACTACAATTTAGAGCCTGTATCAGACAGATCATCCAGACTATCGTATGTAGGGATATTGATACTCTGATTCGGTTTATGGCTGTGCTACCTTTTCCTTTCTTCCTCTCTTTCCTCAATGAATGAGCACCAATGTTTTAGAAAACATGTCCCATACAATGTTTGTTTAATAAAGTTCATTTTGCTCTGAAGAACCAAATAACAGCTACTGCTACAGAAAAGAGAAAATCATGGATGTCAATACCTCAAATAATATAATACTATCTTTATTTTCAGTAAGCCTATACAGATATGCATATGAGGTGAGCACGGGAAGTCTTAGTTCTTAATCCACAGTTTGTTGTCTTCCTACATATTTTGCAGGCAGAATTTGTACACTTAATTTCAGGGAAGTTATTGGAAGGCAACATTTGTAATATAGCTGAAGGAAGAACCTTCAATTGCATGCTCATAAATTAATCTTACAGGAAACAGATATAATATCAAATGCATGGATTGATACCTGGGATCATACATAATTGAAGGTTTTTTCCAGCCTGAGCAATTCTGTAATTCAATGAATCTATGAAAAGAATCAACCTATTAATAAAATATTTTCATCACAATTATTCAAAATAAAGACACTGCATGAAATAATGCAACTGAAAGAATAGAAGAAAAAATTCAGGACTCATTAGTGCCTCAGCAAAGTATTTTTTTTTAATAATTTCTATTTTTTCTGTACAATTAACAGCTTGACTTTTTTCACCACTTTATTATGCAAATAAGGAAAAATTTCCTTTTGTGCATAAGAGGGCCATATTTGAAATGTAAACTCTGAAGAATACAGTAGCTTTGTATTGCTATATCCTTTGTTTAAATTTCATTTTAATAGATTGGTTCATAAAAAAACACTGTAGCACTGCAAGTTCATATGAAATGTAAGCAATCAATTTCTTTTGCCAATGAGAAAAGTGTCAAGAAAAAAACCCAGACATACAGCATTGACAGACATGTTTTCAGGGGACATCCTTAACCTATAGGAAGACCAAAAGTTAAATCCCCGTTCTGAACGTGTGGCTCACAAGTCATAAGGAAGGGCTTGCATTTAGAGACTGGGGCTCTCTGTGTCCCTATATCTGCCTGCAGGAGAAAATATGGAACTGCTGTTCTCACTGCACACCTCAAAGGGGAAAAGTGCAAGAGTGAAAAGAAGCTGTGGAGATAAAGTGGCAAAAACAAAGATGGCAAGTATCACTCAGGAGACCAGAAAAAAAATTTTTAGTGATCACATTTAAAAAGAAAGTCTGGGTTGTTTCATAAGCAATTGAGCAGAAGATGGGACAGACATCGGAAAATGTAGTTGATATCTCTGAGAGGGCTCCCAAGAGGTGTTGGCCAAGGGTGATGTTGCTCTGTGTCAGTCAGACTTTCACTGCTGCTCTATGGTGACACTGTGGCTGTCTTTCTGCAGTACAGGTGTCTCCATTTGTCAATGTCTTCCCTGTCACAGTCATACCGAGGGGTGACAAAAAGCTGAAGCAGGGTACAGGCCTCTGTTTGGTTTAGCTCATGCTCACAGCGTAAGTTCTCATGCATTATTTGTTTTTTTAATACCATGAATGCAGTTTCACTCAACAGGAAAAGACAAAAACTAAGAAAGCAAAAGAACCATAAAATCAGAATGAGGCCCCAGGAAAGAAAAAGAAGCCACTGCAGTAACTTTCAACTGTTCCCCCAGTCTGAAAGGGATCTTTTTTTTTTCTTTTTTCTTTTCTTAACCTGATTTGTAAGAGCAGACTTTGCAGCTCTGGTAATAGCTATCACAAACAGTTTTATTAAGTTGACCATCCTCCATTAACAGTTCCCAGGTAGTTTACTGTGGATGCTAATTTTCAATTTTTATTAATCCGATGTATTTCCACCTAAATCTCTGGAAAAATTTCTTATGTTAAACTTTGCATATGGCTTATGGCATTGTCCATGGATTTTTTAATTTTCAGCTCATTATTTTTAAAAGAACATGCTATGTGTAAGAGTATAAATAGAAAACGTAAATTTCTAAGTCGGACATTGCAGTATGGTCAAGATGAGTCTCCTTGGGGTTGTGGTATAGAAATCAGAATCATTATAAAACATAAGCAGAAATGTAAATGAATCTCTGTATCATATATTAAACAGTAAAGAAAGATGCTTTTATAATGTATTATGCAGAAATTCTGTTCAAAGATCAAATTTAAACTTATGTAAACGTATTTAAACTTGCCCATGGGCAAGAATTTCATTTTAGTACTTGCAAAAAAAAAAAAAAGAGGATCTAAGTACTGCATATCTCTTAACAAGAACATTTATTGCAGAAATAGAATGTTCCTCAGAACAGTCATGCTGCTTACTTCTTATTAAATATACATATTAAGGAATATATTTTAATCCTTTTATCTGCAAGTTTCAGAAAGCTGTTCTGAGTTATCTGGCAGTACTCTTCACTTTTAAGTTCTGTGAAGAGCAAGCATTCAATAGTTTTTGACATAAACCACCATGCAGCATCTGTTCTTAAACTGAGCTTTCTGAAGAAATTATTTTCTGAAGCTAACAGGTTGAATGTTGTGTATTGTTCTAATGATACTCACTGTTGTCAAAAAGCAAAAGAGGCAAATTCCAAATTTAGCATTTCATTTAGAAATGACTTCCAAAAAAATCCCTATGATGTAGCCCAACACGCCTTGCTTCATGCACAATTTTACTTCATTCTTATTTTTCGGTTTCTCCAATGAAAAGTTTAAAACCGTGTAGAGACAGTGCATGAAATTCAAAACTGAATTGAAATCTAGTCTTATAAGAAAGTTAGCATAAAGTATAATCAGAATTTATGAGTAGTGTGATATTTGATATTAACAAGATTACCAAAACCCACACTGTGGGGTTATTCTTTGCAAATAGGCTATTTCTAGTATCTGCCATTTCAAGTGAATTAACTGATTTTTAGACAAACCTTACGTTTGAAAAATGGTAATAAATTGGCACATTTCATGGTGTGCTCATACAAACACTAATGTTTAGATGTGAGGGATGGTATGCCAGCCTCTTTTTGCACCAGCTTTTATATCTTCTGGTATAATAATAACAATAATATAATTGTTTTGATGTAAGAGAAATACGAAAAATACTTATAATGTTCACTCAAAATAAGTAAAAAAAGAAATAGAGAACAATAAAGTATATTTTGTATATTTCATTTTTATGTTGGATGATTATTAATTTTCTTCACAAATATTTGAAATTATTTAATGAAAAAATGTGTCTGACAAGTTCACAGTGATAATATCTACTGTTGACTAATTACATATGGCACAGGGCTGAATTAATATAACCTTTCAAAGAGTACAATAACTCCCCTAACAGGAAATCCTCACTGCCTCTTTATCGTAAAGGGCTATGTCTAGGTACTAAAGAACAATAATTTTTAACAGTTAAGACAGACATAGTGGTTCTATTAAAATACCTCTTCAGCACCATTATAAATTTATGTCTTTACTGAATGCTAATGTACCATATTAGAGAAGATACCACATTAAAATACAGATGATACTTTTAAGATAAGATCTTTCTTTTGTTAATGACATATTCTGGGTATAACAGTTTACATTCTCTTCAGATTCTTGTAGACCAAAACAATTGTATAAAGAGATAGCTCTTGTTATTACAGAATTTGATGCCCAGAGGTATAAACTGCAGATTCTGTATTTCTTTTTTTACCTAGATTACTGATGTTATTAGAAATGGACATTGTAGACAAAGAAGTTGTATAAAAGTAGATGAGTTACAGAAAGGACCTTGTAATATAACAGAGTACAGAAGACTAAAGTTCTGTAAAAAGCATTAATTTTCTTTAAATTGTTTTCCTCTCAGGGGAAATTTGAATGTTGACATAAAAAATGCAAGGTTGCTCTATATCCCAGTTTTACAAAGCAGATATTAATAAATGTGCTTGATTGCATACTTGAGATCTATTATAAAAATATTCAAAATGCTTAAGATTGTGCATGATTGCTGGTATTCTTTGTAGTTAGCATACTAATGAGAATAAGAAATTTCATTTCTGTAGGGGGTACATTCAGGAGAACAAATTTTATATCAGTACTATAAATGCATAAAATTGCCTGTCAATTAGTAAAAAAACTGCAGATAAAACAATTATCTCTAACAGTATTGTGTGATCTGTTCATCTTGGTGTGTCAGAATATGTTTTATGTAATAGGAGGTAAGAAATTGAAATTATTGTAATGAATGGATTTGATTTCTATAATCCTTAATCACTATCATGCTTTAAATGTTTAATAGTGTAAAAGGAGAAAGTGCAGGCAAATTCAGGTGACATCCTGTTAGAATGTAAATTACATTAACTTTTAAATAATGAAATATTCATTAAGTTTGGAACACTGATGACCATAGTAATAAAAAATATATGGCATATTTTATGTACCTCTGCCTCTTTCTTGTGCTCACTTAAATGAAAGTATTGAGGTTACTATAGAGGCTTTGTGTTTCATTTGCCACTAAAATAATTAAGAGCCTGAGAATCCTATTTTCCTAGCTGCAATATTTTTTTTATGTTTTTTCCTGGTTATATAAACAAAAGCTTTCTGTTCAACAAGTCCCCTTCTAAGATATCAGCAGCCACCTTTGGAAAGTGAGTTAGGGGAATCCTAAAAAATTAATTACCTTTGGTTTTCAAAGTTTAATGTGAATACCTTAATTTGTATTAAACACATAGTTTGACACTTTGTTTGACTTATGTTTCAAGTGGTCACTGCTTCTATTTTTTTCTTCAAAAAGTAGGAAACTGCTAAGACACTACAAAAAAATAATTTTCTTTCTGGCAGCTTTTCTTGAACTTGAAATTTCTATGGTGTTTCAACTGGCTTTGACAACTAGTTAAGCTGAACTCTCTTGTCCCTAACCACTTCCTCAATAAGGAGCTTGTTCTGTAAGAAAAATGACCTTCTTTTCTTCAGTCTATTAGTAAAGAGTTTTCTAAGGCTGATATAATGCACAATGCCAAAGAATTGGTATGTTGCACCTGTTAAATTGATCTTTTATTATTGAATTAGTGATTTGTTGAGTAAAATATTCCAATGCTTACTAACTGGAAATGGTTTTGCTTGCCTTCACATTAAATTCTTGTGGTACTAAGAATTCATAAGTGTAAGTTCTGTAAAAAATATACTGAGACTTAAAAGCAGATTTTAATAATTATGTTTATATTCTATTAATTTTTAAAAAGGTTATTAGAGAGTAGAACTTAAACAATTCCTGGCAAGTGACAATGAACTCCTCATTTTAAAAATTTCTCTCAGATTAGTATCAAATAAACAAGAGAAATGAAAATCAAGGGCTCAAATTTATTTTGCAGTGATAGGCAGCAGCCTGTGATTAAATATCTTGTTTTCTATGTACATGTCAACACAGCTGTTTAACAAAAAAATCCCTCCCAAAACTTAAAAAGATGTGAAGACTGTCTTCTTATGTTATCTCAGCATCAGTATTGAAGCAAAACTCATAGATACAGCAACATATCTGTGACTTTGCATTTTAAAGAAAACATTTTCCAGGCAAAGCATGGAAATTACAAGCAAAGAATAAAACTTGTTAGAAAACTGTTTAATGGCTAAGCAAAGAGAAACCCCTCATCACCTTTGGCATTACATGCTCTTTTGCAAAAGACCAAGTAAGTCTGCATACCAGCTAGGTTTTTCAAACAGGTTCTGCCAAGATCAGGTCTTTAAAATCAGCACCTACTGTGACCATCTGGCCTTTTCTAGATAGGGGGCATGACTGGAATTACTCAGAAATTTGTCTCAGCTACTTATAAACAGAAAAATTTTACATCCCCTAATAGGCTATATTATGTGCTGTGAGAATATACTGAGCTACTGGGGAGACTGAAGGAGGTTTTGAAAGTTACTTGTTAGAAACTGTAAAGACATGGAGAATATGTGATTGAGAAATTCAGAGAGAAACTCTGAAGTGTGAGTTCCTGAGAAAACTGGGTCAGGGACTTCCTGTGAGTCACTTGCTCCATCTGTCAGGTTTCTTCTACCTGAAACTTGTGTATCTAATTTGATAGTAACCTCTCATATTGAATTATGTTTATTTGCTTCTGGAACCAGGAAAATCAGAAACCACTGAGCAGAGTAGCACTTAGGGCAGATGTTTATGATGTAAACAGGGATAGGAAAATATTAATTAGAAAATATTAATCAAGACTAAACCCATGAAGAGGTACTTAATCCTCTGACTACTCTTATCACAGCTTTCTCCATTAATCCTCACACAAGAAGTACTGAAGACTTAAATGTGAAAGGTGAAAAATGAAACTGCAAGAAGAACCAGGGGAAAAAAAAGACATAATTTCATAACCTTTTAGATCAGCAATTCCCAACACCACAAATCACAAAGAGGAACTGATGGAATTTTTGCACAATATTCTCAAGCTAGGGACTGCTGAGATTAAAGGTGATAAAATAATTCCTCTTATTTCTTTTGTGATTTCTTTTAAATGTACTGCTAATATTTTTATTGCCAGAGCTTATGAACAAATTAAATAATCCATGAATCTTGTTATCAAAATACTCAATGGACTGCAAAATTGAAATACAACTTTGAAAAGTGGGGGGTTCTTTGAGGTCTCTATTATTAATTAGATTTTCAGGGATCTATTTTAATTGTATTATTTTTAATTGTGTGAGTTTCTGCACTAGCCTGGAAAATAATAATGTGGTTTTGTGAATCCTAAACGTCACTGTCCTGCTATTCTCTGCTATCATTGTCAGGTATTAAATGAGTGTAAATGGGAACAGACAATCCTTTGAGAATACCTCATGTGAAAAGCAGGTTGACAATTTCTTTTCTGTATGCAAATGTTGAAGGGCAGCACAAACTAAATGAACATCACTGTCTTCCAGAGTCTCCTTCTTTCAGAGGGCAGCAGTCCAGAGATATTTAAATTATTTCTTGTTTAGTAGGGACCTTCTAGTTCTAGTAAGTCAAGATGCTGTCACTAGTCCACCATGAATGGAGAGCAGTGACTGAGCCTGTGAAAGTGTTGATACTTTTAGTTGCATTTTAGCTTGGCCTCTGAGCTGTTCTGTTAGATATTGAATATTTCATCTATGTGACTTAGAAAAGAAATCATTCCAGGACAAAGACTATAAAAGACTAGAGATCCCTTGGGGGAGGAGAGGTGAAGTTTCTTCAGCATTCAAGGAATTTAAACAGGACAGAATGGCATCTCTGCTCTTGGTCCTATTGCCAAGTTATGAAGCAAATTTGATTTTCATCTCTGAATTCATATCAGAATATGAAGGTCTCTAAAATTCATGTGTATGTAAATGTGGGATTGTAATCTTGTCAGCTACTTTTCTCCTCTCAGAGTCACTGAAACCACACAGTGTCCTTCTTAGCCAATGGAGCTATATGTTAAGAGGCAAATCTATCCAGTGTCTGGTCACACTGGACTCACAGGTCATGCCATTGAAGAAGACATTTTGTACAACTCATCCTGACAGTGGCCTGTTACTGGACATATAAAAATTCTGAAAAAATATCTAATATCCTTTTTTGACCCCACCACTCAAAGACTTCAGGGCTAAAAATGCTATCCTTGGATGTAGGTCAGCACAGTGCCTGTGGGACCACTGAATTTTTAAGCATGACTTTGAGCGTACACCATGTGCTTTGAGATAGTTGTGGTTTCAAACTGATATATCAAGTGACTGAAGTGCTTCTGCTAATATGAAAAGTTATGAATGTGTACAAAGTTCAGGTACATACCTGGCCATGTGCTGAGATGGTTTCAGATGTTTGGTTTTTTTATGATTATGAGATCTTTGCTATTTTTTCTATTTCACGTTCATTTCAAGTGAAAGAAATTGTGAATATAAGACACTGTTGGGGAATTTGCTTTGTTGGTTTATTTGTATGTAGGACTAGTGTATTAAATATTGTTGGGATTTTTTGTTTGTTTGGATTACTTAGTTTTGTGGGGGGTTTTTTGTTTTGTTTTGTTGTTGTTTTGTTTTGTTTTTCTTTCCCTATGTGGAGCAAAATCAGGTTTTTTACACTAGTTACATAATCTGCCAGCATTCTATTCTGGATTCAGCAAAAGTGTTCACTCAGTTTGCTGTGTAAATAGTCATCTCTGCATCAGGTCCTGGCCCTGTGAAGTTAATCTCTGTTGGAAGCACCAGGGGCATTTTGTCTCCATAGTTTTGAACTACATAGGTACAAGAGTACATTGGACTTGCCAACCAGCAGAAGACTGAGAACATTTCTGTTTTGGACACCACTGATTAACCAGTCCTTCCCCAGTGATTGTGAAGCAGAAGTTGTGATAAGTCTGTCAATGATGAAAAAATTCACAAGCAAGAAACAAATTATTCCACGTTGCAAGGCTATTCAAATGCTAATTTTTTTCAGTAAGTCTGATAGTGAAGTTGGTGTCCATTAAGAATTATAGTTCTTCATTTTTTTAAAGGCTGGGACACCAGTTCAGATATTTCACTTAAAACATTTCTTTTGGGAAAAAATCCTGTAAAACTGTCATGGATGACTCTAAACACAAATGGGAGAAAAACATTTTTTTTAGAATTCAAAGATATTTCACTTGCAGTTGTTTATGTATTATAAATCATATGTATAAATTATGTATATGTATAAATTATTTTTATATCTTGTCCTTCAGTTAGGAAACAAATACTAAGTTCCACGTGTTCTATTGTATTTAGCATTAGACATGCATGGGTAGATGTCTTTTTAGTGAAGACCGGAGTGAAAAACTTTTGATATTAAAATGATTGTAAGTGGGAATAAAAGATTCGGAAAGAAAATAGAAATTTCTACTTAATATTTATACAATGTAGGTGTCAAGATAGATTGTATGGTTTTAGCGATTTTTTTTTTTTTATGTGATGAGAAGAATATTTTTAAATTACCACACTGGGATTCAAGATCAGTTTTGCTTTACTTTTGCCACAGACTTTCTCTACTGTACCTATAGCTATTTGAGGTATGACTTGTAAAGCACTGTCTACCTGCCTCTGGGGTTTAGTGAAGACAAATACATCAGCTTCTGAGTCATCAAGATGCTCTGGTGGTAAGATAAAAAGTAACTGTGAAGATAAAATGAACAAATTTATGTTTCTTTTTTTCTCCACAGAGCTTCCCTTTTGTTTCCTATTGAATTAATCTGGCATGAATCAGTCCTATTTTTACTTCTGTATATTAATCCATGGCCTTCCAATTCCTCTGCATAATCTCCTTATACGACTCCACAATACCAGAAAATCGGGGAGCATATTTCTGCCCTTAGTCTTACTGAATAATTTATAGAATTTCTGTAAGCCTGGTGCTCTGTCAAGGTTTCCATCATATCACATGACTACACATGCACGTTGTGCATGCAGCCACCCGAGAGCAGAGCAAACTGTTTTAGTGAGACATTTTGAGGAAAGGTCTCTATGGATCATTTTGTGAGCTGCCTCTTTACAGTCAGAATGCTCAGAAGCTGTGCTTATATATTTCCATCTTTCTCTCATGATAGCTAGAAGCTTCCTCCATGTCTGAGTGAACCAATTCTACTGGCTCCAAGACTGACCTGACAGTGGCTAAGGCCAAGCCCATCAACAACAGAAGTATTCTCTCTGTGATAACAGATGTAAGAACAGAGAAACAAAACAAAAAACCCTCCAACCCAACAAACTATGCGATTCCAGTAGGGGAGAATGAGAATATGTAGAAGAAACAAGTCTGGAGACAGCGAAGTCTGTGAAGGAGGAGCAGTCAAAACTCCAGGTGCTGGAGCAGAGATTCCCCTGGAGCTTGTGATGAAGACCATGGTGAGGCAGACTGCCCCCCTGCAGCCTATGGAGGTCAATGGTGGAGCAGGTAGCCCTGCAGCCCATGAAGAACTCCATGCCAGAGCAGGCTGATGCCCAAAGAAGGCTGTGATCCTATGGAGAGGCCTCTCTGGAGTAGGATCCTGGCAGTGCCTGTGGATCCATTAGGAGATCCATGCAGGAGCAAGTTTGCTGGCAGGACTTGTGACCCATACCTGAGCAGCCTGTTCCTGAAGGACTGCACCCTGTGGGAAGAACACACACTGGAACAATTCATGAAGCACTGCAGCCCATGGGACAGAGTCATGTGGGACAACTTTGTGTGGGACTGTCTCCTGTGGGAGGGACTCCACACTGGAGCAGGGTACGAGTGTGAGTTCTCTCTCTGAGGAAGAAGCAGCAGAGACAACATTTGATGAGCTGACAACACCCATTCCCTGTCCCTCTGTGCTGCTGGAGGGGAGAAGATAGAGAATTTGGGAGCAAATTATTTTGATCCTGGGAAAAAGGGGAAGGGTGGGAAAATGGTTTTTAAGGCTTGGTTTAATATCTCATTACCCTAATCTGATTTGTTTGGTAATAAATTGAACTATTTTCCCTAATTCAGGTCTGTTTTGCCCATGATGGTTACTGAAGAGTGATCTCTCTGTCCTGTCTTGATGCATGAACTTTTTCATTATATTTTCCTTCCCCTGTACAGCTGAGGAGAAGAGTGATAGAATTTTGGCTGGCACCTAGCACTTAGGGTCAACCCACCACACAATGACATTGTCTTTTTTTCTTTTTAAGTGGCATGCAAAAATGGCCCTTATTTTGTTGGTAAGTGGAATTGCTGTTCTCCATTTATGACAGCTGTAAGAAACTAGCAGAGCTTGATGACCCTGTCCCATAGAGAAATGCAGGCCATTATCCAACAGTGAATCTAAAGGCAAAAACCAAACCAAACCAAAATAAAAAAAACTTCTCTTGGCCAGTATTTTTTAACTATTCAATGAAATGAAAAGACAAAGAACTTCTGAAAGTATCAGGGAAATGGTTGAAGTGATGGCAACATGACTGAGAAAGTTAAAAATACAGATATGAAAAATTCAAAAAGTGCAAGTTGAAAAGAGCTTAGACTTGTTAACAAAAATATAATTTCCTCTTGCAGGGTTCCAGAGGATTTTAGATATACTTTTTTAAAAAATGGGATTACATTAGTGATGTTAGATTATTTTGTTTTCTCTAAAGAAAAGCTATTAATGGAGCCTGAATTTTTTATAACTTCTTGTTTTAGAACAAAGATAGCCGTGAAGCACACTGATCTCCTTTACCAACACTATGTTCAATTGTTTACTTTCAGTTTTATCATGCTACTTCTGTGTGTATCTTTTGGGTGATTAGTATGGTGTTAATCACTTAAAAAAACCCAGTTTTAAATAATTCAGTTTCTGATGGTATATCAGAATAAAGCCACTTCCATTTTTTTCTCTGACAATGTTATAATGCAGTCAGTTCTGTAGATATAGATGTATTGTTCTAAGCTTGGGCATCATGACACCTGAGGTTCAGAAAGGGTCACACGTTTTAGAAAAAACAAAATTAATTATTGAAAAGTTAGTTCACAGACAACAAGACTTAAGAGGAAAAGTTGCTGCTATAATAATTTTATTAACCAGGAAAATATCATCTGTCTTTTCGGTAGTGGTATAGTTTCTTCAGAGGGCAGATACACTTCTGCTGACTGAGCTAATCTTGAATTGGGGTTTTGAAAAATAAATGAGAAAAATAAAGTAATATTCTCAGAAATATGAAGATCCACTCCTCAATGAAAAAAACCCCAGTCAGTATACATCCTCATACCACAGTTATATATTCCACCAGTTTTGTTGCAAATTCGCAAACATATCCCATTTCCAAATATGCATGATGTTACATCTCCATTTATGGCCATTAAAATAAAAGCAATATACCCTTCTTAAAGAAATTTTATGTGGGCTTTTACCCTGGGAACTCTTAACATAAAACTTAACCTAAATATTAATAAGAACAACTATTCAGAACGTAGAGCAGGTGCTAAGGCATGCACCTTGCAGATAAAGCCAGTTGTAGTTGCTAAGCTAAATCCTCTTAAAAGTCTCTGAAATATTACCTCTTAGCTGTTATGTTTGACTATTCAAAGAGATGCCAAGAATTTAATTCCAAGTTTTTGTGACCCCTTTCTAGTTTCCTTGAAAAGAGAAAACAAATGATCTTGGACTACTGCTAAAATGTCCTGGAAGATAATGATGACTGTTAAATATTAATAGTGGAAAAATACTGGATATTAATAGTAACAGGAGTTATCTGATTCAGTGTCAGGGTGCTGTGAGGGCTGCTGTTTCCATAACGCTGGAAGCCAGGAGGGATCTCTAGGATGGCAGAGTAGGGGCCTTGTCAGACAGGGCCTATCCCATTGTCCCAGCAAGGTCATTTATTTGGCTATAGAACTGATGGTTTGAATTTCTTTCTGAATAATTTTGAAATACTTATGTGTCAGTCTTAGAACTAATGATCAATTTCTTTGAAGAGGCCTTTATTATGCTCAAAAACTGGACTTAAGAAATCTGAGGAGGATTTTCTAGTTACAGAAACAATTATATTTGAGGTTGGTTGTCAAGACAATTTATGTCAATCTCTGGTGAAGAAATAGTAAACTACTTCTTTTCTTCCCTTGCATACTTCCAGGAAAAAAAGAAAATCTTTCCTTATTGATTGTTGTAGTTTCTCATAAGTGCTAATTTATTTATGAGATGATTACAACTGCACCAGCAATCAATCCTGTCCGTGTCAACAAAGGGCTTGTTTTCACAAGAAACTCAATCTCTTCCAGACTTTCTGGAATCTAGAAAAGCTCACTGCAAAGTCATAGTGGAGAAGAGATGAAGGGAAGAGGAGCGGAGCAGAGCGGAGAGGAGAGGAGAGGAGAGGAGAGGAGAGGAGAGGAGAGGAGAGGAGAGGAGAGGAGAGGAGAGGAGAGGAGAGGAGAGGAGAGGAGAGGAGAGGAGAGGAGAGGAGAGGAGAGGAGAGGAGAGGAGAGGAGAGGAGAGGAATTCTGGGCTATATGCCTAGATGGAATATCACTAAAAATATGAACCATAGGAGAAGTGTCAATTCCTTTTTCCTCTTTCCAACATGGTATGTAGTCAATTGTGCTATTGCTCCTTGTATTTATAATCAGCCAAACCAGCTTTCTGAAATCTGCATGGACCCAGTGCTCCGTCTTTGAGATAAAGTGCTGTAGCACAAAGCCTTGATTAACATTGGTTCCTCTAACAGCATCATTAAATAAAAGATTATGTCACCAGGATAGGTGGTGAGGTCTAAAACATAATGGTGAATTGGTTCATTTTGCATTTTTGGAACTTTATAATTCCAAAGCAGAAGGTGATCATGTCTGTGGTGGCACTAAGCCATTATCTAGAAGTGATAATAATCTATAAAGCAGGAGACTAC
Organism: Heliangelus exortis; assembly: GCF_036169615.1. NCBI lineage: Eukaryota > Metazoa > Chordata > Aves > Apodiformes > Trochilidae > Heliangelus > Heliangelus exortis. Next base: position 75,461,083 of record NC_092423.1, read on the forward strand.
TAGAAGAAAAGCAATAAAACCACAGAACTGATATTATTTTTTTTCTTTTATGGAAGTATTAGTCAGGTGAAAACTAGTAGCAGTCAGTTGTTTCTTAGGTTTGTTCTTTTTTTTCTAAAGGCTGTATAATTTGCACTAACGAAATACAGCTTGAACTCCAGTTAAAGTGTGTTTTTGTTGGAATTAATATATAAAAGGGCTTGACAATATTATATCACATATTAATATCAATAAAGTCCTAATTTTAATTGACATAGTAGTTGTAGAAAACCAAAGAGAATGCTGACAAGACATTGTTAAACTTTCAAGCACTAAATAAGTAAAATTCAACAGTATTAAATATTAATTGTACATATTCATGAAACAGCAAGATGAGCACTTTTGAATTTGACTTTCCCATGTATTAAAGACCAACAGAAAAACCTTGTCCTGATGTCCCCAATTAAGTGCTATCTCTATAAAGAAGTGTTTTTTTTTGTTCTACTTATGCTATTTTACTGGAAACTATGAACAAAACCACAATAGTGTTGTACTTGAGAGGAAAATGAACTTTTATTGTTCATAATAAACTCAGAAATACTCACAGAGTAGAACAGTGTTGGTTTCTGAAACCACATTAAGTGGCTGCAGTCTTAAAAGCATAAGAAAGATGCAATTTTACAGGTGGATGTGTAGGCTGATATAACAGCGAGGTACACGAGCTTGTCCCTTAGTAGACTCTAAAGTCACTGAGAATGCTTATTTAAATAGCTTTTTGAAAGCTCTGCTACGGATGCAGCGAGGAATAAAAATCAGTCTGTTTAAACAGTTCCCATTTGTATGTGTCCTCTCTGCTTTTTGGTCTTGACCAGGAACAACCTTGTAATGCACGGTCAGTACGGGATCGTTATTCAAATCTTGTGATCTAAAAGAAAACTGTGAAGATTCAGGAGCTACTTCATGAGACATTCAGCTTTCATTTTATGAACAGCCATGGAAGGAGGTATGCAGCTGGCCTGGGTGAGTAACCCTGTCAGTCATATAATTTTAAGACGAGACTGTAGGTGAAGCAGGTGTAGGTGTGGCTTTAATGATCATTAATGGTCATTCTTTTCACACACAGTTGGATATAACAGTCTGGGTAGCTGGACTTTCAGGACATATTTGTGAAGCTGAGATGGAAGAAGGAGATAGAGGTTCTTTAAAAGCAATAACGATCCACACATCACAAAAGGTGTGGCAAACAATGGATTGTCATCTCAGGATCATTTTGTGAGCTGCCTCTTTATAGTCAGAATGCTCAGAACTTGTACCTGGGAGATATTCTCTCTTTTTATATGAAATTGCCTAAAAGTATTTTAATTTTATGAATCAATTTTTGGTGTTTAACATAAAATACTGATTATAATTTCTAGAAAATTTCTACCATCATTCTAAGAAATACACATTTTTTTATTAATCTCTCATCTTCCTAGTGTTTCTGGATACTTCCTACTGCCTAACATGTCAGTTGCTGTAACAATGCTATCCAGATTACAGAAATCTTTCAGCAAAAAATATAAGAAGAACCCGATAATGCATCATGCTGGAAAATACTGAAATTTCTTGCTTTGAAATAATTACAGCATTCTCCTGGTACACAGGAATATGTCTTTACCTCAAAAATTCTTCCTGGTTTGCTCATTTCATGTTTATTCTCATTCCCCTTCTCTGCTTCCTGTCTTCCACTGGAACTTCCTCCTTCCTCTGTTAAAGGTCTATAGTGCAATCACCTTCAGGGATACATCATGCTACCTTTAGTACAGTTTCCTTACCGTTGTGATAGTAAATCACTGTTGTAAATTATGCAGAAAGACATAATAAAACTACAATGTTGGTAATATACAATTTAAATTATAAGATAGAAAAGTGAATGAAGGGTAAGAAGCAGTAGGAAATCTTATCCCTTTTTCCTTTAAAGTTGTTCTGAAATTGCCACATATTTGAATATTCATCTAGGATATCTGATGATACAGCATTGTTTCAAGGGCTGTCAGTTCAGTCTGTTGAACTTTCTTAATGGGTCTCTGAGATATGTATTGAATTTCTTTCATTGACCACAGATAGAATATATAATGCTTTTTTTTTTTTTTTTTTTTTTTTTTTTTTTCTCCATCCTCTTCCACATAGCAGGTAGCAATTAAGCACATTCTTCTCAGTTTCCCCTAATATAACCAACCTTTGGTCTGTTTCAGACTGTGCCCTTTGCATCATAAAAGCATTCCTAAATAACATTTCTACCTCGAAGAAATAATGGTAATGTTTCTTTCTCCACTTGCACCACTGCAATGAAAAAGTTTTTGATATGTCCCAGAAGAAATAAGTTTTACAAGCACTTTGTGTCATTAATATGAATTAAAGTAACTGAAATAACGTCTTAGTGAATATCACCATCATTTGGATATGTAGGACATGTGGAACACCCATTTGTGGGTATGAAGGACTTGTGGTTTAAAGTTTTAGCATTTAAATGTATCGCCATTAATATTTTGAAATGTAGAGATGATTCATTATATGTAATGTAAACAACAAAGCAACTTTGTCACCTTTTTTCATGTGCCAGTATTTAAGATCAATTAGCAAGAGTGTACTTTCAAATGAAAGATTTCCATGGCAATAAAAAGGAATCAGGAAAAGAAGACACACTTAATTCACATGGGTCTCTTTAGACAAGGATATTCCTGAGATGCTTTGATTTGTTCACATGCCAAACAAACAAACAAAAAAATCAACAATCACTTCTTGGACCAATTCTTTCCTATTTATTGCTATGAATGAACATATCTTCTTGTGTCAATAGACCTTACCAAAATCAGCAAGATTATACAAATAAATTAGGAAAAATAAGGTTTCCCAAAACCACACCAAAAACTTACTTCATCATGGTCTCTTCTTACCTTTCCTAATAATCCTGTAGTCTAACCAAGGGGAGAGTGTGGACAAGTTAATCAGAAAAATCCAAGTGCATTCCTAATTTATTTGAAAAATACATTTGTGTCAAAGTTCACTTTCAGGATAGATTTTGATGTCTGGTCGTGGTTGTTTTCTATTTAAATATGAGACATTTACATATATGGATAACAGCACAGGGACTGCTCTCCTATGATAATTTATCAATTAGCATATCATGCCTTGTCAATTAGGTCCTAAACTACTGTTAACATAAATTACTGTTAAGAATTGTACTGTGGTCCATGGTCACAACTATGCATCTCATAGTTCAAACTCAAACTTGAGTTCATACTCAAAATAGTTCAGAAAATGTTGTACACCACACAGTGCTGGATAAACTGTTGCATTTTGTCTTCTGTAAAGACACCATGTCATCATGACTCTTTTGGATGGATTTCTGGCATAGAGGAAAGGCACTGGAAACACCGCATAAAGGTGTCAAGATGGAGCCACACCCAGACTTTCCCTACACTGCTCCCATCCTGGGGCTGCACAAAGCAATAGAGACTGCTATACCCCTAGTGTAGTTCTGCTGGGCTGGAACACAGTTTGTCATCTGACATCTTAGACTGTTATTTTTTTGGATATTCCTTTCCATAAATCTTTAAAGACAATGAACACATAATAAAAATGATAAGTCATAGCATTTGAGCAGGTATCTCTCTTGAACAGTCATCATACTATTAACAGGATACCCTTACAATGCTGGAGATCAGAGGAGCTTTTCTTATCCCATAGGCTTAGCCTTTCCTTTTCCTGTCATGCTAGGAAAAAAAACACTACCCAAAAAAGCATGACAACAATTAGAGAGAGCATGTTTGGGAAGAAGAAGGGAGGGAGGCAGAGAGGAGAAAAAAAATATCTAACTTTGAAGCAATCCTATTCAGTAGTAAAACTACAGTGCAACTGCTCAAGTTTCTACTGTAAATAAACTTTGCCTACAAAATATGAGCAAATAAGTCTTGACTATGATGTAAGGTACCTGAACTTGTATGGATACATGTAGCTCTATAAAAGTAAGTTCAATAGTAAGTCCATATGACTCTGTGATGATTGAAACAGATCACAAGAATGCTGGTAATACACCATTTACCAAAAATGGAAAAAAAAAAAAAAGTGTCTCCATCCCTGAATTCCTGTAAAGACACTACATGCAGAATAAATACTTCAACTCTACAACATGATTAAAAAGACAGAATTGTTAAGGGCATGATTCTGCTGTCCATATCCATAACTAGTAGTGCATGAGACCATATATTTTCTAATTTCAACTGGCCAGACTTTCTAGTGGAAAAAATGTAGTGCTTTGGTGGTATCTGATGACAGATATTAGTATCAGACTTAAAAATACTTGACCTATTCAGATATTCAGCCCATGGACATTGTTTTGAATATATTCCATACTGTCCACTGACAATTTTCGGTACATGAATGTTGCTTTGCACCTTGGATATATTGGCCCAAAATCTAGATCATCCTTTCAGTAGTGAATCTTTTTTAATGTTACACACTGCTTGCTACAGTGACAGGCTGAATGAGGGAAAACCACAAAATATATTTCAGTTTTTCAGTCTCTCTAATATACTGGTCTGCATATGCTGAGTCAAGCACACACTTTTTTCATTTCTTAACTCATTAAAGGTAAACTGTATATCTGTTAAAGAAGGGGGAAAAAAAAAGAAAAAAAAAAAGAAACCTTGGTGAAATGCTGAACTTGCTTTTACTTTAAGTAAAACAAATTAGTTCCCCGTTTGGCAGACATAACTAACTTTTTTTAAACTAGAACAGTTTTTATAGTACAGGCACTAGCTTCTTGCGAGTTTTCATCATCTATGGCAATGCTATTTCTGGGTTACAAATGGGCTTTGCTAATCAAGGTGCTGCAGGAAACTGAGGTCTCTGTGAAAGAGACAGGATACAGTCAGTCGTAATATATAGATGTATGGGATGAGTATTAATTTGTTACAAAAATATGAAGTTAAGAAAAAAACAACACAAACCCCCCCAAATTCTAATAGCTGTGTTTTGGTGGTTTTCTCCTTAATGCAAAATTATGCAAAACAAAAGCCAATCAAATTCCATACTCTTCAATTGCCCTGGGAAATTATAATAAAGTCATATAAAATATAATATATCTCCTTCAGACTTCTGAAATATTTTTTTAATAAAGACTGGTGCCACATCTAGTAAGGCCAGGCACAAGAGCAAAACCAAGAAGCTTCCAAAAGGAAGACATGTCACTGAAAGAATGACTTGGGTAGGACCATTGAATAAAAATTTCTGAAAAATCAGGATAACCAAGAGAGATGGTTACATTTAACATGTTCTTTTAAAAAAAAATTTAAAAGCTGTTAAGTAAGCATCTGCAAATAGATTAATAAATGCCAGTTGGTGTTGCTTTGCTGTGAAATGATTCACTTAACTTGGGGTATTTGTTAAATATTAATTACATGAACTAAGAATTCACCATAAATTTAAGGTCCTAATAAGAACTGAATTTGTTTACTTATTGCATTAACTGCCTTCAGGTAGGCAAATTAATTGCATGTCATGAAAGTTTATTTCATGCTGCTCTTTTATGCTTTAGCAAGCACACTTCTAAATGATAAATATATAATGCTATTCCCATCTTCCTTATTTAGCAAATTGTTTCTCTCAGCTCCACTGTTCTCAGGTATATACCAACATATCTGAGAAATAATTCAGATCCAGATCTGTTTATTTTGCTGCATCAAATGTAGTATATGATTCATTTTAGAAAACAGAGCACTAAGTATGAGAAAGGTTCATCAGCATGGAGTTAGAGCCATGATGGCACTGTAATTGCATTTCTTTCCTGTAGGATCAGTGCTGGTATGTGTGTCTCTGCCTCAGTGTTACCATTTCTCCTAAGCTCTCCAAGGCATGCAACTCAGAGGACCAGGTAGCTAAATTCTGTTTTGAAAGTGCAATGAGATTTCTGTAAAAAAAGAGTTTACTCTAAATGCCCTCAACCAAATTTATACATATCAAAGAAGGAGCAGAAATGTACATGCAGACATTTATTTATAATTTAATGTTATCCATGGATAGACAAGAAAGAAGAACACACTAATGGTTTCCAAAAAGTAACTGCTATCTCCCTCCTATTCACCATTTCTTTAACAATATTTAACTCACGTTTACCACAGGCAGGTGGAATTCCCACTTACTGAATTTTTATAACTTTTCTGAGGTCTTTAATGCTTCATGTTTCACAAAAAAGTATTCATGGTGGTGATGTGGAAATGCTGGTGGATCATATACCAAGAGAGAGCAAATACTAGATCACTTGGCAAACTTTAATAAGTAGTGGGTGTACCTAGAGTAGCATTATTATTAGGACTGGGGGAAGTGAATATCCCAGATAGTCCTGTGAATGATACTTCGGGCAAAGTAATGAAACAGACTTCAAGAGTTTGGCCTTGATTCCCTGTGCATGAAACCAAACAGGCAAATGAGTGCCAGACATGCACCTAGTGCACTTCCACAGCTATAGGACATTTTTTTCACAGTTCTAGGATGGTCTAGGCTGTTTTTTTTTATCATATGACGGATGTGCAGCATCAATGTGAAGTTCCCAGTGACAGCCGTTCAAATCACAGATGTGCATTTATTGCTCCATATTGTTTCATAATGCAGACACAATAAGAGCTGCCTTATGCATGTGACATCCACATGAGGGGGGAAAAATGTCGGTTTTCTGTATAATTGTGATTTGTTAACTATGATGAATAGCTCACATTCAGCTGTTTTTTTAAGAAAATAATAAGTCTTCATACTGTTTGTCAGTTCAGATTTAAATCAACTAATTTTACAGTTAAAATATACCTCATCCAACTTAGTCACAGAATCCTGCAATACAGAAAATAATTGCCTTTAGTCAAAGTAAGTTGTTCCTATCTTCAGACAATGAATTTTTGCTGTAAAAGGTGACACGTGATTAGGTAGTCTAAGTTCAAAATAATGCATTAGGTTCTGATATTATTCTACAAAGAAAAGTTCAAAATGTATTTTTGTTTGGATTTCAGCCAGTTCTTCCATCAAAAGCCCCCTAGATAGGAAAACAGTGGAGTGTGTCTGGCTTACATAAGGAGACAATGCTCTGCAGAAACAAAACAAAACCCCAACCACTCTTCTAGTTTCAAATATTAAGTCCCTGCTTCAATGAGATGTTTCAGCAGCTTTCATGACTTAGTCAACCTATCACTTCTAAAGAGCTGGTACAGCAGTTGATGAAGGCTGTTGTCTTCACACAATACTGATGAGTCACACTGTGACAGCCTGTGAACCTGATATGCAAAATTCTGCAGTCCTACATCCTAAAAGTACATGCAAATCCTTGTCAATTTTGACCTACGTGAACTTGCATACTGAGAGTTCTGTGTTGAATGTGGAATATAATTAAATACTTACAGGCAAAACAAACCTCTAAACAGCAGTGTTCCTTTTGTTTCATGTGTAAAATGTGCAAAGTTGTCAATTTTGCATGTTTTAGGTGTTACTGTATAAAAAGGATCACATTTGATTCTGAGTTCTTTTGAGTGGTCAAGATTCTGCATTGAACAGGAGTCATAACGGAGTCTTTCAACAATACATCTTAACCCTAGTGAATAGAGCTGAGAAAGAGATACTGTATTTTTACTGTTCTAACAAAACTGTTGAAAGCAGGTTAGCTTTAGTCCAAGAAAGTATTGTGAGTTAAATCAAGGCATCTTATGGATGTCTGCTTTGAAACCAGAGTCTGAAGCTGATGGTACTGTTAGCCTCAAAAGCAACAAGAGGTAGTAAAAAGTGAGAAAATGTGTAATATTTCAACATAAAGGAAGAAAAAAAGAAAAAAAAAACAGTGTCTTATAGCTAGGTGTATTGCTACCATTAGCTAGAAAGTTAAGGTTTGAATGTCTAGGTGTGTATAAAGCAGTGCTATGAAACAAGAGGGAGTGAAACTTGTTGTCTGTCTTTAGACTATTCTGCAATACAGATGCCTCAGAATTGGAGCATGTCAGCACTGAAATACCTGGCATGAACCTATTGCATACAAGAAATAACATACGGGGTGTTTTGCTAGACAGACTTTTGCATGAACTTGAGATCAAATTTATCATGCATCCACAAATTAAACTGACTTCTGCTGTAATGCTCTTGATTTCACCTCAACCTGACTCTTGCAGGACAAGGTGCAAGATGAGAATCAGCCTTGAAATCTGAAAAGTATGTACAGCTACTGCTTCTGAGGGAGCTGTTGTTGACTGTATAAATACTTGTGTTTCAAAGCTTAAAAGAGGTGATCTTTAAAAACTTGAGGGCTGTGCACTGGGAAAATCTGATGGATAAGAACTTGTGCTATATTCAGGTGGAAGGTGACAATAAGGATCACATTTTACAGCTAAGTCTGGTGTGTGCCATTCCCAGGGGAGGAACATGCCTTTGACTTATTTTTGCAGATCAGCAGTAACCCAGAAGCTTATTAAGCCAAGGTTAAACTCAGATGAAATAAATGGTGGAAACAGACATACTTGAAACCAGATGGATTTATGAAAGATCTTTTTGGAAATATTAGAGAAGTATGAAATTCTTAGACTTTAGATATGCATACAATGAAATCTAAAGGTGCAAATGAAGCTTATAGAGGTAAGTCTAATTTAACATTAACACCTAGGAAATTTAACAGTAACTTAAGGCAGTGGGGTGTTCCAAATAATGTGTGAAATCCATTCAGTGTCCTAGATAAACCCTCAAAAAGCTATGCTATATTTTAATACTCCTTTGTCTGAATTGGTAGCAGGACTCAAGTAAGCTATGTTAAATTTAGGAGAGAAAAATAATTATTTTTTTTTTCTTTTTAATGCTGACATAACCAAAGTGGGGTTTTTTGTTTGTTTTTACACAGAACTTGTTATAATTTGCAAGCTATGAATGACAATAATTTTTTTCTTAATTTCCTTAGCTTATTGAATATAACTTTCAGTATAGAAAAAAAGTTTCTTCCCTCTTTCTTTCAAAAGGGAATCTTGATAACGCATTATCTTCAGCTTGTCAAGGACTACTAATACAGAATATCATTACTTTGACTAAAGTGAAATATGCAGTTATTCAGAGTATAGATCGAGTCTGAATACATGAAAAATGAAACAAAGTAGGAAGAAGAGTATTATAGATAACATAATATTACTAAAATGTCAGCTAAAGTCAAAAGTCATGTTCAGTACAGAAACAGTTTTCACTGTGATATTCCAGAATAGTATTTTCTCTATATTATGGAGATAATACTGTTAAATATTCCTAATAGTGCTAATCAAATTAAATGTCATGCAAGGTCAGGAATTTTCATCTGTGTAAATTATAGAGGAATAAGTACTGCCAGGACTCTTTGGATAGTTTGGTGACCAAATGCACTGATTCCTGGAATTAACTGTGCCCTCAGTCTGGAGTAATGACACCTGTGTTTCCTGACATAATTTGTTTTCTTTTTCCCTACTTTCCTCAAAATCACAAAAGTAGATATGCAAGCGAAGTAAAATTATAATTTGCATTTATGCCCTCTTACATTTACTCACTGGTTTTCTTGTTTTTTGCTGTGAAAAACATGAAAAAGATGGACCTACAGATAAAGCAGATAATGATGTCTGATTTGACATTCACTTCTTTTAGGACATGAATTTCTTCATTACATCATGATTGACCGAATTTCTAGGATGTTTTTATTTAATGTAATTTGAGTTGTTCTTACAGATTGGTAGAAAATTAACATTATGATGTCATTGGTATAGTACATAGGGTATATGAGCTAAACAGTTCTCTGATTTAGGGGCAAGTAGGCAGTAAAATGATTCCTGCAAAAATACCTGGGTTACATCTTCACCAAGGCTTGGAATAGCTCTGATAGGATATTTGTCAAGGCACGATTATGTGGAAGGAACTTTGATAACTGATGACAATTTATTTTTGTTTCTCTTGCAATGGATGGCAGGTGTGGGCAGGGAGCTGGGGGTGTTTAGCTGGAAAAGAGGAGGCTCAGGGGAGACCTCACACTCCCTACAATTCCCTGAAAGGAGGTGGGAGCCAGGGAGGGGTCAGTCTCTTCTCCCAAACAGCTCTCAGTAGGAAAAGAGGGAATGATCTTAAGCTCTGCCAGGGGAGGTTTTGGTTAGATATTGAGAAGAAATTATTTACAGAGAGTAATCAGGTATTGGAATGGGCTGCCCAGGGAGGTGGCAGATTCTGCTTCCCGGGAGGTTTTTAAGAGACTGAGTGTGGCACTCGGTGCCACGGTCTGATAACCACTGTAGTGGATTAAAGGTTGGACTTGAAGATCTCAGAAGTTCTTTCCAACCTGGATGATTCTGTGATTCTGTGTCTTTTTAAAATTTGTGTATTAAAAAAAAACATCTAAATGCACTGTTGAAATGCAACAATTCTGGTTTTGGTCAACAGTTTTTCAAATAATTCTCTGCATTAGCAGCATTTCATTGAGATACCATTATGGTGATCAAGTTTGATTCTAACCCTAGTGTTTGTAACTTTCTAGTTTTATAAATGTGTTGAAAACAAACATTACACCAATTAACTTTAGTTTACTGCAGAAATAAGCAATATAACACATGATTTATGTCAATTGGTGTATTAGCTAGGTTTTATTGAGAATCCAGTTCAGCTGGTATTGTCTCTTATTGAAAAGTGCTTTTTGGTACACTTTGCTTCCATTGAATCTTTAAAAGCAATTTAAGTATTAATCATAATAATTTAGTAGACAGGTTGCATTTTTTGTTCATATCCTTTAATTCATCTTATCTTAGCAGACTACCAACTGTTGTACTCCTTACTGAGAATTACTGTGTGATTACAGGAGAGAAAATTACCTCTCTCAGTCTGTTGGAAAAGCAAGTACATTCTCATAGTAGCAGTACAGGTACATTCTCAAGTACATTCTCTCTGTCGTTTCTCTTTTCTGTAGTTGCAAAATTCACAACAAAACCTTTGTATAAGAGTAAAAACTACTGCATTGCCTAAAATTGTTTATTTACCTCAGAGAAATTAACAATCTAAACCAGACATCAGTACATATCTCTGTTTCCGTTTCTACTGAAGACTGCAGTGAACCACAGATGACTTGAATATGGTGTTTTAAGTAGTTATTCCATCCATGATTGGCTAAATGAAATCTTCTAATCTTGCATAGTGGAAATAACTGAATTTAATCATCTTTTTACAGCATATAAAATCCTTAATTTTGTATTTTGAAGAAGATAAATTTATAATCAATACAATGGAATGTATTTGATTTACAAGAGTTCACCACTGGCATTTTTTTCTCCTTTTAAGGTTAAAAAACGGATGGGTTTTCAGAGGTGCTGCATTCTTGCAGCTCCAACTAAACGTCATTTTCATAACATTATGCTGGCATAGACACATATGTTATTAGGAACACAGAATGGATTTAGTTGCTCAAAAATAACTTTCTATTCCAAGGAGTGGAGAATTTGAAAGAGAGAAATGAAGCAATTATTGTTTTGTGGCTTATTGCATGGTGTCTTCCTAGAACAAAAGGCAGTTCACAAAGAATGAGGTGAAGAATTATAGAGAGATTGGGGTTTTTTTTTTCTTTCTTTTCCTGAGCATTGTGATTTATATAAATTTATCTTTTCTAGCCTAAGTCATAACGGAGTGAAATATATCTTATTGTAACATCATTTTCTCATTCAGCCCCCAACAGGAGGGACTTTATCTCCTTCCTAAAAGCTACAAATTGTCCTCACAAACTTGCATCGGTAAAAATCCAGATACCTTTCTGAATATTGCTTCAAGAGACCTAAACACTTCACAAACATTTCTCTCTGACTTGAACAGAAAGATCTGACCTCAATCTGTTTTCAGTGGCTGCCAAAATCCAGGAGTCTACAATTCACCACAAGAGACGAATGTGGGCATTAGGGTACAGCTAATGGAAAGAGCTGACCTTTGCTGCACGTCCCGCATCTTCTCTGCTGAAGGACAGATGTCTGCTGCTCCATCTCCCAGTTTACTGTCTACTATTTGTGTAGAAGGTACTTGGGCAACCATTTGGAAGGATACCTCCCCACTGGTTCTCCTGAGCCTAAATGCTGAGGACAGCCACTCTCAATGGTACAGCTTCTCTTAACGTTTTGATGCTGCAGCCCGTGGCTTTTTGGACTTTGTTTCCTACCTGCAAGATTGTGCGATAGCCTTGTGAAAACGGCTACATGTAAGACTGCAAAGAACCCAGATGTTATGGGGCATGTAACTTGTTGACATGTGGTTGAAGAAAACACCAACTAGAGGAAGCCTCAGAGCAGCACTTACAAAGACCAGAAGCAACATTGGTGGACATTACTTTCACAGTAACTCTCAAACTTTCTCTTGTATTAGAACAAATTCTAAGATCCAGTAGACTTATCTCATTTGTTGTCAGTAGGTACAGTAGGATAACTATTCTTTGATAACTGATCATAATTATCTATTGATCATTTATTGATTTACACTTCACTTTTCTCTCCCCACATATCTTCTTGACTCCTGAAATGTTTGTGGCGGTTTTTTTGCTTTGTTTTTTTTATTTCTTGTTGTTGTTGGTTTGGGCTGTTTGCTTTTGTTTGGATGTTTTTGTGTTTGTTTTTTATTTCTTGGTATCTGTGTTTCCTTTTCTTTCTTCTATTATCACATTTTTTTTTTATCAATTTTGTTATAACTTTAGTGGACATCAACGAAGCAGGAATAAAATTCTCCAAGACGATAATTTCCTTTCTATTGTGTAAAAAGTCTAGCACTTACTTACTTTTATGTAACCCAGTAAGATTGATTTACTGGAAGTGAAAGTGAAGGGTAGGGTGAATTGTATTAAGGAAGACAATCTTCCTTCCCCCCCACTACTGGATTTCATGAGCAGAGCAAATTGGTGTAGTTACACAGCTCCTCTTTTTCCACTTCCTGCACCCACTAAAAATGAAGCTGTATGTAAATAACATTGAAAACTGTAATTATAATTATTTTTCCACCTAAATCACTTTCAGTTATTAAATATTAATATGTTTTTTTAAATGCAAGGGACTAATATTCAAGAATCCTCAGTGGGTTTTTTTTGTAAAAAACCTCCACTATTGTAATTAAAAAGGCTGATATATGCTCAGCTGTAAGACATCATGGAGAACCCAATCTTCAAGGCTAGTCCAATAATAATCTCTTCTTCTGAGATAAAATTTCCTAACACTAATGTTGTTGTTATTCAAAAGAGGTGAACTTCTGGAACCTTAATCCTGTGTTTTGAAATATTAATACAAAACCTGTCAAATTCAATAGGCATTTTTATATTTTCTTCAATGATACATAAGCTGGGCCTTGATTTTCTGGTAAGATAGATCTTCGTGTGCTAGAAAAAAGCCTGAGAATTTCATAGGCTTGTAACTGACTAAATGACACTCATGTAATAACACTGAACAGTTGTTTCAGTATACTAGATTCTACATTATCTTTATTTGTATTGCTTTTTTAGTGTAGAATATAATGCATATCTATATTTAAATGTGTTAAATAGCATTATATAATGTTAAGAATAACTTGAAAGTGTTATTGTTGCTGGAATTAAGCCAGTAATAACCCCCTACTGTTTTATCACTCCCCATGATCCCATATTTCTGAATTTTTTTGTCATAGCTCTTCTTCAAAATCTTTAAAAAATAAATGTGTATATCTTTTAGGGGGGTTCTGTTACAATTATTTCTGTAAGACTTCAGCTATATGAATCACATTGCACTACTGTTATAGTCATACTGCCACACATTGTAACAGACAATTACCCCTCTCATGCATGGCCTCATTTTCCAGTCAGTATAGTTTAAGCAGTATGCAGTAAACTTTAGTAACAAGAACTGATGCATATATAGTCTCTAATTTTGAAAGAATACATAGACAAAGATGTTATAGTGTAATCTACAGAGACTTCCACATCTTCCAGAAGCATGGTAGAGCCATTTCTATAGCCAAGAATAGCCCTTAGTCAGTTTGTTCTCCTAGAGAGGAGGGCAGAACCACCACTTTGAAGAAATACTTCTCTTGCTTACTGTCCTGTAATATCTTCTTAGCCTTGAGGGACACTGCAGATGCAATGCAACAAAAGTCTCCTTTCCTACTCTGTGTAGGTTGCTCAAGAGAAAATCAGATTGTTTACATTTCTAGAAGCCTATGAAATATTTCCTTCCTAGAGACAAGACATTTTCCAAGGATCTTGCAGTCCATCTGTATCATGATTGAAGATGATGGATGATAAATGGTCTTCATTGAATGCTCTTTAAAACCTGAATGATGGATGGTTTTTATTGGTTTTCTGTAGCAGGGTTTTGTTAGTGAGGAGGGTGCAGTGGTGGCTTCCGTGAGAAGAGAAAACATCTTCTAATGTCTTCCATGTCAGGAAGAGTTAGCTTCAGCTAGGTCCAAAACAAACCAGCTGCTGCCCATAGCTGAGCCTATCAGAAAAACTGGTGGAACTTCTGTTAATTACATCAGAAAGGGTAAAAAAACCATGATGCAGTAGTCATAAGAGAAAGGAGTGAGAAAAATGTGAAACAAGCTTGCAGACATCAAGGTCAGTGAAGAAGGAGGGAAAAGAAGCCCTCCAGGTGCTGGAGCAGACATCCACCCTGCAGCTCATGAAAAGGTCATACTGGATCAGGCATTTGGAATTAACTGCAACCCATGGAGAGGACCCCAAGCAGGAACAGGTTTTACAGCAAGAGCTGTCACCCACAGGGGACCAAGCCATGCTGCTGAAGTCCATTCCTGAAGGACTGTACCCTGGGGAAGAAACCCATACTGAAGCAGTTTTTGAAGAACTGCAGCCCATAAGAAGGACCCACATTGAAGCAGTTGATGAAGGATGGTATCACATTGGAGGGACACTGCACTGGAGTGAAGAGAAAGTGTGAGGTCAAAGAATTGGCAGAGATGTGTGTTCTGAACTGACCATAAGCTCCCTTCCCTTCACTGCTGTTCTGCTCAAGGATGTGGGGAGGTAGAAGAGTCAGGAGTGATGTTGAGCCTGGGAAGGAAAGTGTAGTGGAAGGAAGCCATTTTTAGTTTTGCTTTTGTCTCTCACACTCTTGCTCAATTTTTAATTTGCAGTGAATTAAAATATTCTTCACTAAGTAAAGTCTATTTTGTCCATGACGATAATTTGTGAGTGATTTCTATGTTCTTCTTTCAATCCCTGAGCTTTTTTCATCTTTTGCTTCCCCTGCCCTGCTCAGGAGCAGGAGTGAGAGGACAGCTTGGTGAACACCTGGCAGCAAGCAGGTTAACCTACTGCACTATTCCATAATGTTTCTAGGCATCCTAGTTTAAGATTTTGATGTAGTATGGTTGTGCAATTTTAATTCACACTCCATACCTAAGTGTGATTGTGCATCAGTGCCTTTTTTAAAGAAAGAATTAAATATTTCTTTCATCTTCCTTATTCACTGAGCAGTCCTAAGTGTTTGTTTATCCTCTCCAAATACAACATAATTATTCTCTTCCTTAGCAATGTTAGTGCACTCTAAATGAAATAGTAGAGTGAATCACAAACATTATGGGTCATCATTATCAGACTGGGTGGCTCAGTTACTCCCAGTCTGCACAGAAGACATCAAGGCACAAAGGATGTCAGTCTCTGCAAGTGCTATCTAATTTGAATGCTCAGCTTCAAAATCTTGGCTTGATTTTTCAGAAGACTAATTTTTCTACATTGTTCCAGTTTCAAATCAATACATGTGCACTTCAGTGTTGACTAACCCAGTGAAACTAATTAAGTGTTACAATATGGGTATGCAGACACAGAAAAAGCAATTAAAGTTCACCTGTAATTGCTCAAATTTAAAATATTTTCCCAGGACTAGACTTCATTTTTGCCTATTTTAAAAGAGGTAGTTGCAATGATTCAATTTAACCAATTTAAAATTCTAATAACTATTTTGATGTGGACAATACTGAATCATTCTTGAAAGTATATATGCATATTATATGCATATTGTATCCTTATTATATATGGACTGTGGTGACACTAAGGAAATTTCTATTTAACCTCATTTTCACAGAATAGTATTGATACTGCCAGTTAATTTGAATTACAAATATTTAAATGCTTTATTTTCAATATTTCCAGTAGTTCTATGAATGCTTCCTGTAGGTTTGTAATCCTTCTTGTTGACCTATGCTAAGATTAGAGCTTTGACCATTTTTTGTGACAGTGGAATCTAGCATTCAGTGACATCAGAGGAATTAAATGAGAAGGCAAAAAAAAAAAAAAAAGAAGGAAAAAAGCATCGATATCAAAAGGTAAAATAGGATTCTGGTTTCTTTTTATGTTGAGTTTTGGTGAGCATTTCAATCTAAAGTCAGAAATCAGTACATGGCAAAGACAAGTGTACACTCCTTTAATTTAGAACAACCAACTATTCCCAAAGAGCAGCACAGAGCCGAGTGCAGAGACAGAACTGAAGATGAATATACTCAAAGGTGCCCAAATTGAGCAATGCTTTCATAAGTCATAAAACCAATTTTAAAATCAATTTGGTACTTGATCAAATTCCACTTTGGGTTTTAGAAGATAGAACTGAAATGCTGATACCATTTGGTGAGTTAAAATCATGGTAACAACAGCTTTGCAGTTTGAATCCTATAGCACTTTTGCCTTAGACCAGGAAAAAAAAGTCACATGGAACTGAAAAACTGGCTGTGCACCAAAATGCTTTGGCTGAACTTACCAAATAATTTGTGATTATCTTTCTGAATTTCTCTAGTGATTTAGGTTTTTGTTTGTTTGCTTGCTTATTTACTTTGTATATGAATTGATTGATAACTGGCTTCAGTTATTTAGATGTGGGTACACAGCCTACCATGCTGAATGAGTGAATGCAAACCATCATTGCTGTAAGAGATTCCTTGAAATGAAAAGTGTGACTTTGAATCTCAGCTCTGTGTGCTGGTCTTGGTTTTAGTTGTTTTGATTCCCTCATCCTATTCTTGTTAAGTGGCACATTTAATGAGGTCAAAACTCATTATGCATATTCTTTATCCTTAATGTAAGAGTAGAAGCCACCATCTGATTTTTACCCTGTTAGTATCCAATGTAGGTATAACCTTCGTGGGGTATTAAAGTTTTGCTGTGTGTTTCCCTGGGCAGTTTATCTGTACATTGGGAAAAGACCCCCCTGGTCCCAGATGGTGTTTAGCACTGTGCAGTTCTGTCAGGGAGAAGTAAGGCTCTGTTTAGGAGTAAAAAACAGTGAAGATGGTGAGTGAAATCTAGCTAGAGCCACAGCAGAGCAGAACAAAACTTACAATGTCAGGAGGCAGGAATAAACTTCCGAGCAGACACCCCAGAGTTCGGAGTCCCTAGACTGTGGAATTTAATTTCTTACTACCCATTCCTCGAAACTTAGGCTTCAAATCAAGGATACTAGTTCCCATCCAGTTTCATGTTAGTGATCTATACCTTAATGGCAACAGTATGAGTAACTCAGTGAATCCAGAGAAAAAGATCCTTGTCCTCTGTCCCAGTTTTCACATGGAAAAGCATTTTGATTTATAGTGTGGAATGGGAGTTTCTCAATAAAATTTAAATAGTTTTCTTGTGTCGGTACACAGACTAACTCAACCTCAGAGACAATGCATTTTATTTTCAATAAAACTCTGTTGAATGTCACCCCTGATGATTTTGTCCCTATTGCATGCATGTATAAATATTTCAAAACAACAAAATAGTAAGCTGATGAGCATGAATATTGCTGAAGGTTACTGCACTGCAGTATTTTTCCTTCTACAGTATTAATAATTAAAAATTTCTGTAACATTATTGAGAATTTTTTTTCCGCCAAGATTTTCAGTGCTAACAAAATTCCATTTAGAACTGAAGTTTACTTTTTATATCTAGAATAGAGAAAAAAGAAATTATGCATGTACACACTAAATCAATGTGTTCTTGGTGAATAAAATTAAGATGTTTACAGTAAATACCTGTTTCAATGAACACTGCTAAAATTGTTAGAATAATATAATTTATCTCTAAATCAAGATATTCTAAACCATACATTCATCCTTAACACTGCTCATTTTTTGTAATTATTGTTATGCTATGTGAATGACTTCATATACCATGGAAAAGAATAGATTTTTCAGTATATTTGCAATATAATAATTCATTGTTGTCCTATGTCTTTATCTTAGGCATATGGATGGATAGGCCTAGTCAACTGTATCAGGTTCAACCAGGCCAAGTTTTGGGTCCCACCTTTCAATCACAACAATCCCAGGCAACACTACAGGCTTGGAAAACAGTGGCTGGAAAGCTGCCTGGCAGAAAAGAACCTGGGGGTGATGTTTGACAGTCAGCTAAACACGACCCAGTGTTTTGCCCAGGTGGCCATGGTGGCCAACAGCATCCTGGCCTGCATCAGAAACAGTATGGCCAGCAAAACTAGAGAGGTGATTGTTCCCCTGTGCTCATCACTAGTGAAGATTTGCCTCAAATGGGAGGGTTTTTGGACCCCTCTCTACAAAAAGGGCATTGAGTTACTGGAGCATGTCCAGAGAAGAGCTACAAAGCTGAAGGGTCTGGAGCAGAGGTCTTAATAGGAGTGGGTAGGGGGCCTGGGGTTTTTCAGTCTGGAGAAGAGAAGGCTGATGTGAGATCTTATAACTCTCTATAACTACCTGAAAGGAGATTGTAGAGAGGTGGTGGTTGGTTTCTTCACCCACATAACCAGTGATAGAACAAAAGGAAATGCACCAGGGGAGGGTCAGATTGAATATTAGGAAGACTTTCTTTCCTGCAAAAGTGGTCAGGCATTGGACCAGGCTGCCCAGGGAAGTGTTTGAGTCACCATTCCTGAAAGTGTTAAAAAAATGTGCATACATAACACTTGAAGTCATAATTTAGTTGGCTGGTAGTGTTTAGCTGATGGTTGGACTTGGGGATCTTAGAATGATTTTATGTCTATATCAATATGACAAAATAGAATGATTCTATGTCTACATCAATATGACAGAATCTTAGATCATCTGGTGTGTTTTGAGCTGGCAAATATGTAAAGTTACTCATCTGATTTTTCCATAATTGCTAAGTCCATAGAATAAAGAACATTAAAAAAAAAAAAAAAAAAAAAAAAAAAAAAAAAAAAAAAAAAAGAGCCAAAGGATGATCTATGATGATGACATCAGGTGGCATATCTAAGCCTGACATTTGGAAATATGCAATCCCTGGCACACACTATAGCATGAATTGTCTGCTCCCACCCATGTTTTATATATTATATAGACATTATTCTTATTATATAGATGATATCTGACTTACTATTATTGATGTAAAACAGTAAATGTTAATTCCACAGATTTTCATTAACAAATGGCATACAAAATAATACATCTTTCTGGATTTTATATGTCAAAAAAAGCACTTTTGACCAGCCCTATAACCCAGAATTGAACTCAAAATAAAAGTGAAAATTCTGTAGAAAGAATAGATATAAATTAAGTGCACGTAGCATCACATCAAAAATATATTGCTATTGACCCAGTGAATCCAAACTCTTCCCAAAAGCTGGACCCATAGAAGATGAAAGTGGGGTAAGCATATTCTTTTGCACAAATTTGCATTCATTGCTGGATCTAGCAGAAGAGGAAAACAATTACTTCATGCCTCACTGCAGCAGCTGCAGCTCTGGTCACTTTCTAATGTTTATAAGCTCAGATTTGTATTTATATTTGAAATGACTTTTCCTCTTGCCAAATTAGGTTGAATCCATGCAGTAAGTTAAACAAAGACTAGGTAGCAGGCATGATATGAGGAAATAGACAGAAAGACAAATAGAAGAACAAACCATGTAAATGTATAAGATTCATTTTCTCAGAAAAACAGAGCAAAAGAATGTTTGTGGATATTTGTTTAAGGGACATACCAGGCAATAGGTTTATCAGGAGCACAAGCATCAGCTCATGTTAAGAGAATACTTGTGTCTGCAGAACAAACCACATGACAAGGTGTGGGGTCATTAAATTTATTGCTGTGAGATGTTTTCTGAACTAGTGTCACCCTGGGGGCACATGAGACAGGTACAGAAAATGAGGAAAAGCCAAGTGCTGGAAGAAAAGATAAGGCATGTGGGAAGAGCATAAAGGTGCCCACCTTGAATTTATTAATACCTTCTTTGGAACAGTAGAACAACCAGATTAAGTGTTCGAAGCTTGAACTTTCAAATAATCAAATCACTAGTAGTTCCTACTAATTTCAGATGAAATTCTGTATTAGGGAGATCAGTCTCTACAAAGATTCTTTACTCACTTGTTAGAATAACAATCTTTTGCAAAATAAATTCTATGCAAATAGAACCTTAGATCTTTTACAAACTTTATCAGCTGTTTTACATATATATGTAAATACTGATAATTCTGACAGCCTGACACCTTCAAAATGTATACAGATATTAAATCAAAACATCTGCTTGAGACTGGAATATATTTTTGTGTCACCTTAATAGGATGAAGGATATTAGACAGGTTGACTGAAGTTCAGCACTATTGTTTACTTGTTTTCAACTACTGAAATTTAACTCCTTATTGAACAAAAGAGTTGTAAAAAAGAGAGAGAGTTGCCTTTCTATTTTGGTCAAAAAGAGCAATTAGATAGGATAAAGTGTCTTGTTTAAATGCCTCGTTTAATGCATAGCAAGCTAAAAATTCTATTTGGTGTGGGTTGTCCAGGGACACAGACAAGATCTGAGCAACACATCTGTGGTTATTAGTCTCCCACTGAATATCTATTAAATGGTAATGAAGACCACTGAATAGCTTGGTCTTTATGACATGAAGTTATTGTTGATAAACTGTAATACTCTAGAGAAAGAAGTAGAGAACTTCACGCCCAAATGAGGTTGAGATGATAGAAAGTAATTATGTAAATTGGACTTGGACCAGAACACTAGGGTAGAACACGAGAACACCAGGGTTACTGTCAGAGTAACAATATAATTCGTTAGAGAAGACAATAATTCTACGTCTTGCATTGGATAGCCTCAAACTTTGCATGTGTATGACTTCAATAGCAGCTTAGTGGGAAGGCTGATACCTATTGGATTTGCACTTGAGTGTTCCCTAAAGGGCTCTTGTCTGAGCACTGAGTTAGCCTGGTGCCACTTATCTTTTGAGAACTGAATTCACAGCTTGAGGTGACAAAGGTAAAAGCTTAAAAGCCATGGTTAGGATGTACTTTCTATTTTAAGTGCTTAATTTTTGCTGCTTACAACTTTCCAAGCTATTAACTCTCGGAAGGAAATTTCTCACACTTGTGTTCAGTCCAGAGGTGAAGTGCTTAAAAAGTTTTTTAAAAAAAAATCAGTTGTTACAGAAGTATCTGAAGGCTAAAGCAGAGTGACAAGGCACTTCCTATTACACAGGCTATGTACTCCAGATACTTTCTTTGTTCCTGGAAATCATCAGTGTAATTAATTTTCATGCTGGCACAGTTCAAGCTATCACAAAGCTGCCACTGGACTATGAGGTAATGTTCACCCCATACATATTTTGGCTTATCATAAGAGGCATGTTTTTTGTTGCCTGGTATTCCCTTTGGGTTTATTTAGTGACAAGAAGAGAGAACATGTACTTTGATAGAGGAGGTGAAAATAGACTTAGAAACCAAAATGGTAGTTTGAAAAACAGAACAATGAATTTTGGTCCTTCCTTTAGAGAAATTATAACACCTGTTTCTCACTAATTTTTGGCATTTTCTTGCATTCTATCAGCAGGTTACTATGAACCCAATGCATTCTGTAGTCTCAAACTGAATCTCCAAAAATTTTTCTTAACATGTTCTGAAATCAAAACAAATGTTTAAAACATAAGTTTTACTTCAAAATATCTGAAAGCAAGCTCTTGATCCAAAACTGGACACAGAAGATCAAACCCCCATTTGAAAAAGCAAGTTGTTTCCCAGGCTGCTTGAAGAGCTGAGTACTTCTTATGCACCACTTCTCTATGAGATGCTATCTCTCATATAATTCATTCTCCACTCTGTTTTTCTGTATCTCCTTGCTCTGCATATGGCTTTCATGCTCATTTTAGAGATGTTTTTCTCTCCACCTCATTGCACTGTAACCTGACAATAGTTTTACCCATGGGCTTGATGAGAGTCCCTTTAGAACACCCAGGAATGCACGGCACCAGGAGCACAGCTGCACTTCCACATGGACGTATTCAAAATGGAAGTTATCCAATTAGTTTCAGTCCCATCAATATTATTAGAATATAAAAAAAAAAATTAAATTAGGCAAATTTCTCACAGCTAGCCTTATATCAATTTTCCAAGTAACAGGCATCAAAGTTTAGACAAGGAGTGTAAAATCTGTCAACACCACAGGTGTATTCCTGAATCTGAAGCTGAAGTTTTTTAAAAGTTATTCTATTACTGTATTATATGTAAGCTTAGGCATTTCTTGATTGCAAAACAAAGAAACTTTTGCTAGGTTTTTATTTTTTTTTTCAATGAAAGCACAAGACACAAAGAAACTGGACCTTCTGGAATGCTAGTGTCTGTGTCTCTTGAAAGGCCACAGTAATATACAGAACAATGTATTCAGAGGAATCATAGAATACTACTTAGGAAGGTGTTTTAAAGATAAAGGATGCATTTAAAAGAGTTCTGGGAAGGAGAAGCTCACAATTATATCACAGATAGATGGAGAAGCTCTTTGTCAGGCAACCATGCTCCAGAGTATCAGGCAGAAGTGAAAAAAAGGTGAGAGTTACAGTCTGCAGGTTCTTATCCTGCTGACTGTAGCAAATGTTATGGTTGGAAGTAAGTTATCTTTTGATCTGCATGAACAAAGTCCAACCACCAAGGGTCGAGTGCAAGCATAATAAATTTTACAAAAGACAATAGTGAAACAATGACTTGTTCAACAAGGAATATAGAAAAAAAATTGTCACTATTGTCTTATTTCAAAATATTTAATTTGCAGCTATTAGAAGTTGATTGCATGTTATCCTGTTACTACTGATGTGCATGATTATCCCCGCGTTTTAAAACCCAAGGGAAAGAGCAGACGTACTAATTTTCTGATGTTTTATTTTCTTGATTATGTTAATTAGAATTGCTTCTATTTAAAAAAAAATAAGGAAAAACAAGCCTAAGATTTTTGTTTCTGTGATTAAAACTGAAAATTGAATATTTATGTTTTTAATAAGTTGACAAATTTCACAACATCTTTTAGTCCATTCATGGACTAAAAGGTTCTTCCTAAACAGTGAGGAATGAAGTTCAGAACACACAATCATTTGCAAATTAGTTTTCCATTTCTGTAAAATACCCTAAGAACTTTTATTCACTCTAACCATAACATGGTCAGAACCAACATGCTGTGCCATGCAGTCTACAAGCTTCAGGACCTTTGTGCTGAAAGAAGGATAGAACTATCATTGTCATGGTAAGGCCATAGACATGTAATTTTAAATTCTGCTAAATTCCACAGCAGTTTGAATGAAATGCTGTATTTAAAGCTTTTATTTAAAATTTACACTTCATTTTGTAATTATTATTTATTTTTTTATATGGTAGGATGCCTTATGTATGTCCTAAAGACTAGGTAATTCCTTCTCAAAGAATACAATAAAATGTCGGCTATCCCTCTTATCTCTTGCTCCATAATCCTTCCAGATGGAAGTTCAAGCTGAACGCACTATTCCGGTACATCACAGCTTGTGACCTGCTCCTCTCTTCCTGAAGACTTCCTGAAGTCTTCTGACTGTAACAGAAAAAAAATTGTCACTTGAGTGAGTGTTGCCACCATATTACAAGGTGGGACAGCATATGTCATTTGAGTAATTTTGCCTTGCCTTTTTACTGCCATTTATTTCCCTTCTTTTCCTTTACTACTTTTCTAACTTCTCCTCCATGGACATACATAAAACCTCACACCTTTTTTACTAGACAATGAAGTCAAGGGGAGCCTGCAGTTACAAATGTGCATAGCACTGAGTAGATAGAGCATGTCTGTGTTTTTGAAGATAACTATTATTTCCTCTGCCCACAGGATCTGCCTGATTAGCTGATTAAATTATCCCGATGTTATTCAGATGACCCTTAGAATAAGAAGTGATTATAGTGATGTAAGGATTGAACAGAAGATTAGTTTTACTTCTATTTCCAATTCTTACATCACTTGCTATTTCCACAGGTAGATAGCACTGCTAGTTGAAGAAAGAATTCAAACAATAAGCCCAGAATGAACATTTTAGAATCTGGAAGGTATTAATTTTGAATATTCATAGTGGGAAACTTCTCTGGGATAAATACTGATTTTGAAATGTTGTTGACTCTTTAGTGTCCTGGTTTTGATGTTTAGGCAGAAAGGTTAGGAATTTTCTGGCTCTAGGTTACACTTAGAAAGGAATTAAGCTTCCTTCTCAAGGCACATTGCTGGTGTTCAGGAAATGCAATAAGTGATTTTTTTTTCTGATGGAAATGTTTTTGTCTTTGAGTTGTGGTACGCATTGTGTAATAGATTTATTTAGCTTTTTGAAGGTGGCAGAACAGATTTGCACACCCAAAAGGTGTTAAAATAAAAGAGTACTGAAAATGGGAAAAGAAAAAGACTTTTTTAAATAGTGTCGGACTCTTAAAAACAGCTTGTTTTTCATCAAAGTTTCTATTTCTCCTTGGCACTTTTTGATGTACCATTTCTTGATGCTAATTACCAGTGAAAAGCATGCTGGCAGAGTGAATCCTTGGAAACTGTGGAGCATCTCTCTTTGTGTAATAATTGCTGCTTACAGGTACCATCATAAATACTGTACAAAGGGGTTTTTTTTGTGTGTGCACCACAGGGCGATTTCAGTATGGCATTAAAAATTGGCTTGTTCTGCTGTTTGTATTTTTGATCAAAACTACAAAGTTCTCTCCTGTTTTTCTTACAGAGATGCATAGAAGGAATCCCCAATGTGTGATCAGTGTGAGACCAAAACTCTTACTAAGTCTTGGGCTTCTGTAGTAGTAATAATAGTCATTAAAGTTCATACTTGTGTCTTAAGGGTATTTAGTGTGCTGCTTAAAGTAGTTAACTAAAACTTGTACACTTTGCTTTGGTTTGTACAAAAGCATTTTTTGAAAGATAGCTGCTCCAAGGTTACTGAGAAATTACAGTTAAATGAGAGAATTTTATTTTCTCTTGTGGATAAATGGATAAACGTTATTTTTTTCATCCACTTGGCAACTATTCCTTTTTGGAAATGCTATGCAAAATGCTGGGCAATGAAGAGTAAAGCCAATTAGGTTTCACCTAGTTCAAACTAATTTGAGGGAGGTGGAAAGGTCAGCTGGAACATAAATAAGTTCTAATCAAGTTTGTTCTAAGATTAGATTGTTCATTAAAATGTTTTACTAGCAATTAACTGCATTAATTTACAGCTGAATTCATAAATGGAGCAAAATGCAAGCAATATCCATCTATCTTATATCTAGCAAACATCTTTTCTATAGAATATATTATATTATATACTATATATATATTATATACTATATTGTTTTTAGATAAGAAAACAGCAGGAGTGAAATTATATCAGACTCACTGTTTCTCTAAATTTCAAGGTCAGGAAAGATGAAAAGCTATTTTTCTGATCCATCACAGTGGTGCTTTTCAGGAGATGGAATAAGGGCAAACCATTTTAGGACACTTCATCTTCTTTTTTTCTTGCATCATACTCTCACCCCAGTGGAAAACAAACTTACTCTATTTTACTAGATTGCAAACTTCCCCATCTAGAAGATGAAACCTCAGTAGTAAAATAAGGTTTCAGACTGAATTTTAAGTTGATATTTACCACATTAATGGTAAGTACTTTTCTAAAGTAATTAAATAATCAAATAGAAATAGTGGCATACATTAATATTTGATAGGCACAAAGTTATATTTCATTTAAGCTTTAAGCTAATTAAATGGCTTGCATTCAGTGTTCTTAGAATGACATAACTCTGGAGGAAAAAATACATTAAACATTCAACAGTTACTTCTGTTATAAACTAATTCAATCAGTTTCTATCTTTATGCAACTGGTAAAAACATCTAGAAAACACTCAGAGCTTAAATGTCATAAGATAGCCTCTGTTTTCTCTTTTTAATAAAAATAGAACTTTTAGTTATACAAAGGTAATTTAATTTGTTCACAAAAAATAAAAGATAAATCCAAATTGTGTGGTACCAGCTGAAAAAATCTATGTAATTTTGAATTGTTTGAGCCACATGTAACTTCTTTGTATGCATATGGAGCATGACTAACCATTTAAATTAGGATTTCAATCAATGCAGTGCCCAGGGAGCCAATGCTCAGTCTGTTTTTCAATGGGAAATGTCTCATTGACTTCACTGGTATGTATCCATGTCCATTAATATTTTGTGTCTATATCATTTATCATAAGAGTAACAGTACATTACACTAGCAGAAATACTGGGCTCTGATCCTGAAAGGTCTTAGGTGGAGTAGATTCCTGATGCCTGGACAGAATCCATTAATCAAATGAGTACCTATGAGCCTGGATTTATATGCCCAGATGGCTTAACGAGGGTTAACAAACCAACCAATTTTTCACACCTATACTTCAGTTTTATAACTGTTCCCTTTTCATTGCTCCCCAAACAGCAGATCTAATGAAGCTTTGTTCCCTACAGACTTACAAGTAAGTTCTAAAGTTCTCTCACTGCACAGTGTCATTGTCACAAGAATGGTCTTTACTCTCCACCCTCTCTTTGAAATGTACTTTTCTCTGGTCACTAAACATGCCATGATAAGCACTGTTCCCTTCCAAATGTTCAGGAATTTCAATGACATACACTAGCTGTTTCCATACTCATAGAATCATAGACTGGTTTGTGTTGGAAGGGTCCTTAAATATCATCAAGTTCCAAGCAATGGGGAGGACACACCTCCCACTGCACTAGGTTGGTCAAAGCCCCATCCAACCTGACCTTGAACACTTCCAGGACTGAGGCATTCACAGCTTCTCTGTTCAAACTGTTCCAGTCTCTCAGTACCTTCATGGTGATGAATTTCATCCTAGTACCTAATGTAAATCTACTCTGTCAGCTTAAAACTGCTACTCCTTGGCCAGTCATTTTGTGCTTCTTATCTTTCTTTACATGTCTAGTCAAGTAAGTGACAGTCCTTGATATTGCTGGTGTGAAGCTACTTTCCATCTGCATGGACTGGTAAATATATCCTGGTTGCCTGGGTACTTGCAGTCAAATGAATGAGGATTACAGATGAACTCACAATTTAGCTGTTCTCACAAAGAAGCATTATGATATGTCTTTCTTTTACCCTGATGTCAATTTTTACTCAGCTTATAGAGGGGTAATCTTTTGTAGACTTTTAGTCCTTTGTTTCCTTCTGCTGTGCTTAGGTACTGGGTTCAAATACAGTAGGATAAATCTGGCAGAAAATTACTATGTGTAAGTTATTTTTCCGTAGGAAAACAGCTTACAGAGTAAATTTAATAATTAGCATTTTTCAGTTTATAGAACATTAGATCCTCCACTTAAATCTTTTTAACTGGTCTGTCACTTGCTCAAATACAGATTCACTTCCCTTTTTGTAGCTGCTTTTTATTTCTTTGAGCCACAAGTTAACGGCTATACTGTGTTCAATTTCAAAAACAAAGCATTTGCATTTTCTCTCTAAAGGTAAATAAAGACCATCTTAGGAATCGTTATGGACTAAAACACCTTGATTCTCTTCAATTTCTTCTGTTTGATTTCAGTAACATGCTAATGATTTCCTTTAACCTCTGCACATGAAATCTACTCTACTATAGAAGGCCAGTGTATAATTTATGTTCTATTTTTAATAAGATACCTAGGCCTGAGTGGATTTCTGTACTGGGAAGGGATTTTTTCTTTATTAAAAAAGACTGCTATAGAAAAAACTATCGGAATCTAGAAAAATGATAGTACATATCATTTATACATCACTGGTGTATGTTACTATGGCTGCTATACTGAAAATATATTTCTGAGATCAGTATCAGTAGAGGACAAGTATCAGTACACCTTTAAACTTTTTAAAGCCTTATAAATATGTTGGTTTTTTAAAATTTATCTCCTCTTTTTAAATGCCTTTTAGATTTAAATTTATAAGTCCTAATTACTTCTTCTTCTCTCTTATTCAAAGCTGATTATTTTTGCCATTCTGAATTGGAGCAAAACGAGGCTGGGAAAAAAGCTGCTCCTCACAGCTTAGCTCATGAGCCCTTAGTGTCCTAGAGGTCAAAAGAGCATCATGGTCTGCACCTAGATAGCTATAGAGTAACAATAATTAAAGAAATTTTCAATTTAATTCACAGTTCTAAAACCCAACTGAGTTACTACATTCTACTTTTCTATAGTGGGTTTTTTTTGGTCTTTTCCTCATACTGCTCCATATAGAATAATATATACAGAAGGTTAACATGGAGACCAATGTTCTCGGTAGACCCTAATTCTGAAACAACAGGAAGCATTTTATGAGTACATTTCAACAAGTGAAATGTGACTTCTTTCTTGTGGAAGACAAATATCTATCTTGGGACAAGATACATACCAGTGTATATGCACAACATGAGACCATCTGGCACAGAATGGCCCATATCTGTACTATTGAATTATGTTTTCCTTTGAACAGGGTGAATGCAACCACATTGTCTATTTCTAGCCTGAGATAATACACCGACCACACTCAGGACTTTCTTGCAAGGATGCTAAAAGGAACAGATCATAATTATACCATAGACCATTTTGATAACTTAAAAAACACAAAACCAATTGATTTCCTTTACTTGGGAACAATACCTGAAATTTTTTGATTTACTAGTGTAGATATGACCCATGGGCTAGTTCCTTGTCATATGACAGTTCACATCTCCTTTAGTGTTTTTCTCAGAGACCTAAACTGGTCTCTAAACAAGGCTGTTGCCTTGAAATACTGAAAAAAATGTAAAGTCACATTCTGTTATTATTATTGTTAACTGAACACCTCTTTTCAAATCTTGAAGTCTCTTCAGTTCTTTTAATAACCTTTTGGGAGGGAAAAAGTTCTATTACTTTCGAATCTCTAAAAAATTCAATTTTTAATTGAATTTAAATTTGAATTTTGTACCCAGTAAGCAGTGAGTACTGAATAACAGATCCTGTGAATAATAAAGACTTTGAATAATACTGCATTTAAAATATGTTTTCCATCCAACTTTTAAACATCTTTACTAGTACTCCTTACCCTTTGAACACTTATTAGTAACAAGGAATCTGATCCTACAGAGCTTCATAAAACTGATTTCATTTTCTTGAGCTAAATCTTCATGGATATTCACCTGATCTGTTCTATTCAGGAACCCTCAAAGAGCTATCATGGTTACATTCACCACAGTGAATCCTAGAGGGGAGAAAAGCTGCATGAATTATTCAATCAACTCCAGTGTTTCACCTCTCTATATCAGCTTACACCACAACATTTTATTTTTTTTTTTTTTCCCAAAATGAATACTATGTGCAAATCACTTCATAGCTTAGCTAATTTCACCGTTCCAAAATCTAAGCATGACACAGAGCAACTGCCTCTGGTACAGAGCTGTCCACCTTGGAGTTTTACTTAGTAGTTTCTAGTTCCTCAGGGATTCCTTAAAGCTGAAACTCTTTTAAGTTTTGTCATTTATCCACAGCTCTTGTAAATTTTTATTTTAAGATGATTTTTCCCCTAAGGGAGCAAAAATGAAGCACACACTATAAATGAACCCAGTTAGAATATTAAAAAAACAAATTTCTTGTAAGCCATAGAGAAAATATTTTTAACCTTTTATCTATGCTAGTTATAATACTATCAGAAACAAGGCCCACTTCTCAGCTGGTGATGTGACTTCATAAATCAGCCTTGGTTTAAAAATTTTATATGTTGTTCCTTTGATCTATTGTTTTCAGTAAAGTTTTCACCAGACAACTCCAGGGATGGGGCTTGGAGCAAAATTTCGTGAACTACCTATGATATCAGACAGTTTTAATGCAGTATTTTCAGCCTAGTTCCTTGAAGAAATGCAGTGTATGCAACCATTGCAAAGATTTAAAGCTGGGCTGGAAATCAAACAAATTCCAGATGCTATATTTACCCTTTTCCCTTCCCAGAAGAGAAGAGATACTTACAGGCTGGAAACTAGATGATATATCTTTAATGAAACTATTGTAATGAAAAAAAAAATAATGAAACATACAGAACTATGTACAGAACCAATATTGCACAGCCTCGTCTGTCCCTCTCCCTTAGTGCTCACATCACTGTGAGCAGCCCTGGGAAAATCCCAGACTGGGCTCCTGGAGTCAGCATCGGATGGGAACTAAATGCATAAATGTGCGGATTAAGGAATGCATAGACCAGGATCAAAAGGAAGAAGACGATGGCCATGGACAAAGAAAGCTTGACCCACATGACCCCTGACATTTATACCAAGTATCACATGTATGGGATGGAATACTTCATTTGGTCAGGTTTTTTCACCTGTCTCATCCATTCATCTCCATAGGAGGTGCACAGGTGTGACCACTTTTCTGCCCTTCCATTTCCAGAGCATAGGAAGTTTAGCAGAAGCAAGCAATGACCTTGATTTGATAAGTACAAGCAAGGGACTTTCTGCATACTATTATCCAGCAGTAACTATAAAGACTGAACATTATCAGCCCTAGAAGCTGTCTCTGACTGAAAACCATGCTGTTACTTTAAGCAAGTGCAGTTTCTTGAGACTTAAATGGAAAATAAAATTACTAGAAGGAAAATCAGTTCTGTCCAGCAGCCAGTGTATATTTTTTATATTTGTATATGTGTATATTTGTAAATGTCTCCTAATAACTTTAGAAATGTTGGTTATTTCAGTTAAAGTTGGCTGAGAGTAGTGTTTTCAAGGGTATTCTACTACTATTAATTGAAAAAAAAAAATATAAATGAGAGACATTAGTTGAGGAAAAGCAGTTGTAACTCTGGTTATATATTTCTTCAAGAATGAAGCAAACATCTATCTAATCTATACACTTTCAACTCTGAACTGAAGCCAGCATTTTTTCCATTAAATTTAAGGAAAGATAGGAGGAAACATAGTGCAAGGGAGAAAGGGCTTCAGGGACATGAAAAGGAATGGGGCTACTGGAGAAATGAATGACTAGGAAACATAGAACACTACCCAAAAAATTTGAATTTCATGACTTCTGCTTTTCATGCAACAACCTCTTTTTACTAGACTTGTAAAAACTGCATCAGAGTATCAGAAAATGGGAGAGAGAGGTGCTGATGCAACTTTGTATTGTTTAAGTATCTTTGAATATAACAATGAGAAATATTTCAAGTAGCTGATACAGTGGCAGGGGCTACTGGCAGGCACTACAGGTGCCTAAGACAGCACATCAGGATTTGTCTAAGGCAGATTTTTAAATGACAATCAGGAGATGTATCACTAAAGAATGATACTGGATAGTTGCATGTATTAGAAAAAGTTGCTTTTCTAGATTTCCATGAACATTCAAACTTAAAAAAAAACCTGGGAGCTGCTGCCTCACTCAGAGACAAAGTACAGCAATTAAGATAATTGGACTCTTCTGAAAGGCTGTATCTTGAGGCTGCCACTGTATTCAATCTCCACTCTGAGAATGAAAACAAAAACCAAAGACTGACACAGCAACCTTGAGCTAGGGCTGACACTATGTTGTAGCATTTACTTGGGTGTAATGCAAATGAAAAGTTGTTTTTTTTCTTCTTGGAGTGGTTCTAATGTTTCAAGAAGAACCATTCCTTTTTTAATTTGTTGTAAGAGAATAGAAGCCTGAAGGGAAAAAGATAAACTTATGAAATGGGAACTTTTTTATCAGGCCATTGTTTTTCAGACCACTTTCCAAAGGTAACTGAAAAGTTACAGAAATGAAATTTGTGTGTGTATGTTATGTTGCTAATAAGGCATTATAATTTCATACAGAATTTAATTACATTATTGAGGATTAATAATCTTCTTTATCAATAAAAATAAAGCAAATAAAAATTAATTAATACATATTAGCATGTTCATAAACAAACAAGCATGCATTAATGTCACTTGACTTCAGGGAAATGCAATAGATTAGTTAAACAGAAAGTACTTCAGTGAGTTATTGATGGCACTCATGCATAGCCAAAATTAATGATGCCTTTGATTTTGTAACAGTTATAAAAAATCTTTTTGCAGGCAGAAGATTTGACACGTTTAATATTTTGACATCTTCAAGGATTCCCAGGGAATTAATCCCTTTTCCTTTGAGGTAAACTGCAGTGAAATACAGTGCAATGAAAATTGAAGGTCATGATTTTCAGAGAGCTTTAATATATCAGTTTGAGTCCTTATTGGTTTTGAATCTCACTGGAATTATTAGTGGAATTACTAGAAAAATTACAATTTATCATACAAAATAAATTTGGGAGCATGCGTATTCCTAGTTCTTTATAAGAATTTTTTGTTTCTTGTTTTTTATTTCTTAAAAGAAAATATATTCTGCCAATCTGTTGTAAGAATTAATCTCTCAGCATGGACCCCAGGCTGATAATTCACATGTGCATCAATAAATGTATTGAGATTACACCAACTGTTGCTTGCTTGAAAATTGAAAACAGACTTTTTTCTCTACTGAAATGTTTTGCATCATGTTAGCTTTTTTTGTTTTTAATGTAGTTTCTTACCTGTGTACTCTGCAATTTCCTTTCCTTTTGATTTGATATTATGACATGAACCTGTCAGATTGTGTTGTCTATACTTTATAGGCTGTTTGCTAGAGAAATTTGCTCAACATCCTTTTTTTTTTTGTGAAGAAATTGGTATTGAAGATTGACATAGCTCTTCTTCACATGATGTTGTATATACTTGTTTTATATTCAGTCCTTAATATACAGGATCAGAAGCACTTGTTTATGAGGGGGAAAAACAAAGACAGTTTTAAGGTGGGATAAAGTGAAGATAAAATTCCTATCTCCATAAAAAAGGAAGATTGTTCCAAATAGGTGAAACTCTTTTTGAAAGTTGGATATACAAAACTTCAAACAATAACTGAGAAAGTCCAGTGTTTCACATCCTAAAATTAAAATATATTTTCTTACCTATCTAGGAGAGCATGCCATGTATATGATAAAATTAGAAAGGAAAATAAACAGTACATGTGTATATTCTGCATGTTACTGTCTTTATTTTGGGGGAATTTCCCTTAAAATCTCTTCTTCTATCTCTTAAATGTAGTCTGGAGAAGAACATAATAAGGGGAAAACACTATCTTGCTCTCTTGAACTAATTGAGATTTTAAAAACTTTCTGTGTGAAAGAGGAAAAGTTAGGACCAAGTTTGCAAAATCCAGAATATATTTTGGCTATACAAGTAAGTTTAAACTGTGCCTCCATTTTGCTCTCAATTTGCCTTTGCCATCATTCACTTTCTATTCACTCATTCAGTAGAGCTTAAGAGTTAGACAAGAAGAATAAGGAATAATACTTTCATAAAAATGTTTTTGTCATGATTCTTCAATAAACAGCTGTATGAATTGTGGAGTGACAGTAAGGAGTCTCTGTATAGTATGAAGAACTACTAAACAGAAATTAAATTCAAACTTGACATTCATTCACTTGATTTATGCTGATAGTTGGAGGTTTTTTTAAGAAATTTAATTAAATGACACTACCCTTAATGAAAATTTCATGTTTCAGATTAGGAAATGAAGATACAAACATTAGAAGTTCATATGGGAATACTATAAAAAACAATGTAAAGACAGATTATGGGAAAATATGAGAAGCTTGGATAATTAATTTGTTGAAGGCCCAATGAGTATCATGAAGTGTGACTAGCACTAGTGACTTGAGGCCACTAAGATAATCAGAGGGCTGGAGAACCTCTCCTGTGAAAACAGGATGAGGGAGATGGGTTTATTCAACCTGGAGAAAAGAAGATTCTGTAGAGACTTTAGTTAGTTGGCCTTTCTGTACTTGAAGGGGGCCTGCAGGAAAGATGGGGAGGGACTTCACAAGGGCATGTAGCAATAGGACAAGGAATAATGGCTTTAAACTGGAAAGGGTATATTTACTTTAGATATTAGGAAGAAATTCTTTTAGTATGATGGTTGTGAGACACTAGAAGAGGCTGCCCAGGGAAACTGAGGGTGCCTCACCCCTGAAAGTGTTCAAGGCCAGGTTAGAGGAGATGTTGAGCCACCTCGTCTAGTGGGAGGTGTCCCTGCAGGAGGGATGGAACTAGATGATATTAAAGTTCTCTTTCAACACAAACCATTCTATGATTCTGTTACTATGATCTGACAAAGATTTAGAAAGTTTTATGCATCTTTCAGACACCTTCAAACCTTTTAATTTTAGTCTTCAGTGGAAAAAAAATGACAATGGTATTTAACTGCATGCATAATGGATCTAGGGTTTTTTTTAAAATCAATAACAAAAATTGTAAAAATTTAATGCCTGTTCAGGGTTTGATTATATTTTGTACCCCCTCTTCATTCTGTTGCATTTCATTACTTCATTTGCTGTAAAAGTCAAAAAGTTTTTTATTTTATAGTTCTCTTCAAGATACTTTTATACTGCACTAAACTTTTTCCAAATATGATAGCTGTTTGTTGCTGATCACGAGTGTTCCTTGAAGACTACCAATAGAGCCTGAGGTATCAAAATAGAATTCATCTGACAAGGGAAATACCATTCAGCAGAAAATGTAGGTTGTGATGTTCTGAATATTTAGGAGGAACAACAACAAGAGGCAGCAGCTACTGCTCCTATACAAGTCAGCTGTCCTTATATTCTACTACAGCAGCAGCTGTCTTCTACTTCTGAACTTCAGGCAAAGTCTGTTTTTCTCAGTCACCCTGCATTTGTGTGTCTTGTATCTAATCTATTTTGACTTGATTGGCATCAGCCCTATTTGAGAAAAAACTTATGCTTAGTTTAGATGTGCTGCAGGCCAAACCAGTCCAACTGCATGCTGTCCCAGAGCCCTTCCTCCTGAAAAAGATGTAAGTCAAAACTGTAGCTCCAAACTGTTCTGAAGGTGTTGATGGACTGCTTTGATATTGAGAAGTAAATGTGGATGTTAGCTTGTGGCAGTGGGAAAGTAAGTTTACTCTTTTAAGGACCACTGTAAACTTATCCACAATGAAAAAGGGATTAAACTGTGTTTACTAATATTTCTTTAGCAATGGATTTATTCACAATAGCTGCTTTTGCTCTCCTTTGCTTTCTGGCTCGGCAGCAAGAGGAACAGCACAGCAGCAGCGTGTGTGGGCATAAAAGAACAGTGGGAAAGATTCAACAGAGGAAACCAGAAAGTAAACAATACCAAACCTAAACAAATAAATGAAAGGCTGAATAAGGGAAAGGGAAGCAAAGTATGCAATAAAACTGAAAACAAATTTAAAGCTTTTAAGAGACTCAGTTACCATGGGAACATTTTCTAAAGTAGGCAGTAAAACAGAAAAAATAATTTTCAGACTTATCTCTGGAAAAAGTCAATAAACAGTGACTTTACTTAAGAGCCACAGCAGACAAGAGTTGTAGAGATCCTACTACCCATTTCACCCATCCACTTTCTTCAGTGTTTACATGCATTTTCCTACCAAAAAAGAAAAAAAAAAAAAAGCTGTTCATGAGTATTTGACTCAGAGTACAACAAGAGTAAAAGAGTAAACAAGAGTAAACAAGACTCAAGAGTAAAACAAGAGAAGCACATGCAAGACCTGTCAATAGGCTCATCTGAGGGTAACAGATAATCTGGTGAGATAATCTGGTGATCAAGGCAGGTAATGTGAGATGCAGATAACCTCAGAAGGCTCCCAGAGCTGGATGGTAACTTCATGTTAATAGATCTGTACTCAGCAGCCTCTACTACTGCAACATACCATTTCTTGATAGGATATAAGACCTAATTAAAAATAAAACATAGAAAGTAAAACACAAACATGTACGTGTACCTTCTGCTATAGTTTATCTTCTTGGTGTTGGAGGAGGTGATGAGAAGTCACAGAGCTTTGAGTTACAGTTAGGATGGCACAACACAAGAGAAGGAGCCTGACTACAGGATTTGTTCTGCTGACTTGATATATATGCATCTATGGATGCTTATACATGCATCTTCCATATCTCAGGAGACCGTGTTAGCTACCATCCTGCTTTTTACTAAATCTTTTCTCCTTCCTTTCTCTGCTGAAACAGCCAAACACACCATTAATATTTTATAAATCTCCTACTGTCTCCTTTTTTGAAATTTCTAAACTCCAACTAGGCCCATCTTGAAAAAATATCAGTTCATAATGAGCATTGAAATATTCCTAATGCAGACCTAATTCCTAATTGCAATATTCCTAATGTATATTCCAGATACACTGCAGAGGCACTGGTGCTACATTGCCTAAGGAAAAACAAGTGTTTTCTTCACCTTGATCTGGGTGGTACCCACAGGCTGTTTCTCACAATAGTCAGTATTTATGACTCTCCAAAACGCACTGTTCTCTGCAATCCCTGTGTAACAAGCACTATTGCTTATTTTCTGAAGAGACTATTTTTACCTTCACAAAGTAAGTAAGTATACTTTTCAGAGAGATTATACACCAGTGCAAATGTAAACCTTTTTCCTTCAATGCTTCTTTTGCCCTATATTCCTAGTATGACAAGCATCTAAGAAATACCCTCAAGATTTCACAGCCTTTGTTGGAGAGATAATTCAATATATTTAGAACGAAATTATTTCAAAACCAGCGAGGTCCATGAACACTGCAATAAATGAAGCTTAGCTTCCTATTGACTAATTATCATTATCCATCATTGTCAATGGAATTAAGTGTCTAAAAATTGATGTGCACCACATAATTTTTTCTGGTGTTGGAGAGTTTCTTTTTCTGTGCAAACTGATTTTCTTCTGCTCCTCTATCAAAAGGGATTACCTAGTAGCTAACAAGAAATTCCCTCTTAGTGCTGCCTCTCTGTCAAGTGATAATGCAAGAGATGGGTCTTTATTTACAGAAAATGTTCAAGGAATTTTTAGAAACTTGGCTATCTCTGAGAGCTCTATTTCTAAAAAAATGCAGGTGAGTCTGACTGACTAGAAGTCTAACAGAGGCAGAAGGGGAGTAATACATGCACATGAACACACACACATTAATGGGACTATTTGCTTCACCAGAATTCAGTTTGACAGTCCTTGATTTTACTGTTAAAATAATGAAGAAGATTAAGTCCTTGTCTACCTTACCAGCATCTTATATACAGACAGCCTCTAGATTCTAAGACACCAACCTTTTCTTCCTCAGCATTTTTTCTTGCCAGAAGTTGGCTGCTTTTTTTATCTTTCACTGCTATATCAAATAATGTACAAACTGTAACTTTTTTTCCCATAATCCCAGTTCTGACAGAGAAAAATTTCTAACATGATGGAGACACACACATAAAATTGCCTTTGCAGTAGAATCTTTGCATCTTTTAAATTAGTTGTCACTTTTGATTTTATTCAATTATCCTTTTAAATTTGATTATGATAATGCAAATATTATGAACTGAGTTGTGCAGGAAATACAACTGAAATACCCTAGGTTCTCCTAACAAGATATGGCTGAATACAAATTTAAAATAATGATATTTTATAATCCATCATGTTATTGTTTCTCCTTTGTTTGACCTTAGTGGTTTTCCTAGCTTGTTTCACACTAACCTTGCTCATCCTCTTATTTTCTATAAGTTGAGATGCCATGACGATGTAAAGAATGGTGATTCCCATCTACCCTTTTTTAATAAACTCATAAACTTTTTTAAGAAACTCAGCATTGGAATTGCATTTAAGCTTAATTTATTCAGCTACTGTGGCAAGTAGCTAAGCCTTGTTGATTAAAAAGCAACAGTGGAGAGTTCAGTTAACTACCAGGAATATGCAAGGACTGCAATCTGTAGCCTTTTATGAATGTAATATCACACACCTGTAAATATAATCCTTGCTTTTCTGACAGAGGCATCTTTTGTTTGGAGCTTTTAACTCAGATTTTGAAAAGAAGTAGCATAGAGAGCTATTTGCAAATCCAGTAAGGTTCATTTAAATTCTGTGCATCACATTCAGTATGCAAACCTCATGACATTAGCACTGTTCATCATTTTGCTCAGTACAGGATGTACACTTGTTTTTATTTTAAAACCTTACACTTCTACAGATTTAACAGTAACATTACAAGTTTTCTTCTCTCCTTTTGTTTAGCTTTGTTTGTGTTCATGAAGAAAGTCACACAACAGTCTGCAAGGTTTTTTTTCCTAAATTTCTTCCTTACAGATTCTCAAGGAAGCCTAAGGAGACTAAAGTGCTAACAGTATCTGTAAAACCTTCTTGTTAACAAGGCATATGTAAAAATACTTGAAGGGGACAATATATGCTTTACCTTGACAATACCTCTTCTCAATTTGATAAAAGCAAGAACGTGCATTTTCAGTTGCCTTGAGTGTTGTGAATTACCACACAAAATAAGAAAGATCAACTCAGTTCTTGGGTTAAAAATAATAGTTTTCTTTTATTAAAATTAAGAGTACTTAGAGATACACGAAAGTAGTATTTCAACACCCATTGTTACTTAAATTCTTCTGTGTTGCATAAAACTTTCTGTACTGTAGGTGCAGAAATTGGTGAGGGCAATAAAATGTTCTGTGTCAATCTGTGTCATAGTTCTTTGCTTGTTGCCTTGAGTATAGTGTGTATGCCAGCCAGAAAGTAATGTTTTCTCCCTTAGAAATATAACAACAGCAATCCAGACCTTGTACTGCATCTGTCAGAAGTGCAAATAAAATGTGGATGGTAGATGTCAGCAACTGTGTTTTAGGAGGAACTATTTAGAACTATTCAGGGCCACGTGTACGAGACAATTTTTTCCTTCACCATTGTACATGCATATTGCTGTTGTTGTATATATGTGAACTATATGTATAATTTTTTTTACGGCAATATATTTGCACCTGCAATCATTACTGCTATGTGTGTAGTTAAGACGCATATTTCTCATGTTCTTATGTGTGTTGGCAAATGCAAAATCATAAACATAACAACATCCAGAAATGCTGTACACTATTTCCAGTTGTTTAAATAGACTTAGAGTATATCTTCTCCACAGAAATATTTGAACTAATGTTATTTTTCACTTAGGATTCAGATATAGTACATTCACTGCATCAGAATGGGAGGAATAAGGAAGTCAATTATGCAGTACATATTTAAAATTTGATTCAGGTTGGTCAGGTTTTGTCACCTGTCTGGTCCAGTCATCTCCACAGGAGGTGTGAAAGTGTGACTGATCTTCTGCCCTTCCATTTCCAGAGCATAAGAAGTTTAGCAGAACCAAGCAGTGACCTTGATTTGCATTGGAATAATTACAAACAAAGGACTTCCTGCACACCAGTCTCCAGCAGTTACTATAAAGACTGAACATTCTCAGTCCTAGAATATCCCCTGACTGAAAAACACGCTGTTAATTTCAACAAGTGTAGTTATTTAACTGGATAATAAAACGACTAGAAAGAAAATCGGTTTTGTTCTGGATACATCCACAGCTAGAGAAGCAGTTTTGACAAGAGTTCAGAAAATTAAATTATTACCTAGTAAAATTAACTTTTTTACATCATGTTTTAGTAGGAGAAAAATAGAAAATTGAAAGGAAATAAAACAAATAATTCAATTTTTAACATTCAGTATTACACTCACAGAAACCATATGACAGCAGCCCCAAGCTTCCCAAAAATCTAGAGATGGGTGACATTTTAGACTGATAGACATCAAAAAGGTTTCTGAATCATGTGAGTGATTTCACCGGGGTTTTTTTAGTTAGCGACCTGGGGAAATGTCTGAGGATGACAATAAGTTCATCAAAGTCAGCTGGGACTTCTGAATTTGCTGAACTGAAGCCCTAAAAGGCTTTATCCCATGAATGCATTGTCAAGGTACTGCATGTAATGTTTTTTTTGAAAGAACTCTTTCAAGTGTTTCCAAGGAATTCTTTTTTGTTTACCTCCCTGTTTACTTTTCATCTGGGCCCTGACATCGTACTTAGAACACATCATTCATAAACACTACAGAGTCTGGGTTAAATACAATTCTTCCTTTAGTTTTTAGTGAGAGAAATCCCAAGCAGATTGACTATACCTTTTAATTAACTTGAAAGCCATTCTAAGAGGCCTCTATGCTCCTCAGGCAAGAAAGTATAAGCAAAGAATAACAACATTTTTCCCAGTAGCTGCTGATGAACTGTATGTCAAACAGCTTAAACAGACACAGAAAAACCTTTTGCAAAGGCCAAAGCCTGTTCTTCATTTACAGGCCATGTTGACACAATTTGGAATGAGAATTAAACCTAAAAACACAATAACATCAAATCTACACTTACTGCATACCAAGAAGCACTGCATTTTACACACAGACATTTCTCTGTATTTATGTGCGTGTGCCTTATGAATGTGAACTCAATGTAAGTGCTAATGTTCATGTATATTTTCTTATAAAAATATTATCTGAATTTTAAACAGTGTTTTCAGTTATGAATCTGTGACAAATGATAATGTGTGCAGAATTAAGTCATGGGCGATATGTGAATTAATCTCAGCAAATGTGTTTCCAGAAGCATTAGATCAGTGGTATTTATTTCATAACTTACCATGTTTGGCAAACAGAATAGGATTCCTGGGTGTAGCTCACTTTTTACTGGTTAAAAGTTGCTCTAGAGGACTTTTCAAGGCTGAATTCAATTTTCTACAGGGAAAGAATCATGGCTACTGGAGATATGATGTCATTCTTTTTTTATTAGGAATCACATTCCTACCACAATTCAAGTGTGCCAGGAAGACATCCACTATTTACCTACAGTTTCTCCTTAGTACATGGGCATTCAGTCCCACATTTTAGAAAGATTCAGTGCACTGTCATAGAAAAAGCCCAGAGCCAGACACATCAAAATTGCAGAGGATGCAGCCCTATGTAATGGTATGATATAATCTCCAGTATGATTCAACCAACAATGGAGACTACCTTTGTGAAGAGAATCATAGAATTATAGAATCATTCTTTTTTGAAATGAAACAAAACATATCCCAGAGCATCACATCTACACATCTGAGAGTTCTATATACTGATGAGGAACTTATTTTAAATTTATTTTTTTAAAATTTAACTTTATTTAATCGTATTTTACAACGAAATTTCACAAGCATCTTATTTTAACCTTCTTGCCACTTTGCTATAGATATCTTTTACACTATTTTCTGAATGCATGTATTTCCCTCATTGCACCATTACAAGAGGCTGTAACTGAAAGAACTAAAATGAAAAAAAAATAGTCCCTGGGTTTTTGGTTTGTTTGCTTTGTTTTGTTGTTTGTTTGTTTGTTACTTTTTAAAGTTTTTGTTATTAGGAACATTTTAAATCACCATTGAGAAGATATTTAGGCTTTGTTAGTTTCATACTAAAGAAAAGAACAATAATGCTAGCAGGGTGTTTGGAACTAGATGATCCTTAAGGTCTCTTCCAACCGCAACCATTCTATGATTCTAAGATCGTCGCTGGTTTATATCACTTTGCATGGGTCATTTGTCAAATGAAACTTTTTGCTTGCACCTGATCCTTCGTGGTTGGTCTTTCTTACTTAAAATTCAGATCTGTGAGAACATCTACCAATAGGGTGGATTGTAACATGTGTAAACTGAGAAAACTGCACCGATTTCTCAGATAATGAAAATCTGAAGAAGTTTTTTACTTCAGTGAGTAAGTACTGCAGCACTTCAATAGATAGACACAATTTACCATAAATTTTTACATCTCCCTGGCTCAACATTGCAATGGGAGTAAATGGTGGAAGAACCTCTGGAAGGCTTCCACTGAACATAAGAAAGTTTAAATATTCACAAAGTGGATGTTGTGGTGAGATCATTGGAGGTGATTATTATTTTGTCTTGCATCACCTTAGGAAGCATTTCCAAATCTCTGACAACTGGTAAAACTGAAGCAAACTTCTGAAAGCTATGTTTGTGTGTTTAACAGACCACCAAAAAAAAAATTAAAAATTAAAATTCAGAATTTTGGTGTAAATATTTCAATGCTGATAATTTTTACTTATATTATTTTTTTTTTTCATGCTTGATTTGTTGATTAAAATTCCTTATAAAGAGAATTAAAAAGATGGAAAATATATGTAAAATTTTTCAGCTATAGTAAAATCACATGGAAATGTGAAAATAAATATGAAAATACATGTTTAACATGAAAGTTTTCTAGGAGAAAAAGTGAAATTCATCATTCTAGTGTAGTGCCTATCATAATGAAAAGAAATACAGCCTAGTTCTTAAAGAAAATATAAAAATAAATGCAAGTACATCCATTGGTGAATTTATTCATATCAAATCTTACAAAATCAAAGGAGAGCTCTCTTTTTCACTAAATGCTCATAAGCACATAGCCTCATTATGCTGATACCACCGCCCAACTACATATTGCTCTGTGCTACATGCTGGGGGATTTTTTTGTTTATTTTTTTGTGGGTTTTTTTCTTCCAAATAATTGTATCAGGTTATAATTTTTTTCTTGGGACAAAGTATCAAACGAACCAGAGAGTGATAACAATGAGCTAGCACTGTATCACCTGAAATCCTAATGTTCATTCTAACAAAACAAAATGATGGCTTATAGAAATGGAACAATATGGTGAATAATTTCCATATAGAGTTACATGTACTTGACCTGCATTGGAAGTGACATATTTAAGTTCTTTGGAAAGAGAAGCCTCTTCCACATTCTTTTGTACAGGGAGATTATCTTTAGAAAGACAAGATCTATAAAGAGTGAATAGACTTCCAGACACTTTCTGTAGTCATGACAGATTTCAATCCTGACATTTTTCCTCCTGGTTCTTTAAATGACTTGTCAGATTTCTTGCTCTTGGCAGGTGGATGCTCGTATATTCATCAGTGAGTCTTTGGCATACCATTTTTCCCTGCCCCTGTCAATAATCACTCCCAAGCTTGACAGATACTGTTGATTTCCCCTTGACTTCTTTACTGAATTTGCTGAAGTTAAAATAGCTGTCCTCATTTCCTTTTCTGCAATGTTTCATTTTGTTTAGTACCCTTCTCCACAGCACAGGAATTCTCTCCCCTCACGTCATTCCCTGATAATGTCACTGCCATGCTCTGAAGAACTGTTTTGCTTCCTGATGTGTCGTGACTGTCACTGTCAATGTTTTCAGTGCTTAGCAGTATGCTGATGAAATGTTGTTCGTCACATTAATTCATCTGTGTTTTCCCAGATTCCAACTGTTTAAACTCAGTTAATTATTATGGACCCATAAAAGTGAAAACTGGTTTAGATGTCATCAAATCCTTGAAGAAGAATTTAATAGGTGATTATCTTGCTTACTAATGATTGAGTTCCCCATGATTTCTAGTATTTATGTTTTGAGCTAAAGTTATAATAGTCCTTTATACAAAATAATTTATTA
This sequence comes from Heliangelus exortis, assembly GCF_036169615.1. Classification (NCBI taxonomy): domain Eukaryota; kingdom Metazoa; phylum Chordata; class Aves; order Apodiformes; family Trochilidae; genus Heliangelus; species Heliangelus exortis. The sequence continues at coordinate 75,504,627 of NC_092423.1, forward strand.
TGTATGTAACACTTGTAACACATTTGTTACACATGAATTATATCATAGAATCATAGAATGGCTGGGTTGGAAGGGACCTCAGAGATCATCAAGTCCAACCCTTGACCCGCCGCTGCAGTTGCTAGACCATGGCACTGAGTGCCACATCCAGCCTCTTTTTAAATATCTCCAGGGACAGAGAGTCCACTACTTCACTGGGCAGCCCATTCCAATGTCTGATCACCCTCTCTGTAAAGAAATTCTTTCTAATATCTAACCTAAACTTCCCCTGGCACAACTTAAGACCATGCCCTCTTGTCTTGTTGAAAGTCGTCTGGGAAAAGAGACCAACCCCCACCTGGCTACCCCCTCCTTTCAGGGAGTTGTAGAGAGTGATGAGGTCTCCCCTGAGCTGCCTCTTCTTCAGGCTGAACAGCCCCAGCTCCCTCAGCCTCCCTTCATAGGGTCTGTGCTCGAGTCCCTTCACCAGCCTAGTTGCCCTCCTTTGGACCTGCTCTAGGACCTCGATATCCTTCCTAAACTGAGGGGCCCAGAACTGGACACAGTACTTGAGGTGTGGCCTCACCAGTGCTGAGTACAGGGGCAGAATCCCTTCCCTGGACCTGCTGGCCACGCTGTTCCTGATACAGGCCAGGATGCCATTGGCTTTCTTGGCCACCTGGGCACACTGCTGGCTCATGTTCAGCTTCCTGGCAATCCAGACTCCCAGGTCCCTTTCTGTCTGGCTGCTCTCAGCCACTCTGTGCCCAGCCTGGAGCTCCCCATGGGGTTGTTGTGGCCAAAGTGCAGGACCCAGCACTTGGCCGTGTTGAACCTCATCCCATTGGAATCAGCCCAACTCTCCAGTCTGTCCAGGTCCCTCTGCATACAGCAAAATTCCTGCATGCAGACTTAAAAGTATAATTCTCATCTATGCACCTCTACAAAGTTTTTGCATCTATTTTTTAGGTGTACTCACTTGAATTGAAATGTTTTTTAAAAGTATTGAAGAGCCACTCTTTTCATTTACAAAATTCTGTGAATCCCACACAACACTCAGGAATACTCCAAAGTCACTCCTGAGTCCAAGTGGTAAAGGCAACACTTGTTAAAACTTCTATGAAAAAGAAACCTGTTGCTTTTATATATCTGAATTACAGAGGACTGAATTTATTTTCTTTTTAATTGTAACTTGTGAAAATATTTGGATAACAAATTGGCTTGATGCTTATTTTGCTGTGCATTGGCTTTTCCAGGATTAAGACCCTTCAGATCCTAAATTTGGAAGAACCGTTCTTCAGTATATGTTATCTAACTTTTCCTCTAAGTATCAAGATGTTATATATAAACATATATATATATGTACAACTGGATTCACTATGCGTAGAAAAAAACTAATTTCAAAGTAAGGCTGAAAGAGTATAAAAAAAAATTTCCTGCCTTTTTCAGACATTCAACTGCCAAGCTTTATCTTCCAACAAGTCACAATTTCTCTGTCCTTCACAGATATTTAATTTTGTTGCTTTTTACTATGATTAGTGTATGTGCTTCTCACATTATTTTTACAGTAAATTTTTTTCTATTAATATTTGTATTGGTTTCTCAGAAATTATAGTTTTAGGATGTGATTTAATGAAAGGATATTCTTATACTGCAATTTTTCCACTCAAATAGAGGGTAACAGATACTTTACATCAGTGGACTAATTTCCATTTCCCACAAGCAAGTGAAATGATCCCTATGCAGAGCCTTTCTACCCTCAAGCAGATCAATACTCCTACCCAGTCTGGTGTTATCTGAAACTGAACGTCCCCTTGTCCGCATTATTGATGATGATACCAAAAGATGTACCAAATCCTTCAGTTCAACCAGTGAACTTGTTCTGTTGAGGTAAAAAAAAAAAAAAAATTCAGGTTGAAGCTCATATTGCATTTAGCAGACTTGTTAATGAGAGCGAGTTTTCAACTGTATGTTTATCCTCAGTGTAACTTTATAGTCTTTGATCTTTTGATTTGGTAAATGTGGCAGTAAAAGAAAAGAGAGAGTATGCAATGGAGGTATTAGAAGAAAACAGAACTCTTGTCAGAAGCCAACAAAGATAAAATGTTAACAGTCAAAGTTTCATTGTCACAAGAGCAATATCAGGACCTCCAGCAGTGATTCTCCATCACATAAGCAGTAACATAAAACCATTCAAATCTTTCAATATGAAATGTACATTTACCACCTCTAAAACTGAGAAGTAGAGAGTAGAATTATTAAAGCAAACTCCTTTTTACTAATGGTTCTGACTTCATGACTTTATTGTTGATTACCTAATACATTTTATAGGCATTTTGGTTTTAGTATGAAAAAACTGTCTCATTTAAACCATGCATTACCACAGGGAAAATGTTGGAGGTTTTGGTTTGGTTTTATGGGGTTTGTTTTTTTTTGTTTCTTTGGTTTGGTTTCATTTGTTTTTTGTTTTTTGTTTTTTTTCTTTTTTAAATACACTAAGAGCCCAGTGTCGATAGTGTGTCCATTCTGGAAAGTTTTATTTTAGACTAACTGTAATATTTCCTGTGGACTGGATACCCATTGTGATAATAAATTATAAGCATGCTAAATATGATTTTGCAGCACACCTTTCAGTACAGTTTTACCTATTTACACACTCTGCATCATGAACTGAAGTGTAGCAAATGAGAAAAGTTGGAAGATTTATATAGAAATTGTGCTTTTGATATAAAATAAAGCACCTAGATGTACCAATCTGAGTACTTCTTTGAATCTCAGAGGTTTACTTGATTACTTGTTTCACCTGAGAATCTCCTTGGTAGACTCCACTAAATTGCAATCTGAATTGTTGGTATCATTTTGATTTAACTCTTCATATCACAGCCTCAAGTTCCCTTTCTGAAATCTTAAAATGTTATAGCAGCCAGCCAGTTTCTAGTAAGAACAACCTCCCCTAGAAAAGCTACACTGTTAGGGGGGTTAGTGATATCATAGAGTGTAAATGCAGGAAGACCTGTGTATTAACTGGGAAAAAAATTTTCTGTGCTAGCCTGAAGCTAGCACAGAAACCTGAAGGTTTCTTTCTAAACTGCCAGACAAGAAGGCTGGTCAACCAACAGATGAAATAATTTATTAAAAAAACCTTCAGTATCTAGCCATAACCTCTTAATGAGAACAAAGTTAATTTGTTGTGAGAAAAAAAGATATTGTTACTACTTCCAGAATCACAAGATATAGATAGAGGTGATATGGAGATAGAATTCAACTTAAAAAAAAAAAATGTAGGTGCCTGGGATCATAAAGTGAGATCAATTTCAGGTTGAAATGCATGATTGTTCACTGGGAAATACACGTTTATGCGAAAATTGTTTTGATGTGTGTTTCTCAATGATTATGATGCCATTTCTGAAGTGAAATTCTAGCTTACACACTTTTGTGAGCAGCAATAGAAGCACATCTGCTCTATTGTGGTTGTATTTATGAGGACTGGAAGCTAGATTTCATAAATCATGAAATGAATGTCTTATGCAGAGCTTATTTCTGGGGAGTGTTGATTCAGATATGCAGACTGGTTGGGGACTGATGTTCCTCCTTCTTTGCATGTAAATCAGTTGCAACCAAGAAAGTGTTAACTTTGTCTGGTGCTGTGTCTAAACTAATATAGTTGTTGTCTCAAAAAACCCAAAAAGTTCAAATAAATAAAGTATGCAGTCAAAAGTTGGCTGCAACTTTTAATACAAACTCAAGTTCAGAAATAAAGAAAAATACATAATTTCCTACTGTTCTTAAAGGAGAAACACTCAAGCAGAGTCAACGTATTTTAAAATATGACTTTAATCAAACTATATAAGTCCACACAAAACAGTTTCATCCATCTCTGTGTTCTTTCATTAGAAACTAACAAAAGGAATGGTTCTCAGAGGAATAATTCTCTAAAATGCATTACCTTCCCTTCATTCTTTCTAAAGCCCTGAATTTTTATTATGTGTCGAATGTCTCTTGGCATTTAATACTCATTATGTGAAAACAAGTATCTTGAAGGATTTCAGAAGTGATCCTAATGACAACCTTAGAGTTTAATGGAGGACAATGAATATTCTAGCAACTAGATTGTGAAGGGCAAGCATATGAAAAATATGTAGAACTTCTAAAATGCATTGGCAGTTTGATTGATGAGATATGGTCAAATTGCTCAGGAGAACTGCAGAGAATACAGTGTCATTACCTGATAACAAATCAACTGGAAATACCAAAGGAAATGCAAGCCAAGCCTGCAATATTAGTCTAGGCAATGCCCTCATTTCTACTTTTATTGATTTTTAGAAATGATCATCTGTTCCACCTTGAGCATGACTGTCATAGTGGGGCTGAACATGTTATCTGTGATAACCTTTTGCTGAAGAAAATAATGAACTGAAAAATCTCTCAGTCACCTTTAATTACCATTTACTCTTCAGTTTCTACACAGGAAGACATTAAACCACAAAAAGAGGTAGTTCAAGAACCATTTCAGCTGTGAGAAAAGCCTGCTTTTAAAGCTGAATTCTAAAACATTTTATTTCTCAGCCCTTTATGAGATGCCATGTTTCTTCTTTTGTGTGTTCTTTTTGTTTGGTTGGCTGGCTTTTTTGTTTGTTGTTGTTTTGGTTGGGTTTTTTGTTGTTGTTGTTTTGGGTTTTGTTTGTTTGATTTTTTTAATAATCTGGGTAAACTAAACTGTAATTTACTCCATTATATAGTAAAAAGTTCTTATTATTTTCCGCAAGCAGTAAAACTAGTTCTTTAGTTCATAACCTCCATTATGGGGGCAGAATTGAAATGGTTTAACTTTTACAGACTTGATCAAATTTCATGCAAGACTTGATTCTGCAATGTTGCACTAACACAATAGAGAGTTTTAAACAAAAACTTGTGGCTTTCTTGATTATTGCTATTAATTTTTATGGCTTATCATTTATATTAATCATACTGATTCTGCTGACACAGTCTGACATACTTTATTTTAACTGCTCTTAACCTTTGTTAGGGTTCAGGAAGTATGAGATCCATTCTGAAAACCAGGGAACGGTAACCAGCCCATTGACAACAGCTTTCCTCCTACACTGTGCTATTTTATCATAAGTTCAGTGGAGCAGAGTCTGAACTGGTATCTGCAAAGAAAAGATTTGTTTTAGATCAGGTTAGAGTCAAGCAACACTTGTGTTTTGCTCTGTGTAGATTTTTATTTTTAGTTTTGAGTTTGCTCTGAATCCCACACGGGTATATTTAGTTTCCTGGAATGTCACTTCCTAGATGTTTGCTTTTGTTCTGGAGCCTGACAACATGACATACTGGAAGGTTACTTAGCTGTTTACTGCAAGAAAAGCAGAAGAAATAATTTAAGAAAAAAATGTCTACCTATATGCTAGAGAAGGACCTAGGAAAATATATCTCTGGGAAGTGCTCACAGACAAGGGATAGAAATCCAGGGGCTAAAGTGCTTCCTGTATTCCAACCTGATTACAAGGTTTCCTCCTCATAATGTTGATTCCATATTTTCCTCTTAATGAGTATTAGAATAAGAAAGTATTCGCAATGCAGCACAGCCACTGATTGTCAGCACATGCCGTGGTCCTTTTTAAAGCACTCAGAGCTCATGAAATGCAAGTAGACCAAGAGCCACAAGCTGGCTTCCCCTGATATATCCTGCTCATCAGCCCAGGAAGGATACTGCTCTTTAAATCTGAGAGCATGGGCTGGAATTTTACACTTATAAGTAATGTATCTTTTTTTATTCAGCTTGCAGATTAATTATAGCTTTAAACAATGATCATGATAATGAAGCACAGAGTAGAATTATGTCTGGTACTCCTACAATAAAGCCTTGTTTTAAGGTTTTCTTTCTCAGGACTCAACATTCAATTTGGATGCAACCTGACATATGTAAATCTCATTTTTGGGAAAATGGTTTACACTTTATGTGCCCAAGGTGTAATTATGTTTTGTTGTGGTTTTTTTTCCTAATTATTTATAGGTCCATAAAATGTTTTTTCTTCAAATGATTTCTCTTTTGAACCACAGACACACACAAGAAACTGCTACATTCTATTTCATAAGAAATTTAAGCCTCTCAGTACAGTTCAACTCATTGTACACAAAGAGCCATGAGCAAAGAAGAAGAAAAGCAATACTCTCACTGAGGAATATGCCTTACTGATGCTAATCTTGAAACATCAGAGCTGATACTCAGAGGCACTTGAAAGAATTGAAAGGTAGATACAGTTAGGGAACAAAACCAAACCAACCAATAAAACAAACCCAAGAAGCTGTCACCACAACCAGCCACTTAGGTCTTATTTCTATTTTCAGTAGTTGCATCTTGGCTTCTGTTAGGTCGGCACTTTTGTGATCCTGCTGGCAGTAAGATTTTCACTGTCAGCTAGTATTTATGGATGTACATTTAAGCATTTGGCAAAGTGCATGACTTTTCACTGTAAAGTGGCATATGATGGCAAAAGTAGAACCCTCAAAGATAGGCATCTGGGACTGCTTGGATTAAGTTTTGAAATTCTTATGTCAACCTATGTCCAACCTGGTAAACATGATCAAGCTTTGCGTTTCCTTTTAAAACAAAAAATTCTTCTACCAAATTGATCATAGCACATTCAGGTGAAAATTTTGTTGCCTTACTGGTTTCACTGGGATAGAGTTAATTTTCCTCATAGTGGCTTGTATGGGGCTGTGTTTTGGATGTTGTGGAAAACAATGCTGATAATACAAAGATGTTATAGTTATTGCTGAGTAACTATATGCAGAATCAAGGCCTTTTCTTCTTCTCACACAACCTCACCGGTGAGCTGACTGGGAGTGCACAAGAGGCTGGGAGGGGACACAGCTGGGACAGCTGATTCCACCTGACCAAAGGGATGTTCCATACCATATGACAACACGCTCAGCTTATAAAGCTGGGAAAAGAACAAAAGGGGGGAGGGGACTGGAAGGCACTTGGACTGATGGTATTTGTCTTCCTAATTAAACATTATGCATTATAGAACCCTGCTGTCCTAGAGATGCCTGAACAGCTGCTTGCTGATGAGAATTAGTGAATTAATTCTTTGTTTTGAGTTGCTTGCACATGCAGCTTTTGCTTTACCTATTAAATTGCCTTAATCTAAAGCCACAAGCTTTCTCATTTTTACTCTTCTGATTCTCTCACCCATCCCACAAAGGAGAAGTGAGTGAGCAGGTAGATAGGGAGTAGCTGCCATCGAAGGCTGAACCTTTCACAGTGGTATTTTGCTCTTTCTACAGCTTTTAAAAGATTGCAAATATATAGATATATTTATTTCAGTAAATTTCAGTGCAGACCATGCTCTTCCAAATAATGAGAGTTACCAAAATAAATTTTTGTACATGCTCAGATAGCTTAGAAGTGTTAACTAAACTTGGTTAATAAAATGGGCATTTTTTCACTTAAAAAGACAGATTTTATTCAGACATTCTGTTTTTAAAATTGTTTCCTACATGATAATCCTGAGAATAAACATCTAGAAAGCACAGAACTGTAAACAGGAGGTAGATATTACCAAAAATATCTCATCTTTATTCTATTTTTAAAAAATGGTTTCTTGATCTTCTTATGTGGACATGGAAATAGCTAACATTAACCCAATATTCATTATAATTATCAAAAATCAAGATAATTCTAACAAATATGGAAATCATATTTATGTTACTTCAGTTTTTTTTATTTTATCTTTATCAGCTTTTAAGGGTCAATGAATCTGTATGGACAGATTGATAAAACTACCCCAAGAAAAACAAAGAAACAGGCAAAGAAAATCACTCCAAAACACAAAAATCCCCTATCTTCATTCCCTATCTTACACACATTCCTAACTTCAAGCATGAAAATATGTATGCAAATAAAAAAACCTCTTAGAGATATATCCAATCAGTCTTGCAATGAAAATGCTTATTAAACTTTTTAGTAGACAGTCTTTGATTTGTTTTTCACAAACAACATGCAGTTTATTGCATTTTATATAGGCTGAAAAACAATGCACAATACTATTTACTCAAGGCAAGTATAAGCTACTCCCTGAATGAAAAACAAGTTAAATTACAGTACCATCACTGACTTCTGTTGCTCAGAGGGGTCCCCAAGTCATTTGATGCAGGAAGATGAGAGTTATGTGAGAAGATAACGTGATGGGGTGGTCTATGGTTACCTTATGTGATCAGAAAAGAAAACCAGAGGTCTTTTATTTTTTTTTTCTCTTTTTGGCAGGTTGCTTGATTAAAATGACTGACTGGCATGTTCTCTCTTCATCAGTTTCAAGATGAACAGACTCTGCAAGCTGAAAGGATTAAGAAGCATAAATCATGCAAGAGGAAATCGCTGTGAACTTTTCAGTCTGCTGTGTTGTATTCCAGTATGTAGCTACCAAGTCTGCAACTAATGCCACCAAGGTTTATTTCAAAAAGCAAAAGCACCATGGATGACAAAATAAATACTTAAAAGCAGACTCCCTTAAAAGTTTTTTATTATTCTTTCTAAGGAAGATTGAATTACATGTACAGCTACTGGTACCTTTATATTAAAAGTAAAAGCTGGAGTGAAGGGCTAGCTGGAAAGAGGAAATGAACTCTTCCTGCACTCAATGAGACTTTAAACCTCTTGCTTTAGGATGGATAAAACTCATTCTCAAGTAGAGACTGTTCTTGTGCTGATCTATACCAGCAGCCGCAGATTTGGTGGTTCATTACTTGAAATAGTGTTGCAGAGGTAGGCAGATAAAGAACCAAACTCTCCAACTCATGGTAGAAGGAAAATCCTCCGCCTCCTGCTGGAGTTTGTAATTAATGCCAGCTACAGATTAGAGACAGGACAATTTTAACCCCTCACCCTTCCACTTCTACAATTTCAGAGGTATAACAAAATTAAAAATGGGGAATATCTTTGCTCATACTTAGCAAAATAAAATGTCCTGCATTAGTTCCTGAAGTTACTTGTGATGCTTCTTTTAGCATAGACCAATACCCAGTCTATGTCCACACACCACGTTTCACATCTCCACCTTCACTTTTCTACTCCCTGTTTGGAAAACTGTTATTACAGCCAGCCGTTCATTCACAGAACTGGCTTCTGTCCAGCCACAAGGATTTGCCTGGTAGTAACAAGAAATGTTGACTGTGGAAAACACTTCAGTAGCAATGTAGAAATCTTGCAGGAGGGCTGCTTCAGCTCAATTTTGTCCTTGATGCCTAATGACAAATATGTCCCAGAACCCTGAGTGCTGGATTTTGAAGATTCATCCTTCTGTGTTCACATGCAGGTCAGCTCTGAGACCCGGATGGTCACAGGCTACCAGTGACACCACGGTTTTCTTTCCTCCAGACAACTTTGTCCTGATTTGTAGATAATAAAAAAAACTTGAAGATTTACCCCACACATTTTCTTGTTCATCTCACATTTGATGTGACAGTTTGTCACAGTTCCATCAGATCCAATAGCAGTGGTGTCACAAACCTCTCCTGCTAACAAACCTCTCAGCATACTTGGACCTGTTTCTGTGCCACTGAAAAATTTTACTAATCTTTTTAGAAAAACCTTGTATTCTGTGAGAAATGTTATGAAATGGTTAGAGATCTTGGCTCAGGAAGGTAAGGACAGCAAAACTGACAAGGCTCATGTCCACACTACTGCTAAGAAAGGTTTCCACAAGTTAAGGAGTCTGGCATGCACCACAATGTCATCTGCTGTGCAGATTAATCCACTAAATGAGCTGGATATTGCAATGTAAGATTCAGAAATGCAGAACACCAAAGGCTGCACACCAAAATGAATGTGAGTATTTCCACACTTTTTCTATGGCCAACAAGAATATCTTCATCATTTTACACTAAGAAGCAAAAGAAAATATATGGAAGATTTTAGAATTTACCTACTAACTATGTCATGTGTATATTTTATTGCCTCTGTTATGATTATGTTCTGTTATGATTATGAGGCAGTAGAAGCAAATGAATGCTAGAAAAATAAATTCTTTTTATACACACCTATGTTTCAATAACCAGGAATGATGAAACATAGAGAAAATCTATTGAATGAACAGTTGCTTCAAATTTTAATGTTTTCTAAAGGAAAAAATGTAATAAGGTACCAGTAGTTATTTATGGAAACACATACTCATTTTTTCTGTTATTAGCTCTCAGGCATCCCTTGATACAGAAAGCTTAGTGGTGCAAAGAAACCATTTGCAATAGCCTGTGTTGAATCAATAACATAAATGTGAATATATAAATGCAAATATACTGGTGTGAGAAGAATTTACTTCAGGTTAAAGATGCCAAAACAAAAAGCTAAGGATTCATCCAATCCTTAAGCAATATAATGAAAAAACATTTGCTTTCTTTGCCCTTTATGATGTGCACCAGCTTCTGTTCTGTTACAATGATTTTCATTTGCATTGTACTGGTAGCTACACAGAGGTATAAATATATAAAGGAGGATGATCAAATCCTGCTTCTGAGAAAAACTGACAAATATTTGCTCAGAGAAGTTTCCAGAGCGTGAGGGTAGAGCATCCATGAAAAGAGATTAGGTGTGAGGAACAGCCAGCAGTGACTTAACAGAACAGTAGGGAACAGGAAAGTCTCAGAAAAGAGAGATACTTGGGCAAAACAGCAGAGACAACAGTGAAAAAAAGACTCCCTGGGGATGCAGCAAGGTCTGTGTAATGTCTCCCGAAAACCAGAAAGTCTCCAAAAGGCTGATGGCCCACATGGGAACCTGTAAGAAAGAAATGCTGAGAAGGGAAACACAGAGGAAAAAGAATGACTCTTCTTCACTGGATCATTTTTTTCTCTTCTACACTGTGTAAGAGATTCTGCCAGCAGAATGTACAAAATTTAAAGCATAGAATAATTACTTATTCATTGACACACATAGTATGTATGTAGGATGACCATGCTACTGTGCTAAGTATTAGCATAGTTGCTCTGAACAACTTGCATTCAGTTCTTCTGACTGGACTCTCAAGACATTTAATTTCCTTTCCAACCTCCAGTCTCCTCTCAGCCCTAGATTCTACTCCTGGTATCAAATTTTCCCTCCCTAAACACACACTAGCTCTCCTACTTCCCCATTAAGTGTGTCTTTTTCAGATGTTTTTCCCCATTTATCTCTTCAGGTATTTGTTCCTTCCTCCTCCATTCCACAATCTGCAATTCCTTGCTCCCACTGGTTAAAGGTTATTTCCTGAAAAGTTCTGGTGACTAGTGGGACTGAACTCTGGCAGGGCAGAAAGGGAAGATGCAGACAGAAAAGGAATGGCCATCTGGTAGCACCATTTCTTCTGCTACTGGGGCTGTAGAGCTTCCTCAGGAAACCTCAGAGCAAATATAAGTGCAACTACACATCCCTAATTCCATTAGTTAATTTAGCCCTGACTTAAGTCATTAAACAATCAACTCAGTTTGCCATCCCAACTGCCACTGGTGATATATGCCTTTATTTTTTAATTCCCCAGCCACTAATAGATTAGTTGAGAAGTCCATCTAGCCTGCTACCCTGTTTACAGCACTTGTGAAGAGCGTGTACCCTATGGATGAAGGAGAAATAGAGCAAACATTGAGTGGTATTTCTCCAGGGTACTTTGCTAGTAGCTAGTGATTTATGCTTGAGACTGACTGAATTCTATACATATCTTAGTGGTTTTATAATACTTTCTCCCCATAATCCCCAGTTGTTGGTTTTTTGTTTGTTTTTGGCTGGTTGGTTTGTCTTGTTTGGTTACTTGGTTTTGATTTACATTTTGAACATTCATGCAATTTTAGCATGTATCATGTCCTTTTGTCTGATTGTGGCTTCTTATTAGATGAAAGGAACCTCATTTGTCACAAAACTTTCCTCCCACACTCTGTTGTTTTATAATTTCTTTGCAAGGAGAATAAACAACATTAAAAGTACCATTGTATTTTCAGGACCTAACAGCACTATGAAAAGATCAAAGTGTGCTGTGGGGGCAGATAATTTAATGACTGCTTGGGTACAAGTTGCTTTTCTGATTGTGCTTTATCCAGTTTCACACAATTGCTACTGGCTTAGACACAGGGACTAAGACATCATGGTGCAATTCTGTGCAAGCACCTAACTGGGACACAGGAGGTCATCGGCAACCTGACATGCATAGAAATTTTCAGTCTTTATTAAAGTATTTTACCTTCCCTTGGGACTACCATAATACAGCAAGAATAGGATCAGCCTTTGGGCAAAATTAAGGACTACTTTAGATCTTAGTAGCAGCCTTTATTCCAGTTTCCTCCAATCAGCAGAAAACCTTTTCACCAAGAGTGATTCTGTCTTTTCCTTTCCCTACTAGCATTCCAGCTAACGAGATACATTAATTTCTGTGTATCATTACTTAAAAAGCATCAAATAAACATGACTGTTATTATAATGTATATATGCCTATTTTTTTTTTTTTCCCGTCAACATTCTAATCCTAAAAACTTCTACAGGCTTGGTATTTCAGAGAAGTCTAATTTGTTTATCTAGCTTGTATTTTGAAATAGTGATAACATATTTAGAAGTACTGAAGGTATTTAAAGTTCTTAAAGATCCTGTAGAGAGACAGAGTACAGAAAACTTTCCTCAGATTTATTCAAGAGGATCATGAATGATCAGATTAATTCACAAAATACTGGATTTATTAATTATAAGACACAAGAGAAGGTAAACAAGGTGTAGAAAAACATTCAGTTGTGAATAGAAATATTGCTTTTCTATTTATTTGTTAAAGAATACCTAAGGTGAGAATTATGGACAGAAGTGTGTTAATGAAGTTATTTGAAACATTTTCTTTTTTTAGGCATGGAATTTCCAGTGTATGAATAAGAAGAGTATTCGAGGGCAGAAAAATCTAGAAATAAGTTGGTTCACCCAATCAATGCTAAAAGTATCATAACTTGTATGTACTTCAAGTGCATCTATTAGTTAAAAAAAAAAAAAAAAAAAAAGCTATCAGAACCATCAGTCAGCATTTGTAAGCTCAGGAGCAGTTAGGTGTTGTCACTGATACATTTTTTTAGGAAAAAATATTAAAAAAAAAACCAAAACAGTAAGCTGCAGAGAGGACAAAAAATATGCTTTTATTCTGCAGTATTTTGCTCCCACCTGTCAAAGAAATATCAAAATGGGCTGGATGTGTCTGCTGGCATGCCAGTGATGGAGAAGTGACGGTGCAGACACTTTCAGCCTATCTGTATGAGCAAGAAAAGGCTACTGCATCAAAGTCTCCTGAGGACTTTCTGAAAGCAAGCTCTGCTCCAGATAGAGCCAGAAACAAAACCAGGTTAAAGAAATACATAAAAACAGCAAGAAAAGGATTCCTTGGCATGCTACAATGCATAACAATCCTATGATAATATACCAAAGATGGAAAAAAATTAAATGCAAATACCAAGCTTACAAGTTTAGAGTATTAAGTAATGTCATAAACAACCATCACAGAAAGTGGACAAGAACACAGCTATCTGCCAGCTAGAGTATTTTATCATAGAATCATAGAATAATTTGGGAAGAGAATTCTAAAGGTCACCTACTACAACCCCCTGGCAGGAAACAGGACATCCTCAATTAGATAAGGCTTAGAGCCTTATCAAGCCTTACTTTGAATACCTCCAGGGATGAGGCCTCAACTACCTCCCCTGTGCAACCTGTTGCATTTTTCCACCAGCCTCATGGTAAAGAACTTCATATGTTCTAACAGTGTGCTATGAAGGTTATCCAAAATTACTGCACCCTGAACAAGACACGTGCTTCTGTTAAGCAAGAGAACAGTTGGGTGTAAATTAAAAAAAAAAAAAAACAACAATAACAAATCCAAACAAACAAACAAAAACTCCAATGAGTTAGAGTTATAAAGTAAACCTTTACCAAAGGCTGTTCATGCCAAACTGAGTTCCATTTTGATACTTTTCCCATCTTCTACTCTGGGGTTGCAAAATATATCAGAACAAAGTTTGTCATGCAGCATGTGCTGAAATGACATTTTATCTGTCCAAATAACTATGGGGTTTCAAATAGGGAACCTAATCTAAAGCACTCACCCTTACAGGGTGATAAAGTGTAGTTTAGATCAGCAGTCTGTTAGGACTATAAACAGAAGTCTGTTTAGATCAGCAAACTGCAACAGTGTCCTAAGCTTCTAACACAAGCACTGGATTACAAGCAATGGGTAGAAAGACATAATCTTGTCATGGGTCAGTTGTCAAGTCAACTACTTGCTGACATGTATAGAGAAAGAACTGCCTGTGCTTGTATAGAAGAATTATCATACTTGCCTTCTGCTTTGCATGTCTCACCTGTCCAGAGGGAATACTTTTACTGACACCTGGAAGTACAAAGCAGAAGAGCTGAGCTCAGCATAGCTCGAACAGGGAAATGGAAGCAGTATCAGACTGGGTCACCTTAGTCATGCTGAGTTGCTCCTATTAGACCACTGAGCCAAACCATTGGTTGGTATGTCATGTCTGGCTGTTCAAAACATTCCTGTCATTATGATTTTCACTGTCTTAACACAGACATAAAGGACACCACATGAGCTGATGAAGTATCCATGAGGTGAGTTTACACAAGTAGGAATTATACTGGTAATCAAAACTATGATCCCAGTATTGCAAAGAAACTTCCAAAATAATTCTTGGTGTTGGAAATAAATCCTAGGGACACATAGAGCACTATGGGAAGGCAGAGAGGGCAGTTTCCAGAGGACTTTATCCTGTAGACAGTTTGGTGTAGTTGAGTAGGTTTCAAAATTTTTATAGGCAAACTGAAATATGATTGGAATGGAAATATTTTTTCTATGTTTTCTTTGTTGATTTCATAGGCTATGTAAGCAAGACTATACTTGAGCAGCTTTTTTAATAAACATTACATAGCTCAAGAATTCTATAGAATATTTTTGCAGTTCCCCATCCATTTCCTTCCCTTTCCCTCCGCCTTTCCCTTCCTCTTCACTTTCCCTTTTGCCCTTCCCCTTTCTCCTATAGATCATAATCCTTTTGACCACAGCATCCACAGGCTGAAATCAGAATTCCTTCTGATACCAGCAGCAATTTTCTTCCTATGCCTCCATAATTATGTAGGCTATTATTTCATTTTTGTTTACTCAAGTTTTGATAATAAAAGGGGACTGGACTGGGGAGGGATGCCACTCTTAATTCCTGAAAAAAACTGAGTATTTTGCTGAGCACCATAGAAAATAAATGCTAACTACTATTTTTAAGTGGGATGCAGTAGGTGACTCAAAGACTGCAGACCATCTACAAGATAAAGTCATACATCTGGATAATTATTTTCTGGATGAAATTGGAGCAGGTATTTGGAAAGCAGATTTTGCCCTAAAAGCCAAATAACTTTCCTTGTGAATGGCTTGGCAATGAGCTGGAAGCTGCAGATATAACAGGAGGCGACATCACAGATCTGAAGACGCTCCTCGTCCTTTGCCTGCACAGGAGGCACATCCAGTAGAGACTCAAGTCCTGCCTCTTCTCTCAAGCAGAAGAGAGGAGTCCAAAAATGAGACTCATCCCTCCCTGCTTTTGGCCCAGTTTGTAAAAATAGTAGCAAGACACTACACTGCAGCTGAGTAGGCTTGTTGCACTGAACAAAGTCATATCTCAGGAGATAATACTAAACCTCAGATGATTCAGAGGTACAACAAATTTTGGAAATATTGTTTGCAGATTATGAATATAAATCTGATCTACTTTTCTTTTTCTATTTTTCTTTTTTTTTTTAAATCTATTTTTTTTTTTTTTTTTTTTTTTTCCAAATTAAGAACATGATCAGTGTTTATTATAGCCAGCATTGATAAACCTAGGGGAAAGAGATGGATGCTGCTTTAAAAAAAAATTATTTATATCTTGTGCTGGTAGTATGCCTTGTGACATTTCCCTAGACACCTGTACACTGCAACGGCTCTTTCCCTCCTGAAGCATTTTCTCCTGCTTTTTTTCTCTGCTTCCTCCTCCTTTCACCCTTCTCACTCTCATAATACAGAAAATCTCTTCTGGAGTCAGTATTTCAATTCGCATTTGTCATTTCGTATAATAAGATTAGATTTTATAGTCTACACATGGTAAAGCTACCGAAATATACTGATAAAGAATGGTTCTAGTAGAGGATATCTATTTGTTCTATTCTTCCTCTCTGATTACAACAAGGAAATAAATTACTTGCAGTGACAGTATAAAATATATAGAAAGAAAGGAATAAGAAAAGAAAAAGGTAAGAAAAATTACATGTATTTACTTCAGGTAATACAAATACACTGTAAGTTGTATATGTTTTTTCTCAATAAACTTAGCTTTACTTTAAGTTTGTCATAAAACTGTGTATTCTTAAAATATCCTTAAAAAAATAATAATTCAAACACCCCTAACTCTAGAAGCCCTTCAGGATTTTGTATGTAGTTCTTGCAGGAGATCCTAAGAAACAAATAATGCAGTAAAGCTTAAACTGTATTGGTGAAGGTAATAGGATTACAATAGGAGAGAGAAACAGAAAACATCAAAATTTAGTGTTGAATCTTTTCAGTACAGTGGAAAATAGACACTAAGAATTTATAAGGACTTTTTCTTCCTGTTTTTCACAGCAGATGTCTGGAAGTGATACATGAAGACACCAAATGTTCTTTTTATGTCTTCACACTGCTATGCTGAGAACTGTAGCAAAAAATAATAATAAAAAGGTTATTATATAATATTATATATGTTAACTTTTCAGTTTGTATATCGTAAACCAAAGTTACTTATTCTGATTTTATATAGAACCAAAAGTAATGCAGCTATTCTGGGTATTTGTCTGATTGTCCACCTACTTCAAACACTTCCTGAATCCATTGTCTTATTGGATCAATATGAGGTGGGTCTTTAAGCATCTGATTTATACAAAAAATCTTGAGCAGTCTGTCAGACAAAAAACCTGAATGAATGTCTTCATGACAGTAAGGACACTACTTCCAGTTACTTCAGAACAGTGAGATCACTGAGGTTACTTTTTTTAAATATCTGGAAAAAGGATTTCTGGAGAAGATAATACGTTCAATGCTTCTGTGTATTCCTAACTGGTCTAATGGTTTTAGGTACTAGTCTGAGACAAAGCATACATATCTAAGAGATCATGAAAAAGAGTACTGTGACTAGAAATTCTGCAAAAAAGGAGATAATATGTGATTATGACTTACTCATATGAAAAAATTCCAGTCAACTGAGAAAAAAATAAAGGTTTTTTTGCTTTTGATCCATGAGAACAAAGTCCAACCACCAAGGGTTGGGTGCAAGCATAAACTTTTGTTTGACAATTGACACAAGCAAAATGATAGAACCCCATGAAGGTATGGCAAATATGATGCCAGGCAAAAGAGGAAGAGAGGAAAAGGAGAAGACGCAAGAGAGATACATCCCGTTTTTATTTTGTTGAATATTTGAATTCCAACAGAAATTATAGTGTTAATTATACAGCCTGAAGGCATTCACCCTTATTTTTTTACCATATCAGATATTCTTAATGAAATACAGATACAATTTTTGCCTGCTTCTTGTTGGAAGAGTATTTAGTTTTCCTGTGAGACTGTGGCAATATTCATCAGGGGAGTAACTTCAATCTGTCTAAGACAAGGTTTTGGATTCTGATGACGTTCTCCCAGAGGTGTCTGCTTGAACAGTTTAACTTGCTAATTATTTGTGCTGATGCAGTGCCTATTCCCCAGCCAGCACTGGGGCTCTCCTGTGCTGGATACACATGAAATGTATCTAACCCAGGAGTTTACAATATAGACTATGGCACACCTGAAACATTCTCTCAGCAGCTGGAAAAAAGGGAGGGATGATGAGAATACAAGATCATAGTCACTCAGGTCAAAGAACTTTCATGGTCTTCCTTTTTCTTCTTCATAATATATCCTCAAGGAAGAAAGTGAAGAACCGTGCATTTTAAAATAGATGGTTCTAAGACTGTGATTCAGGGAACACCTTGTATTAATTTCATTTAACATGCTTTTAATAATCTCTCTTATTTTAAGAGTGCGTGGTCAGTTGCAAGAACTTTGGAATATTAGGAGCTGTCCATGTTCAGAACAAGTTTTGTAATCAGTGGTCTAAGCCAGAACGTTTCCTTTTCTTAGAAGTAAACATATCAAGATGTCAAAGAAGCTCTAAAACAATGTTGGGGTTCATGTTAATTTGCAAGGCTATTATCTACTAGCAATGCATATTACTGTTTTGTCTATGAAAATGTTCTCATGTTCATATCAGTCTTAAATTGTACAGTTAAATATTATACTGCTTTTCAATGATGGACTTAGGTAGTAAATAGTGATGGAAGAATTAAGAGTATAAAAAGTGATATAAAAGTCTTTGGAATGTTCTCCTAGGTTGTAGTACTTTTCCTTTTCTGTTTTTTTTTTTTTTTTCTTTTTCTCAAGAAAATAAAGGCACATGGAGTTGGGTCAGGGTAAACAGTGAAGGAAGGAAAGGCAAGGGAGAGATAATGATTTAATTTATCAATGTAACAGAAATACCAGTATGATATTATCTAAGTAAATATTTTGTATTTTGAAAATGATTGTTGACCTTTGAGCTGCATCAAACTTATTGTTTGAGTGTTTAAAGAATTTTCATTAATAAATTAAATATTTTCCTATCTTCCTCAAACACTCCAGTTTCCTCAGATTCTCTGTTCTATAGAGTTATTACTCACTGTCCTAGCCTGATGGAAAATGTCACTTCCAAAGCCTGAGGCAATAGTGTTGCAGAGAAATAAGCTACATTTTTTTCTTCACATCTTTCTTCTTTTTGGTGTTCTTACAGGAATATAACATATTATAGAATAGGTGAGTTGCCTATCTATTTGGTTTAATATCAGACAATGTCAAGTATTACATGCATCAAGGGATAAATTTTTCATACTGTATGAAGTAACAGAAAAAATATATTAATTTTGATTGCATTCCCCAAATGTAGGGTATCTATAGGAATTTATGTACTCATTTATTTATTTATTTAAAATTGCCTGTCATAATGATTGAGCATAAACAGTTATGACAGAAATTATTCTATGATCTTAATATTTTTTTATAAATGAACAAAGAGAACAGAGTATTTATTGAACTCTGTCCTAAGCTACACAGACTTTGAAACAACTGTGGCAGAAAACATCTCTTTTCAACATCAGTGCATGATGCTGATGATATTACTTTATCTAGGAATTCCTTCATGTAACATCCAGGAATTCATTCCAATAACACTATTTCTGGTGTTTAACAGAAACAGTAATGGCAGTTCTACTTTTACGATATTGCACCTCAGCTAAACTTATATACAGAAAGTTTCTACATCAGTCTTGGGCTCCTGCTGTTTAATACTGGATTTTCAGCAGTTATTTAAGTTAGGAGATACTGGTTTGAACAGTTTTTCTGAAAAAGAGAACAGCAGTAAAAAGAAAAAAAAATGGAAGTGGATGAATTTCCACGTTGACTTTCAGTATTAGAAAATGTATTTTCTTAATATTATTAACCTGAATACTATTGCTGACATATTAATAGGTAAGCTTTATCAGTGTTGGTTTGTCACAAGTAGACATTTATATCATTTAGAATTTGATGAGCACATGAATATCTATGGCAAGAAAAAGAAAACCTAAAAATGCCATCATGAAACTTGATCATATTTGATCATTAAAATTTGATCATTGTATGTTTGATATATTGGCAACTGCTGGTATTGCATGCCCTTGAATATTAGCCCTTCTAATCTGCTCTTTGTGAAATGGTTACTGATATTATTTAGAAATTAAATTGAATTAATATTATAAATGATTTATCCCTTTAAAAGAGAACTTTAAAATATGAAAATATCTTCTGAAATAATTTTCTGGTTTGATTAATGTTACAATTGCAAGCATTGTTTAGGTACAGGTGGTAGCAGAAAAGCGAGTAAATAAAGCATGAAAACCTTAAAATATTGTCCTTTAAAAACATACTGACACATTGACTTCAGGCATACTCTTCAATAACAGTGACATAAGAACCATAAAAATTTAGGGTCTGGAAGAGACCTCAAAAGATCATCTAGTTCAAACCCCCTGCCGGAGCAGGGGACACATACAGGAGGTCACACAGGAATGAGTCCAGATGGGCTTTGAATGCCTCCAGTGAAGGAGACTCCACAACCTCCCTGGGCAACCTTTTCCAGTGCTCTGTCACCTTCACATAAAAAGATTCTTCCTAATATTTATATGGAACCACCTGTGATCCATTTTATAATCATTGTCCCTTGCCCTGTTGCTAGTCAATCCTGAGAAAAGGTTGGCTCCATCCTCCTGGCACTCGCCCCTTACATATTTATAAACACTGATGAGGTCACCCCTCAGTCTCCTCCAAGCTGAAGAGTCCCATCTCCCTCAGCCTTTCCTCCTAAGGGAGACGTTCCACTCCCTTCATCATCTTGGTCACTCTGCACTGGACTCTTTCAAGCAGTTCCCGGTCCTTCTGGAACTGAGGGGCCCAGAACTGGACACATTATTCCAGATATGGTCTCACCAGGGCAGAGTAGAGGGGGAGGAGAACTTCTCTTGGCCCACTAGACCCCCCCCTTCTAATGCACCCCAGGATGCCATTGGCCTTCTTGGCCACAAGAGCACATTGCTGGCTCATGGTCATCCTTCTGTCCACCAGCACCCCCAGGTCCCTTTCCTCTGTGCTGCTCTGCAGCAGCTCAGTCCCCAGCCTGTACTGGTACCTGGGGTTGTTCTTTCACAGATGCAAGACTTTATACTTGCCCTTGTTGTAACACATTAAATACACTAAAGTTCAGCTATACCGGAAATACCAGCAAAATTCCCCTAGGATTTATAATATACATCACAGCAATTAATTTTTGGAGGTAATAGTGGCTTCATTTGATACGCTTCTTAATATGAAGTAATATTTAAATCAACCAGTGCATTAATCTCTCTAAACCAATTATGTTATTTTGCTTTACAGTAAGTAATTAGGTTGAGAACACACAGTTTGAAATTAAAAAGTTCACACAGTTCTTGAAATTAAAAACTGACACTATGAAAAAAAGATGAGCAAGTGTTATTAAAAACTTTAAGATGTAAGCTAATCAGAGCAACTGCACAATCCTCCTTTCAATCTGTTACTGAACATGGTGCAATTAAAAAAATAAAATAAAAACAAAGCTCAATTAAACATGAAATGCTAGAAGAGGTGCAAATTATTTTAGAGGTTGAGTTTCCTCCCTTTATTTTTTTTTCTCTTTAAAATGGCTCAGCATACAGTGAAAATACAATCACATGATGCGAATATATGCAATTTGGTTATGTGAAAAATCTGTGGTAAAATGATTTTAGGAGAGAGGTACTCTAATCCAGGGAAGCATTGCTCACCTCTTGTTGAAAAGCTTGACATTGTTTCCATATATGTCAGAATGTATTTCCTGTCAAGGCTGACTGCAGATTTAGTCTGTGTCTTGGGTTACTATAATAAAAAGAATATATTAGAAAACTTGAAATGTGGTGGGACCCTCTAACTTTGCTTACAGGCATTATCTTGTCAAAGCTGCCAGAAACTAAAAGATCCAGTGGAAATACGCAACTAGATTTTGTTCAGAAAACATTGGCCATTGAACAGCAAAGTTTCTTTGTGGCCTTTTATAAAAAAGGATAAGATGGCATCAATCCACCTGCTTTCTAAAGAGCTACTGGAACTTTCATATCTTCTGGAAATGTTTCTACATGGCAATGTCCTAAACCTGTGCACTGCCCATACAGGAGTGAATTAGTGAGACACAACTGGTGTTTCTGATGGATTTCATGTAGCACCATGTTTGGGATTTCCTGCTGCTATTAGCAGAAGCACATAGCTCTGGGTAATATTCACTGAAAGCGTCCTTAAGCGAGCAGAAAAAGCTAGCAAATTTAAATTGGACCTGATGATCTCATGCTGAGGGGATGAGTCTCTACAGACCCAAATACATCCTCTGCAGACAGACGAAAGGGATCTGAAATTCTAAGTGATTTTCTGAGTGAGAAAATATGCTGGGATAACACCAGTTTTATCATTACTGTATTTTATCTTCTAAAGCAATTTAGAGCTTTCAAAAATACATGAAGGAAATGCTGTTTGATGGTTTTTTGTTAGTTTTTTTTTTTAATTCTTTAATATCCAGGCTTGTCTAGAAAAATACATTAGATGTGCAAATTTAAAACATGCAGATTAACTACTTGATAAAAGCTCATGTGACATTTGTCAATTTAATGTGAGATACAGAAATACCTACCTGGTAAAAATACAGTGATGGGTAGTTCCAGGTTATGCTCCATTTTGCACATCACTTTGAGTCATTGCTCAGCTCACCCTACAGAAAATGACTATGATACGAACACTGAACTGTAATAGGAAATAAAAAGAACTATTGTTTTGTGGATTTAATTTTCAGTCAGTTGAATTAAGCGATACTTAGAAATAGTAAGCTTTCAGATGAATAGTCATAATAGCTAACAGGCTACTAGAATGTTGATAGAATCCAAGTTTTATGACTTCTAGCAACACACAAAATTTGTAGCTATGTTTCATCGTTCCTGTGTTCTATCAGCTCACTTCTTTCTTTTCAGTTTTTTTAGAGTACTGAATACTTCATTTGACAGTAAGAATAATGCAATAGTCTTATGTGGTGATGGAGCCCAGGTATTTATTTTTTGTGACTAGGATTTAATCTGCCA
The DNA here is from genome assembly GCF_036169615.1 of Heliangelus exortis. Taxonomy (NCBI): domain Eukaryota; kingdom Metazoa; phylum Chordata; class Aves; order Apodiformes; family Trochilidae; genus Heliangelus; species Heliangelus exortis. The sequence continues at coordinate 75,527,380 of NC_092423.1, forward strand.
TAAATTCCAGTAATATGCTTTTACATAAAAATAATGAAGTAGCACTACATAATTATTATCTGAAAAATAGAAAGCAAAAATATTATCCACCAATCATATGCTACATTGAGTTTCTCAATGATAAAATAAAATGACTCAGCAGCAACAGAAACACAAGTGGTCTTTTGTGTTTTGTTCTTGTCTCTCCAAGGCAAAGAAATGAATTTGTAGAGAAAAGTCAGATGGTGCATGAGTCCCACCTTGTTTCTTTTTTGCACCTAGAAATTTGTGTGTATGATTTTTACCCACAGAGCATAATCAAAGAAAATTTAAAATAGTAGGTAGTGTATATATTTTTGATTCATTAGCTTGCCCCAAAGCATATGTAAGAAGTTTATTGCAGAGAATTTCTTCTCATAACTGTCATTCTTTCTATATTAACTTTTACTGCAAGTAACAAAAATCTTGCTGGTTTCCTACATTAATTTTTTTTGCTCATCATTTTATCTTGTCTCTTTGCACTGGATTACCAAACACTTTCCTTAATATTACTTCCAGAGGAAGAAGGAGAGGAGAAGGTAAGAGTTAAAAGAGAAGTCTGCATCATCTCTTACAGAAGGAAAATTTTTGCAGTAAATCAAGAGTTTTCTGAAATATCAGATGCATACCACTGGAAGTTGAATTATCCTCACTGTATAATAGTTATATTGTTTGTGGCACTTAAATAGGGAAGCGTTTAAGTGTAGTCTCCAGCTGATTATTTTAATCCCAGGGATCATGGGAAGGCCAGAAGCTTTGCCTCAGATTTGAATAGGATGATGGAATAAAGTGAATGCTCATTTCCCAAATCACAGACAAATCCCACTGAAATGTATCATCTTTACAGGTAAGACCATATCATATGTAGAAGGCATCGACGGGCCAAATAGGACTAAAGGGTCCTACTTTGAGGGTACTACAATTAAAAAACTTGCTAATGGGTAGGAACATGTAGGCTCATGTAGACATGCAGGAATTCTCTCCAGGGAATATAGTTTATCAACAGGACAGGATTTGGTGCAACTCAGAAGCTGTGTAATGGCAAATAACAATAAAATAAGATGAACAGACAAAACAGAAAAACCTCAGGCATGAGAATACAGAGCCCAAATGGAGCTTTTTACTGATTTAGAAGCTGCCTTTTTGTCTTTTTCTCTGCACACAGAAACATAAATTTCCTGCTTTTCATATCAGCTATTTCCAAGTTAGTTTTGTAAGTCTATTGTTGTATGAGCCTAAGTTCCATCAAATGTTAGTTGCTATACACATGAAAGACAATTATTCTGTATTTGCATTTTTGTAATACACTTATATCTGCTTCAACAGCATAATGTATAACTTCATGAGCATTTCACATAGTTGCCTCGATCTGTTAAACATAATAAAAATTTCTTAATTCAATTTTTGCTTGTGTAGGATTCAAAACCTCTCTTGCAAAAACTGTATGAGTCTTGTTACTTCTGTCTGGCCAAACAGCCAAAAATTTTAAATTATATTAATCATGAAGAAGTTCTTTTTATATTTTTTCAGTGAAGATGACAGCCTGAATTGACAAAAAGGAAATACAGATTTTAAAGTTCATTCAACCTTAGCAATACTAAAAACTTTCACAATCTTCTTTAATACATCACCTTTGATGTGCACAGATCTTTCTGAAGCCCTAATTACACTCACCACCACCACTATTTAGGAAAATGTTTTGATTTACTGTCTTTTAATAGATTATCATAAGTACCTCTTACTCTACTCCTTAGTTTTCAGCAGCTGGTATTATAAACAATTGCTATATGCTTGCTTTTTGTCATTCTATCACTTATATACAAATTAACCCTTAGATATATACAGATTGACATTTTGATTAACATGGTGGCTGTATTTGTTTGTTGATTAACTTTCAGCTCTTAAAGTACTTAGAACAGTCAAGTTTGGTACCAAATCATTATAAAGATATTTGTTTATCATAGCATTCCAGTCTAGAAGAAGAATTTATTGTTTTGGAAACTCACTTAAAATTATAAAAGTAGTACAGATAATGATATCAATCTGCTATTTACTTCTTAAAAATACCTTTTTGCTTCACTCCAAATCAGAGAGTAAAATACAGTCATATAATTTTAATTGCCTACTCTGAATATTCATCCTAAACTGACTTGTTCCTATACCATGAGTAAATGAACAATCTCAGAATCTCTTCTTACTTCATATGAGGCAGATGGCAGTAGTACCAGATCCCAGACTTTCAACTGCTGTCATGCCTATCCTCGCTTATGAGCCAAACAAATATTTAAGAAGGGCTTGAGAGATATGTTCATTTAGTAAATCATGAAGAAGAAAAGAGTGAGAAAAAAGTTATAAAAATCTCAAACTTTTTAAATTCCTAACCAATATTTTGTACCAACTTTCAGTGACAACTGTTAGCTATTTCCTATAAAGTATGCAGGGCACTAATCCAAAGAGGAAACTAAAGCAGAGAAAAAAATTGTTATTCCCTTCCAGATGGGAAAAGACCAAATATTGGTTTTGTTGCTCAGAAAACAGCTTTGCAGCAGATAAAGAATCCAATTCTAAAGTGTCAAAACTGCCACTGAGTGAAATACTTCTATTCATAGCAAGTTGTTAGTTTTGTTTGATACTGTATCCTTATATCCTTAGCTATTCCTCAGTTTTATTCTGCAATTAATGAACTGAGGTGGTTATTAGAGGGGATATATGACAAAAACTTGAGTGCTAGAAGTTTATACTCTCTTTCCTATTCAATGAAATGTACCTTTCCAAAAAGAGATTCACAGCACCTGATTTTCACAGCAGGTGTCATCTGCAAAAGAGGGACCTAGATTTGCTGCAGTGTGCTATCTAAATCTTTAAAGGAGCAGAGTTTATTTGCCATTACAGGAAAAAGTAGAAAGAAACAGACAAACCTTCACTTGGCCCTTTCCATTTGACCTAACAGTTTGAATTTAGTAGGTATAATTGTTAGTCCCTTCCCAGGAAAGCAGTTAAGTCTCATTTTTACAGGCAGCTGAAATAGTGTTCAAGTGGAATTAAGAAAATTATTAATGTTAGCAATTTGTAACACTGATAGGCCAAAGACACAAACAGAAGCATTAATTTCAAATATATATATCACTGTTAGATACGGTCCTGAACAAATACAGATGCATCTTAAAATATATGACTACTGGTTTTGTTGTTAAATAATAATAATAATAATAATAATAAATAATAATAATAATAATCCTCTAGGAGATTTGACAATAGGCAGATGAAAAAAGCAGTTTGCTGTAGGTTAACACTGAACAAAGTGACTATCTTGCAAACATTTGTGAAAAAGGAGTCCTAGAGACACCTCTTCTGAGTGTCATTTGTGAATATTTGTGTAGCTAAGTTTAATCCTGAATGGCTTATTTACATTTTGGATTTTTATTACTGCTTCCTTGCAGCATGCCTGAATAGTCCTCCCATAAGCTCATTTTCCAGGCCCTTGTTCCCTACTTCATTATTTTAATTTTTAATACTCCAAATACCAGGCTTCTGGTAAGCAAACTTGTGTCTAGATTCCACTGCATTCTGCTACTTTCAAGAATTAAAAAAAAAACTAAACAAAAAAGCAAAAAAATGTTTAAATTGAAAATTGCAACTTCTACACATTCTGTAACCATATGACCCCCTTTTCTTGTTACTTCATATTACATGTATACCAGTATGGTGACCCCATCCCATAGTTGGTCTCTAAATTGTAAAGATTTGATGGACTGACCACTCAGTGAACAGTTCACTCTTACAGCATAAGAAAATTTTGGTTTTGTTTCTTTTGTTTTGAAACAAGGTAAGAAGGGTTGACTTTTGAAAACTTTATACTAAGTACAAATAGTATTAATGAAGTTTTTTTCTTGAACTTCTTGTATCACTACAAGGTGAAAATCTCTGAAGATCAGGTTCTCTACTGGGATTTATAACAACTCTGCTGTCTTTAGGGACACTCAGTAAAATTGATTAAGTTGGGGTGGGAAGCTGGTTATCTGCACTGATCTTTGTATGGATGCTGATTTAAGATTAAAGCAGTTTCTGTTTACCTTAATAGGATTAGTTAAATTTCCAAATAAGGGTTTATTCACCTTTAATATATTCACTAAACTAACCAGTTTTGCCATTCTGTTTCACTATCCTGAATGTTCAGTTAAGTGCTGACTTACAGAAATGCTACAAAGGGGAAGCCGCTGCTTTACAGTATTTCAGTTCTGGGTCTGGAAAGCAAAAGATATGAATCACATGTAAACATTTGTTTCCTTTATATGACTTAATTTGATTTTGTTTAAGATTTCAGTCCTCAGGTTAGGGGAAACCTTGTTCCATCCAAAGCGATTTGCCCATGCATTATTATATTCTTGTCTACCTGCTCTTAAGTACATACCTATCCTCATGAGCTCCTTTAGTCATCATGAGAATTCAGAAGACTTTAAAAGACCAATAACAGCAGATTCATTCTTTCTTTTCAGGCAAAGTGATTTAATAGTGAATCATTTGTTTAGCACTGTATCTGAGGAAATGCAATTGAAAATTGTATACTAATTTAATTCTTGAAAGATCCTGACTAAGGAAGTATTAAAGTCACTCTGCATCTGGATGCTAATTAGTGGCTAACTTTTTCTACCTTTGTAAAAAAAGATAGAAAGGTGGTTTTCTACCCAGTAAAAAAGTCATGTTAAGAAACCTTCTACCTTTGATTCCAAATGGAGAAACATATAAAATCATGGTATTATTGGTTTTGGGAATAAGCAAAATATGAATCTTATCTTTTTTTAAACATAAAAATCTATGGAGCTTTCAAACATCAGCTGAGGTACATCTCTTTTTTGGAAACCTTTGCAAAACAAATCACTGATATTCACAATGTGTTGTGCAGCTATTGAGTTGCCACCTGAAGTATTCACACATTGAATTTTGTTTTCAATTATTTGAACTCTGTTTCTTTTCTATAGGCTTTTTTTTTTTTTTTTTTTTTTTTTTTTTTTCCCTGCATAAAGGATAAAGTTCCGCTACAGTTTGTGTAAATCTAACAAGAGTCATCTCCTTAGATATGAGTTTCAGTACCATGGAAACAGAGACAACTGCCACACAAGTATTTGCAGCATAAAAAAACCCCAAAACCTTAAAGTTAATTTTCTTTAAGCAAGTGCAAATTTTGGAAGTATTTTACCAGTGAGATATTTGAGCACAGATCCTATAGAGGAGAGGCTGAGGGAGCTGGGGGTGTTCAGCCTGGAGAAGAGGAGGCTCAGAGGAGACCTCATCACTCTCTACAACTCCCTGAAAGGAGGGGGTAGCCAGGTGGGGGTTGGTCTCTTTTCCCAGGCAACTCTCAGCAAGACAAGAGGGCACGGTCTCAAGTTGTGCTGGGGGAGGTTTAGGTTGGACATTAGAAAGAATTTCTTTACTGAGAGGGTGATCAGACATTGGAATGGGCTGCCCAGTGAAGTAGTAGACTCTCTGTCCCTGGAGATATTTAAAAAGAGACTGGATGTGGCACTCAGTGCCATGGTCTGGTAACCGCAGCGGTAGTGGATCAAGGGTTGGACTTGATGATCTCTGAGGTCCCTTCCAACCCAGCCAATTCTATGATTCCATGGTTCTATGATAAGAAGCAGAAGGATCTATGACAACTAAGCCCCAACCCAGAGAGCATACCAGCCATAGAGGACAAGAGAGATCCTCCATGTAGTTGTCCATATGCTGAAAATTTATCAGTTTTTCTAGCAGAAACTTTACAGAATTTGTCAGCAATGCCTTTGGAAACAATGGTAATTAGGCAATATTCATTACAGTGCTAGTGCATGAGGAGTAGGTGATTTTATGACTAATTTCTGTCACCACTAGACTTCCCACGGAAATAATCACCAGTCATTACATTTACTGAAGAATTAGATGGGGAGAAAGAGATGGAGAAGGCAGCAAATTATTAATAATTTGACAGAGAAAGTTCAACTCATGGCTGAGAAGTGTCTATTTTTATGGCTTTGTCTTTGTTTTTACAGCTCTTCTTCTTTTACTTACCTATCACCTTAATTTTATGAGACTGAAGACAAATGCTAATGAGTCTATAACTGGCCTAAACCCAAAAGATTACTTTGGGGAATTTGTATTTCAAATGCAGGAGTTAAATTTGTGCAGATAATTAGCAGGTTAGTTAAGCTAAATAATTTTCTACTGCTGGTAGGCATATACATTCAAATACAACCTTATTTTACTCCTACATACACCTACTCCAAAATTATTTGTAAGGAGGTTGAGATTTACAAACAGTATGTACAGAGAAGGAAATTTAGTTATGTTCAGTAATTATAAAAAAAAAAAAAATATCCACCAAAAAACAAACTTAAGCCCCCCTCCCCCCCCAAAAGCAGCTATATTAATTTTCTTGGGGTTTTGCTATTGTTATATATGTGTGCTTGTTTCTCTTGGGGAAAATTTTGCACATCTCAAGTGTCTCATTCTGCAGAAAGGAGAGAAGCATACCTAGTTATTAAAATGCAAAAATATCTTTGCTTTCATAAAGTTGTCATTGCATAATACTTCCTCCCCACAGTTTAAAGTCAGGATGCTCAAAAAAGAAAAGATAAATCCAAACTACTTCAAGAACCACTAATTGCAAATAGGGGGTTAATAGTGAACTTAAGAAAAGCTGGTCTATCTCAGCATCTTAGTACACGTGCAGACTCATTTGAAAGAAACCCAGACCCTGATGTTTCTCCCTCCTTATTTTCCATTGCATCCTGTAGCCCTTATGAAGGTGTTCAGTCTGGACTCCTATTTCACAGGCATTGCTATGCACACTATCAAGGCTGAAGCTTTCTAGGAATGAGTTTGTACTTGATAATACTCTGTAGTCTGAAATCCCAGTCACGAGTCATGAGTCATTTCAAAGCTTCACTGTTCAATTTGGAGTGGTTGCAGCAGCATAAAGGAACTGGGAACGCTGCATGAGAGGTTTTGGTTGCTGCAGGGTCTCTGTGATGTAAGTCAAGGGGAACATCCAGCATGGTCACAGGCACAAACAGCCAGACATCTTGCTGTGGAGGCAAAAACATGTGTGTTAGGTTTCCGATTATGTGGATTCTCATTGCTCTCCAACCCTAGCAGCAACTATAAAGTGACATTTCTTGGCTAGAAAACCTTGCATAAAGTATAAGAATGGACTATTTCTGCAAGCACATAATGATCACACAGAACTTCTTTGTGAAGAAGCAGATGCATCTAAACAAAAAGCTTGTGCAGATCTTCCAATGTCATTGTTAGAAGACATCAATGCTAAAGAAATGTGACCCCATCACAGGGTGCACGGTTAAAGGTTTAGTCTGCCATTGGGTCCCACATAACCAGTTTGCTACTGCCAAGCCAACTATTGAGATAGCAGTATTAGACATTTAGTTTCCATACTGTACATGATGTGTCTGCAAAGCTGTGAATTTAACTCCGAGATGTGTTTGGAGAACAAGATAGCTCCTGATTCTGTAGCTCCTCAGCCAGTGTACGTGCAGTCTGCACTCCTAAACAAAGAGAAAACATGCTACTCTCCAGGCACAATGTTCCCTGATTCAACAGGGCCTGGGCAACCACAAGAGAAGTTCCATAGCAATCAGAGAAGAAAGGGTTAAACTCTCTTGCTGTGTCTCTTAATGTTTTTGAGTTGTTTCAATTCCTCTATTGTATGAAATTCTGTAATAGTTTGTGCTATTATTAATCTTCAGACTGTGACTGCTATTTTATTTTCACAGTTCTTTAATAGAAAACATTATCAAGGCAAGAGTTTCCTTTCTTATTAGAACTGGACGAGAAACATACTCCTAACAGCTCCATTATTAAGTAGTAGGCATTGATAAATAAAGCATGGATGACAAATAAAATAATAATAAAAAATCTTAATAAAATAAATTAGAGAACTGGTAAAAAAACAAATGAAAAAAAATAAAAAAGGTTTGAATTATATAAAATGCTGTGGAATTGTTCCTTCAAAGCCAAAGAAAACTAACACATTTGCTAAGCAATAAAATACATATAAGGCAATCAAAATGCATTTGCCATGTGGACAGAGCAATCTTTCCTCATTCTAGCAATTTCAAAATTAATGAAATGTGTAGATCTGTACATAAGAACAAATTGTCTTGTGAACAGTTTTTTAAGGCCTCTCTTAAGACACAGGTCAGTAACGCCTACTGACTCCCATCTCTTTCCTTCCTTTCCTATATCCTTCCTGTGGGTATTTCTGACATAAAAAAATCAAGATAGAGAGGTATGGCTTCTTTACTTGAGTAAATATTGATTAAAATAATAATGTAGGGAATCCCATTTTTGCTTACTTTGCTGCTGCTCAAGTTCATCCTTATGTGCTTCTGTGACTTTCATCTGTCAACCGGATGTCCTAGTTGCTAGTAACTTACCTGCTTTTTGTCCATAAAGACTGCTACCATTCTCTGTATTCAAGATGGAATGATAAATTTTACAAGTCTGAGGCTTTGGTGCTTCAGATTGGGAAGAGTAGTGACCAGCTGAGGTGTTTGCAATGCAAAAATAAAGATAACACTATTTTTCTTTAAAAAGTTTCTAACAGGTTGATGTGTTGGGTCAAGCAGCAGAGGCTCAGAAAGCCATGATTTCTAGTGTAGCAGTAACTTCTGTTATCAGTAATGTTAGCTTGGTGAAGCTGTCCAAGTTGCTTTCAATTACACACTGGTTTAAGCCTACTGTATCCATATATGCCAAATTTGGAACATTTTGATACTGATTTTTTTTGACATTTGACAGCCAAATTCACAGCTTTTTCAAGCACAATAAATTTGAAAATTTTTCTTTCGTCATTATTGTATCTTTAACTATTTTTTACCGTAAAACCAAACCAAAACAAACCTTAATAAGATCTAAGATAGAGGAAAGAAAAAAATGAAGAATTCACCAAAGATTTAAAAATTATTCAGAATTTTTTTCCCAATCTCAAAGTCACTATCCAACCACAGATTAGTTTGTGTAGTCTTTCTGATTGATGCTGTCTGTGGCACCATGTTCAGTGAGCCTTTGCATTGCAAAATGGTCTGGTTCATTCTAAACTAATCCTGCAGTGCATACTGGCAGTCAGATATGAGTGACATCTCATCAGTTCAAAATCAAATGCAGCAGATACATGATGCTGCATGTAGGCAGAAAAGAGACTGTAGCTTCTTTATATTTCCCACCCTCGCCTTTCAAGAATATTAAACACCAGGGACTGATTCCTAGATGACATTTTTTTTGTCCCTCTGATTAAAATATAGATTAAAAAAAAAAAACCCAAAACAGTAGATAAATATGTCAGCTTTGAAGAACTGAAGAGAAAGCTACAGGCATGGGAAACAACTGAGCAAAGGCAAGTCAGACACAATTAAATAATGAAACCTTACATCTACCTTGATGTGCTACCTCACCTCTAGAGGATGCCAAATTTATTCAGATTTTCCAAGCCTCGGGCACACAACACACAGGAAACCTTGCAGTTGTAGTTTGAAGGGAGCTGAGCACCTGGAGATTACTTGGTGTCAGGAGACAAATCATGTTGAATGTGTTTCTGCCACAATGAATTTTATAAATTAAAAATGTGTGCCTTGGGCTTAATCTTTTCAGACTACAAAAAGTAAACTTAAAATTTCTAAGTTAGTTAATTTTAAGATATTACTCTGCATTTTTTTTTTTTGTTTCATGTCTTCATTCTATGCCCTTGACTTAGTAAAAAATATTTGTTATAGTCATATTTTACCTAGTGATTATAGCCAAGACAAAAGAGCAGTTGCACCTAAGGGGCAATGGTAGAAATACAAAAATAAGAGACAATAGAAATAGAAATGGAATAGCTTTAAGGAATGTTGGTTCTCCTGGTGTGCAAACAGACTCCAAAAAACAATTGCCTGTTGTAAAATGCATGAGTTAGTAAGAGAAAAGAATAGTTGAAGTTGATCCCCAGTGGTAAAATCTTTTCTAAAATAGTTTTGGTTATGTTATGCAGTTCTGTTATGTATTTTAAAATAACAGTTGTTTTGAAGGAAGGAAGAGGAAAGGAAAACTTTATTCTTGGTACTTTCACTGAACAAACTCTTAGGAAAAAAAGTAAATCTTAAAAGTTACTGCTAAGATCAAAACCTTTAAATGACAGTGCATTAAAAAGCACCTTCATACAACACTATTTTATTCTTCCCCATGCAGGATTGATAAAAAGCCTTATACAGTTCCTAGTATTCTCTCTGCAGTGAGGGTACTTCATGATTTTTAGTCCTCTGTGAAAAGGTTTTTCACTCTGACCAGCTAAAATAGCAGGGCAGGGGGAGAATTTGGGGGTTTGTTTTTTTGTTTGTTGTTCCTTTTTTTCCTCATAACATCCAAATGCTTTTTCTTTCATTCTTATGAGACATATAGGAACAAGAAAGAGATCAAGGATGTTACAAATTTTGCACAAATCACTTTTTGAAAAAAGCAGCTGTAGCAAAGATGAAGAATGTATCACACAGGTTTTGTTATGTAGCAGTTCAACTCTGAATTATGTATGAACTAGGTAACTCCTGAAATAAAAAATGCTAGGGAAAGTGATCTTATTTCATCATACTCAATACATTAATGCTTATATATAGTTAACTGTACATGAATTTCAGGACCACAGGAACAATTATTCATATAGCCTGACCTCAGCATCTTCAGTAAGAGTGAAGAATTTCTCATGTCTTTTATATTACAATAAATTAATACCATAGAATTGCAGGCCTATGATACTCTATCCTGAACTAGTATCCAATGTATTTTTATCATTAACTGCAGAGGGCTGTCTTGCTTGTTCATAAAGCTTTCTCATATCACTTTTAGTGATTCCACGGATTCCCTAAACTATTCTACTCATTCATTCTTGCTATATAATAGTTTGTCATAAAATCACAAGGACAAGGAACCTAAAGTTTTTCTTGTTCTGGGGTTATCATTTTTTTCAGTATGTAGGAGTATTCTTATAATAAAAATATCTGATATTTTCTAATTACTACCATCAGTAGTGCCTTAGCATGTGAATTTCCTCAACAGTAGAACAAGCTTAAAGTCAATTTTTCAGAATAGTCAGTACTTCTCCTCCATCACATGTTTTCTGTTACATGATAATGCCTCTCAACATAGACAGAATTCTGAATAAAATGCACAGTTCACTAGGGAGGCACCATTATTCTGAGGATTTATTATTGGTTTGCTATAAAATGGACTCTACTAGACATTCATGTGAGTCATTATTTTCTTCAGCAGACTGTTACATACAGTCTAACTTTCATATACTGACACAAAACAATCACTCTTAAGCACATCAGAGGCTACAGTTTGATAGACTATTCATATGCCAAAATTTAAATTATGATATGTACTGAAGCAGACAGAGAAAACATAGGTGATGAATCAGCACAGGAAAAAATAAAGTCAACCAATGTCTTCCCCTAAACTTGAAGGTGCAGGGAATCTAAACTGCCTTCCACCAAAGTAAGATATTGCCAATGTGTAGCCATCAATCAGAACTCAGTTGAGTACTAACTTGAGAATTCCTGATGCCCAATAAATTAGCAACTGTTTGATGGGAGATAGAAGATAAAAGCAGAATCCTGACAAGAGTTATTGCTTGCCTTTCAGCTAAAGCCTCTGGTAGTCGTCATCTCTTCATTGCAAATCAAGGGCTCCTAATTTTTTGAGCTCAGTTTCGTTTCTTGGGGGAGAAGGATTTTAGTTTCCTGAGTGGGAGCACCTTTTATGATTCAACAGTCACAGCATTTCAACTGTGAGATACTGCCGACTGAAATTGTCTTTTTGCTCCTGTGACTGATTCTGTGGGAGCTGGACAACTTTGTATCTCAGGGAGAAAACAACTAAGAGGCAGGCTGAAAAAGCTGCTTTCCATCAGAAAGACAAGAAACAATTGATGAGTAATTATCTGATATCTGTCAGAGGCTACTAGTGCTCATCAGTCCCAGGTGAGTGACGTCTACTGGATCACAACATCTGTTGCCTGCCTCAGAACCTGCTCAAAAATAGTGTGACCCAGTAATTGCAGTCATGCAGAATAATGAGATACTGCCTACCAAGGTGGACAGGTGTCCCAGATTCTGTCAAAAAAAGTGCCAATGGGAGCTAGATTTCAGGTTTATTCTATTGCATAGCACTAACTGCACAGCGAAGGGATAAGAGATGGCCTTCACTTACTTGGGTTGGTAACCTCTGTTCATTTAAAATATAACAGAGTCACAGACAGTTGGCTGATACCGCAAGCTGAGGTTAGATCCTATGTCTCTGAATCACAGAGCTGCCAGGCACCCTCTAAGCTCAGAAATCAGCAGGACCTGTCAGTCAGGAGCCGTAGAAAAACCATAACAAAAATCATTTTTCTAGAAACATAATTCCATTATTAAAAGTTGGAGATTCTTTCATGCAAAAAACCTTATATTTTTTAATGAAGCTGACACTCCCAAAGATAATGGGCACATAAAAACAGCAGATTCAGCAAAGAAAATATACCTCAAAAAGTAGTTACAAAAAACAGAATATCTGAAACTAAAAGTTTTAAGCAAAAAAAAAAAAAAAAAAAAAAGTCAGTTAAAAATTAGAAAAAATGTAAAAATGAAAAGAAAACATTACCATTTCATAATTCTGTTCCCGTTGCAGGGAACAGAGGGTTGAAGACACTAAAATAAGCCTTAAAGGGATTTGCTAGTGATGGCTAAGTCCACAGTAAATTACTACACAAACACAAGTTATAAGGCTGTGTTTTTACAGTGCCTAGCACAATGAATTGGTACACCTGGCTAGTCCCTAGACATTAAAATAATAACCATGATTAATGATACTTACAGATCTCAGAAATTATGTTTAGCTTTCCAACGTTTTCCTACAGTTAATCGGTTTTTGCAATGATGAAAAAAGCTCAACAAGCTCTGGATTTCTGGTTTCTTTCCGGAGGACGTAGGTTCCTTTCTCTCTCTCTACATTATCTTGATCTAGACGTAAAATTAATGGATTATTATGATTAGTTTCAGTGGATTTTGAATGAGGCTGTCTAATTACTGTCCTGGAAATTATACGTTTTCTTCTTGGCTTGTGGAATAAAGATCTGCCTTGGGTTAGTGTGGTGGTGTTTTAGAAGCAGGGGGGGGGGCACAAGGGAAGATTCTAGAAACTCTTCCAGTCCCAATCCTGGCCCCATGTCTAGCCAAGGCTGAGCAGATATGGGAAGCTGGATGAGCCTCTATCACCAACATATTTAAGAAAGGGGAAATAAAACTGCAAAAATATATAAAAAAAAGAGACCTGCAGAGCAGAGGAGGAGGTGAGAGAGATATGCCAGAGCAAAGACACTAAAGTCAGTGAAGAAGGAGGGGAAGAAGGTGCCTGAGCAGAGATTTCCTCACAGCCCATGGCGAGATGGCAGCTGTCCCCCTGTAGTCTATGGAGAAACGTGGTGAAACTAAAGAAGGATGATGGAGCAATTCCTGAAGGACCATGATGGGGTAAATGTGGAATTGTCGCTCTGGAAGTGTCACAAGTGGGGAGACGTAAAGCAGTATCATGGAAAGGATCAGATGTGGCCCTGCAGCCGTGTAGGACCCCGTGTCAGAGGAGGTGGCTGCTCCCGCAGCAGCCGTGACTCTGTGTGCAGCCCAGGCGGGAGCAGTCTGTGCCTGAGGGACTGCACCTGTGGGAGGGACTCATGTCCCAGGGGTTCCTGAAGGACTCTCCCGGGAGAGGAACCCCACGTTGGAGCAGGGGAAGAATGTGAGGAGTCCTCCCCCTGAGGAGGAAGGAGCGGCAGAAACAACATGCAGTGAACTGACCCTAAACCCTCACTCCCCATCTCCATGTGCTGCTGAGGGGGAGGCAGCAGAGAGAAGTAATCCATGCCTGCGAAGAAGAGAGGAGTGTGGAGGAGAAGGTATTAAGATCTGGCCATGTTTTCTCTTTCTCCTTGCAGAGTAAATTTTTATTTTTTTCTATTTCCCAAGTTGAGTCTGTCTGGCTTTTGCCTGTTATTGTAACTGTCGAATGAATCTTCCCTGTTCTTGTCTCTCTCAGTTAATGAGCCTTCAGGTGGCTTTTTTTTTTTCCTCCCTCTCTCACAGTGGGGATGGGGGGTGAGTGAGTGGAAGCCTGGTCGATACCAGATGGGCCTTAACCATGACAGCGCAGTCAGTGGAGCACAGTACTCTTAATCCCAGTATTGTGGGCTTGAGCCCCACGCTGTGTACCAGTAAATCTATTGTAGAATTAGACAGTAATTAGATGACAGATGCTCTCTGTTGCTCCCCACTACCCTCCCAGGAAAAGATGAAGAAGGCAATAAGGGAGAGAGACTTTAAGGTTGGAAGAAAAACTAGGATAGGTTTAATGGCGTAGTAATAGTGAATTACAAATTTACACAAAAACATGTAAATATGGAACTTGGTCTCTTCAGTTGGTAATTACTTCCCAACTGGAAAAGTCCCACACTGGATTGGGCAGCAGATTAAGACTCAATATCTGTTTTGCCAAACAGCATGCAAAAACAGTTGGAGAAAAACTGTTTCTTTCACTTTGGCTTAGAGGCTGAAGACAAAAAACAGAAAAAGGTCTGGGAAAGACAGTTACTGCTATTTTACTTCTGAAAAAGAAATAAAGAAGAGTGAGAAATAAAGCAAAATGGAAACCAAACAACTTGCTACAGGCCAATGACAAAGAAAACAAGTATAATCAGATCTCAAGTACAAGATACGGATGATTTATCATACAGCAGAGATCATATTGCTTAATAAAGATCACCTAGGAAGATCAAATAGGTGATCAAATAGCTAGGGAAGGAATGACAAACAAAATGAAAAAACAAATGACAAAAAAATGACTTAAGAATATATCTGGGAAACTTGAAGGAAGAAAAACTAAGGTCAATAGAATACTAATTTAAAGACTGTAAATTGCTATTAGCACAAGAGGAACAAAATTCCAGAAATTTAGAGGAGACTATAAATTTGCAGATATTCTGCATAGGAAAGGCAAGAATTTTGGGGGAAAAAAAAAGTAAGAGAGATGAACATTTCCTTAAGAATGAGAGGTTTAATATTTTGTTCTTGTAACAGAAAATGTCTTAAAATCAGTGGAGTATATGTTTCTATATTATAATTCTCTAGATTACCTGTCTTGAAAATATGCTGACTTATTTATTATCTTTGAAAGACTATCTTTGTATTTTCATTACCTTTATTTTAATAAGAAAATTAAATACATATTGGTATATAACAAAGACGTGGATTTAAAATTCTGTTTTTAATACGCATGTTTGAGTGGAAGGACCTCTCAAAATTCTGTTCATTTTCAGGTACTGAACATGTATTTAATTCTTTTAATGTAATACACAAAGTGGTAAATGCAGGACCTAAAATCCTAGTTTGGGAATTCAGACTTCAGTATTCAGACATTTTCTTCAGACATTATCTTTTGAATTGCAATAATTCAACATCACAATATATTTGTGTTAAATTTTGCTAAGCAATAGTAGTTCTGGTCTGTCCTAATGTAATTTAAATAAAACTACTGACTGCTTGCTGCAAAGTTGGGAATATGCTTACTCCCAGTTAATCTGCAAATTATCTAAGCAGTTTTCTAACACGGTTTTACACATTGTCTTTACTGAATAAAAATGAAAATAAAAAGTAACTTCAAGTTTGTTTGGCATATAATTTATAGACAAATTATGTATTTTAGGTAAAATAGCATCTGAAGTGAAGTAAGTCTGCACTGACATTCAAAATCCTGGGAAAAAAAAACCCAACAAGCCAACAAACGAAAAAAAACACATTTAGTGATTTAATCTGTTAATAGAAATTAAATAAGAATGTGCAATTTGTGTTTGACAACAAGCTAAACAGACAATTTTCTCAGTGTATTGCAATGAAGACAGCATAACACAGTAATGAAAATTTGTCCTATACCTGTAGAAGCTTAAATGCAAGTCAGCACTGTCAAGCTGAACTGTTTCCTTGGGTTTGTAAAACACAAGTCAATATTGCTAAAAAGACAACAGACTCCTTTCACAGTCTTTGAAAGTGTAGGAAACAAAGGTGATCCAAACAAGCATTTTATTTTCTGTTCTTCAGTGCATCTTGAATCCTTGCATTGAGTGCATTTTGCCCTCAGGAGGCTAACATGAAAGCTGCAGACATTCTCATAAAAGCCCAAGAACTACATCTACATCTATCTATCTTTGTCATCTTTATCATTCAGCTAAAACTGAAATAGTTTCACCTGTCCTGTCATTAATACTGTGGGCTTTATTTCGTCATTAATTTAAGATTAATTTTAAATCTAAGAAACAGAAGGGCACAGTTCATTTTAGGGCTCTTAAATTAATGCAATCAGTAATTTTTTTTATTATGCTTTTTATATGCCAAACTTTCCTAAACCAATCTCAAGTGAAAATTATTTGGTAAATCCTGTTCTATCCTAAAGATATTAAACTCTTACAAGATTTTTTTGAATAAATGACAACTTTTTAAGTCAGTGGATCCCCATTGTAACACGCTTTTCACTTACATAATACATGGGTGAATACACTGTCAGCACAATCACAGAACACGTCCTTGCTTGCTGTGAGCATATGACATGATGACAGCTATCAGTGGTCACACCCCAGCACAAGCTGCTGTGCGTGAGAAATGCAAAATGCTACTTGTGTTTACTATGATTTGCTGTACTTTTGCAAAGTCTAAACAGGTCTAACTTTTAATGCTAGTCCCTTGACCAGTTGTAAGAATTAAATAAAATTAATTCAGTGACACATCCACCAGAGTAAGGAACATTGTCTGCTGTTCTATGTGAAGACTAAGGGCATCTTAATAGGTATCAGTGAGCAACACAAAATCCATATGCCTGGAGCATAAAGGTACAGAAGGATGCAGTATAATCACACATACAGGACATTTCAATTTTTCTCATGCATTCTAGTCCCATAAATGTGACTATTTTTATGGTGTCTGTTTTTTGCTGTCTCCCTTGTAGAATGCACAGACAACTGAGTTTCTCATATATTTTAGCTTTGCCATGATTTTAATCAAAAGCAATCCTCCAATGCAAACCAAACAGAATGCTATGCTTTTGTATTCCAGCCTTGATTTGTATGGTGAAAAATTGCTGTTAAAACAATACAGATGTAAGCATCATGGGTTAATGTTTTTACAAATCTTATAAATGAAGAGTATAATTAGAATACAATTTATGGTTGTTATTAGAGCATGTAAACATTTCCTTAGTTCATAATTGTTATTAAATCTGATATCAAAAGTGGCAATGCCATAAAACAAAATCAGAATAGAAAAATATGTAAATAATAAGACTTGCCTCCAATATATAATTCTATTCCTTTTTGTATCTACTACACAAATGCTAATAAAAAAAAGTTTTTTTCTTAGTACAGAAAGATCCTTTATGGAAAAATGAAAAAGAAATATTGTGTTAGAATACAAACTGTACATGGTATGAATCCCAAAGTTGATATTATGCCACCAGTTTAATAGTTATATGAGAAAATAATATACACAAGATTCCTAATTTATTTTTCAGATGAATATTATATTTGACAATCAAATTGGAAAATGGTTACTGATATACATAATAAATGCTAGCTAAACACTTAACTTTCAAAATGGCACTGTTTCTTTGGTAGCCTTACTTGTAATGAAGAACTACATGATGATACAGAAATACTGAAATACAAAATGAAATTTTGCTTTCATTTACCCTGGCATGAAAATAGAATAAATCTACTCAAGTCAGCATGGAATACTACTGCAAAATGATATCAAATTCAACCACAATAATAGAACTAATGCTATGGAAGAGCAGCACTCAATAAATGGATTAAATAGAATTCATCCTTAAATTCTGTAAATATATTTTTTTTTTTGTTCTTTACATGAATTCTGAGACAGTTTTCATGTGTTTAATGTAGTATTTTAAAAATTTCAGTCTTCTTTATTCTATAGCATTTCATCTCTGCCTGTGTATTTATTGAAAAAAAATTTTTCAGCATCCTAAATGTTCACTTCCTTTGATATTATTTTATTAAAATAATTTTAATTTCAAACACTTAAAATGTTAATTTCCTTTTTACAGGTGTATTGTTCTAGTTTTCACTGCTTTGATATGCAACATTAGGGAACATAAACACCGTATCTGAACTTCATATTATCAAGTCCATTCAGACAAAGGAAAAAATATGAAAAAGAGTTGTATTTTTTGATACCTATGAAAATGGACTAGTCTTGTGGATAGGTGTGCTGTCCTTCAATGTTCTGCTGACAAACTACCTGATTGTTCATTAAACTTTAGTCCACTGGTTAAATAATGGAACGATGCACTGCAAGGAGAAAGCAGCTGTTATTTCTTAATTGCACTGAATAGTTATTCTTCTTTAGTAACATTAACATGAGCCATCAAATGAACTAGCTAAAATATGGTTCCCATTTGTAATATGACTTACTATTTAGTATTGTTAAAGATAAATTACGGGTTTCATTCGGAATAAAATGGAACGAAGACATTACAATATTCACAATGTCTACAGCAACTGGCAAATGCCACAGCATTCAGATAACAAACACATTTGTCTTGCCCCTTGTTCTAGTTGATTCCTCCGAACTAGGAGTTGCTAGATTTTAAATCTCAACAGTAAAAAGTGCTGTGCACAATGAATTTGACTTGTAGAATGCTGCATATGCACCAGGAGGACATATAAATTAATTTACAATTTTATGTAGATAATTTAAAAATCAATTAGTTTGGCTGATCTTTCAAACACTCCAACAGATCTACTTATTTACACTAATGAGAAGATTTAACAAGTTATGATTTCTGTGAGAGGAAAGTTGATTTGATTTAAATTAGAGTATATTTACATCAGATGTTAGGAACAAGTTCTTTATCATGAGGGTAGTGGAAAGATGGAACAGGTTGCCCAGGGAAGTAGTTGAGGCTTCGTCCCTGGAGGTACTCAAGGTGAGGTTCAACAAGGCTCTGAGCAACATGATGTAGTTGAGGATGACCCTGCTTACCACAGGGGGTTTTACTAGATGACCTCTAAATGTCCCTTCCAACCTGAACCATTGTATGATTCTATGATTTATTTCTTTAGGACCCCACTTATAAAGTGATGAAATCCTTTAATCTGACTAATTTTTCTGGGTTTGTTTGTTTGTTTGTTTGTTTTGTTTGCTTTTTTGTTGTTGTTTTGGTTTTGTTTTTTTAATTACTTTAACAAAACCTCTCAGTTTTGTTGAAGCAGCTCCCAGTAAAAAACAGTTCTATCAGGACATAATCAAACACATCGATAGGTGAACTAGCAGTAATAAAAAAAGGAGATAATACAAGGTTTCCAGGCCCTATGGAAATTGCGTTACAAGAGATATGTGTAGGTTTGTCATTGACAGCAGCGAAAAGACAGTACACTTGAACCTTTTTATTCTGTGACAGAGAATTCCTTTTGAAGCTGTAGAATTTTCCTGGGCAACCAAAAATTGCTATGTTGTCCAAGCTCTATATAAATATAATTGTTCAATCACTGAACTAGTGATGAGAACTACCCACGTGAAAAATAAGTCACAAGATCATGAAATACTAGAACTTCATAACACTACGGGTGTTCCAATATTTTCAGTTAGGAAAGGTGAAGCAGGCAATAACATAGCATACCAGATGTCAGCAGCAGTGTCATAACCTACTGGCAGATTTTTAATGTTGAAGTGATTTAATGTTGCATCAAAGAGACTTAATCTCTGTGGACTAAAGACTTATCAGTGCTGGTGACTGCATTTTCTGCAGCTACACTCTACACTGCTAAAATTTGCCAGTTGACACGTATTCATGGATGAATGATTATAAAACATACTAAAACACCAGTTTAAAATAGGCTTTGTTAGAATGACAATCATAATTCAGAACATTACCAAGATTTACTCTACGTTTTTGTAATATGCTGTTTTGCATATTCTCATAATATGCTAGATGAAGTAATTACATGGAACAAAAATATGCAAAACTTGCTTAACACAGATATGCCATTAATTCAGCATATTTCAGAAGAAAATAAGTAGAAGAAAATAGGCTTAACTTTTTTTTTTTTTCGCTAAACTTGCTAACCTGCCTTTTTTTCTGAGACGATTTATGAACCTTTTATATATTTAAGCAAAATCAGTTTTAAGATTTTAATTTTCAAAATACAATACTATTAAGCAGAAAGTTAAAAGCTATGAGAAATCGTATGTATTTTCTCATTGTGTGTCAACAGTCTACGTCAACACCCCAGCTCTTGGTAAGATGTATTAGTCCTAATGTATAGTCACACTGCTATGGCTAGATTGCTCCCTTAACCTTAAACTACCTTGCTTATCTCTGTGTGAACTGTAGTCTGAACTCTCCCCATTTTCACTTTCCAAAATAACTCAAAACATGAATTACTGTATTCTAAAGTTTCCTCAGTTCTTGTTACTCTTGTGCAGAGTTTCAAAGTACAGCTACATTTCATTGTGTTGCTACAAATGTTCCAATAATTTTGCTGAAGCTCAAAGTTCTAGAATGGTGCAATTAAGAAGGACTCTGAAATGAGTTCTAACAAGACTTTCTCCATGATTTTCCGAAGACACAGTGAGGCTGACTAGCTGAGAGATCCCCAGATCATCCTTTGTCCTTTTTTTTGAAGATGGGAGAAACATTTTCCTTCCTTCATACATTGACGAGTCCCCTGGTCTCCACAATCTCTCAAACATTATAGAACCCAGTCTTCTTAGCACATTAGCTACTTTTTTCAACAGCCTTACATGCAGTTTTACCCACCATGAGTTGTCTATGGGAACTAGGCATACACTAGAAATAAAACAGCAGCTGAACATTAATCCTACAGTGGATTATACTATCAAACCCATTAGACTTACATGTCATATAACTGATTAGTTTTCACAGTTGCTAGATCCTAAGGAAAAACTCAATGGGAAAATAGCAATGTGAGTCATACTTCTCTTTCATGATATCTATTGAGGCAAGCAAGTATGTTTGACATTTGCTTTCTTCTAATTTTAGAACAAGCTGAAGAAAATTATTAAACTAAAAGTTAAAATTTCCTTTATTCACCTGGGTATTACACAGCTAAATCAGACACTATTATAGAAATCCTATGTTCTTTAAAAAGTGCATGTTCTTAAACAGCAGTGACATATGGCTTTTCCAACTGCTACCTATAAGTGTGAAGGAACTTATCACAACCTATGTAAAATGAAAATTATTTTTTTTTCCTTTTTTTTTTCCTTTTCCTGTTCTTTTCCTTTCTTTTTTGTATATATAGAAGGTACAGGACAGTTAGTGGACACTGATCATGCTGAATAATCACTATAGGTTGATTGACTACTGTGTGACATCTTTAAAGGAAGAGAGGTAAAAGAGAAGTAAGAACTTAATACTGAAGTAAGCTACTTCCTTTGAAACTCTTTTGCTACTACATTATTGTTTTTTCTTTCTCATTTAGACAAAGATAGTGAGAGCTCTCAGAACACAACCAAAGTTTCGGTCCTAACACAAACATGTTCACATTGTTCTGCTACCTTCTATAAATACAGAGTACCAGCAGCGCTTCAGCACAGTTGCACCAGAATTATATTGGTCAGCTTGGAATTTGGTTCTAGACCTCTGCTATTGATTCACATCTAGCTAGATGTAGTGTGACTGGTCATCTCAGCAGCCAGCTTTCCCAGCTCAAAGCTTGAGTAGCTGAAAGGCAGAAGATAAGTACCCAATATGTCAGAGATTCAAAGGACGGAGGCACTCCAAAATAGTGCATGGTTTGGAGATAAGGTGCTTAGAAGAGCACAGAACAAAACCACAGCATGACACCAAGATGTAGGTCTTACTAATTACGTTGCCACATTTTTTCACCCAGGTAAGGATTTATTAAGCAGATTCTATGCAGGTGTAGCCTTGCTCTCAGTCATGTGATGGAACAACAGTTACATCTGACCTACATTTCCAACATCTTACAAAACACTGTTATCAGTAGATGTGAGTAGTGATATACTGTCCAGCCTGTTGAAATTTCTTTTCTGTGCTGGGCTGAGCAGACCTTTTGTTTGGCATCTTACACATCTTCCTTTTTTTTTTTTTTTTTTTTTAACAAATCTTTCAGAGGATAACATAACACGTCTTGCATCTTGTCATAGGCATAAGAGAATTTCTAAGCATGATAAAAAGTTATGCACCGTAAGTATTTTTTGAGTGTTAAATCTAGGAGAAGTTCCCCTGTGGCTTTCTGGTTCTCTGTCAAACCTCTCATTTCAGGGATTTCTCATAATAGTGCAACAGGCAATGTGTTAAGCTTTGGGACTATAGAGTATATGCTGGATATGCCATATTGCCTCAGGAGGAATTAATTCAATTTGCCTTCATTTGATGCTAATCACACTTTCATCTGTTATTTGCAACACTGAGTACCTGCAGCTTACAGTTTTAATTAAGAGCACTGATAGAGATGCAACTGGGGGAATATCAAAACTGCATAGTCATAATTCAATTGAACTTTGTACGCTTTAATTTTACAGGACACACCATCCTCTTCAATTTTTATAGTACATGAATGTGATTCTATTTTTGCATCTTCACATAGATATAGACCACACCATGAGTGTAACTTTAGCAATACAAGATAAATAAAGTCAAGCCCAAGGTTTTAGATATGCCACAATACAAATTTAGTTGTAGTGGGCTAATCCAAAAATGGTCTGGTTCAATTAATTTGAATGTGACACAAAAGATTAAATCATTTCCAAAACTTCAGTGTTTCCTCAGAAGGCTACTCCATCTGAAGTAACCACTATTCCTCCTTTAAAGTCTGTCCTTCAGCTACTGAACTCAAATCCTGTAGTAAAGAATATCGAGAAAAATTAGAGCAAATAGAAGAACACTGTTAATAAGCTAAAAAAGAAAAAAAATTTTCATTTTACCAACAAATTAATGCTCCTTTGTTATTTAAATGAAATAATAGCCACACTGATGAAATATAATGTGTATTCATAATAAACATCTGCTTATTGAAAGTGATAATTTTTTATTTGCATTGTAATCAACTATGAGAGATTACGTCTCAGGAACAAATACTACTACAAATGGATTTTGAAAGTTGTTTCAAAATAAATTTTTTGAGCAATTTAGAAGAAATATTAAAAATTTTGCTTTTAAATGAATTATGTGCCACTACTGCAGTTGAAATATTCTTTGTGATACTTAAGAAAACAGTAAGAAACCATTTCTGACCTCTGAACAACAACAGAGAAATGACAATGTTTGTCAAGAAAAGAAGTAAAATTATTGAGCAGTTTGGGAAATAAAACTAGAGAAAAAAGCTAGTGATTGAGGTCAGAAAGTTGTCGTTGTGATATTAAAGACACATTTCTTCTCAGTCTTCAAATTTCACTGTGTTATTCAACTATATTTTCTCCCATGAAAAAGTTAAAAAAAACCTACTTTGTCAAATTAGTTGTTAATAAATAAGAAAAAGAAGTCAAATCTTTTCCATGTATGCTAGGTGAGGAGTTACAGTTAGAGACTCCTAAGTTATGTATATAATCCTTGAAGCAGATTTGGGCAATATTTTGAATATGTATATGCATGTATTTGTTTAAGCAGTGGATGTACTACAGCCCATGAGAACTTTATATAGTACTTAAATATTCTGCTAAACAGGAATGCCTTAATTAAATTTCTGCTTGCAGAAGGATGTAAAATTCATTTCTATTTAAAGGATTACAGAGGGCTGTAAATTGGTGTAAATTCCAATCTTGTTCACAAACCTAGCACCTAATCCAAGTTCAGAAGAGATCCAATTAATTTTTCTAGGCTAACCGGCTATAGAACTATTTAACATACATATGCACCTTCATGACAAGCACTGGAACAAAATGCTAATAGAAAACCACTATTAATGAGTTCAATTAGAAGTTCATTTTAGTAGGGTATATTTTTCTGGGAAAGCAACACCCCGAAGAGAAAAATCTGAGTGTCATGCCATTTACATGTGTCACAATTCAAAGTATCATAACAATGAAAAAATCATTCCAATATGTTCAGATATTGGAAGCAGAAGTTATATTGCAAATGTATTATAACTTCCATAAAGTCACCACTTTTATTCAGATTTGATTTTGCTCTTTTGTCTGTTAGTATCCATCTGTTCTCCTTTGTTATAGACAAATAACTCCGGAGATAGATTGGTACTGATCTACAAAAAGTCTTTTTGCTCTGTTTCGCGCCTTGAGACAGGATCTGGGAACGTTACATGGATTATAAAGTGTTATGGCTATTCAGATAGTAAATATAAAAAGAAAAAAAGAAAAAAATCAAAATGTTAGCATATCTCAGATCAGTCGTAAAATTCAACTGCCAATTTCTGACTTGCAGGAGCCAAGCTCTGACAGATGCCCTCAACAAACAGCTGCGTTGGTATTACAAGTTTCCAGACACTAGACTATTATTTTATATTTGCTGTGGGTTATTGCCATACCCTAAAACTGGATATCTTCATGCAAATTACACAAGAGCTTCTCCAGTAAAAATCATGCAGTGTTAATTTCAATAATTTAAGGGCCAGTTTGAGCTAGACCAGCTGACTTTGCCTGAACTGGAACAAGGAACAGCTCCCCAGAGTGATCTGGTTTCAGAGATGTGTGGTAGTAGCTTCCTGCAGAGCAGCTGGAACAGGTTACTTAGATATCAGTATTTTAAACAAATCCCAGGCAGACAACAATCATTGTATATGCAGTTCAAATTGATGCAATATAAATATAGGAAAAAGTAAGATTCACCTTCTAATTTTGTGTGCTCCTTTGATGTAAACTGTTTTTAACTTTGACCTTACCAGTAGGGTCACATTTCATCATCTTTGTGGAATTTTTTCATCACTTAACCAGTCACTAATGTCTTTACTTAAACTTTGCATGATCTTTTTCACCTCTGAAAAAACTTAGTATAAAGCAGTGCCAGTGAGATACACAGAATTTTGATCAAGTAGATGGCAAATGCATAAATGCATTTCTTTTCAGGGTATGACCCTCCATACCTTTCTTGCTCAACTGATTTGTGAGGTCATTTCAATTAAAGTGATTACACAAAAGTTTGATTTGGTGGTTTGGTCTTTTTTTATTAGGTGTCTTTTGTTTAGGTGTTTTTTCTGTAGCACATCAATTAAGAAATATTATATATACAGAGTAAGTACACTTTACAGTCTATCTCATACCTTTATCTTGTCTTTTAAAAGTCAGATCTGTATTACAGAAATTGAGAGGAGAGTGCAGTGGAATCACAAGGCACCTGAAACCCTGAACTTTCTATCTTCTCCACTATTTACCAGATATATTTGCTATAATACTTGTGAATGAACTTCTATCAGCTTCTTTCTATACTGTCTTCATCATGACAATAACTTTCTTATTCCCAGGCTCTACTGTTATATGTCTTTTCTCCAAAATATACTTAATATTTTATATTGCAGGTAATTTTTTTTCCTACTACCTATTTTACATTCAGGGAACTTGCATGGATTCTGCCTTGAATTTATAAATATTATAGTTTTTTTGTCTAATTGGATTTACCCCCAGTGAACCCATCTCAGAGAATCTAAAGTCAGGATCTTCCTATGAAGTTATGCATGCAGTGATTTAATGCACTTTGACCCAGAAAATTTTGATACTTAGTAGATAACACAGATGTAAGAATTCTCTAACAAAAAATCCTTGAAATATCTCCTGAAATGCTGTGTACCCTTACTTTAAATGTATACACTGAAACACTTCTGAATTTAGGAGACAACTCCAGTGACTGAAAACTGCACTATTTCATTTCATTTTTTCACTGTGCAGTAGTGGGACATAATGATTTGCCCAAAGTAAAAGGAGATAATGGTTTAGCAAGAAGTGGTAAAGGTACATGCTTTCTACCAGAGTCCCAAGCACCTCTCAGAAAAATTTCGTGTCTCACGTCAGCTCAGAACAGATATAATATTTCCTGAGAAATCAGGCAAAAAGGTAGTGTGAGTGTTTTTGATGAAAACAAAGTTTTATTTTAAATTGCTTGTCCTTCAATATAAAAATGGCTAGTCCAAAGCCTTTCAGTTTTGATAAATTTTTCTACAAAGCAAGAAAGATTCATCCATGGAAATGTTGGGTGATTTTTCATCAAACACATTACTGCCACAAAATTTGTGTTTTCTGGTTTTGCAGTTATGGAACTGATATATTTGCTGATGCCCAAGGTTGGCTAGCCTGAAATGAAAAGACCCAGCTGTATCTGGCAGTTAATTCTCTGCACTGCATCTGAGCTCTGAAAACCTTTGATAATCCCATTTGATCCCAGCTGCCATTGAGTCATTGAGCCTCCCTTGGGAAGAACTGGAGTTTGGAGCCTGGAAATCCCAATGGAGTCATTGTGACACCTGGCCCTGGAGGTCTTTGCCACAGCTGAGGCCCATATGGTAGTAACCAGGTATTAACTCACTGCCCACCCCCACTGTGGTACAGGGAGGAGAAAATCCACCTGAAGGTTTGTTAATCAAAACAAGAACAGCAAGGTTTTCATTCTCTAGTTATGGTAAGAGGCAAAACCAGACAAACTCAGCTTGTGAAGAGAAAAAAACTAATTTAACCTACCAGGAGAAAGAGGAAACGGGAACAGATTTTAATACCTAAGCCCCACCCCTTCCTTCTTCCTGAGCCCACAAACTCTCTGCTTCACTGATGCCCCTGACCCCCAACTCAGCAGCACAGGGGGACAGGGAATGGGGATTTAGGGTCAGTTCCCCACACGGTGTTTCTGCCACTCCTTCCTCCCCAAGGGAAGGACTCCTCACAGCCTCCCCCCACTCCAGTGTGGGGTGCCCTTCATGGGAAAGAGTCCTTCATGATCCCCTCCAACCTAAGTCCCTCCCATGAGGTGCAGTCCCTCAGGAACAGACTGCTCCAGTGTGGGCTGCCCACGGAATCAGTCTGCTTCAGGAACAGCCACTTTCCCTGCCACAGGATCCTCCACGGCTGCTCCTCTTCTCTGCTGGTCCTTTTTTATATTTCTGCAGTTTCATTTTCTCTTTCTTGAATATGTTACTCACAGAGGCTCATCCAGCTTCCCATATCTGCTCATCCTTGGCCAGAGGCAGGGCCAGCATTGGAACAGTGGAGCGAGCTTCCAGCAGCTTCTCACAGGAGCCACCCTTGGCCCTGTGAGGGCTGCCCCCTTCTTCCAAAACACCACTGCACTAACCTAAGACCATCCCCAACAGTGCTGCACTGAAATCTGGGAGTCTTCTAATACAAATGTTGACATTTAAGTACGCTACACCTTTGGTGATCAATAATGTTACTTGATGGTTAACTCAAGTAGCAGCTTCCCTAAGAAAATGGCTTTTGTAGTTTGCATTTTCAGTGAATGTAGAATCTGTTGCATCAAACAGGATGTTGCCAGAAGACCTTTACATGGCACATCCAAAGTCACATAGGTCACTTGTATGAGAGAAAGAAATTTCACCAAGGATTCCTAAATAGTGGCTTAGCACCTAGCAAATTTTACCCATACAGGTACAGTAATTTTCCTGAGGAAGAAAAAAACATTCTTTTGGCACCTTTTCCACATGCATTTCTTCAAGGGTTTTTTAGAAAGCAAATGAACACAAAAATATGTGTTTCAGTACTATTTTATCATCTTCACACATTAAAATTTCCTAATCTGTCCCTAGTGTGTAAATATCACAGTGTTTAAATATGGAAAGGTATGCTTTTTAATGTTAATTAAAATTATATGCTACCTACAATTTAAGAGATATTTCATCTTTTCCATGTCTGGGTAAAAGTTTTTGCTGTGGAACAATTTCTTTAAAGGAGATACAGTAAATTTTTCTGGTTTTATCTTTTCAGCCTCATTCAACATTGTTTTACAGTATATCAAATGTAAGTTAACAACAGATTAAAATCAGTCTCTAATATATCACATAGCTTACTTTAAATTAATGCTACCTTGCCTGACTGTTTTGCTTTTCATGTTATAAGTCTTTTCTGATTCTTTAGCGCTTGAACTATATGTTAAATCTCCCATGTTCTCAAACTTAACAGAACACATTTTGGATATAATACATAACTGTCATCTGCCATCTGTCACAGAGATTTAATTGTTTACTTGTTTAATAATGAAACTGTATTTTCCATCTTGCTAGTGAGCAAAGCTTTGGTGCCCAAGCCAACTAGAATTTACTGTCTCTCATCCTCACTGTACATATAGTGCAGGACCTGGAGCAACCCGTCCTCTGAGTAGAAGAGAAATCTGACCAGCCACGATCAAGTTTCATCTGAATATTGTTGATAATATGCAAAGATTATGTATTTAGGGGACCTGGTGAATACAGTATTTTTTTAATCTATCCACAGTTTGCAGCTGCTTAAGTAAAACACCAAATAATTAGTCAGCAGTCTTTTCAAATGAAATATTAAATTCATTGTAGCAAGACTAAATCTGCACATGCTGGTATAGGAGATATTTTTCTTTCTCATATATAGACTTAATGGACTAAAGAACTTTCTGCTCTGTGCTAATGAATGTATAGTTAAAAAATGCACTGACGCACATAGATCCTAGATAAAGTCACTTATGTTGTTTCATTAGGAAATACTAATTGTTCCTTTCTTATTTGAATTCTGTTTCTATGCTCTTCCTTTCCCTGCAAGTGGCCTTAAGACAGATACAAGCACTGATGGAGCAGTGTTAAGAAATTTAAGGACACTAGGAAAGGAACAGAGTCATTCAGTGATATTTCTCTTGCACAAGTGCATAAATTAGGAAAGCAATAGTACTTCTGCCCCAATTTTACAGTCTGAAAAAAGAAGGGAAAACTAACTCCCTGCTTTTCTGGCCAACCGTACGCATTAAAGTGTGAGCTAGGCATAAAGTGTTTTTTTGTTTTTTGGTTTTTTGTTTTTTTGTTGTTGTTTTTTGGGGTTTTGTTAGTTTTTTTTGTTTTGGTTTTGGTTTTGGTTTTGTTTTGTTTTGTTTTGTTTTGTTTTGTTTGCTTGTTTGGTTGGGCTTTTTTACACTCAAATTCTACATATTGAGTCAGAAAATTTTGTTTTTTAAAATACGAACCAAAGAAGTGCGGGTCCAGAAGAAGAGATTCTCATGAATTTTAATACTCATGAATTTTAATAGAAAGGATCAGATACAGAGCAGTATGTAACAACTGCAGATAGTATAAGTTCAACCTAACTTAAATATAATAGTATACTCTATTTATAATTTTATATTATATTATGCTTATTTATATTTATTATACTTATAATATTATAATTAGTAAGGTGAATAGAAAGCCTCAGAGAATTCCAGACCAGCTGGTTATCCAGTTAATAGCTAAAAACCCCTATAAACTACAGAGTTATTCCATATTAGTGGGTAAAACTAAATAGATTAAAATAATTGTATTTTAAAATATGTGGAAAGAATCTTGCTAAAAGACCAAGTTTGTAAAAGACCAATTATATGTTTATACAAGAGCTCCCTTTTTAAAATTCCCTAAAAAGATGTTTTGAAACTTAGTCTTTGGATAAAAGTAAGATTTATATTCCCTATTGGCTTAACCAACATTTTCCCCCCATTTATAATTTATGTTGAATTATTATGTTTCCTTACCAAATTCAGCGGAGGTCTGGAAATACACTGCAGCTGCTTTAGCTTGTTCTGCCTTTATTCCATACACATAATATGACTTAGATTTGTTATACACAGGTACCTATTAAACTTGCAGATGATACTAGGCAGAAATTGAATGAAATTACTCTCAATGATAGGATTAGAAATGGAGAAATTATCAGAGGCATGCAGATTGCAATATAGCAAGTTCAAGGACAAAAGACTCAGGAAGAAATGATACCGGAATACAGTGGAAAATTACTTCGTTAGCTATTACACAGAAGATTTGGATCTTACAGTCTTTTGCAAACTGAACACAAAAAAACCCATTTCATTTAGCAGAGGAAAACAAAGTTAATATTGAGAGGAATTAACAGAAAAAGTTGAAAAGTTATCATGAGCCAGCACACACTTCTTTATAAGTCCAGGAAGTCAAAGAAGAAGTCAAAGAAGGAGAATTATCAGAAGTCTGAGAATATTTGAGATTATATAGTTGCAACTGAGGTTTATTTAGTCTGGTGAAGAACATATAGGAAGGGAGATATGATTAAAATGTTGTACATATAAAGACTTCTGTAAAAACTCAAGTGGGGAGGCATGAAGTGGGATCATGGAGAGGGTCAGATGTGGCCCTGCAGTTGTGTAGGACCCCGTGTGAGAGGAGGTGGCTGCTCCCGCAGCAGCCGTGACTCTGTGTGCAGCCCAGGCGGGAACAGTCTGTGCCTGAGGGACTGCACCTGTGGGAGGGACTCGTGTCCCAGGGGTTCCTGAAGGACTCTCCCGGGAGAAGAACCCCACGTTGGAGCAGGGGAAGAATGTGAGGAGTCCTCCCCCTGAGGAGGAAGGAGCGGCAGAAACAGCGTGTGGGGAACTGACCCTAAACCGTCACTCCCTTGTCCCCCTGTACCCTGAGGGCGAAGCAGCAGGGAAGAAATTTGGGCCCAGAAAGAAGGGAGAGGTGGTGGTAGGGGGTAAGGTATTGAGATCTGGCCATGTTTTCTCTTTCTACTGGTAGATTAAATTAGGTTTTTTCTTCTCAAGCTGAGTCTGTCTGGGTTTTACCTGTAATTGGGGAATTATAGTTTTGATTAACAAGCCTTTGGGTAGATTTTCTCCTCCCTGAACCACAGTGGGGTGGAGGGTGAGCTAGTAGAGACCTGGTTTGTACCAGTTAGGCCTAAACTGTGACATTTACTCTTTCATCAACAATTAACAGTTGAACAACAGAGGGAGACTACTTCATTGTGTACAACAATAAATTTAACATGAAATGATGACATTTAAATTATTCAAGATTGATGAAATTATTCAAAAAGAAAAAATAATAACAATAGAGCTTCATAACAAAATATCTTTGTAATTGAGGCATTTATCTGTACTGTAGAAGATCTGCTAAAGATCCAGATTAAAATAACCCATAAAACAGAGAGAAGAGCTCCATTATCTCAAATAGAGAGAAAAAACCCTCAGCAATAAGGTTTTACTGTTTTGTACAGAATTAGGCTCTTCAGTGATTGCCAGCAAATTCTTGAAAGCCCTATTTAGACAAAGAACACAGTAAAATTAGAGCTATACTATTCAAATACTATTAGTATTTGAAGTGTACTTTAACCAGTGACCAGTAACACATCAACAGCAACAAGAAAAGGAATCCAAGGAAAACCTGAAAAACAATTTGCAATCTATTTCCGATACTTAAAATTTTTGAGAACACAAATATATCAGCTGAAATCTGGGGACATTAATTTCCATAGAAACAAGCAAGGAATACACTCTCACCAGCTGAAAGTGCGTGTTTTGTAAGGCTGCTACAAGGGGAACTTGCATTCATATATTATAAGCACTGCAGTACTTTGGTAATTTTATTGAAGATTTTGCCTAAGCAGCGTATGCAGGCTTGAAGTCCTACTGAGTCGTTCATTAATAAAACATCTCCACGAGGTGATTGATGTAAAAGCAAACTCATCCTTTCCCTCTTTCTCCACCGATAAGCTAGAAAAATTTCTGTATTTGTGTTTGGTAGCATAAATCAAGATTCTAGAGCCTCTGGGGTTTTTTTGTTTACTAGTTTGTTTTTGGTTTTTTGTTGTTGGGTTTTTTTGTTCGGTTTTTCTGTGTTTGTTTTTGTTTGTTTGGCTTGCTTTGTTTTGCTTTTGTTTTGTTGTGTTGTTGTGGTTTTTTTCTCTTCAGGCATGCTTAAACTGACTGTGAATCAGACTGACTTCCAGAAATGCAGCCATGATGATCAAAACCACATAAAGATTACCGCAAATATTTTATGACAGATGTTCCTGACAAAACTAGTGGTATATTCATATAGAAAAAGGGTATTTGTTTCCAAATACCTGAAGTAATATAAATGTGGATAATTGAAAAGGGGAACTATTCTTCAACTAAGGGCTGATCAATAGTTATGAAAAAAATTAAAACAAAATATTTTCTTGAGAACATTGTTAAAATAGTGTGGGAAGTGGCATTTTTTTACAAATTTTAAAATACAATGCTTAAAAATTTTCACTGATATTTTTTATACATTTTAACTAGTCAAAAGTTTTAATTAACTATTAAGTAGTTAACTGTTGAGAAAATATCCTGAAAATATTTTGCTACAGAATTTCCATTCCTTGTACTCATGAAGATGACACATTTCACATCTGGACTATTTAGCAATGACCTTTACTGGGACTCCTGCTTCTCCCTGCACTGAACTCAATTTCACCATGTTACCAGCATTCTGAAGAAAAGGATTTCACTGCAAAAATAATAATGAAGAGTCTTAATGCTTATATATATCTTTATAGACTTTATTTTCATCCTCAGAACGATAATGCAGAAATTATTTTTTCTATCTTGAAAGTTCAGGAAATCAGATTGTTTAACTGAGTCCAAATCATTGCTCTTCCACCTTTCTCCTGGATGTCACACCAGCATCACTTTCTTATGTCTTTGTGTGAATAACAACTAAAACCGAGTGATGTCACATTTTGAGGCCTGGGTTTCATGGTACTGAACACATCTGTACCACCTCCATTTCAGACATGGTCATTTTTTTACAAGTAATTTCCCTAGGTCTGGCAAAACATTCTTGTTGTCCTGGGACCAAAAGCTTGAGGCTTAAGAGGCCTTTTGCTCTGCTAATCAAGAGGTAGCATTTATTATGCTACCAAGAATTTATACTCTTTGTAGGCCAGCACAGGAACAGGCACAGGAACAGCTGCAAAAGTCACAGATGAAATGCAAAGTCCACATTTATTTTTGTCACCAAAGCAACACCTGGGTAGAGGCACACAAATCCATTAAAACTAGAAACCCCTTAAACAACACCATAGCAAAATGGATTGTAACTTTATGGTTTTGATTTACAGTGATTTGTTCAGCATAGAGACAGTTTTATATTGCTCAGTGTTTTTCTTACTACACTGTGACATTGCTATTAACTTCTCTATTCCTCTGTTGTATTTATAAGCATAGCAGCAGAGTGACTTAAATGAATCCCTCTCTTTCATTTATATAGAATAATATAAATAATTATTCCAATAATAATTATTTGTTAAGAAAACCAATTTAGCTGTGCTTTGATTATAGTTTCTTTTTTTTTTACTTTTTGAAACATTATTAGTACTGTACATATTAATAGGAATTCTGTTTTTAATCCTTGTTTCCCACAGAAGAATTGAAAAGGGGGAACTGCTCACTCAAGGCTACATTTTGATATCATCTGTGTTTCAGGTAAAAATCTGGATACAGTCACACCAGCTTATTTACTAGTCTGTTGAAATGCTCTAGCAAAGCAATCCAAAGAACTTAGAAATTAGATACCCCAGTGTGTGTTAGTACTTCTCACAGCCTTATAAATATTGATAATTATAAAAATGTTAAGTAAATGCCTCTTTGTTGCAAAAAATACCATAGGGACAACTGAAAGAGATTTTCCCCAAGGGGGAAAAAAATTTAAGAAAGAAAGAAAAGAAAAAAAGAATTCCACAGAGATTATGTTCCCTTCCTATGAAATCAAGTAATTTTGCTGAATAGCTCACTTCTTCCTTCAGGGAAAAAAAAATTGCAGAAATATGTCAGGCAAAGCCTGGTACTGGATGATAAAGAAAACTAAGTACTGATGCTATAGTTATACCTATCTTTCAAAGTGAAAATAAAAAGATATGGGTTGAAGGTTTTAATTTGAACTTGTGGTTTTCAAAAAGCAGGAAAACATGTATCCAGTAAGTCAAATAATACCAGATAAAGCAGAATCCCAAAACAGTAATACATATTTTCACGAAGAAACTCAGATACATGTATCCCATATATAACTGGTTGTCAATGTCAAGACTTTTATCAGGTAACATTTGGGTTCCCTGTACATACATTTCTTCTAGAGAAGCTGGTGGTTCATAGCATAGACAGCTGTACTCTTCCCTGAGTCAAAACATGGCTGTATAGCCAGGCCCAGAGAGTTGCAGTCAATGGAGTTAATCCAGTTCTGGTCACCAGTGGTGTCCACCAGGGCCCAGTTTTGAGGATAGTCTTCTTTGATACATTTACAGATGACCTGAATGAAGCAATTAAATGCACTCTTAAGAAGTTTGCAGATGACAGTAAGTTGGATGTGAGCTTTGGCCTGCCTGAAAGTAGGAAGGCTCTACAGCAGGACCTGGACAGGCTGCATCAATGGGCCAAGGTCAACAGCATGACATTCAACCAGGTCAAGCATTTGGTCCTGCATTTGAGTCACAACATCTCCAGGCAATGCCACGGGACTGGGGAAGAATGGCTGGAAATACATTCAGCAGAGAAGAACCTGGGGGTGCTAGTGGACAGCCAGCTGAATATGAGCCAATAGTGTGCCCAGGTGGCCAAGAACACCAAGAGAATCTCAGACTGCATCAGAAATAGTGCAGCCAGGAGAAGTAGAGGTGGTCGTGCACTTGTACCTGTACTGGTGAGTCCACAGCTTGAAACCTGTGTTCAGTTTTTGGCTTGTCACTACAAGAAGGACATGGTGTTGCTGGAGTGTGTCCAAAGAAGAGCAACAAAGCTGATGAAGGTCCTCGAGCACAAGTCTGATGAGGAGTGGTGGAGAAAACTGCGGTTTTTTAGTCTAGAGAAGAGGCTGAGGTAAGACCTTACTGCTCTCTCCATCTACCTGAAAGGAGGTTATAGTGAGATGGGGGTTGTTCTCTCACATAACTGGTGATAGGATGAGAAGAACTGGTCTTGAGTTGTAATAGGGGAGGTTTAGAATGGATATTAGGAAGAATTTCTTTACTGCAAGAGTGGTCAGGCATTGGAATGGGCTGCCTAGGGAAATGGTCAAGTCACTGTCCCTGGAGGTGTTAAAAAAAAATGGGATGGTTGGCCTTGATGATCTTAGAGGTCCTTTCCATCCTTAATAATTCTGTGATTTTGGTGGATAACAAATGAACATCTGATGATAATGTTTAGGACTGAGTTCTTACTTCTAGTTTTGCTCCCCAGCATCTTAATTTTATTTGAGGTTGCTGAGGATTTCAAGAGAAATTTGTGTAGTGAGATACTATTTTCCTATGCTTGGTTTTAGAGAGAAATTTTTTAGATGTTTGAGCAAAACTGTCATAACTGTCATGTTAACATGATGAACATTTCTTTTTATACTTTAACTTGAATATTTGCCTCTGCATAGCTCACAAGTTCCTACAGTTCTTATTAAAGAACTATAGTAAAAGTTCATAGAAATCTGATGCTACAGCTATAATAGATTAGATTGAATACCTAATATTGAATAGCTTAGATTGAATACCTAATATTTCCATACTTCGGCATATGAAACAAAAAAAAAGTTATACGAAGAAATCAGGTTTGGAGATACAGTTAATAAATCAATGAGGATTACTCACTTCACGAAACAATATATAAAAGCAAAATAATCCAATAGAATGCATAGTGAAGGAATTCCTATGGAAATGCTAATGATACTTCTAAAAGTCCAGAAATGTTACACAGATGTTTGTAGCTTCTGTAGAGATTCTAGTAATTTGTGTGAATGAATTGTATCTCAAATGAAAATAGGTAATACTATGCTTTTTAAACAAAAGGAAATGGTTTTGTTTTTAATGCATATAAAGTTATAAAGATGGAAGATATTCACTGTGCGGAATCTGTGATGTCAAGCATTCAGTTCTCAGATAGAATCTAAAGAGGAATGTGAGCTTTAAATAAAAATATTTTTTTGTTTATGTTGCATCTTTGTTGATCAGTAGGACAAGTCTTGCCATATTATCTATATGCATAAAATTTTGTAATGAAATTATAAGGATTCACTATAACTAAGCCATTATTTAACCTTCAGATAAGTTATTTACTGTGATTATATCATCGTTGATATTATCCAGGTCCTTCCTTCACCTATACCACTATGGCTGCGGAATAAACCATTCTAAAGATCAACGCATTACACAGTAATTCAGGTTTACTGTGTTAAGTGTAAGACTGAAGGTCAAGAGCTGAGGCAGTGTATAGACATAAATTATTACTTAATAAATTCACCTTTAGGAGAATCTTATTGTATGGCACAGGACTGGGAACATGGAACTAAAAAAACTTTATTGGCATAAATTAAAGTAACCATATTTCTTAAAATGAATGGATAATTCTGACCTTTTAAAACATCTATGTGAGCAGAGTGAAGTATTTCCTGTTCTAAATTCTGATGACATGACTTTGGATTAACTTCAGAGATACCCTGATGTAGCAGCACAGTAATCACATTTATTTCTATACCCTCAGAAAATTACAAGTAAAGATAAAGACCAGGAAACAAGTGAAATGTTCTGAACACTGTGCAATAACTACTTCATGCCTACTGAAATCAGTTTAACAGCACAAAAAATTATGCACTAACTTGACTATGACAAATAAGCAGGTCATTCCTTCACTTTGGGGCAGGAGAACAGTGTTATTTACAAAGGCTTTGTCTTTAGCAATAGATGATGCTGCAGTATTGGTTGTGTCTATATTGAAAATTACTCAAAAATGAAAGTGCCTGCTGACTTCTTAGTTCCCTAGGCAAGAAGGAAGCACTGTGTATAAGAGGGGAAAAAGGAATTTTCAGTGTTTATCCTTCCTTAGTCTTCTCTTGAAGATAAGACTCTACATGATTCCAAGTGGACACCACTAGAAAGAAATCATACCCAGGCCTGAGTCCTGACAGGCCTGTGAAAATCTGAGATCAAGAAATGTGGTGTCCTTAGGCCTAGGCTTGTTAGAGTCTTGCTTTTGATTTCTAATATTTCAAAAGTATCATCAAAGGGTAACTAAAATCTGGAAGAGTTCTTCCTCTGTGAGTCATCAGACCTGCCACAGGGTTCAGCTCACTACAAATGTACAAGAGATTGTACCATGCAACACTGTAGCTTGCACCCTTGCAATGAGACTAGCTCTGTGGGGAGATTTCAGCTCTATATCCAGACATCCAAGTTTAGGTATGAGTTAAACTACAGGATAAGTTTTAACAGGCTGCTGTTAATGGATGAAGATCTGTTCATGGGGGACCATCCAGCTTCACCGTAAACTAGATTCCTACATTTTAATGGTTCATTAAGTGTATTAACTATCTATTGTTGTTGGACTGTAGCAGGAATTTAGATATACATCTCACATGTGATACAGCTCACAAGCAATTGACATCACTGTAAACATGTAAACTGGGGTGACTGAATTGGGAGCAGAATCTCAGCCAACATGTTTGTATCAAAGTTCAACACCATCTACAAAAAGAAAAAATTAATTGAAGTATCCTCCAGGCAGAGTAGGCTAAGCAGCAGGTATTGAACCACTTTAGCTTTAATAAATAGCAAGTCTTCACTTCTGTGTGAACCAAAATTGTCTCCTGAACACTTTCCCAATACAAGCTACAATAGAATAATTTTAGTGACACAAGCAATAGATTATTAAGCACAAGAACTGATAATATCATATTTTCTGTTCTGTAACAGAGCTGTAACTGAAAATCATCCTGTAATTACCTTGCTATCATTCATTTGTTTCAATGTACTTTCCAGAAAAATCTGCTTCATGATATTACTAGGCATGGAGGTAAGGCTAGTTAATCAGCAGATTTAGAAAACAGCAACAAGATGGTCACATTAATCATCTTGCTACAGAAAACCTTCAATGAGCAACTTTTTCAATTTTGTAAACTTAAACCCATTCACTTAATTTTCATTCACCTATTGATTTTTTTCCTACTTTTAATTTCATTATGTTCTGCATGCTTTTTCATTGCCCTGTAAGGATGATGGTTATTATATATGATCTTCATCTCTTTGAGACTTTTTTTAATAGTCATAAAAATGTTTCTAAATGCATCCTTTCTGCTTACTCATAAAAATCCAATCAATGGAATAGCATTTTCATCATGGATCACACACTCTGTTTGAAATTTGAAGCTAGAATAGCTACTACACTTGGTGAAATCTGTTTTATATACAAATGCATGTCAGAAAAAGTAAAGCCATGTCAACACAAGAAAATCTTTTCAGTGTTCTAGTTTCAGTATTACATTTGGAACTGAAAATCAAGAATGGCTGATTGTAGCAAATTCATTGACATCCAAATATTTCAATAAAAATTGTTTATATTCACTTTTATTTATAATAACCAAAATCACAGAATTATCAGAGGTGTAAGGGGCCTCTAAAGATCATCTAGTCCAACTCTCTCACTAAAGCAGCATCACCTAGAGCACATTACACAGGACTGCATCCAGGTGGGTTTTGAATATCTCCAGAGAAAGGGCCTCCACAACCTCCCTGAGCATCCTGTTCCAGTGCCTTGTCACCCTTATAGTAAAGATTTTTTTCTTGTGTTTAAATGGAACTTCCTATGTTCCAGCTTGTCAAGGTTTAACACTGGCCCAGCGATTAAACCGGGTGACAGATGCTCTCTATTAATCTCTCTCTCCTCCTTGATAAGAAAGGAGAGAGAATAAGGGAGAGAGACTTATGGGTTGGAGGCTAAACCAATCAACTTTAATGAAACAATAATGGTAAATAGGGGAAAAAAAAAAAGAAAAAATTATATATATATATATATATATATATATATATATATATATGCATATATATATATATATATATGCAGGAGGATGAATATCAAAGCCCTTCCCCCTTTTCCCCCAACAGTTCTCACGCAAGCCGGGTGAAGGCAGGCAGGCAAGCAACTGGGCAGCAGGCAGGGCAGCAGGCGGGCAAACGGACTGGATGGGATCCTTCCAAGATGCCGGGTGAAGGCAGGCAGGCAGGGCAGCAGGCAGGGCAGCAGGCAGGGCAGCAGGCAGGGCAGCAGGCAGGGCAGCAGGCAGGGCCACAAGCAGCCAGCCAGGGAGGCAGCCAGGAGCTTCTGCTGGTCTTTTATAGTGCCACAGGTGAGACCAATTAGCTGTTAAGGGGGGTGGTACCCAGCACTTCTGCTGGTGATCTCAGGTGAGGCCGATCAGCTGGTAAGGGTGTGGCTCGGTCCTCGTGATCCCCCAACTCCATACCGAGGATGACGCACATGGGATGGAATACTCCATTTGAGAAACTTGCTGTCAACCTCAGCAAGTTCAACCATCTACAAGAAACTCAGAAAAATCACCTTTATCCTGGCCCAAACCAGGACACAGCTTATGCCCATTGCCCCTTCTCCTGTCACTCAGAACTACTGAGAAGAGTCCATGGCTCCATGTTCTTTGAGGAAGGAATCATGTCAGTGAGCTATGCCTTGAAACACTAAGGCATGAACTGTTTTCACCATCTTCTAGTTTTACTTTTTCAACTAAAAAACTTATCTGCCATTTCAAGGCATGTGAGTACTTCAGCAAACTGGTTACTCATGCTTTCTATTAGCCTATATCTACAACTTGCTCTTGAGAACAATCCTATTTTTTAAAAGCGAATTAACTTACATCCATCATGCTTATTTCCAGCATCCTCTAGTGTGGACTGATTGTGCCCACAGCACAGCACAGTTGGGTCACAATCTATTTGGAAGAACTCTGGGTCTATTTATACAGAGTCACACCATTCATTCGTGCCACAAAATCAAGATATAATATTTGTATTCTTTCTACGTACGTGCTACGTGAATATATCATTTCTCTATGGATCTTGATATCAGACACTGCTCTGGTCTTGTTGTGAGAAGCACCACTTGGGGTCTGAAAACCTCTGAAAATCTATTCTGCCATGTATGGAAAAGACAGATTCTTAGGCTGGTGGACACTTACCTGCTGTCAGAGCACATGATACAGGTGAGGACTTATTTCTAGAAAGGTCCAAATCTGCTTCTGCTGAGGATACATTCTTTAATAATTAGTGTTTTCTTACAATATTTCCCAGGTAACATTAGGGCTGTTGGACAAAACATCGTATTTGCATTTTATATGATACTAAGTTTTGAGTTTTGGTGGCTTGTTTCTTTGTATGGGTTGTTGTTTTAGTTTGGGTTTTTTGTTGCTGTTGTTCGAGTTTGGTAATTTTTTTGGGGGGGGAGTTGTTTTTTGGTTGGTTTTTATTTATTTATTTAGGGGGTTTTAATGTTTTATTTTGTCTGTTTGCTTTGATCCTCCTCCCCCCTCCCCCAGCAAAGAAGCTGACGTTGTGGAAGAACATAAGATTTTTTAACCAAGTACTGGAAAAGA
Source organism: Heliangelus exortis (assembly GCF_036169615.1). NCBI lineage: Eukaryota > Metazoa > Chordata > Aves > Apodiformes > Trochilidae > Heliangelus > Heliangelus exortis. The sequence continues at coordinate 75,567,806 of NC_092423.1, forward strand.
CTCAGTGATATGGGGGTTGTTTTTTTCAGTACTGTCTGTTAAAGTGCATGCTGAAGCAGTCCAGTCCATAAAACTGCTTTTAACTTTTGCTTAGAGACAGGAAGGTATAGCTCCCCTTCAGAATGGATCCTGGGCGCTGTTCATTTGAACAATTTGTAAATGAGTACTGAGGAGCAAAACAGAGGGTGATCCAAACATGGAGATTGTTATTTGTTATTTGATAATCATGTTCCATGACTGTCATGCTAATGTATATACTATTATGGCACTACAACCTGTTGCATCCTAAAATATTCATATGGTTTTAAAAAAGCAGTACTTGGGTAAAAATCCTATTGGAAAACAAACCAAGCCTATAATAGATGAAGTGTTATGGTTTGAAACTATTAGTGGAAAAGTGCTGACACATATAAAGTTCCAATATTTTATAATTCATTACAGTATGGCTATCTCCAGACATTTGTTACCTTTGTATGTGGGCTTTGGATCATATATGATACTCTACAAAAAAAAATATTTGCATATAAAAGTGTTTGTTACTCTCTTAACTTTGCCTCCACTGAAATGGAAAGCAGAACTGATTCCCTAAAACATACAATATTATGCCTGTTATCTAGCTGTTCAGAAAGTTCTTAACCTTCCTTAGATTCTTTTACATTTCCTAGGCATGTGCAATCCCTTGGATATCTAGTGCTATTTCATATACCTAAAACAGAGCTAACCACATATTCAGAGACACCTGAAGCACTCCTTATGATGTTGAGATCCTCTGTTTTATTTTGGTTTATTTTTCTCATTATAATCTAAGAAGCAAGCAGAGTGTAGCAAATAATAACATTTGAAATTAAAAAACAGCCTACAAAGAGGAAACCTTTAAAACAAACAAGCAGACATAATACAACCAAAAAGCAGAGGGGATAAAATGTGTAATAGTTATGAATTGTTAAAAAGAAACATACTAGAAATTTTGAAGGTACTGAATATCTGTCTCCATCTGTTCTGAATATTTTCCATCTGTTAACCTGTATTTTTCAGAAAAGGTTTTTTTGATGTCAGTGTTTGCACTCACCCAACAGATAGCAAAGTTTCTGTTTGTTGGACAATATAAATCAGCTTCTCATATAAACTAATTTTACAGACAAATCCTATGTCTTTGGCAATATCAGACATGTAGATACTGGCAGGTCATCTTCTGCGGCATTGTCTTTTCCTCTTCTATTTTTTAGAAATCAATTAATGTTTGAGTATTTTGATAGTTTGTTAAGCTGTAGTGAGCCACTTTCAAGCATAGGTATCACATTGCCATGAACATTTTCTCTGTTTTTTCTTTATTCGTTCCTTTCTTCAGTCCTTTGCTCTCTAAAAAAATTCACATAGGGCTTGGACTTTTTAATCATTTGTCAAATAGAGCAAAAGTAGTGATGAGTGGATAAAAAAGAAGTGCATTGTAGCAGGGGCTGACAGTTTAAGTCTTCTTATTCTAAATATTTGGTTTCAGCACAACTAGCAGGAAGGTATAGGAAGGTATTGAAAAATAAATCCTGAGTTTCTTGGGAGTCTTTCATTAATTACTAGGTACTTCTGTCTCAAGACTGACCATACCTTCCTGTGGTGTAGTATAAATAGGAACCTAATACTTTATTTTAAACCCTACAATGAAGTCAAGTATTTCTTCATCTAATACAGTGAAGATTTAAAATAGTTTTTAACTTCAGGGCCAAGCAGTCTCAAAATGTAAGCCTCTCATAACGTTCCAAAAATCTTTGGAACCACTCGGTCATATTGCTGCTGCAATTGTTATACCACAAATGAGAATAGTACAGTAAGTTCTTAGGCCAAGAAAGAAACTGTCCAGGTAATATTTACACATTAGGTACAGACAGCATGCAGAGAGCTGACTGTGTTCGTCTGAGATCCCATGAATCTCTTATCTTTTGCCAGTCCAGCAATTAATAGACCTGTGTGCTGTTTAAAATCAGTCCTTCAACAGCACAACCCACTGTGTCAGACTTGTTATTTTTAATTAATTTATGCATTTTGCATTATACCAGCCTTTCCTTGTCATTTTATTGGATTCTTAATGCAAGAGCAGAAAGGCTATTAATCTTGGTACTAAAATGTTTCAATACAGAATGTGCAAAGTTACATGTTGCAGAAATTACAGAGAAGTTAATGGCCCAAATTTAGCACTGACTTAATTCCATTCAAATCACTGGAGATAAGCCAAGTCTGAGCCTGAGTTAATGACTTTGTACTACACTAGTGGATTTCTGTCATACATATGACATCGTATAATTTACTGTATTTAAAACAACAAGTAACATTCCCTGCTGGGCTTGTCTCAGCTATTCATGTGAAAGACATTGAGATTATATGAAAGTCCTTTTCATCTATTTACAGTGACAAAGCAAGTATCTATTGAGATAGAAAGGGTATTGTTTTCTGAGCTATGAATTGTGATGAATAATAATAGTCACACTGATAGTGTGATAAACAGGTTGTATGAAATCAAAATCACTATTTTGCAAGTAAAGTTAAAAAAAAACAACCACACAACCAAAAACATTAACTTAGAGAAACAGAGCGTATCTTTGTAGCAAACATGGACACTTTATGAAAAGTAAATGAACAAATTTTTTTTTCCTGCTGCAAATAGTGATACATCATGAGAGCAATTTGAATTACATTAACTTATTAATTAAGAAATGAGAGTTGTTAAGCAGCAAAACTACTTAATTACTTAATAAACAACTAAAATATTTCAAGTGGACTGAACACTTAGTGAACAATCACCTTTTGTGACAAGAGCTCTCTAGACTCTATAGAGAATAAAATAAATTTTCCTGTCTATTCTGCTGAAGGAAAAAAATTTATGCGGTCCATTTTTGCTCCAAATAAATTTTCAAATTTTCTTTCTCTGAACAACCTGCTCCAGTATCTCACCATCCTCAGGATAAAAACCCCTCTTCCTTACATTCAGTGTCAGCATAAAAAAAAACCAGGTTCAGGACCTGGAAACGGGACTTATTGAACTTCATGAGATTTACATGGGCTCATTTCTCAAGCCTGTCAAGATCCCTCTGAAGGACATCACTTCCCTCAAGTGAATAAATTGTACCACTCAGCTTGGTGTCATCTCTAAACTTGCTGAAGGTGCATTCAATACCACTATTGCATTCAGTTCTGGACAGCTCACTCTAAGAAAGACACAGACGTGCTGGAGCATGTCCAGAAAAGGGAAATGAGGATAGAGCACAAGTCCTGTGAGCAGTGACTGAGAGAGCTGGGGTTGTTTAGTCTGGAGGGGCTGAGGGGACACCTTATTGCTCTCTTCAACTACCTCCAAGGAGGCTGGACTAAGGGGGGAGACAGCCTCTTCTTGGTGGAGTGTGTGTCCTGGTGTGTGTGGCAGGACAGTGTGACAGGACAGGAAAAGGATACAAGCTGTGCCAGGGGATGTTTACGATGTATACGAGGAAATTTTTTTTCACTGAAAGAGTTGACAGACATTAGAATAGTCTGCCCAGTGAAGTGGTCACCATCCCTGGAGGTATTTAAATGGTGTGTGAACCTGGTCCTTGGGGACATGGTTTAGTGGTGAGCTTACTGTGTTGGTCAAAGATTGGATTGGGTGATCTTGAAGGTCTCGTACAACCAAAGACATTCTGTAATTCTATGTCATTGATGAAGATATTTAATAGTATTCATCCTAGTAGAGGCACTTGAGGGTCAGCACTTGTTGTTGGTCTCCATTTGGACAGTGAGACATTGCCTGTAACTCTTTGGAGATGGCCATCCAGCCAATTCCATCTAACAGTCCATCCATCAAGCCCATATCTCTAATTTAGAAGCAAGAAAGTTGTAGGGGAACGTATCAGCAGACTTAGAGATGTCCATCTATAGCTCTTCCATTGTTCACTGATGCATTCACTCCATAGTAGAACGCCACTAGATTAGTCAGGTACAATTTCTCCTTGGTGAAGCCATGTTGGCTGTCTCTAATAACCTCCCTGTCTTCCAGATGTTTGACGTTTCTTCCAGAAGTATCTGTTCCATAATGTTACTGGGTACTGAAGTGAGACTGACTGGTGGGTAGTTCCCAGGTTTCTCCTTACCATCCTTATTAAAAATGTGTGTGATAATCACTTTTTTGCAGTCACTAGGCACTTTACCAAGCTTCCGTGGCATTTGAAATATGAGAGTCACTAAGCGTTCTTTGATGCATTTTGCAGTTTTGCACATCTCTGCACATACATTCAAAAGATGCTTGTGGGATTTGTCCTGAGAAAGAGAAGCAATGGGAAGTATTGTTCTTTTTCCTTGTCCTTGATATTCTATGTTCAATTACTAGTACTTCATCATAGATAATAAAATTTTTGAAACAGTTTTTATATATTAAAATAATTCACATATAGTGTCCTTTTTGTTGGAATGTTCATTGACAGTGTCATCAAAAATGCAGTTAAACATACTCATAAACAAATTACTTTTTTGACTCACAGAAAAAACCCAATTCTGTTTGCAAAAAATATTGCCAATGACTTTTTAATTTGTGAAGAGGCAGCTCTGTTTTTTCCAGGGCTGTCAATTTAAATCTGCTCATTAATGTTATTGTCATACATTCAATTACTATTTCAGTTCCGCATACTTCCACCTACTCTATGCAATCCAGTTTAATGGATTTTTCATTAATATAAATTAAACCTAAATAAATGTTTTTGTTTTGTTTTTCCTGTTAATCTATACAATAAGAATTTATAATCAACTCAGAAGTGCATTTCAGTAAATATGGGACTTCTATCAAGCATCAGACAAAACAATGTTAAATTACAGATAAAAATATAACACAATGGTTGCAGGTGTACAATTCCTTTTTGTCCTGAATGCCCTTTATAAGGACATTTTCAAAAGTATGAAACTGGTTAGTCCACACTATTGCACACTACTGCACACCAATTCAGCATTTTTCAGTCAAATGAAAAGCTATCCATATACAATTTTATTGTACATAATCAGCTTCATTACTTGAGGGGACAGCCTCCTGTGGCACTCTTGAGTTTTTTTTTAACTACAACACATTACATAGTCAGCTGTATTTGCATGAAAAGTGTGAGATAATGTATTTTTAAAAAAGAATTCTTACCCAATGCAGACATGGTTATACTATCCCTCTCCAATCCATCAGTGAACCTTTACATTGTGGCACAAATTATTTTGCAGTTTCTGCCTACGCTAAACATATTTGAAGATACATCTCTCTTGGCAGTTCCCTTACATGGACCTTTATGTGAATTCTTTATTTGAAAACCAACACCTCACATTTGTAAGCCTGTAGAATCATGACATACATCATCATGCCTTCTGCCTCACAGGTGCCTCAGTAAAAAAAGCCCACTGAACTGCCACTGTAGTGCATCAGTAATGGACATGACATAAATTCATATTATACAGGTATTTTCTGTTTTCTCTGGAGTGTCACCATCACTGCACACAAAAGACACATAAATCATTACTGATCCGTCTCATAACACACTACCTAGCACATGCATTTGAACCACTGTTTTTTCTCTTAATCATTTCTATGATCTCAGAGGTCCTTCACAGACTCAGTGATTCTGTGATCCTACATCCCTGTCTTTCTCATTGTTCTCCCATATCCTCTCCTCTTTTCTCTCAAAAGCTAGGAAAACATAAAACCACCTCATTCAAAAGATTTGAAGTTAAAGTTCTTGTTTCACTACTGCATGTGGCCTGAAGTTCTCTGCTTCTGTATTTCAGGTGAATTCAGTAGTCCTGAATAATTGTTAAGCTTGTCTCATAAACAAGGAGTCATACATGGGTTCACAAAATACTTAAAGACAAAAGGGAATGGTAGAATATTCACAGTCTTGAGAAGTAATCAGAGGTATTACTGGAATTATCTTTAAAGAGCAGGTGATCATGCTACCTTAATTGTATTTAATCCCCAGCAGAGTCAAGATTTGGAAATATGCACATTGAAATGTTTTCACTAAAGTCTGTCACAGCTTCAGTCTTCTATGATCTAGATGATAAAATAACTTAAACTACATGGAAAATACACATTGTCTTGATGCAGAGCTGAAGCCTTGTATTTAGAAATCTTTGTACTTATTTTGAAAAGTAATTCTTCAGAGAATTAATAGAAATTCACATAAATGCCAGAATAATTCTACATTTCAACTATCAATTTCTGCCGTTTTTGCTAATATTAGACTGGTTATTGCCATTTGAAGAAACCTAGGTAAACAGACTCATTGTTCTTGATGTAATAGATAAAAGCAAGTAAGAAAAAAACCACAAGGATTTTAATGGACCTACGTTACCACAGGTATTTATAATTTAAATAGATTTCAGGATCCCAAGTTTCAAAAAATAACCTTGTCAAACCAAAAAAATAACCAGTCTACGAAACCCACTTCTATTTCTAACCCAGATCCTCTATTGTTATTTCTACCTGGTAAATGCTTTGAAATTATCTTAATGACATGATTTCCTTCTTCAATGAGTATAATTTTTTAAGTTAGTGTGCACTCTTCAATCTTATTTGACCATAAAATAACACAAGCATATTAAATTATAAACATATAAATATGGCTTACTGAGAAATTTAATGCCAAAGTAGTTTTCTATTTAATGATAATATCTTCACATACATGTAAAAGAAGATTGACCTCTCCCTGAAGACTTTGAACTCTCTGCATTTTTCTTTAATGCAACACAGATTAATACAAGGCACAGATAACAACAGCTGTGGGCTTCCATTCATTATTTTTAAAGTTAAAGGTTTCCAGTTATTAATTTAGTAATTATATCAATTGCCTTCTCTGAAGGTTTCTCTGAAGGCAATGCATGCAGCATTTTTCTAAGTGCAAGGGCAGCAAAGGCTTTATGTCCTTATCAATGTGCCTTTTAGCTAAGCAAGAAAATTCTAACACTACGCGATCTTTTATTTCAGTGAGACATACAATTACTTTTTGTGATCCCATAAAAAACCAATAATAAACACACAGAAAACATTAACACATCAGTAAATCTCAATCAATATCATCTGTACTAGTGGTATTCAGTATGTTGCTGTTATTAAGATCACATTTTGTATCCCATCAGTCTCTAGAAAGGCAAGCTACCATTCTCTAACTTCTAACTAAATAATTAGCAAACTTTTTTGAATAATAGAAAGCTTTGTCAACTGGTGATATTAACTTGCCTTCAAACAAACACAATTCCCACAGCAAAGATTTAATCACTAGGCTGCTATTTTTCTAGTGGAAAACTGGTTTTGCTAGGAGCACAAACTTTGCCTTCTCTTTTATTTAATTTTACCAGTTATGTTCGTATGTTTCATATTTTACCAGCATTGAATTTTATATTGAATTTATTCAGGCTCTGTCAAAATTGGTGAAATGTCTTCCCTTGATCTCAGGAGTCTTAATCAGGCTGCTGAGCTGGATGTGCCCTTAAAACAATTAGAGCTAAACACCTTTCCCTATTATTCTATTCTTTATGTGTCTGGCATACACTACTTGGTGTTGTAGAAGATAAGCTGATATTGACTTACATTGTCCTTGTCTGGACAGTTGCCATACAAATGGAATTAGTTCAAACACAAGGAAGCATGGAAACGAAGCTTTTCGGTATGTGGTCGTAGCCTATAGAGAGAATTACAGTGTCACATGAAAAAACTACTTCCCATCTTTGGCCTTCCAGCTCTCTAACAAAGCATCTCATTAACACAAATTAATTGACATTTCCTCTTACATTTTACTGTATGGATTCACATTTGTATGGAGAGGCACCACAGACAGATGTCAGTAATTTCTGCGAAATGATTGTAGTTAGTGTTTAATTTCATTGAAAAGGAAAATAATTTGATAACAGTTTCTTAACTAAAACTTTCAGAGGAGGAAACTTTCAGTCTTAAACACATGTGAAAATTGCGAATAGATTATTCTTTTCCCTGGAGATATTAACAATACCATCCTAATCAGAAAACTGCATGTTTCATAAAGACTTAAACAGTTATACCTATTAAATTTTAAAATTTTAAAATGTGAAGGTTTCCAAAAATTCATGTAAATTATGAAGCATATAATATATGAATATTTAAAGTCTAATGTAACTGTTGTAAAGTTTTATTGCAAAGAAACTGTTAATATATTTCAAATGGTTCATCCTCTATCTGAAAGCAGAATCAAACCTCTTCTCTGTTAACAGATACTGGTGGTCTTCCTCTGTTTTATGCCAGATTTGAACTGAGGCTATAGGAAATGTTATTGAGACATTAAAGATTCTTCCCAAGGACAATTAAGAACAGGAATAGAGGTGATATGATCAACAGTTTCCAGAAGAGGTTCCATTATTCTTTTGAGATGGAAGAGAGTTGCACCCTTTATGGTAATCTGCAAATTAGTATTGAAAACCAGGCAGTTTGAATTCTCATTTGAATTCTCAATTTAATATCAACTAGGATTACAGTTCATTTAATGAGTGTGTTTTCTCAGTGATGAGCTGTCAAAGCAGTCAAGATACTAAGTATAAGAATTCCTGTCTTCTTTTAATAAAGAAATTATTAAATTTATCTTATTGCAGTAAAACACATGATTTTTGGTCGACTTAATAAATGTACATGATCAACACACTCTTAGGTTATTTGTTGAGAAATGCACAATTGACGTACAGACATTGTACACTGTGAGAGATATACAATCGTACAACCACATATCTCAGCCATAATTTAACCCAGATTCTGCTCTCTCTGTATACCTGAATGACTCCCAACCAATCAGGAAAATTGCCACTATTTGATAAGCAACTTCTCTGATTGTCAACCAAGAAGACATTTGTCATTATGAGAATTCATGTACCTTGCAGGTTATTTACCATGTGTCCTACAAGAAATAAAGGCTAATCTGGATGAAAGAAAGTTTTGGTAAGCAGTATTTATGCTAGCTTCCAAAGCATTTATTCTAGTTATTTTATTTTTCAATTTAAACAAAATCAAACCAACCAAACAAACAAAAAGTGCCAGGAGAAATTAACAAAGAAGGGGGTTGTTTTATGACTCAGGTAGATTCTTAGAGCGAGTCAATATTGTCTTCATTCAGTGTTGGTATTTTTTTAATTATTTTGTTCAATTTTTTTTTTTAAATAATTTACTGGATTTTTTTTCAAAACAAAAATTATTAAATGGTCAGAGATAAATCTGCAGAGCAATTTCCACATGTTAGCTGGTATATTAGTTTAAACACTGCATGTACTTAACCTTAGCAAATATTCAGTCATATTCAGCATTGATGCAGATAAACATCTTTTATCACATTAACAAGGAAATTAATTTTACCTATGGAAATACATATATATGCATATAATTCTTGTTCTTTTCAAATAGACTATACTGTCCTTTTTTTTTTTTTTTTTTTTTGTAACAGTTTTTGTTGAACAACTTTTTAATAACCTATGATTTTTTTAAGAGTACTGTAAAAACAACTGTGAAAAATAAAATGTCCATTTTACAGAGAAACCATTCAGCTTCACTGGCAGAGTTCTGAAGGTTTAGTTTGCCAGTTAAATTTGATGACACTAGAAGACACTGTAACTTGAAGTTATGAACAACTCTTTACAACTCTAATTGCTTTTCAGTTTTTAACATTTATGGAAAGAAATGGGATATTTTCAACACCCAGCTGGATAAAGCATTGAACAACCTGGTTTGAGTTCACTACCTCTGAGCAGTAGATAGGACTGTTTGGCCTTAAGTTCTCTTTTAATCTATATTTTTAAAAGATAATTAGATTAAAAATATTTAAAAACTCATTTTTCCTAACCTTGAAAATATTAAAAGTTCTCCAATGAATATTTCTGATATTTACAAAATTGTAATAATTAAATGTGTTACAGCTATACTTATTTGGTATTATTTTAATCTGGTTTGATTTTTTTATATTATATGCACATAATTCCTTCATTAACAGGTTTATTTTGTTTAACTCTCTATTACAGAAGACCAGTGAGTGGTACAACTAGATTTTAATTACTACAGTAGGCAGTGGCTTCTGAATAGACTCTGTAAGTGCAAAAAAATGGTGGCATCCAACTTTCCCCTTCTTATTCAGAACCTTTCTGCTCTTGGTGATGTTATTCTGTAGTACTGCTATGTAAATTTAAGGTGAGGAGGGAGGCTGCAAATACTAAATAAATATTATGGCTTTTTTCTAATATATATATATGTACTAATCACTAATTACCTAATAGCAATAAAAATCTTATAAGAACAACACATTTAGTTCTCGTGCGGAATACATGATTGTCTGGACTTAATCACCTTTCCCACAAAATTAAACCCAGGTAGCAAGTACTTTCATTATAAATAATACAGAAAGAGGAGCTAATTGGGCTTTTTTTGCAGTGTATAACATATTTGTCTCAAAATCATGTTAGTTAAATAATAGAATATATTTTAATTTGTTCAAAGACAGCTACAACTTCTGAACATGCTTATTCATTTGCTCCACATATCTCACAAATGAGTAAACTTTACAGTTAATCATCTTCAAATTAAAGACTGTTACACATTAGTAGCTTTATCCGTGGATTAATTAATTCAAATTGTCAGGACTGTTGAGGAATATGCATTAACAAAAAAGAAAAATTACTGAATGACCACAGAGAAGATTTAATTCCTCCTATTGCCTGTTTTCTTTGCTTATTGGGCAGAGGTATGAGAATAATTTACTCAGATTTCATTAAGGATGTGGGTAATGTTTAAAAAAAATCATCTCAGAGTTCTAGAAATTAACTTTTCTTGTTGGCAATGTCTCTGACAACTAATTATATTCTTTCTTATTGTTTTGATAAATAGCACCCAAGAGCACTCACTGATCTGATCCTTTCCTTCGTTCCTAACTTAATGGAATAAAATCAAAATTCAGAGATTTTTTGCTTACATAGATGCCTGCTTGTTTTTCAGAAACATAAAGATATTGTTTTGCATCAGGTAATCAACAATCATTCATCCCACCTAAAGAAATGAAACAAAATGAAACAAAACCAAATCAAGCAGTTTGCACCCCACCACACCCCTCTACCAAAATTCCGTTGCATCCCAAAATATTATATTTACGTTTGTGTCTGAATACTTTTTGAAACAGATCGAAAGTTAGTGTCCAAGTGTTAGAATTTATTATAGAATTTTTCTCCTATCTCTGTCCACACTAACTGATTTCCAACAGGGTTGTTCTTCATCTCCTCTGGATGGAGGCATTTTGAGGCTCAGTTCTGTCTTTCACTGAGGTGTTTCTTGGGTTCCTGTGAAAAGCCAAAGGAAAAAGAATTTTTGTTAAATCAGGGTGTTCTGGCTTGATGCGGTGCCGTTTTTGGTCGTAGAGAAAGAGGCCCCAGGCATGGCTCCTGTAAATAGCTCCCGAAAGGTCTCCAGGCTCCAGAATGTCTGGCTCCAACTTTGTTTAATGTTAAGAGCATGAGGGACAAAAGATGGACACCTGGTGAGTAAGAGTAGGACAGAAGAGTGGGGAAGGGGAGAGAGGGCAACACCAGAGAAGAGCAATGCTGGAGCACAGAGACCAAGATTGGTGAGGAAGGAGAGGGAACAGATGACACAGATGTTTGGGAAAAGACTGTACATAGAACCCCTTCAGCTTGCTAGACCAAGGTAGTGATAATAAAATGTGTTGTCAGAAAGCATTATAGGAGCCTGAATACAGGAAATATACATTTTTTTCAACTTTGTTTATACTAAGACCTTTCATAATTGACATTTCTTTGGAGAAGGCAGAACTATTCAGATATATAGTGCAATAGAGAGTGAGTAAGGGAAAAAGAATAATGTAAATAATATTTTTTTCAAAGACATTTTGTACAGATATATTTCTGTGCACTTTTACACAATAAAAACCCACAAAACCAAAACAAACAAAAAACCAAAATAAAACAAAAAATACAACAAGCAAGGTCTTTACCATAAGAACTGTGTACTTCTTTAAAGAGAGCTATGGAGGCTCTTTAGATTAAAACTCTTGCCTCTTTTTCTGTCACCGCAGGCCCTTGTAGAAAGCCCCTCCCAGCTCTCCTGTAGGTCCCCTTCAGGTACTAGAAAGCCTACGATTATGTCTCCCAGGAGCCTCCTCTTCTTCAGGATGAGCAACCCCAATTTTCCAAGTCTGTCTTCATAGGAGAGGTGCTCCAGCCCTCTGCTAATCTTCGTAGCACTCCTCTGGACAGGCTTCAACAGGTCTTTGTCATTCTTGTGTCAGGGACCACAGAGTTAAGCTCAGCTTCTGTGATTCATGCTTTGAGTCTTCTGCATTAACATTACATACATTCACTGATTACATCCCTTTTTATTATAAATATCCATTTTTGTGTAAAATCTCATTGCTTTGTTACTGTTACCATTTCAGTTCATAATATGAATTCTACCAGTGAGTAGACTATCTTAAAAAAAACCAAACAGAACAAAAGCTACAGAGAAAGTGAACAGCAAGATTTTCCCAATGTTAAATCTAACCTGATGCTTATTGAACAGCTACTAAATTTATCTTCACTAGTGCAACGCATTGCTAATGACAATTTTATTTGCTATTCCTTTCATTTATAATGCTTTAGTTTTAACTAAGGATAATTTGGCTGAGGCTGTACGATACAATTCTATGTATCATTTACAGTACAGTTTTGTGGGTCATTGCTGTTCACAGAACCACAATTTATGAATATAGATTAAGCTGTAGTGTCTTCATTAGCTTCTCATTACTCTTTACTACCAGTTTTTCAATTTATTATTCCCTAGGCTGTTGTATAAACTTTACATTTGCTCGGAGTTTCTCCAACAACATATCTTGGCCATTAAGGTCTTTAATTTACTTCAACTCTCAATGAACAATTCTGTTCCTATCAGAGTATTCAGGTAATAATTATTATTCTAACGATAATTTTGAGTACCTTCTCTGATGATATGATCTACCACTGATTTACAGGTGCCATACTAATAAAAGTTTTAATTTCTCTAGAAAGCTAGTAGCTACCTAACATCAAAATATTCCCCAGACTTTGCCATTACTCTTTTAATAATTCAAATATCTTTGAAAATGATTGATCATTAGAATGTGTGCGCTTTAAAAAAAAATATTTGCAGAAACAGCATTAGGTACTATTTTGAACTATACCATTAATAAACCAAAGAAGCTTATATTCTAATATGTATCATAGATCATTAGCAGCATTTCCTGAATACCATTTTGCAACAACTATTTTCTATAGGAGGGCTGAGAGTTGAAAGAACTATTCCCAACCAACTGAGAAAAGTGAAGGTAGACATTAAATTTTTAAAAATATTAGGAAGTTAAAGACAACATCATTTTAGATAGTACTTTAATAGTCAACCATGTTCATATGTATTAAAATGCCTCTTCAGGAAAAATGTCTCTATGCTTATTTTAGAAACAAGGTTACCAGACATCTAGGTAGTCAGAGGAAGAGTCAAGCTAGCCATTCTCTGTCCTTATTAACTCTCCAGCTTTGTGAGAGAGATTTTTTGTATCCACACTCTTTTTGTCATACAGAGATAAGGCTCAAAACTGTCTTCCATCAATTACATGGCATTTTAAAGGTTTTAAAAAAGGCTGTCAGTAGTTTTATATTTAAGGAAAAAAAGTTCTGACAATACAAGCTGACCTCTATGTCCTCACTTGTAGTTTAGAGATTGTTCTTTACCTTTCTTCATCTGTCCATGATAACTGATAGGACTCTGTCTTTAGGACAGAGTTAATATAAGAGTAAAACATAGTCTCACAGCAAGATAAGTGCAACATAAATTTTCCAGAAATTTCACTATTGTACAAGAACCATGTACTTACAGATAAAGAGGAAATATTGGTCTCTCTGAAGATCTTCTTTATCACTAAAATACAACAAATTTCCCTTTTTCCTTAATTTTCAGAACAATAAATTAATCTCTATTTCTTAGATGAAGCACATGAATAAATCTGACATACTACTTAAGTCAATACCATTGACTTTTTTTTGGTGTATTCTGAATTTCACTGTTATAAATTATGTCAACACCTTGCCCTCTGACAATAAAATGGGTTATTTGAAAATAAATTAAAAAGTTGTGCTGCATTAAAACCATATTTTTTAAAGGAGAGTAAATAAAATACATGTGTTTCAAGTGGTTTGGCCTTGGTCAAACTACTCACTGTCCTTGCATAAGAAAATCAAGATTTTTAACAACTGTATTTCAGTAGAACAAGTGAAAATATTTCTACTATGGCTGAAAATATTTAGAATATATTTCACATATTCTATATCCACAGTAACACAATATTTAACACAAAATTAATAGTTACATAGTAACATATGTCCATGCCTGTCTTATACTGGGTATCCCAGAACTGGGAGAGGTACTCCAGGTGTGACTTCATCAATGATGAGAGGAAGGGAAGGATCAATCATCTAGCTCAACCTGTTGGCAGCAGGCTTCTTGATCCAACCAGGATAAAATAAAAAATAAAATATCAGGTCAAATAAAACTTTTCCTTAAAAAAGTTTGGAAGAAAACTTTGCATGTAAAATCTCTTCACTAACTTAAGTGACATTAGATGATAATACAGTGCCAGTACAAACAACAATTTTAATATAAACAAAGATCAGAAAGTCTTATTTTCTCTATACTCTTTTGTGAAAATTTATTACATGATATGGACATTTATATTCACACTTAGAGCATAGATAGAATTGCTGAACATATTTTACTCTTTTAACTTGAGAGAGTAGAAATTAACTGCAGAGGTAATTTTTCATTAATAAGTGGGCTTAATTTTTCTTGATCCTTTAGCACTCCAAGGTATTAGAACTGTATGAGTAAGACCAGACAGTATTAGTACTGTTGAATAATTTAGGAGAGTCTTCTATAGAAGACTAAAGCATTGATTTGTTTTATTCTTTGCAACTTCAGAGATCAGTTTATGAAATACATCCTCCTCTCCAAGAAAGAAGAAGGAGACAGCAAATATGTGCAGTCCAAATACAAAACAAATGTTAGAAAAATCCATAGTACTTATAATAAATTACATAACAAAATGCGACCAGCAAGAAGTAATGCCTTTTTGTTTTATCCCTTCACTGTTGCTTTCTTTACAAATTTTTGCAGTTTATATTATCAAGAAGAATATATTTTCTCCTCAGTTAACTTAACTTGAATATAACACTAACACACACAACCTTCTCCTATTCAGGATAATGCTAACATTGCTAATAGAATAATTAAAGATCAAGGTAAGGAAAGGAATAATTTCTGTTTTGACTACTTAAAACTTCTGCTAGAAGCCTCTTGCATGTGACATAAAAGCAGGATTAAACTTTAAATAAAATGTATGGATTTTTTAGATTCAAAAGTATCTTGGACAGTGACAACAGTTAAACATTTAGGTAGACAACGTGAAAGAAACAGAAGCTGTATTATTTTTTATTTGTTGAAAATTTAGGAATAAAATTAAAATTTTTAACAAACTGGATTTCTAATTTTTGTAAACACATTTTGTAGAAAAAAAAAAAAGAATATTTAGTTCAAATTTTCCTCCCTAAATAAACAGTTTCAATGACAGTGTAAATTATTATTTAGATAAGATTTAAATGTATTTTTTCTACTATTGTCTTAGTAAAGTGTGATGAAATCCAAATGTCACATCCAAGCTGAAATATTAATTAGAAAAAATTTCCTACATTTTCATGTTCCATAAAATTATTTTCCAATTACTTTTGCCAATATAGTGGAAACTCCTAAGAAAGTTCATCATAAAAAAGCCTCTACAAAACAAGTAAACCAGCAGGGAGCTATCAATTGTACTATGTGACAAATGCAGCTGCACAAATTTAAGGGAAGGGAAAATAAAACTGAAAGTAAAACAAAAAGAAATGAAAGAAAACGTCTCTTAATCTGAAATTTACAGTTTAGTATCAATCTTACATATATACATGCATTTCAAATAGAGACTCGGGGAATAAGGAGGAATACACAGACTGTCTTTGTGTCATTAAGACTGTCTTTGTGTCATTAGGCAGCTGAAGTGATCCTTCAAATTAGCCAAAGAAAGATAAAAATACCCTTCCAGAGGAAGCCAACTGCATAAGAAGATGAGATACTTCAAGAACTTCACAGTCTATGAATCTTCTACAGTTGATACAATCTGTTGCTCAGAATCATCAAAGTATTTTGGAAAACCTAATTCTCTTGGTATGAAGAAGATACTAAACTATGAGGAACTGTGGACTAACTTGATAGCACAAGAAGCAGATCTGTAGTTGTAAAAGAATTGAAGTCCTAATGCGGTGCTTGCTAGGGAAAAAAGCTCTTAGAGTGTCCTAAGACTGCTACCAGTCACTGACAAATGTGACTGCATTACACACCTCATCAAGAAATATCACTGAAAGAAGACTCATATGTTGTTGGCTGACCCTGAGCAAGAAGACACAAACTTCAAGTTCTGTAAAATACTAAGCACTTTTCATGTGATACAGAGTTCCTCCAATGCTCAAAGAATTAAATGTAATTTCCAGAAGCCAAACTCCTCTCTAGGACAGAAGATACATTTCTGAATGGAAAGTACACAGTTAACAATTTCTATCTTCTTTTCTCTTGGGAAGTTAACTGCTGATGATGCATTTGTCTGTTTTCAGTTTTATCAGAGGATGGACAATAAAACTGCAGATTCTCTGAGAAGTTAGTATATAAAAAAGAAATAGAGTGTGCTTTCTTATAGAAAGATGTCATATAGTTCCACCAAGAATATTTTCAGTACCATGTGAAATAGAACAGAAACACCAATAGCAAGCATTAGTGGTTTAGTTGTCAAGTATGTTTCTCAAGGTGTCCTGGTTTCAGCCATGATAGAACTAATTTTCTTTCTTGTAATTTTGCTTTCAGCTAAGTCTTTTCTAAGTAAGTCTTGCTGAAATTAACAGCAAGTTTCTCAGTCAGCATCTGCTTCTAGGTCTGATAACAATTGATGTTTATAGTTATGGATAGAGAACTGGTATGAAGAACCAAGACCACTGCTCAGTTCTGAGGGACATCTTATGCTCCAGAAAGAGAAAGGGAATGAAGGGGTCATACCTGTAACCTCTTTTAGGGAGGAGCAGACCAGACAGGTGACCAAGATTGAATAAATGAAGTATTCTATCCCATATGCATCATACTCAGTATAAATTTGGGGGATCATGAAGTTCAAGCCCCTTTCTTCCTTTTTCTCCTTTCGTCCATGTGCAGAATCCTGGGATCATTCCATCCATTTGCCTGTGGTCCCATCCCTGCCATCCTGATTCTCCTGCCTCCAGTTCATGTCTGTTGCTGACTCCAGGACATCAGCCTGGGACTGTTGTTTCCAAAACATAAGTGGCTCTCCCTTATTTTCCTTTCTTTATCAGAGAGAGGAGGGGGTTGGATAGAGAGCATCTGTCATTTGGTTTAATTGCCAGGCCAGTGCTAAACTGTGATAAAAGGACACTGAAATCATTGGCAAAGTTGAATCAGTAATCTTCTGGATCCCCCAGACCATAATTGCTCTAACTTGCTTATATCAATGACTGGATCAAATCTGACATTATGTTCTCAACTACTTACCATTTTCACTGTTTTATCAAATAAATTAAGAGTTCCAGGTCCAGGTTAAAACCTGGTTTACACAAAATGAATGGGATGCAGGATTTTTCACTTGGCCTCTTTGAACCTCACACAGTTGACATGACCATCTATTCAATCTGTCCAGGTCCAGCTGTAGAGCCATACAATCCTAAGGTAGATCAGTGCTCCTACCCAACTTGGTGTCACCTGCAAACTTACTGAGGGTACACTCAGCTCCTTCGTGCAGATCATCCATAAAGATACTGAATAAAACTGTCCCCAGTACTGAACCTGGGGGGACACCATTGATGACTGACCACCACTTGGAGTTAACTTTGTTCATCACAACTGTCTGGGTTCAGTCATGCATACAGTTTTTTTACACTGTGAAGGGTACACCTGTTTGAGATGCGAGCCACCATCTTCTCTAGGAGAACTCTGTGGGAGACAGTGTCAAAGGCTTTACTAAACTCCAGTAAGGCAACATCCACATCCTTTCTCTCATCCACTAGGCTGGCTACCTGGTCATAGAAGGAGATCAGGTTGGTCAAGTAGGACCTGCCCTTCCTGAACCCAGGCTGGGCCTGATCCCCCAGGTTGTCCTCCACCTGCCATGAGAGTTCATTCAAGATTAACCACTCCATAATCTCCACCATACCATGGTCAGGCTGACAGACTTGTAGTTCCCCAGTACTTTTTGTAGATGGGCATCATGTTACTAAGCCTCTAGTTGTCTGTGACTTGCCTTGTTAACCAGGACTGCTGATAAATGATAGTTTGGCAAGCTCTTTCACTAGCTCTCTTGGCACTTTTGGGTGGATCTCTTCTGGCCCCATAGACTTGTGAGTATCCAGGTGGTGTAGCAGGTCATTAACTGCTTCTTCCTGGATTATGGGGTGTTTATTCTGCCATCCATTCTTGCTACGCAGCTCAGGTGTTGAGTACCCTGAGGATAACTTTGTTGGTATTGTTCCATATAACTCCCATGCAATAAAGGAATGGTTCTCTGTAAATGATATCTGCAAAAATATTTTTTGTGACAGTGGTCAGATTGAGTACTAGCTAAGCTTTTGCCCTTCTAATTTTTCCTCTGCATGACCTAATGAGATCCCTGTAATCTATAAATATTTTTTTTTCTTCAAATAAATGTATGGATTTTATTGAAGCAATGATTTTGTTTAAATATCTACCCAGTCCTTACAGAGTCTTGCTAAGTGAGATTTGGTATGCCAAATTTAAATTTATGCAGTTCAAGATGGAACAGCCTTCTTCTGTTTGCTTTTGAAGTATTTACCTCAGATATGAATTATCAGTAGTTGCTTCATATGAGATGTATACAGAGTAAAACTTAATTAGTAATTTAAATGTACACCAAACTGGAACATTTTGAATCTCAATTAAAATTAACAGATGCAATTAATTCAGACTTATTAGTCACCAGCTTGTTCCCAATTCCAGCTGCTGACATTTTCAAGCAAATGAGACTGTTTGGTGAATCCATATCATAAACAGTGCTATCAAGAGATGCTGTCAGCTGTTTATTTTTCAGAAAGATTTTAAAACCTTTCCATCTGCCTTAGAGTTGCCTTTATGAGGGATCTACCAACCACAAAAGCTGTTAGATCACCAACTGCACAATATGAAAAACCTTTCCTCAGTCCCAAGATACGTACAGAGCTGCTCAAATACCCATGTGGAGTACATTAATCTTTCTTATTAACATGTGAGGAAATAGAAATCCAGATTTATTTGTATGTTTGTCAAGAGCCATAGTAATTTATGCATATGAAAGATACAACCATATTTTTGAGAGTGCAGATCATTTGAAAGTCAGTCTGCTTTTGTCCTTATTCCAAGGGTCAATTTAGTCAGAGGTTTTGCACATAATTGTTTAACTCTACATTCTAACCCAAAACTAACTCAAATCTAGAAAAACACGAAATTCTAACTTATCTGGGGAAATATTTCATTAAATATCTGTTACATCTTACCACTATATTTACATGGTTATTACAGTGTATTCATTTTAGAACTGAAGAAACCGAAAGCACAGAGAAAATGTGACCTGAATTTAAATCTTATATAAAACCCTTAGTAACAACACTCAAAACCAGTCTTCAAGTCAACAAATTATATCTGCTTCCCAGAGTAAATGATAATCTATGTTGAAGATCTCTGTTTTGCTTAATAATAAGATATATTTAAATTGTACTACACAATATGCTAAAATCCATTAACTACATCAAGCTAAAACTGTATCTTATTTTTGTTTTGGATCCACAAAACAAAGTCCAATCATTGAAAGGTTGGGTGCAAGCAGATTTTTATTTGACAATTGAAACAAGCAAAGCTATAGAGCCAGGCAAAAGAGGGAGAGAGGAAAAGAAGATGTAAGAGAGAGAGAGAAGTGGAGAGAAAGTGGGAAGAAAGAATGAGAGAGAGAAAGAGAGAGGGGAGGGGGGGGGAGAGAGAGAGGGAGAGAGTCACCACCAGGGGTGCAGCTGTCCCGTGAGTTTCCTCAAGATGTCACTGATCCTGGACAGGGCCTGATGGCCCTGGACTGCAGAACGGCGGTCGGCCAAGAGACAACCAAACAGCCACAGCCTGGACAGCCATGCATACCCCTGAGTTCCTTTTGTTCCCAAGGGGCAGCTGTCAGTCAGGGGCATTGGCATCAGAGCCATTGCAGACAGGATGCCTGGAGGGGGGGAGCTTTGGCAGAAGGGTGCAGTCCCCCACCCATTCATCAGTTCTTATCTCCTTCCAGGTGTCACCCCTGTTCTGCTTTGGCCCAGGCCAGGTCCATTAGCATCAGAGTCATTCCAAACAGGCTCACCTGGATGGGGGGCTTCCAGCACACAGTTCTTATCTCTTTCCAGGGGCCACTCCCCACTCTGTTCCAGCCCCCTCAGCCAGGTCCATCAGCATCAGTACAGTCAAGGTGGCTTCCTCCACCCTGGCCAGGGTAATGGTGCCTGAAAGGGATGTCCCAGAGTTGAAAGCCCTCAGAAAAGGGGAGCAGTCTCCACCCAGTTAGTTCTTAGTTATCTCTTCCCTGGTGTCACCCCCTGCTCAGCTCTGGCCAGGCCTGGTCCTCTACCCTAGCCAGGGCTATTCACTTTAAAATTGCTCCTTTGAGTCAATTTCAAATCAGTGAGATCAGACTCTCACAGAAGGCTTTGAAAGAGTTTATTTAGGGAACATAAAACCAATAATATATATTGATAGACACATCAGATGAAATGAATGAAAGAACTTTAAAAATAGAAAGAGTATAAATACTTGTTATGCTGATGTTATTCCTTTAAAAAACAAACAAAAAAAACCTCAATAAACCAAACAAAACCCAACAAAAGCCATATATTTGTAGTACAAAGCACATTAAAAGAGGTGCCAAAACCAATGCAATTTTTCCATTAGTTTTGCAATTTCTTTTTCTTTTTTTCCCCCGGTATAAATTTTCAAGAAAGTTTAGAATAATTAAGATGGATACAATTAAAAACTTCTACTGTAAGAAGCATCTATCTCAATATGCAATGTAAATTTATACATTTAAGTGCTACATCAGAGGCACTGAATACTAAAACCACTAATGCACTCAAGAAATATCATGGTTGAAAAAGCAGAATTAAATTTAATAAAGAAATACTGAAACAGAAGCAAGATGCTAACTCAACCTTTAAATATTTAATGTTATTTTTTAAAAAAGCTATGAGAAACAATTAGAATTTTAAGGAAGCAATTAGAAAATGTTATCTCGTCAGTGATTATTAAGGTTTTTTAAGTTTAAAATAACTCAGTATTGCTTTACAGTTTAGATTGCAGTTTCTTTGCATAGAAATTTAATTGGAGTAGCTTTCCAAATATTTGTAAAGAGGTAACATTGACATAATTTAATAAAATGCACTAGAAGAAGGCTGTAAGAATGAACAGCAAGTAATGATCATATTTCTCCAATTAATGAAACTGGGAGAGATTCACAGTACATAAAGTAAGTTCACTTTGCACCATCTCTGCTGCTGGAATTGCTACTGTAAGAGACTCTGAGAAAGAGGAAGGGAAAAAGGAATGGCAGATGAGATAAACATATCCTTTAGCTTACATGTCTTAAATGTCACTGCTTGTTAGCATCATTATTTCTTCCAAAGAGAGTCCACGTATACATAAATATAGATGATTTCAGGAGCTTCTGGTACCAAAATTTGGTTAACCAACTCATTATCCTAATAAATTAACAGTTGTTAATAGTGCCTTATAGAAATCATTGTCAGATTTGTATGCCTAAAGGGTGTGAAGTGGTTACTGAAAGTTGTATTGTGCCACAGAACTCTATACACTGCTACTTCTGAATTTTCCAGCTACTAAATAGAGTGCAATTTTGTTGTTGATAGTATAATAAAAATTCCAGCCACAGCCAGAAATCAGTTAGAAGTAATACTGCAATGGCAAGGCAGACTCCTGAACCCCCACAGCACAAAAGAGACTTTTCTATGACATAATAAGAAAGGAAAAAGTCATTCTAACACTCCTAACACCAAGGATATATAGATCAGTATACTGCTAATGAATATTGTAGTGCTAGAGTTGTGCCGGGGTATATGAACTACTGAGTAGTGGCTGAAAGAAAGAGATCCTGACCGAAGTCTCTGGGTAGGTTAGAGCAGGGATTAAAGGCTGAATGCTGCTTCTTAGCTCTATTGTTTCCCTTTAACTATGAGGTCACAGGGTATTTTTACATATGACCACACAGTCGCACTGTCCAGGGCTTTGAACCTGTTGGAAAATTTATAAAAGACATTCAGAATAGAATGAGCTCTGAACTGACAGCAAAGGGGGACAAGTTGAATGCTATGTTGTTATTTTTTTTCCTGTGTTCAAAATGAAGCAATTTTAACAAGAGAGGTTTGGCACACTTTAGTCACCCTTTACTCTAACACAAGTTTTCCATCCCAGAAAAATATACCCAGTTTGTAGAAACCACTGTATAATTCTGCTGAAGTCAATATAGCAGTGGAGCACTAGCCCTAGCTCTGCTGAACCAGACCATTTACATATTCCATTTAAAGCAGGCAAAACTACATTCCAGCTGGAATGATTCCTTAAAAGACTGGGGAATCATAAAGATTATGAGATCTTCTGTAGAAAATTAGATATATCAGGTCTCAAACCTGAGCAAAGCTGCGATGAAACCTTTTGTCTGACTGGACTAGGACCTCAGATCACCACCATTTGATAAATACTGAACTAAATATTCACAGAACTGTCTCTTTCAATCAGTCAAACTATTTCCCTTCATTCAAATGTCTCCTGAAAATTTCCCTCTTCAAGTTCTACATCAGTAGTATTCACTGTTTTCTAAATTATTACAATACATTTAGCCTATATTTAAATCGTTGCAACAGAGAATGAAGGGCAACTTTAAAAAATATGCTACAGCAGAATATATTCTGCCAGTATCACAGAAACAAAGTAGCACTATTGCAGCTCAGCCCTTTCTCAGGCTGCACTGATCTCAGTTCTCCGTACACTAACATATTTATTCCTACAGGAAACATTGGGCAGGGCTTTTTACAGGAAACATTGGATAGGGTGTTTACATGGGTGCTCAGCAAAAGGACAAGGGACAATGGTTTAGAACTTTAAGAGGGGAGATTTAGGCAAGACATTAGGAAAATATTCTCTCCTATGAGGGTGATGAGATGCTGCCACAGGTTGCCCAAGGAAGTTATGGTTGCCCCCTCCCTGGAAGTGTTCAAGGCCCGGTTGGATGGGGCTTTGAGCAACCTGGTCTGGTGGGAGGTGTCCCTGCCCATGCAAGGGGTTAGAACAAGATCATCTTTAAGGTCCCTTCCAACCCAGCCCATTCTGTGATTAGCATCATCACCTTTATACTACTGCATGAGAGGGAAACAACAGCACTTCCTATTTTTAGTAAAGGAAATACGTGTATTGCCCTCCTGTTCTGAGCACAATTTCTGGCCTAGCCTGTGTGGAATCCTTCACAGAGGTTTCCAGCTGAAGGCTGCTTGGTGCTAGCAGTTTGGGAGATTCGGAAGAGAATTGACAAGTGCCTAGTTAGTAGATGTCTCGAGTCACACTGTGGTCTTAAGGACTGTGTCTGATGTTTAAACCAGATGCTCCATACTAAATCTTTTGTGGATCTGAGTATATACATTTACATGTTACGAGTCATGCTTTCCTCTTTCTGCCGCCTCTGAATGAAAACATGTGAAGATCTCTCTAGACCCTTGAAAACCTGCAAGTTCCAGCTCACAGTGCAATTAATATTTATTTGCTTAGAAAACTACAATTTAAATTTTAAAAAGTCAATTCCTACTTCTTGTTGAGACCTCCAGAATCTGTTGGTTGAGCTACAGTCCTCATAGAAATGTAGTTTTCATTGTGAATTTTACAGATAATGTTTAAACTACAGTTTCTTTCCTAACTTGATTAAATGGCCTACAAAAGATATGAGACAGAATTTTAACCTACTGTAGATTTGTTGTTTCACAGAGGCATCAAATTTTACGCTTCTGAGTTATTTTTGTCTCTGTAGACAGTGATTTTGTTGAGAAAAAGCTGTCATTGATTAAAGTAAGCTGAGATACTGCATTTCCTCAGGTGTAAGGGAGAACATGGTTTTGGACAAGTCAATGTCTCAGCACTAAATATTCACTTAATTATAGAATAAAGGGTAATCATTTCTCTATGGTGAAGAAATCAGATAATTCTGCACAAATGTAATTCTCTAAGAAAGCCACTCTTTTAGTTTATCTCATTTGGCTTTTGAAGAATATGGAAAAAATATTTTTAGACTTATTATACCTGAAAGATAAGGTTACTAATGCCAGATAACATTTTTATTAAAGCAGGGATCATTTTTAAATAAATTCTTCTGATGTATCAGGAATCTCATTGCACCTTTACTTCCCTGATAAATATTAAATTGAGGGCAATTAGAATGTGACATAATCCTTCAAAATTCAGAAAACTAGCTAATATTCAAGTGAAAAAGGAAAATCACACATTACTATCTGCTATGATCTTTGTTTAATATGGCAGATTGTATTCCATGGCCAGAAATATCTCTCTAAAATTTATAATGACCTTCAAATAATGCAGGGTTGTGTCAAAAGAATGAATAAAATTTACATATTGCAGAGAAAGAAACTCCAAATTTAGATACAATAAAAAGTTAAATAAAGTAAAATAAAATAAATAAAATAGCAAGACAAAAAAGAGGTGCCAGCATACAGTTTATAATAATTGTCTGCTTACATTTTTAATATACAAGGTAAATGGGTACATAATTAATGAAATCTATGGATAATTACTACCTCTCATGCAATTAAGATGCTCCCACATTAAACCATAATGACTCCAGAGAACAGCTATGATCTTTCTGCTTGTGTAAGAAAAAAAATGCAAAGAATGATTCCTTTATTGCTAAGATTTATCCAGGTCTCCACTGTAATAAAAATTTTCTATTTTCCTTTGATTTTTGAGTGTGAGGAAAAAAATTTGTGAAGAAAAAACTTGTACATTTCGTCTTCCCTGTGTTGTATATGTTAAAAGAAATTGCAAATAAATCTGACAGAAATATTTCAGAGTTCTTCTGTACACCACGAAAAGTGTCAGTGGATGACAACCAACCAGCAATTGCAAATACTGCAGTGTTTACACACTGGATTCCAGTACAGTGCTAACAGAATATCAAAATGAACTTGGTGCAACTTTTTTACTAAGGACCCTCTGTAATCAACTGTGAGCCAAAGACACACTTTTAAAATTCATTCCTTTACATGGAAGCTCTACTGTGAGTTTATTTTTTAGAGAAGTGCCCAGCACTTTCAGGAAAAAAATGCTTATTTTCTGTTTAAAGTAGAGATTTACCTTTAAAAGTGCTCACTTTTCCCTTCGCCATTGTAAGTTAATCTGAAATTGGTGTTATTTCCAAAATTTCTTGTGATATCTTTGTAACCAAATTAGGCCCTACTAAAAAGTGATAAGCTCTAATTAAGAAATGAGAGTTTTAATCTTTTGATGTAGAATTCATGCCTGAATGCACCCATTTGTACAGTAGAATGAAAAACGGGGATTCTTGGTGACAGCAACTATGTAAATATTTCGGATTTTACTGAAAGTTTTACTTTATTTTATTAATGTTTTGTAACTTTATTTCTAAACATTGTAATTGCTGCTTACTATTCACTTAATAGAATCCTTTATCTCAAATCTTGCCATGGCAAATGAAGGAAATTTTAACTTCTGTTTGTGTCTGACTTGCAGAAGGAAATTTTCATATTCATATTATTGGAATATATTCTATTCACTGTTAAGCAATTACAATGTTGTAAGCATAATTTACATTTTTCTGCACAAATGGGATTAAGAGAGAAAGAAGAAGCCTCCAGCCAGAATTCTTTAGGTGTTTCATTTTACACAATTGGATTATAAATGATTTCTTTAGCTATGAAAGTGGAAGAAAAATGCTTGCAACAGAAATTGCTTTCTAGATATTTGTTCACTGTCTCTGAATTTGTACAACCAGAACAAGCGAAGTAGGAAGTAATTAACTTCATAAATCACATGACTATTTTCAGAAATAAAGCCATCAATGACTTTGACAAGATCCAGGTGCACAATTAATTACAGTTGTAGGAGGAAAGAGTTTTTCATAATAGAACCTCCCCTTTGCCTTCAAAGATCTGTCAAAGATCATGAGATAGATACAGTTCAACCTCACCGACTTACCTGCTTAGAAATGCTAGAGGTAGATATTTTAGTCAAATCTAAAGGGTTAAACAACACACAAGAAAACTTGAGAAGGCCAGTGCCACAATTTAAGTATCAACAAAGTAATTGAAAAAGAAGAAAGTGAAAACTTAGCATATACAATTTCAAAAGAGTTTGAGGATGGAAAAAAAAACCAAACCTCTTAAATTCTAATAATTGTTGCAAAAATCTATTCTGAATGACATGGCAAATACTTTTTTTTACAAACTCCTTACTATGCCTTTTATTAATGTTCTAAAGGTTGGGGTTTTTTTCAAACTGCATTTGATGGAGTCAGAAGGTCATTAGCAAAGACACACACGTGGCACTAGGTTCACACAAACACTCTCAGACCCCAAGTACTGTAAAGTCCCTCAGCTTCTCTGATACCCCTGCCTGGATTCCAACCCTGGAGCTTATATGCTCCGTAGGAGGTCCCTACGCACCAGATGGGCCAGCTTGATGCTTGCAGCAGACAGATACATGTGCTTACCTGTCTTACAGACACCTCATGCTAGTGGGTTCCAATGATTACCAGCACAGCCTCTTGTCTCCCTCATAACCCTGCCAGCTGGTCCAGCCTGAAGGTTGTCAGTGAATACTCCTGCACACCCCATGAACTCTAAGACTGGGAAAGGTACAGACACTTGCTGAGCAGCAAGTGCCCTCCAGTGCCCAGCTGGCACCAGGCACACATGCTCTGACCTGATGTCCCACTCCAGACACCATTGCTGTGCCCATCACTTGCCTCATTGATGTTGGCCCCTCCCTGCACTTGTTAAAGAACAGCTCCTGGAGCATCCACCATTGCTGGAGGCAGAGACTCCTCCACTCACTCATTGCCAATGCTGAGACTCCACTCACTCCTGTAGCTGACTTCATTAAAAACAGCCAGCCTCTGCTTTTGCTTCACATACCTTTCCATATTTTAGGTTAGACTTATTTTACTAAATTGGAGATACTGCTGTACTTCAACGAGAATAGTATGAATGGTATGAATCATTTTACCTCTTAGACCATGATGACTTCAAGGTCATCTTCATGTGACACTAAATGTCTATCAAAAATAAGTAGTGGACTAGAGAAATTCACCCCTTACCCAGGAGTCTTTACTTTGAGTTAGAGACAGATATTCTGATTTCTCTGAAGTTGCTAACTTTTCTTATTTGGATGGAAAACAGCTCACAAAAATTTGTCTCTTATAAGGAAAAAGTTTTTCAAGGTACATCCCATCACTGAGACAGGAATCAGTCTAAATACTTCATCAAATCTCAGAGTATAAATGAAGAGACGGTGAAGTATTTTTTCTTTATTTTCTGATTGTTGTTTAAATAGCCTAGAATAATTTATAAAAAGACAGATTACACTTAGCATTTATATAGCAACATCTCAAAAGACATGATGGCAGTTTCCAGTGACACTTCTGGAAGGGGCAATACTGCCAGACTTCATGTAAACTTGCAAAGAGGGATAACCAGTATGAAGAAACTAGAGATTTTCTTGATTCTCCTTCTGCTCTTATTCCACTCCTGAAATGTTATCAGAATTCAGATTCACATACCAGGGCTGAAATCACCAGTTTGGTCTTTTCCTCTGACTGTAACAAAATAGCCTCCAGAACTCTTGAGGTGTTAATTATGTGCCGCAATGCAATACATTTTTTGCCATTTCAGACTGATTACCCAGTTCTTCTTGTGTTTGAAAGAAGTAATTTCCTGAAATTTGTTTTGCAATTCAGTTCATGTGTCTGTTCATTAGTTTCCTTCAAGCTGCATCATTTTACATGCTTTATCACACAGACAACAGAAATGTAATGCTAAGAAAAGCATTCTCTGAAATACACTTGGTCAGCCCTGCAGTATTGCCATCCAGCACAATATTGCCTCTGTCCCTCAAAAGCCAACTTTTCCTGAACAACTGCTGCTCTGAAGTGGTGGTGAGTGCTGTATCCTGAGTTCTATTCAGTGAGCACCACATACCTCACTTTACCCTCAGAATTAATTTTTTTAATCAATCCTTCAACAGACAACGTCATCTAACAGAACCATGAGTTAGTACACATGGCTGCCTTCAGCACTTGCAGTGTGTTTAGTAAGGTATTTTTTCAACCATGGCTGTTGAAAGTAACTCATACTCTAAGTAAATGTGCACGTGTTTTAACTCTGCACTGAGTTTCCAGCTCTTGTGCACTAATCATTTCAAATCTATCAACTGTTTTATACTTGTTTACTCTTTCAGGCTTATCTTTGCAAGAAAAATCTAGAGGCATTACTACAACTGAAAAATTAGGTTTCCCAGCCATGTATAGAATCATGTGTTCTTGCTTCTAAGCAGTACATCAAACAATGCTTTTAATTAGAAACAGCACCCAAGAGCACTGTAAAAACAAAAATGTACCCTGGCACAGAGATCATTGTCCTGACATACTGACCTCTGCTCTCAGGTAATTTGCATGGGTTTCAATTACTTCAGCCTAAAGTGAATGAAGATATCTAAAAAGTCTTAGTTGAATTACAAATCACATATTTTGGAGACTATCACTAGAATTCCACTTTAGGCTATTACAGCAGTTCTCTTATGACCAGTTGACTATTGCATGCTTTGTTTTAGCTTTTGATCAGATTTTTACTGTTGTGTGAAGTCAGGCCTATTTTTTGTCAAGACCATCTATGATGCTGATAAATGCATCATGGAAGAAAATCAGCATGTTATGACAGTGGTGGCCCTGAATTTACAGGCACTGAGTGAGGCTGCAGGGCTATGAATAACTGGCCAGCAGCTAATCAGCAGTCAAAGAAAGGCATCCTTGATAGCTCTGTAACGTAGTATTCACATGTAAAACACATCAAAGATGTAGATTTGGATATAATATTAGCTTACACACCAATGAAGAAAGACCAAGGTACACTCTGTGAACATAAAAATGCTTTCAAAGATGTCCACAGTGGGAAGGAGAAAAAATTAAAAGCATCATCATATTTCTCTTAGGATGCTTGTTAAACACCCCCAGATTCAAGGTTTTTACCTTTTTACATGGGATGAACATGACACCAGAGAAAAGGAAAATTCACCAGAAGGTGAAGATGTATAGAAGTACTAGATGTATGTCCCTTTTAAAATCTACATAATTTGAACTTGGGATGCTAATATCCCTGTGATCAAATTAATAATAAATCTTTGATTATACAGGTAAGGCTTTTGATTATTAGTATTAATGCCGAATCGTTTTTAATAGGACAGGCACAACTCCATTAAACCAGAACATTTTTTACTTATGTCCAAATATTTTCTGCAGCACTGAATGCAGTTCCACCAGTCAAAATAGAAGAGCTACTAAGCTGTTTCCAGATTCATAATATGCTGATATTGAAAAATAAGTTTTTAATCTATGCAGTCAATATGTAACTGCATAATTTGTTTTTAATTGGCTTAGAAGCATGATTAAAATATTATTTCATGACAGATACTTAAAGATATATTTTAAAATACTCTTGCTTTTCTTTTCCTTTTATTTGTTCTACATGCTCTTGTTAAAAAAAAATTAATTTTCTCTAGTGTGTTCTCATAAGCCTCTTCAGTTAGTTACAAATCAGTGGTGCCTTTAGGAACAGATTAAAGTTACCCAGACCCCAACTGCTTATCAAAACAACTTCAAACAGCTTAACAACTATTTGCTTTTGTAACTAATATGTATTCATGACCAGACATATGTAGATAGCAAATTAAGCATCCTAAGTTAAAGGAAAATTGAATGACAGCATACACCACAATTGCTTTGAGAATAAAAATTATGAACAATTGTCACATTTTATTTTCATATGAACTTTGTAGAATAGAACTTAATTTTACACACATGAGAATGCAGGCATGAAGAATCTTTCTGTAAATTTTGGTATGACAATATATTCTTCTTTATCCCTCATACTAAGAGATCAGTTTGCAATATTGACAAACTGTTCTATTTTTCTACCCCACTTTTCTTCATTTGGAATTTATACTGCTACATAAATGCACTTTCTTCATAGACTCCTTTCAATCTCTTCTGTTTTTTTCTACCCTTTCACAAACCAAATGAAATTGACTTGGCAAGACATAGACACATAACAAATATATATACCAGCTGTGCATCAGACTCCTCCCCTCACAAAATTTCCCATTGGTTGCAGATTAAAATAAAGAAAAGCTATACAAAAAAGAAAAGAGAGAGAAAACTTAAAGCATTCTCTAAAAATTTTTTTAGTCTTTTGAAACTTGAAAAATAGCTTGATAAAAGCATAATTATTCTGAAGACCGTGACTGAAAACTGGATTATGATCCAAGGGGAAAAAAAAAAAAAAAAAAAAAAAAAGAAGGAAAAAAAAATTTAAGGCAATAACAGGGGGGGGAAGGGTGGAATGAAAGACATCAAGAGGAATGCTAACAAGAGTGTGTGAAGTTGGAAGAAGCTGTGAAATTACAAGATCAACAGAAATCAGAGCACAGAAGTAGAAGCTTGCAGAAGTAGAGGAAAGATTAGATAAACCACAGAAATATGGAATCAGTAAAATATATGGGCTTTAAGATGGAATGTCACAAGAATATCTGAAGACAAAATAGTAAGGAATAACAAAGAAATAAAAATCAGTATTGAGAAGAGATTGAGAAAGGACACAGGGAATTAAATACTATCTTCTTTATTGTGAAGAAAGTAAGTAAGTACACAAATTATAGTGGTCAGAATGGCCAGAAATTAGAATGGTATAGAAGCAGGAAATGTTAAGAATATATGTGGCAAATAAAAAGAAATAGAAAAGAAATTGTATGCTATTAAACCTCCTTAATCTTACCTAATTTTTCCAACTTCATATAGTTTTTGATGCAATTATTAGAGGTAATAAACTACAGTTACAGGGATTTATTCCAGGCAATGAGCTTATTGCTGTTGAATTTGTATTTATAAAAGTCACACATCGAAGTCAGTAACGTTCCAGTTCTGTTCCTTGTTTACAACATGGGAAATGTTGGACTTCTTCCAAAAAAAGAAAGAAAGAAAAAAATTTTGCTGGTTCTGATCTGTCAGCATTTAAACACAAATCATTAACTCCATCAGCCTTAGCAGCCAAGGTTAAGTTGCAGAGCTGCAGATGATGTTGGGTTAAGTTTAGAGTGCATTCCTTAGACTGTTAGGCTGTCACAAGGAACATTAAATGGGTTCTTAACTCAGTATCTCCCTCCCTTAGTTAAAAACATGAAGGACTAACAAATGGGTCCCTGTTTTCTGATAACTGAATGAGACAGCTCCTTTTTTCCCTTTTTCAGCCATGTCTATCCTCACTTACTAATGTTCACATGCCAGATTCAATAGACCCTACTTCTTCAATCATTCATTCCAACTTCCTCATGTTTTTTCTGTAGAGCTACCCAAGAGTGATATAAAAGGAAAGGATCCCTAGTCACTGTGTACTGCTTAGCAAACTATAGCCATAGTTCTAAGTTCTAGGAAGCTTGTAGCACCTGGAGAAGATTATATTTACTCCATGTTTGCAATCCTCCACCATGAAACTAGTCAGTGAAGGTGAGTCAGTGGAAGAGGAATGAATCATAGATGCTGAAATCCCAGACTTTACCACAGGAAGAAAAAGAGCTCAGGCACATCAACAGAAGCACAGATATTGATCCAGTTTCTACCTTCTCTGGGATACAGAGGATAAAGCAGGACTTGGTACTAAAAAATACATGAGGCAGAAGAATTTTTGGTCTGATTCATATATAAAACGCTCCAAAAGAATAAGGCCAAGGATGTGCACATAGCAAAGTAGAATGAGGGACTAAATGTCCCTTTTCTCCCTTTTCATATTATCAGCTACGCTATCACTCATATACTATGTTGTTTCCAGCTTCCTTAGAGTTCTTTTGGTTTTTATCCCATCTTGATTTAAGCCTCTAACCCTTCTCCCATCATCATTTAATTCCACCCTCGTCTGCTATACTGTTATTCTCATACGTATCATCAAACTCATGCCTATAGGAAGAGTTGGGGTTTTTTTCTAAACACTTTCCATTTTGTTAACAAGAGAAGATAAACAAT
The DNA here is from genome assembly GCF_036169615.1 of Heliangelus exortis. NCBI lineage: Eukaryota > Metazoa > Chordata > Aves > Apodiformes > Trochilidae > Heliangelus > Heliangelus exortis. The sequence continues at coordinate 75,600,301 of NC_092423.1, forward strand.
TTTTCTTTCTGTTAGTATATACCTTTTGAAGTAATGAAGCTATTTGATAACCAATTAATTATCTCTACAGGCATTTATACTCACATAAGAGACTTTCTTTACCCATCTTCTTCTGATTTTTATTAAATATTATTTTAATCTTAAAAATCCTTGACTAATGCACCAGTAATACTACCCATAGAACTGCTATGAAGGAGGAAGGGGGAAAAAAAAGTCTCTCTGGCACACAATATTTTTCAGCAGTCCATTCAATAAGAGCTTTGAGCAATGCTGAGTATGAAATCTGTAGTTAAGTTTCATTAGTCCTCAGAGTGTAAGATGCCCTTATAATACCAATAAATCAGAACAAAATTTCACACAAGAGAGTACGAACAGTATTTTATTGTCACATTAAAATGCAAAGATGTCTAAAAGCATAGCCACAAGGCTGAGATTGTAATTAGTTATGGAGGTGGTAATATTAATATAAATTGTGTTTGCCCTTTCAAGCTAAACAATTAAAATTAGCATTCTCATTAAATTTTGAACAAACAAAAATCAACCAAATTCCTGTACAAACCTGACCAGGAAATAAACCACAGTTATCAATAACAGTACAGGAAATAGGAGAGGCGATCTGAATTATTCTAAGGAAAATTCTTCTGGTGGAGCATTTTTTTGACATGGTCTTAAGGAATTATGAAAAAAAAGCTAAGAAGAATAGTATATTAAACTTCTCATAACATGAAAACTCTTAACTATGTCTGGGCTCCTGGCAAAATCTAAAAATAATTCTTTATTGAAAAGTACATTTCTTGTCATGTAACTACCCACTTCTGGTATACCGAAACGTTTACTGCATCATTTATTTAACACCTAATATAAAAGATAAAAATTGCTTAGCTATTATAAGGCAGAATTATTAATCAGATAGAAAAATATCTTCTTTTAAATGGTTAAAAATAAGCTGGGAAGTTACTGTTATGTCATTAGGACTTGCACAACTCAATGAAATGAAGGTATTGTATCAGTATTAATAAGAGCAGTATGTTGACAAGTGACAAGTGTCTCGGTGACAGTGTAATGTTACTTTATTCTTGCAGGCTCCAGGGCAGAACTGGCCTGGGACTGGCTATTTTAGGGTTTAGGCATAGGCTCATATTTTCCTACCTATTTGAGCATTCTCCCAAAGGAAATGCTTCACTTTTACATTTTTATGGAGTCCCAAGCTTGTGTGATAACATATATTCAGACTATGAACATGGACTCTACCTATGTTCAATTACATAGTGTTAGAGCTTCATGTGATATTAGCTTGATAATGTAGCATCCAAAGAATGGGAAAGTGCTAAATAAATACAGGAGCACTTATCAAGGAATTTATAATTTTGTACTAAAAGCTGTGATGTGGAATATGAACTTGTCACTGGTAGATATTCCTGTAACGTGAAGTGCAGGGGTTTATATTGGTCAGTCTTTTGTAGGAAGAAAATCCGCGGAGGCTTGAAGGACGACACGCAGTCACCAATATGGTTAAAGTGAAGTCGTTTATTAACAGTGGACACTGGCTTTATATAGAGCCTTTGTTTATATAACGATATCTTGCAGGTGGCTATATCTTGGACACAAATTCTGTTCTCACAGAACTTCTGCTGGCTACCTCATTATCCTGTTATTCTTCTTTTCTACTGCCAGCTCCCTTATCTTTTTCCCATAGCTCATCTTTCAGTAACCTTGCAACTGGGTCTTAAGGCCCTTAGTTTACTCTAGCTAAAGCTAAAGAGTCAGGATTGCTCACATGTCTGTTTTCTTCCAGACAGTTTCCCAACATATCCCCCTTTTTGTTTTTGAGCAAGCCTGACTTACTTCATCATGTGAAATAACATGCTAATAATACATTGCCATAAACAACATACTAATAATACGAAAGCATCAAAACCAATAATAACAAATATAATTGATAAACCTTGTCTAATTAAATCTCTAAGCTATCCCTATATCCTTAAGTGATTTAACCATTCATTTAACCCAATATATGCAAGAGTTAATTTTTCATGTTATCTTAATCAATCGTTTTTGGTTGTGAATTGACTCTGAATGATCAGATAAATTCATGCAAATACACTCCATCAAAGTCTTCACAAACATAACCTAAAAGCTAATAATAAAAAGTCAATGGCAGCACGATATTATAAAACTGCATGCCTGACACTATCAACATCTTTTAGCATCTGTGTTAAAATACCAGAAGTTAAGTTCATCTACTTAGCAGTGCAACAGAATAGCACAATCAACAATCAACACATAGACAAGGGATCCCATAATCAACATATAAACGATCACATGAATTACAACATTAACAAGAACCTATTATCAATACAATATGAAAAGCACATTTAACACTGCAATGGAAGGACTTAAATACCTTTTTAGTATGAGGAAGGTCTGGTGTCCACTGGTGCATAGAACCAAGAGGGTAGAGGAGGCTTATCCGACAAAAATTGGTCAGGGGGCCCCAAAAGCGTCCCCAGACCCCTCCCGGGTCACGGCACAGTGGAGTCCTGGTTTCCTCCATGGATGCCAAATTGAGGCTCAAAAAGGCCTAATAAACAAAGACAGCAAAGGCACGCACTTACCCACCCCCCCCCCCCCCCCCCTTTTTTTTTTTTTTTTTTTTTTTTTTTTTGCTGTGGTGTCTGCATCAGGGCTCATTTTTTGAGCAGCAGCAGTGTCAGTGGGGGTAGAGACAGCAGCTGCAACAGATACACTGGCAATGCTCACCGGCCACATCTGAGTTGTGCCCTTGTGTGAGGGGGGGCGAGAAGCGGCTGCGGAGGCAGGAGTGGGGGTGCTCTCTGTACGAGGAGCAGCTCTCACTCCCCGCAGCAACTCTCGGGCTCTGAAAAGGCATACTCATTCTCATAAAATCTAATGAAGTTAGCCTAAAATTAAAAGAAGTGGTACAATTTCCCAAACCAAAACTCAAGTGTAATTACCAAGTTTTTTTTTTTTGTTGTTGTTGTGTTTTTTTTGTTTGTTTGTTTTTTGTCTCTGTATGAAACACCAGTGGACCATGCACCACAATATAAATCAATATTGAGAACCATATTGCAATGATGGTCCTTAAGCAGCTTTATCTGCTTCTAGCATTTGCTCAGAAGCTTCTAACAATTGGGCTGCTGTAGCACCTTTTGGGAGTAGTCCTAATGCACATTTAGTTTTTTTCATTAGCATTGTCATATGCTGACATATAAAAAAATTCTGTTTTCATCTCTTCTGTCAAATCGGGATGTGATATTACCACTGAATATAAGTGATCCACAAATTTTTGATATCGCTCTGCTCCCCCCTGCTTAATATTTTTAAAGAGAGGATTGCTTGTGCAGGATCATGCACAGTTTGCAAAGCTTTATACGCCAATTCTTGTGAAAGTTGTAACACTTCAGTTTGAAACCATGCCTGCAAATCTGCACATACAAAAGGACAAGCACCAAGTAACATTTGTGCTTGCACTCCGTATAATGCATCGGTGTTCTGTCTAGGAATCACAGCTTCATTTTCACACAGCATCTGCCATTTATGATGAAATTGCAATTGTTGATTCCACCCTTCCCCCCCCCCCCACTATCCCCTCTACCACCCTCCCCTCCCCATGTTGGATCTAGAAGAGGTGGAGCAGTGGGTGTTAAAGGGTTAAGGGAAGTAGGAGCAGGGATAGGGAACGGATCAGGGGATAAAAATGGATTAGTGCCCCTGGGTTGTTTAGGGTATTCTCCGGAGCAAAAAACTAGGGTTTTTTCAGGGGTATACTCATCCTTGGTCTCCAGTTCTTGCAGTTTCTTCAGCAGTTCCCTGAGTTGCTTGTCTCTGAGTCCCAGTTCTTTCCTTGGTTGTTGCTCTATAGCAGGCACTGATGGTGTTGACAGGTGAAGCAGAGGATTAATTGATGGCAGCTGTGGTCAAGAAGATAAATCAGGCATCGGAGGTGGAGAGGAAGGCAGCGGTGGCAGAGTGTTCGGGAGCCGTGGCAGGCGGGCAGGAGGGGGGGGTCTGCATTCCAAGGTTCCTCACCTGTGTTCTCCGGCTTCTCTCCCTCTGGGTCCTCCGACGATTTTGGTGGTGTTTTCGGTCGCTTTTCGTTTTGCTTCTCAGTCCCATTTTTGCTTTTCATCTGACCCTCCAGGGTCAAATGGCACAGTTGGCTGAGCTTGAATCAGTATAGTCCCTTCAGGTGCTGGTGGGGGCACCTTAGGTGTCTCAAATAACTGCCTAGAGGTCAAGTCCATATTTTGAGCATTCATCGGTATTGGTAGATCAGGTGTTAAGGCAGCAAACGCTGAGGCTGCTACTCTTTCACTTTCCATCTCTTTTAAGGTTTCTCTAATCAATTTCCAGAGCGTCGCTAAGCGTTGTGCCTCCTTATCTGCATCGTTAATTTTATCCCATAGAGCAGTACCTATGGCTTCCCAAGTAGGTAACTCAAAAACGGTACCCATCGAGGGGATCAAGTCTCTATCCTGTGCCCATTTCAGTAATTCACGTAAGGTCCTGCCTTCGTGTGATAAACCTCTCTTAGAGAGAATACATTGGAGGAGCTTAACTACTGCCTCTTCTTCTTTAGAGAGTGTAGACCCCATCTCCTCCCCAGCCGCTCACCTTTTTCTTGGCAAGATTCTTCAATTTCGAGGTACCTCTTTCGTTCCATAGCCGGGCACCAGCTACATAGACTGCCGGGGCAGCAGTCTCCTTTCGACTGGCTTCTCCGCTCCTGCCGCACCGTTCCTTCGGTCGGCTTTCTCGCTACCCTCTCATCCCAGCTGTCTTCATCGCTCCTGGAAGCAACAGCGAGAGGGTCCCTGTTCGGGCGCCAAATGTAGGAAGAAAATCTGCGGAGGCTTGAAGGACGACACGCAGTCACCAATATGGTTAAAGTGAAGTCGTTTATTAACAGTGGACACTGGCTTTATATAGAGCCTTTGTTTATATAACGATATCTTGCAGGTGGCTATATCTTGGACACAAATTCTGTTCTCACAGAACTTCTGCTGGCTACCTCATTATCCTGTTATTCTTCTTTTCTACTGCCAGCTCACTTATCTTTTTCCCATAGCTCATCTTTCAGTAACCTTGCAACTGGGTCTTAAGGCCTAAAGCTAAAGAGTCAGGATTGCTCACATGTCTGTTTTCTTCCAGACAGTTTCCCAACAGTCTTTGAGAGAGGATTGGAACAAAAGAAGGCAAAAAATAGTTACATGAGGACTGTACAATGCAATAGACTACACAGTAGCCCATGGTAGACTACATGGAGAAGCCTCATAATAATTTTTAGAATATTATATGACACAAAAACTTATACCACATAACTCAGGTATTACCTGAAAAACCCTGCATGTATTTTTGCTTTGAATTACCATTTTATTTTAATGCATTAAGAAGAGAGGAGAGGGTATACATGAATCCCCAAACATATATAAGCTGAAAGAAAATAACCCAAGAGAGTTATAAGTGTAAAAATGTCATTAAAAGGAGGTGGATGCAAGGCTCTGGTTTTAGAGAGCTTAAAATTAGTGATGCCCTGGAAAACTCAGATGTACCTGCATGCATTACTGCAAAAAAGGAAGAGCTTTTATTTCATCCACAGTCATTGCTTATTTTTCTCCCCCAAAGACATAGACATCAGTGAAAATGATGCACAGCATTTGCAAAGTTATGACTCTTACCATTCTTAACAAAATATTTGAAAAAATGATCATTAAAAAAAATTCATAACTCTTTACTTTTCCTCTTTCAGCTTTAGTATCACCTGAGTGCTACTCAGTCCACATAGTCTCTTGGATTCTCCTCAGGACCAGGCTGGCTTTTCTTACCTTTCTTTTCTAAAATGATTAGGAAATGAGATTTTCTTCTGTAACATTCTAGGTCACTCTGGCAGATTCCTTCCTTCCTTCAGTTGCTTAACTGGAAATTCTCTTATGAAACTTAGAGAATACATTACAGTGCAGTATGTTTATATTTAAGGTGATGCAGCTGGGGGTTTGGGTTTGTTCTTTTTTTCTGGAAAGATAGCACCAAAAATCATGCATGTACTCTCATCCCATATGATTTTGGTTTCCAGCTGTTGGAGACCCAGTGTCTTTTTCAGGGGCAGATGGTGTCTAGTGTTGGAAGAAAGTAAAGGACATGAACAAGACTAAAGATTCTGTGATTCACGTTATTACTCAAACTTACCTACACTAACCTTAAAATGAAAGTAAGAGTACTGCAGAGAAGGAGACTGCCTTTAACTGTGCATTTCTGATCTTCTCATCCAACACACTTTTTCAAAAAAGAAATACAGTTCCATCATGGTGTTAGAGGTTCATGTGAAATAAGAAGCATATGGATAACATGAGAAGAAACAAAACTTACCCTAGAGCTAGCAGAAACAGCTTCACAATTCTATATCCTTTAGGAAACTATGCTCATTTCAGGTGAGCTATGACTACATGTGTTAATTTGCTATGCATTTGCATTGTCTGTATCATAATACTTCTAATGGAAATAAATGATCTTTAAAATTATGACTTCCATAATTAAATAAAATTAATTCAGGGAAAAGTATTTAAAACCAATATTTATCTGTCTTGTCATAAAAGCTAATTTCTCAGTAAAATATGGTATTAGGATATAAACATTTTGAAGGAAATGTTTAATGAAGAAGAAAATATGCAGATTTATAGGCATTAGTGTTAGATATGTTTCAGACGTTTGGAGGAATGACACTGAAAGAGAGACAGATTCAAAGAACGGCATCCAAACACAAGAAAATAACAGTAATATTTGTTGGAAAACTTCATCCACGGCAAAATAATTACAAATTGTAAGCCTTTGTAAATAGAAAATAAATCACAATTGTTTCTGTGCCTCTAGGGTGTCATATATAAAGTTGAAAATATATTATCTGAAGTATCTAAATGGAGATGGAAATGCCCAGTAAGAAATAGGTGGAAGACATCTGCTTCTGAAACATAAGGTCTCCCAATGCTTTAATTTCTTTTAATTTACAGTTATGTGTGTCTCTGTTGTATTGTCCTGACTTCAAAGGAGACCCTAGAGATAACCTCATAGCTTCATGCAAGCCTCTGCTGGGTGAAAATACTTTTATCCAAAGTTATAAAGTATAGAAGACCAATAGAGATGAGAATATATCCCAAGTGCCAAATAAATTACCAAAATTAAGAAAGCTCTGAGGCCTACTCCTGATGTTAACAAAAATCCCCTTATAAAAATAATAGACCTAATTTTGGGGTTATACTTCAAAACAAGGATTAGTAAATTCCAGTGAATGCCATGGAAAAACATGCCTGTGAGTGCACTGCTCCCTCCTCCCATCCTGATATGGCAGCATTACTGTCTCCTCCACAGTCGATGACACAGCATTAGCTACGTCAAATAGTACTTGCTTTTCTTTTTCTCCTCCTGGTGTCATTTTAACTTCTGAAGACTGTGTATATAACTGTTCCTCAAGCCACTGTTCCTGTTTTTGTATCTGTGGAGGTAATTATTCTTGCATGCAATACTTTAGTATGCCCTTGTGTCTCAAGATTAATTTTGATATTTTAGACAATTTTCTAATTGTCAAATTTTGTAGACAAATTATCTAATCTTATTCCCTCCCAGAATTACATCTTCCTCTAGTTTTTTTTTTTAATGTCTATTTTAGTAAGAATACTTTATATTTCATTTACAATTCACCCCACCCATTAATATTAGTAAAGAATAGTATGTGTCTATAATGATGGCTTTCTTCAAAAAGGAATTTGACATAGTATTCTTTTTTGACAGTGTATCTTCTAAACTCTTCAAACTTTCTTTTCTCCAGCAAGTGTTTCCTTTGTGCTATAATGCTGATCGATAGAAAATGTCATTTCTTTAAGAAAGACATCAGAGACACTTTCAGAAGCATTATTCAAGGTCAAGATACCTGTGATACCTGCTGCTTCATTCCTCTCCAAAAAGCTTTTTAGCTCATAACAAGATGTTCTTGGCAGATCCACATGCTGGCAGTTACTTGTTACTTTGAAGGTGCTTACAAATAGATTCCCTGTTTTACCATATTCAAGGAATTTATTCCTGTCAAGCTGCATCTTGTAGACCTGTTGGGGTCCACATAGAGTTTCTGTAGTGGATCTCAAAAGGTTGATGGTTTTTGTACTGTAGTCTGTTATTTTTTAAAGGTTCACAAACTGAATATGGTTGCAAACTGACAGAGGACTGATTCAAGTAAGACAGCAGTACTTAACTCTTGAATATATTCTCATCTGATGTTTGTTCGCAATGCTGAAAGTTACTGTTAAAAACTCAGAGAAAAAAGATAATAATGTGAGCTTTAGTTTGATCTAGGTTTTCATTAACATCCTCTGCTGTGCTTTCAGTTCTGAAATGACACTGGCATACCTTATTCTGAAATTCAATTTCCTAACCACTGATGTAATACAATTCTGTAATAGAGTCAGACACTTTTTTTCAGTGTTTTATTTCATCAGAATGGAGGAAAAAGTATGACTGCTAAAATCATGTTAAAGCTCATTTAATTTGCAGCACAAAACACATCTATTTCTGTGGTTTGTCAGAAAGAGCCGTTTAGCATTCCCTAAATAGTGTCATATAGTCTCTTGATTGTACTGTTTGGTACAATTCAGTTCTGTCATTTTAACGGTAAACATATCTTTCCATAAAAATAGTAAGAGGCATTTTATTCCATATTTTAGTGTAGTGCAATATTTATTACATTCTAGCAATGCTCGTATTCCTCTCAAATTTAAATGTTGTCACTTTGTCCTGGTTTGGGACAGAACAGAGCTAATTTTCTGTCTTGTAATTTTACTTTCAGCTAAGTGTCTCATAAATAGTTGCCTTTGCTGAAATTAACAGCAAGTTTCTCAGTCAGTGCCTGCTTCTAGGACTGGTAACGCTCGATGTTTATAGGTATGGCTAGAGAATGATCTGCAGAACCAAGGCCACTGCTCAGTTCTGAGGAACCTTTTATGCTCTGGAAAGAGAAAGAGAGTAAGGAGGTTATACCTCCTTACAACCCTCCTTTAGGGAGGAGCAGACAAGACAAATGATCAAAATTGACCAAATGAAATATGCGGGGGGATGGTCTGAAAGGCAGGGGCATGCGGCGCTACTGTATGCACAACCCCATGTTGTGACTGTTCAGAGTTACAAGGACACCCTGTCCTGGACATTAGATTAGGAGAAGGCACAAAGTGAAAAACAAGTGGCTTCTACCCCTGCACCAATAGGATTTGCTTTTGCTGCGTGTGAATGGCACCGGGTGACCTGTAGCAGGTAGTTTTGGTGTGCAGTGGAGGGGGATGTGACCGCTGTAGCAGTATATAAGTGGTTTTCGTACGTAATAAAAGTCCTTTTTTTCTGGAAGCATTGGCAATACCTCTGTGAGGACTCATCTTTGACTTCCGCGCCGAACCCCTAAGGTCTTCACCTCTTGCATCAGAAATATTCCATCCCATACACGTCATATTTGGTACAAGTTTGAGATATCGCAAGGGTCAAGCCCCTTCTCTTCTTTCACCCTTCACCTTCACCCTTCTTTACCTGTTCCTGTTTGCTTTGCAATCCTGGGAGGATTCCATCTCTTTGTCTGCCTGATCCATGCCCTCCTGAATCTGTGTGTTCCTGCCTCCAGCTCCCAACTGCTGCTGACTCCAGGAGTCCAGCCTGGACTTTCCCAGGGCTGCCCTGCAGCCTCAGTGGTGATGTGAGCATTACTGTGAGAAAGGGGGAAGGAATGTGGTATCATTAGGATATATTTAATATTTTTTCCTTTTTTAATCATTACTGCTTCATTAAAGCTGTGTAGTTTAGTTTCTAGCCCATAAGTCTCTCTCCCTTATTCTCTCTCCTTTCTTTATCAGGGAGAGGAGGGGGATTATTAGAGAACATCTGTTATACAGTTAAATGCCAACCTGGTGTTAAATCATTGCATACTTTGAAGCCTATTACTTCCAGATTTTAGTTCTTCATTCTAAATTCATTGCCACAGTCAAAGGCCTTTTTTTATTTTTCTTTCTTTTTTTCTTTATTTTTCTTCTTTTATTTTCTTTCTTATTTTGACATTTAGAAATCTGCTTTCCACTTGAATCTTTACTGTTTATGACTTTTACATGTTGTGACTTTTATTTGATCTGTGTTTTTTTTTAATGCCAAATGAAGCAATTTGTTCCTTGCTTTAAACAGTCTTTTTTTTCTACTTGAGAAAACTCTGTTGTCCTCCTCTGTCTCTGGTAGTGTTGTTTAGACTATAGCACTGAACTGTCTGTCTTGTTTTGCCTTTCAAATAGGCAAAATTTACCTTGTGGGTTGCTCTCTTCTCAGCTTTACTGGTCTTCTACACCAGGTGTAAATTTTGATGTTACATAAAAGTATTTCACACAGCAGAGCATTGCATGAAAGCTATAAGAATATTTCTAGGGTTTCCTTTGAAATTAGAGAAATAACCCCTTGATAAAAAAGAGTTGTTATAGTACCTGGGGAAACCATGACCACTAACAGTTTAAGATGGGAATTTCACGAACTCCTGTGCATTGCTCAGTAATGCTGATTTTGGAATTCACGGTACGGTTCCACTGACTAACAGAAACATCCAAGATAAGCTACTACCAAATATCTGATAAACAAAGAATCTTCTGTCTAACACTGGCACTTTCAGGTAGCCAGAAATGAGTGAATAAATAGCAGACAGCTTACAGGACAGTATTGATATTTTATCTTTGGAAAATGTAATTACATAGGAAGTAATCTCCTTCTTTAGATGCTGAATTTTAAAGTATGGACCACATAGGTTGTTCTAATGGTACCAAAGTTTAACAGAGAATGTAACTGTGAAATATGCCAGAAATCAGAAAAAAAAAAAATTCTATAACATCCTAAGTGCAAGTGAGTTAAAAGTTTTTTTCATATCTTTTCCCACCATAAAAGTGTCATAAACTGTACAGAGATCTCTTCTATGAGAATAAAGAGAATAGCTTATAGTATTCCTTCTGATCATCCTCTCAGTCCATATATTTTTGTTTTTGTTGTCACTATATAATTTTTGTTTACCTTAGATAAGTTCTTGCTATCCATGGAAATACTACCCAATGCATCACTACTACGTACCTCATGTAAGATGTTCAAGGGTCTTTCCACAGATTTCCATGAACATCATGTGAGGGTGAAAAAAATAGTAACTCTGGTCCAAAAAATGCAATGGGGAGAAGAGCAAAAGCTGTTTCTAAAGGAAGCTTAATAGCAAATCTCAAAGAAGAAACAAGTATTAATGCTTAAGCAGAGACCATACTGCATTAGAGCAAAGTGTACAGGGTCTGCCAGGAGCCTTGGAAGAGTTTTTAAACCTTGAAAAAAAAAGAGAAGCATAACAGCAACAGTTGAAATTTTGAAAAGTAAGAAGATGGTTTGACTAAATAATTTTAAGCCATCTTTCTAAAATGAAGCAATGAAAAATTTTGTTGCTTTGTTAGACGCCTGTGGAGGTGATGAGACCTAGCATACAACATGTTAAAACGACATCTTGGATAGTGTAAAAACACCAGAAGTGATCTTACTATTATTTTCAAATTCAATCTGGTATTATTGCCTTAATTTTTCTTCTTTTAACAGCATTTGTTGGCAGATAACAACTATACAAATCTGGAACATGGTCTGTATACATCTCTGATGAACTCAGCAGCTGGCTGGGGTTATGTCATTTTCCACTGTTTGGTTTGGCCATAAACCAAATTATCTTCTTGAATAAATCTGTGCAGCAAGCCTTTTTTATGCCAGGTTCTCTCTTAAGAGCAGCAGCAATAGAATGTCTCAACATAACTACAGCAAGCTGGACTTGTTCCAGAGGAATTAAAACAAAGATAGAGATATACCAGGGATATTAATAAAATTTTTCTTCTACCACCCACTTTGAATTTTACAATTGTTTGGGTTCTTATTTGTTTGTTTTTTTTCTTTTATGCTTTTGTCACAAATGATCTTGAAATCTTAGTAACCTCTAGCCCTGAGAAACCTCTGAAGCTCCCACATTTCCTGCCTAAAGATGACTCAAACTCCAAAAGTATCCAGACATTTCACAGTAATATCCTCAATATGACAGCTCCAGTTCTCAAAGAACTTAACATTCAAATCTAGTAATTAAGGACAAGTACATATTAAATTGGTCAAGCTCCTGGAAGAGACTGAAATGAAGGGAATTTAAATTTTTCTCATTCACATTCTAATGCATGTAGAAAAAATTTGCCTCAAAATTTGAAGAAAGAAAATTATAGGTGTCTTAATGATACAAGGTAGTTATGAAGTCAAGGAAAGTTGTTGAAAAGGAGAGAAGGACTGTTTTTGTCATTTCTGAATAACGATAATCTTCTTTGAGATGTGTTGTTTCTACACCCAAATATTTGCTGTTATACAACTTCAGAATACAACTTGAAATATTAAATTATAAACTAAGTAGTCGTGTGTATCGTCGCGTGAATGCGTAGCATGTTGCAAAAATAAATGATCCCTCTAATGCAAATTTAATTCCAAAAACCTTAATGTGCCCCTCTCATATGTTAATCCTGCCTTCCTACACTCCCTAAAGGTGGTAATGGAAATCTGTAACTATTTTTACCGTTACAGGCAAAACTCCCCAAGGCAAAAATAAAATAGATTAGACTGAGAAATTGTTTAAGCCTTTAATTCAAATCTAAATTATGGGTTGATCCCAGTACCTTGAACAGCTGAAATTAAAAAACTGTTTAAAAAGTTCCGGTTTATACAAAGAAAAATCAGCTTCCACAGCCTGCAAGTCCCTGTGGTCTAAAAAGGGGCAAGGCACATTTCTTGATTTTGACAAATTGTGGATAACACAGAAAGCATTACACAAAGCAGCCATAATACCTCATCCTGAGCAAACTTTTGTACTAAAGGAATATCATTTGCAACCTAAAATGGGAGGTATGTGTTGGATTACGCATTTCTAAAGGCACTGAATATCATCCCCATGTGATCTTACAATGTGCATTCCAGGACTGTCTTGGGCAGTGACAGTAATCAATGAGGAAAGTACTGGATGTCCATACATTTCTTCAGTGTCCTTAACACAACAACCATTTAGAGGCTGACAAGGTGATGAATGTTTGTGAGCACAGACTGCAAGCAAGGCCTCATAATCAGCAGACACTGCTTATGTGGGGTTTGATTGATAAGCACTTGTTTACTCACAGGAAGAAGGAAAATTAAAGGACCTCAGAATCTACCACACTGTAACATATACTACAGACAAGTATTTTCCAAACATCAGATTTGCTAATCTCTCTTACCTTTTAAGGACACAAGTATAACTACAATTACCTTCAATCAGGTTAAGGTTGTTTCGGGATATCTAAGCTCACTTTTTAATAATTAGTTATAGAACTAAGGATAAACACCATAAAATATATTTTGCCTGATTTAGACCCTATGCACTTTATCAGTTTCTCACTGCCCTGGAATTACAAGTGAGAGTTTATTCATGTTTTCCACTGAACATCCCATTTATTTTTAGGTTGCATGCTTTGAATGAATAACTACAACTTCTGTATCAGTGTTTCAGGAACCATGCTGAATACATGCTACTTGCTTTCTGTTTTCCTCCAGAAGCATATGCTAATGAACAGTTCAGTCAATGTCCTCTCAAAATCAAGCAGAAGACCAGACTGCTGTAGGTCCAAATTAATTAAATGTAGTAGTTTTCCCTACTCACAGCTGTCTATTTGCATACAAAGGCATGATTTGTTTGTTGTTCCAAAATAAGTTACTATGTTCAATGAAAAGTTAAATCATTACCAGTTACATCTTTTCCCCAGGAAAATTAGCCCTGAGAAATTGTCACCACTCACTTTTTTTTTTTACTTATTTTATGACAACTGCTACTATATGTACATGCTACAGCTACGTAGGCTTCCAAAAAAAAAATTTTAAAAGCTTAAAAAAATTACAATGTTATCTCTTGTACAACACTTTTTCTGCCTTTGGATTACTGAATACAAGAAATTAAGAGGCTTTATGACTTGTTGGTGGGTGTTAATTACAAAAAGATCTATGTAAGATATTATCAAGTAAACATACACTTAATATAACTTGTAAAATAAATAAGAATGCTAAAATGGTAAACTTTTCATGGCTCCATATGATCTCCTTTAAAAAAACATCAGTATATTTATTCAGATGACAGGAATTGCAAAACACTGTCTGGCAGGAACCCTCTGATGGTCACTTACTCCAGCCACCCAGCTCAAGGAGAGCTATTGCTAACATACCATTAAAAGCAATCCTGCAAGTATCAGGGAGTTCAATTCAATCATTATGGGTCCCTTCCAATTTGAGGTATTCTATGATATTATGATAAGATCAAGTCAGCCATGTCTTTGTCCAGCTGAATCTTTAAAAACACCAGAGATTAAAATTTAATTTTTCTAGTTACCTGTACCATCTGTAGATCACATATTTGCCTACTCTTTGTCAGACTTAAAAAAACTCAACCTCCCCATCCTTCAAAAAAACCCAACAAAAAGAAAACTTTCAAGAAAACCCCCCATGCCTTTAACAGATATTCTTGCCCTTTAACAATCCTAGGATCTTCTTTAGGAGTTCAAGTGTCTTTACATCCCTTTTGGGTTGTAAAACAGTAAACTGAGGTGCCCAAAACTGGATGCAACAATCAATGTGTGGCCTTCCAATTGCCAAATAAATAAGTAAAAGTTTATCTTAGTGTAAGGACAAATTATATGGAGCTTTGAGAAACATGATCTAGTGAGAGCAGGGAGGTTGGAACTAAATGATCTTCAGGGTCCCTTCCAAACCATTTCTATGATTCTATGATTCCATGTACTAGCCTATACTCATCCTAAAATAGCACACTGAAGTTGATTTTATTCATAATGAGCCCATCGTTGACTTACTCAGGCTTGTGTCCTCTGTAGCCAACAGTTCCTTTCCAGCAGGAAAGGATCAGCAGCAGGAAAGGTTGCTACTCAACCAGTGACTTCCAACTTGTAATGATGTAGTTCTGCCCCCAGGTGCAAGATTTTGCACTTTTCCCTATTGAAACTGAAGTTTCTGTTGAAAGACTCAAAGCTTTTGAGGCTATGATATTTGATAATATCCACATAGTTCAAAGTCCCATTCAATCTTTTCATCAAGGACTGAGTCTTTTCTAGTATGCAGGGATTTGTGGTACAGCTTTTCTAAAATGAAAATACTGGCTCCTCAGAAATGTTATTCAGTATTTTCTCAAATGCTTAGAAAAACGGAACAGGTTGTCCTGGAAGGCACTTGAGGCCTTGCCCCTGGAGATATTCAGGGTGTGGCTTTATGAGGCTCTCATCAACCTGATCTAGTTGAGGGTGTGCCTGCTTACTGCAGGGGGGTTGGACCAGATGACCTGTAGAGGTCCCTTCCAACCCAAATTATTCTATGATTCTGTAAAAACACAAAGGAAATATTTCCTGTCAATTCCCATTTCATTAGCTGCAGAAGGGTTTAGGGTTTGTCTAGCTTTATCTGAGCTGGAGAATACTGTATTCTCACTAGTAAGACACGTGGCCATTAAACCTCATTCATACCCATATATCCTTATTCAAACAAATAATATATCAGTTTTTCTTTCTTTGCAAATTTAGAGTGCAAACAACTTAATATTTCTGGTTCATATGAACAGAAACATGAACTGTATGAATTTTTGATATGGCTTTTACAGATTTAATTTCATACAATTACTTAAATGGGAACTCTATTTGCACCTTGTTTGTTATTGATATCTATTATCACTTTCATGAGACTGGCGGTGACCTGAATTCTATGTATTGACTTTACTGTTTCACTACAATGACGAGGCAAAGTAAATGTGCATACTAATATTATTGCATTTTTAACACCCTTGGAGAAATCATAGAGGCTAATTTTCATATTAAATGAGAGCTAACATAATAGAATTGCATTTTCAAATTTTATTTCTAGACCATCAACATTACAAGTTGGAAGAAACACCAGTGACACTACTCTCTTGCAGAACCCTGGTACCTTTGAAATGAATTATTCACCACCCTAATCCCAAAAAGACAAAGTGTGTGGTGGGAGGGAGTGGTGGGGGTGGAGTGGTGGAGAGGGTGGGAAGTGGGTGGGGCTGGAAAGCAAGGAGATGCTGTTCAGAACCTAAGATATCCAGCTACTTTCTCAGCAATTAGTGGGTACTACCTGGACAGTATGACCATATGGCTGGGCAGTGAATGAATAGTGGAGACTATATCTAAATGCAGGAAGGACACAACAGTGCACAAAAAGCTCACATTACTGAGAAGCAAATGCTGGCCTAGTGCTTATGAAGAAGAGATTAAATATAATTTTTTTCCTCCTTTCCCATCTTGTTTTTTCTCTTACTCCCAACAGGCACTAATTTTCGTTTATCTTCCACAACTCAGAGTTGGACAAAAGACAAGTCAAAACTGATCTTCATCAAGTCAAATGGAAACAAGTACTCAATATAAAATACAAAGAGACTCTACCAAGGACTCTAATTTGTTGCCCTAACATATATTCTTTTGTCAGCTTCTACTGACTTTTTTTCATGTCAGGATAATTTTAGTTCTTTTTTGTTTGCATTCTTCTTCACACTGACATTTATTGCAACTGATTAGTCTTCATTTGACCTTATATTAAAATCTAAGACCTAACATGAGGTTCTAAAAATAAACAGCTCATCATTTAATGATTGTACATGGAGCATTTCAACCTCAATAGTTATGAGGAGATTTTTTCCCTTCAGTTATGCTCTTGAATGAAAATACAAACACGAGTAGATTGGCAGTTCCAGGAGGTGCCAGCCAAATTTCTTTCTTGGGGTAGTCATCAGGTTGTGCCCACATCTACCAGGTTTCAGAAGACCAGAAAACATGGTAACATCACCTGATTATGTTGTGTGCTTTTCTTTTCCCAAAGCATGGCAATCCGTGTATTTGCAATTTTAATGACTGACATTTTAGGAAGTGGTGACTGATGTATCAGACAAGTGACTGAGCAGCTTAGATTGAACCTATTCACAAAGAAGGAAGTAATTAGAGAACTGTAGCACCTGAGCTGGGGAGGAGACATGTTGTACTCTTTTTGGTTTTATTTTCCCTTTCCCCCTATGCAAAGCTAAAAAATTGCTTATTTCTTCACTCTAGGTATCATTTGCCAGAATGGTAGGACACCTAAACTAGATTAAAATCCAAACACAACCTCTCAACAAATGCACTGATAACGTAGTTCTTCAACCAAAGAGTATACCAATTGAAGATACAAGCACAAACTTGTTGAAAGGGAGGACTTATTTTTAATGTAGACAACATCCTTCCAATTTCAATGAAAGACTTTTGGATCTAAATTTCTTCCTGCTCAGCCAGCATAAGGAACAGGAGCATTTTCCAGTACCTGAGTCCGATTTCTTCAGTCTCACTGAAAGTTAATGGCATTTTGTGATTACATAGCATTAACAAAAGAGCTGCTGGACTCTTCTCTTACTTTTTTCAAGAAATTATATTATGGAAAACAGTTCAAATACCAAGTGTTTTTATTAATGTTTAGTTCCATTGTTTAGTTTTGCCCATAGAAATGAAAATGAAAATTTCAGTGGTTGAAATAGCTTTCTCACAAGCAGAAAAAAGTATTCTCAAAAGTATTTTCTGTAACCAGTATTTTGGCAGTTGGCCATAACAACTCTCTGAGGAAAAGACGACAAAGATTAAGGACTTATCCATATGGCTAACTTTGTTTTTCCTAAAAGGAACCTCGATTAACAATGGACTAGAGATCCTTTAATAGGACTAGGGGTCCTAATTGCCAGGAGCAAGTCAGTCACTGGTAGACTTCTACTCTAACACTGCCTCTCTAGGGCCAGACTTCCTCAGAATACTAATAATGAGAAACACAGACAGCCTTTAACTCATCAGACATCACAGGAATTATGGATGGGTGGAGAGGGGAAAATGGATATACACATTGGGCTGAATGCTGTGACTATAAATCATTTCAACAGATAACAGACAAGAAGGCTTCAGAAGTGTTGTACTTCAGTGGAACTTAATCCCCTACAACAATATTACACGTACAACTTTCTGGCAACAGCTGATGCTTAGCAACAACACTGCTACCTCCCCTGCTCCCAAAAGAGGAGAAGAGACATGATAGGAATACAACTCAGAAAACAATACTCCTTGCAGTTACAGCACAAGTGTATTCTCAGCAGACTATACAAGGCTTAATTTGCATCTGTTTTTGTTTGAGCAAAAGAGAACACGTACATGTGTGTTAATTTTCACAAATATATATACCTTCTATGTAGAACAGGTATCACCATTTGGAAACTCACATAGTACTGCATCAGGTCATATGTGAACTGAAAAGAACGCAGTGTAAAAATTTACTATCTTGGCTTTGGCCTCTCTTCCTTGAAAAAGATGTGATGTTTGCCTTTTTCATAACATGATAAACCTCCCCTCATTACTCTAACCTTCTAAGCAGCAGCAACCTCATATCAACCTTGGTGAGCTCTGTCACCACTACGTTTGCTCTCATAGGTGTCTGCTCAATTCGCTTAAGGACCTCATTGCTTTCTCCCCCTGCTCTGGGAAGCAGAAGTCTCCTCCCCAACTCATATACTGTAGTTCTTCCAGTCATCTCTGGACAGGAGACATGTTGTACTGGTTTGGATTTTGTTTTCTTCTTTCACCACAGCCTCTGTCACAAGTTTCAGCAACCTGGTAGGCCTGAGAGTGCACCTTTCAAGTAAGAACAGAGGCACATAAATCAGTGAGCATATTGATCTTTTTCATTTCCTTCATCACTAGGTCCCTTGCCTCAGGAGAAAGGATGAAGTTTTTTAGCTTCTGTTTTGTCAATGTACTTGACAAGAAAAGAAAGCACAAGCCTGTCACTCAATGACTCTGAGGAGTCTTATTAACTTACTGGGCTATTAAGCACTAAATGGCCCTAGATTACCTAATGGACTTTTAGCAAAATAAAGTGTGATTTAATACAATGAATAACAAAGACAGAGCACCCACCCACTTCAGACCAGGGAAGGAAAACTGAACTTGGTGGTTTGTAAAAGGAAATGGTATTTGCATGTCACACTTCAAGACTTCAGCTGCTTCTACAAGGACCAGGAATATACATAATCTACATTCAAAATTGTTAAGATGACTTATTCACATAGCAGGGGAGTATTTTAGAAAGGGTTCCTCATCTTCTTATGAAGTACCAGGTGATTTACACATCTGGACGAAGATTTACACATCTGCCAAATGATGTGCTGCTGTTCTGATGTACAAAATAATTCTGAACAATTATATTTTTAACACTTTTCACACTGTCCTGCTCAAGGAGAGCCTGAGCTTTGGGGTCAGGCAAGGGTTTTCCTCTACCTTAAATTTAAATCATCCTAAAGGCATGGAAGTTTTCTACCTTTCACTGAAACACTGTGCTGGAACTGCCCAGGATTTTGCATGAGACTTTCTCACATAACCTGCTTCTTACTCTTGCAGACACTGTCCCTATCTCTGTTCTTCCTCTGCTCTATCTACAGTCAAAAACACTTAGGCTTCTGAAGTTCTCCAAAAGAACATAATGTGGCTTCAGGTTAACCTGCTTACCAGGTTAAAATGACTACATTTACTGAGGAATATATTATACTTATGCCTCATATAATAAATCTTGTGTACATCCTTCTTTATACTGAAAATGCACAGTTGCTGAGAAAGGTATAATGGGAAATAAAATGCAAGGTTTGGAATATGCATTTCACACTGTAGTAAGGGGAAAGGTTCCTTTTCTCTTATGTTATCCCATCTGCAAATCACCACAGACAAATATTTATTGCAGATTATTCCTTACCATGAGCTGTAGCAGATGAACCTTTCTTGGAGCACAGCGCTTCAAAGTCAAACAGGTGTTCTTGCCAAGGTGCACAAACAGTGCTCCAATCTTGCTGCCTTCAGACTTGGCTAGCCCTCCTTGGTGCTTGTGCTTCTGCTCCAGACTCAGGTAACGTCCTCCGCTGGCTGCTCAAAGATGAGCTGAACATGCATTGGGAAGCTCACCTTTTATTGGTCACCCAATCCTGCTCATGCGCAGCTGGGGTCAGCCCTAATTGGGCACAGGTGGGCTTAACACAAGCTCACACCTCCCACCTTGTAATTAGCAACACCTGATTGCCTCATTTCACTACAATTTATTTACAATATTTATTCTTGAAATAAATATTTATAATAATATTTATTTTTTAAGAAAACTGAAGTCAGGTTTTTTGCCCAGAAGGCACCACATAAGTAATTAGTGTACTTAATGCTGCACTGTGAAGTACTATAGAGTAAAGACAAAGTCTAGGAAGAACTATTCAGATTCTTGAAGTCTCTTTGCACACATAGAATATAGAAAAATAGAATGGTTTACACTGAAAGTGACCTCTAAAGATTATGGTGGCATGGAGCCATTTGTGTTGGATAGGACCTTTAAGATTATCAAATACAATCATTAATATAATTCCCAAGCCCATCACTAAACCTTACCCCTAAGCACCATGACTGTACATCTTTTAAATACATTCATGGATGGTGACCTCCCTGAGCAGACTGTTAAGAAAGCTTGGCAACCCTTTGGCTGTATAAATTTTTCCTAATATACTATGTAAAACTCCCTCAGGAGAGGATGTTTCCTCTCCTGTTACTTGGGAAAAGAAACTGACACCCATAGCACCAAAAACTCCTTTTAAGCAGTTGTACTTCACCCATGAGATAAAAAAAATGTTTTGTGGCAACTCAAGGTAAACTTCCAGGTTATGGAATGAAGTGCACAAGAAAAATCCACTTGTCTTTTTGCTCTGCACCTGCCAGGGAGAGAGGTTTTGCAAATTGCTAGAGGGTGATAATGTTGTATTCAGATCCAAAAACTGCCACAGATTAAGTTTTACTGTTGCTCATTTTGCAGTGATAGAAAAATATCTATTTCTCCTTCTCTCTTATAACTTGAAAATATTTACTTGGTGATACTTCCTGTCTTTAAAAAGGTACCACTGTACATCCACATCCAAGATCTGGTGGATAATGGCTACTACAAATTCTAATAAAAGGCATGAAAACGAGCAAGCCGTAAGTATTTACTCCGTGGCAAATAGCTGTGCTTTGCCATAATATTCTGTGCACTTGCTGAAGGCAGGCTGGCAGCAGAGACTCCAGTGGAGCAAGATGTCACCACTGGGGGACTCTAAAGAAATTTGCAGAGGAAAACATTGGCTATACTTGAAAGATCAGAAACGCCCCACAGCTATTCTGTACTCTTGCAGATAAGAGCCTTCCCTTTCCATCTGCCACTTCATCTACTCAGTATCCATCAGCTAATGTAAGTGATAAGATCATAACTTGTTTTCCACAGCAGTGGTGTATCTAGTCAATGCAGTTTGTGTGATATCCCCAAGACATTTCTAGCAAGAATAGGAATTCAGGTTTATACTATAGCCAGTCTCACCTTAGGCTAGTTGTACCCAGTTCTTTTTTGGACGAAATCAATCTCTGAAATCAGCTTCTTTGGAAAAAAGAGGCATTGAGCTTTTATATGTCAAATAATTTGAGATCACATCTTCTTTCCTTTTTTACTTCTGTCTTTCTGTTACAACCTATGGGATTATCTCACTGAAAAGGATTGGATTTAATCATACTACAATAAAATGCAGCACTGAGAAATTTCTTTCCTTTCCCATTATCTTATTTATTACTTGTACTGCTAGAAAACAGTGATGTATATAATTATAAAGCAGGGTTTAGTTAAGTAAGGAAGGACCAACTTAGGTATAAACAGACTGGTGTTAAACTATAAAGTTTAATTCAATAAATTGTCTGATGTGTTATGAGGATTAAAACAGGAAAGGAAAAAAATTAGAAACAAGTTTACATATATATCTCTTTAATTAGCAAACAGGATAGAAAGGATACAGTGTTCATTCTAACATTTTAAGTTCTGGATAGGTATAGAATCAATTAATGATCCTCCTCAAGCAGCTGAATGGAAAAGAGGGAATGAGGGGTCTGAGGGAAGAGAGAAAGGACAGAATGCTGGTATATCACTGATGTTAATTGTCACAAAGTTGTCTAACTCATTTCTTACAGTTTTTATTTTGGCTGTCATTTAAAAGAACAGCTGGAACACCTTAGTTTAATCCTATTGCATGCTTTCAGACTTCTGTAAAAGTTATAGAGAAAAACATAGTCAATGAACAAGGCGTGTACAGGCCCCCTATTTGTACACACAGCAGTTTCCAGAACCCTCTGGTCCTCACTCCTAATAAAGCTTAAGCCTTAACCTTCTCCTTGACAGGCTCTACGTTTAAAACCACTAGCTTCACATCAAGGCTAGCAGTCAGCCTTTAAATTCTACTGCTCATCATAAAACATGTGAAATACCATGCTCTCATTTCTAATATCAACAGAAACCTTCCCTTGAATCTCAAGCCTTGAACCAAATCCGAGATCAACATTTATTTTGATTCTTGTGTCCTTTCTCCCAGAATAATTTCTCTATTTGATACACTTCTGACATGAATTTGATGGTAATATCTGTAATATAGTAGCCAAAAAGAACTTCTAAAAATGTCTCCTGTTCTATCTCTTCATTAATCAAGATTCCTTGAAATAAATCCCTGATATCCATGTTAAAATCATGACTTGAATAGCCTTACATTCCTAAGAAAATATAACACTATTATTTAAAATGTCTAAGGATGAATAAACATTTAACACACAGTTTATTCATTTCAGCCTCAGCTGAAATGTGATACCGATTTTCTTCTGTGCTTATGGCATAGGCTATTCCAGGGAAATTCTGTATACCTTTAAAACCTTTTCTTTATTGACTGGATTCCATGATCACTGAATTCTTTCTACCAGTATTTTAATGCATCAGTGAAGTTTCTGCTAGTATTTCACATTTGTGAAATTCCATGGATGTCATTATTAAATGCAGTAATTTCCCATTAATATAAGAGGACCCTGCCTATTTTAAAGAAAAGAAAACTGGAAGAAGTTTAATGAGGACAGATAAGAAGATGCCCATTGCCTCTGGCTTCACTATGCCAAATTCCAATCTAAATAAAATATCCAAAAACTTGCAAAGAAATATTATACAAATAATAGAAAAGACTGCTCTTTGGACCAATTCTTGTCATTATATAGTTGGAGCTAGCAACCTCATTCAGCAGAAAGAGGTTGACAATTGCTACTGGGGGGCTAAGAAAAGATGAGCAAACTGGTTTTCACACTCTTTAGTCACCCACATCTGATCCTGCTCACAGAACGGAAAATGGTTCTATATACCTATATACTTATATACCTTCTGATGTTTGACACAGGGAAAGTTCATTTCAGAAAGCTTTTATTTTATTAATTGCGGTGGAAGTGGCTCAAGCATTAAAAAAACAAAGCCACTTAGCTTTTTCGCAGCAGAGTCAAAGAAAATACACATTGGAAAAGATTCACCTATACTTAGAAGAAGTATTAGTATTTGAGTGAGAAGTGAATATCAACTGGGAAAAAAACCAACCAACCAAACAAAAATGCAATACAACATGTATTTGGTCTTTTATGTATTCTGTATAACAGTCTGAGGTATTCAGTCTGTTGCCTCAGCTATTCATGACAATTGAAACTAGACCACAATCAAATAAAAGGGAAGAAAATAGTAAATCTTACTCTCAAATATATCATTTCTACTGGTCCTCCTAATTCTGCTTACAGCAGAAGTCACAACTTCTTACCTCTAACTTTTCAATTTGAGTTCAAAATTCCATATAAAATACATCTCCTTGATACTTTGACAGAGGATTCAAAATTGTTCACTGGGGATTTTTTATTTCTCATTTCCTTCTATGTAAAATGGCAAAAAATAATAGAAAGGAGAGAAACATTACAGGAATAAAAAGACAACATGCTGCACAGAACAAATATATTACTGTTCACTTTTTTATATTCCAGAAGTGAGTTTTATTTTTTACATCTCATCTCAACTGTGCCTTAGTGTGTGACTTTTCAATTTTATGCCTCTGCCTCTTTCTTGTAAAAGAGAACAGTGCTTGCAACAGCCAACCAACCTCCATGATAAGAAAAAAAAAAGAATTCTGATGAACCAGTACGTAAGTATAAATCACAAACTCTGTCACAAATATTATATTTTTACATTATCTTTCAGAGTCAAGTGCTTGGAACAAACAAAACAAAAAATGGTAGCAAAAGCAAGATGAACCTTTCATTATCATCACATACCTGGCAGAACTATATCTCATACCAAGATAGACAAGTAGAATTATCTTATGAACTACAATAAGGGAGATTATTATCAGCTATTAAAAGAGTTCATTAAATATGTATTCCTAAAAGGTGGGGAGATTATTTTTTTAAATCCGATTTGTCAGGGCTTCAGATATATGAATATGAATTATTCCTGCATGTAGTTTTACAGGGCATGAGAATGACATATTTCAGTCTACTGTGACAACTGCTTAATTTTTTCCCCTAGAGCAAAAGACAGTGCTTTATAGATTTTCTTATCCTGTACATTCTAAAAGAAACATTCAAGCCTTTATATTTTGTGAAGACAGCATACAATAAAAAATTACAGACCTGAGATCTATCTTTATAACTTTTCATAAAGGTAGATTGTTGTGTGATTCTGATAATGAATCTCATACTTAATTAAAAGTATTATAATATATAAATATAAATCCTTGTCTACCTCACTCAAAAAAGCACATTCAGTTCCTGCTTCTCCTAACTGAATATGGGTAAGAATATTACTCATAGACATGTTTTTTTTTCAGTTGCTCAGTTTTGCTTTTAAAAATTAGAAAACTAGAGTGCATTTAACTTGAGGAGAAAAAGTCTCCCATTCCATTTAAAGTTCAATAATAATTTCTTACAGGCAGCTCTCACTCAGAATTAAAATCTGCTGATACTTATTTTAGAAGAATTTTAGAATTAATCCTCAGTAAAAAAAAAAAAAAAAAGCCTTAGTGTTCTAGGAACCCACCATCTATGTTTAATGGACATTTGCTACGTCTAACTGGCATTTGGTCAGAAAGAAGAATATATTTTACTTTTCCTTTACATAAAGATTTAACAGAGAAATCTCCAAAACATTGTTTTCGAAATCTGTTTTTTGAAAATGCTAACAAGATTTTCTTCTGGGAAAAGGATTAAATGTACAGAATAATCAGTCAGATGGAGAGAAAATATGATGGACCTCTTGGAAAAGCTGTTGTACTTTTGTTGGGGTTTAACTCCAGCAAGCAACTAAGCACCACACATCCCCTCACTTACTCACCCCATGGTGGGAGTTGAATGAGTGAAACAGAAAACTCCTGGGTTGAGATGAAACAGTTTAATAGGTAAAGCAAAAATTTTGCATGCAAGCACAGAAAAACGGAATTCATTCACTGTTTTCCATTGGTAGACAAGTGTGCAGCCATCTCCAGGACAGCAGGGCTCCATCACTCATAATGGTTACTTGGGAAGACATATGCCATCACTCCTATAGTCCCACTTTCCTTTTTCTCCCAGCTTGTCATTGCCAACCATAATATCATATGGCATGTAATATCACTTTATTCTGTTGAGGTCAGCTGTCCTATCTGTGTCCCCTCCCAGCTTCTTGTGCACTCCCAGCCCATTCACAGGTGGGGTAAGGTGAAAAGGAGAAAATTTCTTGACTCCGTGTAAACGCTGCTCAGCAAAACAAAAAACATATCTGCATTATCGATGCTGCTTTCAGCACAAGTCCAAAACATAGCCTGGTATCAAAGGCTATGAAGAAAATTAACTCTGTCCCAGCAAAAAAACAGAACAGGATTGCACCTTACTTCACTAAAACTTTTAGAAGTTAGGCTCAGTCAGATTGTCCCAATTCTTTCTTTAGAAACACCTGAAAGAGAAGCTTTGTCCAGGATGTTCCAACTTAAGTATCCTAGATGCTTAGAGTAAAATGAATTATGCTCAGGAAAAGCTCCATTTCTTTCTCTGAAAATGAAGGGAGCCAAAAAAAGGCTCAAAAACTCAATTTAGAAATAGAAATTTGGTGAAAAATGTCTCATTTCTCCATTCCATTAGTTTTTTTAACTATAGAAAGGGGGTTGATAACAATGTGTAGCTTATGTTTAAAGACAATACTTCTATTTATTGCATTTATTTTCACAAAAAAAAAAAAAAAAAAAAAAAAAAAGAAAAAAAAACATTTTAAGGCTAATCAGAGCATAGAAGTTCTTCTGTTCCTACTGCTGAAGAAAATGGAAAGTTATGTGTGCCATGATCACTGTATCCTGCTTTAAATCAGCCTGTTCACTCTGACCCACACAATTTTATATGTCAAATCTTCTCCATTCCTTCTGTTTTTCATCTATCACTTTGCCTGTGCTCCTGCTTCTGCTTCTTCCAGTAGTCTTGTCTGATTGCTTTCCCCATTTGCAGGTCACCCTAAGGAGATCATCAGTAATAGCTGTTTTCTCCTCTACTAATATACATCAGCAATCTCATCACACTGGCTGGAAATTCTGTTTTCAAATGCACAATCTTTGGTAATTTAGAACAATTTTCTTACTCTAGTCCAAGGGAATATTTCCTATTTTAGTATACTACAATCACAGTAAAGAGGGGGAAAGAGTGCTTATTTGAGAATAAAAACCAGAAAGATGCTGGCTGGTGGCAAAAAAGTGAATGAAATCCCAAGATTACAAGGATGATAATTTTAAACTGTCTATTCCCTTCTCTCGAGTCTTGGTCTTATGAAGGAAGTGGGGTTTCTGCCAGGGAAAATCTAGCCACTTGCATTTGTGAAAAGTTTGACAAATGAAAAGCCAAACTTATTTTGAGTTGCTTGACATTATCATATATGCAAATAGTCTGGGACCCTGTATACCTCTACATGTGTTTGGAGAAGTGTCTCAAAATATTAGGGGCTTTGATTTTTATTGCATGCAGAAGGAATAGTACAATTAAGTATAAAGTACAACTTTTAAATAACTGCTTGTGAGAAATAGTTGTTGAAAATTTCAACAACTTTGTCACAATTATTCAAGAAAATTTCCTCAGTACTTGATGGCCTCTAAAATGAGTGACTTAATATAATTACTCTCTGCTTATTCATCTGAATGCATGCTATGCAGGTGAATTTTTACACCAGTGACTTGGAAAATTGAACTATGAGTGAAAAGTGCTTGAAAACACTTAAGAAAGTAAATCTTATTACTAGTTAGCATAGAAAAAAAATATGAAATTATTTGGAAACTGAGGAAGTATACATTCCATGTCAAGAAACTTTGACACCTTAGTCTTGAACACCTCCAGGGTGGGGGCATCCACAAGTTTCTTGGGCAACTTGTATCAGCATCTCACCACCCTCATGGGGAAGAATTTCTTCCTAATGTTTAACCTAAATCTCTGCTCTTCAAGTTTTAAATAATAGCCCTTTGTCCTCTCACTACACATTAGTGCAAAAAGCCAGCTTTCTGATAGGCCTCCCTCAGATATTAGAAACTGGCTATAAGGTCATCTCAGAGTCCCCTCACCTCCAGAATGAACAACCCCAACTTCCTCAGCCTGTCTTCATAGGGAAGGTGCTCCAGCCCTCTGAACATTTTAGTGCTTCTTCTCTGGACACATTCCAGGAGCTCTGTGTCCTTCCAGTGCTGGGGACACCAGAACTGGACACAGTACTCCAAGTGGGGTCTCACAAGAGCAGAGTAGATGGGAAGGGTCACCTCCTTTCATCAGCTGTCTGTGCTTCTTTTGATGCAGCCCAGGACACATTTGGCTTTCTAGGATGAAAACACACATTGACAGCTTATGTTAAGTTTCTGGTCCACCATAACCCCCAAGTCCTTCCAGCTCCTCAGGGAGAATGATATAATGTTATGAACAAGAATTTTTAGCTTAGTTTTATTACTGTCTGTTTCTCCAATATATTTGTGAAACATGAGTACTTTACATTCAGTCCCAGCTGTACTATTTGTTCATTCAATTACATGTTATTTCCCTGTCTCTCCTCCTTTCTGCCCTCAGTTTCTACTCTTTTCTGCTGCACTGGCAGCTGTGCTTCTAATAATAATAATTCAGCTCATGAGACATAGTCTTAGCCCGCTACTGTGAAAATTTTGTCATCTCATTCCAGATGGATGCATATAGCAGAGAACAAAACAAATCTTTTGAAATAATCTTAAACACTAGGTGCTCACTGAAGTCATCATGATGCTAGAATTATAGAAAAATAAAGATAATACCAAATAGAAGAACACAACTGTTAAAGACCTCAGAAAAACAGCACTGTCCCCCTCAAAAGAAAAAAAACCCCAAAATCCCCCAAAAAACTCCAAAATAGCCCCCCTGAAAAAAAAAATCTCTCCAGAAAAATGAAATGAAATAAAATAAATAAAATAATATAAATATATATAATATTTATATTATATAATTTATATATATTTTTATATATATGATTTATATATATATTACCTATTATATAATTTATATAAATATAAATAAAATTATATAAAGTAAAATAAAAAGGACTATATTTGCTATGTAGTACTCTCTTCTCGTGACTCATAGGCACCAAACATGGATTCAGTAATAAGCTGCCTTCTTCCTCAGGTTTGTGCTGTTTTTAGCTGGTTGATGTCCAAAAGTTCCTTTCAACCTCAACCATTCTGGGATTTCCTCATGCCTCTGTTCCTCTCACGATGGAAGAATTAGAGAAATTGAGAATGAAGAAATGAAGATTAAGGCAGGGAAAAATTTGAGGCTGAGGGGAAGGTGTTTTAGTTTTTGTCTTTGTCTTCCACCGTCCTACTCTATTTTAATTGGCAATAAATTCAATTAAATTTCCCTAAGTCAAGTCTGTTTTGCCTGAGATAGTAATTGCTAAGTTGTCCCCCTGTTTTTATCTCTGTCCATAAGACTTTTCATTCGGTTTTTGTCTTTGTCCCTCTGAGGACAGGGAGAGAGCAATTGGCTGAGTGGGCTTTTGGCTACAAGTCAAGTCTAACCCACCACAGCAGGAAAACCCATGCCAGTGCTCAGAACATAGGAAAAGATGAAAGGTACCAAATTCCATTAGTCAGAAACATTTCAAGGAATTCAGCAATGTTGCCGTCCTTATAAAGACATCAGTAAGAGCACTGGTGGCTCAGATGAACTTCTGCATCCAAGCGCGTTATTTTTGGACTAAACTACACTTAGAAACTTTTTTATTATAAGTAGAGTCCATTATTAATATATTTTGATTCTTTTCTGTCACTTTAATACAAAACGTCTGCAAAGAAAATCAAACAACACTTTGGGAATATAGGGCTTATATTTCTAGATTATATGTGCTAAAAAGCATGTATAAAAATATAAAGTATATTAATCTATATAGAATTATTTTGTATATATATTTTGTATTTGCTCTGAGCAACCTGACCTAGTGGGAGGTGTCCCTGCCCATGGCAGGAGGGTTTGAAATAAATGGTCTTAGAGGTCCCTTTGAACCCTGAAAATTCCGTGATTCTGTGATTAACAGAGGAGCTATACTTCTGTTTTTATTTTTACACAAACTACTGAAAAAGCAAAAGTTGGAGACAATTTCCTTGCAACTGGTAAATTAAACTGTTCTTTTTATTTTTACTGAGGTTATGTGTACTTTGATTGACAGCACTCTAGACTGCAACATTTTGTTCAGTGAACATTTGTACAAACTAGATTATCTCAGATCTGGAATTTTAACTATAGTAATATAGAGTTACAAGGCTGCATCTGCAGTACATTAAACATCTATTTTTTTATCTGAAAAATAGGAACAGTAACACTAAAATTAAAATGTGGTCACAAAAGAGAGTTTAATTAAGACACTTCTTTTATATGCTGATGTAAAAGAAGGTATAAAGTAAGACATGTATGAAGATATATCTAAAATAATTTATATATAAATATATATATAAAGATATATTGCAAATTAAATGGCTATGCACATACTTACAAAATGCCTTGTTAAGAATAACTTCCTTCCTTGAGCTTTGATTTATGTCCTGCCCTCTACCAATACATATACTAGAGAGTGACATTTTTCTATTCATATGGATTTTCAGACTTTTTTTATGTTTTCTTGCTACAGTAAGCCAGTAAGCCATCAGCTTTGTATTCATTGTTACCATACTTCTGAAAGCTGTGACTATCTGTACACAAGAAATGACAGCAAACATGGATTAAAGTGATGATCTGGAAAACCCAAACCTACAAAAAAAAAAAAAACAAGGGAAGGTGTAACGACTGATTAGCACCCATCTGAGTGGTGCCCCACTCAGTCTTTTCAGGGTACCTGACTAATAAGACAAGCTCTGCTGCCTGCCCAAGAGCCAGCACAGAGCCAGGTGGAGCCCTCAAGAGCATTCAGGTCATTGCATATTTGAGTATAAGAAGCTTTTTTTGGCAATTTGGTATGATCAGACTTGTAGGGTCAGGCTGCCTAATACCTACAGTACATGAATACTGTATTCTGCACAGGTTTTAGAATTTGACAATGGTTTTTCTTTTTTAAATTTTCTTCTGATCAGAGTAGCTTGGATTTTTGAGAGTTACCTTCACAGCTCATATAGAAGGCTCATACTATAAAGAATTTTGATAAATCTCTTCTTATAGGGGACACATCTCCATAATAAATATAGACACATTGTTCTTCAAGCAATTATGATATGAAATGAGAGAAATCTTAAAGGATAATTTTGCTCTTTTTTTTTGTTGAACACATTAAGGCAGGGAGGGAGAGAGGGGATACAGGTATTTATGAAATCATTCACATTTCCACATCAACCCATATATGCTACAAAGACCAGGAAATTAAATGGCTTTGTATTAAAGATATTTAGTTAAAGTTCTCTAATGTTTAACAATATTTCTAATTCATTGCTTAACCTCAAGAATCAATAAAGTAAGGCTAATTATCGTTTGGCTGTTTCTATAAGGAAACATGGAAAGTAATTTAGCAAGAGCAGTCTATAAAAAGAAACAGCATTCTGCTTGCATTTTCAGTCATGTCTGCACATTTAATCTATTTCTGTGATCATTTTAGTAATGGGATGTAAATAACGTCATAATGGGAAACAGCTTGATCTGAAGCAAGCATTTTAATACGTTAGACTAGGATTTCATTTACATCTGACATCCACAGGACATTTACTTGGTAAATTGTTGCCGGAGAAGAACTTCGAAGTGATGGTAAGCTCAGAGTGAGGACAGGCTCGGTAGAGGACTGGCCAGCAACCAGCACGGCTGCGAACCTGCTTCAGAGTGAGCCCCTTGCCAGTCTCAAGCCCCACCTTTTATTGGCCCTTGATCATGCGCACTTGGGCCAGCCCTAACTGGGCACAGGTGGAGCTGAGCACCGGCTGAGCTCATTACTCGGCAGGTCCTGCCACCTGCTGCCTACATTTCCCCCCCCCCCTTTTTTTTTTTTTTTTTTTTTTTTTATTATTTATTAAAAATATATAATTTAGTACAGATTCTATAAATTCTATAGTACAAATTCTATATGGTCTTTTATTTTTTTTTTTTTTTTTTTTTTTTTTTTTTTTTTGGTTTTTGTGGATTTTGTCTTTTTTTTTTTTTTTTTTTTTTTTTTTTTTTTTTTTTTTTTTTTTTTTTTTTTTTTAATGGGGGGGAAAGATGATACGCGAAGATCTTAGTCGCGTGGCGCCTCGTTGTTCGGGGCTGGTAGTGCTGGTCTGGCTAGGGCAGGGCGAGTCCATTTGCTGGGCACCCAGAGAGGTCCAGAGTCCGTGGAGACACAGCTGTACCCTCTTCCGGTGAACAGCAGCGGCCTTGGCCCCATCCATTGTCCTGTCGTCGGATCTTTGTAGTGAATTTGAACTTCAGGCATGCGGATGACCTTGTGCGACGAGTAGTGTAGTAAGACGGGTGGCTCCTGGGAGTCGCGGCTTAGGCTCAAGAAGTTTAATGTAAAGAGAGCCTTACTAAGCCGCATTTGCGGATCCATCAGTCTGCTGTCCTTTTGTTTTTGGAGATATGTCTTCAGGGTGCGATTAGCTCTTTCTACTATCGCCTGCCCTGTAGACGAGTGGGGGATCCCTGTAATATGTTTTACTCCCCAAGTAGCGAAGAACTGTTTAACTTTTTCGCCTGTATAGGCAGGCGCGTTGTCTGTCTTCACTACTTGGGGGATCCCCATGACAGCGAAGCAGTTAGTGAGGTGACGGATCACGTGTAAAGCCTTTTCCCCCGTCTGAGCTGTCGCCCAAAGCATGCCTGAAAAGGTGTCTATCGTTACATGTACGTACTTTTGACGTCCAAAGTCCGGAATGTGTGTGACATCCATCTGCCAAATTTCGCCTGCTTGAAGCCCGCGTGGGTTCACGCCCATTCCCAGAGTAGGGCCAAATTGGGCGCACTGGGGGCAGGCTTTGATGATGCCTTTTGCCTCCTCCCAAGTGATGGAAAAGGTGCGCTTTAAGGCCCTTGCACTCTGGTGGAATAGGGAATGGCTATTTTGGGCTTTGGCGAATTCGGTCACTGGATTCTGTAATCCTAGGCTGACCAGGGAGTCAGCTCTGGCATTCCCTTCCCCCAAGCCTAGTGCCGTCTTATGGCTACGGATATGTAATATGCAGCATGGCTGCGTTCAAATTTTCAGCGCACGCTGCAATGATAGAAAAAGTTCCAGTAGCCTCTTGTTCTGCACTGGCTTGATTAGGGCATCCTCGATTCGGTTTGCCACTCCGACTGCGTATTGCGAGTCGGAGACAATGTTAATGGGGACGCGTTGCCATTTCGTCAAGGCCCATATGATGGCGAGCAGTTCCAGGGTCTGAAGATTGTCCTCAGTGGTACCTGGGATTAGATGCTGTCTCCATTGGCCTTGGTTCTGCCAGACGCAGGCGGCCATACGAGACTTCTTTCCAGCATCAGTAAATACTGTTATTCCAGGTACTGGGCGCTCTGAGACAATTGGTCGCTCGATCCACTGGAACTGGCTGATGGCTTGGAGCCGCCTGTGCTTTGGGCCCTCATGACGTACGTCGCCGGGATATCCGAGTAGGGCGAGTTGTATTGGTTCGGAGTGTTGCAACATCCAATCGAAATCGGTTGTTCTGATCGGGATGTTGATCCACTCCGGCTCTCGGCCGTCTACCTCTAGGCAACGTTGGCGTCCCTTCCGAATGAGGAGTGCTAGGATCTCTGTTTTCTGCCATATGGCTTTCTGGGCCGTATGGGGTGGGAACAGCCATTCTAGGATTGATACAGAATCTGATGTTGTAGAGTCTTGGTTATATACTTTGTTGTGTCTTTGTCCCTCCGTGAGGTCTTGTATGAGTAGCGCGAATGGGAATGAAGGGTGATTACATATCCACACTCCAATGGGGTGGGCGGCGTCTCGCCGATCCGCAAAGCCGGTTGTCAACTTGTGGACAATTTGTTTGAGAGCTCTTGAATGCTCCTCTGTCCAGTCCACAGGCGCCCCTGGTTGGGTACCCCGTAGCAAGGACAAAAAGGGATGAATGTCCTCATTGGTGAGGCCTATAATGGGTCTTACCCATTGGAGTTCGCCCACGAGTTTTTGGGCGTCATTCAGAGTTTTAACTGAATGGGTTACCTCCAATTTCTGTGGTCTCACCATACTGCTAGTCACTTTCCATCCAAGGTAGCTCCAGGGTGACTTTGTTTGGATTTTTTCCGGAGCCACGGTTAGTCCTTTGGCCTTGAGCTGATCGGTCAAGACCTGGCTGATGTCTTCGGGGAACGGGGCTTGTTGACAGAATAAGATGTCGTCCATATAGTGATATATTATTGTGTCCGGCATTGCTTTTCTGATCGGGGTAAGCGCCCATGCCACATACGATTGGCATATTGTTGGGGAATTTTTCATTCCCTGAGGAAGCACTACCCATTCGTATCGCTTCGCTGGTTCACTTTTGTTGATTGATGGGATCGTGAACGCGAAGCGATCGGTGTCCTCACGATTTAGAGGGATCGTAAAGAAACAGTCCTTTAGGTCAATGACCAGGAGGTGCCAGTCTCTGGGTAACATAGTTAGTAGAGGCAGCCCAGGTTGGAGGGCGCCCATTGGCCACATCTGATCATTTATCTTCCTGAGGTCCTGTATGAGACGCCATTTGCCCGATTTTTTGGGAACCACAAAGATGGGTGTGTTCCATGGGCTCGTGGACGGCTGGATATGTCCGGCGTCTAGTTGTTCTTTTATTAGTTGATTCATGATGTTCAGCCGCTCTTTGGAGAGGGGCCACTGCTCCACCCAGACAGGGGTGTTTGTTTTCCAACGGAGTCTGGGTGTTGGCGGCATATCTGCAGTGGCCCTTAGCGAAAATCCTTTCGGGTTTGGGTGGGCTCTGGGATGGATAGGGTGGCCCCTATCTGGCTCATCACATCCCGACCCACCAACCCTCCGAGCTGGCCGGGCAAGGGTAACACATATGGTCTTACAGTTACCACTTGCCCTTCTGGGAATTTAATTCGGACAGGTTGGTGCGCTTGCAGGGGGGTGGAGCCGCCTCCTATCCCCTGAACGGCGCTAGAAGCTGCGGTGAGCTTCCATTTTTGAGGCCAGGCGTTTTTGTTGATAATTGTTACGTCGGCTCCGGTGTCCATCATTACGGGGAGGGTTTTTGCCTCTTTGCCGGTAGCCAGTTGTATGTTTATAATTGGCCGTGTTTTCATCTGCTGCACCAGGGTTACCAAAGTGCTTCCAGATGAACCAAAAGCCCGGTCACCTCGCGCCGTTTGGACGTTCTTTCCTAGGTCCATTTTCGGGAGCAGGACCAGTTGTGCTAATCGGGTTCCTGCTTTGATTACCATGGGGGGGTTTAGCGTGAAGCACATTACCATTATTTCCCCTGTGTAATCAGCGTCGATGACCCCTGGGAGCACAATCAGTCCTGCTAAACCTGTCGAGGAACGTCCCATAAGAAGCGCACCAACCTTGCTGTTTTCGTGAATTATAGGTCCATATATCCGCGTCGGTATCTTGTAAACTGCCGAGGTCGATAACGTGATATCTATTGCAGCTGGTAGATCGAAGCCGAGGCTTCCTCGGGTTGCTGGGGCAGGGAGCTGGCAGATAGCGCCGGCCCGGCCATTTGTGTCCCTGCGCGGGGGCCCCTCGCGCTGTTCCTGCCGTTTTTTTGGAACCAGCAGGCCGCGTCATTGTGGGATGCCGACTGGCAGCGGTTACACCAGACGATGGCAGAGCAGTTTCGTCGGTTATGTCCTTGTGCATGGCATCGTGGACAGACCGAGCTGGAAAGGCGTTGACCGTTCGCGTGATTGCGCTGAGGTCGGCGATTACGTCTTCCATTGTTGGACAGTTTCTGGGCTACCGCCGCAAGGAGCTGATGGGTAGGTTCCAGCGCAGCTGCGAAGGCGTCAGCCATCCCTCGATGTTGCTGGTGTTGGGACGCTCTGGCGGCGACATCCAGCATGTCAGATACCGACGCTGTTCTTGGCAGTGTCGAGAGTAACGCTTTTAGTTTGGGATTCGCGTTCTCGAACGCCAATAATTTGAACATGGATTCGCGTTGATCGTTGGTCAAGTCTGACTGAGCCGTGACTGATCGCCACAGCCGGTCAATGAAGTTCTGGAAGGGTTCATTCGGCCCTTGCTTCACGTTAGTGAACGATGGTCCGGGGTGCGGTTCTGGAACTGCATAAAGTGCCTGGCGTGCCAGGCTTGCCGCGGCATGGTGAAGCTCACGCGGATATTGTAGCTGCACGCTGACTTCTGCAAAGCGTCCAGAGCCAGTTAGCATTTCTGCTGTGATACCCGCCAGCGGATCTCCGGGTGCCCTAGCGCGGTTTACTTCCGCCGCAGCGAGGCGTTCCCACTCTCTTAGCCAGATGAACTGCTGGGAGGGGGTTAATAGGTATCTGGCTAGGCTGCGGCAGTCGTAAGGGCTGTTTGTGTCGGAGGTAAACAGCCAATCTAGGACAGCCCGGCCGCCCTCCGATCTTAACCCCTGCTCTTTGATGACCTTCCGTGCCTGCTGCAAGGTCTTCCATGAGTGCTGCTCAAAGATTGGTTGGTTATTCATGTCCTGCAGCACCGGGCACGCGACAGGGGTGGGATCCCATTCGCCTTCCAAGATGGCATCTCGGATGATACCGGACCATCGCCCTGGGCGACCGGTAGTAGCTCCCTGGGCGTTTTGCAGTCGCCGCAGCGGGGTCGGGGCATCATCCTCGTCATCCGTCAGGGTAGGTGGGTCCCTGTATCGCTGAAAAGCTGGGTTTTTGGCCTTTCGTGGGGCTGGGGGCGGCGCCGGGGATGTCTCTCTGTGGCAGCTCGATGTGCTGCACGCCGCGGTCTCTGCCTCGCTATTTTTTGGTGTCTCATCCGGGCCGAGATCTGCCAGCAATTCGGCTACGCTTTTGTGGGGCTTCCCTGTCATGCCCTTTATGGCAGGCATGCCATTGTCCAACCCCAGCCCCAGACACACGTGTTTTGTTGCGCCTTCCTCGGCGGGTGGTGCCGAGGGAGTCACGGCGGGTACATTTTTGGGCGCTAATTCCTCAAGCGGTGGCGCCGAGGGGATCACCGCGGACACTTTCTTAGGGGGGAATGCCTCAGTTTTTAGTAATGGAGGTGTGGTGGTGGCGAGTGCCGCCTTCACCTCAGTTTTCATCATTTCCAATAGGCCGCATACGACTCGCCAGGTGTTATCGGCGCCGATGATG
Source organism: Heliangelus exortis (assembly GCF_036169615.1). Lineage (NCBI taxonomy): Eukaryota > Metazoa > Chordata > Aves > Apodiformes > Trochilidae > Heliangelus > Heliangelus exortis. Next base: position 75,637,098 of record NC_092423.1, read on the forward strand.
TCGCCGTTAATTTCTTTAGAATTGAGGTCTGCCAGTAGGTCGTAGACCTCTTCCCACAAGTCTCGGGCTTTGGCTGGACCCGGGGAGCCAGGGAGCTCCTGGCTCTCTGCTTGTGCCGCAATTTTCTCAGTGGCGGCAGCTTCAGTGGGTTTACTGGTAGTAAGACCCATCTCTTGGCAAAAAGGCTTGGTAAGTGTGAATAAGAGAAAGAAGGGGTCTCTCTTACCCTACTTTCCCGAGTTCCAGGAGAAGGATGAGAAGTTCGCTCGGAGAGGAGGGCTTAGGCGAGGGTCTGTGCCCGTATTCTCCACCAGATGTTGCCGGAGAAGAACTTCGAAGTGATGGTAAGCTCAGAGTGAGGACAGGCTCGGTAGAGGACTGGCCAGCAACCAGCACGGCTGCAAACCTGCTTCAGAGTGAGCCCCTTGCCAGTCTCAAGCCCCACCTTTTATTGGCCCTTGAGCATGCGCACTTGGGCCAGCCCTAACTGGGCACAGGTGGAGCTGAGCACCGGCTGAGCTCATTACTCGGCAGGTCCTGCCACCTGCTGCCTACAGTAAATATACTTTTAGATTAAAAACCTGTTTCCATTTTCATGCCTTTAAACTTTCATTTGTCCTTTTTTATATCTGTTTTGTTCTGGTTTGTTCATCCATATGATGCCATCTATTGTTAAAAAAATTTTTTGAAGATCTTTACAAAAATCTGTGTTACAACATATGTTACTGTCAATAATAAAGAAAAAGGAAAAAACCAAAATCAAACAAAAGAAACAACCCTCTGCCAGAAGTATTGGTATTACAACTGAATGCTGTTTAACCAAGAGAGAAAGGCAACTTGAGACACATCACACATAAGCTTATCAGCTACAGAAGTACTGGATCAGAGTCACAGAAGAAAACACCTGTGACCATGAGTGGTATGTTTCTGTTTCTTGCATGAGTTCAGAAGAAGCATTATTTGGTTCACTGCCCCAATCTATCAGGCAGAATGAGACCTAGTTACTTGAAGACTTTTTGTGCTATGTGCTCTCTGCAATATGAAATTTTCATCATATGAAACTCAGCAATAACAGATGTGAAAATTTCATCCTTGTTTATCATGGAAAACATGCTTATATGAACAGAGTGCTTATCAGTGAGGCAATTTTTTGGTTTAATAAATGCCAGTCAGAAAGATGGTAACTACATTAGAAGATCATCATTTCTTGGTATATTCCACATCTGTCTGAAAGTATTTTCTAGCACAGCAAGGACAGCACAGCTATGGCAAAATCGACACTAAACACAGACCTCAGTGTAGGAGCACAGCATGGTTGAATTCAAAATGTCAGGTATATTGCAGTAGCTTGCATATCATTTACAAATCTACTTTCTGAAAATCTGGACAGCAATGCCTTATTACCGGTGTTTAAGCTGGGAGTAAAATTGCAAAGAAAAATGCTACCACCATCTAAAAAATAAAAGACAGGACACAAATCAGTTTCCTTACATCCTTCCCACACTCTGGAGAAGGAGATCAACATGCATCTGGAAAAAAACAATTGGTCTACAGCAACAGAGATGACTGGTTCTTAAGTTTCAATGTGTATGTATGTATAACCAATGTAGATAAGGCTCATAAAGACCCTGAAAGCTCTCTACATTTTGGTACTTTAAAACCATGTTAAATTTATAATCGTTTTTTTCTCCAGAGTTCTTATCCTGTTTAGTGGCTCCACAAAGGGAAACCACTAGTAGCCCCACAAGATTTCACTGAAACAAATCTTCTTTCAACAGATCTTTTCTGCTTACATATGCTTTTAACTTCTTTTTTTTGGTCATGCTCTTATTCATACCTCATAATACAACATCCCAAGTGTTAGTACTGCTAAAGAGTAGATTGCCTTTCAGATTCTCTCTGATCTAATGTAATTTTTCTGAGTGGAGAGAGAACAGCAATAGCATGAGGAGATAGTTTATCATGACTCAGGAAATCCACAAAGTCATTTTGGATGTAGGTTGCCTAATGGTGAGAAGTGTTGCCAGGGAGAAAAACTAAAAAAAGCTCTGACAGTCCAGTTTGTCTTACTTGTTAACAGTGTGCAGAGTATTGCTTTACTCCAAATGGATTACTAAAAACTTGTAAAAGTGTTGGTTATTTGTCTACAAAAATATTCAAATGCCAGCAATCTAAAACAAGTTTATGGAAATTTATCAATACATTTGGGAAAGTAAGAATTTTAATCATATTTAATTTCTTAAGCTTTGCAGCAGTAATGCAAGATTCTCTGTCATAGATGCCAAAAGGTTATTCATGTTTTTAAAGGAGTGTTAAATTTTTATGCACTTTAAAAAAAAAAAAAAAAAAAAAAGCCCAGCATTCAGAATAATATTTCATTTTGAAAAGGCAGAGAAGTTAAAACTTTTGACTAAATTTTACTTGTTATCTACTTTTTACTTAACAAACTCTCACTGTCTTTTCACTAGAGGTTTCTGTTCATCCATGAGCTGCACAGCTTCATACTGCAAATACATGCAAAATAATACCCTAGAGCTGGGTATCCCCAGGTTGAAGGACAGTGCAGAAGACAAGTTTTGAACTATGAACAACTTCTAACTCCTTTTTCTCCTCTTCCTGTGATACTTAAATTTCTGAAAATAGATGTAAAGGAAAAGTAGTGTCATATTCCTTATACTCATATTTGCTTCTTATGCAGGAGACCTGCCACACTATACCAACCCAGATCAGATCATCTTCCAGTGCAAAAGAAGAGACAACATACCACCAGTATGGTGGCAGCCAGTTCCCATTGACTTTTTTTTTTTTCCCACGATTGATATTGAATTCCACGACTGATTTTTTTTTTTCCACGATTGAAAATGAATGATGGGTGGGTCAAGGCCTCCTGTACCCCTGACTCTGTCATTCCCTCTCCAAGGCTGTTGACCAATGGAACACACACACACCACAGAATACCCTTGAATCTGAGACTCTGGGTGTCCAGCCTGTGGTCTCTTGCAACCTCTGAATCTGATGTACACAGGGTGTGTGTGTGCAGTTCTGTGTATGAGAACAGCCTAGTGAAAACTCCAGTTTTGCTTCAGTAAAAGTTCAGGGTACAACTCATACCTGGAGCAGCTGGAGAAAAGGCACTCATTATTCCTCTTTTGTGCTTCCAACCCTCTTCAAAAAGTAGGTTACAGCTTGTCTACTAGTCTATCTAAAATGTTGGAAAAATGTCTTTCCTCACTTTGACCTAGACTTTTCTCTGTCAGTCTTTGTTCTTCTTCATTTTTCATTGTCATCTGTGAAAACTTGTGAAAACTAGCCCAAGTGACCTTTCACAGTTGCTTTTGGTCCTTTCCCTGGGGTTCCACTCTTGTTTGATTTATTTCGTATTTTATTTTAATAAAAGCATAGGCTATTTTAAAATGGCAGCTAGACAGCTCTACCAGTTAAGGAAGGGCCTGCAATGACAAAGAATAGGAAAAGTACTTTTGTTTTAGGAAATTTAGTAAACTAAAATGCAAAGTGAATTTTGGAGAAGCATGAAGATCTGTCATGCATGAAATTGAAAAAGCAGATATATCTGAATATTTAAAATAAAATATTAATACTTAGGTATAATAGCAAATGTGGATGATATGCTATTTATTTATTGATGCAGCCCATTCTAATGGGGTTTTAAATTAGGACTCTTAGATAAAATTTCAGAGGAGCGAATTATTTAATGTTTCTAAATTCCATTTCTGCATCCAAAGGCAAATATACCACTTTATTTTAACAGAATCACCAGATGAGAGAGAAGCCCTTATTTGATTAAAAAACATTCAATTCATACTGACATAAACTGTATATCAAATGGCAATATAATGAAAACAAATCATTATCTAATGATTAAAATAATCACATTTTAATATTGATAATTATAACAATAGTAAGATGAATTATGGGAAGACTTCTCATGTGGCTCAGATGTTAGGTACAAGCATAAAGGAGCAGAATTCTTCTGAGACATATAAAGCTCAGCTACAAGGTTTATCAAAGCTGAGATTCATGGCCATACAGTTATTATAATGAGATCCTGTAACCCTCATTATTATGAAGGGACTTGAATGACATTGCACAGAGGAGGCAAGCAACAAAGACTTTTAGCAATTTGGGTTCACTTTCAAAGCACAAGTACATAAACATCTTTGTTGCTACAGTCACTTCCTAGCAACAGAAATAAAGCTAAGACAAAAATGGCTTTAAAAAGACAGAGTAGTAAGCTCACTTGCAAGTGCTATGACATGAAAAGCTTGTCAGTAGGGTGGATGAGTTTTTTAATATGTGAACATCTCCTGTCGCATATGGGGAGATGCCACTTAGCTTCAAGGGAAAATGTCATATTGCATGCATAAAAAATACCCACTGTGGTCTCAAAAAGGAGAAAGCTTAATTTTTTCTATGCCAACAGAGATGAGTTGGTGCAAGAAGAGTTAGGAAACAGTGGAAAACATGGAAGTATATAAATGTCCTCTAAAGAAATTAGAAAAATGAAGGGCTAGGGGAGGGGAGGGTGGTGCCAAGAGTTGAGATGAACTGACAACAGAATGAAGGAACAGAAGGAAGTAGGGACAAGGCTTAAATTATGAGATAATTATTATGGAGACATTCAAATATCTGCAGAGCTTCATAACATAATCTGCCATATTTGCTCTTTCAGGACTCCCACCTCTGCTTCACTGACTCAATGATTTACAGTAGATGATATAATGATACGATTAAAGGAAATCATTGTACATGAACATGAACTAGGGATGTACAGCAAAGTGCAAGTCTTAGTTTTCGTATGTTTTTCCTAGATGGTTTTACTCAACTTTCTCCCTGGGTTGAGAAATAATAGGTAATTCCAGTCTACTGTAGAGTTCATAATAAATTATATTCAGGTGGCACAATGGGAAATCCAGACACAAGACAGAATGAAAACTAATGTGGCTGAAGGCTGACACTGAGATCTCTATATTCTCATCAGATTTCCATAATGCTTTAATCTTCTTCAGTTTGGCCTTAATTTTATCAATATCTAACTTTCTAATAATCTCCACTATTTCTTTGAATCCTCAGATCTTACTTTCAACTGTACTGTGTTTTCATATTTGTTTGGTACACTGAAATCCTACATTTCTCCCTATAATTCAAATTGGCTACATAGGTTATGTGTCCCATTCCTCTTTTCTTGTTTTAAACCACCAGATTCTGGTCACAGCTCCAAGATACCAGAGAAGATGAAGTCGGTTAGCTAGGTACCTGTGACTATGAGTGTTTACCTTGGGCATGCCTGCTCTGAATTTCAATGGTAAACATACTGCCATATCACTAGGTGAATTCACTGAAATGTTTTGCCTACTCCAGTGTGCTCAATACTGAGAGCAGTAGTTTGCTAGGATTATTTCAGCCAACCTCTGTCAACCCATTTCATACCACTGCAGAAACCTCAGAGATCAGTGAAATAATTTTATTCCTACTTTTCTAACTGTGGCTGCCCACCCTAAGAACTCCTCAGACTGCTTAGTCTTTTAATGTGTGTAGATCCTCACCACATCTTAAGCAATTCTAGGTGGATAATATTAATTTGGATAAATTATGAAATCAGATGTATTTTTTGCCTCTAACTCCATCTGTCTTCTATAAATTTTTAAGAAATTGAAGCCGTGGGTGTTAAAGAAAGAACTGAAATGAAATTAATCTCTTTAACTGCTGTCCCAAAATATCTTAGTGAAAATGTTCTCCTCAACTAGGGAAATGTACATTTAATATTTTCAAGAAATTTGCATGAAATAAGATTGTGCTGAGGACACTATAAATTGAGTAATGCATGTGGGGATTCTCTGATGCTTCACAAAACACATGAATCAAATTCTGAGATTGCAAGTGTTGTGGTGAGGAAATGTGTCACTGACATCCTAAAGAGCTAGAATGTGGAACATGTATGAACTATAGGGCAGGACTGAAGAGGTGCTAGTACAGAAAAATAGGATCATCCTAGGTCAGTGTTTGGTCTCTAGTAACTAAAAAGAGAGAGTAAATTGGTTTTTTATGTGAGATTCTACCACAATGTAGCTACAGGTTTGACAGGATAAGATTTTAGAAGTCTCATGCTAGATGTAATAACCATGCTAAGAATCTGGTGATAAAGAGTGATAAGACTGTGTTTTAAATCTCTTCATCAAGTAGAACAGGTAGTAATTATAGATCTAGACACTGAATGAAAAATTGTTTCATAGCAGCATACAAAGATTATAATGGGAAGTCCTTCCAATGACTTTCAGTCTTCTGAGTGCCAAAACTGCCCACCTGATCTAACAGCTAAAAGCATGGGATTCATATGCCTTTCAGAAGTGTAAAACTGTCATTTGGAAAAAAAAAAAAAAAAATGCAAAACCGTTTGGAAGGACATTTTTGTTCTTAGTATCTAGCTTACTCTGTCTTAGATTACAAAGAATGTAAATGAAAATAAAGGCATTACTTTTTTCTTATACATAGTAAATAATCTTTCATACTAATGAGACTTGTCAGACTGACAGCCTGGGAGAATAACTTCTGTACTAATAAATCCAGAGAATTAATATTATATTAGGAGTGATAATGCAAGCTCCCTTAGACTAGCTCATCAATGTGTCTCAGTCCTGACCTGAGGAGGACTACCTTCAGAGATGGAAAAAGTTCAGCCTCATTAAGCATGCATCTCTCAGCCCTTTTGTTAGAACTGCCAGTCATGGTTATCAAAGTTACAGTGATGCCACTCAGGGGTCACTGAGAAAAGCATTATTAACAGAATTTAGATAAAGTAAGCTGCAGAACTGAGATTAAAAAGTAACTTCACTGCATGGTCTCAATGCCCCAGTGCCTCCCTATCCCAAATGTTTAAATAGCATTTACCACTATGGGGGATTGTTCACTCCCCGTACTACTACTGGTCTAATAAAAAAAAATCTAGTAAAATGACTGTAATTAGGTAGATATTTGGTTTATAAAATGAGGTTTTGGAATGCCAGATCTTTAAAATCTGATCCAGTAAGGCTTACATATAAAATAACTTTGAGAAACTAGATGACCTCTGTTCAAGCTCAAATTTCAAACCTATCCAGTCTTCTCAGTATTTTTTTTCTACTGGAAAGTTGCTCCAGACTGTCAGCGCTCCTATAGCAAGGAAATATAAAACATTTGGGCAAAGCCATTTCCAGTTTTCTTCTGTATTTTCTTTTTACATTACCACCCTGCAGGTTCCTCAGAACCCATCTTCATTACTCTGATTTATTTCTAATTGGGTTTATACAGCAGTATAGATAAGGCCTGTTACCACAGCCTTTGTTATAAGATATTCTAAAGTTAGAAATTATACAGAAAGAATTAAAATTTGTTGTAGTATTAAGCAAAACTCATCTTTTATGTAAGTGGCAAGGTACAGTAATGGCCTTTTGAACACAGACACAAATCACCGAGTCATTTAGATATAAAGTGTGATATGTAGGACAATTAGAGTGTTAGCGTAACAAAAAAATACTTACTTCATCTCAAAAACTTCAGCATATAAAAAATTTGTTCTGTGCTGTGATGATCTAAGCTACAGCACTGAAAAAAAAAAAATAAAAAAATCGCTCTTCCTTTGACACTAATCTCTAATAATCACTGAGGTGTTTTCCAGATTGAGACAAAGCTAACACAGAGATCTTGACACATCAAGCCAGTTCTGTTTCCACTGAATTGTCCATCCATCAAACCCATATTTTACCAGCTTGGAGACCTGGATGTTGTGCAGAACAGCGTCAAAGGCTTTTCTCAGTTTTTCTTCCCTTTTCTATTGATGTTGTGACCTTTTCATAGAAGGCCATCAGGTCTGTCAGGCATGATTTGCCCTTGGTGAATCTGTGTTGATTATGCCAAATAACCTCTTCGTTATTCTGCTGCCTCAGCAGTGCCTCCAGGAGGATCTGCTCCATGATCTTACTGGGCACGGAGGTGAGACTGACTGGATGTAATTCCCTGGTTCATCATTCTTTCCCTTTTTGAAAATGGGGGTTATGTTTCTCCTTTTCCAGTCAGTGGGGAATTCACCAGACTGACATCACTTTTGGAATATAATTGACAGCAGTTTAGCAACCACATCTGTCAGTACCTGTGTGTATATCCTGTCACATCCCTAATTTTCCTGAGACTAAAGGGATGATGAATTAATTATTATATAATATATTGGGTAGCAGCACAGCAATAATCATCATGGCCAGTATTTTTTTCTTCTTCACCTGCTAAGCTCTCACCCTCGTGGTCTGAATCAACACACTGCTTAAAGACATATTTAAGTAATAGTGAGTTACATTATATGTCTAAATAGAGATTAGAAATACATTAAAATATGTAGAAATACAGGATTGTTTAGTCCTGTCCTGAACAAGCAGACCAAAATCCACATAAATTGAAATTCTGAGCTCAAGTAGGAGCAGTACAATTAAAACTGTTCTGTAACGCCCACCTGATAAGGACAGCAATTCCTTCTGCAGAGATCTATCTGGCTGCAATAATAAATACAAAAACATGATTTTCCTACCTAGACTGAGCCAATAGCATAAGAAACACAGCTAGAAAATAAAATTATTAGACAAAAGAAATACCTTTTCTTAGAGAGAATTTATATTAAAGAGAACAGATGAAGCACTTCACTCAAGATGAAGTCTTGAGTGACATGCAACATCTGTTTTAACCTTTTTAAGAGGTAATACAAAAATGGCCATAATGGAGACCCAGAATGACTTCCATAAAAGCAAGTCACCCTTCTAGAGTTCTTTGAATGGGCTAACAGCTGCTAGAATCAGGAACATCTATTTCACACAATCTACTTGGGTTTCTAAAAGCCTTCACAAGTTGTTCACCAAAGCTTTTAAAGGGAAATAAGCAACCCTTTGATAAAAGGGATGTCACTGCACAAATAAATAATTGATTAGAATGTAGGGAAGCAAAGTTCAGGAGTGTGGAAGAGCCACAGGGGAATTTTCACTTCAGTTTGTTCTGTTTAACATTTGGAAAACAGGGTGAGGAATGGAGTGACAGAGTTTTCTACTGAAATTATTTTTTTCAGAATAGAAAATGAGAACAAGTGTGAACAACTCAAGGGGAGAAACTCATGAATTGAATGCTTTGACAATCAAACATCAAGCAAAAAAACACCATATATGAAGAAACATCAATGTGAGGAAAAAAAGAAGTCTTTGCTTCATGCAGAAAAAGGCAACTCTGAGACCATTTTGAAAATGTGGTTTTATTATTTATTATAATATAGAGGTCTATGAGAAATGTGAACTTACTGTTCAGGGTCAATACAAAACCCAAATCAAATACTAGGAAATATTTCAAAAAGCAAAAGGAAAAAACAGAATATAATTATGCCTTGTAATAAAACCCTGCTTAACTTGCCCCTAGAAAACTTTGTGCAGCTTGGTTCCATCTGAAAAATAGAACTGGAAGATCAGAAGGGCTTAGAAAAACAAGGACTACCAAAGGTCTAGACTATTTTCTCATCAGGAATGGCTAAGTTGGCTGTGCTTCAGCCTGAAAAGAGAGGGCAGAGTGACTAATAACCACAAACAGAAAATACATGGCAGATTGTAATTGATTATTTTGCTATCATCTAACAGTATAACCTACTATATTAACCCAGTATGATGCAAACTGAAGGGGAAAAAAAAGGAAGTAATTCTTCAGGCAGCATGTAGGTGAGCCATAGAATACCTGTACAAGATTTAAGTTAAGTTGTTGTCATTTTTTAGGCACAATTTGGATCATCTCATTTATGTAGCGAGAGTTACTTTGACAATCCCTAAATCAGAAATGTGGATTTAATAACATGAGCATCTGTCCATCTGAAGCATTTGCATATATGACATTTATGTTTAGCAAATTGTTGGGAGGAAGCAAGCAGAAGGGGGAAACTTAGTCACATATTTTGGAATGAGCTACAAAACTTTGCAAAAACTCATGTCTGGAAGGAACAAGATGTACACAGCTGCTAAAAAGCTGAGAACTAAGTCTACCTCATTCACTCATTGCTAACATTTCCTCAGGAAAACTGAAAAAAACCCCAAAACCAAACATTTCTATTCTTCTATTTTTTTTTTTTTTTTAATTTCAACGTTGCACACATCAGGTGGCCCAGAAAATGTGCTAGTCAGATGTCAACCCATGTAGTATTCTAAATTTTGAACACGCAAGAATACTTTGCATCTCCATGTTCAGCCTTCTTCAACCACTAACACTGGAGCTCTGTATCAAATGTTTACTCAGGCATATTTCTACCAAATTTTCACAAACAGATTTTAGCCATGACATAACTTCTAATGTATGTCAAACAATGAACTGCATAGACTTAGAATTATGCTTCAGTACAAGAGCCAACATTGTAAATTTCCACTTTTTGTTTGGTTTTAGATTATGTTTCAGTCTTGGAAAGATCCTAGTATGCAAACTATAGATGCACTGTTGATGAATAAAAAAAAAAACCAAACAAAAAACCCAACAACAACAGAAAGTGCCCCCGCAAACAAAAACAAAACAAAAACCAAGGGAAAAAATATGAGAAGTTATAGAGACTCAGAAATTGAATGTTCTTAGACTGCAACATATATTAACAATTTTTTTCCTCTCACTCAGCCCTTTTAAAAGGTGCTAGCATCTTACACTGGGTACACAAGTCTTAAAATTGCTGAAATAAGTGAGCAAGTTTCCAAAATAATTACCTTAAATAACATCTTGTCTACAGATTATTGAGCTGTTCAAATCATTTATATAAGCAACATATTCTGAAGGACTATGGCTAAGACAATTCTAACTACTTGGCTACTCGACTTAAAAATCTGAACTTTTAAAACATTACAGTACTGTGTCTCAGAAACTGGCCTTCAGTCAGTCAGAAATGTCTTCACTGGCTTCCTCTCTATGATTTAAACATAACATTTTCTAAAAGAGAGTACTTGCTTTCTCCTGACCCAAAGCAAGGATCAGTTATACTTAAACAGATTACAACAGATTTTGTTTAATTATCCTTAAACCTTGGGGACAGAAATTTCACTATACTTTAGAAGCTTTGTAATCTGTAGAAACAAGAAAAAAAGAAAAAAAAGAAAAAAAGAAAAGAGAAAAAAAAAGAAAAAAAGAAAGAAAGAAAGAAAGAAAGAAAGAAAGAAAGAAAGAAAGAAAGAAAGAAAGAAAGAAAGAAAGATATGACTGTTACATGTTAATGTCCAGCAAAATGAACAAATCATTTGTAAATACAAATCTTGAAGAAGCAGAAAAATTTTTTCAACTGAGAAATGAAAAATATATTGCTAGAAAAATCCTTCAGGCAATATTATATTTTATATGATAAAAATTCTAAGGAAAACTTTGCAAGTTAAAAATAGTAGTTAGATGGAAACTTGAACAATAACATTTTCTTCCTGTTACTCTCTGTATTTAGTAAGACCAACTGCTAATTTCAGTGTGCATTCAACATCCAATAGCAAACAGACACAAATTTTCTATGCATTTCATGTTTCTATTCAGGAAATGCACTTACATTATAATTTAAAAGATCTATATAATTTTCATAAACACACAATCAATTTAGCAATTCACTTGTAATTAAAGTCTCCTTGAAAAACAATGTTTAACACATCATGTACCCTCTGTGAAGTATGGTTCACCTCAAACAGCAAGCTCTGCTGTAATTCTAAACTTAAAATGTTTGTAGTTTTTTTCCATCTTTAAAAAAAATCTTTCATTCCTCTCTGACATTCTTTTACTTGTTTATCACAAAAACTCTTTATAACCCATCACCACAAAATTGTCAATGTTAAACCTTAAACACATTTCATATAGGGATATTATATAATGCCACTTCCATAACTGAAGGGAGAAATCTGTGATGAATCAATGATGCTTCTCTGACTAATGTTTTCTTACAAAATTTGCTAGAAAAACTACTTAGGAAAATGTAGTTGGCTTACTATTTAGCACACTAGCCAGGTAAAAGGTACACTGAAAAGCCTGGAGGATAATAATCTTATTCAGAAATCATTTCAGATTTCCATTTCCATTCGTAGTAACTATAAGGAATGCCTCATGAATCTCACTTTATTCTATCTATCTATCTATCTATCTATCTATCTATCTATCTATTCTATCTATCGATGCTCAATAGACCAACAGAGATGCATGCTAATCTGATATAGTTAAACCTATAGGTACTGTAAACAATAATTTAGTTATTGATCATGACAATTAATGACATAAAAATTATGTGACATAACAATGATTATCACATTAAGGTATCTTCATTGTCCTGCAAAGTGAAACTTTAAAGAATCAGAAGCTAATGAAGAAAAAGCTGAATACTCTAGGTCTAAATGGCACATGGGAATGGCGAATCTTGAAGCTAAATAACATTAGCCTGAGGACATTCTGTTTGATATTATAATGTATATTTTAAATAATATTCACTGGTCCCAAAATATCAACTAAGGGAAAAGTTAGTTAATAGTTGGAAAAAATGGGAAAGTCTAGGCTTTTAGTTAGTTTCCCCAAAGGCACAACATTTTCTTTGAAGTCTAAACTTCATAAAATGCAGACATTGAATATGTCAAGTTAGATGAGTTGTTCTGCTTATTGATCACGTATTTTTAATGTGTTTCTTTTTTCCTTCTGGTTTTCATCTGACAGTTAAAATCTTCTGGGGATGGGGAAAGAAAGAGACAGACATTTTGCAATAAAGTGCAAGGCAGAAAATAAGTGTGTACTAAGACTGAATACTAATAAATGAATGAATGAATGAATGAATAAACAAATGAACAAATAATTAAATAAATAAAACTAATAATGTCATATGTAGGAGCTACACATTAGAAGCAGACCAATCACAGCTCTCATACTGGGTTGTTTTTTTTTTCATTTTTCCAGTGATGGGTCTGTTGTGCTGCAGTCTATTCAGATCACTTTAAATCTCTGTCATTAAGAAGAAGTAAAGGATATGTTAAGAATTATCCCGGTTATCTTGGTAAATCATCCCAGCATTTAGCTCAACTGAAATGGAGATATCTTCTTCTCAAGGTATGATGTTTGCATTTTTGCCGCTCCTTCCTCCTCAGGGAGAGGATTCCTCACATTCTTTGCCTGACCCACATAGGGTCCCTCTCATGGGAGAGAAATCCCATACTATCAAAGAATCCAACATTTACAACCCAGATTTTTTTTAATTTGGATTAATATAGTGTGGCGTATTATTCATAGACTCAGAAATTTTACTTGCTGAGACAATGTTTCAGCAAGACAGATCAATACCTGAGGGTCAATTTATACTCTAAGCTTGGCCCTTCCCCAAGAAACTCCCACAAAGGTCTCGGGTGTTTTTCCACCGGTTTTCAGTAGTTTTCCACCATCCCTCTGGTAAACGAGGTGACTTCATTAGCACATTCCTTTCTTATCACTCACATCTTTACCACTTCCCACAATATAGTCTTCTAGTAGTCAAGCCTTAATACATTCCTCATATAACCAGCACTTCATGTGCAGTAGCAGTTCTTAGTACTCATGAAAATGCCAGGTTCATAGGCTGAAAAGGTGCTAATTTAATGTTATTCCTGGAAACAGGTATAAAACTTTGGCTATTTTATTTCCTCAGTGCTTTTTCCTCTACCTCCTCTATGTTGCCATTGTTAAAAGAAGAGACAAAAAAGGTTGCTATTTGAACACTGATCATAAAAACGTATGATCACGTTTTCACATATGTGAAAAAACGTACATAACCAAAAATGCAACTCTAAAAACTGTAGCCTGGGTGGAAAAAAAAAATAAATTAATTTATGAGCCTTCCTGGCTTTCCTCTTTAGTTTTGACTACTTTGTACTACCTCAGCTACTACTCTATTCTGCTGTGGTTCAGCAACATAGTTGAGCCATTTCTGCCTTTCCTGTATGTCTTTATCTCATCTGAATATACTCAGCTAGTAATTTCAAATTACTTTTAGAATTAAAAATAAAGCACAGGAAACTGGAAGCAATAGTTACCAGTTGATTTTACTTAAGCTAGAAGTAGATTTACAAGTAGCAGAAGAGTTGGGTAGTGATAGTTAAAACTCCAGGAAGAGCGTGCAAAACCTGACCAAAGCTCTTGGAAGGAGAAATTTTTCTATAAGAGTTCAATAACTCTTGGTCCGAGGAAGTCAATCAACTTGCCTTTTAGAATTAATTTCTGGAAGGTTCCATATACAGCAAGGTAACATGACAGCTGCAAATGTTTAGGAGAGAGTATTACTAAATAGCCTACAGTGGCAAAATGCCAAGAGCAAATCACAGTGTACAATGCTGTGTAACCAATGCAAATGCACACAAGATGACTTTACATAGACACCAGTTTACTAAGCTTTTATCACTTAAAACTAGTAAACCTGTTTTATGCCAAGCCAAATATGAGCAATATCATATCTTACAGTAATCCACATGCAATATTAACACTCTGTAGCAAAAATCGGAAGCTAGAGACTTCCCTTGAAAAACTGAAACTGGATACATGAAAGGGATTTGTCTGAGAACCTTAATCTTGTGCTAAGTTAAAGCAATGCATTTTATGTGCTCATAGCATTCCTCATTTATATGAAAAATTATTTATCTGTGTCAACTTAAATGAAAGAAGGGGAGCAAGGGAGGGATGAGAGGAGGGAAGAGAGAAATACATTTCATTTTAGTAATTTTAATTTTTAGTGAAGTCTCTTCTAAGCATCTGCACTCTGAAAATAACAGCAGATTTTTCAGTTAGGGTATTTTTCTAGGAGTGGAAACACTCGATATTTAAAGTTATTGCAGATATAACGGTATGAGAGGTATGCAGAAACACTCTTGCTTATATCTACAAAATCCTAGGTCACTAACTGCTTTTGCTAAACTTGTTATGCACCAGAAATTAGAGGGAGGAAAAAGATTTACACCAGTGACCCTCCTATGGGGAGAGGCAGACTGGACAGGTGACCAGAAATTGACCAAATGAAGTATTCCAAACCATATGCATCATATTCAGTGTAAATCTGAGGGACCATGAGGGTCAGATTCTTTTTATCCATGCTGGGAGGACTCCATCCACTCTTCTGTGTTTTATCCCAATCCCAATGCATTCCTAAATCCACGCGTTCCTGAATCCAGTTTCTGTCTGCTGTTGAGTCCAGGGGTCTAGTCTGTGACTTTCCCAGGGCTGCCCTACAGTAATGATGTGAGCATTACTGGGGGGGTGGAGCAATATGGATTTTATATATATTTATACAGATTTTATATATATTTCATTATTTTATTTTTGGTCATTATTGTTTGATTAAAGCTGTGTAGTTAATTTCCAACCCATAAGTCCCCCTCTCTTATTCTTTCTCCTGTCCACTTCTGGTAAGGGAGGGAGGTTAACAGGGAGCATGTGTCACTTGTTTAATAGCAGGCCCAGTGATAAACCATGATATAGGAGTGCTTTGATTTTTGAAGGAATCACATATATACAAATTATATGAATTGTATCTGTAGACGTTATCCATAAGTTTCCAAAGCATGAAGCATTACAGAAATGTAAATCTAAACAATTTTTTCACAAAATAGTAAAAGCATATAACCTGAGTCTGTCATTTCAGTGATTCATTGTTTTCTTCCAAATTGCAAAGACGTTAGAATTCCCTGGAGTTCTTTAAAGCCCAAAGAATTATGAACACTCATTTTAGGCAGTAAATGGTGTAAAGGCCACGAGCAATAATGACTGAGTTATTAAGGCTGGAATAAGCTGGAGTAAGCATTAATAGTAGTATGATATTGGGAGCCATTTCCAAGAAACTATTTCTGGATAGATGAAAACTTTCATTGAAATCTTTAGGAAAGAGCAAGCTTCTCAGTGTGTAATTTATTTCAATTACCCTTCAAACGAATTTGACTTTCTGAGTTTTCAGTCTTTAAATATAAAAAGTTTAGAGAACAAACACACACAAATAAACTGAAGAGCCTTATAAGGCTTTCCCAAAATACGCTAAAAATGCAACATTTATAAACTATAAAGAATGTTTCTCAAAACAAACAAAATAAAAAGAATAAAAGGAGTAGTGATGGTTTCCACTCAAAAGCACATATCTAAGGTTCTCTTGTGAAGAGTTCTAATATTTTTTTCTGTTAAGCTTAATCTTAGACTTAAAGGCATACAAAATCTTAAGAATTATGTTCTGCCTGCAGTGGAAGACACAAGATTTTTTATAACTATAACTTTTCCACTGAGGTGCTATAGGTTTAAAACGTCTGTGTGGTGTGTAGCAAAAAGCAGAAATATTTTGCGTGCATTTAACAGGCATTTCACTCACAAAAGTCTGCTTCACCACTGACAACATTCAGCACTCAGCTGCTGCCACAGCAAAGGCTATTTTAAACAACAGAAGCAGTAGGGAATGAGAGGGTAGAGGCTTGAGCCACAGATAACTCTTGTACTTGGGCATATTCAATGTCATCATGTCAATTTCTTTCAATTATTTGCATCTTGATTTCTATATCACTTCCTTATCTGTAATTATGATTTGCTTTGGAGATGTATACAATGGCACGTGGCTGTTTCTATGAAAAGTAAGGACTATTCAAAATTGAATTTTGCATGGCTACCAAACTTTCGTTCATCCTATACCAATGCATGCAATTTCACATTTGTAAGAAAAAAGAAGAAAAAGCTTTAAGCACTTTACTTGAAAATTAATAATTTTTCTGTTTTATGCTATTTAGCATGGGACAGGCTAAAGAGTTGGGCAGAAAGGAACCTAATAGAGTTCAGCAAAGAACCTAGGGAAGAATAACCCCATGCACCATTACAGGTTAAGACTTAATCTCCTGCAAAGCAGTTCTGAGAAGGATCTGAGCCCTTGTGGCCAAAAACACCAATGGCATCCTGAGGTGCATTAAGAAGACTGTGGCCAGCAGGTCAAGTGAGGTTATCTTCCCCACTATTCTGCCTTGGTGAGGACACGTCTGAAATATTGTTTCCGGTTCTGGGCTCCCCAGTTCAACAAAGACAAGGAACTACTGGAAAGAGACCAACAAAGGGCTACAAAGATGATTAGGGGACAGGAGCATCTCTCATGAGGAAAATCTGAGAGACCCAGATATGTTTAGCCTGGAGAAGAGAAGACTGAGAAGGGGTCTTATCAATGTTTTTAGACATCTTCAGGGCAGAGAGCAACCTAATAAAGTTTTACAAAGGCAAGTCAAGGGGATGGAGCCAATCTTTCTTCGGTGGTTCCCAGTGAAAAGGATGAGGGGAAATGGGCACAGTCTGGAACACAGGAAGTTCCATCTAAACATGAGAAAAAAAATTCCTTACTTTGAGTGTGACAGAGCATTGAAACAGGTTGCCCAGGGAAGTTGTGGAGTCTGTTCTCTGGAGACATTCAAAACCCACCAGGCTGCACTTTCTTGTGCAATCTGGTCTAGGTGAACCTGTTTTTCTAAGGGGGTTAGACGAGATGATCTTCAGAGGTCCTTAGGAAGCCAAACCATTCTGTGAATCTGTGGTAGCAGGAAAAACAACTATGAGCAGTGATATGTCATGAAAGGCATGGAACAACTCTAGGCATGTGTAGTTAAAACCAATAGTTGAAGTCTTTTTCCTTTTTTTTAAGCCTTTTCATGAGAATATTTTTCTAAACAGATAGAGCAAATGAATCCATACTTTTATGGATTAGTCTTGTAGATAATTAAAGACATAAACATTTTTAAAGTATATGTATTGTGACATCATGCTTAGGAATACACAGCTGTTATTTCTTCAGTAATGCTAGTTCCAATTCTGTTTCCTTAAGAGTGGAATAATAGATTATGATAGTGTAATGATTATGGTTATTAATACATAAAAAGCCAATTTTTATATGAAATACACAATAATTATGCTGGATACAGAGAAACAGTAGGTAAAATAATAAAACCAGCAAAAATAGATAAGAAAAGAGAAGTTCTACCTATATACAATCATCTGCAAAGGTACGTTAAGGACTGTGTGGACAATCTTAAAAAATTACTTTTTAAAGGAATTTCTCCATGAAATATTCTAGAGTTCTATGTAAAGAAAAAGAAATTACTCCGGTATTTTATCTTTAGACTTTAGTTCTTAATCAGTTATATTTTCATTTATTAATCTTATTTTTAAAAAATTATATTTCTTTTTATCAGACCTTTATCAGACTTCTATAATTTGTGTATTTTCATTTGAGAATAGGAAAAGAAAGTCCAAGTAGTGTGGAAAAGCTTCAAGTTACTTACAGTCAAATTTCAGTTCATTCATACAGTCAAGTGTATCAGTGAATCACTTAGAGTTTTTTGGAATTTAAAGCTAGAACACCACTTTAATGATGCATTGAAAAATTCAGATCACACTGACACTTTCTGACATAGTTTGTCAAAACCAATCAATTACAGATTCTTGGTAACCCAGTGTGAGTTGCTTTTGCTTTTTTCTTTTCTTATGTAAATTTTCATCTAAATGACTGGGCAAAATTTCTAAATGAGAAATTACAAAATTTTTTATGTAAATTTTCATCTAAATGACTAAATTTTACAGGACTGTAAAATTTTTAGTGAAAACAGAAGAAAAGCAGGAATGCCCTAAGACACTGATAGGCTAAACCTGTCCTCTACACAACTTAAGGCAAATCAAAACATGACACTGTCAGCTAATGTGATTATAGCAGTAAGACTCCTAGCAAATATCTTCTATACATGATAGGTTTTTACTGCTGGCAAGATCCACAGATCTCTTCAGGTTTCTGACTTAGCATTTGCTATATAACATAACTGAAAAAGCACTGAGAGCATTCTGAGTGTAAATTGAAAAGGATAATTTCTGCTCATCCAGTATTGAGCAACATTCCTTCCAGTTACTCAATCTACTATCTGTATCCATATTTTTTCTGAAGAATTTTAGAATAACCTTTGATGAATGATATGCATACCAACAACATTGAATTCCAAATGCTGAGTCACAAAAAACTTTTTCTCTACTGCTCACTCATGAAGTAAATGTAAGCTACTAAGAACATGAATGACACTGATGGCCTTTAAAAATCAATAGCAAAGTCCTGGTAGTGAGTAGCACCTTAGAAAGTTCAGAACTTAGTCAAGCAAGTTGCTGGTAAAATGTTACACTGGGCAAGCAACATTCCTGTCTTACAAAGGAAATGAAGCTATGGAAGACAGCAAAGATTATTACACATTTCTCTTTGTGGGATACAGACATTTCCAAAGGACAAAATTATAAAACACTGTGAGAAATGCAAGGCTTTCATTATATATGAAGCATACGGTTAATATATCCACAATAGAATCATTAAATATAAAAAGCAAAATATTTTCGTGAGTAAAGAAGACTACACTTGGATTAAATCAGTGTGATGTTACTTAAAATCAAGAACACTTAAAATAAGATCATTACTTAAATGTATACTTAAATGTAACTTCTGTAAAAATGCTTTGTTGTACTGTATTCATATCTATGTTCTAAAATCTTTCTTAAATACTAACCAGAGATAGTGGTCAGTTGGAGTAGACCAGAAGAAAAGAAAAAGAGAAAAGCCAAAACCAGACAGATGAAACACAGCTGCCAGTAGCAACAGTAGTAACAGACTAACTTGTACAGATAAAATGTTTCCTAAATTTATATCCTAAAAAGTTCATCAACCATGTATTTTTTGGGGGGAAACTTTATATACATATATAGGAATGGTGTGTGAAGAAAAAAAATAATCTATTTACTGCTTTTTTCAAATGCCAAAGAAGGCATCAATATACAGGGGATATGGAAATATAAAAACAAATTGAGAATAAGAGCTATAGAACTAGGGGTGGGTGTGAAGGCAGAAAAATTTTGTTTCTTGGGAAATTACACAGGAATAATTCTTGAGCAGCTATTGGATTCTAAATTTGCAAAGGATTTTGAGTTTACTTATTTAATTGCTGAGTGAAAACTTCCTTTGCTTAAACATTTAAAGTAGTCATGACCTGTGAATGCTGGAACAAGGTAGGCACATCAGTCTGGACTCCTCTGGAATCCCCTGCTGCCCTTAAGCCTGAATAAGGAGCTCCATAACACATGTAACTAAAGCAGGGGGTCAGTTCACCTTTAAAGAGGATGTTGTTTGAGTAATATATAACTACAGCTTGCTCATATTAACAGGACCTGTGGTATAACTGCACAGGCAGAGCACAGAAAAAAAAATGTGTAATAAAAAACCTAATGACTTAGAAGAAGCAAGCAGGATTTCTGGCAAAAGCAGAAAAAGAAGTGAACCAGGCCTGAAACAGGTGGATTTCCCCCTTTTCTTCAGAGGATGAAAGCAGTATAAAAAAAAACAAATACGTACCCACTCAAAAAAAAACCAAAAAACAAAAAAATCAAAAACCAACAAAAACAAAACAAACCCAAAACAACAAGCTGGGTAAGGAAAGAGAAGGAAGAAAGTCAATGTATGCTTTGTTTCCAGCTCACAGGCCTGTTGATCTCAACCTCCATGACTAAGACCACTAAGACCATCAATCATCAGTGATAACCAACATTGACCCCCTGGTGTTGTATCTTCACCACTAATCAAAGGCAATCTAGTTAAGTTATAGCTGTTTGAGCATGTAATAATTGATAGTTATTAAAAACTAACCACTTCCCTGTGCAGTCTTAATGACTGGCAATACAGTCAAGTGTTGTTTCAACTTTTTTAGCTTGTATGATTTGTCTTTTAAGTACTTCCACCAAAGCAGTCCCTAATTCCCTGTTTTATATATATATATATATATATATATATATAAATACATATACACACATATATTCAGATACAACAAACATCATGTACTAAAGTCCTGAAAGCACTTCATGCTTCTGTCTCAGTGCTATTACTCACTCAAAAACCTTCCAGGGATACAGCAACATCCATGTGCATTTTGTTTCCTAGTGAGTTACTAGTTTATGGTGTTCAGATGAATGCTTATGCAGAACAAGACAAAAATGGGTAATTTCCAGCTGCTAGTTGTGCAGCTGTTAGATATGGTTGCTTAAGCAGACCTGGTTACAGTGAATTAATGGAGAATGACTTGACATTTAGGCATTTTATGTTGACATAAAAATTTAAAACAGAAGAAATAGCCATATTTAGAGGTGTTACAGATGATTAAGAGAAGCTTAAATAAAAAATTGATGGATACATTCATTCTTTCTTCAGTCTTCTCCACATATCACTCCTTTCTAAATAGTCAAGGGATAAGACATTTTACTCTTTCCTTCACCAGCCATATTTCTGAGTCAACCCATTTAACAGTTGAGTGGCAATGCACATGGATGCTTTAGTAGGATGTTGAGCTGAGTTTTAGAATGTAATAATTCAGATATGTTAAGAGGAGACCACTGAAACTGCTTGATAAAGAATTTTTAAATTACTAATTAATAAAAAATAACTGTACTAATATTAAGTCATCACTTCACATCTGTTGCATACAACATATGCTTCAGGGACAAATATTAACATATTAATCTGGGCAAAATGCAGTTTACCAAGAGCAGGTAACTGGTTGCTGGAGAATAAAAAAATAAGGGGAGCAGGGAAAAACAGAAGACAACAAATAGTTCCAAATATAACCTGATCTTTAAATTGGAAAGCTATGGATTCAACAGGTGAAACACTTGGTGGATAAGGAACTGACTGGAAGTCATTCTCAAAGAGTTATGGTCAACAGTTTAGTGTCCAAAAGGAGATGAGTGACACGTGGCCAGTGAGTCAGGACTGGGACTGGTACTGTTTAACATCTTTGTCAGTGACATGGATGCTGCAATTTAAATTGCCTTCAGCAAATTTACTGTCAAGCTGTGTGGTGTGGTCAACACACTGGAGGAAAGGGATTTCATCCAGAGGCACCTTGACAGGTTTAAGAGGTAGGCCCATGCCAACCTCGAGAAACTCAACAAGGCCAAGTGCCAGGTCTTGCACCTGTGTCAAGGCTATCCCAAATATAAATACAGGCTGGGTAGAAAGTGGATTGAGAACAACCCTGAGGAGAAGGATTTAGGGGTGATGAGAAGCTCAACATGAGCCAGCAATGTGTGCTTGCATCCCAGAAAGCCAGCCATATCCTGGGCTGCATCAAAATAAGCATGGCCAGTAGCAAGTCAAGGGGCATAATTCTCCCCCTCTACTCTGCCCTTCTGAGCTCCATCTGGAATACTGTGTCCAATTCTGGATCCCCCAACACAGGAAAGATATGGAGATGTTGGAGCAAGTCCAAGAAGGACCACAAAGATGATCAGAGGGCTGGAGAGCCTGTGATTGTTCAGCTTGGAGAACAGAAGGCTTCAAGGAGACTTTTTTGTGTCTCGCCTGTTTCTGCCCCTGTTTCCCTCAGCCCTGGCTGCCGGGCAGCGTTTTGCCCTTTCTGACCCAGGCTTTCCCCGAGGCGCCCGCCCGTGGCTGAGGGGCTCAGCTCTGCCCTGCGCTGGGGCCCTTGGAGCCGCCTGGAACCCGATGTGTCCGGTACGGGACAGCCCCGGCAGACTCCTTTTGTTGTCAAAACCTGGACATAATAAAGAGAATAATGCTGACTTCCAAAGGATCAAATCGTTATTTAAAAATAAAAAAACTATCTTAGAACTATACATCTGAACACATTAACTTTGAGAAATTAACAACTGACCTATTATAGAGAAGGAAAGATTACTTTGATTTGTGGGTTTGCACCTTTCACCAGAATTTCTCGAAGCAAGAAAGTTTGCTTTGCAAACAGGATATATGAAGGATGTATTGAGGAAGTATATAGGAAGTATTGGCCTGGATACCATACACGCTCTAACTAGCTTCCTGAGCCAAGCGAAGGCTCATTGATCTTCTCCTTTCCTTTCACATATTTCCAATTACCATGAAGCAGAAATGAATTTGTCCAGAAGAATATGTCTACAGGAAGAATTTTAGAGCTTGACTCCAAATACTTCAATTTAATATGTTCTGATCCATATTTTAAAAGAAACTTCACGGAGTTCTTTGAAAATAATTGTGATGGTAAACAGCATTTTCTAATACAGACAAATGAGATGATAGTTTTCCACACCAGAGCACTGCAAATTTCATATTTTAATCTATTTCTCTCCTACACACTAATTTTTATACATTTAATATCCACTTAACACCTACCATTTCATAATTTTAGACACCTACTCAGCTAATCAAGGAGTTTAAAAAGTTCCCTGTGCAAGGGGAAATATGTTTAGGATATCACCATTAATTTTAAAAAGCTAAATAAAGAAAATAACCTTATTTACTAAACTAAACAGATGAAATTTCCTAATCTAATTGGAATTCAAAGTGTTAAAGATTATAGTTCTAGCTTCATATTTGTGGTCTAAATGTTTTAAACTATAAATGACTGAACACTTCACAGTCTTATTCTTCTGATGTCAGTTTTGGTTATCTCTCAGTGAGGTATTCATTCTATATGACTGTAGCAAAGGCATCATGACTGCAAATTAATTGAACATTTCCTGTTAAACTTGGCAGTATGCAAATGTTTTAATGCAACTACTTTGATTAAAAGGGCAGAGAACATATATTAAACATCAATTAAATAGCAAAGTGCACTGCAGCTGAGGAAAACAAAACAGAATCACCATTAATTAGCTGGCAAAAATATTGAGTCTGCATATTTAAAAAATGAAAAATACCCATTTTCCCACAATTTTTATCTAATGCTTTTATTTCCAATTCTTCTTAGTCCCCTTGCCTCTTTCATTTCATTTTTACTTTCAAGAACAGTGCGGCACTTTTGGAGAAATTAATCAACTCATCAACACTAGTCCACTTTTAGCCCTCCTTCTCAGAGCCACTCTTCTCCCTTCCTCCACTTAAGAAATGTTCTAGATTTGGAAAAAAAAGGCAAAATGAAACACAGACTATCCATCATGGCTTATTGTTGTTCTCTGTTACTCTTCCATGCCCTCCCAGAGGAAGATAAAAGGGGAAAAAGGAAGAGAGACTTCAAGGTTGTAAGCTAAAATGAGACCAGGTTAACTAAAATAAATAAGGGGTAGTAACAGTTGGAATAATAACAAAAAATATACAAATTTATAAAACACATGATTTCAGTGGTTTCTAATGTAATCAGATTCTGTAGAGCATGTGCTGAGCTGAAGACAAAGAGCACAAGCACCTCTTCATGTGTGCTGGACAAGCAAAGGAAGGAAGAGGGATGGAATTTTCAACTCTCCCAGCATTTGTAGGGTATCGTAGAAAATGGGAGGGAATACTGAACCCTCTCTTTTCTGGATCCCTCAGGGTTCTAAATATCACCCTCTCTTTGATCCTTGCATAATACCATAAAACTAGGCTGTGCCCCCTCAGAATATAACAAGTAGCAAAAGGGAATGGAGAAGTCTCAGATGATTAAATAAATCTTCAGACCTAAAGTTTAGATTTCTTAAAGGCAGAAAAAAAAACATTAGAAACTGTTCTTCCCCACCAAAAATAAATTACATGCATTTAATAAATTCTCATTTTCCAAAAATATCCCCTGCTGATAAGAAATGCAATTATATTTTCCTTTCTTAGTAAATTTTGAACCTGAAGTCCCTGTAACAGGAATGTATCTCCTCTAGTGAGTAATGTGGTCTCACTTTCCCCTAGAGGAGAACAGAGTGGTTGATATTGGAAAGAACTTTCAGAGATCATTTAGTCCATTAACCCTGCTCTGAGGTTGATCGCCTAGAACAGGTTGCCCAGCACCATGTCCATTTAGGCTTTGAATGGTTCCAAGGATGGAGATTCCAAAACTTTCCTGAGCAAGCTGTGCCAGTGTTTGACCAGGGCTGGGTTTTTTCTTATGTTTAAATAGAATTTCCTGTATTTCAATTTGTGCCTACTGCCTCCTGCCCTGTGAGTGGTCAGAACTGAGCAGAGCATGGCTATGTCTTTGTACAGCTTACAGGATTCTCCCTGAACCTTCCCTTATCCAGGCTAAACAGACCTTTTTAGCCTTATCCAGGCTAAACAGACCTTTCTCAACCTCACATTTTATGTTGGATTCCTCAACCTTTTTACCACCTCATGGCCCCTCATGGGACTCAATTCAGTAAATTCATGTGTCTCTTGTACCAACCTGGTCTACCACTGTTTCACTTGACTGGATTGTCATATCCTTCCTCTGTGATTCCAAGTTTCTTCTCAGCAAGTTAGTTGTCCTATTGAACAAAGTGCTTTAGCTCCAGATCATCTGGTAAATTCTGTCTCTTTCAAGCAGTCTTCCATCCTCAAGAATGGCCTTATGGTCATAAAAACTAAATTCCTGTTATTTATGCCAGGCATTTGCATTCATAATCCACCCACTCTGCCTCAAGTACAAACAGGATTGAAGATGTATCACTCATGTTTCCACGCACTTGGCCATTATCACAAAGCCACGTAGCCACTGTTGATATGCTCCAGGTCTCCTGCTTCCTTTTTGTTGCTATCCATATGGAAGAATAGCTGGGAACAATAGTCAGCTGGTCAGGATGACAAAGCTTCTCTGTTGGTGCTGTCACTTCTGTTAGTTTCTTTAACTTTAAACATTTTTCAAACAATTCCCTGAACAGGCATACTCCAAATCATACATACAAAGAATAAATTTTTCACATTGTTTCACACATACTTAATATTAGTGACAGGGTCTTAATAGAAATACTACTTACAATTGCTATTTTATCTCATAAACTACATAGTCCTAGGCCACTAAAATAAAAGATAGGATGATAACTTCCTCAACTGTAAAATAAAATTATATGGGTTGATGGTAGTTCAGACTTGCCTGCAAGACACTTTGCTTTATAAAAACAGTGGCATCAGGCAGTATGCAACCTACAAGGCATCATTCCTGATAACTAAAGAGATGACAAGTTTTAACAATTTCATTATCATATTTTTTTTCAGTACAGTGTGTGTTTCTAGTAGTTAACACAATTAGAAAATTTTCAGCATATGAGTTCTGACATGAAAAATAACTCACATCTCTACATACAATCTTATTTTTCTCCCTTAAGTCAGTAACACCAAAGTAACTGTGATAGTAAAGATATTAAAAGTATGTGTTGCTGATGTAGCCTTGCTGGGTGTTTACACACTCCCAGAGGTTTTTAAATGTTTCCTCTATTATTGGGCAAGGTCACACATTCTCTATTTTCCAGGTGATAATAATTGTGTCTAATTAGTAAGGAAACATGCCAGGGATTCTGGAATAAGAGTAAATATCCCATTATAAAAGCTTCTTTCTAAGAAGTAGAATTAGTAGCATTAGTTCTTGTTGAGCTTTTCCTTATGTGCAGGAGCAAAATGGGAGATGAAGTGGCAGGAGAGGTTTGGGAAGAAATCAATAAAACAATGGAAATAAACTGTCAAGGCCATAATCTAGGGGTCTCAAAAATAAAATAGCTAAACTATTGAACTCTCTCGTGACAATGCTATTGTAGAAAAAAAACTGGAAAATAGCCAAAGAGGCTCTGGAAACTGAAGGTTCCTCAGCCTGAAATTCACAGTGAACAAATAATAATACAAGACATAAATAAAGTACAGAAGTCTGCTTTCCTGACTAAATATGACACATCAGAATCACAGAATCATTATGGTTGGAAAAGACCCTTAAAATCATTGAGTCCAACCGTTAACCTAATTCTACCAGGTTCAGTGCTAAAACATTCTCCTTAGTTCCACATCTACACATCCTTTAAAAATCTCCAGTGATGGCAATTCAAACACCTATCTAGGCATCCTGTTCCATTGTTTGATAACCCTTTCAGTGAAGATGTTTCTTCTAATATCCAATCTAAACCTCCTCTGGTGCAATTTGAGATTAGTTCCTCTTGTCCTATCACTCGTTACTTGGGAGAAGAGGCCAACACCCACCTCACTCAAACCTCCTTTCAGGTACTGTCTTTGCACATTCTCCAGCACCTCAGTTTCTTTCTTGTAGTAAAGAGCTCAAAACTGAACACCATATTCAAGATGCTGCCTCAGCAGTGCACTGCATGGGGGCACAATCACTTCCTAGACCTGCTGGCCACACTATTCCTGATTCAGCCATCATGCCATTGGCCTTCTACAAGGAACATACAGAAAATTAAAATCATGTGTCACAAAATCACTGGATTTCTCTGAAAATTTCAGAATGCTTATGAATAATGAAGACTGAAGAAACTGTAGTGGTCTCAATTTAAAAGAGGCTTTAGCTGAAATCTTTCATTGAGGGTTCTTTAGGAGATCAAGTACCTAAAACGTAGGAGGAGAAAATCTTGCACAGATAAATAACTGGTGAGAAGACAAAGTGACAACACAGTACCTGTTTTCATAGTGGAACTATTCTCTGGTGGGATTACATAGGTATTTGCACTGGGATCATTACTGTTGAACAGACTGAAAGAAATTGAGAAAAGAAAAGATTGAGGTCACAATATTTGCTGATAATGTAGTTCATATCAGTAAAATTAAAAGAAATCTCTGAAGAAGTGCAGAGGGTTTCTGAAGGATTCAGTAAAAGACTAAATATAAACCTTTGAGATTAAGGGAGTATTTTCAGTCCAAAAAAACAAACCATGCTACTTTGATATAAAATTATGCTCCCTGAGTTAGCCCATGACATTTAGGGAAAAGATTTTAGGGTACAGCAGATAAAGAAGCATCAATTCAGAGTGAAGCAATAATTTAAGAAACAAATCAGGTTTAGGGATAATTAAAAAAGGAACCAGAATAGAATAGAAGATCATTACAGACTTAAGTTCCTGGTGGTGGCCACCCTTAAATTGTGTGCAGGTCCAATATTTCTGCCCCACCTTCAAAAGGATACAGCACAGTGAATAAAATTTAGGCAAGAGGGAAAAATATGATCAAACGTAGAAGAGATTCTGTACAACCAACTGTGACATTGCAGAAGCTTCTTCAGCATAGTAAAATCAGCTAACTGTGGGGAGATAGGACATATATTTACATTCTGAATTAAAGTTTAATTGCTTCTCACACTATTTTCTCAAATGTATGCTAATGAGACTGCCAGATATTTGAATGCAGCACTTGCTGCAATGTGAGTGGGTCTTTAAGAAGTAAATTCGAATAACATCTCTGTGTAAAAGCACACTTTCTTTTTAACTGTGGTCACCATCCATGTTAAATGTTAGTCTGTGAAGGGGCAGTTGGTAAGAACATCAAAGAACAGCTTGCAATAGACCTCTACCTTAAAATCAAGATACTTAGCTGGGCACTTATTAATCTCAATTGTCTATATCCAATGTAAAATGCTGTGGAACCAGCAATTGAATTCATTCCAGTTCCTCCCTTCAGGTACACAGTATCAGGAATCAATAACAGAACTGCAGCAATTGAGACCCTGGCAGAAAGTTATCTGAGATCTATCCAAAAAACAAGTCCTTAATCTTTCTAAATGCAACAGACATCAGCACAACAATATAACAAATGGTCACTGTGGCTTTTACAAATGAAATCAGACTGATAATATATAGGTTAAGTAGGACAACAGTTAATGACACATAAAAAGGTGCTATACTAAGTCTTTTCCACACTCAGATAATGCAAAAGTATTTTCTAAATAAGTGCAACAAAATAGGTGGATTTTTTTCTAAAAACGTAGAAATTTTAAATTGTATTGGACTCAAATGTAATATGATGACATATTAAGCATAAAGAAAACATTACTAGCATAAGAAAAATAATTTCCAATACTGAAAAGTAGTATATATCATTAGGGCTATAATAAGCAGAATTACCTTTGGTTACTTCAGTTTTAAAATTAGAGTCTATAACTTTTGTCAAGCTATATTTTTATTCTGATACAAACATAGTTTAAAAGCAGCCACTCAACAAGATATTCAAGTAATTAAAAGGCACATGCTGATAATACACAAAATTTTACAAAAAAAATTATAAGGTCAATGTCATAAGCAATACATATCCACTGGCCTTCAACTTGCCTTAAAAATCCATACCCCATCTTATCTTTCTGAGCATCTAGGAACTATCCTTTACACACCTTGAAATAGAATCAGTTTTTCATCAGTATGGCTGTGAACTACTCCGAAAAAATATCTTCTCACAGAATCACAGAATTATCAGAGTTGGAAGGGACCTCTAGAGATCATCTAGTCTAACTCTCCCACTAAAGCAGGATCACTTAGAGCACATTACACAAGACTTCATCCAGGTGGGTCTTTAATAGCTCCAGAGAGGGAGACTCCACAACTTCCCTGGGCAGCCTTTTCCATTGTTTTGTCACTGTCACAGTAAAAATTTTTTTACGTTTAAACCGAACTTCCTATGTTCCAGCTTGCACTCATTGGCCCTCATCCTGTCCCTGGGAACTACTTAGAAGAGTCCAGCTCTACCTTCCTTGTACCCACCCTTCAGATACTTGTAGGCATTAACAAAATATTCCTTCAGATTTCTCTTATCCAGCAGCTCTCTCAGCCTTTCCTCATAGGAGACATGCTGCAATCCCCCAGTCATCCTTGTCGCCCTTTGCTGGACTCTCTCCAGTAGTTCCCTGAAGTAGCAGAAGAGAAACTGTCAAGTAATGGAAATTAGAACTGGCTCAATAAAATGCTACTGTTCAACAAAATGAGAATAAATGTTTTTAAAAACTCTTAAAATACCTGCAAAAGTAATATAATGTACAAGTATTGTTTTTATATATGTGTAGAATTATGTAAAACAGAATGATTTGGGTTTTTAAAATTATTTCCCTTAGAATTTTCACATAGCTTGGGCTTTATTTAAGCTGGTTCCAAGCAGTATAATTCAAAAAAAGGTAATAAAAATTCATCAGTCTTTGATGTTAATTACTGCCTAATGATTAACTTCTGAAATCTTAATGGCATCACATGTAGTTTTAACTGTAGCACAGACATATCAGGGTTTGCTGAAAACCATCTTGGTTGAATACTAGAAGCAGTTTAACCATGGCTGTGTGAACATAAACCCTGGGTAATTTAACCACTAACTGCACCATGTCTGCAGTGCTCCTCATTCCTGAGCTGCCTTCTTCAAAATTAGGTGAGATACCTCAAATACTGCACTGCCAACAGCTGCTTGGAGAATTTCTTAACTATAGAAGGGACCTTGACACACACCTGCTCAGTATAGGTTCAGATAAAATTTTTAACAATGCCAGGTGCATTCCCAGAGTTCTCTGCACTATTCAGAGACCAAAACAAGGATGGCCCCTTGCACTGAAAATTTTTATTTCCCATCACTGTGCAAATAATCTACAGTAACCTGTGAAGGTCAGTATTGAAGTAGTTTGATTAGGACACTGTGCTAGTTGTTATTTATCCTGAGACCCAACAGTATTGCTCCTTTTGGGGCATTAAAAAGACAACAAAAAACAAAACAAAACAACCAAACAACAACAAAAAAACCCCAAACAAACAAAAAAACACCCAAAAAATAGAAAAGAAAAGATGTAGGGCCTAGAAATTCAAAGTGTCTTATTTTTTTTATTAAATAGTTTAGCTAAAAAATGCAGTAAAATAATTTTTAAAATCTTTCTCTGCAATAGATATGTTTCCTAGTAGCCAATAATGAATTGTATGCAATTACAGAACAAAAAAAAACCACATTATTTTCCTGCATGGAAATCAGAACAGCTAGGTGAAAAAGATATAACATTAATTATTAAACTATTTTGTATCTCTAGCAGTGAAAATATTTAACTGCTTCTCAGTCTGCAGTTACACATCCTGGCTTCTAACAACACTGCAGGTTGTGAGCAACTCCTAAAAAACATGAAGCACGAGAGGGCAGAGAAGACTGCAGTGAGGCATAGGGAAATAATTGTGTGATAAGACAATCCAGGTCTCAAAAACCTACCAGACATGAGAAGTAAATGGAATTTCTCATTTCATAAAATCTTTTCACAATTACTATACCCACTAATTTTCTTATTTATCCTAGTGTGCTAAATCAGCACTTTTAAGCAGCTATCATATCTGAAGAAACTCACTTGTGTATTTTTCTAACTGATTTCTTAGTCCTTGCATTTGTACAATTCTTTGACTGTTTGAAACCTGAAACAGCAATTCTTCTCCAATGATATTTTTTCCTTAATAAAATGAAAACAACCATTCCCACTTAAAGTAAGTAAATAGAGAGAAACAGAGAGAAATACATAGATACCTTAAGCATAATATCAAAGCATTAATTGAAAGGGAGAAGCAACAAGTACATTATGAAGTGGTCCCTTACAGGCTTCATTTAGTTGTCCATGACAAACTTTAAAAGTTATGTAAAATCTGTGTAAGGAAGCAAGATTTTATTTTACTGTATTTTATTAGCAGGAAAAAATTTACAATATGTAAGAACGAAGAAGTCACTAAGGAAGTCTAACACCCATTCCCCAAAAACCCATCCATTCAAGTACCAAATTTTTTTGCATCTATATTAATGAAGGGCCATATTTCAGACATCTTTAAGAGTTTCTACAAGTCAGCTGAGGCTTTATAGATTACGTAAACAAGTTTAATTTTATGTGGATGAAGATCATACAGGCAACACAGCTCAATTACTTTCTGTAAGCCAAAGTAAAGTGAATGTATGGTGAATGAATGGTGTCTTATAGTTACCACTCCATATTTAAAAGATTTATGAAATGCTTCAAGATTAATGTGCCTATTTTTCTCAGTTTCAATACTGAGAATACATTACATACATATATATGCATATAGTAAAGTAGAACATGGACAGGATTATAGTTGAGCTTTCACATACACTTGAGTGGGTAAAATTTCAGGCATGACTTCCTTTCACTTCAGCTTCCAGGGTTTAGATAATTAAATAGCATGCAAATTGCAGCAGAGAACACGCAGCTAAAAATAATGACACATTTCTATTCCACAAGGCAGATTCAAAAAAATAGACATAAAATGGCTCTTACTATGTATGTAGGAAAAATCTGACTTCTTTTTTGTTCTTTCTGATTTAGACCCACAGCTGTGACAGCATCCTTTGTCTAAATGGCACAAAACTGAAATGCTCAGTCAAGCCATACATTCACATTTCTTTCTTCCATACACACTAGATCTAAGTAAACTGACAACTATGCCTTGAAGACCTACACACATCCTTATCACTGTTAGGAAAAAGGAGAATTAGGTTGAATGATACATGAAACAATGTACTGAGAATATGAGACACTTCATCATAAACAGGTTAATTCTAGGAACATAGCTTCATAAGATGATAGTCAACTTTCTTCAGTGATAAAGGCAGTCCTTTATAAATTAACTGCTCAATGTACATTCTGAACTAATTCATCTGGGCTGGTAGATATGACTCCTTAAATGTCAGTTCTGTTAAAATATTACAGCAAAAGATGAATAGGGCAAAGTGAATTTATGAGATGGTTTACCATGAATCATGTCTTCCCTATAAGACCAAGAAAAAAACCTCCAGAACTACTTCCACATCAAAATAGATAAAGTACTCTCTCTGTCAATGTGATGTCAGTTCTGTCAACTGCATATGAAGGTCTTGAAGTTAATGAAACCAAGGCTACAACCATCACTCTGAAGAAGATAACAGAGAAAGTTTGTTTCCTTGAGGTGAACTTTAATGATAGCTGCTTTGAGGCCAACTCTCAGTTTCCCTCTTTAGCCTATATTCCACTGAATCAGAGAAAGACAGTTCATAATTACTATTTGCAGCTCATGAAGGAGATATAAAATTCTTAGCCTCTTAAAGTAATATTTCAACTTCAATCACAGTAAACAGGACAATCTGCAGATATTTTTTCTTCTCTTAACAAATAGCATAATACTGTTGATGTGACAAGAAAATTGCTTATGATATGAGACAGAAGCCCTGTATTTTGAAACACATAACTTGATGTGAATTGCTTGTTTAAGTAACTTCAACTGGCAGAACTGGACAAAGAATTAGGCACTTTTATTCCTGTGGGGTAAAGAAAATGTTGCAAGAGAAGTGTGGAGCTTTTAGTGTGGCTACAAGACAGAGGTTATCATGCTACTTTTCTAACAGAAGAATCCAGAGACTGCCAAAAGCAGCAAAACAATTTACATATTTTCATAGCTTTATCACCTATTCGTGCTGTCTAATGTTTTTCATTACAAGGTTTTATTTGCATTTGATAATGACTTTACAAGGATTCAGTTATTCAGTTTGTATTTTCTAAGGTAATTCTCAAGGCAGATTTAGGGCTTGAGATAGAGATTTGAGATTGAGAAAAAAAGAGACTGTTAGCAATCTATCGGAATTTATGTTTGTTTTCAAATACAAGGTTGGGGCCAGAGGACTAGAGGAAGGGTTGATAAATAATAAAAGTCTTTCAATAGGAAAAATCTGTTCCTTACTACAGAGACTACAAATTGGCTTTTAAACTTGATTTCACTTCATCTGAAATAAGTCATGTTTATTAAAAACAGACACAATTAGAAACTAGTCCCATGCAGCAGGAAGACGTGGGCACACTGGGCTTTTGTTGCATGTTGGGCACCTGTGGAGCTGAAGCCGACACCCAGGAGGCACATTGGTCTTTGCTTTAATGTACATTAATCAGAACTCAGGCTGTTTTAGAGGGAATTTATTCAAATTACTAGGGAGACAAAAGCTGAAATTAGTGAACTATTACAGAGATGGATGGATCACAAGTCAGTACCAACAAGGAGTCTGTCTGGGACCCTAGAGAGAAATGGATCAGTAAGAGAGATAATTGGTAGCAGAAGTGATAGGACAATAGATAAGATAGAGATAAGAAAGAGCCAGGGAGTAGGAGAGAGGCAACCTCTCCCAAAGAAATGTGATGACTCTGGAAACAGGTGGATGCAACTTTCTTGAAAGATAGGTTATGTCCATCATTTCTCATGAGTCTCTAAATAAAACCTGACCCAAATCTTGATTGAGTGATTAGGAAACCTGCCACTGACTTTAGAGGCATGTGGAACAGAAACTTTGTAGGTTTTCCCAAACCTACATTCTTTTATTTCTGTTCCTCATACAATTACTCATTGAAAGCAGAAGAGAATTACATTTTAATTTTATAAAAGGATTGAAGTAATAAATGTACAAAAGTGGAGAGAAAAAATATTTTATGGGTTATTCTTCCTTGGTTTATCTTAATTTAAAGAACCTAAGAGATTTGAATCCTATTGCTTGCATTTTGTCAATTGAAGGGTCTCATTGCAAGTCAATAAAAGGAATGTTCAATCATTAAGCAAAATAAATAGGTTGTGACCCACTACTCCTTTGCCAGTATTTGGATGATTCTTATATGAACCCATAGATATTAGAAAGGCATTGCATGAACACAAATGAAAAAGAAACTTGAAGAAGTTTCAAGTGTCCCTCTTCCTTACAGAGTCACCTAGATTTAATGGAGATAAAGACTATGGGACGTTGCTTACATTTCACACCACAGCTTTTTCAATGTCATGTCTTTCAAATACTGACAATACAGGAAAAAATTAATCTGGAAATAAAAGCTCAAGGAGGAAGAAATGACATATAATTTAATCTAAATTCTATTTCTATAAACTATTTAGTTTCAAAGGTCATATGAAGCTATGAGAAGAAGGCATAAGGTGCAAATTTTTACTCTGGAATGTTATACATGATATTCTTTTACCTTGGAGAAAACTGCTCCACTTTCCTTTTTAGATCTCAGGAGAAGATTTTCTTTGTATGATGTAATCCTAAGTGTAACTGGAAATGCAAGTAATTTAAAATTCATGATAATGAGAATTCCTTATTTGTCTTCAAAAACTTTCAGACAGCACATCACAGTTGACAAAAATTCACAACAAGGTTACAAGCGTGCAATTCTAAGAATGCCATGGATTATGTGACAACAAAATAAGCAGGCACTGGTTTTGTTCATTGCCTCTGGCCAATTTTGGGTAAAACTGACTGTCTCCCCTTGACTCCCTCCTGACTAGAAAGCAGTTTAGAGATCAGAGGCTTTGCTTTTTGGCTTGGATGTATCCTAAAGCAAAATCCAGGTACTTTGAAGAGGGTAAGGTCTTCTAAATATGTCATTGAATGACTTCCTGAATAAACAGGAAAATGAAGAAAGAAGACAATAAATGTTGTTTCTATGCTGTAAACTAAGCCAGTTTATACATATCATATCGTATCGTATCATATCATATACATCATAATCACAGTATCATAAAGGTTATGTCTACAAAAATGTGCAGCAAAAACCTTTTGACCTCAAGAAGTCACTTCATGCTATGGAAAAAAGTATCAAGCATCTCATTTCTAAATCCAGTTTGAACACTGGACTATAGCATTGCACTATTCAACAGCTGAGGCTGCTAAAAACTTAATTTAATGTATACAAACTCAGCAAATAAATAACCTTAAAACTGTTTTTCTGTGCTGTGTAGCAATAAGGATGAAGCAGGATGTAAAGGTTTTATACATAACCTTAAAATCAATGTGTTATTCTCAAGTAAGGTGCCAGGTCATTTCTAGTAGGTGTCAGTGGATTTCACACTTAACGACACTCTAAATAATTTGAGGACTTTTTTTTTTTTTTTTTTTTTTTTTTTAAATAATTGTTACTCCACAGTTTTACTGGTATTCCTTTGTAATTATGTTAGAATAGCTTCACACAACATTTTTCTAAAAGATAGGCTAAATAAAATAAGACCAACGGTGTGAATCTTAAAAAAGGGTCAAGAAAAAACAATGCTCAGTAACTTCCAAAGCTAATTTATCCAGGACATTAATTGATTTATCCTAAGGGGACGGAGCTGGTGGTGGTAAGATTGATGTGTATGTAGTTATCGTTCAATACATTCTGATCAGCTTTGATATATTGCAAGCATTCACTCACTGAAAACATACAGATGCACTTATAACTCCTCAGTAAATTCGATATGTTCTCATCAGGTTGAAACTATTGCATGTGTACTCTTTGTTCTCATGTCCAACACTCTTCTAGTGGATGTTTCTTTACCATGAGAATTAAAATAGCCATGAGACTGTCATGTAAAGAGACCTTATGTCGTCATATTAAAGTTTTCCACTATTATCTGCCAGCACAAAAAGAGTTGACATCCCTTATTTCTATAGCGTATAAAATCAAAAAACACCCATAGAGTGGTTGAACCTGTTACTGATACAGAAGAGGTATTAAAAGACGTGAAGTAGTCACTGAAAGTGACAGGGCTTAGACGGGTTTCTCCGACATATCCAGAGTACATCTGAAGCCTCTACATTCCTTGGCCCTCTACTTGTCAAGGGGAAAGCATATTTGTGAATGATATTTATTGGCAGTCAAATCTGTATTTTGATCATTGTCACAGAAAGACATGCTAATGTAGTGCTGGACTTTTGAATTAACAGGTTTAGCAAGTAAATAAATAAATAAATAAAATAACATGATAACAATTTTTCTGTTACTGCATGTCATTTATCTTATATTTCAGCTCAGGGGCGAAAACAAAAACAAGAACAAAAACCAAACCTCTGTGGTAGAAGGGAAATTTCTCTATGTGAAAATTCTGAAGGGAAAATGTTTATTTTGCTTTGCTTTTTAATACTACTGCTAAAGGTAATCACTTAATGGTAAGGACTGAAGTGGCATTTCCAAATGTATATGATAAAAATCATGTATAATGAGTTTTATTACAGATATATGTATATGTGGAATTACAAGTAGCAGAATATTGTTCACATAATTTATTATATGGTTTTAAAAAGTCCATTAGTTCAACTCTTTTACAAAGAAAAAAAAAAGATGAGAAATGTAGTTAAGTATCTCAAGGTAGACTAGCACAAGTGACTTAATCATAGAGCTGAGGCATGCAATGGATCTAAAGTGATACAAAGAAAAAAGTCACAGCCACAAAGTCTGCCCTCTGATAATAATAAAGAGGAATGAACAACATTATTCAAGTAATTAGAATATAGGTGGGCTTTTTTCATTATTAAAATTATTTAAAAGTGTTTTAAATAACTCTATGACTTATCAGTGTCTCACAAACCTAGTAAATATTTATGGCTTTTAGTTAAATTTTATTACATATCTTAAATTAGGCTTATTGTACTTCATTCAACTTTAGGAGAATTTAATTGATTCTTTGGCATATTTTTTATAGACTTTCTCCAAAGGCCTGTATCTCCATTAAAGAGAGAATTCTAAATTATATTCTGTGGTAATTGAACCAGCTGTATACTAAACACATTTATCTCTGTCTAAATACATTTTTTCCTTCCCAAAAGCTGTAAGAGATAAGCACCCCTGAAGTTTATGTGTAGTTCAAACAACAAATAAGGTAGATAAATGAAATGAGCTGAGTAAGTGGAAAGAAATCTACTACAAAATTAAGATATAAATTGTAGCTATGGAAACAGCCTTTGTTGTTCGAAATAGTTTAGAAAGACATAGAAGATGTTTAATCAGTATGAAAATTAACTGATTTTTTTTTTTCTTCAGAATGGTAATAATAGAAGTTAACTCAATAAAATCCTTTAAAACTTTCTTTGCCTGAAGTAAAAATAAACAACAAAAGAACCCACACAGGTTCTAAGTTCTTTACAATTTTTCATCTGTATAAGGATAAAACACATGCTCTACTTCTCAACTTCTTATAGGCCAGAATTAATTCCTGGATCTTCACACACTCTTGACTGATCCTAGTTGTTTTAACTAAGGCATTGCATGACATTCTAGGAAGGAAAAGAATATTGAAATTATTTTCGAAAAATAGGATAAGAGGCAGAAAGTAAAATGTTTCAGATTAGCCAGTAGGTGAGAGGAATAGTTGAGAAAAGTTATTTATTCCTAGACTAGTCTAGTGGTCTATTAATCAAGAAGGAAACTTTTATGAAATCACACTTAATGAAGGGTGCCTAGCTGAGCTTACTCTGACAGAAGCAGCAGAACTCCCAAGTGAGACAGAAGCATGAGCTGGATCAGGATTGGGCCTTATATGGTAGAGCAGTCACATTTCATACTAAATTTGCTTTAACTACTTGTTTTTGATACACTGTTTTGATACATTTGCACTGGTTGCCAACTAGGTGTATCTTTTTTTTTTTTTCCCAATAAGACTTGAGCATAAAACACTACAGTATGTCCCTGCAGATAAATACCCAAGTAACTTGAAGTAAGATGTAGTTTCTTAGCTGAAAGGGTGGCAAGGCATTGGAATGGGCTGCC
Source organism: Heliangelus exortis (assembly GCF_036169615.1). Taxonomy (NCBI): domain Eukaryota; kingdom Metazoa; phylum Chordata; class Aves; order Apodiformes; family Trochilidae; genus Heliangelus; species Heliangelus exortis. The sequence goes on from NC_092423.1 coordinate 75,675,323, forward strand.
CAGAGAGGTAGTGGAGTCACCATCACTGGAGGTATTCAAGAAGTGTTTACATGTGGAACTTCAGGATATGTTTTAGTGCTATTGGTAGTTGGATTATGATTGGACTTGATCTTGACAATCTCTTCCAACCTTAATGATTCCATGAATTTATGATTATATAATTTTATGTCTGGTATAAAAGTAGAGCAAAAAGCTGAACCTCGCAGATACAGAGGGACAAGTTACAACTAGAAAGCATACCGTAATAAAATCAAAGTTAAAAGAGCAAATACATTGCAAATATGAAGTGTATTCTATCTACTTCTTCATCATACTATTAGTTTCTTTAGTATCCCAAATATTAACTTATGCTATGGTAATGAAGAAAGTTTGCCTTGTTAGCACATGTTATACACTTTTTGTCAGGACTGTCAACATCAGAAAAAAACCCAAAACAAACAGGTAGTGCTTGACTCGTCCTCAAAGTGTTCAGAGCTTCAATCCGTTGTATTGTAATACAGCTATATGTTAAAATGTATTTTGGTTTATCATCTGAAATTTTTTAATCTCTTTTAAAATTTGCACAGTTAAAAATCTGATCAAGCCAACCATAATCTAAGTAATTTTTATATATATATATATTTCTAAGGTACCTATCCACTAGAAGCTTCTTAAAGAATAATTATGTGATACGAGGTACATTGTCGATGAGAGGGTACAGAGAGATGCCAACACAATCAATATGATTGAAAGTAAATCCCATTTATTTACCTTCATGACTGTGCTTATGTACAAACAAGTGTGTCTTTACTAAATACATGGCATTTAGTGACTGGTTATGATGTGATGATTGCACTCTTAACCTTAAAGCTAATTGGTTAATTAATAGCGATGACCACATACAGATTACGTGATGCTAATTCCATCCACAATTCAGCTGCAACAGCTTTTCTTCACATTCCCTTTTTTTCTGCATGTAGCTCATCTTTTTTAGTAACTTTTCAGTTGCTTCAAGGTCTTTAGCTCAGCATAATTTACAAGACCATATTGTCTTTTATAAAACAGCATTGTCCTACATTAAGGTTAAAACAGCATAAGTTTGTAAAACAGTATAAAACAGCATTGTCTAAACTTATAACATTTTCTGACACTACCAGCATTGTCTGTTCATAACTCTCATGGCACATTGTTTAACACTACCAGTATTTCTCATGGCTCGTTCACAATATGGCCTATATGGCCATTCATTTCACAAAAACCCTACAGTACATGTCTGTCAAAAAAAAACAGCTCTTGATGTACACAAGTTAGTTTTATCTAGCATTCAGCTCCTCCAGTTGTAGAAATTACCAATGGCATTCAAATGTCTGAGGATTAAAAGTCTATGATAAACCTCAAAGGCCCACCAGCAAGATGACAAGGTTTAACAAAGAACTGCACATCTTCACAGCTCAACCACTCCTTAAGAGTAACCACAGTCTGCAAAGAAGGAGAGAATGTTGCCTACTAAAGGTTCTTAGCTCTTTATACAAATGGCAACTGAGGGGAAAATAAAAAATATTAAACACTTTGCACAGATGATGTATTCATACCAGATGTAAAGGCATGTTTCCTCTCACACATGCTCCATTCTTGGAAACCAGGCAGTCAAATGCATAGCACAAATGTGAAACTTGCACCTGGAGGCCATGCCCTTGATGCCAGAATGAATCCAGAGATGTGCTTTATTCCCATTGTATCTCTTATGCTCCAAAATACAGTAATAACATGACAGATATTTTGACATCTGCTCTGTCTTCTGACAGCATGCATAACTGAAGACATAGGTTTTTCAGGTAATAATGTTTTGTAAATAGCTGGCCTTATCAAAGACTCCTACGTTGCACTTTCCAAGGTGACCAGTATGTTGGTTTTCTGTCTGGGGGAGTTTTGCTTTAGTACTGGAAGCCTCTGCTTAGGAACAGAGGGATAACTTTTGTATACAGGTCAAATTTACAATGAAATTATGGTAGTGCAAATCATCGTGAGCTGTGATGTCATAGACTCTTTGTGATTAAAGGTCTGATCCAAAATGTCATTAGTAGTTAAAACATTAAAAACATTTTACTATACCATTCTGTGTTTCCTATAATTAAAAGGATAAGGACAGACACATTAATATATAGTATTCCCTTTTCTAATTTGCCATCATAGTAATTTCATTCTCTTTTTAGGAGCAAACCTAAGAATACATAAAAAGCAAATAACTATCAGTGAATTACAGAGAACGTATTAGAAGCACTCAAGCTTATTCTAGAGAAATTACTATATATTCAGACAATTGAATTTTCACTCTAATATAAAATATTTGATATTTTTCATCCACACATGAATTTAATTGGGCTTAATGTCCAATTTGCTTGCATACTTCATTGTAAGCTTGAATATAAATCAGTGCAAATCCCAATAGATACTCAAACCTGCTTCCAAGGAAGTGCATAGTTTAACATAATTAAATCTAGTATTTTTTTAAATGTAATTTTAGTCTTCCAATGATTTTTTTTCTTAGAATTTTTAACCTCTGAAAGCAATCACAGTGTAAAGAAGTTATTTTAGAGTAAAAAATATTTTAATGTCTGGCAGAATAAAGCATTTTCTTAAAGACAGTAATTTTTTAGAATGGGGGAAGAAAGGAATTCTGGCTGCTCCTCTAGAAGGACTGCATACTTATTAAAAAAAAAAAAAAAGAAAACTCATAAATGTTTACTGTGTTTCTTGACATTTTAACTCAAATGTGCAGCAACTGAATCTTTATGAGATGCAGTTAATCAACGGTGAATTTTCTTACGTTTATGGGTGGATTAAACACTGTTAGATCTAATTAGCTCATGCTTAAACAACATGAAATTATAAATAGCAATAACATTTCTTAATTTGCCTACAATTTTCACTCTACTTTTAGAAAAGAAAAAAAAACTAATATTATGAAATGTTAAAATCAGGATAAACACAGAATTTAGCATAAGGGATGGAAAATTTTAATAGCTTTGTCAAACACATTATGTAGTCTTTTAGAAAAAATATTGGTATGTATCCAGGTTTGTAATAGTTTTTCCTCTGTGTGGGTGATGTAAACACTTTAAAAATACAAAAATATGTCTCTTGAATCGATCTTTTTTTTTTTTTCTCCCTGCTATGTTGCAACATTTTGTCAATTAACATATGTTTACCTCACCATATGCCTGACAGACACCTAAAAGATAAGAATGCTTATCAGGTCGTCTCCTGGTGCATGATGGAGACAATGAAGGTAGCAGGACACCCAAAAAGACTAAAAGATAAGGATGACTCATCTCCGGGAAGTCTGGAAATCTGTATGTATCAGGGACTTATGCAAAAAAGGGACCCCTTTTCTTTTCCTGTATAAAAATCGCCCAAAAAAACCGAAAAGCCGCCAGCAGCTCGGAGGAGCCAGCAGCTCAGAAGGACACGTGGAAGCCAGCTCCTGTGACTACAAACTCCAGCCAGCTCGGCGCAAAAAGGCGGGAAGCAGCTCTGAAGGCCCAAGCGGAAAGCGGCGAGGCGGCTTTCTTCTAGACCCCCCCTCTCTCGGCACTTCGGCTTCAGCTGCGGGACAGAGAAGCGGCAGGAGCGACAGACCCTACGCACCCGACCACAGCCAGAGGCCAAGGCCGGCGGACGGTGATAACATCTTAATTACCCTCCTTCTTTTCTCTTCTTAACGACTCTTCTCTCCAAAGTAACTAATTGTATAAATCCTAAATAAATCCTTTTAACTTGTTAAAATCATAAAGCCTGGTTATTTTTGTAAATTCTCGCGTCGTCTATGAGTAGTGGCTGAATTTTCCTCGCAAACAAAATATAAATAGTAAGTCGGATCGTAACAGTGGGAAACAAATGAGATAAGGGATAAAAGGGATATAAATCTTCATGTTAAAGGCAACAGAATCACAGAGCAGTTTTCAAATGTCTTTTCTCCCTCTGTTTTCATATTTAAGGGGTTGAGATTGTAAAAAAAGCTTAGAAAGAAACATCTATGTTTGGCACCTCTCCAGATATATCATTTCACCACCAACTGAAGAGGCTGAAGGGACAAGAATGTGAGAGATACCCTAAATCCATGAGAAAGTATGTGATGAAATGTGATTTCTCCCCCAGGCAGAGATGAATATACTACAGTCACTGAGACATTCACCCTTACTTAAAACTGTTTAACACTACCTGTTAAAAAAAAAGAACCAATACAATATATTACAACAAGAAGAGCTAAAGGTGAAACTTACTTAGTTTTCTCTGCTTTTCTTTCTTTTTGGTTCAATAACACCAAAGTTCATAAAAAGAAGGAATATAATCTCCAGTGAGAGCAGCATCAAAAGATATGAAAAGTATTTCGTTGGTTCCTTAGTCTTAAGTGGGAAAGGATAAGGGACATGAGCTAGTTTATCCAGTCACAGTTTCTCTCAGTTTCATTTTTTCCTTTGAAGAAGAATTCTACTGACACCTTTGTTCTCTCATTTGTCATTTCTGATGTCTGTGGAAAACAATTACCGGTTGAAAAGCAACCATTTAATGAGATAACATTTAATGATACAAATTTCTATTACCTTCAAATGCACAGCAATGTATGATTTCAAAAATATGCAGCTAGTCTCTGACATTTCTTTAGTAGATATATTTTTTAGTATATGGTGCTCCTCTAAATGATGGGTAAAACAATGAAGGCTTGATTGTAAAAAGTGCTGACACATGCGCTTCTCAGGGACTTAAAATCAGGAAAACCAGAACAAAACCACAGCAGAAGAGACAGGGAAAATAATCTGCCGAATGAGAGAAATAACAAGAAAAGGCATCTATGAGTCCTCATGATCTCCGATATTGTCACTTCGCACAATTAAACTGAATATGAAGAAAATGTAGAACACAGATGAAATTAAGACACTTTCATTTAAAACTGTCAAAAGAAAAAAAGAAAGATGAAAGAAGAAAAAAAGAAAAAAAAGATAGAAGAAAGAAAAAAGAAAGAAGAAAAAAGAGAAAAGAAGAAAAGAGGAAAAAGGAAGAGGAAAGAAGAAAGAAGAAAGAAAAGAAAAAAGAAAAAAGAATAAAAGAATAAAAGAAAAAGGAAAAAAGAAAAAAATAGAAAAAAGAAAGAAGAAAGAAAAGAGAGAAGAAAAAAAGAGGAAAGAAGAAAGAAAAGAGAAAAAAAAAGAAAAAAGGAAAAGAAAAACGAGGAAAAAAAAATTAAAAAAAATGGTGGTTTGACTTAACTTTTTTACTTGTTGAAGTTCACAGACAAGGGAACCAGCTTCTATGGATGATGTATTGTTAAGATAACAAGTCCCATTCCAGTGATGGATAATTTCAATTTGTATTTGGATAGTCCCATGGTCCCTGACAGGAAATAGTTACAAAGATAGTGATTTTCCTGGATAAACAAAGCAGCTTTTATTATAGCTACAAATAACGTTATTAGAAGGATATTTTTACACCTGACAATACGAAGTATAACACTATGGAAACAGTGATAAGAAGTTTTTTATAACTTAAAAAAAGGTTAGCAGCTGCATCAACACTTCTTTGACTAATCTATGTAAGCAAAGCACAGATGAGATGTAGGTTACAGGCAAAGTAAGAGACTTCTGACACATCAGAGAACCTTTACAATGGATTGATTAGTAGTGATCCTCCCAAATCTTTTTTTCTGACTTACCATCCTCACCAGAGTTAATATTAAAAATAGAGAATATGTAATAAAGTATGTAATTGATATCTCTGTCAACATATAGTCTGTCTAAGAAGAGAGATTCCCAGAACCTATGGGGACAGGGACCTCAAATCCAACAAAAGTGGAAACTACATTCTTACACACTAGAAAATGTTTTTTCTGATACACACAACAAACTATGTAACTAAATAAGCTGTGGTAGCCCAGTATCACTCTGTCCAGGTAAAGGTAAAATCTGTCTTATTATCTAGCAGCCTTGTCCCTGCTTAAAATCACTAAATAAACTAAAATTCAGACTCCAGATTAAATGTCTGATTTTTTTGTTTGTTTGTTTGTGTTCTTTGTAATGTTTTAATGAGTGTAGAATCCCGATTTTTTCCTTCCCCTCTGAAAAGATTAAACTTGCCTAATTTACAGTAAAGCTTCAAACCTGATGACCACTGTAGCTATCTGCTTTCTGAGCAATACTTATTTAGATGATGGAAGAGGAAATTGTGACTGAGAAAACTCAAGTAACTTCTTAGTTTAGAATGAAAACACTTCCAATGGAAGAGTAACTATATTCCAGCCTATCATCTTTCATTAGCACACGATCCATCGCTGGCAGCCCTACGGTTCCCCAGGAAACATCCTTCTAACTCCTCCTCCTTAAAAAGCTCCAAAACAAACAAACAAAACCCAATCATACTGTGAACTGCTCTACTGAATCTCTAACACCATGGCTGACATCTGACACATCTCATTCCTATCCATGATTTCACATCCTATTCTGCACTGAAAAGGAGTGTGCAGGAGTTGGGAGGTGATGTTTTAACGTGGATTCTTACTCTACTTCAAATGACATGATGATAAGAAAACAATAAAAACTTGACTCCATTTATTACCTTTGACTGTGACAAGGCAAAACACAGAGGTCTGCACATAAATGGAATATTTCACAATCAGTTTCATTAATCCTTCCCTAAACATCAACCTTCCTCTTTTTGCATCATTCGTGGCAAGTCTAAGAAGAGACACAGATACAAATGTAATACTTAATATTTAATGTAGAACTATTCTGTTTGGAGTGGAGGGAAGAGTTAGGGGTTTGTGTACCCATATGTACCCTCTGGACACCAGGAAAGCAGGTGGCATTGTCCTGGCAAATTTGCATAAACCATCAGGAAATACCTTGGAGGGGAGAATGGTGCCCACAGATGAATAACTTAGCATCTGTTCACAAATTATTTACTATGGAGCAAGGCAATTTGCAGAGAAGATTTTAATACACACTATTCTCCGTGAAGGATTTAGTTATGCTTGTTCACATTACATTATGCAGAAGTGCTCTTGGAACAAGCCAGAGGATGTTCAGGAATGTTATATCACAAAATAAATTGCATTTTCTCATGTCCCAAGAGTTGGCTGTGGGAAACATTACAACTAAAACCAGTACAATTCCTTTATGTTAGCTGAATGCTCTCGTATATTAGGCAAACCATTAGCTGAACCACTAGATGGGTATGTTTGGTACCAGACCTTGGCAATGAGCAGTCCTAGCAAAATCTAGGCCAATACACTTACAAAATATTTGTTCTGCTTTCAGTGTTAGATTAAATGTAGAGTTAGCTCTTGAGTGAGAAAGTAAGTAAGAAGATGCAGTAGACTGTGGGGACTTGCAGTTTCTTATTGTGATTCTGTTTTTTTTATAATTCTCCATTAGATAGCAATAACCATTAACTCTTTTTGAAGGGACTATAAGGGAGCTGAGGTAATAAAAGCATTGTCATGATACAGATTTTGAAAGTCAGGCAGGTATTTTCTGCAAATAAATGAAACTACAAATTTGACTAGAATAGTGCCAGTAATATTTTGAAGCTTCAAGGTGTATCCATGCAGAAAATAAGAAACCCAGACATTGTCTAAGATGAAAAGAATTACCTACTTTCCCTTATTATGAATTATCCTTTTGACAATATTGTTGATATTATTCTTACAGAAACCTATATCATTCTTTATTCTGATTAAAGGAGTTGTTGGACAGTGACTTGAAAGGTTCATTCCTCCAGAGGCTGAATTTTCCTTTCATAACTCAACTCCACCTCTGTTCAGGCTAGGAATGAGAAATGTAGATCTCAGTCTGACCTCTGAGCCTCTGCAAGAAGTGTAGATGAGAGCAACAGCTTGACTATTCTCCATCAGTAAACGAATGCTCATCAGCTCAGTTCCAACATGATGAATTACTGTAGCATGCCATCTTACTGCAAAGGACTCTTTCATGGTTCAAAGAACTGTTGTTCTTTTTCTCTGTTGAGAGCTGATGTCCCTTAGAAAACTGGCTTCAGCTGCTTGTTCATCCATGGCCTGTTAATATAAACTGTGGTAATTCCCTTTACTTCTCTGTCAGTCAGAACCTGTCTTGTAAAATGCAAATAATAGCTCTGATTTATTTCCAGCGTTTTGAAAAAGTAACTGCAATCAGAAATGCTCAGATATTTTGGTACCATAAAAGAGCCTTAGTCAGCCAGGTATTCAGTGTGATTTTGTAATAAAAGTCTGTGACTAAAAAGCAAAAGGCAATTAGAATCTTGTTTTTCTAGGAAAAGCATGATTTACAAGTTCTCCAACCTACAATATCAATCTTCAATATTTAACAGAGCTTCTGTTATGTCTCAGATATAAGCTGACCTCACACAAAGAAACTTACATGCTGAGGCCGGGGGTTCAAGCCTCACCCTAGTGGTGATGAGCTCTAGTGGTGCAACCAAGTTAGTGCAGTGCTGAGACAAAGCTCCAGGGGCACAATCAGGTTAGCACGGTGCTCCTAGAAGCAGTAAAAGGCCCTTTTATTGGCCCCCTAATCAGGTACAGGTGGGCTTAACACAAGCTCATGCCCACTGCCTGGCAATTAGTGGCACCTGGTTGCCTCATTTCACTACACTTACCTTTCCCCTCAAATTGTATAAATTTCCAGGGAATATTGAACTGGTTCAGCTTCCCAAGATTATTTAAGCACAGGATGTGGCAGGACTGTAGAACCTAGAGTCACAATACTAAACAGGGGCCAAACAGTTCGATTACCATATGCATTATTTAAAATTATTATATGCATTGTTTTAAATTTGGCACAGATGGGGAAATTTGAAATAGTTACTAGAAGAACTAATCTGATATTCTCCATCAATAAACAAAACCCCACAAAACAAAGAAATAATAAAACCACAAGTGGACATCTAGATTCCACTCACCTTTCTTTGTCCTATTTTCTACAGTTGAATAAACATTCCTCAAAGCAACATTCATATTAATTTGTGCAGAAGATACCCTGCAGGTTATTCCTTACATTCTGTCTCTACATTTTACAAGCAAAAAGATCATCCACACTGAGAAGCTTCATTTTAATACCTAATAATAATACAGTGATGATACAGCAATTTGTAGCAGCCTTGACCATAGTGAGCATGGAGAGCTGAGATGAAGATCTCAGAGAAAGACCAAATAGAGTCACAGAAACCAGGCCACAGAAATCAAGCAAGCAGCCTGTGGCTTGCTCAGGGACCAGGCAGCTGTGATCATATGGGAGCAGATCTGAAGGGCAAATAATAAGAGGGAGTCTGAAAGGCATTATGTGCAGCATTCTCTGAAGCTCAAAAAAAGGCAGACCAACCTAATACTGAGGAAAATGTATCTCATCTGATATCATGTCCAGTTGGAACCTACTACATTAGATGTATGACTTATCTCTTTTTTTCCTGCCATTACGCTACAGTGGAGAGCTTAGATGTGCTTTTTTTCCCAATAAATTTCTTTTGAGCTATCTTTGCTCCCTGGTCTCTCAGACTTTCCTCATGTGGCAAGTGCTCCACCCCCCACCAGCTTGCAAGTCCCTTGCTAAACTTACTCCAGTTTATTACTATATCTCTTCTTTGAGGTGCCTGAAACTGGACATAATATTCCAGAAGAAGTCTAAAAAGTGCCAAAAAGGGCACTAAAATTTCCCTCGGTCTCCTAGCTGTGCTTCTGTTGACACAGACCAGATATTAAGATATTGTGGGTTTTCTGGAATTTCATATGAATTATTTGCTCACACAGTATAAGTGTAATAATAAGTTCCATCATTCAGAGAATGTTTATTACGATTCCTAGCAATAGCAGTTCCAGAGGACTGCAACTCTATCAAAGGACTGTTAAAATTCAAAATGATCTGAAACTGAAAACAGAGCATGCAAAAGTAAATTGAATAGATTTTTTTATTGTGTTTTTTAAAATTAAAATGAGATTTTTTTTGGTCACATCCTAGAAGCAGTATAAATCACACAAAGAAAAACCATACATCTTACAGGGAACTTGAGTTCTATGAATCAGCAGGAGATAGTGTCTCCTCAAGAAAATTAGCTCATATATTGTCATAAAGAGGAGACAGCTACGTTCTCCTGAATTAAAGTTAAAAAAGCCACTTTTAGCACCAAGTAAATATCACAAGAATAACAAGGTGATAAGTGCAGGTATTGCTAATGGAACTGAGGTAAAATAACTGTGGGTATTCCAAGGGTTCTAGAACTGAACTTCAGTTAATGGTGAAAAAAAGGTAAATATCAAATGGGATAATAACAGAAGTATCTATACCAGATATTGAAAACTCCTTTTCTTAACACGGAGTCAGAATCCAGCTTAAATACATTCTCTAGATCAGGGCAACACATTTAAAGAAGAATAAGATCCAGTTGCATCAAATATCATGAACAATAAAAATTTCTATCTAGCTATTAGAGAAAAAATATCGCGGTGAGACTAGAGTGCTGAGGAATAGTTTGGCCAGGGATTCTTGGCCTCAAGAAACATCTGTTATTAACAGTGAATGATGAAATGAAAAAAAGCAAAGAAAAAAAATAGATGAGCTTTCGAACACAGAAGAGTTTCTTTCATTTCAGTCCTTTTTATGAAATGAATAAAAGCTATATTAGTTCATCTCTTGAACAAGAGAATTAACTAAGATTTTTTTAAAATCCTAATTAACAGGCTGTGTGCAAGGACAACTTCTTCATTCAAGTTTGACCAAATTTAGAACTAATGGGAAAAAAAAAAGCTGAAAGAAGCTTCAGCAGCAGCTACTTGGGGAAATCCCAGCTCTTACCTTCTTGAACCAGACCTGCAACATCCTGACTTGACTCCCCAGTTTGACCTGGGCCCTGTCTCATCACTATGGACTTGCTGGGTACTTGTGTGGAACAGATTTATTATGCTTTAACCCCTCCTCCACGAAACTTCTACCATCTCTTGTCCCCATGTACCATTTCTTAAGCTTCTTGAAGAGCTCTATTACCATGTGTCTCACAAAGTAACTCTATGAAAAAGCAGAGTGCCAGGAACAGTTTTTATTCTGTTTCTACGTCAATGTCTATTTTCTTGTTTGTCTGAGTAAGATGTTAAGAACCTTGAACTTCCAGCTTTTCACAGCAGCTCTCCACCTATCAGGTAATTTTAGGATTTACTGACACAGGAATTTAGAAACAGGTGAACCAGAATGCCTAAATTCACTGTTGCATCCAGGGACCCACTGTACATTCTTTTGTTGTGCCCAGACCTTCCCTGCCTCACACCTCCCAGCATGGTGGTAACAGGCTGCTGATATTTCCTGTTCTGGAAACAGTGAAATCTGCTTGTGTCATTCTGTCTTCAATGTTTCTTATAATTAAGCTAAATCATTTCCAACTAGATTTGAGTTTCCTTGCCTTACATTGCAGTCTCAGTTGTAAGTAAGTATGTCCTTAGTGGTTTCTGTTATCTATGAAATTTTAGTGCACATTTTGTGCCAGTAATGAAACAGTTAGCTAAGAGCACATAAGAAACTGCTTCATGGTATCCAGAACACAGTATCTTTACAGCATTAATGTACAACTTTGAGTCTACCCTGACTTCTTTACTGTAGACAAGTTCTTAGTAAGGATAATGACATTTTTCTTGAGATTTCTGCTGGTAATTGTGCATATCTACATCATCCCTACTGATTTAGTTGCATACAGAAGTTCTGTTACTCTCTGAATAAAAGTCAGAGTGATGCATTTTCTGACATCTATCCCATGGATTTATTTATTGTATTTTTTTCTGACATAGTCTGTGTTAGTGAACCAATTATTCAAGCACTATTCGTTAAGTTTTCTTTATAAGCTGAATTGAAATAAGGGACCATGTTACCATACAGTCCATTACATGCTTATATTTGAAAACCCAGGTTAGCTCTTAAAGCATACTTTATATAACCAGCCTTAAAACTTAGTAAAACACTGATCTTTTAATAAGTTATTATGTACTTTTTTTGTCTCATTTGTATGTGATTGCATTTGTTCACATAGTTCTGTAGATTAGCTATTTATATTCGCTATTTATACAACTGTTTTATTGAACTGTCAGTAATTTATTAAAAAAACAAAAAACAGAAAAAACAAAACCTCCAAAAAAACCCAAATAAAAAAGCCCCAAACAACTCTACATAGTAAAATTAATAATCTCCTGATGAAAAGAGCATTTTAATTCATCTTTTACATAATCACTTCATAATAGCTTATCACATATTGACAGAAATAGTCAAAGAATAAATCCTCATGAGAGAAAAATATCTTCCCTTGTCAAACATCATGCATTCAACAAACTGTATGAAATCTTCCCAGAATTAAAATTATATTTATTGCTTTAAGACAAAAGGTTCCATAATTATCAAATGCAACACTGTTTTCTAATTAATAAGAAAGACTTACCCTCCTGATCATGCAAAATCCTTCCAGGTGATATTTCCCATATTTGATTTTAGTCAAAAAACATTTAAAAGTGCATTCAAAACCCATGCAACAGTTTCTGAGGGTTTTGGGTGCACTGAAGAAATGGAGAAAATGTTTTGGTTCTTTTTTCCCAACAAATATTTTTGACAAATACTACCAAATTGTTACTGAAATCCTATAGGATTCTCCTCTATTCATAAGCCTAGTGAGGAACACATGGATATGTTTTTAACCCCAGACCTTCCCAAGGAAACAGAGGAAAGTATCTGACCCTCTTCTTCTCACAGGTGAACAACTACACAGTGTTTATTTGAGTATTTTGTCATTTTGTTTTGCCATTCAGTTAAAATTTGATTTTCACTTTATCAATAGGCAATGCCTAGACTACTTGTTCAAGGTATTTTACAGGACTGTGCCAACATGTGACGCATCATGCAGAAGTACATGTGGAAAGAAACAGTAGAGAAATATCAAGCTTCAAATAATTTCTGTAGAATAAAGCCACTTGCTTAACAAGTCAACAACTTTTGTTTCAATAGGTTTTACATAACCTACTCTGTCAGAATACAATGAAATCTCTTCTGCCTATTCTGATAAATGCTGAAATGGAGTGAAAATTTTAACCATACTTTCCTTTTATAATATGTTGTAGGTATTTCCAATGCCTTTTCAGTCAGTAGGAAAACTCCCTAAACCAAAACATCCCTTATTTTTTATCAAAATTTATTCAGCAATTATTTGATTTTTGCACACCTTACTATAATGCTTACTTTACTGGACATAAGCAGAAAAAACCAGGAAATTTAGACAAAAAGTAAAAAAAATTTAAAAAAAAAAACAACCAACCAAAACATCATAACATTTCATGCCAGTACTGAAAATCAAGACCACAAGCTGTGTTTTAAAATTAAACTCATAGTTACACAGAACTGATTTCTTCTCATGATCTAATAGCTCATAAACATGGCTACAAAACATTTATAGACTTCAGGAAATAATTTGATAAGCCCTTCATGCACTATTGTAAATGTAGGCACAAAAATTCTGCAGGGGAAGTATGGCCATGTAGGCCACTTAACCAGTAACTTTAAGGTGCCTTGTTTTGGAGCTGGTCTTACTTTGCAGCTCTTCTTGAAGGAAACATTCCTATCTGTTTCTTGAAGATTTTCCTGTCTCTACTTGACTTTAATTGTGTCAAATTGTGTCAAATTGTGTCAATTGTGTAAAAATTAATTGAAGGCATACTCTCATAATTTTATATTTACCTTAGGTTTTAAAATAGTATGGTCTATTTCATTACAAAATTTGATAAATTATTTATGGGAAAAACTTTAAAGGTGTGATAAATTAAATATGTTTTGTCCTAATGACTTTCTAAAAACCTTTATTATCTGTATACTATACCAGTATGAAATACTGACTTGTTTTGACAATAAAACTCTCAAAAGTTTTAAATACCCATAAGAAAACCTGTACCTGTTAAACCTTTCTCTCACTTTTAAGCATGAAACTACTTTTCCCTGCAAATAATATTTCTTGTCTCTTGAGTGAGAAAGAATTGTCTACAGAGCCATGTGACTACATAGCATTCCACTAAGAAAATAGTTACAAGTATTCCATCCTATATTCCCACTGTATCAAATGCACTTTTACTTGCTTATCAAAAATAAATAAAATACTAGGATTAATAGGTCCTTTCCCAGTTAAGATTTGTAAAATCCTACCCATTAAAATGGCCAGGTGTTTTAATTTTCAGGTGTTCCTACTATATCCACTAATTTCCACTTTGCTGCATGTTCTCATGCATAATTTATTAAACTCCCACTTGTTGAGAGAAGGTTCTTTTACATGAAGAGTAGGACTGGAGAGAGACAGATTCCCATCTCATTGTCTGCTTGAATTTCAACTACCTTTGAAGTAATTACAAGTAGAAAAGTCTTGGGGAAAAAAAAAAAAAGCTATATTTGGAAAGGTCAGGCTTTCTGCAAGTTGTGCAGATAGTTTCTCATTTATTTAACAACTTTTTTTTTGGACATATTCAAGACTGATGGATGGAGAAATCAGGAAGCTGCTGAGGAATACAACAAGAAAACAATCATTACTGAGAATAGATACAAAAAGCTAGCAGAAAGAAGCAAAATGGAGAAAAAGTACAAGGGAAATAATAATAATAATAATAAAAAAGAAACTAACTGTGATTCTGCTGCAGACCAATGACACAGACCAGAAGCTACTATGAACTGTAATGGCATCCATCCTAGTAGTCTAAAAAGTATATGTGAGATTTTTTTCTTGCTGACTTTTCACCAGTAAGAAAGTTAACTTAGAAAAATGTTTTATAATGAGCTTAATAAAAACAATACTAAATTCTAAAATATTCTGTCAGAAAATACATTGTAGAATGGCATGCACTGAATAAAGCTAAATTTCCACCTCTACAGAAGTTTCTCATAATACTACATGGTACATAAGCTGTGAAAATTGAAATGAGGTACCCGCATGTATTTTCAATTCCACTTCAGATTTCATGATAGTTTTCATGCTGCAAGACTATGTTTTATTTGAAAATAATGTGTTCAAAGTAGTTTGTAGAATGTGTACTTTTCATGATATTATCATCTGCTGATAGAGGAATGACATTTTTCACTCTATCTCTTTCTTTCGCGTCCAACTATGTGTGATTATCCACTGAATTACAAAACTGAAATGACACCCAATAATGCATTCTTTAGTATCATTATAATACTCCATCCTATAACAAAGAAAATATGGATAGCATGACAGTGATAGGGTGAAAGTCTATAAAATGAAGCATATTAAAATCCTAAGTTCCAAACTTTAAGGGAAATTGCTTCTCTGGTGCCTCTATTTTTAAGTTATAAAAAATGTCAGAATTCACCCCTGTATTCAACCTTTCACACCAGAGCAAAATGTTTTCCACAATATGCATCACAATGACTGTCCTTTGACATGACTTTTGAGTGCAAAGGATGCAAAACTTAAAAACATAAACTTAGCAGTTACTGTTTCATAAGGGATAGAAATAACCAACATATATGGTTGGGGAAAAAAAAATTAAAAAAAATTTGAGCTTTACCATATCCAGTCTTTTCATTTTCATAAAAAATGATGAATTTAGAGGGAAATGATGACATTTATGGCTTCTTCTCTTTTTTTTTGCTGCCATATATGTGGGTGTATATATGCACATATATGTATATACACACAGGCTGTTAACATCTGATCTGCTTTTAAGTTAAACTTTATTTTAAAGCTCATTATGTGATCCATTTTTGTCATTAAAACTTATTAAAGAATATTAGTGAACTCAGACATGCATAAGCTTTCTGCACAAAAAGCAATCATAGCCAAATAATGAAAGCCCTTGGATGAGAAAAATAATCAGTAAAAAGGGAGGAAGCAGTCACAAGGAAGGAGTACCCTTTTCATTCAGTGGAAAGAGGTCACTACAGACCTTTCCAGAGATATATCCTGTAGCATGTGCTGTATTATATCCAATAATTTAGACCACCTGAAAAAATGAGTGAATAGCAAGGTCAAAATTACTATAGATGAATGAGTTTTTCTAGGTAGCAAGAATAAGAACCAGTTGTGAAAAACTGTAGGAATATCTTACTATATATGAATGAAAAGCACAGAAACAGATGAAATTCAAAATAGTTGCACAATGATGCAAAAAGTTAAAAAAAAAAATAAAAAAATCTTACCTTCAAATATAAAGTAGTGTGCTGCCACCTAGCCACTACCACTAAGGATACCTGGGGGTTTTAATAGTAGCTTCCATGAAAATGCCAGTTTGACACTCAGTAGTAATTCACAAAGCAAATTAGATGCCAGGCTTTTGTGTTGGGTTGACCTTGGCTGGCTGCTGGTTGCCTAACCAGCTGCTCTCTCAGTCCTCCTCAACAGGATAGAGGAGGAGAGAGGAATCGGATTGAAAAGCTTGGGATCACTTATTATTATCACAAACTCATGGGCAAAATCAATTTAATAACTTTTCAGGGGAAAATCTGTGTATGTGTTATTTTCCATGTATTCAGTTTTCATCTGAGTATCAGTAAAGAAATGAGGACTAAAGTTGTCTTCCTTGGATACTACAGAGGTGCTGGCAACAATCTGATGCTCCTGTAATTCCTCTGAGAAGTGACTAATTGAGAAGTAAGCAGCAATGAAAGAATAATGAGCATGGATGCAAATACTGCAGATAATCACAAAAACTTTCTAATTGTAGCATTAAAGGTTGCACTGTCAAAATACATAGCCTCTGCAGCAACAAAAATTTAGATTAAAAAAAGGTATTTAACAAGTAACTTTGGGTTGTGCAATTGTGACTGCAATGAAGAAAACAGATGGGAAATACAGCAGCAAAGCCTGTGAGAGAAAATAGTAATAATAATATATCTCCTCACAGTAATAAATTCACTTCATGCTGTTCGTCTGGGGAGCTTTGATTTATTCTGTATGGAAGATCAATAGCAGCCTGACTTTTTTCCCAAGCAGTACCACACTCTAATTCCATAACTTTCCTGAGCTTCTCAGTCGGTGACTAATTTTACCTGGATGCAATTCTGGTAACAACAGAACAATAGGATGTTCAAATCCACCTCTTATACAAGACATTTTCTTTTTTTTTTTTTTTAATCTTCATGTCATAAGGTAGATGGAAATTACCAATTTAATTTTGATGATCCATCTGCAGGTTTTTGTGTCACAACCACATACTGTAAAGCTTGTGTTGTGTGTACAGATCAGTATCTTATATCATATTAGTCAAGCTTGACTTACTCTTTGTAGTCTTTTGCTGGAGTAAATTATTCCAAACGTGACTTAAAAATCTCCTTTTATACCATACACACAACAGTAAATTCTACAACCCGGTGTCTGATACCCAGCTAATCAAGATTAATGGATACATTTAACAGATGGTTACAATGTTATTAAAATGCAAATTATTGGTTTCTGTTAATTGCTTAATATCACATACAATTAATCTGGAGACTTGTATGCTTTCCTGCAGTTTTGGTACAGTTGACTTGAAAAGCTTGGGGAACAGAAGCAAAATCTGGGTTTTTTGGGTTTTGATTGAGGGTTTTTGTTTGTTTTTTTGTTTTGTATTTTTTGTTTGGTTTGGGTTTTTTGTTTTATTTTGTTTTGGGGTTTTTTTGGTTTGGTTTGGTTTGGGTTTTTTTCCAAATAGTTAAATGAATTGTGGCATAAAAAAAGGTAGTAATTGTGAGCTGGAGAAGAACTGGAAAATTGTGAAATTTATAACCACTACATCCAGGAATTTGGAAGAAAGGGAAAGAAAAAATATTAGAATAATTATTAGATAGAGTTGCTAAGATGAACATACCTTTAAAAATGGAAGGGGAAAAAAATTAACTAACCAAGTCTGTCCAGAAATTTTTATTTAATCTGTGTATTACAATCTTGAGTCTGAATTTGGAAAAAAAGAATAATCTTTTTTCTGAATCTATACAGGGTCAGCTGAACACTTTGGAATACTAAGATCCAGATAAATGTCTAAGTTTTTGCAGTCTAATAAATTGACTGAGGCCACTGATTCAGAAAGAGTGAAAGCAAGCTATGGTTCTGAAAACCTCGGCTGCACTTCTGGGTTTCCTACCCCTCCAGTAGTCACAGAATTTTTTCAGTTCACACAGTGCAAACTATTGGGTTCTGCTGCCAGTTTCAGCATTGTTAAACCAAGCAATTTTCTTTATAATTTTATTTATAATTCTGGACTATAAATTTTTTGTCAGCTCAGTAGACAATCTATGCCTATAAAGGAGGCACAAGCCTCTGAGGGCAGACGAAACAATCAGTTAGGAAACACTACTACAATCCTAACACACTCCATACCTTAATAATCACATAGTTCCAACCTCACCTGCCATGAGCAGGAACACCAGACCAGGTTGCTCAAAGCCCCATCCAACCTGGCCTTGAACACTTACAGGCACCTACAACTTCCCTGGGCAACCTGTGCCAGTGTCTCACCACCCTCACAGGAGAAAATTTCTTCCTAATGTCTGACCTAAATCTGCCGTCTTCCAGCTGAAAACCATTACACCTGATCTTATTAGTACATGCACCTGTAAAAAGTCCTTACCTAGCTTTATTGTAGTCCCCCTTCAGTTACTGGAAGGGTGATATAAAGACTTCCTGGAGCCTTCTTTTCTCCAGGCTGAAGAACCCCAACTTTCTCAACTTGTCTTCATAGGAGAAGTTTGCTCCTAAAATATAAGAAGGTTCTTGCTCTTTTGAGTTACTGCTTATGTAATTCAAACATAGCAGTTGAATCTAGTACATGTGTCTTTGATTCCTAAAGCTATTCTATCCTAATAATGGTGAATCTAGCTGTAAGCATTAAATAATTCCTAGAAAAGGAGTTTCCAGAATTGTAGATCAAGGTTTCCCAGAGGATAATAGTCAGTTCTAGGCACCTATAAAAAGTTGTCACAACAAACACATTTCAGACACTCCCCCAGTCAGCTGGAAGCAATACACCCAGTGTAAATCTAGCTGGAACTTAATAGGAAATATACTGAGAGCATTTGTATTTGATATTCTCTTATTTTTTTCACGCAAAGGCCAAAAGACTTAATTTGTAGTCCTTGTTCAAAGAATTATATACACATTGCAAAATGTGTAAATAGTGCTCAGTGTGGACTCATAACCTAGGATTTATCCTTCTGTAAATGATAAGCCACACAATTGTGCTCTGTTTCACAGGTCTTTTCCCAGACTAATTAGTCTTCAGATCTTTTTGGCATTGTAAAGCAGCTTTCACTCAAAGGGTCACATATATCTTGTTCATAAGGAGCCAAAAGATTTCTGTATTGGGCACTCCTGAATACTCTCTGCCTGAATTTCTTTATACCAAAGGAAAAGATTAAGGAGACACCTCCTGTGATTCTTCTAAAAGAGAGCAGCAACCAGCACTTTCAGACTGTTTATAGGATTGTGTTCATCTATACACAGGGAATTAGCAAGAAAAATTCCAAGCTCCCAGGTCTTGGCAAGCCTCAGGCTCAAGCTTAATGTAAAGATGCTTGAAATTTTTCAGACAGAATCACTCATTTTCCCTATAGCTTGCATTAAATACCTAAATTCTTTTCTCATCTGTCTCTTTTTTTTTTTCCATGATGCCATTTAGATTTTGATGGCATTTTTTTTGCTATTGCAAAATACATATGCTGTGCCACATCAGAGGTCCATCACTGACAGAATGGAACAAAAAGAATGAGAAATGGAGCAAGGAGAGAGCAGCATTGTTTTTTATACCTGTGCTCCTGGTTTAAGCCACTCGGTTTCCCACAACCAGAAATTTATGAATTCCCGAGCCAAAGGAACAGTGAGGTTCTTGTATCTAGAAGCTATTGAGACAGCTACATAGCTGTACCCTTAATCTTCCTAATTCCTTTCCCGAACTTTTATTTGTATTGCCTATTTCTAGTATTGTGGGGAATTATGAATAATAATTCCCTGTTCACCTAAAATCATATCTTCTAGGTAAAGGTAGTAATGCTTCTGACACGTTAAGGATATTTTCCAGTATGTTTGAGGTATTTGATGTGAGTGTTATATATATTTAGAATTTTTCTGCAAGTGTAATATGCATAGCATATTTACATGTGAAAATTTCAGTTTACAATCTTTTTAACGTATGTTTCAATTTAAAACAAGTATATTAGAATATGGGAGAAAGAATCACAGAGTTATATGATAGAGTAGGTAGGAAGAAACTTCTGAAGGTCTTCTAGTTTAAATTCTCACTGAAAAGCAGATGTTTTTGCTCAAGATCTTATCCAGGTAAATTGATAATTGAAAAAAAGAACGATAGTAGAACGTTAACAGAATTATCTTGGATGTGTTAGCATAATGACTTGAAAAATTAATAAATCATTGTATCTCCCTGTCTTTAGAGTACACAAGAAAATTTGAGGTATGAAATTTATACCTTGAGAAATACTATTTTACAGGGTAACAAAATTCTTCTGAAGGCACAACTAGAGCTCTTCCATTAAAACTGCGGTTGTTGAATATATAAGAGTTTATAGATTTCCTGAATCAAATGTATAATTTTACAATAATAATCATATATATCATTATTAACATAGAATAATGCAAGAACAATTGCCTTTTTATATGAATGTGAACACAGTCTATGTAAAAAGGATGTACACAGTGGTAACATAGTTTCTTGCAGTATTGCATCTAATAAGGAACTATAATTCTTTTATATTTGAAATGCTTTTGAGTCAAATTCCAAATCTGCATGATACAGTTTGTCTACAGAAAGTAAAATTTCAAACCTCATCACCTCCACAGATGATTATTTGTGGTTTGTCCCTCCCATCTTTAAAACTTTTTTTCTGGAAACTATATTTTATTTGTCAGGTATTTTGTAGAGACAAAATTTCCCTCTATCTTGGTTTTCAGTGTAATTTTTTTTTTTCAGAGAGTATCATGTGGATTAATTTTTTTTTTTTACTCCTTTTTTTGTGTATTTCACTTCTTGAAACTTCAGAAAACAGAGTAAAGCAGCTTCTCTCACCTGCTTAATTACCCATGTCTTGTTTCCCTGTGCATAGTAGAACCTCATCAACAAAAGCCAATTAGGAATCCCAAGTTTGACTGCCCAGTGAATATTAAAAAATATGAAAAGTGCTGCAGGCTGACTGTCTTTTTCTGACTTCCTAATTTTTTTCCTGTGGTTTAAGTACACTTCTTTCAAACTGTGGTATATCTAAGTGTTAAACTCCTATGTGATTATGAAAGCAATATAAAAGATATTCTAACAGTATTTTTTTTGTTCACTGAAGTGAATTCTACATTAAAATGACTAAGAAATTTACACTGGAAATGTATTTAGTATCATCTCTGAATTAAACTCAAAGTAGTGGTTTAGTTATAACTAAGAATTACAGATAAGAATTTCTATTTGAAAATTTCTTGAAAGTAGGGGTGTGTAAATCCATATTTAAGATACTTGAATTTCAAAGTATATTGGCAATAAAAAGTACATTTGTGATGTGTTCTTTTCTGCTTTATAACCATTAAATTAGTGATATCAAATGGAAATATGACAACACAACGCACCACCCATGTTAAATTATTCCTAAAAGGTGACTAAACATATATACACTTATTTCTTATTGAATATATCTTATGTACTATTTTATGTAGTTTAATGTTCAGTGAATTTATGTTCCTTCTACCCACAAAAATTGCTTCAATCCCCCAAATTCAGTTCAAAATTAAACTTCAAGTCCAACCCATCCTCTGCACAAGACAGGCATGTACTGTAAAGCAAATGATATTTCCAGTGTAGATTTGTTGGATATATTAAAGATCAATGAGTGACAACTACATTAGTCCTATTTAGCCAGAAGCCTAGTTCTTTGCATCCCCTCATTTAAATCATTGTATCTACAGCAGAAAGTGTCTGGTACTTCTTATTAATAGATTAAAGCTAGTATTGCTTGCTTGTCATAGCTGTTCTCCTGCTTCATCAATTTTTCCACTTCTTTGTTTTTTCTTTTCTTTGATCTTCCTCCTTCTTCATATGACACTAAAAGGAAAAAGAGACAAAGTGTTTTAAAGGAGTAGCTGAACTGGAAGGGGAGAAGAAGATTTTTTCTACATACCTCAGTACCAAGCTCAGTAAACTGAATATGTGTAATAGAAGTTCAATAAGTCAGGGGATTGACGTAGGAATAAAAGCTAAGTAAGTCAGGTAATCAGTGTTCATTATTTGATATATTGATCTGAGCTATGGAAGAAATAACCAAATCCATGTAGAATGAACTTCTAAAGGAATTCACTTTAGCTGCCGTAGCTGCCTGCTTCCCTTTAATAAGACAGAATGTCTCAATGAACCCAATATAGAGAAGTAAGCATGTCCACAAAAATTGCAGAAATACTTAGGATGGTGGCAATACCATCAAAGTAACCAATAACATCTTCAACCTAGTACTTCAGTGTTGTGATGGTTGTCATGGCTTGGGCCTGGCTTACAACTGTGGTAGCCTATATAAGCGTTTGCTAACCCTATAGACCCTTTTGGAAGCTACAGCCTGATCAGTGTCAAGTGCCTTGGGGACATGCATATCCCAGTCTGGAGTTAAGTATTCTCTACCTGCCCCCATAACAAAAAATTATTAAATAAATACAAATATACAGAAAAATTATACCATGTTCTTCCCTCCTTCCCACCCCCAGTAATTTTCACATCACCACTGAGGTGGCAGGGCAGGCCCTGGGGAAGTCCCGGGCTGGACTAAGGGAGAAGGTGAAGAGAGCTTGACCCTTGAGATCCCTTAAATTTATATTGAGTATGAGGCACATGGGATCGAATACTCCATTTGGTTAGTTTTGGTCAACTGTCCTGTCTGGTTCTTCCTAAAGGAGGTTTTCAGGTTTGACCCCTTTACTCCCTTTCTCTGGATCGTAGAATGTTCCTCAGAACCGAGCAGTGGACTTGGTTCTGCATACCATTCTCTAGCCTTAACTATAAATATTGAGTATTATCAGACCTAGAAGCAGATGCTGACTGAGAAACTTACTGTTAATTTTAGCAAGTACAGCTACAAAAGACTTAGCTGAAAGCAAAATTACAAGACAGAAAATTAGCTCTATCCTGGCCCAAACCAGGACAGGAAGGGACACAGCCAGGAGAGCTGATGCCAGCTGAATATCAATAAAAAGCTGGGAGAAGGAGGAAGGTTTTTTTCTTCCCACATAACCAGTACACATTGGTAATTGGTCCTGCTTTCCTGGAAATGGCTTAACACCGGCCTACAGATTGGAAGTATAGAAGGGGGCAGCCACAACTTCCTTGGACAACCTGTTCCGGTGTCTCACCACCCGAACACTAAAGAATTTCTTCTAAATGTCTAACCTAAATCTCCCCTCTTCAATTTTTAAACCATTTTCTCTTGTCCTCTCACTGCACACCCAAGTGAAAAACCCTACCCCAGCTTTCTTGCAGGCTGCCTTCAGGTATTGGAAGGCTGCTATAAGGTTAACTCAGAGCCTCTGTTTCCCCAGGCTGAACAACCCCAACTTCTTTTGCCTGTCTTCATAGGGGAAGTGCTCCAGCCCTCTGATCATTTAATTCACTCCAAAAACTCTGTCCTTCTTATGTCTGGGACTCCAGAACTGGACACAATACTCCAGGTGGGGTCTCACAATAGCAGAGTACAGAGAGAAAATCACCTTCCTCAACCATCTGTCTGTGCTTCTTTTAATGCAGCCCAGGACCTGGTTGGCTTTCTGAGCTGCAAGTGCACAATGATGGCTCATTTTGAGCTTCTGGTCCACCGCCAAACCCAAGTCCTCCTCAGGGCCGTCTGGAACCCTTTTCTCCTCCCAACCTGCATGGTTTTGTGCATGTAACAGAATGCATAATCTTTGCCTTCACTTTTCAAAGGAGTTTGCTTTGTTTTTTGGTTTGGGTTTGGGGTTCTTTTGCTTGTTGTTTTTTTGTTTGTTGGGGGGTTTTTTTGTTTGTTTTTTTGTTTGATTTATTTAATTATATTACTGATAAATACACATATTAAATAGATACAAATTTTCTACATTTGAATCAAAAGAAACAGCTGCCAGAGAAGCTTTTTTCTTGTTTTGCCTGACAGAAGAGTGCAGTCTAATTTAAACCTTGGGTTTAGCAAGACATTCAGGAGACTAATGAGGCTTCAAGTGGTTCAGCCTTAAGAGATATAAAGAGCCCAGACTCCCTGCAGGAAGATAGGTCCAGGTGTGAATTCTCCATTCTTCTGATCTTACAATGAATTTCCTGGAGAAAGTAGCAGCAACACAGCTCATCTGATTGATATTTGTTGGAGCTGTGAAGCCCTTAAAACACAACAATAACCACAACCTTGAGAGGTAGCAAATAAAAAGAAAAAAGCTCCAGCTATTTGTTATTTCCTCAGAAGTGTGCTCTCATTGAACAACTTTCAGGGTTTAATACGGAGGACTCTTCTCTATAGGCACAGTAACTTTCACAGTATTATTCTTAAGAGTCCATTACAGTCAATGTACACTTTTCCCAGGAAAAAGAAAGTGCTGATATGATCAGTATTGTACCTCCTTTGCTGCTTTAGATGTGGTGTTTACAAGCCTAGGTGTTGGCTGTGGTGGGCAGTAAGGGTGGTGGCCCTGTGCAGAGCATCTGGGGCTGCCCCCACCGGACTCATCGGGTTCCAGGCGGCTCCAAGGGCCCCAGCGCAGGGCAGAGCTGAGCCCCTCAGCCACGGGCGGGCGCCTCGGGGAAAGCCTGGGTCAGAAAGGGCAAAACGCTGCCCGGCAGCCAGGGCTGAGGGAAGCAGGGGGAGAAACAAACAACCCTGAAAACACCAAGAGAAGAAGGGGGCTACGATCCTTTGGAGGGACTCCAGGCACCCCAGCAGAGATGTCCCTGCTGCCCCAGGAGAGATCCCAGGCAGGAATGAAGGCATGAAGTTCAGCATAGTAAAATAAAAATGGGTGGAGTAAGGGGAAGGTGTTGCACTAATTTTGACTTTGTTTCTCAATGTCCATATCTATTTTAATTGACAGTAAATTAATTTTCCCCAGATTGAGTCTGTTTGGCTCTTTTTGGTAATTTATAAGCAATAAACATGTCTTTCTATCTTCACCCAGGAGCTTATTGTTCCTGTACTTACCATGTCACCCCCTCTTCCTGCTGAAGGTAGAGGATGGAGTGAGTAACTGGATAGGCATTTGGCTTCCAGCCAGGCTTAACCCACCATGCCTTCCTTCTTTGAATTAGCTGCAATTACTTTCAGATAGCATTATTTTGCAGTGAACATTATTATTCATAATAATTTACACTGCAGTGACAAAGTTGGTGCAATCTGAGTCCTGGTGAGAATATGTAAGCCAGAATTAAATGATGAATTAATTTTTTTTTTTAGTTAAATTTTTATTTGCTAGATCCTCATTTGCCACTTCTTAAAATCTGAGATTAGGTTAATATAAAATCCAAGAAGAGAGAAGCAATAAGAGGAGCAGAAAATGGATATCAGTGTCTAGTGTCAGTAGGAGAAAGGATATTATTAAAAGCCAGAAATCCCTTCACAGGGAGAGGAAAATGTAGCAGATGGAGGGAAAGAAAAATCTTGGTAATAAAGGTTAAAGAAGAATTAGTGACCACAGCAAGTGAGACAGAGTGCTTATATACCACAGCTGGTAAAATATACTGTTGCTGCTACTACTTTCACTGATAAATAAGACCAGTACATGAGTATGAAATAGAGTATATGAAGACATCATTTAAGTATCCATCTACCAGGTTATTCTGTTAATCTCCCCTCCGTGTTCTAGCTGCTGTAAAACAAAAAGAGACAATTTCATAATGTGAAAAAATAAATACATAGTCTACAAACCAAGAAACATAAATAAAAACTAAAAGAGTTAGCAAGGATCAGAAGCGTTTAACTTGCAAATGTCATTTTCTTTTATTTGTAGATGATCTTACAGAACAATAATAGTGAAAACATAATTAATATGCAATTAGGAGGAAGACATAGACCATTGACTCGTCTTTCATCTTTCCATTGGAGTAGGAAAAAAGAAAAAAGAGCTTACTTGCTAAAAATACTTTTGTGTTTCTAATAACAAAACTAAAAGGCAAGAGTTGGAGGTGAGAGATCCTTACTAAGGTGACTATCCTTACTTGGACTGGAGCTATATTTAAAACAGAAGATAGACATATTTTGTCACAAAATACAGACAGGAAAATGCAGATAAACTAGACAAGGAATAAGATTTTCAAGAAACTGAATCAAATGGCACAGCTGTTACAAATTTAGTTGTCAATGTTTTCATTGTAGTTGTGTTTGTGCAGTGTTTTTTGTCAATTATCTGTAGGCTGGCAGAAACAGTAACTTCATTTTAAGTAATTCACAAAAGAAGGAAAAAAATGTATTTGTATAGTCAAATTGAAATTATCTGCTTTACAAATAAGACCTGATAGGTCATTATCATCATATAATTTATTGTGTGTTAGTTTATCAACAAGTGTGTGTGTGGGGGGTTTCTTTTTTTGAGTTAAACTTCCTGTTAATGTAATAACCTCCTCGTGAGACCCTTTTCATAAATGCAATGTAACTCACAGCCACTCTAAGGATCAAAAGCTTTCTTTTCTTTAAGTTTAAACTTTCAAATATTCATGTGAGTGTTACTGACACTTAAAAAACATGAACCTATTTTGTGACCTGGGTAGGAACAGGATCCATATTAAATACCTCTGCTCTGCTGCTACAGTTTTCCTGTCTTGTTTTTCAATTGAAAGATCGATATTTTCATATACATTTACTTTAGTTCATTATTCTGAAGTCCTTCTGTCTCTATGACAAAACTAAAGTATTAGATAAAAAGTTTAAGCAGTTTTAAGATTCCATAAAACTTAGATTTTGAAACTGTCTCACCATATAAATCAGTGATTATGCATAAATTAACTTTAAAGAAGTTGGTCATTACCAGGCTTGTAATCAGTCTGCTTGCTTATCTTTTGTGGTGTGTTTTGCTGTTGTTGTCATTATCTCTAGATATATATTTTATAAGACATCACTTAAATGCTTCATATCGTAGAATCATAGAATGGCTAGGGTTGGAAGAGACCTTAAAGATCACCCAGTTGCAACTCCCCTGCCACAGGCAGGGAAAACTCTCAGGGAGCAGCTAGCCCAAGGCCCCATACATCCTGGTCTTAAACACTTCCAGGGAGGGGGAAGCCACAGCCTCCCTGGACAACTTGTTCCAGTGTCTCACAAGTCTCACAGGAAAAAATTCTTTCCTAATATCTAACCTAAATCACCCCTTTTTATATATAGATATTTATGTGTGTGTATGTGTATAGTGTGTATATATATATAATGTGGGTATATATATATATATATATATATATATATAAAGTTATCAGAAGTCTCTGGCTTTCCACTACAGTCTTATTCTTCAGAAAATGTTAACACTGGCTTTGAAGAAAATTTCTCTTTTTTTGTTTGGATTTCTTTTTCCAGCTAGGCTCTTATTGTGAATGCCACATACATTCAAAGTAATGCTTGTATGATGTAATCAATTAAGGCCCCCTAAACTTTTGTTCTGTTTTGTTTTTCTTAAGTGATTTTCTTCAGAGAAAAGATATAAAAATTGAACTTCTGTTCTTTTATTTAGCATTATAACAACTTTCTATGTAAAATGAGAGGAAAGGGTCATAAACAGTCAACTGTTTTTCTAGCGTTGTAAATCACATAGCTTCCTTTTTCTCTTGCGTAGTGATTGTACAGTACAAATGCAAGTCAATTTGCACGCTGAAAAAAATACTTTGTATAAAATCTCCATTATGAACTTTTTTTTTTGCAAGTACTGAGAGCATTTGAGTTTAAAATAGGTGTTTTGCAGCAGTTCAAAGTAATATAACTTATTGTCTATAACGTGAATAAAGACACGGTGAATCGTGCCCAAACCAACTAAGGGAACAGTTCTTGTGTGATCACAGCTGTCAAAGAATTAAATGACAGAAGAGATTAAAAGTGACAATATACCAATGAAGGGCAAGGACTGAAGCTTGAGTTTAAAGTGTCTGCAAGGTTGATGAAAGTGGAATCTGACATATGATTAGGAAAAAATTTGTTTCAATTAGATGCCCTATTATCTTCAAAGTATTAATAAACCAATATCTAAGAATGGTCAAGTCTTGCTGGAGTGATCAACACTGTAAAAGAGTTTCTATGATTTCTGTAATTTCAGATCTTTGTTCTTAATAACACAGAACAGCATGGTTACATATGAGAAAGAAAAAATATTCTGGAAATTAATTCAATTGGCTTCAGTGTAAATTTAGTCTTATTGGAACTTGCACTGAGAGCAGCCACGTAAAATTCAATGCCAATCTTATTTCCTCTTAATGTATTATGGAAAGCAAAAAAAGTTATGAGTTCACATTATTTGAAATAATGTGATATTCTATCAGTTGAAATTGCAAAACTATCTTTTTCTTAACTGGTACAGAAGCAATTAAGTAGAACTCTAAACAGTATTCTCTAGGGACAAAGATAAGTTCATTTTCCTGTCTAGTTTCATTATGTGAATTCATTTCAAATCCAGACACTTTTCAGTACAAACAGGGGAAATTTCATTTTGTTCAAACAACATTCCCTTCTAACACTTTATGTGCCAAGTGAGAAAAACAACACAAATCCTCTAACAAATTAAACACATCTAAGAAAAATGTAAATGCTACTTATTTTCTTCCAGCAGTGTGATTTTTCCCAATTCACTGCATGACTACCTTCTACTTCTTAAAAAAAACAGGCCTGTATCTCTTTCAGTTTTCTTTGTCTGCCAAAAGCTTTTGTCAAACTCATCAGTATAAAATTATATTATATTGTAAATGTAGTCTTCGTTAAGTGCTTTTATATAGATTTATTTAAGCTGTGCTTTAAAGGGAAAATATAGAAGTGGGTGAGTTCCTGAAGTAAACATACATATTGACCAATGTAGGGAAGGAATGGAACAAATTATGGAAAACTTAGATAAAGTATTAGAATTTGCTTTAAATAGATATTTTGATGTTTATGATTTGATACAGAGGACACTAAAACACTTGGAGAAATCATCACCTAGGAGGGCAGAATTGCAATGAAGAGGGAGAGAGGTAGTACAAGATAACACTGGAGAAAAAAATGCCAGGCCACACACTTAGAGTTTGATATCAAGCATTTCTGTAATGAACTAGAATTTTCCACTGCAGCCCAAGGAAGGGAAAGACCAGGAGTGTCAAGAAACAAATATACATTAATGTGAGCCATTAGTACAACATGATACTGAAAATGTTAATAGGATCGGATCTTAAAGTGTGTGAGAAATATATAGACACGTACTGTGGTATTAATATGAAAAGTGCAAGACATTGGTATGTAACTAAAGTCTGAGCAATAATGATAATCTGAGTTCAAGATGTATTTAGACAGGAAGTGAGGAACCGACAACAGCTATCAGCATGATTATAAATATAGGGGATTTGATTTATGGAATGAGCAGAGGAACACTCAATTTTTATATCCCAGCACAAGAGGGAGTACTTCTCTGCCTAAACACAACAAAAATAGCTAATGGAAAGGAAATACCCAAATGCAATAACAATACCGGCATGGAAGGAAAGGGTAGAGCTCAAAACAGATTTCGAAGCAACAGATTTTTGGAGCAGTTTGCCCATGTGAGTAATAGAGACAGAAAAGCTGTCTAGTTCCAAAAAGGAAAAATTATTAGTTTATTAAGTTCCTAGTTTATTAAGAGAATTGTTGAGTATAGTTGTCTGTAATAATAAAGGACAGAACCCTATGATCTGATTCCAAATTCAAATGCTTCCAAAACTCCTATTATTCATGTTAAGAATATTACTAATAGAACTGTGCTGCAGGCTGTACAGATTAGATGCATAGGAACTGACAGATGTATGAGACCTAATGCTTCACAGAGAAAGGAAGAATTTGTCTTTTGCTCTCTCTGCTCTACAATAGGTAAGAGAATAGGCAAGCACACCCTCCAAAGGTAAGATAATCATCCTATCAATAAAACTGCAGGAATACGTTAGAGAAACAAAAATCATAACATCAGAGGGTCAGACAAAAACTGCAACAACAGCATAATCCTACAGAGCATAAGAATCTTTATTGTTCTGACCTTCAGCTACTTGTACCTTCCACTAGTATTTCCTAAAAGAGAGGCTGTTTCTAAGTGCTAACTTTGAAAGGATTTTTTGTTCATAGACCTGTTCAAGACCATTTATACTCCATGCAGACTTTCAGCATTGATAGCATCATATGTCAAGTTCTATTGCTGACATAAAATTTGTGCAAAAGACCTCCTCTTTCCATTTTTCTGAACTTACTAACCTAAAACTTCATTTAGTGCTCCCTAATTCTCCTACAAGAAGAAAAGAGCAATGAAAACCTGTACAATTTACTCCCTATCTTTATATTTATAGACCTTTCCAATATTTCTCTATTATTTCTTTTCCAGGCTGAAGAGTTCTATTCTTAACTATCTCTTCCATAGAAGCCTCTTGACCTGACATTAATAAGCGTTCTTCCTCTGATCCCTGGGAAACTGCCTCATGCATACCTTCTGCACACCAGTGTGGATTTTGATTGTGACCTTAAAGGAAAACAAAAGAATCATATTATGAAGATACATTAAAATGTATTTTTTTTAGAACCTTGTAATTTGCAGACTCAATAAATTCTCTTAAATAGAGAGACCAAGGATTTAGGGCCATACTGTATAACTAAAATCTTAAAATCAAGAAATACTGGGTACTTTGTAAGGACTTTTCCATGCTGTTGAACATTTTCCATGCATGTCTTGTCAACAGTGGAAAAGAAGTTTACTCAGACCTTTAGAATTCTCTTCCAAACTCTCAACATTTAACCAAATTAAGTGACAATACATCATAATAACACAACTAGAACAGACCTCAGCTATTAACATCTTTTAACATCCCTGAATGTGGGAACAGAGAGCACCCTGTTTGCTGATGACACCAAAATGACAGGAAAGGTTGACAACCCAGAAGGGAAAGCCACTCCCTTCTTAGGATGACTTAGACAGACTAAGTAAGTGGGCTAACAGGAACTTTATGAAGTTTAATGAAGAGAAATGCAAGGTCTTGCACCTGGGAACACATAACCCAGAAGAGCAGTTCAGACTGGGATCCATTTGGCTAGAGAGCAACCTCATGGAAAGGGACCTGGAGGTCATCACAGCAAAGACACAGAAGTCATCATCCTGCTCTACTTGGCACCTGTCACACCGCATCTGGAGTATTGCATCCAGTTTTGGTCCCTGCTGTAGAAAAAGGATGCTGACAGGCTGCAGAGGGTCCAGAGAAGACCATAAGGATGGCCAGAGGACTGGAACACCTGCCACATGAGGAGAGTCTGAGCATACTGTGTTTGTTGAGCCTTGAGAAGAGAAGGCTTAGGAGACACATTAATACAATGTTCCAGTACTAAAGGGGAATAAATAAGATGGAGATTCCCTATCACGTGGACAAGACTGGGGGCAATGGGCACAAGTTTCTCCTAGGGAGATTCTGTTTGAATACAAGAGGAAAAATTTTCACTATGAGGACAGTCAGATATTGGAATAGTCTCCCAGGGGAAGTGGTGGATTCCCCAACTTTGGAAAATTTTAAGTCTCAGCTCAACAGGGTGGTGAGATATCTCATATAAACGATAGCATTAGAAGGGTTGGACCAGACGATCCTTGACATCCCTTCCAACCTGACATTCTATGATTCTATGAAATATATTATTGCAGCAAGACTATCACTTCTTAATGCAACTTACTGGTTAGTGCCTGTTGCAATAAGTTCAACCTCATGGGGAAACCCAGGACATTACCAAAAACAACAGTGAAATGTAATGTGTTATGTTAAATACAAAATGAAACAGCTTCAAGCAGATAATCTAGGTAATTCTCATATGATCTTTCTTTCAAGAAAGCTCATAATAGAAAGTAGGGTACTTTCATAGCTAGCCCAGAGCATGCATATAAGTACTGAAATATCTGAGTGGTAGATTCAATTTTTTCAGTTTGTAAAGATATTTAGCAAACATAAGCAATACAGCAATGAATTACCTCCTTGAATTTGATTATTATTCATGTATTACTGGTTAAGAAGGAAGCATAAACAGATCTGGTGAATTTGCATCCAAATGTCAATCAAAGATAATGTGCTGTATAAACAGATCTTTTAAACAGATACCAAATAAGACTATTAATCTGCAGCAGAAATCTCGGTGACTGAAAGACAGAAGTAAAGTTTAGTGTGATAACCCTGAGTTGAGTGGGATTTGAAATACCTCAGTATGTTGGTTTTTATGAGGATGCACTATTATTTCAGCAATGAATAGGCAACATCCAATGATAAATACCAGAAGAATTCTCAGTGATGTGATTAGAGAAGAGCTCACAATGCTGCAGTGTACAATTTCAGGCAAATATTTAGCACTTCTCAAGTTACAGGCTTGAATTCCGCCATCTCACAAAAAAACATCTCTCAAAGAACAAAGAACTGAAGAAATATGTTCACCAAAATTCACATTGTGTTTTGTACCAGTAAGATCTTGTCCTGCAGACTTCCATGAGAGATTTAAATACCTCTATAACCATGTCTGGAGAGATAGATATAGAGACACTACAGCATGGCATGCTGATGTAAACACTTTAAAAATACAAAATATGTCTCTTGAATCATTTTTTTTTATTTCTCTTCCTGCTCTGTTGCAACATGCTGTCAATTAACATATGTTTACCTCACCATATGCCTGACAGACACCTAAAAGATAAGAATGCTTATCAGGTCGCCTTCTGGTGCATGGTGGAGACAAAGACAATGAAAGTAGCAGGACACCAAAAAGACTGAAAGATAAGGGAAGTCTGTATGTATCTGGGACTTATACAAAAAAAAGAGACCTCTCTTTTTTGCTGTATAAAAAACCCCAGGACAAAAGGAGAAGGCAGCTTTTCCTCTAGATCCCTCCTCTCTCGGCACTTCGGTTTCAGCTACGGGACAGCAACAGCGGAGGAACGGAGAAGCGGCAGGAGCGAGAGACCCTATGCACCCGACTACAGCCAGAGGCCAGGGCCGGCGGACAGTGATAACATCTTAATTACCTCCCTTCTTTTCTCTTCTTAACGACTCTTCTCTCCAAAGTAGCTAATTGTATAAATCCTAAAATAAATCCTTGTAACTTGTTTAAATCATAAAGCCTTGTTATTTTTGTAAGTTCATGCGTCATCTATGAGTAGTGGCTGAATTTTCCTCGCAATCAAAATATAAAATAATAACTCGGATCGTAACACATGCTTTGATCCAGACAAGCCTCACAAGACTTTCCCCTTGTTTTGGTCAGTTTGTGACTGAATTAGGAATGTAGCCTTTTAAGAAAGCACATCTGCCTTGTCACAGCATGACAGAAACAAGTATCTGCAACTCCTAAGCTGAAGTGGATCAAATATCTAGCTTGCTCAGCATGAGCAAGCAGAAAGGACTCTGGCCAGGTGGTGCTCATCTCTTACCAGATAACTTTGACCAAAGTTACACATTTTTACAGAAAAAAAATATTTCATTTCATTCAGAAAAAATGTATTCATTTACCTGGGGGCCCTCAGCCAACAAAGGATAAAGCTGTAAGGGATTTTATGCCTGCTAGGAACTACTAAATGCAGTAGCCTGACATCTGCATGTCTGTCACAGCTTTCAGTTTCTGGGTCCCAAAAATTGCATACACAAATACACACTCACAGAGCAACTACCATACACACATTCATATATACACAGTGATCAATGCAAGCAGGAAACATAGCATTAGCACAATCACAAACAGCACAAATTGCTTCATCCTGTTTTGTTCCTGGGCTGATCAGAATGAAAGCTTCCTAGTGGAAAGTGTACACTTATCTAATATATGGAGCCTGTCAGCCACTGGTCTAGCCAGTAATTGGATCCTCACGTCTCCCATGTGCTGATATTTGAGTGTGGGAACTCTAGAGCCTGCATCCCCAACCCAGCTACTGATACTCAGACTTCTTCTCACACCCATTGACACATGCACTACTGATCTCTTCAGAAACAAGCTTTAGATACTAGGTCTATCCCAGTTGCTGGCCCCTAAATCCCCTGGTCTCTTAGTTGCCTCATGGCCAGTCACACATGCAGCTGACCCTATGCAACAGCTAGTCCAGGTCTATGGCCTTCTGACTACTGAACAGCAGTAGTAGTCTCTCCAATAGTTGCCTTAGGTCCCCTGGTAGCCAATCCGTAAATCCTGTTATCTTTCCAGTATCTTACCAGACTTAGGGCCTCTCCAGTAGTTGGCTCCCAAGCCTCTTATCCTACTCACAAGTTGGGCCAGCTTAATGGTGAGTAGAGCTCGCACTCTGACATGCACACACACACACGCTCCAGGCTCTTGAGTTGCTGGCACCCCAAACTCACGGTCCCCTGGGACACATGTTCCCATGACAGCTGTCACATAGATCTCCATACTCACATAGGCTCACAGATGAGTGTCCCTTTTCTCAGGAAAACAGTCAGAAATTTTGTTTACTAAGAAGACAAGACAGACGGTGTTGATCATATGTGGGTCATGGTCAGACAAGCATAATGATAAGCCACTTGCTTACAGATGCATGGCCCCATTTATCTCCTTTCCTACACACTTTTTACTCCCCAAAAAACTTTTACCCCTTCCTTCCCTTCCTTTGCTTCTTCCTCTAAACATCCCAAGATGTTGTGCAATCCAAAAATCTTCTTCCCCTACATATCTTCCCCACATCTCCATAAACAGTAATGGTTCTCAGAGTGAAAGATGTTCTGGAGAGCTGTTCCCATTGACTCATGGTAAAGGGTGTCATCCCCAGACCATGTGGCTGATGGCCCTCCAATGACAGCCCTGGGATGGGCCAGGGCAGGAACATAAGTCTCTGATGAGACTACTAGAGTTTCTGTATCTGGCATTATGCCTTCTTTGCACATATGGGGATGAACATACTTACAACACCTATTCTCCATATCAGCTTTTTTCCTCATCATTTATTGAAGGCAAAGGGCATGAAGGAGATCATCAAACTTTAGGAAAACCTTCAGGAAACAAAGCTAAAAGAAAAAACTGAACCAAAACAAAAAAACCAAAACCCCCCAAAACAACAAGAAACAAAAAACCCACAAACAAACAAACAAAACACAAAACACCAAAAAAAACCCTAAACAAACTAACAAAAAAACCAAAACCAATTTATCACTTAGCTGAAACTTCAAGTTATTGATTACAGAATCACTGAAGTAAGATCACTGTTCATCTGGTTCAACCCTCTTGTCAAGGCACGGTGAATGGTGCACTTTTAATTTAGTATCCTGAATTGTACCTGCAAACATTTAATTATCCTTCTGGAGTAATAATTTGATTTTCTTTCATGTTGCTTAAATAATGCAGTTCGCAGTTAGCAAAGCAATCTATGTTTTGCAGTTAAATGAGGAATGCTCTCTTTATAGAAAAACTGAACTGTATTACTCAGGTGAAGAGAACTACTATTCCATCATAAAAAAGAAAAACATTTTTTTCTTAACTATATAAAAAATATTTAGTACTATAATGTAAAGTAAATTGAATAATATCTCTATTTTATTTTCTCAAGGGAGAAAATTTTCTCCTTTTCTGTTCTGGGAGACCTTTAGGTAGAAAATTATAAGATGGAATATTTATCCATCAAAAGATGGATAAATCTCAATTTAGCCCCCAAGAGAGATTCATGTAATTTAAGATGTATAAATAAAATAAACTTATTATTTAAATAATAAACATACAAAAATGCTGCTGTGACATCTTGAGAAAAATATCCTCAAGCAAGTTCTAAGTAATGTTGACATACTCTTTTATGAACAAGCAGATCTCCAACACTTACACAGGAGTGGAGATTATTACATCTATTTTCTCAGTTAATTTAGATACTTTTTTATATATGTGTGTTTTATATAAAATATATTTTTTTTATTTTTAAAACTTCCTATTGGTATTTAAACATCTCTATCAATCATACTACATACCTTTTCCGCATAAATATCCATTTCATTCACTAAATAAGTATTTTTTATATATTACAAAGATTATATACATGGGTGGAAGAACACCACTCCCTCGGAGTTTTCTTTATGTATAACTGCTGAAAAGAAATCTGTTTTACGATTTTTTGCTACAAAGTAGAAGAGTAGGTGGTAGCCTAACAAATTTTGCTGAAACAATGTATGTGAAAATTAAGATAAGGTGAAAATAAGGCAAAAATAGTCACATCCTTCTTATCTTTTTTGATATATCTTGGAGGGGGAGTGTGAAACATCTAAAATTGCAGGGATTTGTCTGACAGGGTTCATTATCTGCAATGCTAATGTGCCAGACAGAGAAAGTGTGCAGGAAGCTCTCCACTGTCCAGCCAGTCACTGAGACACTGTACGTGCCAACAGTGTCCTTTGTTGGCAACTCGAATTAATCTTGTGTGTTGCTTCTTCGCACTTCTGCAACAGCCAGTGTCAAAAACAGAACTTGTGTTAAGTGTCTTAAGTTGTCTTCTCTGCACAACATCATCATGGCAAGGTCAGAGAACACTGCAGGCTGCATGAATTTTTCAGCCCCTCCAAAACACTTAAATTCTTTTTATTATGTTAGTTCATGCGTAGGTCACACCTGTGTGTCGCTGAACTGTCACCAAGAGCAATGCTGCAAGTAATATTATGACAGGTAGATACTTGAACCTTGTGCATGGACCCACAGAGGCAGTGCAGAGGTAGTCCTTGATTCTGTCCTCAGCCTGGCCCTCAGAGATTAGTGTCTGACAAGAATCAGGTTCAAGGACTGCAGTATCTGAGGGAGAATAAATCATCTCAGGTTTATATTTTTATAAAGTTACCTTTATAGCTTAAGTTTTTGAAAGAGAATTAAAGGCTGGAAGGATGAGCTAAGTACAGCTGGAATCTACTCTTTAATGACAGAAAGGGAAAAAAAAAATTTAAAAAAATCAACAAATCCAACAAACCAACTATGAATCGTTCTATACTGTAAAATTTCTTTTGAACTGAAGTCTGGTAGAAAAAGATATGAAAGATAAGTAAGGTCAAGGTATTAATATTCTCTCAGCGTACAGCAGTAGCTCATTACAAAGCAATTACTGGGGAAGAAAAATAAAAACAAAACCAAAACCCCACCAAACCAACAAAAACAAACAAAAACCCAAACAATCGACTAAAAAAAAAAAAAAACAAAACAAAAAAAACCACCCAAAAACAAACAAACAAAAAAACAACAAAACCCCAAAACCCTAACAAGCTAATTCACTTACCACTCCAGCTAATAAATAGGGAAGGAAATCAGTATGCCTTTAAGGCATAGTAAACGATATCTTTCAGTAGACTTCCCTATACTGAATCTGGACCTCAGCATAGAGAATTTCACCCACAGAGATCACAGAATGCAAGGTTACAGAATTACCAAATCACAGAACGTTTTAGGCTGGAAGAGACCTCCAACATCATCCAGTCCAACCTTTGACCAACACTATAAGCTAAGTCCAAATGCCTTTAAATACCTCCAGGAGTGGTGCTATTAGCTTAGGCACAAGGTACACACATGTAGCTTGCTTTATCTTCCCCTCTGCTCTGCTCTTGTGAGACCCCACCTGGAGTGCTGTGTCCAGTTCTGGAGTCCCCAGCAATAGGAAGACACAGAGCTCCTGGAACGTGCCCAGAGGAGAGACATTAAAATGATCAGAGGGCAGGAGCACTTCCTCAGTGAACACAGGCTAGAGAAGTTTGGGTTTTTCAGCTTGGAGAAGAGAAGGCTTCAGGGAGATCCTATAGTGACTTTGCAGTTACATGGGTGTGTAGTTAGAGGACAAGGGAAAATGGTTTCCAAACTTAAAGAGGGGAGACCTAGGTTAGACATTACAAAAAAATTCTTTGATTTGAGGATGGTGAGACACTGGTACAGATTGTCCAAGGAAGTTGTGGCTGCCCCCTCCCTGGAAGTGTTCAAGGCCAGGTTGGATGGGGCCTTGAGCAACGTGGTCTAGTATAAGGTGTCCCTGCCCAGGCAGGATTTTCTTTGGAACAACATGATCTCTAAGGTCCCTTGCAACCCTACCTATTCTATGATTCTATATGAACTCTGATTGTGCATTGTCATTGTTTGTGCAATGAAACCTGCCAGACCAAAAAACACACAATTTCTGAAAGAGAGCATCAATTTATAACCACACACACCCTATGGAGGCCCTAAATCCATTCTTATACCAATGCCATAATTAATTTAAAATCTGGCAGAAAGTAGGATTCAGTAGTAAAAAAAACTACACTGGAAGTTGTTAGACATGAACTCTAAATCCTTTTTATGACCTCTTTTTTTTTAAATCAGGCAAGTCATTTGATATCTTTAGTGTATGTCATTTTATGAAATGGTGAAATGATCCTTTATATTGAAGGCTTATGGTCATCTTCTGTAAAGAAAATAAATGAGGCACATTCCTGACTTCTTTGTATTCCACAACATGGAGAAAAAAATATTTTTAAAATTATTCCCAAAAATCCTCTTTCTGATACAGAAGAAATACTTCTTACTGAGGCTTCAAAAAAAACAAAACAAAACAAAAAAAAACCCACAAAAAACAAAACAAACCCCAAGGTTCAGATACTCAAGGACTATGCCTGAAAATCATCATAAATCTAGGATGAAACAAGGCATTTGCAGCTGCCTTTATAGTATAAATCAAGATGGTTTAGTTTAGTGTGAAAAAAAACCTAAAGTAGTTAGGATAGTGTCAAAGACAATGGCTTTTATATGTCACTTTGTCTTACAAAAATTAGTGTAATGGATAACATAATAATTATATTCTACTACTTGCTTTCAGTTTTACCAGTATTCCTTTAAAATAACGTAGCTACTATGGAGAGATAGTTTCAGCTTTGACAGGTGAGGATGTCGTATTAGGGTGATGTTGCGGCGAACCCTTCTCTCGGGGACATGGCTCTTCTCAAGAGCTCTCTCGCCAACTCTCTCTGCTTCTGGGAGCATGCCTTTTATTTTTCCCTTCAGCCCCGCCCATTTCTGGCTGGGGCAGGCCCTAATTATTGGGCACAGCTGGGCCTAAACTCCCAGTTCATTATCGGCGACACCTGGTGACTTGTGGTTCTCACTACATTTCCCCCCTTTTTGTTGTTTTGTTGAAAAATAAACTTCATTTTTTCAATAATTTACAATTAATTCACCACAATAATTAATTTACAATTAATTCACAATAATTTACAATTCATTTCCTTAATTTTACAATTTTCTTAGCCTTTGATTGAAATATGGAGGGAAAATTCGGGCTCCTACCGGCTTTTTCGCCTCTTTAGCCTCTGTTGTCAGCAGAAGATGAGGTCTCAGAACACCAGCTCAGCTCTCGCTGGTACTCGCCACCTTGGAATGCCTGGCCATGCAGAGCTTCTAATCACCACATCAGTCTTATCGCGTGTCCCTAGGGCTCCGTTTCAGGACCGCACCATCGCGTGTCCCTGGGGGCTCCGTTTCAGGACCGCACTGACTTGATGCGCACTCAGAGCTCCGCTTCAGCATTCCTCGGGTTTGAGTTCTGCGCGCCAACCCGCTGCGCCCTTCGAGCCTCGTTCTTCTTACCGCTTTTCGGCTTCTCTCCTGCCTGGCTCGCCATTCCGAGCTGTTGTATACCTTGCCGTGCTTCTACTCCGAGCTCTTCACACCGCCTACAGCATTTAAGCCTAGCCTCGTGGAGCTTCTGACGTGGCTGCGTACTCGGAGCTCTTTATAGAGCGTCCCGCACCAACGTAGTGGCTCCATCTGACGTGATTGCGTATTCGGAGCTCTTTATATCGCCTTCCGCATTTAAGCCTGGCTTTGTAGAGCTTCCCGCAACCAACGTGGTCATGTAGAGCTCTTTATATCACCTCAGCATTCACGGCTGCTGTTGCCCTCATTCTCCACCAGTTGTTGCAGCGAACCCTTCTCTCGGGGACACGGCTCTTCTCAAGAGCTCTCTCCCCAACTCTCTCCCCAGGCATCTCTCTCTGCTTCTGGGAGCATGTCTTTTATTGTGCCCTTCAGCCCCGCCCATTTCCAGCTGGGGCAGGCCCTAATTATTGGGCACAGTTGGGCCTAAGCTCCCAGTTCATTATCGGCGACACCTGGTGACTTGTGGTTCTCACTACAGGGTAACTTTGAACACTTCTGATGCAACAGGATATTCTGGAATTTTTGGCACTTTGGCTGCTTCTGCTAAGTAACTAGTAAGAGCAGTTGTAATGTCAGCCATCAGTTTGGACAGATTTCTGCTTCTTAGTATTATATTCACAAAAGGACAATTTGGTTCCTCATGCCTCATTGCCTGTCAGACTTTCCAAAATTCCCTATAGACGAACACAAGGCTTTGATATTCTCTAGAAGGAGATTTATTGGAACAAAGACACAATTATTTAAAATCACATAAGAACTACCCTGATACGTCAATAGGACAAATAGGTGTATGCACACTCAAATTATTTGAACTACTTGATTCTGGAGCATAACTAGACAATTTTAGGGAAAATAAGAAGGGCGGTGTAGTCATATGCATCACACAAATGTCACCAGGTCACTGGTGACAAAGAGGTTCTGAGTGGTTAAACAAAAGAAGGGATTA
The DNA here is from genome assembly GCF_036169615.1 of Heliangelus exortis. Taxonomy (NCBI): domain Eukaryota; kingdom Metazoa; phylum Chordata; class Aves; order Apodiformes; family Trochilidae; genus Heliangelus; species Heliangelus exortis. The sequence continues at coordinate 75,716,063 of NC_092423.1, forward strand.
TAAATCTGACTGGTGTTCAGCTTTCTTTCATTGCCTAATTTCTTTTCCTCACTGGATACGCTGCATTTCTCCTTCTAGGAGATGAATGAAGACTCACAAAGATCATCATCTCAGATGAAAAATAGTTTGTCAACTAATGAAATATTTCCAGAGATATGACAATGGCCTATTTGTGCATGCTGAACCTAAAAATATACAGGCAGGACAGAAGTGCAGAAGGAAAAAGATTCAGCCAGTGATGCTTAGTGCTTGCAGTGAGTTTTCAACTTCATCCATATAGCACACCTGAGTTCTGAGAGTAAGCATCATGTAAGTAGTGATAATCCTTTATTTAAGATGGAAGAACGACAGAGGAAAATTTTTCAATAGATACCTCTTTCACAATTATAAATTTGCTTCCTGCACTTGTCTGGCACCAAGGTTTTAACTCAAGTCTGCAGCTTGTAAAGGACACATTAAGGGAACAAGAGAAGACAACTATGTATCAGCAGTGCCAGTATCACAGTGTGGAATGAGTAGTTATTTTAGCATGGCATTGAGGCTGATTTCTTAAGTGACACAACTTGGGAACTGCTCTCTAGGCTGGAATGTGGATGAAGGAGATGGATAACAGTAGACATTAACTTGCGTGGCACAGTAGTAAGACAAGATGTTTGGATAATTATAAAGCACGTAGAATTCTTCAATTCTCTTGGTAAGGTAATAGCAGCAAAAAAGTGTATTTTTTCAATCAAATCAACCTATTTTGAGTTGTGTTACAGATGTTTTGTATCTTAATTAAAGGGAATGTTGTTCTACAATTTATTACATATACACGTTGCTTGAGTAGCTGAGGGTATTCATTATGTGCTTTATTATGTGTAAAATAATTTCTGATGTGTAGGTTCCCGTTAAAGCATCAGATTTTTGTTATCATCTGTAACATGTTTTAACTGTGGAATACTTTTCTCACTTCATGTATGATCAAAGGCAGTACATAATCTCATTTATGAATACAGAGAGAAGTGTGAAGATAGAGCTACCCATTACCTATATGGTTCCCCAAATGATTTTGATTCTAAGACAAATGCTTTGTGAAAAGGCTACAATGAGGAGATGATAAGACAAATCAACTGCACAAATAGCATCAGAGAGAATCTGCTCTATATTAAACAACTAATAGTGAAAATGGAGCAGATGTTTAAGCACACACAGCCTAGGAGAATGTTTTGCTTTGGCCTCATAGTTTATTCTTTGAACATATCTACACATTTTGCTATTTGTGTTTGGTTTTGGTTTGGTTTTTTTTTTCAGTCAACCTAGCTGGCTGTATTGCAGAGAACTACTGCAGCATACAATCTGATACAAGGCTCCAGACATCTATTTTAGCTCAGAAATTAACTCAAATTAACATGACAATTATTTGAGCTCAATTGCATGTTTTTGCTAATTAAAGATTAAGGGAAATGCCACAAAAGAGGCAGTAACATTTGTTAACAAGAATACACTAATGATTTGGCTGTTCCCATTGACCTCTGAAAAGGTTAACTAGTACATATGTCATGAATTAGTACATATGTCAAATATGGGTTATTCTTTATCTTTTTTAAAAGAATGAAACTGTATTGCGACTCACTGATGAGGAAAAAAAATTCATTACTCAGTATATTTCATAGAAGTACAGATAATTTTCATGCCCTGTAATCCTTGTTCTTATATTTGGCTATCTAGCTTAATAAATTTCATTTCCTTAGAATAATTTATTTTTTTATTGGAAAAGGTTTTTAAATACCAAACCCAACTGTTAACCTAGAACATTGCGAAGTCTGCCACTAACCACGTTCTAAGTTCCATGTCTGCAAATCTTTAAATATGTGCAGGAACAGTTACTCAACCACTTCCCTGGGCAGACTGTTCCAGTGCCTGGCAACCTTTTGGTTGAAGATTTTTTTTTAATATTCAACCCAAGTCTCACACAAACCTGGCACAATTGAGGCCATTCCTCTAATCCTATTACTCATTACTGGGGAGGAGACCAACACCCAGCTTGGTACAACCTCTTTTCAGGCAGTTGTAGAGAGCAATAATGTCTCCTCTCAGCCTTCTTCTCTTCAGGCTAAACAGCCTCAGTTCCCTGAGACACTACTTGTAAGAATTGTGTGCTAAACTCTTCACCAGCTTCATCACTTTTCTTTGGAACCACTTCATCACCTCAATGTCCTTGTTGTAGTTAGGGTGCCCAAAACTGAACACAGAATTCTAGGTGTGTGTCTTACCATGGTACCTGAGTACAGAAAGACAATCCCTTCTCTAATCCTGCTGGCCACACTATTTCTGATATATGTCAGGATGCCGTTGGCTTCTTTGTCCACCTGGGCATACTGATGGCTTGCATTCATCTCTTTGTTGTTCAACACCCCCAAGACCTTTCTGCCAGACAGTTATCCAGACATTCTTCCCCAAGCCTGTAGTTCTGCACAGGGTTGCTATGACCTAGGTGCAGGACCCAGAAGTTGGTCTTGTTGAATATCACACCACTGGTCTTGCTACATCAATCCAACCTGTACACATCTCTGTGGAACCTTCCTACTCTCAAGCAACATTCCAGGTGAATCTGTTGTCATCTGCAAACTTACTGAGGGTGTACTTCCTCCCCTAATCCAGATAACTGATAAAGATATTAGAGCCCCAAGTTCCCTGGGGAGCACCATTTGTGACTGGATCACAACTGGATTTAACTCCATTCACCACAGCTCTTTGAGCCTGGCCATCCATCCGTTTTTTCGCCCAGCAAAGCAAACACCCATTCAGACCATGAGCAGACAGCTTCTCCAAGACAATGTTGTTGGAAACTATGCCAAAGGATTCTCTACAGTCCAGGTGGAAAACATTCACAACCTTTCCCTCATCCACTAAAAGGGTCACCTTCATGTTGTAGAAGGAAATCAGGTTCATTAAGAAGGGCCTCCTTTTATAAATCCATGCTGACTGAGCCTGATCTTCTAGTTGTCCTTCATATGCCATGTGATAGAATTCAAGCTTATTTGTTCCATGAGCTTCCTCCTCGACAGGGTCAGGCTGTTAAGGGTGTAGTCCCCTAGATCCTCTTTCTGCTCCTTCTTGTAGGAGGCATCATATTCATCAACCTCCAGTCAGCCAAGACCTCCCCAGTTAGCCAGGACTGCTGATTGACAATGAAAAGTGGCTTGGTGAGTACTTCCACCAGGTCCCTAAGTACCCTTGTGTGTACTCTGGGTGCATCCCATCTGGCTACATAGATTTTTGTGAGCAAAATGGTGTAGCAGGTTCCCAACCATTTCCACTTGGATTATGGGGGCTTCATCTGCTCCCCATCTTTGTTTTCCAGCTCAGGTGGCTAGGTACCCTGAGAATAATTCATCTTACTACTAAAGACTGAGTATTAAGTGCCTCAGCCTTTTCCTCAGCCTTTGCCACTGTTTCTTTCCACATCCAGTGAAGGATGGACATTGTCCTTAGCCCTTCTTTTGTTGCTAATGTATTTTGAGGAACATTTTTAATTTTCTTTTACAGCAGTAGCCAGATGAAGTTACTGTTGGGCTTTGGCATTACTCACTTTCTCCCTGCAAAACATAATGACATCTTTGTAGTCCCCCTGAGTTGCCTGCCCCTTCTACCAAAAGCCATAAACTCTCCTTTTCTTTTTGAGTTCCAGCCAATACTGGAATATTCTCTGTTCATCCAGGCTGGTCTTCTTCCCCACCTGGCTCATCTTTCAGCACATGGGGACAGCCTATGTGCACCTTTAAGATTTCATGATTAAAGAGCACCAGCCTTCCTGGATTCCTTTGCCCTTCAGGACTGCCTTCCAGTTATGTACTCTAAGGGGTGCTCAGCAACTTAATATGTATTTTCAGTATGATCTGTGAATGTAAAATTGCAGGTATACAGACAGAAATGAAGCTGTTCTGAATAATGTTCTGTTCTTAGGAATCTGTCACTCAAAATCCTTTGCTAGATACTAAAATCCTCTAAAAGATGAATTTAAAGCAGACTTCATAGCCCTGGCTCTTACTATTCAAAATAATTCCGCTGTACTCAGAGTACATATATTACAATTTTCCATTACATTCTTATCTGCTGGAAGAAAAGACACATATGAGAAAGGTCATTCATTAATATATTTTTATCTAATTTTATTCAGTTTAAGTATTGATCACAGCAAATAAGTAAGAGGCAGGTATCCATTCTACCTCCAGACATGTAAGCATTTTACATTCATTTATTTGGCGTATTACAAAAGGAAATGTTTGCATTCCTTATTAGTGTCAGATTCATAATATTTCTGTCATGAAGTAATTATTTCTTGTTTAAGCCCTCTAATTATGTAAATGTTATGTAATCTGATGTGTAACTGCAAATTAAATAATTGCTTCAGTATACTGATTGATGCAGACTCAGTGGTTCTGTGATTCTGTAATACATCTGATTCTACTTTTGTCATTAAACAGCACTACTGATTTTTTACCAGTGTACAATGAAATAGTTCACAACCTGGAAGTCTCATCTGTTTAAGAGGACTGAAAATAGTTTTTTTCACTTCTCATTCTTCTACAGTTGTCATTTGTTTTTCATCACCTTACTTTTTCTGTATATTTGTTCTTTCGGTCAATTTTTCACGGTTTTTTGGCTTTCAGTTTCTGTTATGTTCAGTACCTTTGTAAATTCTGATTGAATTTTTTTCTTTTTCTATAGTATTATTCAACTTGATATAAAAGCATGATCACATGGATTTGGTGCTCCAAGTCCTCCACATCTTCAACTTCTATCCTAATTTTTTTGTCATATATGTGAAATGTAGTGTTTCGGTTTGTAGTGTAGGGGCTTTTTTTTGCTTGGCTAGATCCTGGTTTCTGCATGTGACTCCTTAAGAAAAAGAGTGTCTTCATGAGCTAAAATTGTTACCCAGCACTGGTGTGATGAGTAGGTCCCAGGTGTTTTTCTGTTACATACTTAGGATATAATTAAACAGTAATATTCATGGTTCTTCACTATATTCTATATTTTTATTACTATCCTAATAATTTTGTCTGTCAAAGAACAGTATCTTGAGGAAGCTGGTCAGGGTTTTTTGATTTCACTGAATGATTCATCACAGACGAGTAACATTTCCTCAGAGTCTGTTCTGATGTATCTTTGGTACTTTCCACTGTGAACTGAGCAGAGATTATTGTCCTTCCTGAAACAGAGTTAGTATGCACTCCCATGATCTGAAAGGACTTTGTTCAAAATCTCAGTTTCATACCATTAACTGTACATTAGAAGATTCACAGATATCAGCCTTAACTTACAGATTCTTATACTCCTTACTTTGAGGAAAAAGGAGTTATAACAAATCACTTACAAATTACAGTGACAGTTACATAAAAAGATGAAAAAAGGAGAAAGCAGCTCATCATATGCTTAACATCCTGGTTCACACATATCCTTTAAATTTAACTGTGATATAATTAATCCAAGGTCAAAGATGGTTAAGATGTAAATATATATTACATTAAGAGAAATTCAGACATCTTAGTATCAGTAACTCTGCTTGCCTAGTGTCTCTTATGACACTTCTTACATTTCAATAAACAAGTTGCTCTAAATTGTCCTTTTTTCCTTCTCATGAATTGTGCATTAGAAGTTGATTATTTTCCTGATTATGTTTATTCCTGGATATCATGCATCTATTTGTTTCTGCAAAAAAATCATCATGATGAAAATATTGTACAGTTAATCAATATTTAAGCAGTTTGGTTATTTAATTTTTGGAACAGGAAATTTAATTTTCTGAATAAATTCATTTGCGACTGCTCATGGAAAACAAATATGAAAGCTGGTTAGGATTATAAAATATCTGTTTCATGACAAATTCTATGTGAGACACTGGATAAACTAAAATTCAGAATGAGGCCATATTCATAAAACTTTATGAATTTAGATTTTTCATATATGATATATTTTTTGTGAGATTTTGTTAAAAATAGTATCTGTATCTTATGTCTCACTGGTATTTATTCCAGAAAAGGTATGCAAAGGAAATTACAGGAACAAATAAGAGAATAAACAAATTATTTTATTTGGTCTCCCTCTTCCTCAGGTGATAATAAGAGTCTGGAACAAATGCTTAAATGGACAATTATTATCTCTAATGTGGGAATTAATATGAGAACTTTAATATTTTCTTAATTAGGGTAGTTAAAATTTATGCTAGAATGTATTGTTTATAGTTTTTCTGTTTTAATTTATTAAGTACTACTCTCTTGGGAAACTGTGATGGCAGAAATATGTTTCTGCTGTATTTTTACAGAAATATGCCCACAGGCATAGATCTATCAACAGCAAGCATTTACTCTGACACCATCTGGAGTCGAGTCTCAATAGATAAAACTTAACATCACACAGACACCCCAGTGCTTGCTAATTCGTAGCACCACAGAATAGCTAGGGCTGGAAGGGGCCTTAGAGATCATCTAGTTCCAAAACCCCCTGCCATGGCGGGATGCACTAGACCAGGTTGCTCAAGGCCCCATCCAACCTGGCCTTGAACACTTCCAGGGAGGGGGCAACCACAACTTGCTTGGACAACCTGTTCCAGTGTCTCACCACCCTCAAATCAAAGAATTTCTTCCTAATGTCTAACCTAAATCTCCCCCCCTTCAACACTGAAACCATTTCCCCTTGTCCTCTCACTACACACCTGTGTCAAAAGCCCTACCCCAGCCTTTTGTAGGCCCCCTTCAAATATTGGAAAGTCACTATAAGGTCACCTTGGAGCCTCCTCTTCTCCAGGCTGAACAACCCCAATTTCCTCAGCCTGTATTCATAGGGGAGGTGCTCCAGCACTCTGATCATTTTAGTGTCTCTCCTCTGGACATGTTTCAGGAGCTCTGTGTCCTTCTTGTGCTGGGAACTCCAGAACTGGACACAGTACTTCAGGTTAATTGTTGTCAAACTACCATCCTGCGACATGTGTTGTGCTGCACCTCTGAAAAACTGATGAATGGGATGACTGAGGGGGGGAAATACTTAATATACAGTTTCTTTGCATTTGCCAGATTCAGACTGTTTTAATAAATTAATTTCCTAATACAGCTGGCTACTATGATCTAAGATCTAGTAGTCAAGACCATTCTGTTGTTTCTCAGGAACAGTTTTTAAGTCATGTAAAAACTGTATATGTTATCAGCATGTTTCTAGTATTTCCTGTAAATTCTGTAGTAGGAATTGACATATTATGCCAGCTTTTATTTCTTCAGTGTATGAATATAAATATTCATCTCATCATAAAAAATAATTCAAAGTGAACACACTCTATAGATGATGAATATTTAAAATTATATTTATCAAGTAGTTACTAAAGAGTTTAACCTAGGAATCTCATCTATTATGTAAGCTCCACAATCCTTTGATCAAGACCTTGAAAATATTTTAAACTTTACCGGGATCTTCTGAAGAAATTTTACAGGCAAAAGCAGCACAGAAGACACTTTTTCTTATAAGGTGATTTTAAAAAAAAATAATTGTCTGTCTAAGTTGCATACAATGTTTTTAATAATATAAATTCAATAGTTTGAAAACAAACTCAAATATGAATTCTGTCTTTATCCTGAAATTACAAACTCTGTGTTGGGATCAATTACAGTAAATGTGACATATATATAGAGTAACTCAGAGATTTTTAACACTTTGATAACCATTTGCCCTTTAGTTCCTGCCATAGAATTTTAAAAAGATAATTACGTTTTTCTCCACTCCTGCCTCAAAGTTAAATGGTATCCTCTGAGGAGAAGAAATTGTGTTCAAGCCTTCATTCCCTCCCAGTAATTATCTATACTATCATAGTATTATAATAAACTATATAAATATATTTTCCTAATTAAAACATTTTATGTTGTGGAGCAAAACTCACAGATCAAAGAACCACAGCACAATGGAAATTTTAAAAGCTTATTTACCTTAAACATCTATTACTCACTTTTGAAGTGCATGCACAATTTCAAATAAAGCTACTAACCTTCCCAATATTAATAATTCATACAAAGCTGGTATATTTCCTTCCCTGCCTTTCCTACCTTGTGAGCAATTAAAAGACTGCACTGAAAAGGTAAAATAGAGTGGAAATTATGAAAGCAGTATTTTCTCTGATCTTGTAGTCGGCACAGATTAAGTCTTTCTACAGCAATACAATGACTAGGGAAAAAAAAAAAAAAAAAAAAAAAAAAAAAAAAAAAGAAAAAGAAAAAGATTGCTCCCTGCACATCAGTAACTGCATATGGGTATGTAGGGCATAGGAGCTGAGACTCCCAGACTCCCAGAACAGATACTACACAGCAAAATGAAGTCCTGAACTAAGCTGGCTGATGAACTTGAAATTTAACATACTCACCTGGGAGGTACCTAAAGGAAGGTAATAGATTATTCTATATCTAGGTTACATGTTTGATGTGGTACTGTAGCACTCATGTCCTTTTATACGCTGTTCACCTTGAGCAACTGGAGAACTGGAACTTGCCCCTCATTGCTGCATCCATCTCCTTTTGGCTGCATACGGGAATAAGGAAAGCAGGGGAGTAGCTGTGTGTGGTATTAAATCAACACTACTCTATTTGCAAGGTCATGAGTTGCAAAATCATTTTTTTTAAGCATAACTTGATGAAACAAGGAGTAATCTTTTTTTATTTTTTTCTTTGTTCTTATCTATTGTACTCCTTGGTTTCTATACATTCAATATGTCCATTCTGTTGCCCTTGTAGCGTTTTACCCCTCCCCATCCATTTTACTCAGTAGTTCTGCTTCTTGTTCCATCCCTTCATCTTCAAAAAAACCCAGCATCCTGTTTTTAAAAACAAGTATGAGTGAACTTGTACTTGGCTCACTGGTTTTCTACTCAAACCCTTTTTTGATCTGTGTTTTTCGTGCACATTTCATTTGATGTCTACTCTTGTCTACATAGCTGACTAAACTGTATACTTTTGTAATTGGTACAAAGCTATATGACAGATTAGTTCCCTAAATTCAATAATGTCTCTAATGTTTTTTATTAGAAATCGTTATATAAAACAAATTTACTAGTAGGTGTCCTCCATGACAGAAAGAAAATGATCACGCAAAAATAACTATGCTCACACCTAACTGAGTAACACACCCCCCCACTTTAGGAATTACCATTCCTATATTAAATTTAGGAATTGACTGCAACTGAATGACAATGAGCAATTACACTCTGGTAGCTCAATACTTTTCTTATTCTTCTAATTCTTCACTCTAATTCACTCTGGTTCAGTATACAGCTGTGCAAGACTATCTCACACTAGTAAACTGATTTCCCATAATTTCATTGTGGTGTTAGCATAACTGAGTAACTAGGAGTTGGAAATTTACCAAGAGTTTCTGAGGCTTTCAGACCCAGGTGACATTACCCATGTTGTCTTATATAAAATAGAGGCAGATGTTACAGTACCAACTTATGTAAACACAGTGCAGTATTTATGGCAGACTTGCTGGCACTCACCTTTCTCAAAGAAGGAGGATGATCTTTGCTCATGAGCTAATGGGGCTTATTGACAGAGCTTTAAAATCAACTTGAAGGAGAAGGGGATCATATCAGACTTGTCTGTGACAAGCTGCAGGAAGACAGTCCAAGATTAGGGGGATGGGGTGCTATCAAGGGCCTTAAGCCTGATGCTTTGAGATTTGCTGGGTACGCTGAAGCACACCTGAAGTCCTACAGAGATGAGCCAGGGGCTGCTGAGATAATGGGAGCCAACAGGGAAGCACCAGTGTAATACCTCAAAGGAATTAATAGGTCTACCTCTAAGAAGGTGATACAGCCAAAAGCCCAGCTGAAATGTATCTGCACCAATGCATGCAGCATGGGAACCAAACAGGAGGAGCTGGAAGCCACCAAGCTGCTAGAAATCAACAACCTGGTTGCCATTACTGAAACTTGGTGGTACCAGTCCCATGACAGGAGTTAAGTTATGATGGCTACAGGCTGTTCAGAAAGAACAGGCAAGGGAGAAGATATGGAGGCATTGCTTTCAATGTAATGAAATAGATGGATTGTGGAGAGCTGTCTCCAAAGAATAGCCATGAGCAGGTTGAAAGCTTGTAAGAATTACAGACTGAGGTAACAAAGGAAATATTGCAGTTGATACTCACTACAGGTGGACCAGTCAAGGGGAGAATATTGTCCAGGACTGCTTATTCCAGATACAGAAACAGTGACCCTGCTGGGGGACTTCAGCCACTTAGACATTTATTGGAAAAGTAGCACAGTGAGCTGTAGGTAAGCAAGGAGGCTCCTAGAGTAATTGAGCATGAATTCTTAAATCAGGTAATAAAAAGCCCTACCAGGGAGGATGTGATACTGAACCTGATGGTCACTACCACATGCGAGCTAATTGGTGATGTTAAGATTGGAGGCAGCCTGGTCTATGGTGATCAGGCACAGGTGGGGTTCATACTCATGAAGGATAGTGGTCAGGCAAAGAGTAGAGTGAGGACCCTGAATTTTGGGAAAGCAAAATTCCATCTCTTCAAGGAGTCAGTCAATAGGATGCACTGGGATTCAGAACTCAAGGAAAAGGGAGCAGAACAGAGCTTGAAGATCTTTAAGGATATTTTTCGTATACTTCAAAGAGCTCTTGATTCCCAGGTGTAAGAAATCAGGAAAGGAAGGTAAGAGACCGTAAGGGCTGAATCAAGACCTGCTGATCAAAGTAAAGGGCAAGAAGAAATGCAAAGGCAGTGGAATCAGGGACAGGTATCCTGTGACCTTTCCTGTTGTGTAGAGGTGGGTTCAGAAGGGCCAAGGCGTGGCTGCAGCTGAACACAGCAAGGGACACAAAGAATAAGTGCTTCTATACTATGTCACCAAGAAAAGGAAGCTGTATATTATTTGTTTACTGTATACAGTTTCTCTTATAAGAGTGAATAATATCTGATTATGAGTCATTCTCTTTTTTTTCTTTTTTAATATAGTATTTTTGGTAGTTGTCTAAAATTAGAGAGTAAGAAGCTATTACAGATAATAGTGAGGAACAAGCTATTACAGATAATCATGGACATTTCAGGAACAGTATTATTTTTCATAGAGAAGCGTGAGAAGGTGTTTCCCAAAGGTCCTCTCTCTCAAAGAAAGAGATGGCGAAGACCATTCACAAATTTGTGAAGCCCATGAGTTTCAGTTTGACACCATCTATCCCTATTTTTCCAATGCACTTTTTCTTTAGAAAGGCAAACTTTGGCTTAGGCTTACAGAAAGAACTCAAGTATTATTAATTTTTTTAGAGATTTTTTTTGTGGTCATAATCCTAATTTTAATGCAATTATAATAAAACCAAAACTTTTCATGAATCACTGGCCACAAAATTAATGCCTGACACCCAGGTGGATTAAGCCTATTTAGTATTATTAGTTGCACTTAAGCAGAGCAAAGCAAAAATTTCAAGTCTTTTCTGATAACTGTTTAATACACTTATAGGAAGGATTAGTTGATCTTCAGAATACAGTCTAGCCATTAGTATTACTGGGTTTTAATTATTTAAGAAAACATTATTGATAGCAATATATAAAGAATTTAAACTGTAAATTTATGTTTCAGCAGTAGCCTTACAAATCCATAAAGACAACTCATTCCTTCAAAATGTCTAGTAAAAAAACCTACACTAGATAACTTAGTTAACAACTTTAAAATCTGTGCAAGTCTAGGTTTTAACAATTGAAATTTTGATACATAATAAGGCTTTTTCAAATGCTGGTTTTAGGGCAAATTTTTTTAAAATTAAAGATTAATTTTTACAAATTACCTTTAAAAATAACCTTCATATTGTTCCCATTACCTTCATAAGAACAAAAATATCAAGACAGTATCTATTCTTGAACTGAAATATGCTGCAGGCTGGGCAGAATATCAGGAAGTTCTTATTTTACCCTACCGAACTGCCATAACCCTACAACAAAATACTGCTGTAGATGGGCCTTTGTTTCAGATTAAGAGGAGGATCTTTTTCCATCCTTAAAAGTTATTAACCAAAGCTTTTGCATTGAAAACTTGAACTGAAATTACATTTTTTTACAGGAAGTAAACTCCCAGGCAAACACAATGATACATATCTGCTCTCTCAAAAGAACATTTAAAAAGGGTAGGGAACAGAAAGAATAGGTATCTCCAATCAGCATCATATTTTGATGCTCCTAAACTGCTTAAAAAGTGGTAGGAATGACTCATAGCAACATTCCTTAGCAAATATTCAAAAAATATAATTTTTCTCTAACAACCTAGAGAGTTTATCAATTTCTTAATAATCTAATTTAAAATATCATTTTGCAAATCATTGAACTGCAACAGAGGACATGACAGTTTACATGGAAGTGTTGCTGGAAAGAAATGAGGGAAGTTGGTTCACAGCTGTTTCTTCTGGTGCATTATATGTATTGATAATGGGAGAGAGTGGTGAGCTGGTAAGAGTGCACAGGTGAACTGGGAAGGTTGGAGGAAGCCTAGGGAAGAAACAAGTGCACATGAGGCTAGTGCTGAATCTGTACAGCTGATCAGCTGATTTTTTTTTTTATGTCTTGATCTGCTGATGTGTCAGTATCCAATTACCTCGTTCTTTTCCTCTTACAATGGTTCTGTTTTCAATACACAAATTACAAAATCAATAATTGACCCGATAACTGGGAATTTCATTAAAGCAGTTATGGGGACATTCCCATCTCATTTCATACAGTATACCACACTAGGAAACTTTTCCTACATACTTTAATACAACTCAGTACCCTAGGAAGCTGCAGTTCAATGACCTTGATGTAAATAAATTATTAAAAAAAAACATTTACATTGATAGCGAAACTATCCAGAGGATAGATGTACACCAAAAACTTATTACTATCAAAAGTGCTGTGAAATAAAATAAGGAAACATAAAACACCGTACAGATTATTTTACATCTGTCAGCCCTGAGGTAGATTTTTGTTTGGGAAAGGGGGATTCGTTAACACCAGAACCTTAGAAGTCTTTGCACAATCCTTCTTCTTAGTTTTACCGTTAAAGTTCCAAAGATACATAAGCTAGCATCAAGCCATAGAATAGTGGAAAGAATATATTTTTTTTTCCTAGTAGCATCACATAAATCTATGTGACTGCCAGTAAAATCTTCTGTCTCAGTAGGAATTTTATTACCACTAAGAAATTAAACATATGAACTCTGAATTTGACCCAGTATGATGAGACTTACAACCTTTACTTCACTGGACTTCAATAGCAGTTAGTGCCCATTAGGGTATAGTGATACTCATCCTAAAACACAAAATTGCTTCAGTTGCCCTTCACAGCTAAGAATTATATCCTTTTTTCCTGCAGTGTTGTCTTGTCATGGGACTTCTTACACTACACTGACAAAACCATGGGTGTGGGTTGATGAAGGGAACAAAGAAAAGCCTCAGTGCAGCAAGAATTCTCAGTACAGAGGTGAAAAGATGGCAACATGCTGAGGTCTGGGCAGTTCATGTACAGCAGTTTTGATATTTTTATATATATATTGATTTCCTGTCAGTTATTTGCTGCACTTAATTTAAAACTGAATATTGTGTATTCCTAAGTTCCTGTTTTGTTTTTCATAAAGCCTGTCATGTGTCAGATTCCTGTCATGTGTATTATTGGCATACAAGATATCCTTTTATAAACTGTTGAAAAAACAACAGTTTAAATTTGTACTGTAGAACTATGGTAAATTACTTCAACCAATAGCAAAAATACAAAAGGAATGTGACGCTAGGTATTCTAGCAATAGGACAAGACTGTCTAAGGATGAGATGCACTGAACACTCCTTTCCACCAATAACACTCATGTATGAGGAGCTCTCTCTCTGGCTATTAGTTCTTTTTGGGAGGCTGGTGTGCTGTTGTGGATGTCAGGCCTCCAGGTGTGAATTTGGAGCAGGAAAAGAGGAGGAAAAGATAAGCCAGCTTCTTTCATCATACATAGTACATGTACTCTGGAAAACCAAGTTGATTGATACAGCCTGAGATTTTTTCAGCATTTAATTTCTTTTCCCTTCTCACCAGTATAGGATAGGAATTTAATTAGCTATGTAAGGCCAAGACACACCTTGTTTTATTATATAAATGAGGCAGCTAGCACTCAGGAAATTCAGGACCTTTTCTGGCAGAGCTTCTCTTACACTACTGCTTTGGCCATTCTGTATAGAAGGTAGTATTTCCATTGTAGTTTGTTAAATGTAAAGCTTAATGCACTGAATGATGTGTTATTGACACATATTGACATATGTAGTAAGAGACAGAGTGTGTGGATGTGGCTAAGATGGTTTTCCAAGGAAACTGTATTTTTCTGACTTAGCTTTCAGTATTAGTATTTTATTAGTGAGAGGATCATTTCTGCTCTCATTAGATTTTTGAAATGTGCTGTGGTATATAAATCTGGCATCTTTGAGTTGACTGGCATAAGCAGTATTTGTATCCTAGTTAAAACTGGGCTCTGAGAGGTACAATCTCTGGTTCTAGTACTGGTTTTATCATAGAACCAATTACTGATACTGTATCGGGTAATAATTTTAAATAAGCTTTCTTTAAGCCATGAACAATAAGACTCTCCTTTCCCTCCTTGATTTTCTCTCATTTTTAATTAACACATGAAATCTGATGTATGGCAGGATTTAACTTGTTTGAAGGATATCTGAGATTCTAGACAAGTTGAGATCCAGGTAAATGGGAGTTAAAGGACAATCAGAGGGCTAGACCACCTCTCCTGTGAAGACAGACTGAGACAGCTGGGGCTGTTCAGCCTAGAGAAGAGAAGGTGCCAGGCAGTCCTTATAGCAGCCTCCCAGTACCAGAAGCCTACAGAAAAGCTGGGGAGGGACTTTTTACAAGGGCATTTAGTGATAGGATGAGAAGTAGTGGTTTTAAACTGGAAGACGGTAGATTTACATTGGATATTAGGAACAAATTCTACACTATGAGGGTAATGAGACACTTCAAAAGGTTGCCCAGGAAGGTTCTGGATGCCTCACCCCTGGAATTGCTCAAGACTGGGATGGATGGGGCTTTGAGCAACCTGGTCTAGTGGAGGGTGTCCCTGCCCATGCAGGGAGGTTGGAAGTAAGATCTTTAAGACTCCTTCCATTCCTAACCATTCTATGAATCAACAATTCTCTTAATTTCAAACTGGACTTGCAGGTTTCATTTATGATCCCCTTGTAGTTCTTTTTCCCCCCTTGCAAAATCTATATGAAATAATTGGATTACATTAGGTAGGATGCAGTTCAGTAGTGAAAGACCCTGGATGTCTCATAAACGTGGATGTCTCACCCCCCTCAGGGGTCAGAACTGGGACCAGCACTATTCAACATATTCATCAATGACCTGGATGAGGGAAGAGAGTGCACTGTCAGCAAGTTTGCTGATGACATAAAGCTGAGAGGAGTGGCTGACACACCAGAAGGCTGTGCTGCCATTCAGAGAGACCTAGACAGGCTGGAGGGTTGACTGAGGAGACATTTAATAAAATACAATGGCAAGTGTAGAGTATTGTATCTGAGAAAGAAAAACAGCATGTATCACTATAGGTTTTGGACTGACCTGCTAGAGAGCATTATAAAGGAAAGGGACCTGGAGGTGCTAGTGGACAGAAGGATGATCATGAACCATCAATGTGCCCTTTTGGCCAAGAAAGCCAATGTCATCCTGGTGTATATTAAAGGACGTGTGTCTAGTAGGTCAAGAGAGGTTCTCCTCAGTTCATGTAACTATCTTTATTACCTGATTAGGAGAATAAAGCATCAGACTTTCTGGGCTCCTACAAATTAATTTCTATTCCTCTGCTGATCAGGGTAATTTATCTATGTCATGCTTCAAGCCTTTCAATCTAAGTGACACAGTTTGGGTTTAATTTTTTGTTTGCTCTACAGGAAGTGGTTTTGTTTTGAAATGGTGTCCAAAATTCCTGTGTTTAATAGAATATACACTAATATTCAAACAGCTAATAAAAATATTGTGAATCATTATCAATAAAACAGTCATTTCACTCTATTCTTTATCATGGCATTACTGTTTGCTTTGCATGAATGGTTTCTGTCACATTGATTCAGTTTATATCAGTCTGCATTTTCACACAGCCTTGAACAGCTTGCACTTTCTTTTTTTTTCCTGAACACTAAAGGTACTGTGAGTCTTCTTTACTTTCAACTGAAAGCACCATCTCTACAGTAAAATTCAGAAACAATAGAACACAGCTTATTTAAAATGTTCCTGTGGATATAACCAAGTAGGACGTATTTGAAGTTTTGAATATCTGTCATTTGCAACATATAGCTATTTTTTCCTATGCCACAGAAACTGAAAACCTCACTTCAAACCTCACCTCACTGCTCAGCAGATACATATAGCCTGCTGAGCACAAATGGAATCTGCTAATTAATATTTTGTATTATAAGAAACAAGACAGGGTAAACATTTAGCCCTTCTATTTCAAAATTCCACTTTCCACAGGTTAGAATGCCGAGACAATTGAGGCAAAAACCACAGACATCTCCAGTTCTCCCTCAAAGGATGTCCAACAGCAAAGATAAATTGTAGATCTGGAGACCTGTGGCAAATTTGTTTCTACCTGAGGTCAAGGAGGGCTAAAAATCCTCAAGGCCAACATTACTTCTGGTATTTTGGCACATGCCTCCAAATATTCTTATCATTATGGGAGCTGCAGATGCTTCCTCTAGAAGAAAACTCAAAATAGAAACAGCACTGAAAATAGGAAGCCTTTTCCTGCCTGGAAACAGTTCAAGGTGCCTGATCTTCCATTTCTTACTCATTAAAAAATCTAAAGCTGAACAGTGTTAAATTGTGTTCTAGATCTGAACATTCTCAGATTCCTGGCTTCGGTCCATATGCACTACAGACCAGTACAGGATTCACCACAACACAAACTATTTATTTTTTAATGTCACCCATTCATGAGCTTTATCTCAAGTAAAAATTACCCCAGAAACAAAAGATGTACATTCAAGGGTGATTTACTGCTAAAAAATCTACAATGTAGATCTTCTTGAATGGAAATCAGACACGGCGTCCTTAATTAGTCCAGAAAGCCATCTAGTAATACTGAAGACCTAAAACTGAATTACACAACATTCTGGCAGGGACTTTTCTGGGGAGAAAAAACCACTTCTAGGTAACTCCTACATAAGTGAAGACTAACATATAAAGTTGTCATGACTACTACGAGTAAAAAATGGCATTCTTGTCTGTTCCAGCTACATCCTATAAATTATGCCTCAATGTCTGTAAAACACTGTGAAGGTGAATACAGTTTCAGTATAGTTATTACAGAACAATTTACTCTGGTTTCAAATTAATAATACTAATTTTTACCAATGACAAACTAAAATCAAAATTATTTTCTAACTGTCCATAATATATCGATATGTTCTCTCACATATTTATAATAAGCTTCAAGCACATCTTTAGCAGCAAAATTAATTATTACTGTCTTATAGCAATTTTCTGAAGGAAACCATGTTTGACAGTAATACTAATTATTTAACTTAAGATAAGCCTGTATCTTGTGTTTGTCAGATTACTCCAGTCAACATCCTTGGGCCCCTTTTAAATAAAACAGCTGCAAAATACATGCCAACAAACAAAGCCTGAGGCAGCTCTTTTTCTATCCTCCACATTCAAGCTACAGGCATTCCTCCAAAAGGCTACTGTGTTATAGCTGAAGAAAAAGCAACTGGGAAAATCACTTTTTTTTCTAATGAATGCATGAACTACTGTCAACTCAAAAGTAACCATCATTTAATAAATAGCTGGCTGCATTTCTCAGTGTGCAATAAATCTAGCCAAAATATATCAAACTGTCATATTAACTTAAAAGCATAAGCAGCTCAAAGTTTACATGTTAGGCACTGGTATTTTCCTTCTTTGTTCTGTAGGCTTTCCTCCGCAGAACAAGATTTGGCTTGAGATACGGTTGCCAGCGGAAAAATAGGAGATCACACAGTACATTCCCAGGTAAGACGAAAGTGTCTTTTCTCCTCTTGTTCACCTAATAAATAATGGGCATTATTCCTAGCCAGTGTGTTAAAGTCTTCAGCTGAATGCTCTCTTCTGACATATTTTGAAGCCATAGTGCCAACTCCCAAAAATGAATAAGCCGCCAGAGTATCATTAAAGTTTCCTACTGGTGTCTTCAATTAGAAAATATTAACAAGAACAAAGTCTGGTACTTGGGCATTTCATGTCTTTAATGAGAGTTTACTATCAAGAAAACAGAGTATTAATAAAATATAATATCATCCTAAACAGAACTGTTTCCAGAGAATGTTTTGACTGGACAAACATTCAGTTTGACTTAATTCACCTATGGTTCTGACAAATTAATGTAAACAGCTAAGTATTTGAAAAGTCAAAACTATACACAAATTCAGGTTGAAGTCAGAAATAAATTCAGGTTGAAGCCAGCAAATAAAATAAAAATGAGATCTTCTGGAAAGTGTCAAAGAATTCTATTTCCACATTTTCAAAGAGGGGGTGGGTTTTTGAAAAGCAAATGTCTAGGCTCTTTTAAATCATCCTTATTTAAAAAGTAGTCAAAACAGGAGGGTGAAAGATTAAATTGCATATTACTTTTTCTTTTGGGCTGTAGAAATATTTATTGTTTGAGTGATTCATTAATTTTGATGCTTTTCTTTTTTTTTCACCTGAAATTGACTCTCCTTACTTTGTCCCATGTTTTCATCTCAGACAAAACTTGGAGGAACACTTTGATCAGCTTCTCATTACAGTCCTCAAGTTCCATCAAGATTTTATCCAAATATATTAAAAAAAATTTTTTACAGTGAGAAAAACAATTCACTGGAACAACCTCCCCAGGAACTAGGAAGACCCCATTACTGGAAATTTTCAAGACATGATTGGATAATCTCATCCATGCTCTCTTTCCCAGGGAAGGTTGAAGCACATGTCTGTTCAGCCTGGAGGAGGTTGAAGGGAGACCTTAATGCTCTCTACAACTACCTGAAAGGAGGTTACTGTGAGGCGGGTGTTGGCCTCTTCTCCCTGTTGACTATAGGACAGGAGGAAATGGGTTCAAGTTGCACCAGGGGAGATTCAGATTAGATATCAGAAAAAATTCCTCACTGGAAGCATTGGAACGGGTTGCTCAGGGAGGTAGTAGAGGTCCTGGGGATATTAAAAAAATTGGTGGCCATGGCTCTTTGGGAGATGATTTAGTGGTTAAGGTGGTGAAGGACTGACAGTTGTATTTGATGATCTTGAAGGTCCTTTCCAACCACGATGATTCCATGACTCTATGAAAAAATAAATAATCCAAGAAAATCACTGCATGATAGGTCTAACTTTTATAACCTATTTTTTTTTTATGTGAGGTCTTATATTATAAAGTATTATATAATGAAAAGAATGTGAAAAACAGCAGAATATTTTATTACAGCTTGTTGGCTTTTCTTTATTTGGAAAAACATATGCAAGGCCTGTTCACTGTATCCAGAGTCAGTCACTAGAATTTGTCTGGATTTATAGCCCCTTAAGATAAATCAAATTGATACCAAATAACTAATTACTGCAGACTGTAGCAAACTGTTAAAAATAAATCTGCAGATATAATTTATCAATGTCTTGATAACACAAAACCATGCAGTGTCATAAATTATTTTGCCAAGAAAACAATGTAAATTTTCAATCAAATTCAAGTTCTTTAAGAATTTTTTTACAGCTCATATAAAAATTTTATGCTTTTTTGTAGAGGATGGGTTTTTTTTTTGGTATTAATGATCTGTGTCATGTCACGCATTACATACTTCTGAGACTAAAGAGTAATTAAAAAATGTTACATTCACCTAATGAAGATGCTCTTGCATAATTAGATGAGATATATTGGAATGTCATACTATACAGTTCTGAAGCTTAGTTTGCATCAAGTGTAGTTTTTCCTACAATATGGTCAAACAGTTTTTCTTCAGCAGATTTATGCCAACTACTGTAAGCCATGTGAGGGAGTAAGTGACAAAAATATTCTCCACATCCGTTCCATCATTCTCCAGCCTTGTTTGATCATTACTTCACAGATTTAGCTGATATGTGATACCATTCCACCACCATTTTATCTACTCATCTGCTGATTGCTTTTCCGACACTTTGCCCTCCAGTAATATTTGCTCTGGGTGTCATCCCATCTTTTGATAAAATAGAAAAAGATGTTCAGTGTTGTGTCTCAGATGTGTATATGGGATGCCTATTGCACACGAGCTGTTGAAGTACCTACCCACTGGCCTTTCCAAACATAGGCTATTACAGAGGAACAGGTTTAAAAAGGAATATATATTAAGATGATTATTTGAGCACATTCTGTTTACAGGCATGTGAACTGTAGACCACATGATATCTAAATATTTTTGGT
The DNA here is from genome assembly GCF_036169615.1 of Heliangelus exortis. Taxonomy (NCBI): domain Eukaryota; kingdom Metazoa; phylum Chordata; class Aves; order Apodiformes; family Trochilidae; genus Heliangelus; species Heliangelus exortis. The sequence continues at coordinate 75,736,507 of NC_092423.1, forward strand.
ACAGTTCTTTTCATATGGATCCTCAATTGATTGATTTTACACCCAGGGCTTAAAATATAAAGAAGGCTATATTTTAAAAATAATGTAAAATTTTAGTATTAGGAAAATATCATAAGCAAGTTCAGGTAGATATTCACTTTAATTAGAAAGTAGGTAATTTTGAAGTGTTTGCATCCCTTTTCCCTTATGAAAGCATCTATGCTAATAGATACTTTTACAAAGGTTCAGGGAAATTAATTTCAGAGCAGCATACAGAATCATAAAAAGAACTGCAAATTTTAGAATATCAGTATTTATGTTTCGTGTACTGGAATACTCATACAAATGGAAATCTGTAAACTACTAATCTGCTCATTCAAAACTTACAGACTTCTATGAAATCAGCGAATTCCACCAGCTCAAGTTTTAATACTTAACACAAGAGATTTATACATTTCATCATAGTAAACAATAAAATGTTTAAAAATTGTTCAGTGAATGTTTTTGCTTCAGAACTCCTGTAAAAAACCTTATCTAAGACTGTGCTAAATTTAAAACTCATAAAAGAAGACACTGTCTTTTCAAAAATCTCTTGATCAAAATCATAAAATCACAGAACTCTCACAGCTGGAAGATACCTCTAAGATCATCAAATCCAACGGTCAACCCATTAAAAACCACCATGCCCATTAAAGCATGCCCTGAGCTGCTCCCAGGGATGAAGCATCCCTCCAAAATTGTGAAACTAATCTAGGCCACACAACCAGAGTACCCTCAGCTCCTTGGTGTGGAACTGATTTGACCCACTGGCTGTGGCAGGGTAGATATGAGCATAGTGCAGGGTACATTTTTGGCACTCCACCTGCCACATAGGCACATATTGCTGTGCCGAGGTCACTGTCAGAATGAAGAGCTGGATGGATTTCCCTTCTTTGTTGACCCTTGCAGATTTACATAATCCTTTGGGTTGGATTTCTTGTTGCAATGCTCAGTCAGCAATTAAAAGGAAAGACCCATCCTATCTGTCCAGCACTGCTAATCCCAGTTATGAAGCTAGGGTGAGCAAAAGATAGTCAACTTATGGATCATCATTTTAATGTAAAAAAAGAAAAATTATTGCCTTTCTCCTTCATAAACGCAAATGGTAACTTTATCAGCTCTTGCAAGCTTTTAGATTTACTTTTCTTTATAGTATCAGACAGAAATTGACATTTCATTGTGTAGTGTCATTATAAGACCCAGAAAAGTGAATCAAGAGCATATTTCTGAAATAATAAGGCCAAGAACAGCAGATGGAGCTTAATGAAGGCATCATACTTTCAGGAAAACTAATATTGTGGGGACAATTAGGACAATTAAGATGTTGCAGAAATTAATTAAACAATTAGTTCTTCCAGCATGCTGGGACATGTGAATCATAATCTACTTCCTGTCCAAGCATAAAACTTTAGTATTTTTGTATTCTTTGCTTCTCAGAAAAAGAGAAGGGATTTGTTTCCACAAAAAAAAAAAAAAAAACAAAAAACAAACCAACCAACAAACAAAAAAAAAAAAAATGGGGAAAAAAATCAGTCTTGCCTTTATCTGAAAATTTCAATATTACTACATATGAAAAATCTCAAATTTAAAAATTAAATGTTATCTGAATCACTGTTTTTTATGCATAGTGTCATCACAGCTTTTTTCTTATTTTATTTTGAAATATATTTTTGGAATAATCTGTTGGTAAGGTAGCTGCACGTGATAATTAGTTAAAAGGTTTTCTGGAAGATTTTTATTGAAAGTAAATAATACTTTGTCTAATAAGTTCTATTAAGCTTATTCTCACTGAGAATTTATTTAGTAGAATTTCTATATTTTTAAAAATTTATCAATTTTTTTGTTTCAGGGTATAGTGTTAATTAGGAACACTAATGAACACAATTCCTTTTGCATTTGTGTTCAGATCCTCCTGATTCACTTTCCTCGTTGGGATTCCTATGATGTGCCTCAGAAATTTTGTTCAGAGATTTCTAGTAAATAAAGAAAGGAGGGACATACTACACTTTAAGAGTCATTTCTGAAAGCAGCCAAGCAGTACAAGAAGTCAGTTAAGGCTAACTTGGGTGAACAACTTTCTCATGGCTTTTCCTTCCTTCCTTCCTTACACCAACAATGAGCAAAGAACCAGGGAAAAAAACCCCAAAACATTATTAATGTGTATTAAGTTAGAGATATTTTAATGTAATCAATTCAGTGAACAGTTATTTTTCCTAAGAGAAAATACAGAAAAAAAATCAGTGCTTACAGCCAGTTCTACATCTTAGGTAAAGGTACTTTTAGAAACAGAAATAGACTTGTTAGAAATGAAAGTAAACTTTAAAGTTTGTATTTCACTCAAAGGAACAAATGAAATACACACATATCCTGTAAAGACTATCAAAGATTACTCTAGATAAAAGATCAGATCTGTTCCATCAAGGGCAAGGAATCAATACCTTTTTATCCTCTATTAAATCCATTTTACTTAACCCAGGGAAAGATGAACAAAAGTGATTAGAAGAAGTATGTGGCCTGGGACACATTTGAGAACTATATCAAAAATATCGAATAAATGTCTTCCCACATTCCACTTTATTTCTGAAGCAGTGCAATATTGTTTCGTAGTTATTTCTAATGCATCATTACCTTCATGTGAAATTGCCTTGAGAGCATAAATTTCACACAATTGCAATACATGTTAGCAACCAATTTAATTTACGTACTTCAGATATACTTCTCTCTGTGGCACAACTGCTTTATTTCAGACTCATAACAGCATTATATACTTCAGACTGGACTCCTTTCAGAACACTATAGTTGCCAGTAAGTATTTAGAATAAATAAAAAAAAATACCTTGCATGGCAGCATTTTTTTTAAAATTCTAATTCATATTTGGAGATGTATTGAAAAAATACAGGAAAAACTTACAGAGAATAAAAGAAATAAAAGCTAAGCATTTTGAAGGAAGCATAACTGTTTTCCTTAATTAAAATCTTCTTTGCTCAGTTGGCAAAAATGAGCAAGTTAACTTTTGAAGTGCCATATTATATTACTTAGGATGAGTACTGCTGTATTTTTACTCCAGAAAGTTGTGCTCTGGATGCAGAGTGGTAATAAAGCACCACTGAAATATTTTCCCAACATACTGTTTGCAAAGAGGCATGAACATCATTTCTGAATAATTCTCTGTGTGAAAGAATGGGAAGTTTTAGCATCCTATTACATTATGTGAAAGTACATTAGTTGGTATTCCTCCCGTACAAGAACTGTGTCCCAGTCACGTTACATGTCACCAGGGAAGAGACATTTAATGCCTCTTGTTGCACTGTTGTCCTTGCAGCAAATGAATTTGAAGGGGCCAGCCTGTCTTCCAGTGGTGATTCCTGCCATAAATACAGCTGAGGGAGATAAACCAAGTAGTGGGAAGGCATCTCCGGAGGGAGATTAACTCTCCAGGCATGAGTTTAAGGCTAAAATAGGAGGTTTGAGAAGTCTGATATAGTGGTGGTAGAATTATTCGACTCCATGGACAGTGACATCTTTTGTAGAAGCACAAGTGATATTCTTAAAGCAACTGTAACTACAAAGGCCATAGTGTACTCTTCAGAGTAAATAATTATCTTTTTTAGATATGTTTTTGATCTTTTATGGTTCATTACTTTATAAACTTATAATTGAATCATTACCCTAAACAGTAGTAAAAAAAATAATTCTGATGTTTTGCACTGCAGAAATCTGCAGAACTATACTCCTCTGCCTTTTGTTATAATACTTATAGAGTTGAAAAGGATTACTTTGATACAAAAAATAGCAAAAGCAGGGTAAGCACTATTTAAAGATATTTTATCTATATTATATGAATTATTTCTGTACATTTTTACAGCCAAATGTAACACATTCCATATTTAAAAGTACTATTTTTTAAAATTTCAGGTTCTATCTGTAAAATATGTTCAAATATATTAAATCAGTCTTTACATTTGTCAACTAACCTATGGCAAATTATCTAATTGTTTTCTTACAAAATATACAGTTACTATATTGCTAATACATACACAGTCTATTTATAAAATATAAGTTTGTGGTACACTCTAAATGAGCAGGTTTGCTCAAAGTTACAAAAGTATCAGCAGAGCAAGGAAAGTTGCATACCAGTAAAGTTAAGAATCTCACCATTAACAGTTGCCTTTCTCCTTCACTGTCTCTTCCTTTTTGCTCCCACGTAACACCCAAATATACAATGTGCCTGCAAAAGGGAAAGCAATTATGCAGAGGAATAATTAATATAGAATAATACAGAATTATATGTCAAAAGGGGGTTCAATAATACAATCCTTATGGCTAGGATCAAAAGGACTGAGGTCAAAATGAACAAGTATGGCAACATACCCTACAATCCTTTACACCAGCAACTATGTGTTTCAAGGACAAATACCTTCCTTCATGCTTCAACAGCTGGAACAGTGCATGTATTACAGTTCTTGTAGTACAGGCCATGTACAGGCCATGTAGGAACACATCCAGGTGGGTTTTGAAAGTCTCCAGAGAAGGAGGCTCCACAGCCTCTCTGGGCAGCCTGTGCCAGTGCTCTGTCACCCTCACAGTGAAGAAATCTCATGCTGACGTGGAACTCCCTGTGTTCTAGATTAAACCCATTATTCATTGTCCTATTACTGGACACCAAAAAGAGACTGGCCCCTTCCTCTTGACACCCCCCCTCAGATATTCATAGACATCAGTAAGATCCCCTTTCAGCCTTCATTTCTCAAGGATAAACAGTGTTGGGTGCTTCAGTCTTTCTTCAGAGAAGAGATGTTCAAGACCCTTAATCATCCTCAAAGCTCTCCATTAGACGCTCTTCAGCAGATCCCTGTCTCTTTTGAACTTGGGAGCCCAAAACTGGATACAGTATTCCAGGTGTGGTCTAACCAGGGCAGGGTAGGGATGAACCTCCCTCAATCTGCTGGACACATTTTTCCTAATGCACTGCAGGACACCATTGGTCCTCTTGGCTATTAGAGGACATTGTTGACCCATGGAGAATTTACTGTCCACTAGGACTCCAACATCTGTCTCCATGAAACTGATTTCCAGCAGGACATTACCTAATCTGTACCTGGTGTTATTTTTACCCAGATGAAGGACTGCACTTGTCCTCATTGAACTTAATGAAGTTCACAAATTTCCATCTCTCTAGCCTATCTCATTGGACAGCAATGAGATCTCTCTTTAGAGAGAAGGAGACATGGTTTAAGTTACTTCAGTCTAGTCTTTTATGACATAAAATATGTGAATTTCTTCAGGTTCATTTTGAAGCATTGCTATTGAAAAACGTATCTCAAGTTTTTCGTGTTTTAAAAGAATATCATTATTGTAATACCTGATTTTAAGGAATCCTCCTGAACATATAGTATAAACTCTTTATGTTTAACATGATTTTAAAATATATTGTATTATATAATATGTTGAGGACAGTCCCAGAAATAAGGATACTAGTAATAAACATATTCCAGTTTTTAATCTCTACAGAACCTAGGTTCATGAATATAAGTTTCCTTGTTACTGCTCAAGATACTATATTCACTAACCATATTCACTAACCATAAACTGCCTGTACTTCCTTTATCCTTCTTTTATCTTGTACTGTGATTTCTATGGTTTCACTCTGCTACATTTTCATTTTTATTTTCACAAACTGAGAGGAGAACATATAAAATCTTGGCAAACAGCAGCTTTTTTTTTTTTTCTAAGCTGATGTGCAGATGGAAGCAAGCAATCAATTCCAGTGCTAATACGGCAAAAAATTATAGATGGTCTCTTGAGACAATCCCACTGGACTCAGATTCATTACCTTTATGCACAGTGAATAATTATACGGAATTAATTTCACAAGAGATTACATACAAAATAGGGTATCAAATGCCACTAATGAATGTAGAATCAAGCCCACTGACAGAAACAGGAATGCAATCTTCACTCTGTGAAAGACTCATTGAAACAAGCCACATACTAGTATTCTAAACATACAATTTCAGTTCAGATGCTTGAACTTCACTTTTAGCTGTTTTCAAAATCTTACTAGCACACTGACTATTCACCTCATTTACTTTGTGAATTATCTATATCATTCATTACACATGCAGATTCTCAAAGTTTTAGATTACGCAGTTAATAGATCCTTGGCTTTGATTCATTTTATCAGCAATATCATAAGCTTGCAACATTTTATAACAGAAGTGCTGTTAGGGTAGTTACAAAATATAGTGGGTTTTCTTTGTTGCTTGTTTTTTGGTTTTGGTTGTTTTTTGGTTTGGTTTGGTTTGTTTTTTTGTTGGGTTTTTTGAATGGAAAGGGCAAGTTCTCATTAGACTTGTACCCAAACAACAATAAGCAAGAAAAGAAGTTAACTGAGAAGAATCAGTGAGGATTCACAAATGGCAGTCTCTTCAAGAATGAGAGGACGACAGTGGCCACTTTTTACTTTGACTTTACCACAGTCTTTAATACACTCATAATACTTCATTTAAGTTTTGTTGGTCCACATGGGAAGGTTGCAAATGTCGGAAGACTTGGATTTCTACATTCTCTCTGTTCTGAGAGGAAATACAAGAAGTAAAACATGGTTTCAGTAGTAAACAGGAAAATCAATGAATCTGACTTGTAGTAAAACAATTCCTTAGGTTAATTAACAGCAAATTTCCCTTAAAAATGGAAGAGCTTCTGAATAAAAAGATAAATGTATTTAAACCAGTTAGACTAGAAATGAAGCTTTTTCCTCACCAGTATCCCCCCATCCCAACAAAAATAATGTCAGGATCCCAAGGTTGAGACTTGCTGTTCTACTCCTTGAAAAATACCTTTTCCTTTTTTACTTTTTTTTTTTTTTTTTTTTTTCCTTCAGGTATGAGTATTGATTTCTCCATATTAATCCTTTGTTTCCCCTTTCCTTTAAAAACTATGATGTGCTGAAGTTATAAGCTGATACTGCTATGTCCAAAACCTACAATTATTGGACATGATCCAATTCAGACAAGTGTAACTTAAAAGAGTTTAGTTTTTTATGGTGATAGATTTTTATTTACAGTTCAAAAGGGAAAATAAAATTTTATTTGCAGGGTTTTAGAAAATTATTTATGTAGCTTTCTCTGACTACTCTAATCAAAATTGAACAACTTATAGTCTGTGTACAGTGATCTAAGATCCCATTTATAAACCTAATATAACACATAATAGAATATTGGATACTCAATCAAGAAATTGATACACTGATGACTAAATTATACAAAATGTGAAAGATTCATGACTGAACTGCTAAAGTTAGATTTCCTGGGCACTGTAAATATCAAAGAATTCAGCCTACTTTGATGCAAGTTCATAAATTCAGTTTACAAACAGGGAGTTATGTGGAAAAGAGAATTATAAACACCATGTGCAAAACACTTCTCTTTCCTTGGAAAAATGATTTTCCTATTTCTTATTTTAACCAAGAATGTAGTCCAAGCCATAAAAAAATACCTCATGCAACTGAAACTAACTATATATTAACATAAATGATTTTCCATTTGCACATTAAAAAATTACAATTTGACTTCTTGTGCCACATGAAGAAATCAGGAGGCCAAATCATACCTGATACCCTTTTCTTACAAGTAGAGATTGCAAGCAATTCTGGCTAGCAGTCATGACCACTCTCTATTTATAGATATTGCTAACAGGCATTGTTTTCTACTGGATGAAATATTAGAATACTTATTTATGTAGCATAAAAATGAGGACTACTGTGCTATTTCAGGATGTAATAATGTGACTTTGTTTAGGGCAAAGGACTAGAATATCAGGGAGTTAAGGGTGGTGTTTGCCAAAACTGAGCAGTGGTTCATGAACACCATTGTCATTAGGACACTGATTCCTCGTTTTTCTTGCCTTTTCTTCCTATGGAAGTTCCCTTTGTGAGGCAATTGCTATTGCTCCTCGTGCTGTCACAGGAACATTCAGAGCTGAGCAGAACCTCTACATAATCTCTAAAACAAGGAATAAAGTTTACTGACAGCTTCAGGTGGTTCAGGCGTGGTTCAGGTGTCAATGAACCACAGAAAAGTTGTATGAAATCTTTGCTGCAAGTTCTATCATGGGGCTGAGCAGGCTTTGGGGCTGACATTTAGATCCAATGGGCCATCACATTTACTTGTCTGCAAACATAGCTTGACTTCTGTCTTGCAGAAAAGTGAAAACGGATATCCCCCTTCTTCTTCCCTTATCATTTCACAGGGAATCCTTTGTAATAGAAAAATGTTAATTACTTCAGTCTCTGACTCCTTCTGTTAATTCATTTTTTAGTGTGTTAGCCACAGATTCTCAAATTCTAAAATATATGAATAATGTTATATGGACAGCATAAAGAAATTGTCCCTTTGAGTGCTAGATTGCTTTATATGTTAGATGTATCTTAAGGAAATTTTTTTCAGTGACTTTGTGCTTGATCTGTTGTGACAATAACAACTTCCAACAATTGAGGTGGAGATTGAGGCTTTAAGCAGCCTAGAGCCATATGGTACTATAATTTTTTTTTAAAGCAGAATTCCTCACTGAGCTAAGGAAGCTTCTCTCTGTGAAAGTTTGACATGCTTTGTATACAGTATGAGTTGAATATAATTTCCAGAACTTTATCCATGATTTTTTGCACAAATCAACATGGACACCTTGAGAACAGCTTATAAAATAATTTGGATTTTCATAATTTGTATCAGTGTTACATTTTATGGTATTTTGGCTCTTGATTGTTTCCTTTTTTTTACAAAGAAAGCTAACTTTAGAAACTGTCAGGTTTCTAAGTTGGTGTTTCTTAGATTAAGGGTATATTAGTTGAAAATTTTCGAATACTTCTTAGGTGGAAAGGAAATGTTAAACGTTATACTACTATAATGCATCACAGCATTATTTTTTTTTCCTTTTCCTTTTACTCTAGGTAAATTTAGGTACCTTATATTATTTTTAATTTGGCAGGTCTCCCACAACATAGCTTTCTTGGCTGAATGGCTATGCCATGCCCTTTTACTCTAAAAACAAATAAGACACTGCAACCCCAAGGTTAAGTGAAAGTAATGTCTACTAAAATATATTTTACTTAATAAAGTCCTAGTTATAACCCTACCTAGCATAATATTAATATTTTAGTATGTGTAATAGGCCATGAAAAGTTCTGCAGTATCAGTGAGAACTTCATTATACAGCTTATATAAAAAAACATTTTTCATTCTTAAATTATGTATGCTTGAGGCTTGAACTGACCAGTAGCAGGAACCATAGACTACCAGTAATAAAATTACAATATTCTTTTAATGATAAAATTTTAATATCTTCACAAAAATTAATTGAGTACAGCAGTTTGTTTACTGCTGTCACTGCATGGCAGCATGTTTACTTGTTCAGAAATCACACAAATATCAACCTATTCCTTTTGCTGGTTTATTTGGGGAACATGTAGTAATTTCTGATGGCATTTCAGTGAGAGTAATAGACCCTGCAGCTGTTTTCTCTGAAGTTAAATATCAAATATTTGCGTTCCTTGATTCTGTCAAACCACATATTCATACACAAAATTAGTTTCAACATACAGACAGAATAAAAAAAAATTATCAAACTTGTTCAATTGCAGCCACCTGCAAGTATCTGATAGGGTCACACATATGGTCATTGTGATGACAAAGCAAAATTCAGAACATATGTCAGATTGCCTGCACTTCCAGAGCTATCATGTACTTGTGTTGAATGCCTAACAGAAGACTGCCCTTCTTTCAACTGTTACAAAAGCTGATACTGAATGACATATAAAAATAATAGCATAGTTTCTGTGATAAATTTAACATATGTTAATACATAATGCAAAGCCATGTCACAATGTCAGCTCTGTTCTTTAAAAGCAGGTAAACACTAAGCCAGTGAATTCTTTAACCAGAATATGCAAATCACTGCAGAAAATTTCCAGTTTTCTAATTAGTGGATAAAGTTTTTACTTTATCCTATGGAGTTTATTTTAACAATACATTATTTTTTCTTTTTCAACATAATTCTTACACATAGGAAGTTAACTGGTACCTTTGTATTTCCCACTAATATAGTTAAGACAGTCATGTTCACCAGGTATAGTACGTAAAGAAGTAATTTTCCTCTGTACAGCTTGATAGGAGCAACATTATAATCGACTACATAAAACAAATATTTATGCCCTATTATCTTCAAATGTGTGCTAGGAACCTTCTTACATCTGCATGTTAATATGAATGTTCAGTTCATGTATCAGTTTTGACCTGTCCTTAACACATTGAAAAATATATTGCTGTAAACATAACCAGAGTTCCACTTTAAATATAACCTTTTTTTTTGGACTGGAAAAAAAAATGTTTTCACAAATCTTATATCCCCCAAATCACCTACTTGAATTAACTTTTACCTCACCTCAAATATTTTCCTCTGGAAGGAAATTAGAGAATTTTAGATGAAGTGTACTGGAGTAAATATGTGTGACATTTGCTATGCAACAGCACCGATCTTGAAAATAAGGTAGAGACAGAATAAAACAGATCTAGAAACTGGCTGATTGCAAGACTTACACTTTTCAAATTATTAACCATTTAAATGCAAACACTGACATTTCATCCTTTGGTAGAATATCTAAGAACAATGACTGACACTAAGAATAATAACACTGACAAATTGTACGAAAACACCCTGTCACTTCCTTGAAAAAAGAAAGTCATTAAACCCACCTTCTTTCTAAATAAATAAAAACCTTGTATATTTTTTAAGAATGTACTGTAAAGTTAATTTTGTTAATAACACTCTGGTAAGATTCACTATTTATTTATCTAAACTGCAAAAGAAAATCATATCCACCTGCCATGTCTGACAAACATTTAATAGTGCTTTTATAATTATACATTCCTCCCTGCCAACAGCTCTAATTTACATGGATCTGCCAAAGATAATACCATTGAAGCATATGGTAGAAAAGATTCACATAAATCTCAGAAAGAATAACAAGTAAAAAAAGTGTTCTAACAGATGTATATTTAAACGATAGACAGACCCTAAGGAAATCTCTTTTTGATTATAAACATTCATATCTTTGTGTTTCTTCTCCTTTTCTCTGCAACAGGGATACAGTATCTTTCCAAAGAGGCAGTGTGAAGTAATATAAGCAATCCTCAAATGAGAATCATATTCAGTTCTCTGGACAGGTGAACTATGTTTTACCTCTCCTCATACATAATTTGAACTGTCCCAAATGGTTTCTAATACATATCTACATAAACAAACGGTTTAGAGCTATGAAAATATAGTGAAAATAGATTTCACCTTACCCAGTTAACTATCTGAAATTAGGGAATCCATTTGAAACTAGCTGTCCAGAAGGCCATTTTATGGCCAAGAAAAGTATTTTGCAAAAACATTTTGCAACACTGCTTAATGACTTAAAAGTCACTTTATGGGAAAAAGCCTGCAACTACATCAAATCTTTACTCCAAGTAATATTACTTCCTAGTAATCCATTTGTACTTCATTTGCTTCTAGAAATTATAGTCTGCTTTATGAACACAAGTCAATTTTCTTGATACTTCCAGGACTCTTGTAATGGAAAAGCCTGGTTAAGTTCTCCAAAGTTCTCAGAAAAAAACCCAAAACAAACCACAACCTGATTAATAACTTCCATTTAATATGAGATTTTCCTGAGTATTTCCCATGGTTAGAATTTATCTGTTCTATATATGTCCTGTCATAAAGTTTCTTATACTCAAGACCCATGTTATGGGAACAAGTAAACTCACTTATTGTGGCTGTTACCACTAAGCTAAGAATATCCTGCACTAAACAAAGTTGGTATCTGCACTTCTATAAATTGTTATATTTATTTCAATTAAAATTCTTATGAGTAAAGAAAAAGAAGCATCAACATTTGCATGAGAAAATGATAACACAAAATAATGCAGAGGTCTGCTGGAACCTCCACCTTCAACATTAAATATAATCTTTCCACAGTGGAGCAACACTGTTCCATATGTGATGACACAGTGTATGATTAAAAAAAGCATAAATCTTTGTTAGACCACAAAACTAACTAGACCTTATTATTTATTTATTTTGAAGCAATAAATATTGACTGTCAAATAGGTACAAACTTTTGATTTGAATACAATTATGTTGAAATTTTTCAGTCATTTTGTTGTTGTCCCCGAAGGAAATTAAGCTTCTTAGTTTGCTTATTGATACTACACACATGAATGGTGCATTTATGTCCTGAATATTATTTCATTTCAATGTAATTTTAAATTCTTTTCATTCAGAAAACTCAGAGGTCTCTACATATAACTTAAGAAGAAAAATTATATAGACTTCTCCTGATTTACTGTGTTGTATCAGCTGAAAAGTCATCACAATGAGCTGTTAAACATTCTGTTATTCATGCATACGTGCAAATACTATCAGAAAGAATCATACTAATGGAGAGCTTCATTGGACACAGTAACAAGCTGCAACTTCACAAAAATTTACATCAAAAATATTTTGCCTAACACATTGGTTTGGCAAACTTAGCAAAACTCTCTGCTGGAGATGTAATTAAAGTCCCATTGAAAAGCAATTTAAAGCAGATTATGATTTTTAGGTTTGGAAAATGAGGTAGGACTCATTTTTTTATTTTATTTATATTTATACATACTAGAAAAATATTTCACATGCAGTTTAAACAAAAATATAGAGTTCATCTTAAACTTAACATTCATCTCTTTGCCGTAAAAAAGTCAAAGGTTAAAAAATAAGAAGACTCACAGAAAACATATAGCATGTTCATTTAAGAATGAAGTATTATTTATTTGAGCCCGGGACCTGCTTCTCAGAGGTCTTCTCCCAGTCAGACCCAACTGGGCCGTGCCACGGATGGCCTGAAGCATAGTCTATCCTATCAAGGATGCCTGAAGGGTGCCTTTGTGGTCCTGATCAGGGAGGAGCAAATATAGGTTGAATACAGAGTTTCTATTCATAGCCTCTTCACGATTAGAATGGCACTTTTCTGGTTTGCAACAGCTTTTTTCCTCAATTTTCCTATTGGAAAAGCTGGATATTAAAATAACCATTTTCAGAAAGTGTGGAATTTTTAAGGATGAATTGAAAAGAATTAAAGACAAGGATTCAGCATATGGAGTTGTACAACTAGTTTTTTAAGGACCTATATGAGCATTTAAAAATATGATTATACTTACAGAGGAACTGAGAATAAATGAGTTGATTCTGGATGTAAATAGAATGACCAATAAGGAAGGAAAAAAAGATATGAGGTAAACAATTTTAAAAAGATACTGATTTTCTTTGAGAAGTACTCTGAAAAATAAATTCATACCTTTCAACAAGCTACCATGTCTTCTGGTTTGGCAGCAAAATAGAAAGTTATATTTATATGGCAATTCACCCAGCACTATTCAGGCCATTGGCAGGCCAGATAAAGTCAGATGACAGTTCTCCTTCAAGCTGCTTTTTTATCTGCCACATGAATCAGTCCAGATTGTCTCAGATGATTAAGCTTCATAAAAGTTTGTTTGACTGTATTTGTGTACTTAAATGGTAGTGTACCCTCACTTATTTTCTAAATGAGAAGCAATTTTCAAAAGGCACATTTTCTCTCTAGAAAAGTCATCCACTTGGATACACAACAGTTATTAACTCCAATTCTACTGTGTTAATGCAGTACTAGACTGATTTTGTCAGATACTCCAGGGAACTAATATATATGTTTTGGGTTTTTTTAAATATATGTTGTGCTAATATTTTGCATCTGTTTATAACTTCATTTTGTCCAGTAAATTTGGTTAAGATACAGCTATGCCACTTACCTGCCAGAACTCTCTCATTTCCTTTGGTTTAAGGAGAGGCTTCAAATTTTGTGTTCTCTTTTGTAGACCTCACAATTTGCTATGAACTCTTATCTTCTCATATCCATACAACAGTGCATCTGAACCTCTTGGCAGATTTCAGAAACCAATTTTAGGTACTGGAATGAGAAAGTTAAAAGTGGGGAGGGACAAGGAACATTGTACCCATAAGCCCACAAATCTTTGACAGACAATTAAACTGCTGTATATTATTCTTCCCTGGACAAAAATCTTAGAGGAATAGAATTTAAAAAAATGCATCCTCAAGTTCATCGATGGCCATCTTAATAATTTAACATAAAGCAAGTAAACACTTGGAGGAAACAGGGTTAGTATCCAAAACACCCATCTTTTGGTATCTTGTTTAGGTAGCTGGAGTTTCCAGGCTGTTTTTTTCAAACTTCTGAGGATACCATAAACCCTTCCTGGCCTTGTTCAACCTAACCTGATGTATCACTGCACCCATGTCCTAGGACCCTATTTCAGCTCAACTTCAGGTGTATAGAAGCTGCCTGAGATACCATTTGGGTACTGAGGGGTTGAGTAGCTCCCTGGAGCCTCTCTCAGTCCTGACATCTGTTTGTTGTCAGGACCTGGCAGCCAGGGCCTGTCTCATCTTCCCATCCTGGAGCAGGGCAGTTGGGATGCACCAGTGCATCTCCACCCCCAGGCACTGAGCAGCTCCCTGGGAACAAGGACCTGGCTTAGGCTTGACTGGGGCTTGTACAGGATGGGAACAGCCCCAGGAGATGGGCAGGGTCAGTAAGCTGGTGGTACCCTGAGGAGCATGACATATTGTCTAATGAGCTGAGAAAGATTCTTCTGTAGAAGTGATTAAGAGCAGCAGCCCAGTTTAGGGCTTTGAAATCCCCTTTGCAGTCATCTCTTCCCTCGTGGAGTAAAGAAGGTTGCTACAGAAGCTGCTGTCAAAATATGATGCAATTAGGTGCCTAGGGTAATATATGATACTGTCTCCATGGATGACTTTCCACACATTTGGTCTATAGTTCAGTAAATCTATATTTGCTATCAGTACTGGAAAGTTCAAGTCTCTGTACTGCCCTGACAACTTGGGCATCAGGACCTATTGTCTGTAATAATTTGGCATATGTTAGCGTTATTGTAACAGAGCTAATAAAATTTCTGCTTGTATTTGTATTAGATTGTTAATATTTTAGTTTGGTAACAGTAAATTGCTGTCTCCCACTTTGCAGGTGAGTTCCACTTTTGTCCATAAGAAGATTCTGAGTTTACCAAATGTAATTGATTTTCTTTAGACTTCTCATTTTTAAATGCAATGTAAACCCCCTACCAAATCTGAGCATAAGTGAATGTAAAGGCTGAGGTCCAGTCAGTTTAACTGGCTACCTAAATGACATTGAACTTCTAGACACCTCTCATGGTAGCTGTCTTAAAGTATCTGTCTAAAAGCCTATTTTTTTTGTTAGTGATCAAAATAATATGCAATTGCAGAAGTCTCCTGAATGAAACAAAATTAGTATTCACTGGAACTGTATATCCTGAACAATTCTTAAGAAACTCAGTCAGCTAAGTTAACGAAAAATTAATGTGG
Source organism: Heliangelus exortis (assembly GCF_036169615.1). Classification (NCBI taxonomy): domain Eukaryota; kingdom Metazoa; phylum Chordata; class Aves; order Apodiformes; family Trochilidae; genus Heliangelus; species Heliangelus exortis. Next base: position 75,752,003 of record NC_092423.1, read on the forward strand.
TGTTTTTTGTTTTGCTTTTTTTCCAGGATCTATAATTTGTAACCCAGTTCAGGAGTTTTATTGTAGCTCTTTTATGTTCAGGCTAGGGTATAAAACATAAATATTCCAGGAGTAAACAATTAAAACTTCAGCACCTTCCTCCACCAGTCAGTAATTTACTTTGATAAGAAGCACACAAAAATTGGTCAGCCCTAGAGTGACATCTACAGTTCAGGAAAATAGGCAAGAGAAGCAAGTTACATCCACTCAGCTTGCTTTAACTAGGAAACATGAGTGTACTAGTGATGTATGAGTTGAGGATGCTAAAAAGGAACAAATTTTACCATAAAGAACCCTGATGGCCAGTAAGCAACAGAAATACCTTGGCCCACCTGTCAATTCAATTCTTTGGCCAGTAGCTTTCCACCTCCACTTTTTACTAACAATCTAGAAAAGGTTTAATCCTGGAATAGAAAAATAATATTTATCAATTGTAGCCAGGAAATAATCAGATCTGGAGAAATAATGTGATGGAGTAGTCTTTTTGGAGGATGGAACACAAAAACTAATAGGAAGGGCAGCTGGAACAAGTATGCAAAAGATTCAGTACAACATATTGTGAGACAGTAAGACTTTACATAATCCATGTATATAAAATTCCTTTAACTTGTGGGTAATTGAGCAGTCTGCAATACTTGATTCAATTATAATAAGCAGAACAATGAATTTCATCTCCAAAGAACATAGTTCTATTTTTTTTTTCTAAATGCATTATATTACTTAGATGCAATTTTATGGAATAGATGTGTTTCATCCAAGTAAGGAAGAACCAAAGAAATGAAAAAATTAGTAGATATTTCTGACGCATTTAATATTAACTTTAATGCACAGATAAAGAAAACACCCCATGTCAGTAGTACCATACAAAAAGTGATTGGTTTATTTTATCTGATGGTATTTCTGGAACTACACATATGACATTTTAACACTGCAGACTTCATCAATGGGATAAAACTTGGTCATATCTAATGGATTTGTATGCTTGAAGTCAGAAGAGCTGGAAATGTCATTAGAATGGTTGTTAGAAGAAATGCTGGTTGTGAGATAATTTGTCATCTCTTTAGCTATCTTACCAATGATAGATAATTTGGAACATATGAGTCTATTATAGGTCAGTTAACTTTGAAATATGATATTGAAATTATGTAGATCTCTTGCTAATGTCAGGCTGCGGACAGCCAATGCAATACTTTGTTTACAGGAGCTTGATAATCTCTTTGAATATGGCTAGAACAGCTGTAGGAAAAAAATGACCAGTCTCTATCAGGAGAGTTCTGTAAGGAAAAAAAAAAAAATCTTTCCTTTTAAAAGTTTATTTGGCTAGTTTTTCATGCTTTCAATTTTGCTAGTCTCTCAGTGGAGAGCTAAAATTCTGGTATCTGTCTACTGACAATATTTTCTGTGCACAAGGATTTGTAAAAGAATATGGGAAGAAAGAATTAATTTTAAAAGGTGCCAGAAAAGATAGGAGGAAGAACAGGGGAAATACCACAATAAATAATCCATTTGCAATAGAGTTTCTGTCTTTGTCAGAAAAGAACAGACTGTTTAAAAAGATTTAAACTTTGTGGACATGACAGCTTTATTTTTATTGAACACAAGCCAAAGATAAAACCAGTCTGAGTGAAGGTTAAATTAAAAAGCTAATACATGATAACTATTTCATTTTAACAACCTGGCCATATGCATGTGACCTGTCATTCCAAATAGATACAGAGCTCTCTCATGAACATGTTCTATAGCACAAATTAGATAGGCTGCAAAAATTGTCATCTTTAAAACCAAATAAAAAAATATATGAAAGGTTTTTTCACTTTTTGAAATGGGGATGGAGCAGAACAAGATATTAATCACTACCACTATCACAGACAGAATACTTCAAAAGACTTCAATATCACTTCCCCTCTCAAATCCACATATATCTGAGGTTCAGGAGCTGAGGACTGATTCTTACTAATGTCAAAATACACTGGATTCACAGTAAAGTTCTTGTTTGCTATTTAACTATTTTCTGAATTTCCATCTTTTTGATTTCTACTTTCAAATTTATTTGGACATGTAATGACAAACAGGAAGAAACGTAGTGCAAAGAGCAAAGATGGTGGACTCAGACTACTCTCAGTGGTTTTCTCTGAGTGGCCAACAGGCAATGGGTACAAACTGAAATAAAGAAAATTCTATTTAAACATAAGAAAAAGCCTTTTAACTGTGAATGTCATAAAACACTGTAACAGGTTGCCCAGAGAAGCTGTGGACTCTGCATCCTTGGAGATGCTCAAAACCTTACTGGACACAATCCAGAAAAACCTGCTCTAGTTTATTATTGTATGTATTTCAGCATTTGTACTTTTAGAAAAAATTCCTTTGGATGTTTTTTGGGGTACCTAGCTGTAATATATTACTTTTAAGTTAATTTTTTTTCCCCAGCTGGGGTTCATGCTCCCAGAAAAGTTGTGAATGCATGAAAGTGATTTATTTTCATAAGGTCTGTTTGGCACCGACCTAAGAAGATATTTTTGATGTATTGCTCAGTACTGCTCCTCCAAGACACAAAATCCCAGGGGGAAAAAACTTCAGAGAAGCTAAAATCCACTCTACATAGCTAAATGCTTGGAACTTACATCTTCCTACAAAAAGCACAGAGACATGCATTTATGATAACCCAAGATATTTTTAATGTCTCTGTAAAGGAAATTGGGTTGAATATATACTACTGAATTTAACATTAAGACATATGGGACTAGGTCTACACTTCAGTGGAGGGGAAAAAAGCTACTATGTAAAAGCTACAGGAAAACATGTAATGGAAAGTGTAGAGAGACATATTCTGATTGCTTTTCTATTTTTTTTTCCAGTTGGTTTTGTTGATTTGTTTTGTAGCTAACCTATTTAAAAAAAAAAAAAAACAAACTTAAAATTCTAGCCCATCTTTAAAACAGTCAAGACTCATGCACATGACTATCAAGAATATCTTCCCAATAGAATAAAAATACAAAACCTCATTAGTGCTGTATGGGATCATGTTAACAATTTATTTTTCTTACATACAGTATATTTTACTTATAGTAACACATGGATTTTTTTCCTATAGTAGTTAGGTAACTATGAAATGTCATATTCTGCTTTATTTAAAAAAAAAAAAAGCATTATCAGTTTTGTAGCAATTATGACTAGTCTGCTCATTTTTCATATGACAATGCATTCCTGAAAATAATTATTTGCCTTGGAGAGCTAATGATCATTAGCACTATAATTACATATTTCGTTAACACATATATTCCATATGTAGATAAAAATACATTGCCCATCCTTGTGTTATGCACGAAGTTGTTTTTCAAGCCCCAGAAAAAATAGTTTCTTTTTTTGCTACTAAGGTGCATTGTGTTGCTTTTTTAAGTCACAATGAGAGAAAGAACTGTCTATAAATGTCTTTTGAATCAATCATATCAGGTTCCAAGCAACAACAAAATCTTTGGGAAAAAAGAAAGATAGAGTCATGCTAAAGATTGTAATTATGTTCATAAATAAGACATGAGAAAATAGAAAACCACAGCAAACTTTTGATCAGTATTTTTCAGGACGTTCTCCCTCATTTCTTTGGCTCAGTACAAGGAGAATTAGAAGAAAAGTATAAACACCAAGTAAAAGTCAAATAATTTGTGTTCCTACAAGAATCTTGATCCAGGATAAAATTTTTACACCAACTTTGGTTGTCTCTTGTATTGTAAAGTAAGCGCTAAAGAACTGTGAACTTATATTTACCTGGCCATTCAGATGACTTTTCACTATGAATCAATCAATGGGGTAAAAGCAGATGATGTTAATTATCTAGCTTTCAGCAAGACATTTTGCATAGTCTTTAACTGTTATTGAAAGGTCCTTAAATCCTTCACCCACCTTTTTCAAACTCCCGAGTTCTCAGGCAGGTGGTTCCATCACACCCCACTCTCCATGCTCTTAATCAGACTCAAGCCAGCTGCATGGGGAAAGTCGTCAGACCAGAGCAGGAGGAATGAGTCTGCTTTATTACTCACCAGACCAGCAAGGACATTAGCAAAATACAGCAAATACCCAGGAGGCACAGGTGAGCAGGCAGAGTATATGAGGGAAGACTGACACAAATGGCCAGGCTGGACAGGGGTCTGAGCAACCTGATCTGGTAGGAGGTGTCCCAGGCCATGGCAGGGGGGTTGGAAATGGATGATCTTAAAGGTCCCTTCCATCCCTGAAAATTCTATGAATCTATGATTCAATGAATCACAAATGTGGGAGAATTCTTTATCAAGACTATGCTACAGCCCCTGTTGGACACCCATGAGGTAACTGGGTCCTGATTTTTTTCTAGCAGTAATACTGCTAGGTAAATTAAGATTCAGGGCAGATATTCAACTGATGGTCCTCACTAATGCCAAAATTTGTTCAGGGTGAATTGCCATGAGTATCTAAAGCAACTAATTTAAATTGCATTAAAGAGCACCTGTTTGCAGTGTTGGGACACAGTTTTCATTTAAAGTGGAACACCTGCTTGTGGTATTTCATCAGTACTGTGGTTGGAAGACCTGTCATCTTAGTACAAAAAGACATCAAAATTAAGGGTGAATTTATAAAAGCTAGGGAAAAACTGCCTTGATCATGCATAGAAAAAGGTTATACTTACCCTTTACAGGGCAACCAAATATACTATTACTTTAAAACTTCGAGGGATGGGGTTTCCACTACCTCTCTGGGCAACCTATTCCAGTATTTCACTTTTAACAGGACACATCTCAAAAAGCACAGATTTCTCCAAAGCATTTGTGCTATGCTTAAGTATATTGTTCTGCATCTGTTATGCCAGAGATACATAAAGTCAAATAGGTCTTCGTTTGATTGAAAACAATGTCTATTGAAATATATAAAAGCTTTGTAAAAATCTGAAGATTTATAGCATTAGCAGTAAACAGAAATAAGCAGAAGTGTTATTTCTTCATGTGACTTTCTGTAGAACCTGTCTTCAGCTAGTAATTGTACACGAAGACCACAAGATGGTAGTCTTGCCTTGGAAATAGTGTACTAACGCTTGTTTTTCTGAAAATGGGCTTGACTGATTCCTTTTTGGCATGAGGGACTTTCAGCTCCCATCCTGTTTCTCTGAAATAGTACTCATGTACAACAAAAGTTAAAGGGCAGAAAGTTTAAATCATGTTTAAATTTTCATCAGGAAAATATACCATAGAATCATAGAAAGGTTTATAAACTTTAATGACTTGAATTTCTCAGCTTTTAAGATTCTTGACTTTAACAAGTGGTCAAAATGGAAAGTTTTAAAACTAAATACCTCCATATCTGGAATATCCCATTATGATAACTGTGAATTTTATCTATGGTTTTCCTATAAATAATCACTAATAGTTATTAGTACTTCCTTCTTTTTTAGCCTACCAGGTAGAGAAAATTCTATTAATAAATTCCTTACTGGTGCATGAATCTTATTTTTTTTAAAGACTCAAAATACGGTGTTACAATACAGATGGTTCTGTTTCCAGCTACAATGAACATGAAAATGTAATATTAGAAAAAATTTCTGGGTTACTTTTACTAGCCTTTGAAAATTAGCACCAAGTCCAAGAATTAGGTAATGTCCTTTAATATTTTATTGTCTCTAGTACAGTTTTTATATGTCAGATTTTAAGAAGGTCCTTCCCAAGGGAAATGATTTATAAGGGAAATTTTCTATTACTATTTCTTAGTAACACTATTTAATATTAATAATACATAGTAGTATTGCATAGGGCTACTCATATACACACATGAGAGGGAGATAGGGGAAAGAGGGGTATGTCCACATATGTTTCTTGTGGTTCAGGTACAGTTCAGTCTCAGACTTTCTGAGAGTTCGCAGCTCATTCTTACCACAGTTCTGCAGTGCTAGTCATTCTCCTGATTTTTTCTCAATATTCCAAATAATTGTGCACATACATTATATTGTTCCTCTCTCAGAGCCCACTGAGAGTACCATATCTGTTTCCATATCTGTACCATATCCAAACACAAAATCACATAGAGCTCTTGTACCAGGACCAGAAGAGGGCCAAAAATGATCAGAGGGCTGGAGCATCTCTCCTGTGAAGACAGGATGAGAGAGTTGGGGTTGTTCAGCCTGGAGAAGAGAAGACTCTGGGTAAACTTTATAGCAGCTTTCCAGGACATGAAAAGGGCCTACAGGAAAGGTGAGTGACATTGTATAAGGGCATGCAGCAATTGAGAGAAGGGTAACAGTTTTAAGCTGAATGAGGATATATTTGGACTAGATATTTGGAAGGATTCTTTAGTGTGAGGGTGGTGAAGCACTGGAATAAGCTGCTCAGAGAAGTTGTGGATGCCTCCATCCCTGGAATTGTTCAAGGCCAGGTTGGATGGGGCTGTGAGCAGCCTCATCTAATGTAAAATGCCTTTGCCCATGGCAGGGCGCTTGGCTTGGAACTAGATGATCTGTAAGGTCCCTACAAACCCAAACCATTCTACAAATAAAAAAAACCCAAACCATTCATACAAATAATATGCAATTATAAGTATACTATGCATATTTCTTGAGAAAATAGGGTGTATCCTTGGGAAAATGAGACCTTTCCCTTTCAGCTGACTGTAGGGCCATACATAGACTATAGGGCTATCAGACTATGTCACAGTAAATATTGAAAGACTGACTCATTGTTAGGTTGTGGTGGGCTACTAAATGTTGATAATTATGCACTTTTGAGGAAATATTGAATTTTATTATAAAAATTGCATAATCACAGGTTGCCAGTTTGTTTGGTGATGTTGACAAGTATCCAAATACAACCGACACAATATGCTGAAATGATGTAAAGTATCTCCTTAGAAAACATTATGTAATTATTAAATAAAAAAAGATTATTATTTGAGTATCATTGAGCAGTGGATTAACACCAGGAGTTTCTGTGTTATTAATCCACTTTAGAGTATACATAACACTAGCACTAAAGAACTATTGTCTATAACACTGGCAAAATTGGCAATATTAAAAATACTTTGTCTTTCTTCTGTTTTATTTGAAGAATCCCATCCCTTCTCACTTTTGTTTTGTCGTTGCACCTTCAAAATAATCTTAATAACTGTGTTTGAGCACTTCATTCCTATTATATAACTTTTTAACACACTTATTAGGACTGTATATATGAAAGGGAGCCTTTTGTGGATACAAAATGAACCTCTCTGATTCCCAAAGATCAGGTTTTCATATTTTTTCCTGAAATTCTAATTCTTTTGAAATTATTATTCTATGAGTACAGAATAATCTTACAAATGTTTCCAGAGATTTTTTTGTAATTTTCTCATGCTCCTCCCTGAATTTAACTTAAAAATTTTTCTCACTGCCCTGACAATTCCACGTGCCATATAAATGTTCTTTGTCTAGCTTATTTGTGGAAAACAAGGAAAAGTGTTCATAACAATGGCAGCTATCACGTAGGGCATGACCTTCACCTTTGACAGGAATTTTACTTCTGTTTTTTAAATAGGTGCCTCTTTCTGTGCAGCCTGTCTGACTTACTCTCCTGTTCAAGATTCAAAGGCTCGGCTCATCAGGTATTACCTCTGTTGAGTGCTTATTGTCTAACCAACATTCATCTCAAATTCCTTGGAGACCCTTTGAGTAATTCAAACAATATTCTACTACTGTTTATGACAAAATATCAGATATCTTTCAAACTTCCCTGGGAAATCTGTTCCAGTGTCTCACTGCCTTCACAGTAAAGAGTTTCTTCCTAATATCTAAATTAAATCTACATATCTTAGGTAGATTTAGATTTAGGTAGATTCTTTAGATTGAAACTGTTTCTCCTCATCCTATCTCTACATGTCCTTGTGAAAAGTCCCTGCCCAGCTTTCTTGCAGGTTCCCTTCAGGTTTTGGAAGGCTGCTATGAAAAGGTGAATAATAAAGCAGAGAAAGTCAGGGTTTTGTCTGATAGTAGAGATGACCAGTGAGTAAAGGAGTCTGGATAGATAGAGAATATTTCTTAACCTATCCCAATTTTACAAATCAAAAATAAAACTGGGAAGAATAATTTTAGGAACATATTAGTGTAGGAGAACTACAAAAATTCAATTCTAACTGTACTGTAATATCTACCTGAAAAATACCTATACTGAAAAAGAAGTTTATGCATATGGGACACCGTAGCAGCTCTTTGTTATCTTTTCAACCATCAATTAATTTTGCTGCTGAAAGTATTTGCACTTACCACCATTTTTTAAATCTGTCCAATTTCAGCTTCCATCCTTTGGATCTTATTTTTAATTTTCTGACAACTTCAAGGAGTGTTATCAAAGCTTTAATCCCTTGATGACAGTTAAAAGTAAAATGTCTCTCAAAATCAATTGAGCTGCTTGAGCTTATAGTATTTTCTAGTTCTTTGATAATTTTCAGGAGTCTATTTCTGTTTAGAAGATTCTTTTTCCAGCTTTTTTTGAGTGTGGGCCAAGTAATCCAGAACTGACCATACCCCAGAGAGGTAAGAAATTTGCTTTCTGTGGATTCCTGCCCTTCTGAGACACCTGCACTGGTCCGCAGCATAGCTGGAGAGGTCACAGTGCAAATTGTTTCCATTCACAATGGGTCTCCCTCCAGCCCTGATGGAGTAGCAGTATTAAACACCAGCCAGGCAGGCTGGCAGCAAAGTCTTGTGGCTTTTTTTTTTTTTTTTTTTTTTAAATTGGTTGGAAGCAGAAGTGCTGAGGTACTAACAGGCTGACTGCTGTTCTTACATCTGGTGTCAGAGTGGTTCTAAAGAGTGTTTATCGATATGGTGACACACACTTTATATATATAAATATATATATAAGACCACACTGACTTTTCTGGATAGAAAATCTCCATCATCAAATGTTAATGCTGGGTAATGCTGGGTTTGGTTGGAATAAAGTGAATTTTACTCATCGCAGCTGGTATTGGGCCATGGTCTGGATTTGTGCTGGGCAGCGCTTACACAGAGTCAAGGGATTTTCTGCTTCTTACACCATCTCACCAGTGAGTAGATTGAGCGTGTACAAGAAGTTGGGAGGGGACATGGCTGGGACAGCTGAACCTTACTGACCACAGGGATTCTTCATACCATGTGATGTTATGCTCAACATATAAAGCTGGAGGAAAAAGAAGGAAGTGGGGATATTCGGAGTGATGGTGTTTGTCTTCCCAAGTAACCATTTCATGTGATGAAGCCCTGCTGTCCTGGAGATGGCTGAACACCTGTCCACAGATGGGAATCAGTGAATGAATTCCTTGCTTTGCATTGCTTGCCAGCAGACCTTTTCTTTACCTACTAAATTGTCTTTTTCTCAACCCATGAGTTTTCTTTTTTTTAGCTGTCCGATTCTCTGCTCCATCTCAACCCAGGGGAGTAAGTGAGAGGGGCTCTGGAGTGCTTCTTGGGTCAAACCCTGGCAGTCCTCATTGGTCAGCATAATGTCAGATAGGCACTGGTGGGATTGGAATGACAAGAGTATGTCATTGAGGATACTGTCCAAAAATAGAGAGGCTGAACAGTTGCCCTTACCAGATATGACAAAGTTTGCATTTAAAAAGTGCTGATCAAATTTTGCTATTTTTTGGTAGGTTGATAGCCTGGGCTCTTAACATTCTGCAGAGCAGCTAAGGCAATGGCACAAACAAAACCAACGTAAAGTCATTTAATTCTCTGATGAAGTTCTAAGGAGCTTTTTGACCGCAACTTTTGAGCCAGATATATGAGATGGGTTCCCTAGAAAGTGATAAGGAGACTCACTTCCTAAGCTGCTAGTAGTTTGGCTCCTTCTGCATTCTATCTTCTGTTTTACTCCTTCCCATTACTATCCCTTTGTATTTTGAATTATTATGCTTTTTTTTTTTTTTTTTTTTTCAGTCCAGTTCCCTTCCTCCTCCTCTTCCCCTCACTATCTTGTAAGTCTGGAAAACTGGAGCTGAATGTACCTTTATCAATAAAATGCAATGCAAAACCTGACTTTTACACCAGAAAATTAATTTTTATAGGGTTCTTAATGGTACAGTTTTGTCCATACAACTACATTAGAATACTACTGAGGCAGTGTAATAAGCATGTGTGATCACATGCATAACCACATAACATCTTCCGAAGCAAATAGGTTTCTTTTCACATTTGCAAGAAATATGAAGATATTTTGTACCCCTGAGATACCGTGTCTAAGGTCCAACTGTGCATCATCCATTTCCACAAACAGCAATGAACTATCAAGATTTAATGGTGAGCCTCTAGTCCTAAATGCAGTACAAATGAACTGATGATATGTCAGAATCATCCACCATCCACAAATACTCTTGTTGGATAGCCTAGAAGTATTCTTGCAAGGATAAGATTTGACTCAGCTTTTATTAATATTATTTGCTGCTGAGGTCAAATAAAAGAATTTTGTACTTATTATATACAAATACAGCTGAGGTATATTTCAGAAACTGGCAGAAATTTGCTAAATTAGAAATAAAAGTGTAAACAGGTCTATATAATCTATGCTTCTTCCACAAATCATATGAATTCTTATTGCAGAGTGAAAATATAATTTTCAGACAAGCATTACTTTGGATTCTTCCACCTCCTGTCCTTAGTAAGTGAAGGAGTTTTAGTAGCTGCTACATGCCAAACCAACCATAAGCCACTGAAATTAATATGTTAATACAGTACAGACACAGTAAGACATTGTAACAGTTCAAAGCATCAACTTTTCAGACTAGCTTTGCATCAGAATGTTTGTAACTCAGCTTAAAAATCCATGCCACAAATAATTAGGGGCAGCTGGATGTTGTTTTAAAGGTTATGAGACTGCTATAGATCTTCTATTAAAAACTTGTTTCTTTCTTGCGTCTAAAACCAAACCAAACCTAAACCAACTAACAAACAAAAAATAAAAAAAAAAACCCACAAAAATCCCACTATAGTTTTGTCTTGAGATGTGAAGAATACTGGACTCTCTTCAAAGAATTTATAGTCCTTATGCAGCACAGTGAACAGAGGAATGGGAAAACCTTATGGACCAATGACACGATGGTTATCTACCAAGTAGAGAAGAGTTGAGTCTATGGCCATGTTAAGTTCTGACCATTTCTATGGATGGAGATACCTCAGTTTCTCCCAGCTGCCTGTTCCAGTGTTTGATTGCGCATTTACATTTTTTTTCGTGGTACCTAATAGGAGATAAGAGTTTCTCTTGTTGCAGCTGGTATTCATTACCCCTTGTCTTTTCAGTGTGTACCTCCAAGAATAATCACAGTAATATTTTTCTTTCAAAAAAAAAAAAAAAAAAAAAAAAAAAAAAAAAAAAAAGAATAACTTTTCATTTTGATAGTATTACTTTGATGGATCTGGTTATTTGTTCAGTGCTCAAATGCATTAATATTCAAATACTAACATTCAGAAGCCATATCCACTTCATAATGATTTTAGTAATATCTTTATTGTTTCATAATGTACCAAACAGACTGAAGAACTAGAACAGGTAAGGATGGGCAGCAAAGAAAATTTTTACCTTCTTGAATCTTGGAAACTCTCCATGTGTCAGAAGTTCAATGTGTACCCTCTACCATATTTATATATATACATATGCAAAAAATGGTTTCAGAATGTCATTTATGTTAAAGAGTGGAGGAGAAAGAAAAAGACCATTCTAAACCAAGACTATCGGCCACGTCTCAGTGATCATTTTCTCTCTCACCTATATCAACTAGAAATTAATTTCTTCAGAAATTCCTTACTCTCTTCTTCTACCAAATGATACAACAATCTGAAAGAAGGTAAACGCCAAGTGTTGCAGCTTCAGAAAAGGAAAAGAGAATCACCACAGTCCTCTATTTTTAACATGCTCATTAATTAAGGCAGCTCAGATGATCACACTGAGGAGGCAAACAGAAAACTGATGAAAAATTACTTGAGTTGTCTCTGGTATTAGTGGGGCATAAATGTGAAATTTTTGTAATTTACAATATCTGTGAATTATTCATGAGAACAAGTTGTTTGTCCCACCTCATTATAAAAACAGAGCAAATAAACATTTTAGGAGACAGTTTAGTTGATGGTAAAACAGCTCATCAACTGTTGTGAGACTGGAAAAAGTCCTTCACATAACTGTCTGCAGAAAACTATTTAAGAAAATACACTTTGATAAAGAGAAACCTTACAGTGTAATAGCTATTGTTTCTACTCCAGGAAAATCATCTGACTGACTAATAATTTATTAAATGGCCAAGCAGAATTTTAAATTGTTTACCTAGGCATCCTTTGGGTCCTTAAGACTGCATATTTGCATTCATCTATTTGTTTCCCCTTCTTTCAGTGAGAAATTTTGTGCACTAGTGACAACAGTCTCCTTTTCAGTCCTTTTCTCTCTTTCTCTGCTGACACCTCATATTCTCAGTTGTAAGGTTCTTATAATCCTCCTCAAACAAATTTCATTAGCCAGCAAATTACACTGAGCTTTGTGCTTTTATTATATATACAATGTGACAGTTTACATGATAAAGCCCCAAAAGGGAAAACAGCCTGCAGTGCTTTTCAGTATTGTAAAATGAAAGAAACAATGCAATTAGGTTAAAAACAGTCTAAAACACTACCCCCAGCTTCGTGTAGGAAAACTTCACAAGCCTTGGTGCTATCACATTTGAAGACATTTCTGTATAGATAACTTATAACTGATACACCTTTGCAACTGAGGATTGAAAAAAAAAACAAAATCTTGGTCAAACGACTAGCTAGAGATGTAATATCACTTGCAAGGAAAGCTAGATCCTTTTTTTCCTATCTAGGAACCCCCATCTAGGTAAAAACCTAGAATATTTTAATCTGTGTCTAATTAAAGCAAAGCAATATAGTGGTATGATTAATACAGCACCACACTGAACAGTTCAAATACAGTGAAAAAGTTTAAGAATATTGTATTCCCTGCATATTTGAAATAGTTTTTCACATTTATAGTACTATACTACCACTGAACAGAAAATAGATCTGAGGAATTTGATCTCTGTTTTGATGGAAAACATGGAATTCTATATCAGTTTTCCTGAGGACATGGCCCCAGTTATGCAGGCTCTAAAAACTTTTGAAAACTCCTTGTTGGTGTTTGAGGAAAGCTGTGGCCTCTAACCTCAAACAAAAGGTTAAAGCCCAAATCCTTCAGATCTCAGGATTACTAATCAGTGCAACATGAGTGGGAACACTGTGGCTGGAAGCACAGTCCATCAGTCACCAGTGTGGGTTTAGACTTCTCCCAGCTGAGGCTTCATGTTTTGTCAGGTAACCACAGCCAATATGACTCTGTTGTGACATACAAGCCAAAACCTGTGGCCAACAAGCAATAAACTACTGCAGGAAAATATGCCCACTCTGTGTATGATTATTAACACATGAGCAAAACCACTTATATCCTCCTATGAATGCTATTTCACCTGGGTTGTGTGAAAACATTTGTTTGCATTTCCATACTTGCCAGATTATTAAACCTGATATCTTAATCTGTGGGCTGGCCATGGATATATGTGATAAAATGCACAGGCTCTGGGTATGCATGCCTACTGGGAATAAATCTTCAGCTTTGCTATTGGTTAGATATGGAGCTGCAGCAGCCTCACCTCTGCCATACTGTTGGGTCCAATATGACATCTTTTCATCTAAAGAACATGGGCCACGGAATTCTTCTAACTTTTTCACAAACAGAATATTGAAGTCTACTCATAAAAAATCAATTTTAAGAGGGAGGTGTTTTATTATTAAAAAACCAGAAAAGCCCAAACTTCTTTGCACTCTTTGAAAACAGAAAACTAAGCTTTTAAAAAAAATGTTGAAACTTTCATGTCAAAACAGAATCCAGACCGAACAGCTGTAGCTCAAATTTAAAAATGCCCTTTCACTACTAGGCATTTCTTTTTTTTTTTTTTTTTTTTTTTTACTGTGTATGATGAACTATACATATATTCTATATGTAATATTGGCGCTTAATAAGGAAAAAAAATATGTTAAACATCTTTTTGAAAAACATATGTTGAAGTACCCCTGGAAAAATGCACTGCATCATTTAGACTCTGAATACTCGTCTTCCACAAACCAGACTTTTATGACGTCATTTGAAGTCCTATTTTTAAACATAAAGCAAATTACAGGAGTTTTGGTTTTCCTCATTTGGACTGCCTAGATGGAGTAAGCAAACACATGTAGCCTACAGCAAAGTCAGATAATATAAGCCTACTAAAGAATATGAGATTTCCTTGCCTGATTTAATGTAATCTCAATTTATACCCATAATTTATACCCATATGGGCAATCAGATCCCTATACATTTTCATATGCATCTTAAGCCTCTAAGTGTCTTTCTTCAAAAGCTGACAGTATGGAGAAAGCATGAGCTACTTGAACTTGATTCTGCAAGTTCATCTGAATTCTTTCAGACTTATTTCCCATGCTTGAGGATGCATTTTAATCCAGCTACCCATCTCCTGCCAAAGGAAAGATTATTCAGCAAAATTATTCAGCTGCAAAGAGAAATTAATGTCTACTACTACTGTGTTTGTAAACTGATGCTGATGGAATCATGGAATAGTACAAGTTGAAAGGGACCTTAAATTAGTGAGACGCAACCCTCCTGCCATGGGTAGGGACACCTACCACTTAGAGCTGCAGCCAACCCACCCTCAAACATTGCCAGGGATGGAGCTTCCACTACCTCCCTGGGCAACTTGTTCCAGGATCAGGAACTCCAAAAATGATAAGCTTTCAGAACATAAGAAATGTTGCTTGTTGAGAAAATGCTTAAAACAGAGATGTACAAAGCAATCACTGTTGATGTTTACCTCTCAGTGAAAGTCAATGGTGTTGGATAAACTGCTCTGTTCTCATACTTTCCTGTCTTACCCATTTAGGCTGGGAGTTTAAAAGATTTTAAGAGAGTGATCTGCCCACAAGCAACAGAATTCAAAAAGTAGAGCAAATAACTTGGATAAATCCTGTTTAACATTTTCCACCTGTGGAAACATTCTACCTCACCAGACCAAGAATGAATACAAAGATATTCAATCTGTTACAATTAATCTCTTTTGCACCCACCTGAGACCCTATTATCATAGAATCATAGAATGGGTTGGGTTGGAAGGAACCTTGAAGATCATCCAGTTCCAACCCCCCTGCATGGGCAGGGACACCTCCCACTAGACCAGGTTGTGTTGTTCAAATCCCCATCCAACCTGGCCTTGAACACTTCCAGGGAGGGGGCAGTCACAACTCCTTTTGGTAACACATGTGCATTTCTACCAAAAACCACTCTCAGACTACATAATTTCTTTCTAAAATTTAATCAAAAACTATCTTTTTCAATTTAAAACATTTGCCCCTCCTCCTGTCACTTTGATGCCCTGGTAAATCGTCTCAAGTCACATTTTTTGTCTCTGTGTTCTTAAATATAAAACAGTCACTGTCCTTTAGTTATTAACTTGGGATATTCAGCACCACTATTTATCCATTCATCTGAACCTTCCTAATTTATTTGCCTAATATCTTCCCACGACAGAAATGACCTAATTAATAAACTCTAACTCATAAACTCTATATT
Organism: Heliangelus exortis; assembly: GCF_036169615.1. Classification (NCBI taxonomy): domain Eukaryota; kingdom Metazoa; phylum Chordata; class Aves; order Apodiformes; family Trochilidae; genus Heliangelus; species Heliangelus exortis. The sequence goes on from NC_092423.1 coordinate 75,767,644, forward strand.
CGTTTGTTTAAATGAACATTCAAGTTTTCCATTCATACATGACATTGTTTGCATGAGTGGTTAAATATTAAGACATGTTTCTTAAAGCTCATGATCCCAAAAGACCATGTTAATACTGAGGAGCAGACATTGAGGGTTTTTTTCTTATGTGAACATACCAACCTGATCTCAACAAACCTCTTGCTCCAGCTGTAGAATTACCAGGTGCCTGCAGTTTTATGTTGAAGAAAAATAAAACTTTACTGCCTCTCTTTGCAATTCATTTGACAAATTAAAACAATAAATATGTACATCATGAGAAGAGTGGTTCTAGTTTTCTTTATGGACAGAAAAGTATTTCTGTCAAAAGTCTCCAAATTTCAGTCGTCTAGTGCTACATTATATTGACCTTATACAGCAAATTTAAATATCAGCTTTTCTCCAGAGAAAATACCAGTCCTTTTGAGCCTGAGGTCTAAACAGACTGTCAAATATTTTCTAGTGCTGTTGTCATTTCAACTTCAAAAACTATATATTCATTCTTCACAGCATAAAATATTTTAAGTTGACTACAGTAGAATCACACTGGAATTTTTATTCTTGCATAGATGTTTACGTATTTTGAAGTTCAGGGTTTTCTGACCTGATTATCAAGTGTTAAATACTCTGTTTTCTTTTCTTCAAATATGTATCCCCAATGCATATGAACACGAAGACATTGTTATTCTTTTAGAATAACTTTGCTCCCACTAAGACTTTCTTTCCCATGTTATTTAGTAGCAAGTTAGATATTCATAGTTATTCAACTCCAGCCCATGAGGAATAGAGGACAACTGTGGAACATAATTCCCAGTTATTTGAATAATCAGCAGTGAATTCTATTTAGTTATTGCTTTCATCTGACATGACTGTGGTGTAAGAACGTTTTGCTTTTTTCTTCTAGAATGTCAAACACATCTTGTTTTTATTTTGTCCTCTGATTGAAGTTAATGAGATGCCTGCTTGTATATTAAGATAACACTAAATCAAAATTCAAATGTTTATATTAAATATCTTTAAGTTATCCCTTCTGTCCTGCCATCAGTTTACAATTAACATGTTTAACTTCAAAGGGTTCAAAATCAAACTTTGTAAATGGATCATAAAAAAATACTACATTTTCTGACAAGCTTTCTACCAAAAACTAATTCTCAGAGAGTTTAATAACCTGCTTTACCTACTCAGCAGAGGATACAAGATTTACTTCATACATACCAATATTGTGTCCTAGTGTAAAATAGAGTGATATTATTTAACCCACGCCATGATTCAAATTTAACTATTTTTTGCAATTTCTTCCATAGCCACACATCCAATGGTCTAAGTTAAGGCACAGCTTGGGAAACAGTCACACATCTTTTCATGTGTTGTCTCTGCAAACTCAGAAATTTGTTATTTTTGTAGAATTAGATCCTAAAACTACAGCAATCATAATAAGAATGCAAACTGATTATGTAACACTCATTATATATAACACTCATTGCCTGCAGTGTTATTTATACAGGCAAAAATACCATCCAGTATTGGGATCCAACACAACAACAGGTCTAACCACTACTGTGGTGAAACCTGTTAGAAGGAACCTAGCATTGATTCATTATGACACCTTGTAAAATGTGTATTCTTTTATCTTCCTTTCTTTACTGGGTCACCCAATTTCTTCTGTAGGTCAGGCTTTAAGCTATACTAAAACTTTTACAGTACAGCACTTGACTTTTTAGATGAGGGGAGCAGACTGAAGTATTAAATATGTCTCAGGTGAGAAACATGCTTACATGGGCTCCAAGCCTGAGGTACATGCACAAAACAATTTACTCACCACATCAAAAACATTTAAAACTTCTCAGCTTTTAAACTGCCATGAGCAGTTTAGGTAACATCCTTCAGCTTGCTTCTCACTACTTTTATAAAATGAGTAGTTAGTTCAGATGTTTTCACTATTCAAAGTTGCAGTCCAAAGTAATCATGAAACAGAAGGAGCTAGATTTGTCTTCAAGTGCTTTCTGTAACACAAAAAGACACTTAATTCAGCACTAGAAGAGATGTTAGAGGACATCAAGTATTGAGAATGAAGTATCTACTAAAAGGAACTCCTCATTAAAGTACTGTAAATATAATTCCAAGTCAATTTTTTTCATTTTCAAAATGTCAATAAAACAAGCAAAAATTTATGTGAACTAGAAACAGACCAAATTTTATGAGAAATTCTAATATATTTTTGAAAATGGAGGAAAACAGTATTGCAAGGAGGGCTCTTTGAAAAGCCAACAATTTCTCAAGGTTGCTAAATTAACAAAGCCCAGAAAGCATTGATGTTACAACAGGAACTTTTAACTATACAATTTTGCTGAAGTTTTGATTTTCATTTTTCAAAAATATGTGATGTCAAAAGGTGGTTAAAAAGGTGGCTTTGACATTTGTCCATAGCAAATCAATTGATAGATTTTCTCAAATAAAAGAAACATTATTTTGACACCTGGGTTTTCATAACTTTCCCATGTAAATTTCCTTCAGGTATTGGTAATATATTCACTCAAAGTTCAGTTAGATAAACACAAGTAGCAACTGATTCTACCTACAGAATGATACCCCCAGAGATACTTTTTGCTGTATTTTCAATGATTTTTCAACTTTTCTTGTAATTCAGTATAAAATCTGATGTAAAGGACTTTAGTTTTAAACTTGTACTCTAGGATTCATCAAGGGTTGAATTACATATAATTACCTTTCTTTTATTTATGGATGCTAACTATAAGGGCTGTCTAGGGATTTCTCTGCTCATTACAAATTAACTAAAGACAACATATCTTTGTGTTTTTAAGTTTTCTATGAAAACATACAGAATATATTAGTTTACAGGGAGCTTCTTCCCAAAATAAACTTTTAAATTTTTTTTACTTTGTTTTTGTGAATCAATCAATTCAGGTAATTTACCAGACTTCTCGACAGTGGGCTATGCTTTGATGATATAAAAGCCAGAGCTATTTTTTGACCAAGAAGAGCAGAATGGTATTTCAGAAGCTTCACCATTTTCATGAGACTGAAAAATTTCAGCATTTTCCATCCAAAATACTGTATGTTATCCAAAGTCCTTAAATACTAAAAGTATTTATTCTTTCTCAACACATCTGCACTTCACATAATTCCGCTTTAATTTTTATTTTATATCTGGGCTCAGATCTGAGATTAATATTTTCCTGATAAGGAAGTAACAGTTTACTCTTTGTATATAAATCTACTGTCAAGGATATTCTAAGCTCCTTCTGATAGTAATCGACTATTTGTCCTCATACATCCTGATAAATGAAACCAAAATAAATAAAACCAAAATAAATATAATATATAATAATATATATTATATATATAATATATAATATATATTTTATATATTTCATATTATATATATTATATATATAATAAATATAATATATAACATAATGTTTTAAAATAATTTTAAAGATTATATTATATATATAATATATATTTTATATATTTCATATTATATATATTATATATATAATAAATATAATATATAATATAATGTTTTAAAATAATTTTAAAGATACCACTTTTTTTTTCCTGTGGACCTTTATTCACACACATACACACTCACCATAAGTTGCCCCAGTTCAAAAGATTACATTAACTAGCTTATTTTCCTGAACAAAATGTTTGGTTTACGAATTTCACATTGTCCTCAAATTTATTTGAGGATACCTACAGAAAATACAGGTAAACTATCAAAGATATATATATATATATATATATATATACAGACAAGGAGATCCAGCTCAACTAAATTGTCCTATTTTTTTTCAGGGAATGAACAAAGTAATCTGGAAGCAGGAAAGTCTGCCTCCCGCAGATAAATCAGGCAAACCTCAATTTTTCCAATTTGAAGCCACAAAAAAATGTATTAGGTGGTGAGCATGAATATCTGGTATGTACTGGGGATGTCACCACAGAACAGATAGTGTTTTCTCTATCTATCCGACACCCAGAAAGAGACAAGATATTGTTCAAGTTGGCTTATTGGTATCTGCACACACATTTCAAAAGTCTGTGGCAGCAAGAAATGTTTTAAGATTACTGTAAGCTTGTGTTTGGATAGACAGCTATATTTAGAAAAAATATCAGAAAGGGATAACTAATTTCCTGGAAAAGGATATTTCTTCTGTTATTTTTTATGTACAGATAGATTTTAATGTTACATGAAGAAAAATGAAAATGGAAAACCTAAGCTGAGAAAAAAATACCTGAAAGGCTTCACATTTATATTTTAACTAACTAATAATATGTATCATCATAAAACTCACTCGTTACTCAAAGCAACTATGTCTTTGCTAGTCTAAGAAAATGTGCACCCTTCAGCATGTGGTTATTTCCCAAAAGTCTTTGCTAAAGGAAAAAAAATTCTTTCATTTTTTTCCAGATGAGTCTGATAGTGACTTAATGATGTTAATTGACCTCCGGTGTTTCTTTTCATGTGCCAGCTCTGCACCTCGTTTGACCTCAGGCTTGCAGAAACTAATTAAGTAAGAGCACAGAGGCAACTTTGAAACTCAAAAGAGCCAAGACAGATAACAAAAGATTTTCTGTATTTTTTCTCCTATTTCTTGAAGAAACGATTTTTATATTCTTAGTAAAATCTACTGTCTGTGCTTGTGAATAAGATCACCTGGGATCAACTACTGCCAAGCATAATGGCTCTTCACATCATACCTAAAAAATATTTTAGGTTTCAAACATTTTTATATATGGAGGGATCTCTGTATATTATCTTTCTCCTGAAGGGGAAAATTAGGGAGGCAAATCAACCTGTATAAAGAGCATCATCCTATAAGAAAAGGCGCTTTTTTTTTCCTACATAATTATGCCAAATTTCAAAGAATTATGCTTGCATTTAGGTATTCTCCATGAAACCTAAACTGCTGCCTAAAGAATGAATGCATTTTCAAAAACTAGTCTGCAAGCTAGGCACAGAAAGGCTGTAGAGTAGTTGCCTTCTTTTTTCCTCATGTTCTGCTTGCAGCTGCTAGAACCACAATTAATTTTCACATCTTTGGTCTACCACTGTAGGCTTTGCACATTTTAGAATACATATGAAAGTGTCACTCACTATGATCCTTCCTATCAGATACGGATATTATCCTACTGGCTACAAATATTTCTGCATATTGTACAATTGAATGTCCATACAAGTAGGTATCTCAGCTACTGGAAAGGCCTAGGAATTGTTCCGAAGTAATTTGTTTTCAATTGAACAACATAGGCTGCCTTCACAATAATTGTCTGATTTATAACAGAAATATGTAGAGAACTGTTATCTGTTGGAATACACCCAATTCCCTAGACAGAATGAATTAAAAATAGGCTATCCTACTCCAAAACTACTTACTACAAATGCAGCATTTTTCAGAATAGAACTGTTTTCAATCCCAAACAAGCTTTTATTACACAATTTATTACATTGCATAATACACCTTGCCTATACGCAGTTCTCTGCTTGAAAGGCTGCAGTATCTACCTTAGAGCCAGCAGGTGGAGAAATTCTTCCACTTAAAAACTACAAGTGAGAAAAGACAAGTTCAGCAGCTATGGAGGGAAAGGAGCTGCACTTTCCAAATCTATTGCTTCCTCATAATCATGAATCTATAGCAGTCTTAGTTTCCTAGGTAACTCTGTGAAACTGAGACTACTAGTAGAGAGGTTCAAGTTCACCGTCTATAAAATAACTTAAGAAACATCAGCTTTGATAGGATTCGGAAATTCAGATAATTTTTTAACTTCTGCACACAATGCCTTGTATATGACACTGCCAATTCCACACAAAGGCTTGGAATGACTTCATAAGATACAAGAGTATTGCACATTTTTTTCAGGAATGTATACACTGGCCTCTCCTAGTTATTATCATTGGCACACAGATTTTTTGGTGACTGCTTACAGTGAATATAAGCATGGACACTGATACAAGGGGCTGTCAGCCTCATAGAGTCATTGTCATGGACCTTACTGAGGGAAGCTGTTCAGAAAAGAGCCACCAGCTGACAAATATTAATATTGTTGGAACTCAGACCATCAAACTGATTAAAGATCCTGAAACAGAGGAAACTCCCTTCACACATTTCTTTATTGCTCTTCTAGTGAAAAACCCTGCACTGTAATGGAATAAGAATTGCATTTAAAACCTGCGTGAAATTTTATGTAAAGCAAACTTAGTCACATCCCCTTCCTCAGAATGAAATTCCTCCCTGCTCAGTATCAATCTGTATTGAAAGTATGAGGACACAGATTCTGAAAATGCTGAGTGAAGAGAGGCTATAAAACAAGAGATGAACAGAACTGTGTGATGTTTGGTTGCAAATTCATATGGACCTACTCTACTTTTCTGTAATTAACACAACATACATGTGATTGAAATATAGAAAGAAAGCATCCTTATCCTTCAGAGAATGAGATCCATGTATTTCAACACATCGCTGCATGCAAAACTGGATTTGGCCAACAAAGTGGACTGACAGGCTGACCAGGATAGTAATTATATTTTAGACCTCTACATAGCAATCTTAAAGGTTCCAATGTTAACTACAATTAAATTTAAGCACTCACTCTGACTGATTTCTATTATTTTCTATCATTATTTTTCAACCTTCCCCCATACTGGTAAAAAAAAAATTGTCAAATAGAAAGCAAATGATTTAGTACTATTATGTCTTAGGTACATCACAAAAGTAGGCATACGGACCTTTACAACAAAAATTTTTAAAGAAGTAGGATATAATAATGAAAATTATTATTTTAAGAACATCTTTTAACTAAAGGACATAGATCTTTTTTTTCAAAACTGCTAAGTGATAAGCACAGAAACCAGTATGCAGCTATAGCTGCACAACCTGCTGTGCAGGCTTTCAGCTGGAGACCTGAAGTAAAATTTAGGTGAGAAAGCTGATTTTGTACAACTCAGTGTTTGTGTACTGATAAGCTAAACTGAATCCACAAATTTGTCTGACTTAACTGGTCCATCACAAAACTTCTGAAGGTACAATTCCTATAAGATACGTAGTTTCAGTAAAAGTGTTTATACACAGATAAATGAAGTTGAACAGGCAGTGTTCAGTCGTAGTATGTGTTTCAGTACCTCAGGAACTGAAAGAAATGACTGTGAAATACCTAAAGTACCTAAAACCATAATCATTCACCTTTGGAAAAGTAAGCAACAAGATTTTTAGAAAGTACAAGAGAGATTTTGCACTGGCACTGCCTTTCAGCCTCACATATACCGATTTTCATTTCATGCTTGATTTAAAATCAAAAATTTTATTTAGATATTTTTGCATATTATTTTGTGGGAGTAAAACATGCAGCTTTTCCCTACAAAGCTTCAGATCAGCTAGAATTAATCAGAAGTCAAAATGTCTGTGACACCTTACCTTCCATGTTTTTTTCACCATTATGAGGGGTTTCTCACATGCCCATAGAGACTGAGACCCGTAACCTTTCCACTGCGTCCTCCGTAGCCCTGTCTGTAGCAAACACTGCTGAATGAAGGCTGGATTTGATACATCTGCAGTGCCTCAATAACCTAGGAGACAAACTATTTCACAATGTAGAAGCTGAGATAAAACTTTAAAGCATTTTGTAAGGGCAGGAGTAGTCAGAAATAAGCATAATTGGCCTATGCCTTGGACAAACTTGCCATGCTGGCTGTTATCTAGAAGTCAAAGTTAGCCTGGAGCTACACCTGAATTCCTATGACCTGTCATGGCTGTGGGCTATGCAGCTTACACCAGCTGTCAGTCAGGAAAACAGGTTTCCTTGGATTTGCCCCTATCTAGACATGCTTCAGAACAATGAATTAGATGGATTTATGATGTAAGTGTTAGCTCCTTTCTAGGTAAAATTTTCTCAGCAGTATTGAGATTAATTGGTTTAGATGGTTTTTTATTTTTTTTTTTCTAAATATAGAGAAAAGAAACCTCAGCTCCTCTCTAGTTACCATAGCAACTGTAAAGTATTATGGCACTCATCTGAGACCAAACAGATACACGTAGCATAATATCTGAATCAACTTTTGTATATGCTGACAACATTTCTTTTTTTGCTTTTTGGCTATTTTACAGGTGATCCTTCAGTGGGAATAAAGAGCAGAAATATGTTAGAATACTGTTAGCATCATAGAATTATAGAATTAGGCCTGAAAAGACCTTTAGGTTGCAGCCTCACTGCAAACCTAACCCTGCCAAGTCCATCACTAAGCCATGTCCCAAAATGCTACATCTACACATCTTTAAATGCCTCCACAGATGGTGACTCAACCACTTCCCTGAGAAGCCTGTTCCAGTGTTTGATAACCCTTTCAGTAAAGAAATTTTTCCTAATATTCAATCTAAATTTCCACTGGCACAACCTGATGCCATTTCCTCTTGTTCTATAGCCCAGTTGCTTGGGAGATCAACCCCCACCTTGCTACAGCCTCCTTTCAAGTAGTTGTAGAGAGAGATAAGGTCTTCCCTCAGCATCCTTTTCTCCAGAGGAAACAATCCCAATTCCCTCAGCCACTCCTCATAAAGTTTGCTCTCTAGGCCCTTCACCATTTTCATTGCTCTTCTTTGGACATGCTCCAGCACCACATTGTCCTTGAGGGGCCAAAAACTGAACACAGAATTTGGGGTGCAGCCTCATCAGTACTGAATGGAAAGGGATGATCACTTCCCTTGTTCTGCGGTGATAAGTGTAAGTGAAGAATTTTGGCTTTTGTGACCAGTTTGTGTAGCAGAATCAAAACCTGGTGAATTATTGAGTTAATAATTGGAAAGGAATGAATTACATAGAGGGTCCAAAAAACAAGGCAGCTAGTCCTACATAAACACACTCGCAGGACATAAATTAACAGTGTGAAGTTGACAGGCTTACCAAGCCACTCACAATTAGTGCTGTAAACCTAATTCTCAGTAACTTAGTTTTTCAGAGGCAGCTTCCCTATGCAATATTTCCCCCTGCATTCAGATCATCGTAACACCTCACTTGAAATGTCATGTTAATTTGGAAAAGAGAGCAGCAGCATGTTTAATTTATATAAAAAAAACAATCTTGTTATGTTTAAGCTAAATTACAGAACCCACGGTTAACACTACTTTTGAAATTCATACTAGCTCATGGTATGCAACGTATTTTAGTTGTAGTTTAGCTTTGCTCTTCTTGCTTATAATAGTAACTAAAAAAAAAATGCGACAAAAGAATTTTTTTTTGAGCTGTCCCTAATCAAGCATTTATCAGCTCTAATTGCAATTGTGCAAGGTAGCACAACTTAATACAGATTTTTTCATCAATTGTGTACCATCTTATTTGACCTCTTCTGAGCATGCACTTCAAAAGAAGAGCAAAACATAAAATCTGTCACTAGCTGAATTGGTATAAAACCTTAGAAGTTTATTCCTAAACCTTAACTTTTTATATTAATAAACATCACTTCACTACAATACATGGTGCATCATCAGAAGATATATAGCATGTGCAGCTCAAAATGACTGCTGAGAAGATTCCCACACTCCCAGGTGTATTCCCATACTAGCAGCAACAGCAGCAATTTATTCTAGCTCTGGGCTAGGTGTTATGCAGGAGAGGTTCTATTGCTCAGGAAATAGGCAGCGAGTGCTTTGAAGTAAACTGTGCTAATGGTTCACACAGTGTAATTTGGGAACCATTGCTTAGAGTTTGTTAAGTGCTTGCCACAGGAAACATCAACCTTACTCTGGAGGAAGGCGCAGGCTCCCTCTGCCCATATTTAACTACATGTGACACAACTCTGAACTGGATGGAAAGCTGTGTGGGCAGAATATATTAACTTGGACTCTGCTATGCTAACACAGCTACTCTACAAAGTAACTTACAGTACAGGCAGAATGAGTCCACATCTGCCTGCATCAGACATACTGATCACAGGAAGAAATAAGCACCTAAGAGGAACCACACAATGCTTGTATAAGTGTAATTTTAGGATAGGCAATTCCATCATGTGCTTACATTGAAAGTTGGTGTGTAAATCCAGAGCAATACTTAACTACTCTGATCCTCATAAAAAGCCACTTTACTTCTAGATATCTTCTACTTCTGTGACAATTTTTAATAAAAAATTGGCATCTTCAAGTAATTAAGGTGGGATGACTATGCTTCTCATTTGTATGAGTCCTGCATGTCTGAGGAGATGTAAAAGTACAACACTTACCCTCTGTTCCCCATACCATGTGATTTGGGGAGTTCCAATTGAAATGGTAATTACTGTTCACCAACAAATCTCAGGAAAGTTTTGACTAAAGTACTTAAATCATAAAAAGCATGTTTTCAATATGTCTTTCTGTAGACTTTGTTTAAGAATATAGGAGAATTGAGGATCAACCCTACGATATCCTTTCTTTTTAAGTGTTTTGACTGCTGACCAGACATACAAAAATGTGACAAAAATACATTTTGTATTTTATTATGGTATTAGCTGTACTAATGAAATCCAGTATTCATTGCAGTTATTCTATCTGCCAGATTTTTTAGAAAAAGTGTGCAAACTTACTAGACAGGTGCACTCTAGCTTTTATGATCCACAGGGGTAATATGTGGACATATATGTATATGAATATATAAATTGAGAAAGTTTCTAAACAAATACAATTTCTGGGATTTAATCTCTGCTAAAAAAAGACATACATATTAGGATAGTAGGAATAAGCTACTACTAGTAGAACACAACTAACCTTGATATAAAAAAGATTAAACAAATGGCTCAAAACAGTGAAGAAGATGTATTCCACAATGGGAAAAGATTGTCCCCTTTAGGACTTTCAAAACATCACAATATCTAAAATATAGTGAAATGCCAAAATTTTATGATCTTCTTTGGCAAGATATCCATTCATATATCAAAGATCAGATTCAGTGCTGTGACTAATTTCACTCTTTGTCAGAAAACAAGTACAACTTTGATCTCGTGCAAAATCTTTAATATCAAACTGTGTGTAACTAAATTAGTGTCTGTGTTAATAACATCTTTATTTTACCTGCTGTTTTAAAATGTTGTTCTGGGTACATAGAAAAAAATATATATACTAATTCAGTGCACAACACTGGAAGCTTGTTGAATTTTAGGATAAGAGGGCACCCAGCACCACAGTTTCAGGAGCTTTAAGAGACTAAACAAACTTCTGTCACAATCATTCATTTTGCTGTTGAAAGAGTAATATTAAGCGCAATGAATAAAACCAAATGAAATATATATTCACTTTGGTGTTAACTATGTGACTTAGAAACCAATCACTTCATGGGGAGACAGGAAATGGCAGGCAGAGAGTGATGGTTTTTTTGACAAAACTAAGTTGTTTTGTCAAAATAGATAAGAAATGTAGCACAAATTAGTTTCTCTTCACACATATCTTTGTTCATACATATATTTTCTCTAGAATTGCACAATAAACTTAAAATTGTCTACTTCTTTTAAAAAATCTTCCTTATTTTGTGAACTAAAGTCAGCTATTCTTTGAATGACAGTTTTGAATCTAATGACCATTACATTTAGAACCATGAAAATTAGTCTGTGGTATATCCCAATTTTTATCGAAACAGAAATGTTGCTGATCAGCAGTGACCACTCTCATAGCTATAGGATGACATCTTGAAAGAATACAATCACATAGACAAAATACAAACTAGATTCTGCAAACCTATACATCTTTTAGGCAAATTAATAGAAGAATGGAATAAGAAAAGTTGCTCAATTGCTAAGGTTCTTTTTAGGAGAATTGACTGAATGCTAACTTCTCCCTCCAAAAACTACACAGAACAGCACTTCTGTTAAGTGGATGGGCACTGAGGCTGTGATATACCATGGAGCTGGAATTCAGAGAGCTGTTTTAGTAGGTTGTAAGAAACAAGAAGGACCATTAATTTTGAAAACAGCTTGCTCAACAATTGTTAAAGATGTACAGAGATTCCTTCTGGAGGAGGCTGTACAGTGAAACCACTATTACATTGATAAATTTGGTGAGTGGAAACTAAAAACATGACCTGATGATCTCAGGAAAGGGTCTTTGAGAGGGTGAACAAAATGAATGTGCTTCTGTTTTTTGTCTTTCTGATTCAGGTCCAATTTAGAGTGTCAGCTCTCATGTTGAACCTAGAATAGGAAGCCAGTAGGACAAATTTAACTGGATTTTTAAATTTACATTGCATGTCACTTGCAAATGAACTTAATGTCAAGTGAAGCCCCCCAAAAATGATAGTTCTTATGTCAGATACTCTGCTTGTGCTTCTTTCATATTCTCAGAACAAACTTCCCTCATGTGGCACAAGGTCAAACATCTACTACTAGGCTGCAATTGGGGTAATTGGAGAGAGAGATACAGTGATGCTATACTGAGAGGAGGAACTATGGCCTACTATTCATGGACTTATATAGTTAGGACCCAATAGAAATTAAAGGCTAGAACATAAAATGCAAGGGGTTTCTGGTGCTCTTTCTTTCACAATGGTTTATTTACACAAATTTGGAACGAAGAATTTCTAGTCCTGTTGCAACAGCCTTTAGTTCTAATGCACAGTATTTGCCTTCCGTCCAACTTTTTAAAAGAATCAAACTTAATTCCTCAATGTGTTGAGATATGCTCAGAAAGTGATATTTACAGCTCTGTTTTCAAATTCACTGTCTGTAAAAAAATACTTATATTCCAGCAGACTCCAACAGCCCCAATGAAAGGCACAACTGAGCCTCTCAGCAACAGACAGGCACCTGAGAGAAAGCCTGGGTCAGAAAGGGCAGAAAATATCACAGAGGCAGTGGAGGAGGCAACATAAGATTTAGAAACAGCAGAGGGAACACCAAGCACAGCACAGTAGGAGTTGATCCCTGAGAGCACAGTCACACCCCTAAAGGGACTTGTGAAGCACATATGATGGAGAGTAAGAAAAGAGCAAAATAGAAGTAACATCAGAAAAAAACAACATACAGACCACAGCTTCTGAGCTTCTCTTAGCCTCAAGGAAGTGACCTGTGAAAATGTTAAGGGGGTAGAAGAGGTATGCAGCATAAAGTGTGGAAAAAGCAAAGGAAAATATCGGTATTTTAAATGTTCAGGGGGCTTGTTTCTTTCCTCAGCACCTAAATCAGTAATTGACTATATATGCTAACTGGTGATACATTAAGTTGAATTCCTGACTACCATAGATAAACACAAACAGAAAAGGTTTATAAAGAATCTCTCCCCTTTTCACACTGTGTACTTATGGCAGGTCTTCCTTCAAGTCCTGTAGATGTCAGACTCAGTGTTTTTTTGAAATTGCAGCAAACATTGGGTGTGCCCCTCTGATTTCTGTCCACCACCACTGACTTACAACCAACCAATGCCCATCTATCTAATCCCTGCTTTCTCATGATTCTGCTGTATCAGAAAGTGTTAACTGTGCACCAGCATAGTATTAGCTGCTGCACTCATCAACAGTTCATGTATGTTGCAGGTTTGAACTCAGTGCTGCTGGAACGCAGAATAGGACAGGATAAAAGCTGGATTTTGTCACATTCAAAATTTCTACTTACAGCTACTTTGTAAAGTTAGGAAAAAAAAACAAATAAACCACTACTATTCAGCAAACCATGACTAAAATTGAATAAGGGCTGACATTACATGACAAATTAATCCCACATATAAAAAGGGAGCATGCAGCTCAAGGCAAAATAATCAGACAGCTGATGTCCACTGAACCTTCAGTATGACTGTCTGGTTTCAATGTCAACACTAATTTCTATCTAGGGTATTTCATCAGACACACTGAAATTGTTTTAAGTGATTCAGACAAAATTTAGCTGGGGAATGCTTACCCACTTTCTGGTGACTAATGACTAGTATGGGGAAAAAAAATCTGATGTTCTTATCTGAATGACCTAATGATGGATGCTTGAGGTTAGTTTTCATTATCACGCTCAGAACCACACATGCAATGCTTCATTACAAAAAAAGTCTATGTGATTAAGCTTTGAACTCTTCAAAACAAAAAAATCTTCAGATTCCCACTGCAAGAGTGTATGTCCTACTACAAAACTGATTTTAGTTTAATCTAAATCTGTCAGCGTGCTTAACTAATATTCTTTGTCACTCACTACTTTTATAATGCCATCAAAGCAGATCATAGAGGGTAGGATGAAAAAGATTAAAACACACTATTATTGCATTGATTTTCCAAGAGTGAGTGTAAGATTACCAGTTCTTATAAAACTTTTTTTTTTTTTTTTTTTTTTTTTTTTTTTTTTTTTTCTGGTTATTGAGGTGTTCTTATTCATGCTTAGTGTAGCATTTCAATCTTCACAGTATTTGTACTAAGTTGGATGAATCCAGTCTATCATTGCAAATGATTCAGGTAGTGCCCTAGTCTTTCACATCAGGCTAAGTACATAAAAGTGTTTGCGATTAAGGTAATAGTGAGTTCAAGTAGTTAAAAGTAGTATCTATTTAAAAAAAAATCTTAAAAGCTTTTCTGACCTACAAAACTGGTAACATGGAATGAAAACCTATCAACAGACACTTGCCTGAACTTCTTTTAGGTATTAAGATTCCTAGGAAAGCAATACTGTGGGTAATGTTCAGACTAGATTGCTAAGTCAATACCTGGATCACAGTCTTCTCCAAGTGGGACCTTCTGATTTGGTAATCTTTTACTGTAAGTCTTTAGCTGTTTATCTTCAGAGTAATTTACTTGCACTTTTAATGTTTTCCAACCATTTCACCACTTAATAGGTACATTGATTAATTTTATATAGATGTATACATAATATATATAAGATTATTTTATTAATGTATGGAACACTTGATAAAATAACAATCAATATAAACAATCAATATAAAAAATCAAAATATTTGCACTCCTGTATTACTGAGCTAATGAACTGCAGATACTGTAAATTGCATTGTAAGGTAACAGGTGTAGGGCAGCAGTTGAACCTGATCCTTCCACCATGCTTTTAAATTGGATTTTCAGTAGCTGTTAGGAGAAAGAGCCCTGGTGATACTTAATTACAAGATGAGTAAATTAATTACTTTATTTTCAATGGTTGGCAAAAGGGAGGTAAAACCTAAAAAGATCATTCTCACATTTATGATCTGTTTTCATCATCTCTGTCTGATTGTCAGGGAAACCTGCAAAGGAGATTTAGATTGTCCCCCATGTAGTTCAGCAGATTCCATGCAACCATAGTCAGGAAGGCAGGGACTGAAGATCAGTCCACCTACTCAGAGTGTAAACAAGCTGCTGCATGTGGTGAACAGACTGTTTAAACCTACGTGTGACCATAAAATGGTAAAAAAAAATCAAAACAAAACAGTGAAAATGTAAGATCGGAACTTATGTCTAAGGCTAGCCTTTTTGCCACTCTAAGTCTCAAAAGAAAGTACCAAGCCTGTGAGTATTGTATTCAGAGTGGGAATTACTGGGGGGGAAAACACAATGAACACGGAGGCTTGAAGCGTGGAATGTTTTGATTTTGTTTAGGGTAGAAAGCAAATTTAGGAAGAAAGATAATATTATACTCAAAAAAAGTGGAAAATTTAGATTTTTAAATATGGTTACAGAGACAACGAAAAGCTCCTGGTTGTGTTACGTGTAATCTAAAGCAATTACTGACATCTGCACTATGGGACAGTGTTAGAAAATAAGGATATTCTTCTTGAATCCTACTTAGGTTGTCTCAATCTGTTATGTTGCAGTAAAAACTGGAAGTTACAGTGTGCTGGAAGAAAAGTATTCTTTGCAAGGAGAAAAGACAAATACCGAAGCAAGTGTGCTGTGACATGGAGATTTTTAAAAAAGAAAATAGCAATCAACTGGCAAAGGCTCTGAGCAACCTTATGTGACTTTGAAGTTGACCCTTGTAGTAACACTATGGTGGGTTGATCTTGGCTGGCAGCCAGACGTCCATTTTTTTTTCTTTTTCATGCCTCCTACTCAGAAGGACAGGAAGAAAATAATAAGAAAAAGTTAATACAGTGTCAAGATAAAGTCAAGGATATCACTTACCACCATGGGTAAAACAGACTGTCTTGGGTTAGTGCAGTGGTGCTTTGGAAGCAAGGGGTGGCTACAGGGATGGCTCCTGTGAGAAGCTTCTGGAAGCTTCCCCAGTTGCATTCTCTGCCCCACCTCTGCCTAAGGCTGAGCAGATATGGGAAGCTGGATGTGTCTCTGTGAATAACATATTCAAGAAAGAAAAAACAAAACTGAAAAAATAAAAATGCAAAAATAAAATAAAATTTAAAAATTAAAAAAACCAAAAAAGAGGACCTGCAGAGCAGAGAGGAGGAGGTCAGAGAGCAATGCCAGAGAAAAGACACCATTGTCAGTGAAGAAGGAGAGGAAAAGGTGCCCAAGCAGAGATTTCCCCACAGCCCCTGGTGATTTGGCAGCTGTGCCCCTGCAGCCCGTGAGGGAGCACGGTGGAGCAGTGCCTGAAGGATCACGATGGAGCAGCCCTTGAAGGACCAAGGTGGGGTAAACGTGTATCTGTAGCTTCTGAAGTGAGAACACCAAGCAGCACAGAGGGAATGGGTAGGTTGTAGTCAGTCCACAACAGCTTCTCTCTGCTTCTCCTTCCTCCACACACTTCCCCCTGTTCCATCCTGGGACTTCACCACCAACTGCAGGAAAGCACCTGTCCCACCAGGGGCTCTCCAGGAGCTGCAGGAAAATACATGTTCCAGCTCCTCTTCCTCCCCCTCTTCTCACCTTGGTGCACAGAAGACCCACCTGGTGGGCAGAACTTCATGGCATCCAAAGGTGCCTTCCAGCCAAATGTATTCTTTGATGAACCTGACTATTTAAAGCAGGTGGTAAGACATATAAGAACAGGCTCATCTAATTATGAAAAGCTCGTTCAGTTTGTTTATTTGTAACTTAACACAGGTACAGTCAGTTCTGCTTTTTATTAGCTTGTGACCTGCACATCTATTTAAAATACTGATCTGCTTATTTAAATTTAAATTAGTTTAAGATAAAAGTGCAATGTTCCCTGATGCCTTAAAAGCAAATAAATGTTGCAAAGTGAAAATATTTGTGTTTTCTTTCTGACTAAGAATCTGCAAGGAAGATAAATTATGGTGCTTAAGGTACATGTATCAAAGGGCTCCAAAGCATTTTATAAACTGTCTTAATTGCATGAGTCAGCTTAGTCTTAGCATTACTGACATCCACCAGGTGAAACATGAACGTCATTACGAGCAGACTGTAGTTGCTCCAGGCATTATATCCAGTAAGAATGAGGAATATTGTTCAGCTTAAAGTCAAAAGGTATACAGATGCAGGTTTGCAATAATGAGTCTTTACACTGAGCAGAAAGAAGGCTAGCTGAGTTGCTCTGTGTTGACTGTCATAAAATCTAAAATAATCTCTAAAATCCAACACTAACACTCTGTAATTTTTAACTGAATATTAAATTGCAAAACAAATACTAATACAGGTAGGGAAGACAGCAACAAACTTCCTGAAAAAAAACCAAAGCAAACAATTTTTTCACATGACTAAGGGTTATGCCTTATCCTATCATAGGCACCTATATGCCTAATTTTCACTATCCCTCTACTAAGTACACATATTTCTTCATGACTATACAAAGTGACAGCATGATTACAGTCAGATGAATAGGTGCTTGACAAGTAACTGTGACTTCTGGAATGGCTGTAGGAGCAGAAGTCTTTGGCATAGAGAACACGCTGTAATGCAGAGAACTGTGCTACCTTGTTATTGGGTTACAGATGGATAAAGGGAGTTGTTTCTGTGTTCTGTACAAGAGTACCAGCACAGCAAGCTTTTGTTTCACATCTCTAGTTCAGCCCTAACTGCTCATGAGCCACAAGTCAAACTTTTATGAAGACAAACAAGCTCAGCAACTCATCAGATTTCTTTGGGTTTTTTTGTTTGGATGGTTTTGGGGTTTTTTTTGCTTTTGTTTTGTTTTGTTTTGGGATTTTTTGTTGTTGTTTGTTTTGGATTGGTTTTTTTTGTAAAATACTGTTATGGTACAGCAACCCTGCAAAAATTAATCTCCACTAGAAGTTCTAGAAGACTTGCAGTACAACTTGATGGAGTTTGAAGCAGTGTTGCAGATTATCCCCATGATCTGTATAAACTTTGGAGGCTGAAGGGAGACAAATACAAGGTCCCTCATACATCAGTCCTCTAGAGACCCCTGCTATGGGCTGTTGCAGGTGTCCTGACTAATCTTCCCATATTTGGGTGGGATCCAGAGTAATTTTGTTGATATATTCTGCCCACAGATAAAAAAAATTCAAGCTGACCGTTAATTTGATTATATGGTGTAATGACAGATATTATGAAAGTTTGTTAATGAAACAAAGCAATGTTCCTGGTTTGCATTGGATGGGAAAAGGGCTTGCATGGAAAGACAACTCTAGCTACTAAAGAAAAAGAACCATAAAACAGCTACCAGTGGTAGATGCAACATCAGCTATGAGCATTATATTAATGTAACATTTTTTAACCCAGCATCATATAAACAGCACCTTGCATCTTCGGGACAGCTTGTGATGCTTCTCACTCAAGGACACAGGGAGCTGCTCTGTAGCTCAGGATATCAGCAAGTTCTGCAGGAGGTGTGTTCTCAGCAATGGAGAGTTTCACTGCTGCAGTACAGCTTTCTGAAGCTGATGTTTGAAAACACAAATTCACTAGCATTTTCCTCTTCCTTTTCTATTCAAGGCTAAAGAAAAAGAATTGCTAAATAAACATATCATGGGTGTAGAAAATGCACTTATACACTGGAAGCTGTAAATAAGATTTCCCAAAATTATCTATTTCTCCCTAGGATTCTGTCTTTGCTTTTCCTCCACTGTGTGCTTTGGATGCACCTGATACTCTGTTCTTACAAGCCACTTCATTGTATTTTGCTAAAATATTAGGCAATATTAATTATCTGTGATGTCCCACAAAATATCTTGAGACCCATTTCCTTTTGAATTTGCAATTATACACAATAAATTTGTCAGTTGGCTAAAGGTTCTGGAGAAATGTTACTCTTTTCACACAAAATGTCCATTTTGAATTTGCCATCAAACCTAAAGATTTTCCACTGAGTTAGCTTGTGCAATGTAGTTGCTAGGCAACCAGAATAATTTTTCCTATCATATTTCAGCAAAGGAAGATATATGTTTACCAGCCTGAAGCTTCCAGGATCTTTTCTGGTTTAATTAAGTCTCTAATGTTTATAATCCCTTGTCACTCATATTTCTGCACTCTCACTTCTTTTTATTGGAGCTTCATGCAGGTGGGCACAGATGTAGCACTTCACAGACTGCCTGCTATACCCACAGTCTAGTAGCAACTTACCTGGAATCACAACTTTGGAGGGAGTTGTGTAAATGCGTAGAGCTTTTCAAGAGCTTTCTATTTGGTGAAACAGTATGGCATAAGTCACTACAGTCAACTTCGAAGTCAAACACCAAAAACCTGCATCATTTTACTCTTCTCAATGTGTAGATATTTCTGGATTGATGGAATGCTTCAATTGTGATGGCTATAGTTTTCTGTGAACACTACCTTACCATTTCCCCATAGTTTATTATTTAATATTTAAAGTTGGCCACATTTTGTACTTAGAGGCCTTTGATTAAGTGATCTCAAATAATTTCTCATTAGATTGCCTCTTATCATTCAGCAGTGAAATGTTTGTATCCAGACATATGCACGATGCAGTAACCATGAGCATGTTTTAAAAGCACAAGCTGTAGCATATTCAATGAGTCACAAATTATATATAGCATTTTCAAACTGGGAGAGGGAGATGGGTCAGTCAAGCAGATGGCTGTATTCCATCCAATATTAGAGCACTTAAGAAGTAAAATAACTAGTAAATTATAGTAATTGTTTCCTTTATGACAAGAAGAAATTACTACTGCAAAGGTGAGACAGTACCAACAGCAAAGCCTATGCTTTGGTAAATAATGCAGTTTCAAAGGGTTCTTCAGCTGACACTTTTTTTTTTTCAGCAGAATGATAGATCTGTATGTTGCTTCAATGTTTTGTAGGTGCATGAGTTCTGTGATAAGTTCTGTGGCAGACTGAGCTTCAAAAAAAGTTTCCAAAAAATGAGTTTTGAGTAATAAAACAAATTCCCTAACTGTAGAATAGATGCAATGCATTAAAATCTTGAATATCAAATTGAGGTTTTGTTATCTCCACAATGGTTTTCAGCCTCAACAAGTGAAGTTGGAAAATGTCCACCATTCAGAATGGCTGATATAAATGTGTTTTTCAGATTGGACTCCAAATAACATTTTCCCTCCCACTTAGAACTTCATTTTAAAATCCAAGACTGTCAAATTAAAAAACCCCAAAACACTGAGAGATACAGTAAAAATGAGCTTATTAGGATTTAAGTAAGGTATTTTGGGGATTAGGTAACAGAGAAACCTAGTCATAAATATTTCACTTCTAAAGAAAGACTTCCAGCACGGAACAGGATATGGAGCTATACTATAAAAAGATGTCACACAGTTATTCCAGCATTTCTTAGGAACTAATTGGGCATGGGACAAGATTACTGTTAAGCAAAAGCAGTATCTGACACAGGACCTAATATCCAAGTTTGGTGGCTATGTTGCTGAAAAAGAAATGCAAGTCAGGGGCAAGAGTGATCTGAGGGTCATTAGTTCCATTCTTCTTCTACTGTTTATGCAGAATATAATAATTAGGACTCACTACCTAGGCAGTAATTAAGGGGAAAATGACCCTGCTTTTTCCTACATGGAATACAAATGCAGACACATTGATGTAAGACCTCTGAGATTTCTTTGAACCATTGCCTAAGATTAAGACAGAATGGACCATTCTGAAAAACTATGCTGCTTAAAGACAGTACTTTACTGTCTACTGCTGTCACAAAAGGACTGTATGAATATTCACCATCCTTACACTAGCAAGGAACTTTGTAGTTTCTGGGAAAAAAAAAAAATCAAAACTAAACCAAAACCAAAGCCAAACCCAAACCAAACCATATCCAAGCAGTTAACTTAGGCTTAGTCTGCACGTTTGCAGAGTGCAATAATATTAGATATTGACCTTGTTTGTTATCTGCAGCAGCAAAGATGTGAGCCTTACTTTTCCCCTGAGATGGGGTTTTATTTATATAACTTCTAGCAACACCCATAGTAAAAACCATCTAAAACATTATGACTGTGTACGTTTGCTGTCCTCAAGTAGCATGGCAAACCACAAGTTAACTGAAAGCAACACTGCAACTGCAGGGCCCACCTCTGGTCTGTGCTTTCCTTACATAGCCATGCACAGAATTACTTTGCTGCATTGGTATAGCACATGAAGCCTATTTCTGCTCAGGCAATCATTCAGTTGAGGAAGTGTTTCCAAAACCCTGAGATGTATCTTCCATCTTTAAGCTGGCATGAATACAGTGAGAATCCAAGAACAATGAAAAACAAAGAAAACTTTTCTTGTGGTTGTGTTTAGACCTTCACATTTAATCAGAGAGCCATTCGTAAATACAGGCATGTATTTTAGCATGGTTCAGACCCATGGCATGAATAAACTGTCAATAAATGTGTGGTGGGTCAGATTTCTACTCCAAATGACTGAAAACTGGAAGTCCAAATGACATATGGGGGGAAAAAACTAGATTTCTATTTAGATCTGCATTAGATATCCCAGAACTATTAAATGGTGCTGTGTGACCACCTATTAGAATTTCTGAATAGCCCAACCAGCCGTGAAGCCTTGAGATTGCAACATTATCCCTGCAGCTTCTTAGTTAGAAATGGTGAAGGAAGCAGCACACAAAGTGCTGGTGAGGATACTTTGAGAGACAGGAAGTGGAGCAGTGGAAGCAACAGCCTCTTCAGAATAGCAGCAGCCCTATAGAGTCCTTGATAAGGGCAAAGCTAGGACAGCTGTACCCTGCTGCCTGCTAAATCCATCAGTGTCATTCCTTGTTTCTTTAATGGCTGCAGGGTACCAAAATGCCACATGTAGTTTGGTAAAAAGAGGTTCCTAAACCTCATTTCCACTCAGTTCACCTGTGTTGAAACAGATGTAGTGTGGCACTAAATAGTTTGGAATCAAGATATGCTGAAAAGCATAAGTTAAAAAAAAAAAAAAAAAAAAAAAAAAAAAAAAAAAAAAGTGCTATAGGAAAAGAATGCCCAGGATATTATAGGGAATTCATAAAGCAGATTTATCAAAAAAGGGCCACCTTTAAGTTTCTCTTCTTGGATACATTTCTCTTTCACAGTCATGCCAGATATATTGCAGCAACAGCTTACATAGAACAACAGAAATAAATTCACATTTAAGACAATTAAAAGTGTCCATCCAGGCACTAAGCTGTCTTTTTTTGAAAGATGGTTCTCTGAACCAGCCTCATCTTTTTCCTATCGTCTGCAGTAAGATGAGCCAAAAACAAAAAACAAACCCAAGCAAATAAAAACAAACAAGCAAAAAATTGTGACCAAGGACTTTAACACACAGTACACTATGCAAAAATAGAGGAACAGTCTTACAATGGAGCACATGAAGACATTTACAAGTGCAGGAAAAGTTTAAACAACAGAGAGAAAATATAATACTCTAGAGATCCATAATTCCCTACTTCCCTATTTTAAGGCAGGGTTAAGTAATGATTGAATAGCACCATTAAAATTTTCCCAAAAATGGGAAAATTATTTGCCGTAACTAATAAGACCCACAAATTCTTTTATTTCTTTATGTGTTGTCCAACCAAATTAGCCATATTTTTAAAATTAAATTAAATCATCTGTAACAACTAGAACAGTGGCTTTTTTAATAAACTTTCTTATAAGCAGATTTTTTCTGTGAATTCATTCTCCTGAGTTTATAATAACAATAATAATAATAATAAACCTAATTTCCTCATGGCTTGCAGTATTCGATGAAATTGTACTTACTCTACATATAGATATTGTCTCGGTAAGAAAGACTTCTTTTTTTGTGCTTGTATATTTGGACAAGATGTTCTCAAGTAAGAAATGCAAAATTATGTATTATGTAGCTAAAATTAGGGAAAAGTTGATAAATTCTGTAAAATCAGCCATAGGGAAACCTGTATCTGTAAACTTGAACCCTGGCAAAAATTATATAATATTTAACAGTCCAGATTACCCCTCAAAAATATTGTAGTTGAATTGGAAATATACCTTTCTGAAATCTTAGTTTTATTAAATAGAAGAGAGAAAATACTAAATGTCTTGATAAAAAAGAGAAACCAAGCTACTCATATTCTTGAAATAGCTAGCACTGGACAGATTTTGGCAGCAAGGGCATTGCTTGCATTTTAAAAGTTATCTAAAGCTGTTTTAAAAATAACTGGTCTGTCAACTTGAGTCAATCATTTATTTTTTTTAATCCTCTAATACTGTGTAACATTTCTCTCCAAGGAATGTTTCCGGTATGCTGTCATGTCATATTAGGGAGCTAGTATGGAGATTGTATATATTGGTAAAAATCATTAAATTCAGTCTTTTTCCCAACAGAAAGTTCAGAAAGTATTAAATTGGACTCGACCTCTTACTTAAATTATAAAATACATGAAAGAGTTGTTATGTGATATTTTTGTTGGTTTCAAAGCAAAATTTTAATTTAAGAACAATGGCTTTTCAGTAAACAAAATTACCCTTTTAGTGTTAATGTAAAAGTTAACACTGTTGTAACACACTTAGGTGAAACACTTCTTCAAATGCCTCTGAGCATTGGCTGGAAAATTTTAACTGTTTAGTGAGATTACTTTTTCAAAGCCATGCCAGGAGCATGACCATCTTGAAGGGTCCCATACTTATGGAACCTTAGTTTACAAAGCATAAATTGAACACAGATTTTGATTAAATGATCAAATATATGCTTTTATGTCTTTGCACCAGAGTACTCACCATACTTCAGTCCTCTGGAATTTACGAGTCCAGGATTTTTTTTTCCTGTTCATAGTTTCTCTGCTAATCCTTTACAGTACATTGGAAGGAAAAAAGTATGATCATTTCTGCCATATAACTATCTAACTATTTTTTGACTGGTCTAGATAGATGTTAGGATGCTTCTGAAAAAAACAACCTTTTTCTTCTCTGTATTTTTGGGATATTTGCTTTCCCATGTCCAAGGTGGGTGCTAAAGAATAACACTCATAGCTATGTTAATGCTGTGGTAATTAATTCTTCCACATATTTTCTGTATGTTGATCTCCTTGGCCTCAGAAGACTTTTTGCTCCTGATCTGGAAAAATATGACCCAGTTGTGGCAGGCTGTCATTCACATAACATGCCTTGGAAATTTATTCAGAAAGAACCTTGAAAACAAGGTATCTATGATACTTCCCTAAGATACTTCTCAAAACTAGATCATTGCATTTCGGGAAAGTATATATTATGATAGTATTTGTCTGCACTTTTTTTTTCCTATTCCACAAAATACAAGTAGCGGATCAGGAAAAAAAATCATTATATCCTTCATCAAATGTTACATTTAAATTACGACTTATCTAAATATTTTATTCACAACATGGATTAAACAGTATCTTCTGCTAAGCAAGGATTTAAATAGAGTAAGAACTGATTAAAAGTTCTATATTTGTCTTTTAATAAAATTCCTATCTCTTCACTGAGTTTACATGCAAATGTTTAAAATGTGACTGCAAGATTAATTTAATGTTTTCAACCCGTTAAGGTACTTATGTTTATGAAACCCACTAATATAAAACATTTGCAATAATTATAAACATCATCATCTTAACTTGTTTTCCCTCACACAGAATGATTTTTCCAAATGAAAATGGAATGCACATATATTTGGGATAAACATCTCAGCTCTGGAAAATGCATTCAATAAAAAGCAAACAAAAAACAAACAAACAAAAAAAAAAACCAAAACGACAAAACAGAAGAGACACAAAACCAAAACAAACAGCCAACAAAACAAACAAAAAACCAAATAAAAAAACCAAACCAGAATAAATATAACATAAGAGAAACAAACTAGCAGTAGCAACATTTCAGTTTGATGGACCATTGTCTGCTTATAAGGAAATTTTACTATAGATGTCTCTTTACTATCTTGTCATAAAAAATGCTAAAATTTCACTGTTTGTTTACTAAAGCCATATGCATCAAAAGTGATAGTCCAGCTTTAGAAAAATATTAATCAATTGAAAAACACTTGATTTTTATTACTATGGTGTATAACGTTACTGTACCAAAAGCTAAGAGACAGGGCAGAGGCTAATAGTGTGTAATGTGAATGCTCTCAGTGTTCATTAGCAACTTGTAACAACTCCCAGAACAACTTTAATTTTTAGTTGAGATCCCAGAATTTCTGGTACAATAGCATATTTCTTAAATTATGCTACAGCGCATAGTGGAAAAGGAGAAAGAGATGCTTCGATCCTATTTACCTTTTTTGAAAGATCTCAGGTCTGAAAGCACAATTTTATAATGTGCTGAAAGGCACTACCTGTGCTTAGCTCATAGACATCATCCTTGTCCAGGGAGGAGGGAATGTGGCGTCCTTCATCTTTACTGTTTATTGTAAGCACTTTGTGAGTAAAAAAGGGAGGGGGAAGGAAAGGAGAGGAAAGTTGAAGGTAAGACAACAAATGTATAATTACAGACTGCAAAGATAGCCTCCTATCATACTGTTGGCCATGACTGAATCAGTACTGGTGATTTAAGATGCAGAATGGCATGCCAAATCTTCCAAAACAAAAAAATATTCAAGCAAATAATCAATATTGGCTACTGAATGATGTATCTAAATAATTTTACACATACACACAGAGGAAATAAAAAAAGGACAGATTTAAGTAGGAACTTATTTTTCCTTTTTTTTTAAACAAATAATATCATTGTGTAGTTGGTCTTTATTTTTATTAATAATAATTTTTAATAAGTAAATAATATGGTGTAATATTTCTAGTTCAGCAGTTTTCATTGAAACATATTTATCAGAAACATATGTTTAACAGTAGCAACAGACAAGACTGTGAAAAATATAAGCATTCTATAATGAGTTCAGTTATCTCAAATTAAGCAATTCAGCTTGTTACCACTCCCACTTTCAATGTTCTAGTTGAAATCTTTACAATTTATTACTTAAGAAAAGGAAAGAAATTAAAGCCTGATAGGTTAAGGAAATTAAACTTTCAGGTGTGAAGTTTAAAGTCAGGAAGGACCAAGGACTTTTCTTAGCCTAAGCTACATTCAGTGCCAAAAACTTTCATCTTTTGGAAATTATTTTCAAACATGTCAAACATGACACATTCGTGTTCAAAACCAGCCTGCTCACTTTACTCATATAAGTACTTTTGAAATGTTACTGTGTGCATTTGTATGCCCCATGAATGTATCTTCCTTATAGTTGTCTCTAAGCAAAATAAATGAGGAATAAATCACCAAGTCCTCACAGACTTTTACAGTTACACCCAGTATTACATTTGTGAAGAAAAATAATCCAGTAGTTATTATAATGATCTTCACTGAAATACTCTTTTTTAATGCTAACTTTTTATAAAGTGTTAGAATGGCATGCATGCAAACAAACATAAAGCAAAATCAGACTGGTCTTATAGTGTAAAGTTGCTGCTACTCTCTTAGATTTCTCACTTCAGCAATTAACATGCGTCAGTTATGTCACCAAACCAACACAAGGGTTGCTAAGAAATGTGTCGTCTAATTTATTTTCTGTATACCATAATAGTGAGGCACCAGATGGCAACTCCATTCTGGTACTTGCTGTCCAGCAATCTGAACTGTGTTTATGTGCCACTTTCCATTCAGCCCTCTACTACTTCAGCTCCTTTGCAAGTCAAGACAACTTTGTCAGTGCATATACCAACCCCAGCACTACTGCTGTACTGTCATGTCTTCTGTGATTACTTATTTTAAAATATGACTGGTTAAAATTACCCAGACTCAAGCATGCCTGCTTCAATAAACCCTTATTTCACATTCCTTTCAAAATGTTTTATCTCCCATTAGGCACCAGGAACATAAGAAACTCTCTGTGCCCTTTCATGTAGGTCAGAGCTACCTTTGACATTTCATTGAAAGGTTATAATGCAGAACAAGCCAAGAATGCTATGTTCTGTAGGAAAAAAAAAAAAAAAAAAGCCTCTAAATTGCAGTATTTCTGTAACTTCTTAAAAATTTGCATACCAATTTTTTTAATGTTTAATTATCCCCTATTATTCTGCATTTCTACAAAAAATTTATATCTACATTCAGTGTTTATGCAACATACATAAAAAGCCTGTCCAGTCAAAATGCAGCTGATCAAGAACTAAGTGCAAAACATCTTCTAAAACAGGAAATCTTCTAAAAGCTACTGTTAGAGCCTCCAGTGAAGATTTTCTCCATTTTAAGGAGGTATATAAAAAATTAAAATACACAGACTGTAAAAACCTTTAATTTTTGCTTGATGCAATGGTATAAATTTTATTCTAATATTTTTTAATGATTGTTATACAAAGCAGTTCTGACTGTTGTAGTGAAGATAAAAAAAAATATTTTACAGAAGTGGAAAAAAAATATCATAATCTTCAATTCTTAGTTCTTTTCAGATGTTTCTAAACTCTTAAACTGAGTTTCTTGGTAAATTCAGATCTACATAATTATAAGTCCAAACTGAGGAACAGATAAAACTGCTAAATCCTCCAGCCTCTCCAGTTTGAACAAGAATCTTAATTCTGAAGTCTAAGAAAAATCAGTCTCAAATACAGTTTTCATAAGCCACCAAAGCAAGGAATCAATTATATCAAAATCAGAATCTAGGGCTGAGCAACCCATAGTTTCTTGGCTAGGTTGCTGGGGTTTTTTTAAACTATGTCATCAGACAGAAAGCTGTTGAAAAATTGTGGTTTTAGTAAATATAATTTTTCAGAAATTAAATTTCAAATACCAAAATTCTTGCTTGTTTTAGACAGATGACTTCCCTTAACTTTTGGCATAACATTAGTGAACACTAAGCAATTTTTCGTTCCAAAGTCTTCTTGGAAAGCTGAAATACCTAAATACATTAGTAGCTTTCAGTCCTCAGTTGAAATAGATGGTCTTTCTTGCTTTCTAAAAATTACTTATTTTATCTACTACTTCTTTCTGCCATGATGCTAAGTTCCTACTGGCAATAGTAAAAAGCCCTCAGTTCAACACTCAAAATACATCAAGTGGAAGTGAAGTTTAAGGTTCAATTTAGGGGGAGAGATGGGAGAGGAAGATGATAACTGAGATCAAATTTCATTTTTAAAGTAATATTGAAGGCAGGTCACAAACTATAAAGAAAGCATTGTAGAGGTTTACACTGAAATACATCATTAATTTTATTTAGTGTTTGAACATAGCATTATGCAATACCTATTACTTATAACAAATTACAGCAAACCTCTCTTCTTTCTT
Organism: Heliangelus exortis; assembly: GCF_036169615.1. Classification (NCBI taxonomy): domain Eukaryota; kingdom Metazoa; phylum Chordata; class Aves; order Apodiformes; family Trochilidae; genus Heliangelus; species Heliangelus exortis. The sequence goes on from NC_092423.1 coordinate 75,796,104, forward strand.
CTGCCTCCATGCTATGTGTAAGGACTGCAGCAGCAGTACTTTACCAACTACCTTATTATTTAAAGCTATAAATTTTCTAAAGCTAAAAATTTGATGAATGTTTCCAACCAAAAGAGCCCATGTGAACACATTTTTTTTCTTCTCCTTCCTTGATAATCTTTAGTTAATTAGGGTTAGATTTTACCAAAATTACCTAGTTTGCCATAATCTTAAAGATCCTCTTAAAAATATGCTCAATGCAGGCCACTGAGAAGAATAGATGTCATGGCAGATTGCAGGAGACCTACTTACAACCTATCTTACAAATAAAAATATCTTTGAATTTAAGTCATCAAAACTGAATTTTGAAAAATGAAAACTGTTCTAATGAGACATCTGGACTGTTTTGAAAGTTTTACAGAAAGTGATCTAAGGCAAATGGACTGCAATTTATAATCCAAGTAGGCTTGTTATGCTTCTCCCTCCTAAACCTTTCCAGGTTGTAATTGATACATTGTTTTTTTCTGAAGATTTTAAACCAAATCCTCCCATTTTTTCAGTTGTTCAGAGTTTATTGACCCAGAAACTGAAATAGGACCAGAGACTTGACTAGTGCAGCCTTCTCCAGAAAAAATTATGTTCTGAAACCATTCCAAGAAACAATTTTAAATATGCAAAGAACATGAAATAACATAATAGCTTTAGAAAATGTTTATGGAAAAGTGTTTCAAGCAGTTTCTATTTATTATAGATCAGCCAGAATTCTTCTAACACAACAATTTATTGTCTTTAGTAGGAATGTGAGTATTGAATCCCTGTTCTGCATAATATAGTAACTCCATTCTGAGAGGAACACATTCATCACAAATAAAGGCAAATATATTGTTTTGGAACTCTTAAATATTTTTTCTCTTCCTTCCCTTCCTTGAGCCCCAGCTGCTGTATTTTCAGTTGTTCTAAGGCAAGAATCACAGAATCAAGATCAGACTCTCACTGTGCTTTCAAATTTCTTTTAAGACTGCACTTTTACCTGTCCTACTGTTTGAAGTATGAAGTGATTTCAGGTCAATCGATGAGTGATCCAAGACAGCATAAGGCTTTGTATGCTATCTGGCTTTGACTTAACAATTGCAACCTTTACTCACACTTTCATCTGTTTAAAACAGATTTTGGTTATAAACAGGAGTAATTATGCATACTGTGGCTTTGTTTGAGTGCTAGTACATCTGAAGTATAGTCTATTAACATATTTCTGTGGACTGAATAACTCCCTGAAAAACTGGTGCAAAATGTCATTCAGTCTTGTGAACACCAAGACTGAATATTTTAACATATTTTTTCTCATTCTCTTTTTTTTCCTCTTTATGACAGCTCATAGATAGCACAAAGGTAAGGTGGGAAAGGGGAAGGTGGGGAGGGAGGAGAGAGAAGACAAAGGGATACAAGAACAAGTTGCACCAGAAGAGTTTTTATCTCAGCATAAGATGATCATTCAATCCTTCCAACCTGGGCTATTCAATTATTCTATTAAATATGGAATTAGTTTCAATAAGAAAATGCCATTTTTGCCTGCTTCTTGCATTAGCAAGTGCTTGAATCATTGTGGATGGTTAAGATGATTTAGAGACTTATTAAAAGGTGATTGCATATGAGTTTTTCAACAGTTTTTAAGATGCTCTGTAATTTGCTTTGATGGTATACTTACTATGAATATTCATAGGACCAGTAGCATCATTAAAGCTTGAAAGCAAAACTGTACAATTTAATCTGCATCTACCTCTATGGTAAAATACTTATAAAACTCTACAGTCCACTGATCTGGATAAGTAAATCATAACTCCAGCACACCTAGGCAGCAGTAACTCGATCTTTGTCAGCCACCTCACCATGAAAAGACATGAAGAAATGTAACAGCTACCCACCATGCTTCAGTTTACTGCAAAGAGCTGAATAACACAAAATATTATGCAGTGGAGTCATCATTAGTGGGGGAAACTTTTTAATAGGGTCCTTCACTTTTCAAATCTGTTTTGCTATTCTTGGCTTTAGCTCCCTTGTGCCATGCTGGCAAGGCTGCCACCAGCCCCAGTCATGGCCCAAACAAGAACAGACATGACGATCAGTGATTACATCCATCAGCAAAGTTTTTTGTTTCTATACTGAAAACAATTTCAGATTGTTTTGATACTGCTGCAGTAGTGAGCCACGCCATCTCTTGCCAGGAGGTTTCACCCTCTACCAGATACTGAAGACATGTTTTTGCCCCTCTAGGTCTCTCTCCAGTTGAAATTCAGGGCTCTATGCCCCTGTCTCCATCATGTACCAAATGAACCTATCCTTTCCTGCAACCCTTAAAAGTGGTTTGAGTGCCAAGGTGGTGGTGCTTTGGATATTTCAGTGTATATAATTTAAAATCTTCCACACATTCTCAGCAGCCATCAGTCAACTAATTAGATCACGAGATAAGAGCATCTACAGTATATATATGTTAAAAGATTTTGCCTATTCACCACTGAAAACAGAAGTTTCAGAAGGCTGCATACAGATAGACTTGTTGTAGTAGCAGTATTAGAAAGGATGAAGTATTTATTATAAAGCCTATATTGACACCAAAATAAGCTAGCAATTAAAATATATAAGCTGCTAAGCAAATAAATTTTCTAAACATTGAGAAAGTAAAACAGCAGAGATCATACCTACAGTTACAAAAAAAGACGTTGTAAAAAAAATTGACTGAAAGCCAGAACACTTTGTTAAAAGGATATATTTTTGTTCTCTGCTTGCCAAAACAGGTTCTTGCTTACAATTTTACCAGACTGGGGTTATTCCTTGGTTTTTTTTGGTTTGGTTTGGTTTGGTTTTTTGGGTTTTGTTTTGTTTTGTTTTGTTTTTAATTATAGTACTAAATGATAGTAAGTTTAGTACTTTCAGATTTCATTTTAAAAAGAGGTCCAAAAGACAGTCACAACCAAATTCATGCAACAAACACTGAAAATGTAAGTCCTAGAGTAGGAAGAATAGCAGGTGACTGTGGAGTAGGTGATTCTCCATTTGAATGTAAAATGTGAAATTTGTATAGAAGAGAGATTTAATTTATCCTAATCAGTACTAGAAATGGCAAACAACTTCATAAAACATATTTAGTGTGACAATAATAATATGATATTTTTTTCTCAATACACAGACTCCTGTGTTTCTAAGAACAGAACTCTGAAAGCTATGAGAATGGTGTGAGGGAGGGGTTTGTGCAGGAGGAGACAAGTCAGCAGCAATTGAAGGCAATATTTTGGCAGGGTTGCCTACCAAACAGGTATGGAAGAAAGGGAAAGAAATATATAACAATGTCAAGAGAACCTGGCTTTGCTTATACTCTTATAATACAAAAAGCTAAATTCCAAGAACTTTCTGGACCTTCTGAACCTTCTTATCTAGTATTTGTTTCTGTTCCCAACAAAACATATTCTGAAATCACAAGGACAACAGCAAAACATCTTCAAATTATTTCATTCTGTCCAGATAAAAGAGAAATAAATACTTGAAGAAGGTTTGAAGAGTGAAGACCAGATGGTTCCATGCAAGTACCAGTATCTCATACCAGGCACAGGTACTTCAGTCCCTCTGCATATCCAGTTTGCCATTCTGTTCAGGACCTCAACTTTCTAATGATCAGTGGTAGACTGTGGAGAGCTTTATTTAATCATGGGACCAAGAACAAAGATGCGAGGAAAGGATCTGCCATTCAAGGTTAATGGGATGAAATACCATTCATGGAGTCAAGTGTTTTTTGTTGAATTTGGTTTGGATTGTCTTGAGGTTTTTTTGTTTGCTTGCTTTAGATTTGTTTTTTAAACTGCTTCTGGCATAAGCATCTCATTAACTATGCTAGGTGCAGCAGGTAATATTTTTCAACGCAGAATCACAGAATGTTAGGGGTTGGAAGGTCCCTCTGCAGATCATCTAGTCTCAATAGCTATGAGCCTTCTGTCTGGGAAGATAAATTATATTCTCGTATTTGTATTACAGAAAAAGTATAAGAATTTTAAATTACAGAAACCACTGAAAACAGGATAATATAATAAAATTTACTTGGTAACAATAACAATAAAAGCTGCTAGCAGCTTGCTGTCCTGAAGCCTCCAAGAACAGGGCAACCACAGTATTTTGCCCTATAATGATTTCTACCCTTTTTGACATTGCTTTATGTGGGACATAGCTGCTCACACTGTGCCATCCAGGGAACTGCATCAGTTCAAGTAATTCACCCAAGTGACATTAAAAGTTTAACAAAGTTTAACTAAACCAAGATGAGACAGATCCAACTCTTGATCCTCTCAAAGTTTTATTTCTCCAAATAAATTGAAACACTCAGTCTATGCAGTGATCATTTTTCACCTGTTTTAATAGCGGTAATTTTAGAACAGAAGACAATTACAGAAAAATAGAGTGTGCAACAGTGGAAATTAACATCCTATTGAAATTTAATAAATGTAAGCAGGGAGAGAGTAATAATGAAAGCTGAACAATAAGCTTCCTACCCATGGCGGCTGGAAGCACCATATCATTCTAAGTGACTGGATCTGGAAAAAATCTCAACTTTAGTGCATCCACAACTATATGACTAATCTAGCTGTCAGATTTGCAACCTATTCTTATGTATTGCAGTGAGTACCTAAATGCTGAATAACTGATACACCTTGAAAACTGGGGTGCAAACATTCATAGACAATTGAAGAAAATTAATCATCATCGTGAACTTAAAAAATAATGAACTGTCACAAGTTTCAGGAACTTAATACTGAGTACCACTTCGAGATTTCTTATCTCCCCTTGCAGATTTATCTAAGAAGTACAGTTAGGCTATATTGTTGTATTTGAGGTCAAGTTAGAAAGAATCTAGGTTTTGTTTTCTCAGCTAAACTGTTTTAAATACCTTCTAGATTGGCATGTCAGAAAGCAATACCAGATTACGTGTACAGAGAATTAAGGTAATGCAAAGACATGCAAAATGGGATACAGACCACACAATATGTAGAACATAAAACCATCCATATGCTGAAGTTCTTGTAGGAGCAATCTCTTTGAAACAGAACAAGCAAACAAAAACAAAAACAAACAAAAAACTGGGCAAAGAACCCCAAACAATTCAATGCTTTAAATGCAACCATTAAAAATGAAAGCAGGAAGCTGTGTTCTTCCCACCAAGCTGGGACAATACTTTGTAATAGAAAATTTAATTTGATCTGTATTTGTATTCAACTCAGGTAGCTGTTGATTAGTTCCTGTTGGGTTTTTTCAAATAGATACCAGATGAAATTTATACATAAGAATTGATTTTTCAGGCTTAGTGCCAATCTCCCCACTGTTTGGGTTTGGGGCTTATTTAGCAAATTCTGCCTATTTCTGAAGTGCTTGGGTTGAAAATTTATTCTGCAGTAGTAGTGTAATTTGAAGAAATTCGTGATGCTTTTGAAAGGTTACACTGTGGTGATCAGTCAATCTAATATTAAAATTTTCTTTTCTTTCCTCTTCTATGTTCAACAGAACAGATCTATTTTTTATGCAGGCCTTTCACTATTCCAAAGCAAAAATATTAGTGTTATTTCCCTTCTATTTCTTCCCTGCAAAACAGTTACAAAAGCCAGAAAACCACAAGCTTGTAATATAAATTGCAACATGAAAACAAAAATATTTAACAGATTGCACAGATACAATTTCAGAAAGAAAATAAAAATTACTAGGTTTTGGAATAGCTTATTAATACAGCGTGTACACCTTTCCTTTATGTATTTATTTATATATTTATTTTACCTATGTGAAATTAAAATCTATCTGAAGGACAGGAAGGAAGGAGAAACTTAATCATGTCAACTCTCTATCATGCTTTACCACACCAAAGATCTTCAATAAGGTAACACCTTTGGACTACTCAGTACCTGCTCCAGGCAGTGATAGACTAATCTGTAGTCACATCTTCAATTTCCATGACAAATGCTTTACTGGAAATTACTTTTTCTTCTCTAATTCAGTCATGAAACCTGCAAATGGTTTGCAATTTGTATATATGCTGCAACCTAAGAAATTAAACTACTATAACCTAAACTGCTTTTAGCAGAATTTAACATATCCAAACCAGCTAGGGCTGTATAAAAAAGACTCTGAAGTGGTGCACTTATGTAAAAGTTAAATTAATTTCTTATTCTAACATTGCTTTACCAGTAAGTTAGCTCCTTAAGCCTCATTTTATCAAGTACAACAATTTCCCTTATAGTCTGGAAGCTACCTGCCTACACAGAGATTTTAATCAGCTTGGAAAACACTCAGAAGAGTTCATCATTGCCAGTTTATTCAGATGAGGAAGAATTTATTAGTAAGAAGGTCAATAGATACACTCTGGCATTCAGAAGCATGTCCAATTTTTCTTTATCAGAGACAAGGTAAGACATGTAGGGAAAATAAAGTTCCACTAACTGAAGTAGTATTACTAGAAAAATATGTACAAAGTTTGGGGAACTCAGCCCTTCAGATATTAAAGAGGAAAAGCCAACTTTTACTTATGTATGGATCTGGAAAAAATTCTTATGGTTAACAATTACATCAGTAAATATGAATAAGAACTTGTCTGTTGTTCTAGCAGTATCAGTTGGTAATTCTGTGAGCCATGCCACACTCTGAGACTGAAACAGTTAAAATTGTACTGCCCAGGCATTACAGACATACTTTTTCTTACTGGAAATTGTCACTATACGAGAACTCTGATGAATCTAGTTTTAGTTTTACAGAAAGTCTCAGATTTCTTGATAGTACCTATATCCCTTGAAGCAAGAAATATACAATAAAGAGGAAAAAAAAAAAACAAAACAAAAAAGCAAAAAAACGCAGTCAGGTTTTTCACTGGGTACCTGTTACATTAAATCTTTGATCCCTCCCTCTATGATTAATTCAATCAATAATTAATATTTGGAATTTTAAAAAAATTGTATGATAATGGAAGAGATATATTCCAGCTCCTTGCATATCTAATTCCATAATTAATTGTGAGCACTTTTAATTCCCTGTAATTAACTGATTTATTACATTATCTGTTTGAGCTTAATTTACCTATCTAAAAATTTTCTACTTTAAATTTTATACGTTGCTCCTCTGCATTACTGTTTTATCTTTCATTAATTTTTATTTATTGATTTATCAATTACAATACAATTTTTCCCCAGATGACTTGATAACTGTACCATTGCCATCTACTGATTTCTTTCATTCCTACCAATACTTTAATTTAATTATATTCTCATCCTTGGAACATTTCAGTTCTTCCCAGATTTAGGCATTTCAGATTCTTGTATTATTCAGTAACACTTTTCTCATTGAAGAAATCATATCACACCCACAAAATTTGATTCTACTAATCTCACTCAGGACATAATTCTCCACAAGAGAGTTCTCAGTCCAGGCAAGCTAAAAAAGATTTCCTCTCTACTTCATTTCTGAACAAGCCTCTCTTTTCCTTCCTGAATAGTAGTAAAAGGAAGAATAGGGAAAGTGTGGGCCCACTGCTGAATGGGGCAGGAGCCCTGATAACAGAGGATGCAGAGAAGGGAGAGTTGCTGAATACATTCTTTGCTTCAGTCTTTACTCTTGTGACCAGCCCTTGTGAACTCCAGACCCTGGACACAAGAGAGAAAGCCTGGAGGAGGGCAGACTCACCACTGGTCAATGAAGACTGGGTTAGAGATCAGTTATGTAAATTGAATATGGGCCCTGATGAGATGCACTCAAGTGTGTTGAGAGAGAAGCTGATGTTATCACCCTACCACTCTCCATCATTTTTGAAAGATTGTGGCTAACAGGAGAGGTGCCTGAAGACTAGAGGAAAGCCAGTGGCACTCCAGTATTGCAAGGAAGATCCAGGCAATTACAGACCAGTCGTCCTTGCCTCCATCCCTGGAAAAATGGTGGAGAAGCTTGTGCTGGAGGTCATCCCGAAGCATATGGAAGAGAAGGCTATCAGGAGTAGTCTGCATGGATTTACCAAGGAGAAATCATGCTTGACTAATCTGATAGCCTTCTGTGATGTTGTGATGTAGTCACAGTAGGGGATGTAGTCTACTTTGACCTTAGCAAGGTTTTTGACACAGTCTCCCATAAAATCCTTATGAGCAAGCTCAGATAATGTGGGATAGAAAAATGGACAGTGAGATGGATTAAGAACTGGCTACACAATAGAGCCCAAAGAGTGGTGAGCAATAGTGCAGAGTCCAGCTGCAGACTTGTAACTAGTGGAGTCACCCAGGTATCTGTGCTGGGTCCAGTCCTGTTCAACATCTTTATCAATGACCTTGATAATGGGACAGAGTTCCTTCTCAGAAAGTTTGCTGATTATACAAAACTGGAAGGACTGGCTGATTCACTGGAAATCTGTGTGACAATTCAGCAAGATTTAGACAGACTGGAAAGCTGTTCCAGAAGGAACCTAATGAGGTTCAAGAAGAACAAGTGCAGAGTCCTGCCCCTGGAAAGGAATACAAAATGCACCAGTACAAGTTATGAGGTGATCTGCTAGACAGCAGCCCCATGGAGAAGGATCTTGGAGTCCTGGTGGACAACAAGTACTGCTCTCCATTCTCATCTTCCAGACCAGGGGGCTGAGTTCCGTGGGGGTGGCTGGTCTGACTAATGAAGATGGAGGCAAAGAAGGCATTAATTATTTCAGCCTTTTCTTCACCCTTGGTTGTAATGTTTCCCCACATCCAATAAGGGATGATTCTCCCTGGTTCTCTTTTTGTTATTGACATAGCTGTGAAAACTCTTTTTGTTGTCCTTCATGGCAGCAGCCAGACCAAGTTCCACCTAGAGGCTTTTGCCTTCATAATTTTTTTCTCTAGAAGAAAGGTCTCTCTCTAGAGACCTAACTAGATCTCTGCACTCATTTTGAGATGCCTGCCCCTTCATCTAGAGCAGGAAAACTCTCCTTTTTTCCCTAAGTCCTAGTAAAAATTCTTAAGGTAGAAGTCAAAATTCACAACTAAAAAGTCAATAGATAGCCATGTAGTGAGACTGACAGATTTTTCAGTGTTGTAAACAGCAAGTCTGCTCCAACCAGATAAGGTATAACTAGGCATTTTATGGAAAAGGCACATGCATTTTCACACTTTATGTTGTTACAGTGTGTTTCTGCCTTTGATTTTTAAAGTCTCTAAAGATTTGTACTTTTTAAAGAAAAGTACAAATACATTATTTGGGTTTGGAATGAGTTCCAATGTTTTTTTATTTTATTTTTTTTAAGAGACTAAAAAGATTATTGTTTATCCTTTTATATAGCTAATAAAGAGTTCATAACTTCACAATGGACTTTCAGGTCAACTTAGTGATGACTACAGAAATCATCACGAGAGCAATTATAGTTGTAAACACAACTCTGCCTTTATTGTCAGTGTGAAAATGTCTCAAAGCATTTCAAGGTTTTCCATGGAATATACTGTACTCATCATCAACTTAGTCACATTCCAACAGCAAAGAAAACCCCAAGCCCTAAAATCAATCCTACATGCAGAAAAAGCAAATCAATACCACAATTAAACCCACACTGGCAGACAAGAAATGAATGTGATAGTTTAATAACCTGAAAAATTTGCTTGAAGCAGTGCATCAAATAAAGCTTTTCTGTTCATGGTAAATCATAACCGATACAAAGTTTCTCTCCAGAAAAAAAAATATATATAGTCAAAACATATGTCTTTTATAATGTTCTTTACCAATATTAAAAATGTTTCTCAGAAGTCTCTGGCACCCATTGTAAAAGATACGACATTGAATCATCGCCAGCCTTTCACTTTTGACTACATTAATCATATTTTGATAAAGTGAAAAGGGAAGATAATCCCCAAGAAAGATTTAATCACATTATTATGAGTAGCAACTACTTTCCTACCTTCATTAGTAGAACAGCAGAAGAAAGAAGAGATGCAAAAAAATATTTTCCAGATGCAGCCCTTAAGTACTTCAAAACAAAAGCCTCCAGCATTGCTTTAAAATATTCCATCCTTCCCTCCACCAACAGATTTTGTCTTCATGAGAGTTTAAAATAATTGTCAAAACAGTGGGGGATGGGGTTTTGAGGATGGTTATGGCAGATTGTTTAATACCTCTCCATTGGGTTACCATTGTGTTCGGAGTCTTGTTAATAAAACCATTTTAAAAGTATTATTCCTTTGCCCTTAAGAAGTTATTATAGCATGAAAGTTTTATGCAGCACAGATATTTTCTCTCAGTGGAAGCCTATGTCAGCAGTGATATCAACAGTTATCTGCTATCAGCTGAACCACAGTGAAAACCAACTCTTAGAAATAATGAATTTAGAACAGGGACTGCATTAACTTTTTGCCTTTTTTGAGGATTTTTGTTTGTTTGTTTGTTTTGTTTTGTTTTTTTAGAACTCCTATGCCCTGTACAAGTTCAAAGAAAATGCTTTGCACAAGCTACCAAGAAGTAAGACAGTTCTCCAATAATTCCTTGTAAGTGGAATTACCTAAAGTTAACATCATCATTGCTATTGAAACCAGAGGAGAACAAGTTATGTTAGACAAGAATACCTAGTCCTAATTCATGTGAAGGGTGAAAGCACCTCAGAAGACTCCCTGCTTGGTTATTACAGGTATTTTTCAAGAAGACCAAAGACACTTTAATTGCTCCTGAAACTCTGTATGTTACCAGGAAAACCAAAAATACACTCTTTCTACTTTATACTGTTCCATGCAAGGCAATCTATAAAATACTGTCATCTTTTCAAGCTCACACTGTTAGCATAGCTGGTCTGCTATTAGGGGTACTTTCTGAGGTGATAACGATTCTTGTATTTTTAATTATGGTCTTATAGATAAGAAATACTGTTAGAACTAGATGCCATTATAGTGAAAGTGCCTAATATCTTGAAATCTATGCAATTAGCAACTCATTAAAATAATAATCACTTAGTGATCCGCCACTGTCTAAAGCAACAGTGAAAATCAAAAGTCAAATTATAAACAAATATATACAAAGATAACATGTCACACCTGGTTATACCCACTTCTATTTTGCTTTGTGGAGATAAAGAGACATTTCAGATAAATCCTTTGAAAACCATTCTCTGTATTCAGTCTCTGTACAAGAAAATAAAATCCCTAGATTTTTACTTCAATCTTGTGCTCATGGCCATCATGCTACACCTGCACACGCCTCTGCTGGAAAGAGCAGACAGATTCTCCACTACTAGACAAATAAGATGATGTTAAAATTCAGGTGTTAACATCACCAGGAGATATGGAATCCACTGTTGCCTTTCATTTAAACTTCTAGGATATGTGGAGGGCATTCAAGATATACTTGTTCAGAAGGCATTGAAGGTTAAACAATAAGCAAAATAGGTTCTAAACCTTGCATAGACAGTTTTTTCCAAAGTCCCTAAAAATTATTCTTTGCAGGATAGATTTTTCTTTTATTTTTTTTGGAGCATGAGTGTTTCTACAGTTCAATGTAGATAGTTTCCTCTACCTCCCTTTCCCAAGGGGCAAGACTTTAGTAGAAATGAATTACATAGCAATGTAGTTTAAATATAGAATTAACTGGAAAAAGCAGGTTGGATGCAGAGGAATACAGAAGAAAAGGTACAATAAATAAGTGGATTTTTTATGTAATTATTGAAATAATATTTTTTGAAAAATGAGAGTCAAATCTTTCCCCTGAGTTGAGGACAATGAAGAGCTAGCTTAGTATTTTTATCTTCAGGATACTCAACAACGAACTTGCATTCCAAATAAATCTAAAATCTAATGCAGCAGTCAATCTGCTTTCAGTTATGTGGATTCCTTGAAGCTTCTATAGCAAGTTTCTAAGCAGCTACAGTATGCTAAAATTTAAGAAAAGGAGAACTACTCAGAAAGTCTGATGTCTCTCAGACCACTGAATTCCTTGATCTCATCAGCATAACTTACATCAAATAAATAGTAGATTTTCTTCCAGAGGAGAAGACTGTGGATTAACCAGTTCTCTGTTAAGAAGTTTGTAAGGTTAGCTGCCTGAGATGCAGGAACTCCTCTGTTGATTAATAACAGTTGAGGAAAAATATTTTAGGCTTGTTCTACAACAAGAAAAAAAAAGTTTTACTGAAAGAACATCTGGACAGAAAATGTGTCACGTCTGTCTTTTTTCATAGAATCATAGAATCATTGAATTGGCTGGGTTGGAAGGGACCTCAGAGATCATCAAGTCCAACCCTTGATCCACTACTGCTGCAGTTACCAGACCATGGCACTGAGTGCCACATCCAGTCTCTTTTTAAATATCTCCAGGGACAGAGAATCCACCACTTCCTGGGGCAGCCCAGGAATTTTCCTACATTCCTATGTTTATTGAATGACTTAAAGCATAATCTTCTAAAATTTTATGTCAATTTGAGCTGAGATTTCTGGATCTGAAAGATATTTGTTCTTCCAAGAAGGTTTCAGAATCTGGAAGTATCTTAATATCCATATGGGATATGGAGAGTGACTATGAGGGCGACAAGAAACTAGAACAGGCAGCCCAGAGAGGTTGTGGAGTCCCCTTTTCTTGAAATATTCAAAACCCGCCTGGATGCAGTCCTGTGTAATCTGATCTAGATGATCCTGCTTTAGTGAGAGAGTTGGACAAGATGATCTCTAGAGGTCCCTTCCGACTGACAATTCTATGATTCTGTGAATAAAACATTTTTTCCTTTTTCTTTCCCCATTCACTTAAGCTAGCATCCAGTATACACCAGGCATAAGACTGGTAATTCCATAGGGCATTCTTCCCATCTCCATGTCATTAGGAAGTTAGTAACACTATTTCACATCTTGTGTACTCTAGTATTGCTGGAGATACAGAATTTCTCTCTTTTTAGGCTTGACACAGAACCTATGTTCTTCCCTCTTACTTCTTCCTACCTCTTCCTATCTCCCTTCCTCGGTTCTTCTCTTTCCATGAGTATCGAAGCTCAGCTGCTTACAGAGCAATAGATCAGAATGAAGTTGAACATAAAATTGTGGAGGACAAAGGTATTTATTAAGATTTTAAGTTTGACAAAGACTAGGTATTTCAAGCATCAATACAAATTATAAGGAATTATACATTTTCTTGTCACCATGTGTCTTTTCAAATAAAGATCAGTCTTGAATATTGTTTAGATTGATGAGGAAAATCAGTAGAAGACAAAGCAGTAGTTCACAGTGCCTCAAAGCAAAGCTGGAGAAGTTTTGAAAGTGTTTCTGCATTAAAGCATGAGAAAATGCCAATGAGATAAAAAATAGTGTGGAGGTACAGAACATACAGCCACAACGTGAGGACTGGATTCAAGAGTAACATTCAAACCCTACTGTTTACTCATTTTAAAAAACAACAACAGCAAACAAAAAAGTGGCAAACAAACAAAAAACCCAAAGAAAAAAACAAACCCCAAATTAATAAAATAACCAAACCAAATAAAAATAAAACAGAAAAAAAGAACAGAACCACAAAAACATCTCCCAAACCAAAACATTCTATAGCTACTTGGATGCTTTCTCTGAAGCATAAAGAAAACTAAAGAGAAAAAGAAAGCTAACCGACCAACCAAAAAAATACCAAACAAAAAAACCCAAACAAACACCACCTGGAAACCCCATGCAACTACACAAAAAGACCCTAACATTTTGATATGGTAGTTCTCTAAATGACCTGTTGTTTATATTTCTGGACACCCTTCACTATACAAGTTGGGTTTTTTTACCTGCCTTCAAAAGTGTTTGACATAGCTTGCCTCTTTTAAAGTATTTTATTTTTCTTATGATGAACTTCATGTCAATATAAAAGCTTCTTGCAGAAAGTAAATAGTAATTATCTTCAGTAAATAGTCCACTGGATCTTGTTATGTTTGGATAAATAGGATTCCAAATACCCTATTCAGGCAGCTTCTTGGCAAGGAAGCCAAACCCCCAAGTTTTACTCAAACAAATAATTTATAGGTTATCCTTTAGAAATAAAGGCCATTGTAACATTTTCCGCCTACTTGTAGAAATTACAGATTTCTTACTGTGATGATGGAATTGGTAGCCCATATACTTTTAGAGGCTTAGGTCCTATTTGAAGTTTATATATTTGCAGGTTATTTCAGCAAAACCTCTTCATCCATCAAAATGACAAGACCTTGAACATTACTTATTCACATTTTAAATGAACAGATATTAATTGGATTGTCTGATGTTCCCATTTCATCTCACATAGAGTCCACATACAGGTAGAATTTGCTGGCTTTGTTTTTCCCCCATACATCTTAGATACATACAGTAAGCATATTGAAGTTTCTTCAAGAACAATAATATATCAGTGTCCAAAAAAACTTCATTTCTTAGTCTGCACTGTATTTTTGTTATCTGTCAGAAAAATTAGTCCATCTTCCCTCAACTTCATTACTTCTACAAAAGTAAAGAATGATAATTTTAAAAAGGCTTTGAGATTAACATTTGGAAAATGCAGTATATGAACTAGATAGGGCTAGCTACCTGTTCTAGTCTCCAAAGCAGGCAGATGTTCCTGAATCTTATAATTTTCCTCTTTAAACCATACAAACTTTTACAGACATGTTGCACTCTAGTCATTGCCACACAGGTTTAACGTCTAGAATGTTTGCCCTCCTCAAGCAGAAGATGATTCCTTTGGTAATATCTTGGTTTACTGGGCCCTTCAGCAGTCTTATCAGGTAATAAGTGAATGAGCACATTATGGTTTGTACATTTGCAGCAGATTTCATTTCCAAGCCATTTTAAAGACAGATGATCCATATATAATCCGCTAACACTGACGCTGATGTAATTTTAGGGAGAAGAGTTTAAAATCCATTTTCTAAATTACAGCAACCATGTAAACCCATTTTGTCATTCAGATCTTAGGAACTGTACTGGTAGAAGAGGGTCTGGAAGTTAGAAACTGGTTTTCTGAGTTTCTCACCCCACTGAGATTGCAATAAGTCATCTCATCTAGAGAGACTAAGAGCTAGCTAGCTAAACCATTTTTTAACTTGCCCTAGCAATCTGCAAGTCCGTTCTACTTTCCTTTAATGTAAAATATCACTTTTTCTTAAGTAAGGGCATGAGAGAATGGATTTGTACCATCTACAAAGACATTTTACAATACATTTGTCTAAGGGAACTACCATTGAGTGGTTTGTTTCAACTGAACATGAGTTTGTTTCAACTGAAAATGTTATTCCTGTGGCTGCTGGCAAGCCACAAACTGTTTGGATATCAGTGTACTTTTGTTTAATTATGAATATATTTAAAGAAAACTTTAACTGAATCTGACTTCAGAGTTAGCAGTCACTTTTGGAAATAGAAATTACTTTTAATTAAGATTTAAGATTCTTTTAGTTGAGGTTCAAATTCTTCTATTAAGAGAAAGATTAAAAAAAAATGCTCTAGAGAAGACTTGAAAGAGTAAAATATCATATCATTTCCAAGAGAATAAATACACCTTCTATTTCTTCTTGATGGTATGTCTACCACAGCTCCTGATTTCATTTAAAATTTATACCTCAGGCAGTAGTAGCACAATCACTTATGGTCTTTCTCGATTTAAGTGGATGGGATGGATTTTTAAAAATTATTACTATTTTTGTGAATGAAGACTCCCTTGTGAATAAAACTGTTTGTAAACCTTTCATTACTCTCAGGTTTATTATCAAAGAAACAGATATTTCAAGATTTGTCCAGTAATTGAAAACAGTTTAAAAAGTGACATTCATTATTTTATACATTTTTTAAAATTATTAGAAACAGTATAGAAAACTAAAAGTCTTCTTGATTACCTTTAATTATTGTTTTGTTTCTCTGTTCTTCTCCTTTAACTTCCTTTCCCAAAATTAGGCAAATCAATTCTTTAGACAGATGCCTATATTTCATTATGCACAACTTAAAGAATATTTCAAAGAGAGCTGCTGTAGCCCTCATGGAGTACCTAGACAGTATGAATTTGAAACTCGGATGTTACTAAGAAACTCAGACCAACTCTGAGACTCTGACTGTATCATCATGTAAACTTGAGCATGAACTCTGGAAATGACAAGCATATAAGGTTTCTTCCTCCACCTTCAAACTTTTCTCCAGTGTGCATTTGCTGTAAATGTCAGAAAATATCATTTATGTTCACAGCAAAAAAACGAAAAGCCTTCTCCCACCCAACACTCAGAGCATTCACTAATATCTGATTTAATAAAAAAAAAAAAAATAAAAAAGAAAAAAACACCAAAAAGCCTAAAGCACAGATTAGTTATTTCCTGACATCTAAAAAATTCTATCTTGACAGTTTTAACTCAAGACTTAGACTCTAAGCTACATTTATTGTCTTTTAATTTGTTCAGGTGTTTTGCAATATTTACCTGGGCAGCTAATAAGATTTCACATTTTCAATTGCAGCTAGGTTAGAAGAACAGAGAAATAACCTATTGTTCATTGCCAAAATTTTCTATTTTATTCAGAGAAGCTGAATAAAATAGTCGAGTATCCTCGACTATTTCTCAAAGACTGCTGGGCTTCCTGGGGGATACACAAAAGACATTATTAATTTTCTTTCTCTGCCTCATGTCTTGATTAAGAAAATAAGTTCATTGGAAAGACATTTTAGAAAGCTGTTAGGTTTCTTTTCTGTACATTATGTGTTAAAATGTTCTTTTCCCTAAGCTGCTAAAATTTTCTCCACTTGTCTCTTGATAGATAAGGGGACAAATAAGTAAGAACATTTTCCTTCGTAATATTTAAAAGAGTTTAGCATAGTATTAAACTCACTTTAACATGAGGTGTCATATGGTCATTCTACATAATTTTTCAGACACAAAATAACATTATGTTTATCTTCCATTTCTGAAGGATTAGTTCCTATAAATTAATTAAAGATTTTTTGCAGATTTTATATACATATCAAAGAATCTCCAAATGTTAATTTAATGTGTTTGGAAACAATAAGCTCAACATGTTGGACAGTGTCATTAAAGCATTAGATATGGATTAGACATCAGAATTAGGCACCAGAAATTGGCATCAGATTCATCTGAAGGCATCAGAAACTGGAAAGGTGCTATGATATCTTTCAGTTTAAGACTTATTTTAAATCCAATCAATTTCTACATCCATGGAAATTAAGAAGATTCCATTAGCATTCTGCATTTGTAAAATGAGAAGTCTTGCTGGATTCTTGCACAAATTATAGTGCAATAGCACTTCTCACCTTCATTTGAAACCTCAGAGAACGTAAGCATTTTAAGAACAAGTAAATATATCTGGTTTCCTTTCTGCTTAAAGAAAACAACCAGCTCCTTCAGGAGGATAGTATGGGCTTTCATACCCTGTTTTCCTACACAGTGAATGTTTGGTATGATACCACAAGACAAACTAACATAGGAACAAAGCAGCAAAAAATTTCACAGACCATGACCAACTGCTCCACCAGAGCAGACACTATATCATGTAATCTTCATAATCTCAATCAATTACCATCTTAAATATTGTCAGGAATTTCCTACATAATGCATATTCACACAACCTAATTGCAGTACCAGGCACTTAAAATAAGTTAGAAAAATTCTCGTCTAATGTCATTGTTCAAATTTGTCTCATACAGTATTTCATTGACAGGGTTTTTTCCCCCCTATTACTAGTTACTCCAACAATTCTGAGGATTCCTTTTCTAAAAAAAAAAATGTCTTGACCCTTTTCACCACTGACTTCAGCTGACCATGCCACACTTGTGAGTAGCATGGCTCATTTTTGCTACTGCTATTTGCAGAAGTAATTGCAGCTATTACAGCTCGGGGTGCCATGCCACAAAGAAGGTTTCATGACTTTTATGTCGTATCAACACCACCACCTCTATATCACCTGAACCTTAAATTCCTGTTACACATTCCTGTGGTTGTGTCGCAGATTTCTTTTGGGTTCACCTGTCATAGATCTCTCCTCATTTAATTTCAGGAAATAAGCTCCAAATAAACAGCAGAAATTCAAGAAAAAGTTTTTATGTTCATGTGTTCACCTTTCATAACATTAAACACCACTGAACTTCTGTTACAGTCCTGTAGTTCACCCGAGTCACATTATACATTTAAAAAATACCACAACCACACACCTGATTTTATCTACACAGAAAATAAAGTAAATCCCAGGAGAGATCCTTTAAATTTTATGAGCAGATTCCCACCTACACACTCCTTCCTTCATGAAAAACTTTGGTTACCTCAGAGTAAATCCACTTCACACATAACAGGTTTTCTATTTGTTCTTTTCCATCTTTTATAATATCATATGAAGGGCTATTCACATCAGCAAATAAAGTACTTGCTTTACTTTCCACCCTTCTCAAACTGTCATGCATGAAATTTATTGCTCATTTTCTATTTAATACCAAAATGTATGAATATTACTTATAAGGCAGGTCTTTATTTACACAGCTAAAGAACTTTGCAGTGCTAGCTACTGTCTACCTACAAAGAATTCTGCTTTTCTTAGTACTTTTTATTTATGGTAACTGTGGTGTGCCAATTTTTTTTGTCGTTTTCCTACAGACCTCAGTAACACCCCACGATCTGGCTTGCTGCAGTGTTTATGAGATAAGGAAACTAAGATCTAGTAATACCTCCTTTCATTTCCTGCTGCCAACAAGCTCTTGCAGTTCAGCATAAAAACGGGTACAGCTGATGAAGTTATTTCTAAAACACTGTTTTCAACAAGGATAAAAATAGTAGCCCCCCCATTCAACTCTGGGATTTGTCAGAGTTTGGAAAGATTGAACCGGTTCTGTATTGTGCATACCAGAGTTTATCAAAACACATAATGAAATAGCACAGAAGCTAGCTGAATACTTTGCACATGCAAAAACTGGAGAGATAAAAGAAATGAAGTTTAGGGCCCTAGTGCAAGAAATCAATTATTTTTTTTTTAATAGCTTCAGCAGGATACTTCATACTAAGCAGTTATCTGTTTACACATGAACATCCAGTGACAATGGCTGTAAATTCTTTTTATTAATATGTTTAATAACATACTCCTAGTACATGATGTTCTAAATCTCATTGAGGCTTAAAATTGAGAAAAATCAAATCAAATTAACCATACTTTAAAGTAACATCCCTGTCAATACATCAGAACTTCTTTTTTTTTTTTTTGCTTTTATATATACATACAATGAAACAAGCACATGCAAGAGTTTTGGGGTATGTGGATGAACCAGATTTGAAAAAGTTAAAAAAAATATGTCATTCAGAAAGAATTCTCAGGTAAGATTATTATTGTAATCCTTAAAACTTCCATCAGATATATTTTTTTATAGTTACTTTTTTTTTTGTTATTTTGGTCCAGAAATGAAAGTGGCAGATAGGGCAGAAAGGTAATGCTTTCATTGCATCATACAATGCATACAACTTGCTTAGTGTCAGGTATTTCTTTGGTGCTATGTCTTCACAATATTTCTTATTCCTCTTGGTCAGTTCCAGATGGTTCATTACAAATGCCATCAAGTTATCAGGATAGTCAGTGCTGCATCAAAAGGAAGTAAAGCTCCAATTGATTGTTACAGCATTTTCATACCATAAGGTTGCATCACCTCTGTAATTCAAATTATTTTCCTGATTCATTCTGAATTTTTTAATGACTGACCAGAAAAAAGGAACTACCAATATGCTACTGTTTTCCTGTTTGCTGGAAAATAATTTATGAGACAAAAGGAAAAAATATTTAATTACACACTTCCTCCTACATAAAACTGTAACCCTAGCATGCTTAAGACCCTGTCTGATACTCCAGGTATCATCAGCAAACATTCCCAGAAAAATCAGCAAATTAGATTAGGAAATTAGGAAAATAGAGAAGCAGTGTTCAGTCCTTTGATTGTTTTATTGCTGAAGAAGTTTGGCTGTTTTGGTTTTTTTTAAAGTATTTTATTTAAGGAACTGTCACTGGGAAAACAGACTTGATATCATAGCCTGTTAATCCTGCAACTTTCTAACCTCTCTAAAGTCTTCAAAGTCGTGAGATAGTCTTGAAAACCACTGAAGTGTCTGCTTAAATTTAAACATCTGCTTAATTTTAAACCCCTCAAAAAGCTAAAAGTCTACTGTAATAAGAAAACAAGGAGACAGAAGATACCTCTTTATATTTTGGAAATACAGATCTACAGTTTTATAAAGACTTTCATAAATGCACCAAGCACTACTTGCATTTTTTAGGAATATGTTTTACAGGATGTCAGAGTCCACATATGTGGAAAGATGAGCATGTTGCCATTCTTCCTCCTGTTCTTGCAGCTTTGGTAAGTAAAGCATGATTTTATTTTCCAGAGCACAAAGTAATTTAAAGAAAAAAAAATAAAAAAGGTCATAAATTTGAATTTTTTAATAGGACCCTATTCATAATGGCTATTCTAGACACAAGGGAATGTCTTTCAATAAGTTTCTTCAAGGTAAATGCAGCATAAAAAGATGTAAGTGATGCAGCATGAAAAGATGTAAGTAATGTTTCCTGACACACCAATATACGTTGTCTTTTCAATTACGTGCAGATTGAGAGCCTTGCAGCTCAGCCATCAGGCACCCAAGAAAACCATAGTTCATATAAAGTTCATGCTCTCTAAGCCCTCAAAAGCCTCAAACTACAAAAATAAGTACAATAAAATCCAAGCTGGATATGGGCACGCATTGCTAAATTGCCACATGATGTTTTCAACATCCTTTTCTCCTCTTATTTTCATTTATGACCCTGTACTTGCCATGGCTTGTTCAGTTTTGATGTGTAAGTTCCTTAGAGAAGAAGAAACATTCCTTAGTTTGCCAGCTCCAGTGCCCAGCTACCTTAGTAAATGTCAAAACAGAATTAAAGTGAAAAAAAAAAAAAAATTAAAATCTCTATTGTTTGATCATGACCTGGAAATAAGCTTCTACAATCTTATTTCATTAAATGTGTGGAGACTTTTCAGCAGTTTTTACAAAGGAAAAAACTTATATTAGTTTATACATGCTAGTTAGCAAAGGACAATATTCCAGTGAAAGAAGATGGTCTACAGCTTTCTTTATATATTGAAAACGTCACATTTTCATCCTGTGCAATCTTTACCACAAGCTACATATGTATAAAATATCATTACCTTCCTATCCCAAGAATTTTATCTCCTGCAGCACAGTAGTAACAGAGGTAGATAGATGTTTATTCTTAGAAAAAGAAAATGTTTTAATCACTGAACTAGTTCATAGTAAAACCGAAGTGTATCCACTTGAATGACCTGAAATGGGAATATGTAAATGCAGTCCGAAAAATGACATTACAAGAATATACAAGAATAGCAGTAGCAGAGAAATAACAATTATTTCTAAGGGCTGGTCTAAAGACAACAGAGATCATTAGAAATCAGTTGCTAATTTCTGCCAGATTTCCCTCACACAGACAGAGAAAACAGCACTTTCTTAACACATCAGAAGACCTGTATTTATCTAAAAAAAAATAAATTATTTTACTTAGTCAACAATGAAATCTCAGTCATCTCCCTATATCAAATTCCTCTTACTGTAGGAACTGTAAGGAACACTACAAGACTTTTGTCTCCTACTCCAAATAGCATTTAGTCATATCATTACAGCATGGCCATGTATTTAAGACTCTTACTCAATCATTTACCAACTTAAAAAGAGTGGCAGATATTTTGGTGTGATTCATGTTCCTCTGCTCAACAATAGGAACTATAGCTTCTGACAACAAACTGATTTGACTCATCTTTACATATTCTGTTCTTAATCTCTAGTGTTAATACATTCTGTGTCTCCAGACACAATTCTTGTTATATGCAGTCTTATATGTCTTATAAAATTATTTTATAGACATATATCTTATATAGTCTTATAATACTGTTATATACAGTCTTTTTAAGCCAGTTGCTACTTCACTGTGAAGTCTTGTTCCAAACTTCATGCCAGAAAGATGCATAATAGGGTGTTTTGGTTTTTTGTTTTGTTACTGTGACATCTAGAAAGATGAATCTGCCCAGAGAAGGGATTTTACAAGTGATGACAGACATCACTAACCTGTATGTTTAATGTTTCATGGAACTGTTTGATGGAGCCTAACATAATTTATCATAAAGTTATTGTGACACCAGGAAGCTTTTGAAATAAATAAAATAAACCAAACAAACAAATAAACAAGACCAAAACAAACTGACAACAACAACAATAATAATGATATTAACCACACACACACACAATAAAAAAAAAAAAAAAGAAAGAAAATAGAAAAAAAAACAAAAAGCAGATTTAGGCCAGAGTTGTATGTAAAATGAATGTCCTACTCAGCTTTATTTAGTGCAGCCAAAATATTAATTTTTATTAAGTAAGACAGTTTCTCTCTCAAATCCAACCTTTCCCAAATCTTTTCTGACTAGATAGGTTTGGAGAGTACTTCCTAACCTTTAGGGGTCACTACCTGGGCTGTTCAGCTACATCACATCCCAGAGTCTGATTCCTATTTAACAAAATTCTCTTTAGAATTAATAACAACATTTATGTGTTTTCAAATCCTTTTGTTTCTTTAAACAGTTTGACTATTTATATGACAATGTAGTTTATTTCAAGAGATCCATTCAGTTATAAATATAAACAATTTTATTTAGGCTTCTTTTTTTTTAGGAAGCAACAAGTAACCTACTATGCAAATGAACAGAAGCATTTTAATATCAGAAGCTGAAAGGAATGGGATTGGTGTTCTGGAAAGAAATAGTGTTCAAACATTGATTATTTACATGAAGATTAATGGAAAATAATCTGTGTGGTAGACAAGATGTACACAGAGTAAAGATAATGCATTTTAAGATTCAGAAAAAATGCATAGTTTTCCCCAAGGTTCATGTTGTTTGTTCATAACTGCCTGGATAGCCTATCTCATACTATATTAGCCTCTAGCTAAATTAATTCCATCATGATTGCATTTGTAAGAAACTTCAGAATTTCTTATTTCAAAAAGACAGGAACTTACAGACTTGAACTCTAAGTTGTTTAGGTCACCATTAAAGTGACCACAGGCAAAGCACCCTCTGCCCGACCTGTTTCTGCTCTTATAACTGCAGAAGGCAAAGGGTCCTCTAACAAGCAAGAATGAAATTCAGGCACTTTTAGTCAGCAGAGGGACAACCAGAGGCCATGATATTTAAAGTCTCCTCTTAATGACAACATGCCAGGGCTTTTCAGAAGAAAAGTCTATATGCCTTTAGTTTTTAAAAAGAAATTTCCAGAAAGCCAAGAAGTCTATACCAGTTGTCCTCTTCAGTATTTTATCTGATACCAGAATGCTAAGCTCTTCCAGTGACACGTTAGCAAGTATGTATAGTGATATCTTTTTTGGCAGTAGAGAAAGATTAGCTTTTACTGCTATTTTTTTTTTTAACTGGGTAGCTTTTCTCACTTTCATTAAGAACATGTCTGTATCCAGGTCAGTAATGTTAGATATGCTGCTAGTAGCAAGTTGTTCCAGTTGAGCAACATAATCATCCCACATCAGAATACCCAAACTGCAGCTTGAAAAAACCTGTTCAGAATGCTATTTGGATGATAGCTGGACTAGATTTTCACTACCTGCATTACAACCTTATTGATGGTCACTGGATTTGTTTCTCTAAATCTATAAATGTTTATAAAAGTGTCTGGAGAATAAGCCTTATGAAGAGTATGAGGAGTATCTGACAGAACTAGGTCTGTTTATGTGGAGAAAAGAAGGCTGAGGTGAGACCTTATTGCTCTCTAACACT
The DNA here is from genome assembly GCF_036169615.1 of Heliangelus exortis. Lineage (NCBI taxonomy): Eukaryota > Metazoa > Chordata > Aves > Apodiformes > Trochilidae > Heliangelus > Heliangelus exortis. The sequence goes on from NC_092423.1 coordinate 75,819,882, forward strand.
ACCTGAAAGGAGGTTGTAGTGAGGTGGGGGGGCTGTCTCTTCTCTCTAGTAACAAGAAACGGGACTGGAGGAAATTGTTTCAAGTTGCACCAGGGGAGATGTAGGCTGGATAAATTCTTCACTGAAAGGGTTATTAAACACTGGAACAGATTTCCCAAGGAGGTGGTTGAATCATTATCCCTGGAGATGTTTAAAAGCCATTGAGATGTGCTGTTTAGGGACATTGTTCAGAGCTGGACTCAGTAGAGTCAGGTTGGACTAGGTGATCTTAAAGGTCTTTTCAACCAAAAAGATTCTGTGATTATGTAAAACTATTACAGATAAATAATTCAAACGTTTAAATTATTTTTTAAGTTAATTTTTGATACAACAGCTGATTATCTTGACCACAGACATGCAGTCTTCACAATTGTTCTCTCACCATTTTCACACCAGACAAGCATTTTGTCAAATTCCTGAAACTGTAATGTATTAGTATGCAGAGACTTGAATAGTAGAGATATTAATTCAATTCCTTACAGAACTGAAGAGTGCTATAAATTATTAATGATGAATATATTCTATAGCCTGACCTACATGAAATAGAGAGCAGTTATATATTTTTTGTTATACATTTACTTCCTCATCTGGACCGTCACCATAACCTACCAGAATAAGGTCAGAGTTTGAACTGATTGCATTCTTGCCATTTAGGCTATATATGGGACTTGAATACCAGACATTTCAATAAGAAGGTGAGAGAGTTTCTAACAAAAAATAGACAATTGCTGTTTTTCTTCAGACTGATTATTCCACACAAAACCATCCATATACCTTTCCAGATCATTTCCAAAACACATAAGCATCAATACATAATGCAAACTGCCGAGGAATTATAAACTTGGATATAAACTAGCCAAAAACCTAAGCAGCTGTATCTACTGGTTCAGTTCTCTTCACAGTCTGTGGACATGCAAGTGCATGCATCCGAAGTCACCCCAGCCTGCCACAGCCCTTGCCATAAGTAAGCAAAATTATAAAAGCAGTATTTGCTTAAAATTAGTTGAGTGCTGGTAATGAAAGTTGCTTTGGTAGCATGGTACTAACATCCAAATTTCAAATATAAGGCAGATATTCTAAATTAGCTATCAAATGTACTTCCTTTCCAGACCACTCTGGGCCACTGATTTTTTGAAATAAATTACATGAGCAATTTGTGTGCAGCTCTTGCCTCTATAAATTGTTCTTCTCAGAACATTTCTACAGCATTAAACACAAATTTAGACTTTTTAAATGACCTTACCAGGTCAGTCCTCCTATTAGTGAAGCCAAGCAAAATTCTCGTGGCAAGTACTTTCTGATGAGAAAGAAAGAGCTCCCTCCATTTTGGAAATGCCTTCAGTACTGGATAAAGTGGCAAGAAGCAGATAAGACTTTGATTTTTCTTCCCTAAGCTGTACCAGACACCAAGTTCAAAGATGCTTTACTAGTGGTGTACCACAGCTCTGTGCTGCCGTTTGTACAAGAGGATTGAAAAATGAGGCAGTCTCACAGACTGAGCCAATTCTCTTGAGAACCTTTGCTTCACAGAACAATACATGAAGAACCTACTGTGGGTGATAATTTTTCATCTAGTTTGGATATATTGTCTTATATGGGTTTGGAGCATATGTCTTACGAGGGGCTGAGGGAGCTGGGGTTGTTTAGCCTAGAGAAAAGGAGGCTGGGGAGGACCTTATCACTCTCTACGGCTACCTTAGAGGTTGTTAGTTACAAGTGACAGGACTAGAAGTACTGGCCTCATGTTCTACCAAAGGGGGTTTAGATGGGATGTTAGAAAGGATTTCTTCACTGGGAGGGTTATCAATCAGGCATTGATTGGCTCCAGTGCAGCAGTGGAGTCACCATCCCTGGAGGTATTTAAGAGCTGTATAGACATAGTGGCTTAGTTAAGGTTAATGCTAGGTTAATGGTTGGACTTAATGATCTTGAAGGTGGTTTCCAACCAAGGTGATTCTTTGATTCTGTGTATCATGCAAATGTAGGAGTTTCCCTCTTCCCATCCTTTGGTATTTATTGGGGTGGGGTATAGCATGAGCTAAGCTCATAACACTGATAACTCCTTCAAAGAAGCCATCACAGAAGTGTATCATTAACTTTAACTTTATGTTGGCAGTAACAGTCCAAGTCATTAATGTCAGGCATCTTTTGTCGAAGTGTCAGACTGTCACAAACATTCCTCAGTAAACTCCTAATGCCCCTGCTAAATAGGGGTAAGTTGAGGCTCATGTAGCAACAAGAACTGCTGCATAAGTAATTCTAATAATGAAAGCACTGAGTGCAAGTCACTGGAAGTTATTATTGCAGAAAGCCTTGTTAAAAATATTTTTTTCTGTCCACTAGCATGGCTGTCAAAAGTGCCATATCACTCTTCCTTTCCTGGTAGCCACATGCCGTCTTAAAATATACAAAGTTGAGGATGTGACTCTGTTAAAAGAAGAGGGAGAAAGGTTATTTGCATTCTTACAACCAAATTTGGCATATCAGTACATATGAATGTATGGTAGAAAAAAGGAACTGTAACATGACAATTTTTGTACAGAGTAGACCTTCAATATATCAGTCTTTATAATCCAGTTATTTTAAAGCTTGGCACTGTTATCACAGGAAGGTGCAAAATGTCAGAAAAAGCAATCAAAAAATACTAAATGCATGCCAAACTCTCTGAATAAATCTCATATATAAGAACTCACATTAAAAATTAATATATACACAAAATGCATGTAAAATAGCAAAAAAAAAAATAAAATAAAATAAAATTCTTGACTCATACAATCAAATATTTGCAGAAAAGAAACTTACAAATATACAAGCTGGCATTTAAAAAAAATGACATGCTGAGGCACAGAGTGAGTTCTATGTTTCCTGCCTTTTGTTTTATGTAGCCAGAATATCTGAGTAGTTTTTTTTTAATTTTGTTAGTTTCTCTTTTTAAAACCTTCTTAAGTATTTGAGATATTCTGCTCCAAGAAAGGAAGAAAAGAACTAATGTAATAACCCAAAAGTAGACTAGATGAAATATTACCAGATCTATCCACCAATCCACCCTAAGCCCTTACAGAACTAAATCTGTCACTGTTTTTTAAAAGTATTTGGTTTGGAAGATCTCCATCATAAAGCTACTGTAAATGTAATGTAACATTAGCCAAAATGCAAAGAATTTAAATAGATTCTTTATTTCTTCTTAGTATAAGATATCTACAAAGGTATATAGGAAATTGTTTTCAACACTTTCCAATATCCTTCTTCCCTTATTAAATCTTTGTCATTACTTCTATCCATATGAAATGCATACAAAAAGAAAAGATACAGGAATATGTAAAATAAATGAAGGTAACAGATGCATGAAAGGCTCAGGTATTCCACAGTCTCCTATAAAGGAACTGTTCTGAACTTGCATTGAAGAAACTCCAGCTTCACAAGAATAGTACCCCTTCATATCTGGTACATACAGCTGGAAAAGGGCTCTCTGTTTTCAGAGATCTATAAGAAACAGTTGCAAAAGGAAGAGATACAAACCAGTTTTGCCATTATCAAGGGATTACACTCTCTGGGTACATCACATCTAAAGGCAGATATGTAAGCCAGCAGATCAGCTCCCAGGGACAGCACAGTACACTGCTGTAACCCTTACTCATTTGGTTTAGATATTTGCCAGCCTAGTTCAGCAAAATTACACACTACAGGGTGCTGAGGCAACCTTTTACAGCAATAGAGAAAACTGATACCGCAGGAGATTCTGAGGGCCACTGCAGTGTCTCATTTTGGTACAGGAGGAGCTCAGCTTCAGAAGACAGTATTGCAGAGTTCAGAATCACTCAGATTTCCCTTTAAGAAAGTTATCCAAGCCAAAGTCTCTGGTCTGCTCTCTGAATTTACACCCAATGGGCTTTTACAGATGTGATTTTGCAACTCAGATGGCTTTTTGTCTCCTCTCCTGGGATAACAATACTCCCTGAAACTCACACGGGCTGACACACCTCCCATTCCTTGGACCATCTGTCCCTGCATCTGCTGCTACCCACATATCAGCCAACCAGCCACTGCTTAAGCCTCTCTTTTTCCACCTGGCTACTCCTATAGCCAACAGATCACCACTAATCACTTCTTTGACCAATGCTCACTGCGATGCTTGGCCCACAGGATGATCTAACAGAAGTTGCTACATTTACCTATGGCTTGCTTAAAAAATAAACCTACTAAAGAAACACAGAGGTCAAGTTTCTGTACTTGACCTAACTCTTCTAGCTACATAACACCTTCCTAGATATGCACGGACAGTCTATATTTCTGCAGTACATAGAAGAAAGACCTGAAAGAAAACATTCAGTCAGAGGCACAAATGCATGGCAGCTTTCTCTGAGGAATCTTTTTCTGAACATACACCAGGTTGAATTACCTCAGAAAGTAGTAAATACATATTGCATAATACAAGCCTTCCTAGAAGAGGATTGACTCCTTTCTTAAAAGTGCTGGAAATATGAATAGGATAAAGGAAGAAGATAGCTGCACAAAACAAGAAAGTTAATGGGTAAAATACTTTTAACAATGCCCAAGAGACCTGGAGAGTGGGTTTCTGTTATGCATCTAAATGAAACTTTTTGCAAGTGGTCAGCAAATATTGTGTTTCTAGTTCCCTGATGCTGAGAACCTGAGTTTCACCTTGCTAAAATTCTAAAAATTCATCCCTATAACTGAGGTTAGTGGGAGCTAGACTTAAAAAGCAAGAAGTAAGAAAAAAATGCAAAGTGCCCTAAAAATACATAAATTCTTGGTCAGAAAGCATCCTGAAGGTGCATATAAAGAGGAAAAGCAACAACTTCCACCATGTCAATATCTTTACGTAAAGTGTTCATGAATCTGCTTTTCCTGTGCAGCAAACATAAGCAGCTTAGTTTCTACTAAAAAATATTAGCTTAACCTCTGTCTGATAAGCACATTTGGGCAGTTACCGTGGAAGAAAAAAAGAAATCACATTCAAGCTAAATCTAATATTATTACTTCAGTGCCTATGCAGTACAGAAGTGATTAGCACTGAAAAGTACATGAAAATTAAGCCTCACGTATCTCCACGTTCAAACACTGTGATTGAAAAATGGCCTGAGCTACACAGTAAAGAAAAAAAAAAAAATGACTGTTGGTTATTCTGAATATGCTTTATTGCACATGAAGCAAAATGGAGAATCACAGAATCAATGTCAGGTCGGAAGGGACCTCAAGGATCATCTGGTCCACCTCTTCTAATAATATTGTTTATATGATATATCTCAGCACCCCACTGAGCTGAAACTTAAAGCCTCCAGAGTGGGGGAATTCACCACTTCCCTTAGGAGACCATTCCAATGTCTGACTGTCCTCATAGCAAAAAATTTTCCTCTTGTGTATGACTGAAATCTCCCCAGGAGCAACTTTTTCCATGTGACAAGAAGTCAGACGGAAGTTATAGCAACAGTAGTTATAGCAACAGGCATAGCTAGAAAACTCAAAAGACTTAGAAATTTAGGATTTTACAGAGACTTTTAATTGTAGTATTCCTTAATGCTTAACTTAGATCTTAGACTTCTTTTTAATACAGTTTTATGTCAGGAGATTTCCAGCCTTTATGGTAAAAAGACTAAGGCGGGAAAGATTCACCGCATTTTTATAGCAAGTGTCAGAGACCAGTAAAACCAGGACCATTAGAAGAAGAAGAGTGAACCAGGAGCCAAGGGTAACCCTCTGCAGGCAGGGCTCTCAGTGATAGGACAGACACTATCCCACAACACCCACACCAGATCACAGTAACAGGGTGTATCTGCGTTTCTAGACATGGCAAAGTTAACAAGGCAGCCAGTCCAGGGGTCTGTGCAACAGACTCCGGTCAGGAATGGCAGGAGTCAGGGACAAAGACAGGACTGGAAGAAACCATCTGCCACACAAGTTCGATGGTCACCAAGGAGCCAGAGATGGATCTTTAATATGACTGCTGCACTTTTAAGATTTTTTTAATTTTTCAGATTTTCATCCACACTGGCTTTATATATCTACAGCAAACAAACCATGCAAAAGACCTCTTAATCTTTTGCTGTAGGAAGAAGTCAATGCACAAGCTTCATATAGTATTAAAATATTGTAACATAGTAGTGATGTCAAAATTTGAGTCTATAAAAACCTTACAGTTTTTTCCATATAATGAACATTGTATGTCTGCCCACAACAGACAACACTAGTTCTTATATGCAAAGAAGAAAAGCTTGTTAAAATAGTCTTGGAAATGTGATTTTCACTACAAGAAGATGTACAAAAGTATTTATTGCCTCTCTGCACTCTCAGCTATCCATCTGGTTTCACTCTACTACTGATTTTACATATACTACTCTTACCATTCTGATCTTTGCAAAATTCCCCTGGGATCCTATTCTGAAAAGACCATATTGACAGACACCACAGTGAGGAATTCTCACAGCATTCACTAAAATACATTAAAGTGTTCCCACAAAATAGCTGCCAAAACGTGTTGCTTCTCAAATACATCAATGCCACAATTTATTAAACCAAATACAAATTGTGTTATTTATTGTGTGTCACTGAAAGCTGTTGGATCAGCTCAGCTATCAGTAAAATCAGTGTGCTTAGTACTTCCAAGTCAATGTCCAACCTCCTTCAGAATAGAATAATTTCACAGATTCACAAAACCACAAAATTGCTGAAGCTGGGACATCTTCAGGTCACCTCATCCAATTCTCACTGGTCAAGCAAGGCTACCTAGAACCCAAGACCATATGCAGATGATTCCTGAATTACTCAAAGGAGAGAGGGAGACCCCGCAGCCTCTCTGGGAAATATCAGTTTCCTGATGTTCAGAGGGAACCTTCTGTGTTTCAGATTGTGCCCATTGCCTCTTGTCCTGTCTCTGGGCCACACTGAAAAGAACCTGACTCTGTCTTCTTTGCACCCTCTCTTCAGATATTTATATACACTATTGAAATCCCCCCTAAGGCTTGCCTTCTGCAGGCTGAACAGTCTCAGTTTTCTCAGTCTCGATGATATTGAAGGTCCTTTCCAGTCCTGATGATTCTAAAATAAATTAAAAAATAAAAATAAAAACAAAAATAAAAATTAAAATTAAAATTAAAATTAAAATTGAGATTAAAATTAAAATTAAAAAACCAAAATAAATGAAACTTAAAAAAAAAAGTGCAACCTGGAGTCTCTTGGGATCCCCAGATCCTTTCCTACAAAGCTTCTTTTATGCCAGTCAGCCATCAGCATGTACTGGTGCATGGGGCTGTTTCTCCTCAGGTACAGGGCCTTTTTCCTCACCCTTGCTGAATTTCATCAAGTTCCTCTTAACCCATTTCTCCAGTTTGTCCAGGTTCCTCTGGATGGCAGCATGACCTTCTGGTGTGTCAGGCACTCCTCCTAGTGTATGTCATAAGCAAACTTGCTGCGGGTACACTTTGCCCCAGCATCCAGGTTAATAATGACTATGTTAAACAGTACTGGACCCAGTGCTGACCAATCCCAATAGATTTTATGCCACTCAGCCAGTTTTAACCTACTTCACTCTCTGCTTACCCAGTCCATACACCACGAGCTTGTCTCAGAGGATCTTATGGGACACAATGTCAAAGGACTTACTGAATTCTAGGTAGACAATGCTCACTGCTCTCCTCTACCAGGCCAGTCATTTCCTCATAGAACTTTATCAAGTTGGTCAAGCATGATGTTCCCTTGATAAATCCCTGCTGATTACTGCTGATGATTTTTTTGTCATTCATGTGCATGGAAATGGCTTCAAGGATTAGCTGCTTCAACCTTTACAAAGATCCAGGTGAAGCTGACCAGATTGTGTTCCCTTGGTCCTCCTTGCCCTAGGAATGACCTTTGCTCTCCTTTTCTTCAGGCACTTCTTCAAGTAACCATGACTGATCAAAGATTATTGAGTTGCCTTGTGATGACATCTGCCAGCTCCCCCAGCACTCCTGAGTCCATCTCATCAGTTCCCATGCACTTACAGTTTGCTTAATTACTCCCCGAACCGATCCTCTGGTCCCGAGGGTACATTTTCTTTGATCTGGATTATTCCCCTGGTCTCTGGGACCTGGGATTTCTGAAGCCTGGTATTTTTAGTAAAGACTAGGGCAAAGAAGACATTGTGTACCTTTCTGCATAACCAGGTCCCCCACCTCAGTCACCACAGGGCCCACATTTTCCCTAGTCTTCTTTTTGTCACCTAAATATTATAGAAGCCTTTCTTACTGTCTTTGTCATCTCTATTCAGATTCAATTCTATTTGGCCTTTAGGATTCCTAACCTCATCTCTCAATGTTTAGACAAGGTCTCTGTATTCTACCCAGGCTACCCATCCTTGCTTCCACCCTCTGCATGCCTCTGTGTTGTGTTTGAGTTTGTTGAGTATCTTCTTGTCTGTTGGGTTGGACTGTGCTTGAATTTGGAGGATATGATCCTTAAACATTAGCCAGTATTTTCAGGCCTCTCTTTCTCCCAGGCCTTATCCCATGGGAATCTTCTAAAGAGAAGTTTTAAGAGACTAAATTCTTCTCTCCTGAAGTCCAGGTTTGTGAGTTTGCTTTTTATTTTCCTATTCTTTTCCTATTTGAAGTCTTTCTGGTGAAGTTTAACAACCATCAGAATGGAAGGTGGGATTGGAAGATCAACTGCTTGTGGCTTTCTTGTTCTGATTGGCAAGTTTGTACACTTTAGTTTTCAGTATGTATATATATAAACATTGAACTCCAGCACATAAGTCTTCCATTTGCAATGCTAATATATAGATGGAGAGAGAAAAGCTGTTGTAAATATTACTAAGTTGTTATGAATCATGTGCATTTCCCTATATCTACTTACATAGCATTAAGGTTTAAAAAAAAAAACCCACCCTGATGAATTATTATCATATTTGACCAGAATATAAAAAATTAAATATTCTTTTCAGAAACTTCCTATTTGCAGCAGTGGTTGCAACTTCAGGCTCACACAGATAAGTCTGCATGCTTTGACTCAATAGGGAGATTCATATCAAGTATAATGCAACTTGGTATGTCAGTTGAAGGAAATCAGTGCCTGCTACTATAACTATCACAAGCTGAAAATCACAGAGAAAGGAAATTAAATGAATGCTTTACTTTAGGGAACTAAATGATAATTTGTGTAGAAATCTCCTCCAACTGTTTTCTTTATTTACTTATTCATCAGCACCCAGAAAGACAGACATATTAGTAGCAACAAGATCTAAAAAAGACTTCTAAAAATATTTGAACCCTGGTCTCCAAATGTATATGTTGCAACTTTGAAATATCTTTAGAATTCAAGGTATTTCTTGGTCCCACAGGATGAAGAAGGAAATTACTGGCATATGTAAGAAATATATATCAGAATCTGTCTTATTCTACTGAAAATAAATATTTGTCAGTGGTTTGTATCCAGTATGGATGCATGCTGGAAATTACGGATTTCATAATGTTTCTAAAAAACAAAGATGATCAAAAAAGTTACAATGAAGTAAGCATTGTATGATGCAATAACAAATAACAAATGTAAACAGAGGGGAGATGTTTTATACAATAGTATAAAACTTCTGCAAGTACAAGTTTGTATCCAAAATGTTCATCAATAGCTTGATTTCTTTTCCATGTTTTCAGCTTTTTCTTGGGAGATAACCCAAACATTTGCTTTACAAGGTAACCAAATAGCACATCAATATTTAGGAGTTTTCACTTCAGGTAGAGAAAAATTCCAGCAGTATCTCTAGGTAGAACAAGTTCCATTTAACATGTTTAACATTAAATAGATATCTCAAATTAATTCCACTAGCTGTTTTTTCTTTTAATGCATACGTTGTTACAATGCAAAACAAAATTCAGTATCCAGAAATAACTGCTCTCAGGAGTTCAGCTGCTACCTGGGACAAACTAGCTTAATAATCTCATGTCCAATAATTGCACCTGTGAGTTTCCCTAAATATCTTAATAACATTTCTTTTTGCAAATGTGTAATTAGATGTCTAGTAAAAGTTATGTTTCCCCCTTTCATACCCTTTTAGGGTGACACATTTTTCTATATTGGAAACATGATTCTTCACAGGTACAGAGTGGTAAGATAGCACCAAGGTCAGGATCAATTGTCTCATACCCCTTATAGAAAAGCATTTATAGTGAAAAATTATTATGCAATGAATTCTAATTTTGAACTGCTGCTTTTAGTTTACAGCAAGCTAAAAATGATGGTTGGCTAAATCTATATACACATTTAATTTCCTGCCTGAATGTTAGAGCAGATTAATTAACCCATTTTTAACCACTTCAATCTTCAGACTTCATACTCAAGACCTGTTAATTTCCATTCAATTTTTGTTTGAGCCCTTATTGATTATTTCATTAATAGTTCCTAGGAAGTGAGAGAATGGATGTTCCCTACATCTGAATCAAGAAATCATTACTCTCTCTTAATCCAGCTTCAGTAAAGAGAAAAAAAAAAAATCTGCCTAAAATGAGAACTGGGTTTCTCCTTGACAAAAATCCCTGACATTTCTCAAGAGCTTCTGAAAGTGGTTTGGATTACAAACATACAATCTAGTGAAAACTGCCATGCCAGTTTTATGCTTAATAATAAATTAGTCAAACAGTAAAAGACAAAAAATTCTACCTTATTTACTCTGTGAATTTACTTAACTGTGAAGTGTCACAGCTTCGGCCCATCCGGTAACAACCAGTTACTCCACTCACTCACCCTGGCAGGAGAAAATCCACATAAAAGCTTGTTAATCAAGACAGTGATAGTGAGGTTCTCGCTCTCCAACTATGATAATGGGCAGAACCAGACAGACTCAACTTGGTAAGAAAAAAAAAATTTTTTTTAATCTGCCAGAGAAAGAGAAAACATGACCAGATCTTAATACCTTATCACTATACCTCCCTTCATCCCAGAACTGAATTGTTTCTCTTCTGCCTCCCCCTCACGGGCACAGGGGGATGGAAAATGGGGGTTTAGGATAAGTTTACCACATATTGTCCCTTTCAGGGACTTCTCCACCATGATCCTTCATGGGTTTCAGGAGTACAGTCTGCCATATCACCGTGGGTGGGGAAATCTCTGCTTGAGTGCCTTCTCCCCCTCCTTCCTCACTGACCTTGGTGTCTGCTCTGGCATTGCTCTCACCTCCTCCTCTCCTCTCCTCTGCTGTATGGGTCCTTTATTTAATATTTTTTGCAATTTTGTTTTCCCTTTCTTGAGGATGTTACTCTCAGAGGTGCATCTAGCTTCCCATATCTGCTCAGGCTTTCTCAGAGGTGTAGTTAGAACTGGAACCAGGAGACCTTCCATCAGCTTCTCACAGGAGCCACCCCTGTGGGTGTCTCCCCTGCTTCCAAAAAACCACTTCACTAACCCAAGACACAAAGGCAAATCATAGCTGACAACACACCAAGAATACCTTGCTGGTCTTCCATCTAGAAGATAACCAAGACACCCTTCAACAGCTGAAACATCTGCACTGGAGGGGGGAGAGTAAGAAAGCGAAAGAATTTGGGTATTATCCTCCTTAACTGGGATAATGACAAAGCAGAATTCTTCCACATAAAGGATGTGCTTGAAATGTCTGGTCACTGGTATTTGGGCCCACATTGAGAGCTTTTCCAAACATTCCCTGACCACTTCTACTTGCATGGTCTGTCTTAAACTCTAAAGTTAGATGTGGCAGGCTAGAAGCCATGAAGAAAAGAAATGAAGCTATAGAAATGATGCTAAAATAAATGAAGAAAATAAATCAATCACACATGACTTTCTAGTATGATTTTTTGTCTTTACTTTGCCTCTATATTAGAAGCCAATAGGACTGAATGTCACAAGTCAACAAGACTAGCAATTTAGAGCAGATAGTGGGATGGTCAATGTAATCATGCAGCTGATATAGTAGCAACTATTACATGTCTTGATTACCCAAGTGTTAACTCTGAAGCCCTCTGCAGTCACTGATAAGAATAGTGTTCCTCTTGTTAGAAAGATACTGTGAGTACAAATCACAGTAGCAAAACACTGCACCCATATGCAGATGAATGCACACAAAAAAAAGAGGCTTACTTTGTCTTTAGATTGTAAAATCAAACAATTAAACATGTTCCTCTAATAGTGTAGAGGTTATTTTAGCAAGCCAAATCTACTTTTTTTGATTAAAAAAAAAATAAGTAGACTTCACAAGGAAAACAAAACTGTGATTAACAAAACTCTGCCGACCACAACTGTAATCTATATTTAAGAGGAACAAACATTTACTTTTTTATGGTTATTTTTACAGTTTATTATACTGAGAATATCTGAATAAATGCAAGGCATTAGTCTTTCAGTGAGCTTAGAAACAGAGCAGCCAGGTTTTTGTTCACCGATACAACTTTAAGAAAGTCTAGCATTGGACTTGAGGTTTCATTGGGCATTGATTTGTATTATGTCATTAAGATTTTCATCTCCAAAATAGATTCTATCCTTTTGTAGAATACAATATAATTTTCACCTCTGCTTCATCTCTATTTCCTCGGTAACTAAAATCACACTTGAGCTATGTTATGCAAATACCTGAAAGATTTACATGACTTACATTTAAAGCTTCCTAGTTGTAAATTTCCTGAACTGTGGGTCAGGTCAAAATGGAAAAGGCTTATTCTCTTCTGGGTTACACTAACATGATCTAAAGTGTCTGAAAACTCTAAACCTATGTATCTGCACATGCATTTCACATATTCAGAAATATTCTGCTTAAAATTGGTTTAACCCAATACATAGAGGAATACACATTCAGAGTGTTAACTAAACAGCTCCAGGCTGCAATTGAGAGGAATTATAAGGTATTGTGTGTCTGGGGTAGCATTTCATTATAATGAGCAGAACCTAGATTACTAGCAGAAAATAATCTGCATATGTGTTATTGAATTAAACATTGAACAGGGAAAAAAGGATTAAAGAACATTCCAAATCTGTGTAATGTCACAGAAATAAATACCTTGAACCAACACTTACAACTCTTACAACTAGTTATTCATATAAAATATTGAAATAGCAAATTAGGATGTAATTCATAAACCTATTTCCTCTTCTCTCACTGGTACAATTCTGTAGCTTTCAAAGGCATTGATGTTGATTGCCAGCAACAGAATCAGAAATTCTGAAGTGAAGCAGACTCTGAAGCATTAGATCTTGTGCTTCATCATGTTAATCCTTTTTGTATAATACAAAGTGACACTATAAGCCAGCAAAGAAGCTCCTTTCACCTTCTGCCCCACCACAATTTTATCCCGAGGCACCCTGCTGAGTCACTGTGTTTCCAAATCTATGTAGGCAGAGCCTCAGACGGTGCCCCAGGGCAGGCAGCAGCTTCCTCCCTTGACTCCAGTCTTCTCTTTTTCTCTGTTCTTTCAACAGCCCCACCCTAAAATCAGGCCAAATATTTTGATAAGCAGTTTGTAAATTTTTCATGAGGCTTTCCTCGGTCCCTATCAGAAATAAATGAGATGGCTCACAGCTTTCAAGTTCCAGCCAGAGCCATGATTTATTTCAATAACAGCTGTAGCACTAGAAGAGGGCATGTTCCTTAAATATAATAACTCACATGACATAAATTATGTCAGTCAGTGGCTGTTGAAGCAAAATCACAAGAAAGTAATAAGTTTCCTATGTTCAAAGAGGGAAAAAAGTATTTTTATCATGGTATTAAAAAAAAAAAAAAGTGTTCCATGAAGGGAGGGGTCTACCCATTTTGAAGTAAATACAGATTATTATCTATATTATAAAATATTAATTACCTCTTATAATTTTCAAGGATTACTAACACTAGTGAAAAGAAATTGTACTACTGAGTACAGTTGTTGATTTCTATTTAATAACTGATGTCTGAAAACACATCTTGCAGTTAAGAGCTATGATTTTCTCACATTGCCTAGCAACCTGTGCAAATATAGAACTGCAGATGTAAAACTACTGACCTTTCTTTCATGCCTGCTTTTCAGTGCTTATTATTTCTATCCTACACAGTAAAAAATAAAACCAGGAAAGAGATTCAAACACCGAACTCTTCAGTATATACTTACCATTTCAGATAACAAAATCATGACATTACCTTTCCTTAACATAAAAGAAAATTTTTTTTTCTACTTAAGCTTAAAATAGTAAATACTAGATACTATCTCACTGATTGCTCCACATACACAGAATGGATACTCACCCTACAATTTGTGCTCTCTTTAGGAGGAGTCATCCATGAAGATTCCTTTCTCAGTGTACGTATGCAGTGTGTGGTGGGATTTTTTTTTTGGACCAGCAATATACAGTGAATCTCTTCCTGCCTTTAATTATACCTGCACTCAGCCTAGGACTGAGAACAGCATCTTTCCAGAAATTATCAGGAGTGGGAAAACTAAGCAGTTAAGTGATCATCCATGTAATCTGAACAGTGTAAAAGAGCAAGAAAAGAAGTTGAATTATTTATGCTACTTTATTATCTTATGTTTCTAAATTCATAGAAGATCAGTCAGTAAAATACACAGTGAATGTCATATATAAAATGTATTAATATTTTAGTGAATGCTTGCACTGTAAACAATAAGCTTTTTTTTAGGAAGCATGATGACAGAAAACTCAGGAAAAACAGAATATGCTGTATTATGGAAGTAAAATTCATCACAATACATAAATTAATTATTTAAGCCAAGGAAAACAAGTTTTACATAATTTGGGGCATTATATGAGTCACTGTTTCATTTAGACAAACTGTGACATTATCTGTGAGATATTACCTATATAAGATCATGTTAGTTTCATATTTTATATGTTATTTCTAGTCATATCACTACAGTGTGAAGCATAAGAAAGTTTAGTCCTCTCTACTTAATTCATTTTTAGAGAGCTGGATATGTTTAGCATCTCAGAAAGTCAAGACATTTGTATCTAAAAACATCACTAAAAGAAGTAATAGAGAATAAAAATGAGTAGGAAGAGCAAGAAAAAAGGAATTCTAATTTTACACGTTTCTTGCTTTTAAATTAATCACTTTGAAATATTTTGACAACTATGTATGAATAGTTCTATTATTCTGTAGAAAAAATTTTATTAATACACTTCAAATTTATTTTATGCATACAAATCCAATCTTATAAGCTAAGTATAGTTTATTACAATTAACTAAATACAGTTCATACTTGGTTATTTAAACTAAATTTTTCAGCCTCTGAGGATTGGACCCTAGTTGTGAAAACAAGTTCTTTAAAGCATAAATGCATCCTAAGTTTCTGAGTAAACTGGCTTCAGTCTTCATATCCTCACCCATACGCAAACAATCTGGTATCATACAGTGCAAGAATTACCATGCAAGTTAAAAGAAAATATGTTTTTTGGGTTTTTTTTTTGCACAGAAGTGCTACTGCCACAATATTTCATGAAAAATGCCAATTTCCTCTTGTTTGAAGAACACTGAACAAACTTGTATCTTCTTTTGAAAGATACCAGTTAAACAAAGAAATACATAGAAAGCAAGGCAAGATCTCTGTTATAGATTTAAAATAATGTCATCATAATTTTAAAACATATTTTTCCTGCATTATTTCATAAACAAGATTTTAAATCATTCTGGATAGTTTCATAAACAAGATTTTAAATCATTCTGGATAGTTTTCACACCTTAGATCTATTTTAAACATGCTTTTTAAAAATAAACAAGTAAAGATTGTACAAAGTTCTGTATATAAGCAATTATCAAGTTTTACATGCTTAAGTCTATGTGATTTTTGAATGATCAGCAGTTTGGAAAAATTCCTAATTCTGGATTATATGTTGTTTGTTTTCCATGACTACTGATCTATACTTGTGACATACATATTGCTTTTAAATTTCAAACATTACATCTTACCTTTTTGTAATGCCTATAGTCCTTAGTCAACAAAATATTTTTATAGATAAGCATGTTTCCATTACTGCAACAACAATTCAAGCTAATTTGAGTGTATGATCTCTCTTTAGCAACATCTAGCCTACACTAACATAAGATAGGAACCCCTTCAATCATGAGTCCTGGAAAAATACCTATCCAGCTAAAATCCAAACACAAAGAAGACAAACAGAAAGGCTTTGCTTTGGTGAAATTTAAGAGTAAGGTGTACAGTCTCATATTTCACTACAAGAGAAAAGCATACTGAGTTCTACTTCTAAATCATGCTTTAAGGATCTTAAAAATAGCAGAATATCCACCTTTGCTGAATAAGAAAGTACTAATGAAGTAATGACTGGTATTATTTCATAGGAAAGAAAACACTAGCCCGATACATCACTGCATTGCCTACGAGCATTTGGCAGATTCAAAAGGCAGAGAAACAGGTGATACGATAGGCACTGATAAAGTATTCTTTAATGTAATTTTTTTCCCCAATTGCACTAACTTTATGGGATTCTGAAACAGTGTGGAGAGTGAATTTTAATTTTCTATAAGGAATGCCCAAGTATCTCTTTTTTGCCATTAGTGTTTTATGAAAGCTTTCAAGAAGATTAAAAAAAAAAAAAAAAAAAAAAAAAAAAAGAAGAAGTAACCATATTTAGGAAAAACCCTTTATTAACAAATGATGTTCAGCAGCAGGACACAAAATACTCTCAAAAAAAGAGATGAAAAAAATTATATTTTATCTGCCAGTAGAATTCTTAGTGCTGAACTGTATTGTGGAAGTCTTTGCCAGTATATGTCAAACAAACTCATTCAACTCTTGCCTTGTTAGTCACACATATAACAGAGTACCATGCCTGTTACATGTCTCTCAAGAACTTGTTTTTTTGGATAAACAGAATAGTAACAATGTTGACAGTCAACCTGTCTTTTCAGCTATCATATGCTTGCTTTTTGTGTTTAGTGGTATTGAATTAACATCCATGGAAACAGAAGTTGGTTTGGTATCAAGAAAAAATTAAATGGCCAATATGTCGAGACAAATAGTTTTGTTCCCTCCAAGTGTTTGCTGCTGTTCTGAAATACTGCATACTCAAGCTACATCAGTTTATGCACAGAAAACAATTAAGTAAGAAAGAATACAAAACATGAGACTAATGTTAAAGGAACAGAATATCAATCCTAGTTTTAATTTGATCTGCACATCTCATTTCCTTTTACTCTGGAAAAATATATAAACTTCTACAGATTTTAAGAGCAATTGTTTTCTTCCTGGATAGCTTTTATATACATGTCATTAAAATTTTCCAGGAGAAACCAAAGATACTGGTTAGCAAGTGACAAAGTTTTTCAAGATCTGGTCTTTTAAAATATTGAATCACCACTGGTTCTCCAAAAGTCAGACTTTTTAAAGAATTCATAGAATTCACAGAATCATCATGTTTGGAAGGGCCCTTCAAGATTATCAAGTCCAGCCATCAGTCCTACACCAACTTAATCATTGTCATCTCCTGAAGAGCCATGCCTTCCTGTTTTCTTAATACTCCCAGGGATGGCGACTCCACCACCTTCTTGAGCAACCTGTTCAAATGCTTCACCCCTCTTTCAGTAAAGAAAGTTTTCTAATATCCAATCTGAACTTCCCTTGACATAACTTGAACCCATTTCTTCCTGTCCTATTGCTGGTCACTAGAGAGAAGAGGCCAACACCCGCCTCACTACACCCTCCTTTCAAGTAGCAGTAGAGCAATAGGGTTTCCTCTCAGCCTCCTCTTCTCCAGGCTGAACAGCCCCAGATCCCTCAGCCTCTCCTCATAACCCTGTTCTCCAGACCCCTACTCAGCCTGGATGCTCTTCTTTACACTCTCTCCAGCATCTCAGTTTCCTTTCTATACTGTGGTGCCCAAAACTGGACACAGTACTCAAGGTGCAGCCTCACCAAGGCTGAATACAAGGGTAAGATCCCCTCCCTGGCCCTGCTGGTCACGCCACTCCTGATACAGGCCAGGATGCCATTGGCCTTCTTGGCCACTGTGGGCACACTGTTGGCTCATGTTCAGCTGCTGTCAGTCAGAACCCCCAGGTCCCTCTCTGCTGGGCAGCTCTCCAGCCACCCCTCCCCACACCTGTAGCCCTGCTGAGGGTTGTTGTGGCTGAAGTGCAGGACCCAACATTTGGCCTTGTTGAAACTTGTACCAGAGACCTTGACCTATCGATCGAGCCTGCCCAGATCCCTCTGCAGAGCCTCCTTACCCTCAGGCAGATCAACACTTCCACCCAGTTCAGTGTCCTCTGCAAACATTCTATCCTCTTATCCAAATCATCAATAAAGGTGTTCCATATTTTTTGAGAAGCTAAGGGATTCCATTACGTATTATCAAATCCAAGTGGGTAACCCAGCCTGTATCTTACCACACTACTTTTATAAGTAACAAAATATGCTTTATATTTCTTGTTTAAATTACATTTGAAGACTTACTCGTGAGTTCTGATTTTTTTTTCTTTACTTATTTTTTCGTAAAAACATCTAAAATATTGTTTTATTACCATTGTACGTCAGAATGAGATTATAAATGTTTGCAGTCAAAATCTGGAAAATTGCACTGTTTTGCTTTCTTAATATATATTCTGCATTGTAAACATACACTAAAAATACATCTCATCTAGACTTTTCAGCTAAATAAAGATATTGTAAAAGGAATCCCATTTTTATAAGTGTTTTGGTGAAAATATAATTTCTTCTGTCAATATTTTCACTCTTCTTCATTCTTTTGGCTTTCGGAGAAAATTGAGTTAGCTCTATTTTTCAAATCAAAACACGACTGCACACATACTGCCTCATTTCCTCTCCTGGGAAACATACATTAAAGATATTAGTCACATTTTTAATGCATTATTGGAAAAGTCTCAAGTATTTTAGCAATAAAGATAATGGGATTTATGTAAAACCTCTATATTACTGAGACACCACGAACTAACAAGAAACTTTTTTAGTCTGGTTGAGGTCCAAATCCGATATGGAAATCTGAAATATTAAAAATTATATCAGATTTGCCTTTCCAGGTGTGTCCATATCAAATTACTCTAAGGACATATAACTTACAATTTTTGCCCAGTCTTTCCAAGTTTCACAGGCATTTTTTTGCATTGACTTTCCCAAGGAACATATTTTTTATCAAGCTCCCCAGGAAAAAAAGGTAGAAGCTCTGCTGCAGACTCCAGTAAGAAAAGTTTTGTGGACCACAGTCAGAACTGCTTCCTGGTAAGCCAAATTAAGTAAAAAGAATACAAACAGTGTCATAGTTTGAGTACTGAAGTTTGAGTACAAGGAACTAAAGAAGGAGGGCCTTAAAACCCTGAGAGATCTGAGAGGGGAAGAACATAGAGGGATCAATATTCCCTCCCATTTCCTGCCCATAGTTTAAAAGTCAAGCAGTCTCGTAAGCCCCCTCCTCTCTTTTGCTCCCTCCTTCCTTCACTGCTCTTCCCCTGCACTCCTTCACCACCAGCTCACCCCCTGCTCTTGAGAATCCACATCCATAGGGTGCTGGGAAGAGCAATGGATCCCTCTTCTGAGATTTCTCTGCTGCAAGGGACCCTCAGGCACCTCTCCCTGCCAGCATCGACATCAGGTTGTACATGTATATTTGCATATATTTGTGTTTTTGTTCCTTATCCCATGTGTTACTGCCATCCCCCTGTTCTGGTAAGCCTGTTCCAGTTTTAATTTCTAACTTTTAAGTCTCTCATCCCTATTCCCCTTTTATCTTCTTTTGGGAGGGTGGAGGAGCGGGAAATAGAGAGCAATTCTCTTCTCTAGTTTTTGGTCAACCCAAGCTGCTAAACCGCAACAAACAATCTGTTCTTAATCTTCAAACAATTATAGAGTTGATAAAAGCTCACATCCCACATAATCTGAGGTAGAAGTTAGAAAATTTTGTCTGCAAATTACATAGCTGGATTGTTAAAAAAAAAAAAAATAAAAGTCATCTAGAGACTTCAACTCACCCCATATTGTATTACAGGATACCATGACAATAGTGTGAAAAAAAGAGAATCTGAAAGCAAAAAAGCACATTTACAGGAGTATTCATGTTCGGCACTTTTGTGGGAAGATGCCATGTCTCTGCTAAGTTCTGAAAGCTCAGAGAAAACCTGGCTTTTCCTCTCTTTCATCATTTTGCTGTTTATGAGTGCTTTGCCACAAAGATCTGGGTACCAGCATTCGGTGCCAGCCAGTTTAAGGTCATTCCGGTTTTTCACTGATACAGATCTTCAGGTCTCTGCAAGAGGTAACTTAGAAGTCTGAGGTTAATAACACAATTAATATCTTCCTTGAGGCAGAAAACAGGTTAAAAAAAAAAACAACCCAAGCAGTCTTTGATTTAGACAGCAGATTTATTAAACCCTGCCGTTTATTACAATAAACCATACTTTAGTTTAAAAATTAGAAAAAAAAAGAAAAAAGAAAATACTTTTGTTCCCATATTCCAGATAAGGTGGTGAGGGTGCTAAAGAAAAATAAATATTAAAAATAGTGCTAATATTGAACTTTACATTCAAAGAGAAAACTAATTAAAGTAAGTGAAAATAAAGACCTAGCTAAGAGCATATACATTTTTAAAATATACTATTTTAACAAAGATTAATGGAATCCAAACATCAGCGGTGTGGTTAAACTTGCACAACATATACGGGCATGCTTGTGTATGTGTACACACTCCATTTTATGAAGGCCTCAGTCTTAAAAGTAGATTGTGGATAAAAATGAAAGCTAGCAACATTTTAGACTAAATAAATCATAAATATATTACTTTTTGTTTAATTGGCAAAAGTTTCATTTTCTTACAATCACTACAGTGTTGTATGTTGTTCTTATGCAAATGCTCTGATAAAATGTTCTGTATTTCACCTGTGTTATTAAATTATTTCTTTAGCTATGGTACTGAAAAAAAATGACATTTTAGCAAGTTTCAAGTTCTTAACACTATATCTGTAAAGCCTGAGAGAATAAAGTCCTAACGGAATAGTTAATGTCATCTGCATATTTATGCATGTAATATATTTAGGTAATTTCTGTCTTTTCCTTTCCTGCCTTATAGATTTAATCTCTACTTTCTTTGCAATAGCATTTTACTTTTCACTCCTACTTTCTTTTCAGTCATAATTACCCACTAAGACTTTAATACTATTTTAAAGCCAACACCAAATAAACAGCCTTTTATTATGCTTCACAGCATCATGAAAATATTTTTGTTTATATTATTTATAGTTTTATTATTTATTTATAGTTTTTTATTGTATTCACTTTCAGGTGAGGATGTTTGTAAATCTTTCCTTGAAATGTCAGCACTTCCCTATTGTGGCAAATTTTGCTATAAGATACCTAAACTCTCTATAAATATCAAGATTTACAGGTGAAATGCAAAACATGGAACTGAAAAATAAAAACAAACAAAAAGCCTAAAAATAAAACCAAAAATACACAGTTTATATCCTACACCAATACTATGGATAGTGAAATATAGGTTTTTTTCTAGGTCTGCTTAAGTTAAAAAAAAAGGAAAAAGTGTTCTGGGAAGCTCTGACAGCACTGTAGCATCACTGGTGCTATAATGAACCAGGCAGCCTGTTACCCTTTGATATTGAAGGGTTGATAACACTTTAAAAGAGCTAAAATACTTAAACTGAAGATGAAGAGTTTCAGCCCCAAGTTACACCTACGAAGAGAATCAAGCCTGCAGAGCTTCTAGAGTTTTATAAGAAAAGGAAAGAGAATTTTTGAGATCTTTGGCTTTGTGTCGTAGGAATGGAATAGCTAAAAGAAGGTTAAAATACTGTTTATCTATTTCTTACACACAAGTGAATGTGCTAAACAGCACAAGCATTCTCATAGGGCTGTGGGCTGGCAAAGAGAGGGTGAGATGCTCTTTTAACCTTTAATTTTTCTTTCTGTGAAAAATGTTGAAACTATTTGTCAGAATATGCAAACCCTGGGCATGAGTCTAGAAAGATATATTATTTGATACTTATACATACTCTGCTTTTGCTTTCTGTGCACAAAGCTTCCTGGAGCTTCCAATGATAAATGGTTCACACAAGATTTGCATCTTAGAATCATACTAAAAAACTTTTGGGAATCTTCAATAAAGATTTTTATGACCAAGAACATGCTTAATGTAAAGCCAGACTTCTGAATGTTCAGTACAAATGAAAAGTAAATAAGTACAATAAAAATCATTAAAGAACATGCTTAATTTAAAATATTTGTCTGCTTTTAAAACCAGAGTGCTAACTAAAAGACTGGCTAACGTGTGCTTGTTCATATTATCACAATGTAGAGTTTTATATCTTACTGGTTCTTCTTAGGTTTACTTGGTATACACGTGACTTTCTGATACAAGATTATGGCTTTCATTGTAAAGTGATCAGAAATGCAAACTAGGAAATCTGAGATCAAGTTGCCAAATCAAACTCCATAAATCCTTGTTAGTAATTTCAACTCTCCTTTACTTCTTTTGTTCCTTTACTTCTTTTGTTCCTTTTCTCCTTCAAGAATGATTTCTAAAGGACAGCAACTGAGTTATTATAATCCCTATTACAATGAAGACCTTTGATTTTTTTCTGAATCCTCAAAGTACTTAATTTTCAGAAAGTTACCAAGTTTTGGACAGTATTTTGATTGACAGTAATCCCACAGGTATGAATGTACACCATGTACACCTTTGCATGTACACCATGAAGATCATGGAGAATGAAGACAGAGACTTTATTCATAAGGGGAACCTAAACCATGCATTGATTTCTGTAGATTTGACTGAAAATCAGTGCAAAGAAGACACTGTCTAGTGTCGTTGTTCTCTCATCCTTTTCATTTTCTTTGGAGGCTATAAGAGGCACCAGATTCTACAAAAAATATAGTAATTGCTGTGAAATTCAGATTTTAGTTCCCTTCCCTGGATTTCCTACCATGACACAAGTCAAACCATGGTAATTTACATAGTTTACAGGAGTTTCAGCATTTTGGAATGGGGTGACAACCTTCACACCAAAGCACACACTGAATTACTTTCTTGGTAGTTTAGCTCCATGCAGTTCTATTCATTGCCCATCAATGATAAAATGACTCAGCTGAAAGAAGTGTACAATGTCACATCTTTCTCCATCACAGAAGGGTTACCTTCCCAAGTCCTGGGGATCTAAAATGCCTGCCTGAGGAAATAAAGGCTTCTGTTTTATCATACACCCTCTGCATATATTAAAGACAAAGCTGACACAGTCATACCTGCCTAACTTTAGAACCCATAGGCCTTTAAGCAACATGGAATGAACTTCAGTGCTATACAATATTCTCACAAAGCTACTAGGTTACACTAGCTTTTAAAACTGAAGTTCAGTGGAAAATATATGAAATTAAAATTCAACAAAAATTAGTCAAAAGACCAATGCAGGACCATTAAGGTTTTGGACTTTGCTGTAGAAATCATCAATTTAAATAGACTTTCGATGGGGCTTACATGGAGCCTGATGTTCACAAAAGGGAATGTGTGTTAGAGAAAATGAGAGAAAACAATGTGTTATAACAGTCACTAGCAAGCTAAAAAGACTTAGCAGAACAATAATAACTTGAAATAAAGAAATCTCACATTAAGGATTTCTTTTTACATTAGAATCAGAGTTACAGCTGTGTGTGTTACACATGAAAAGCTAAAAAGGAGATTGAGTACAGCCTATACATTTCCCTTTAATACCAGTATGCTTTCTGTCAGCTCTTGCTGTCTTTAAAACATTGAGATTCATATTATAATTTGTTCCAATTGCTGAAACAAGATGAAATCAGCACATTGATATTAATTTGCACTCAGTAGTGTTTTAGAATGGAATTACTGAGCTAACACTAATTCATAAAAAAAAAAAAAAAAAAAAAAAAAAAAAAAAAAAAAAAAAAAAAAAAAAAGGAGAAGGGGGGGAGAGAGGAGGACAGGAGCAAAACCAAGGAAAACAAAACAGTTCAGTGGTTTGAGCCTGAAGGCTTATGTGCCTCATCACTCAAGGGAGCTGTCTTGAGTGAGCAGCCAAAAATTTCTTCCCTCTACATTATGCAGTTCTGACGCAGGGATCTGAAGACAGCACGCCTGAGTAGCACAGATATCAGCCACTTCTGCCATCTGCCCCACAGTGGGAATACCAGATGAAATCAAATCTACTACTAAGTGAGCATAGTGAAAGGCAGCTCCCTACAGCCGTTCAACTGGGGAAAGGTTTTTGAAGTTGAGTATTAGCCATTAACAGGGTGCTCCTGGGCCTCAGGCCAGCTGCTGGTTCAGGCTTTGACTGATGAACAGTAGACTTAATCTGGTTTTTATCCTCAGTATAAAGCGTAGAATTTTTAAAATGTGGGTGAGGAAGCTTGAAAACTAACATTGCATGTAATTCTGGAGATTCTTCAAAACTCAGGAGAACTGGTGGAGCAGTGTAGTTTATGGCTTATATCTACCGAGTACAAAAAATGTCAACATATCCAATTTACTAGTTTAGATCTTTAGATCTGTGATTCTGTAATTCTGTGATCTTGGCATATCTCACCCGTAGCACATTTTGCAAGACCTGTACAGATAGTGAAAGGGAATATTTAGGATCACAAATGACTCAAAATTCATAGAAACATAGATTTATGAGTTGTTATAGAGAATGACATCGGAGTACAGCTAATATTTTCAGTTTCTAGCACAAAATGTCTGAGTTCTAATCCAAAACTGCAAGCTTGAATACTAAAAATGACATCGTCAGCAGTAAATTCTGAGGGGAAGAGGGTGGATGGTATGAACTTTTTGTAGGAGCTTAAATTGACACTTCTATCTAATACATTTGTGAAGTGTCTTTTCCTGGACCTAAAACATCATCAGGACTAGAAGAAAGACCCAAAGCCTGCAAGTTGCAAACTTGAAAAGCTTAAACTTATATTCACAGAAATTAGTGTAACAAAATGTTATTCTAACCTTCTTTGGTATACACTCATCTCTTACAAAAGATATTTGTGAGCCATATTAGTTGCAAATTCCTTACTTACAGTCTATGAGAGAGCATAACTACAAAGACAAAACTTATCCATATTTTGAAAAAAAAAAAAAATTTCATGATGAGAATTAGCTGACTGAGCATAAAAGCATGTTGTTGATAACCTTTAGTTTCTACTTCAGGATTAAAAAACTACCCACAAACAATAAAGTTCAAAATTTTGTATTTAATAAGCCACAAATTAAATATGCATGCCTAATGAAAGTAATTCTTCTGTTTTCAAAAAGAGCAGATCAAGATTTTCTGAATCTTTGACAAAATAAATATTTAATCCAAAGGGTTTTAACCCTAGGGTTGATCTGAGCTATGGGAAAGCAAATGACAGAAACTTCCCAAAAAGTATAATAATCTCTATAAATTCTAAACCTAACATTGAGAAGAAGACATCTGATTAACTGTAAATTAAACAAAGAATAAGATTTTGAACTCAGTCTCCAGCCCAGGGGATACTCTTATTCCTAATGTAGATGGAATAACTTGCATAACCACACAGTTCCTATTGACTCATGTATTTGGGTTTGAAGGGATCTTTAAAGATCAGCCAGTCCTCTCTGCATATGTCATAAGCAGGAACACTTTCCACTCCATCAGGTTGCTCAAAGCTCCATCTAACTTGATGCTGAATATTTCTGGTGTGAGCGTGGGGGGGCATCCTTGACTTCTCCAGGCTACCTCTTCCAGTGTCTCACCACCCTTGCATAAAAGAATATCTTCTTAATAACTAATCCAAATCTACTCTTGTTCAGTTTAAAAGTTGCCCCTTTTCCTGTCACTACCAGTACTGGTAAAAAAGCCACCCTCTGTTGTTTTTCTCTCTTCCTTTTAAGTGTCAGGTAGAGGGGAGGATCACTTCCCCTGACCTGCTGGTCATGCTTCTTTTGATGCAGCCCAGGATGTGATTGACTTTCTGGGTTGCAAGCACACATTGCTGGTTCATATTCAGTTTTTCATCCCCCAGTATTCCCAAATAATTGATAGCAGGGATGGTCTCAAGCCACTCATTGCCCAGTTTGTACTGATACTGATGACTGATCCTACCTAAATCCTGGATCTTGCACTTTGCCTTGATGAACTTTATGTTGTTCACATGGGCCCACCTCTAAAGCATCTGACAGTCCCTCTGGATAACATCCCTTTCCTCTGCACCACTCAGCTTGGTGCCATCTGCAAACTTGCTTGAGACCCTCTTTGTCATTTATAGAGATATTAAGCAGTATTGGTCCTAGTATGAACCCCCTGAAGGACAACACATGTTACTGAATATGGGAATTTATGAGAATGTACTGTTTTCTGAATATGTATCTTATTAAGGATATGGGAATCTGTGCTTTTCTTGCCAGTGCTTACACATGCAGGGATACATCTCATACCTCACAGCAAATCTTCATTCATATAATTTCAACCACAACCCAGATATTTCAACTCAGGAAAAAAAAATAAATTAATAGGTTAAAGTTTTACTTATGCTGTTAATTCAGGAAGTCATAACATTTTTTATTATTATTGTTCTCACACATGAAAAATCTATGGACACAATTGCCTTATAACTTCTGTGAGACTTCAGCTGGAGCCTGTAATATCCACAGAGACATTCAAAGAGTCCCTGAAGTTCAAGCTTTCACATCTAATAACTCCAAAACTTATAAAACCATTCGTAGTAAAGCTGTCTTGTTCTCCTGCTTTGATCGATTAACATCTCTTCTGTCATATGCATGGGAAACAGGTCAACTTCTACTTTGACCAGCTCACTTCCTACCCAAAAGAATGTTATGGGCCACTGTTCAAGTAGCTCACCAATTATTTCTGGAACACATTAGTGGTTCAAAATCCTTGGAAAAAAAATTTAATATCTACAGATTTTTTTCCTTTGGTGCATTTTAATACCCAGCCTGAAGAATTAATCAAGAACTGAGCAAAATGTGTTAATCTCCCAAAATGCATTTACAAGTTTAAAAAAATGTACTACTTCCCATTTGGTAATTTTACACTATTTTAGCTGTACTTGTCTTCAATCTAAAAACAAAGTTATTTCTGAAGAAGAAACAGTAATTTTCAAATTTCTGTGAGAAGACAGCTCATCCAGAAATTCTAAATATGCCTACAAATACATTTGTCTACATAGAATAATACCAGTAGTAGCTACTTTAAACTCAAGTGTTAAATGCTGATGCAGAATCATTTTTTCCTAGTGAAGCCTGTGGTGGGGAACAAAAACTGGATACTTAGCACAGGATGGCTATTAGTGTTGTGGTTTCATTCATCTGCAAGAAGATTTAGTAAAAACAAAAAGCTGGTGCTACTTTTGGTTTTAAGTCAGCACATTCATTGGTTTATGAAAAGATACTTGTTTGTAGAAGTTGAAAAACTGATGTCATAGTTCACAGCCTTGTTACAGTTCTAGGAGGAAACAGGAGGAGGATGACAGCACAATCTTGTTTGTCAGACAAGATAATAACATTAAACCAGAAACAAAGAGTAAAAGCTGTTGGAGACAAATAGTGAAAAGTGACAGAGTAGACCATCAGAAAATAAGATATCTTCTGTAAAACTGAGGCTTTTCATTGAGTCTAAGAAACTTCAGAAATCACTAGCTGAATCAGAACAAGGTATCAGACTTCAGAAACCAAAAACAGTTTTTGATTTGTGCCACATTCAGCTAAAGTTCATGCTCTTCGCACTGTAGGAGGGAAAAATATAGCTCGTTAGCAGAGATACAGTAATTTTAGCATCAAATCATCTATGTATTGCTGTAACAGGTTGGAAGATGTGCTTCTGTCTCCAAATGCTTATTTGTTTATTGTCATTAAATCAAGTAGTTCAAGAAAAAGTTTTCTTTCATTAGAAACCTTGTTAAAGTATTTTGAGACATTTTTTTACAGTTTCTGTAAAAGTCTGACTGTCCAAAAAAGATAGTAATAATTTTAAGCTTAATGATCCCTAAAGTTCGGGCTGAAATCATCAGAACTATCCATAGATCCAGTCAGCCATGCTGAAATTAGATAGTTACTGTAAAGGCAGTTGCTTTGGGTCATCATCATTATGAAATCTTTCTTGCTTTTGCTTTCCCCTTTAGTAACTTCAAAATAATAGATTTCAATAAAGAGAAACCCTTAAGGTTAATTTACACCACCTCTGCACCCAGTTTTGGGATAGCATTTTCACATGCATTGCCTCCCTCATTGCTCATTCTTGTAATGTCTAGGCAATAATTTCAGAACTTGAGTAGTACTTCAGCTTTTGCCATTCATTCTTTTTCAGTTGTGCAGGTATTTATTCTGCAAAACTGCTTCACCTCTTATGACAGAAAAATGAGGTCAGTTTTCATCATCATTAGAAGCTCATTTGAAGCACTCTCCAAGACATAGGGACCTTTCCTATAAGATGTCTAAAGAATACATAGCCTTAGTATATGTGTCTTCTTGTCTTTGAAAATCAGAGCCAGTCTTCTGTAGATATAAAGCAACAAGTAAACAGCACTGAATGAAGCATAATTTTTTTTCTGTTTCAAAAGCAGGTTAAAAAATGGAAATTTGTTCTTCTACAGGTGTTCTGTTTTTCAAACACAACAAATCATGTGGCAACAGTCCAGATATAACTTAACAGAACTGAGGACTACACTAATTGAAAAGTGAAGAAAATGTGTACCTCAACAAAACAAGCATGCCTGATTTATTTATTTCTTTATTTATTTATTTATTTGCCAGTTGTTGCTTATGGAACACCTAACAATTGGACATAACTCTGCTCACTTGAAATATTTTCCATTTCCTTACTTCCATCTTCCTGAATTCATTTCATTTCAACAGACTGACAACGGATAACATCATCAGTGCTAAAATGAAAAAGCAAGGAAAAAGGCTGGGTAGAGAAAAAAACAGCCAGAGGAGTACCAGAATATTGATGGCAGTGATAACAATGCAATGTCTTCTTAATAAGCCACAATAGTTTCATTGAACGACAGAATATAAATGCTGAACTGAACCAGGGTTTTAGAACAAACAAAACAAAACATAACATAAAACAACAAACAAACAAACAAACAAACACCAACCAAACAAACAAAAAAACCATAGGAAGTCATGCATGCATGATTATAAGAGTCAAAACTTTAGAAAAATAACACTGACAAAATCTCAAAAGTTCAGTTAAGGTTATGGGAATTTGCAGTCCTGTGAAATACATAATAATATTCAGGATAGACCACAACTTGGGTTGCAAAGCAGCCCTTCATTTCCTCGAAGTTGTCCTCAGGCAGTGGGATCCGTTCCTCTTCAAAACTGCTGCTGCAATCCAATTTCATTTTCTTTTCTCCCTCAGAGACTGCATGGAATAACCCCTGACAGTTTACCAGTAACAAATATATATACACATATATTGTGTGTGCATGTCTATACAAATTTATACCCTGCCACTGAAATATGGCTCTGTTAAATAAGGCACAACAAGCACAACATTCTTGTTGTAAGCACAACAAGAATGTAAAAATATATATATATGTATAAATATATACATATATATATATAACACTTGACTTCAGTCCATGCTGTAAATTAGTGAAGCAGTATCAAGTATGTGGAAAGCTTTCAGTTATTCTTTCCATGAATTAAAATGTTTGTTGTGTGTTTGTCAGATAGACTTAGGGTGGGGGAAAAAAAAAGAGAGGGAAACATCTGGCACTAAGAGGTCCTGCCATTGGTAGTAATATTTCAATTTTTCTGTGAACCATTTGGTGTATACAGAAAGCATAGGAAGCAATTTTATTTGAGGGGCCAAGGTTAAAGTTTTCCTCGGTTCTCTATCAAAAATTTTTCGCACTACTGTTAAACATGTGCACAAAGTATAGACTGGCGATCTAGCAAGGTCATATAATTCTGTAACAGGAATAAAAATTAGCATTGTAGTGTAGTTTGAGAACTCTGTAAACATGTCCAGGTTTGGGGATAGGAAAAAGGTAATTTTTTGTCTTGTATTTTTGTTTTCAGCTAAGTCTCTTGTAAGTAGCTCAACTTCTAGTGTCTGCTTCTAGGACTGGTAACACTCAATATTTATAGTTACAGCTAGAGACTCGTATGCAGAACCAAGGCCACTGCTCAGTTCTGAGGAACATTTTGGGCTCTGGAAATAGAAAAGGAGTAAAGAGGCCCCACTTGCAGCCCTCCTTTGGGGAGGAGCAGACAAGATAAATGACCAAAATTGGCCAGAGTATTCCATCCCATACACGTCATCCTCAGTGTAAATTTAAGGGATCATGAGGGTCAAACCCCTTCTCTTCCTCCTCTTCTTCACCTGTTTGCTTCAGCATCCTGGGAGGATTCCATCCGTTCCTCTGCCTGTGGTCCTGATCCGTGCCAGCCCATATCTGTGTGTTCCTGCCTCCAGCTCCCGACTGCTGCTGACTGCAGGAGTTCAGCCTGGACTTTCCCAGGGCTGCCCTGCAGCCTCGGTGGTGACGAGAGAGTTACTGGGGAAGGGGGAAGAAAGTGGTATCATTTTCCTGTATATTGGTATATATTTAGTAATTTTTTTTTTAGTAAAACACTGGCCAATTCAATCATAACTTTAAATTACCCCATGATTTATGAAAAGGTTCTTTATTAGTATTTGAACCAAGAATTTCAAACCCAAAGACAGATTCATCTGCACCAGCATGTAGCATGTTGGATACTTTCCTTCCCAGCCCTTCAGCCCTAAACAGTCTAAACTATAAAATCACTGACAGAATTTCAGGGCACTACATCACAATGGGTGTTTTTTAATCATGCTTTGAATTAAGGAAGACACTACAACAGTACTATAGCAGTCCTGGGATTTGGGAAACAGCATTTTGACAGCATGTTGCCCGTATTCTCATGCTGTGAACATATTCATAGTGGTTCCATTAAAGTCCCAGGACTGCTGGTGTAGCATCTGTTCACTACCAACAAAGACTTGGATATTACACAAGAGTCTGTTTTCAATGCATCAGATGCCTTTTTACCTGATTTTTTTTTGCATCAGGAGATTTTTTTTTATCTGGGTTTTCTCGTGTGAAAACACAAACACACTCATTGTTAAATATAAATCTTTATGATATTATCAGCCAGTTAACAGACTAGAACTATTCTCAGGATAAATAGAGACTTTTCAATTTAGATGCTATCTGTATCCAAAAACATATACATTTCCAAAGATGTTAACAAGAAACCATAATCTTGGGAAAAAACATCTTTCATTCAGCATAACTGCATTACTAATGCCCCTATTCTTAAGATAGCAATTACGTGTCAGTTCATGATTCAAAATACTTGGACTGACCATGCCATGTACCATCTCAGACCTTGCCCAGTGAAAAAGACTGGGTTTCATATAGACATAGATCTTGGTTTCTACTGGTATCAGATGGATATATAGAAACATCAGCTTCAGTACGGTGTTCCCAACAAACAATTTTAACAAGAATCACCCCATGATGCTACTTGAGCTGAGTGCATCATTTGCTCCAAATCATTTAATTTTATTTGTGTTTGGATGTGCTTACTTTATCAATCAGGCTCACTTTACAGGCTGGTTCACAGTCTGCTGATTACAGCATAAACCCTCTGTCTCTCTTCTTAAGTCTCTTCTTAGAAAGAGCAATCTGGAGCAAGCTAATCAGTCTCTCCATCTGGTAATATATGATGTGAGTACAGCTGACATGGCAGTGTACACCAGGATGACCTCCAGACAGATAGTATGACTTCAGACTGGATAAATATGGTTTCCTCTACTTGGGACAGCCTCATAACACTTTTTAAATAGATCTTAAATTATTTTTTAATTAAATTAAATGGAAGCTAGTGTCTGCTCTTCTTTTTTCCCTCTGCTATATAGCTGCAGAAGGAAAAAGCTTTAGAGGTTAAATAAACATCTGCACACCCACATACACGATGCACACAAGGGCATGCATACACAGTTGCTGAACTTCCAGAGCCAGACATCTCTCCAGTGTTGTAAATACCTGGATAGTGAAGTAACAATGAAGAAGCAGTGTGATTTTTTTAATTTTCTTTCTCTTTCATGTAAATTTTCATCAGATCACACTTCAGTGGAAAAGAGCAATGAAGCTAAGGTGGATACATTTTTCACTGGTCACCTGCCTGAACGTTCTCAGAGGAGGTGGCAACGAGGTTAGAGGATCCTGTGTGCTCATACTCAAATGCTGAGAATAATTGTTCATGGATTTCAAGAAATCAGATTACCCTATAACCAATAATAATATTCAGCATGCTACACATTAATAAAAAGTCACTGTAAAATTGTTACTCAAATTAGATACCCTCAAGCAAGAGTACAAAGAATAGAATAGCCAGTGAATTGCAATATCTTGATTATTTCCAATTACCAGTCTAGTTTTTGAATGGGATTATATTCCTGAATAGAATACATTCGCAGCAACTCCACTGGACATCATTAAACCAGTGGCTGATTCCATGTGCAATCATTTCAAAAATTCCTAAAGCCCACCGTGCTTCCACGCTTTACACTTTTACATGAAAGACCTTTACCAGCCATTTTGAGTAGTAGTGTAGAGAGTACTTACATAGAGGAGAAGAAAAATACACTCTAGGACATACATTGAGAACATGGGTAGTTTCAAAACAATAACATTGCTAGATAATTGTTAGATAATAAGTTTATTTTCAAATGCTTTCCCCCCATCTTGCTCACCCCCTGGTATTTCTGAGATAAAAAAGGTCCGTATTCCCCATATTCATATAGTTCATATTCCTCATATTTAGTTCCTATCCTATTGATAGTGTCCTATCCTTCCCTTCAAGTTCCATGCCCACAATGTTTTGTGTGAAGACTGTAATGTTACATTGCATGAAATGCATGGAGACATATATTCTTCTGCTAAAAGGCCCTCAAACAAGCAGACAAACCAACAAAAACATGAAATACATTAAGTAAACCGTTCGCTTCTATTATTGCTGTGACAAACCATCTCGGCTCAATCACACGCCGAGAGGCAGCCAAAAGAAATGTAATTTAATTTTTTAACTGACATACAACTGCAGGCATCGCCTTTTTTTCGCCACAGCAGCACAGGGAGAGGGAGGAGACTTCCAAGCGCCGAGCGCCCCTTGGCTGCAGGGAAGCGGAGGCGGTTGCCATAGCAGCTCCCGCCCCTCCCTCCCTAGCCAGCTCCACATCTCGGCGCCGCCGCAGCATCCTCCATGGAGCCTGATCCTGCAGCGCAAAGCACGGCAACACACCTCACCCTCCGGTGAGACACAGTATATACATATATACATACAAAAAAAAAAAAAAGAAAAAAAACAAAAAAAACCACCAAAAGCCAACCAACCAAAACAAAACCCACCGTGCGCACACACACACACAAATCCACTAAAATAACCTTAAGTAAAATACCAAAAAATAGAGTCTATATAATAGTGCTTTAATTCTCTGGAAGGCGTATGTTGTCTGTCACAATGATCTGGACATTCAGTTTTATCATTTAGCCTTGGGCAAGAGAATTTGCAAGGCAGTAGTTTCTCCAGGTTAAACGTCACCTGTTGAAAATGAGGTTTGTCTTACTGAAGGAGCAGAATATCAGATTGTTTCACCAGAGCTGCTTCTGTGCATTTACAGGATTATTGATTTGGAAATCTAACACCTGAAAAATGCAAAACTTACCAGTGAAGCTTAGGAAAGATTTTACACATTAGCTGATCTCCCCCATGCAGGCTAATGGTACTTTACCTCCATGGCTATCGAACTAGTCTGGGAAAATGAGGAATGTCTGTGATCATTCATTATGTCATTAGCAGACATTAAAAAAAAAAAAAAAAATACAGTCTTTCTAATTTGACCAAGCTTTTACAGGTATCAGTGGCCATTTTAGACTTTAGGTGGACACCATCTCTTCTCCTATTTTCACAGATCACAGCTGGATGGAAAAGACCTTCAAGATCATTGAGCCCAACCTTCAACCTAACACCGACAATTCCTTAAGTAAGGCAAATCCCTAAGTACTACATCTGTACGACTGTTATATACCTCCAGGGATGGTGACTCCACCACTACCCTGGGACACCTGTTCCAATGCCTCTGTCCTGGCTTTGGCTAGGATAGAACTAATTTTCTGTCTTGTAATTTTGCTTTTAGCGAAGATTCTCATAAGTAGCTGCACTTGCTGAAATTAACAGCAACTTTCTCAGATGGTGTCTGCTTCTAGGACTGGTAACACTCAATGTTTATAGTTATGGCTAGAGAATGATCTGCAGAACCAAGGCCACTGCTCAGTTCTGAGGAACATCTTATTGTCCAGAAAGAGAAAAAGAATAAAGGGGTGACACCTGCAACCCTCCTTTAGGAAGGTGTGGACTGGACACATGACCAAAATTGACCAGAAAGAGTCACATCCCATGGCACATCCATATGTGCCATACTTGGTATAAATTTGAAGGAACATGAGGGTCAAGACCCTTCCTCTTCACCCTTCACCTTCGGCCTTTCTTCACCTGTCCCTGTTTACTTTGGCATCCTGGGAGGATTCCAACTGTTGTTCCTCCTCTCCCTATGGTCCTAATCCATGCCAGCCTGAATCTGTGTGTTCCTGCTTCCAGCTCCTGACTGCTGCTGACTCCAGGAGTCCAGCCTGGACTTCCCCAGGGCTGCCCTGCAGCCTCGGTGGTGATGTGAGCATTACTGGAGGAAAAGGGGAAGGAATGTGGTATCTTTTTCCTGTATGTTTGTATATGTTTAGTAATTTTTCCTTTTAAATCATTACTTTTCATTAAAGCTGTGTAATTTAGTTTCCTACCCCTAAGTCTCTCTCTCTTTCTCCTTTCTTTATCAAGGTGGGGAGGGGGATTAACAGAGAGCATCTGTCATTTGGTTAATTGCTTGGTTAAACTGTGACAGCCTGATAACCCTTTCAGTGAAGAAATTCTTCTTAACATGCAAGCTAAACCTCCTCTGACACAACATTAGGCCATCACTTCTTGTCCTGTCACTTGTAACTTCATTGAATAGACCAATTCCTACCTCTTTACAGCCTCCTTTAAGGTAGTTGAAGAGAGCAAAGGAAGCTGTAGAGAGCAAGAGTCTAAGTTGAAGAGTCTAAGGCCATGGAAATTAGCACTAATGCTCTTTCCATTTTAAGTTACCCTACATTATAACAAAATCATTGCCAAAATCTGCCACTTCTACCCAAGCCTGTACTACTGCTGGGGGAAAGCCCGGCACTTTTTAAAATCAACAGCCAGAAAGAGCTAATACCTTCCATTAGACCAAATGGCACAGTCAGAAAAAGGTCAAGATTTTGGGCACACAAGCCCTTTACTGAAGCCTAACATGAGCCATTAATGAACTGGGATGATTTATTATGGCTACATAATGGTGCTTTTAATTTTAATTTTTTTCTTTATAGTAAATAAGCATGTTCGGTATCCAACACAAAGCGCACAAAAAGAGAGAACATGATCCCAATATTTAAAGCCTGGTAATATTTAAATAAAAGAGAAAAGAAAAAGAAGAATCATTCAGATATATGAATTATTTTTATTTCCATCCATCATTTCATATCCTTCATCTATGACTTTCAATATAAAGTCTGAAAGTGTTTTTGATATTCAAACAATATTTTCTTTTCAGGTAGAGTAACAAAGAAACTACAAATGAGTATAATTTGCAAAATAATCCCATTTATACACACACGAATTTGAGTGTATTTGATAAATATTTTAATTAGTGAATTTAATAGCACAATTCTTAGCTAACATGGTTGATTACTTATTACTAGTGCTTTTTCCAAGGCATAATCAATTAGAAGTGTACTATATTATCTATTCCGTGTTTCACACTAACTCAGTTACTTATTTCCAGCTTGCATGGTTCTGAGGAGATTCAAGAGCAAGAATATCAGCACTGGGCTCAAATTTACATGACAGTTTTTTATCATTATTAGATTCAGCAATGCTAGTAACTAAGAAATTTTACAGAGGCTGTAATACTGTCATCCAGTTAGTAGTATATGTACAGGTAGTAAATTATTGAAAATACTATACCATTTGTTGTGTTTGAAATGTAAATTACTATGTCTTTAGAAAGACTTTTTCCCTGTGCATGAAACTGAAATTGAAAAGAATAAATCAAAATAGGGATTACCCACAGCTCTGTAAAAGTCAAAGTTAAAAAACTTCTCTAAACCAGATGGTTATTTCAAAATACTGGAAGGCTGGGTGGAAAATAAAAATCATCAGATTAGACACTATTCTAAATTTCATCTCTAGAACATTTGTGGGACACCAGCAAAAATCATGAAATTTGGCAAAGAGCAGAATATAGCATCAGATGTCTCCCTCTGAAACTACTTTATGCATTGTTGTGTATTGGCAACTAAAAAGCACATAAAGTAAAATCTTATCATCCAGATGTGCTGTAGGATTTTCCCTTTAAGCTTCTTTTCCTTAGACTGATTCATTCTTTAAAAGCTTTGCAAAATCTTGTAATGTCATTAGAATGTGGTCTCTGAAGCAAAGGAGATCGTATTTCAACAATATTTGTAAAATACCTATTTTGGTAATTTCATAAAAAATGCTTTAGACTTTCTTCTGATTAGATTAAAAATAAATTATACAAGAACAAATGTTCCCACGTTTGGGGGGGGGAAATGCATTTTTTCCATGATGTGGAAGATTTTCTAGTCGTATTTTGATCTATGTTCCTGTGCAGAGAGTCTACAGTATTTTCTGTATTTCATGTGGTCATGTTGAGAAATAGTTAGAAATCCAGACTTAAATTGTTTGATTTAGTTTATTAAGATTTATAAAGGGCTGTCTGAACCCAGCCATCTAAACAAAATATGTTAGTTTTACCTAAGCAGGCAGACCAGGTATATTTTTCACAGAATTCAATCCCAAAAGAAGTTCCATCTGTGGCATAATATGGGACTAATGCTGCCATGAAAACCTGGACTGAGACCATAACATAACTCATTGTCCTTATTTTCTGTAAACTTCATGGCTTCTCTGTGTGAGTCACATATATCTCTCTGATCTCTCATGATCTTTCAATATAATTTTCTGCCTACAACTACTTCTTTCCAGTTTTAGGACCTCATTAGTATGTCAGGTTTGTTTTGAAACCTACTTGCACTACAAAAATATAAATCAGTTGTCTCTTGCTCTTTCCGAATAGCAGAGTATAACTTCAAATTTGACTATATGAGGAACAGAGCAGTAAACCCCAAAACACACAGAC
Source organism: Heliangelus exortis (assembly GCF_036169615.1). Lineage (NCBI taxonomy): Eukaryota > Metazoa > Chordata > Aves > Apodiformes > Trochilidae > Heliangelus > Heliangelus exortis. The sequence continues at coordinate 75,857,143 of NC_092423.1, forward strand.
TTCTCTAACTTTGCTATCAAAGCATCTTCCTTAGGACCAATCAAAACTGTAAGCCCCAATTGCCTATCTTGATTTCTTTTTCATTTTTAGCAACATTTTGTTTGAACTTTATTTTCACTGCTTTCTGGTACATGCTGCATTTCTTCTCTCCCCTGTTGTTTCCAGATTCTTCACTAAGAATGAAAAAAAAAACCCCAAATCATGCTTTGAAGTCTGTCATCCTGCTCATACAAAGCAGAGCTCACTGGCCTCTAATGGAGAGCTATTTGATATGAGCAGCAAAAAGCTTGAGGAAAATAAATGAGACTAATGAACTAACATGAGATTGTGTTAGATTACAAAAATGAGGCATTATCTTTAGCCTCTACCTTACAGTAGAGAAATTCAATTTGTATTTATAAAATCTTTTGTAAGGGGAGTTGTATTTAACAGTTTAAACCTCCCCAGCATATGTCATGAAGGTATTTACTAATAACAGTTGTGTTTTCAGGGACATGTAACTGAGAAAGGCACGGGCTTGAAAAACTTGCACATCAGAAATAAGATAGATAAAATCAAACCTCCCTGGGGATCAATATCTTTGTACAGAGAACAAAGATTTCTGTAGAAATTTATCCATGACAGGTATAGAAACTATCCTGTGTACATTTCCAGTTGGAAAACTTATTTAAAAGGTGTATTTCTTACGTCCAAGAATTAGGTAAAAAAAAAAATAGGATTCACTTGAATCTGAGCAGCATTGCAAACCACCTCCATCTATTTCAGAAAACAGACCAGTCAGTCTTTCCTGATCAGATATGTCTAACTGGGAGTACCATAGCTATTGTATAATCCTGAGAGTCATCTGGCATATCCTACCAGGTGATGTAGGTTATTTCACGTTTGAGTGAGGAACCTGGCTCCTCTATACTGAGAATAGATGTATTAGGATTGGTATGGTGCTGCGTCTGATCACAATGTTTCAGGAGCAATCTGGAAACAAAATGTCCTTAAACAAGACATTTACTAAAATCTGTTTTGTTTTGCCTTTACAAATGAACTTCAATAAGGCAGAAAATGTGATATAAAACTGTTACTGTCTAAAATGAACAATGAAAGGAATGATCACCCAAGTCCCAGGATACAGAGCTGTACCAAGTCTAGAGGTTTTGGTCAGTGTCCTGCTTTGAATCTGCACTCCAAATAAATAAAGGTGTGCCTTTTAGAAGAATATTGAAGAACTTGGACATGGCTTGCAAATAATAATTTTCATTTAGCAAGGAACACCAGATCCACGATAGAAATCTACATGAAACTGGAAACACACCTTGGTTTGTAAACCAAGGAGAGCCAAATTAAAGCTACATGTTACTGCTGCTATAGCAGTAGCAATAAGACTCCAGATCGTTTAATTTGTATGCAGACAAGTTACCAAATAAAAGGATAAAATAATGTTAAAACAACAAACACTGTGGAGTGGTTGAGTAGATACTTGGTTATAACCTCACTGTCTAGGCTTTCCCTTACAAGTTAAAAGGAATCCCTCTAACTCACTCTATAATTCTACAATTGCCATCTTGTTTGTGTTTCACCTCTTTTGAATGTAGAGTTTTCCCTCCAAATTCTATCACATATTAACATCCATGTGACTGTATTTAAATGCCTTTGTCATGAAATAATAAGGATAAACTGTTTTCTGTGTCCTTTTTGTATTTTTTCTGAAAAATAGGCTCAGCTGCTTTTGTTACATTATCACTCACATGATTTGTCAACAGTCTTATGCTTGTTCCTTTATGGTATCCCACCTAGACTGAATTTATATCTCTTCCAACTAGAGTTGGAGGGGTAAGAAAGACAGGCAGCCATTTCATTTTATGATCTGCTCATTTATGTATAAATGCACAAAATTATGCTCTTCCATCTCTACTCAGGTCCAAAGACATTGATATTACCTTGCAGGTTGCTGACCCTGTAAGAAGGTGAAGATGAAACGTGCCCTGCAAGAAACTTTGCCAATGTATAACAGTTGATTTGCAGGTTCAAACAAGAAAAGAATGAGAAAAAATGAAACAGAAAGTCCTGGACTACTGTGCCAGACAGTTTTACCCCTTTAAATTCAAATACACTCTACAACTAAAAGCAAAAATACTGAAAATTCACCCTGAAGCCTGAAGTCTTCATGATATACAAAAATATAACCATGGAACTCTGTATTCTGAGAGGAGACAAATTATCTTTCAATGAGAAAGTTTGGGCTGAGTTGTACATTGGTTAATTCAAACAGTCTCATGAAAATGCTAAAATACAGGACCTGGCAATGTGAAAAATCTGTTTGAAACATTTGTCTTTTGAAGCAACCAGACACTCCCTGGGCCCAAATTTTCACATTTTATGAAATAATCTCTGTGTCTAATCTTTTTTTATGTATCTATATGGATAGAAAAATATTACACTAAACATCTTAATTCTGAAGGATAGATTCTGTGATTCCAGGTCTGAAACAAGCTTCAAAACATAGCCTGCTCTTGCGAAGTGTTCCCTGAGGAAAAAAAAAAAAAAAATCAGCCCAGTACATTTTATTTTACATTTTATTTGCTGGGGATGGGATCTGGGGCCAGGCACCCTGGGAGGTGGCCACTGGCCAGGCCGACAGGTCACTCAAGGCCCCACCTTCCACAGCCCACTCACCCTCAGCCTTTACAGACCTCTCTGTCTCTACTGAGCTGCTTCTTTTATCCCCCAAAATTTCACCAGCAGCTGCTGGCAGGTTTCAGGTCAGTTGACCCCTTTTTGCACGCAGCTTTGGGCAGCTGCTGCAGTGACATCTGAGGGCAGATTGACTGTAAAAGGGAACAGGTATTCAGGCAAAAGGCCAGACACAGAGATGTTTCCAATAATTAGAGGAATAGCATTCTTAAGCACCCTGCTGGTAAGAGTTGTGTGGAACAACTTCTTCAATGAAGACTTCTGAGTTTCTTCACCTTCCTGGTGATGAGACCGCTTTCATCAGCAAAGAGTTAAAATCAATGGTGTAAAAGGGGCCTTCTGATCCTAATTTACTAAAGCAACTACAGCAGCTAAAAAATTGAATTGTTTTCAAATGAGGCATATTAGCCTAATATTACAGAATATTACTTTCCAATTGAAAACCAGTATTTATCTTCCCTAATATTTCTCATAGAGCCCAACAAAAATGCTTTGGTCAAACAAAGTACTTTAGATCACTCCATCATTGTTTCAACAAAATTTAAAACTGCTTTTAAGTTTTCTGATGCCATAAATGGCCAAGCATCTAACATGAAAAATCTAATGCAATTTTCATTAGGAAATTGAGAATATGATTTTAGCTTGACCAAGTAAGAATCTATGCACACATATCTGCCCCAATTGCTTTAAAATTACAGTGACTGCTTAGAAAGCAAGATGTGTAGAAAATATTTACAGCTTCTAAAAAAAATTACAGCTTCTAAACTACATTATGTTGTTAAGACAACGTCTTTAATACAGTACATTGAGGAGCAAAATTAGTAACATTTCAGTAAGCAGCTGATAACAATGGAAAGGAATGCTTCTTCAGAAATGGCAATTTATTTCTGAAAAGGAAGAAAAATTATTATATGCGTGGTAGCATGAAAGAAGGAAAACAAAGGGGAACAGGAAAGACAAATTCTGCAATTTAATTCAATGGAATTGTGTAGAATTTTTTTTCTTGTGTGTTTTACCACATAGTATTACACAGTTTTGTGAAAAGTCAAAATATAGGTCCTACACTTTATCTGTAGAGAATCTGTGGCAACATAGTTTGGTTGCTAAGCACTCGTCAAGAAAAACTGATTTGCTGAGGCACCCAGTGGCATCTGGGAAATTAAGTTGCCCCAGGCAGAAAGAAACCAAGTTTACTGTCTTGTTTTAAAGCTGAAATATAATTTGCTGTAGGGGGAGCAGAACCTGGAGGAAAAGGGACCACTACTGAGGAGCTATGCAGTTCTGGTTCCATCAGTTGACTCACATTTCTCACTCCACTAAGTGGGGTACCCTGTACAGTGGATCAAAGGAAAGATGGTTGTGCACAGACTTCTGTCTGAAAAAAAATAATAAAATAATCAGATCTTCAAAATTTTCACTGGAACAAATACCGTGCAAGATGTCCTCTTAACTGTCCCAGCTCAGTCTAGAGTTTGCAATAACAGTAAAGATAAACAATACTTCTATTCTTTCAGGTGCATGTTCTTCCCTATGCTCTTCCTTTATTACAGAGTGTTCATTAACATTGAATAGCAAGCAAAACCATTAAAGATTTGAGATACATTAAGTGCAGCGAGTCAAAAATACTTCATTATACAGTACACTATGTTAATTTTTAAAATACCACATGCTAGAGAACTTCCAAAGTAATGAAACCTTCCACATTCAGGAACACTGAGATTTGGCACATTCCAAAGCCTCTATATTTAACACAATGCAGTTACAAGAAACCTAATTAACACAGCTTTACCCATTTATTCATCTTTGGGTTCACAGGTATAAAGTGAATTACTTAGAAAATTTTTTGACTCAGACATGATAATTGCATTCTTCCAATCAATTATTACACCTTGGCCCTCTAACCACTAAGTGCTAGCTAAACCAGGAAATTATTACTAGAAATACTAAACATTTTATCTACACTGGCAATAAAAATACTTTTCCTTAAAGAATGCTTGAAAGAAACCTGGCTTCAGTTTTTCATTGTTCTTTTTGGCTGTACTCATCATGTCAACAGGGGAAAAGGAATACAAAATCGGGTTTGTTTGCTCCCACATAAACTTCAGGCCTTAATCTCCTCTTTTCTATCACTTTCTGCTTCTCAGTCTAGATCAGGGCTCTAACCATGTTTTGGTATTAGTAGGGGAGGGTTTGTTGTTTTGGGTTGGTTTTTTTTTTTTTTTCTGTGAGGTGGAGTGAGTAGAGGAGAAGCAAGCAGGGAGGGGACATTGTTACCAGTGCTGAATCTCCTCACCAGTCAACATTTCTGATAAAATGATATATAAATAAATTCCAAAGCGTCAATAGTTCGCCACAGAGATATAAAGTGTATTTTTCCTGTGGGACTCAATACACATTCACTTACACACAAGATTTACATGGTAGGTAGTAAGCATTGGGATTGACAGGAAACACACAAAAATTAAGATGTAGGAGTGGGTGTTTTGTCAGAGAACTACAGTGGAATTTGTTCAATGAAAAAGTAACAATTCTACTCAAGTATGCAGTGAGAGCAAGAGGTTTTTCATGGGCCAGATACTCTTTATAAATTTTCTGACTTCTGAGCTACTTCCTAAGCTATTAGACATTTCTTGCCCACACAGCAATTCCATCTTGGCCTCATTTATACCCAGGACTCCTTGCTAAGGGCATTTCAGCTATCCGCTAGAGGAAAATGTAGTCTGTTATTTCCCTCTGTTTTAGATAGTAAAGATTAAGAGGAAAGCATGAAATATAGAGCTGGCAAGTTCAGTTATTAATTTAATTCATAGAGCAACTGGGAGAAAATAAAGCCCAGAGTTATAAAGTAATTGCCTGATATTTAATCAGTGTGCTTCCTGTGCCTTCCCCTCCTTAGCAGAGTTAGAATGATGGCTTCTATTTCCAAAAGGAGATGTATGGAGAGATGCCTGGAACTCAGTCCTGGGAAGTTTCCAGACAAGTATCTGCTTACAGTAGGGACAACTGATTTCCTAACTTCAGCTGAATTAAACAAAAGCATTTTTATAAAGTTTTAAGCAATTGGTATATATAATTGTATGTACCATGCACTTTCATAAACTAATTAGAAATATTTGAGAAAAAAGCTTCCAGACAAAGTATTAAATCCAAAACAAGCAAACAAACCAGAGTAGGAAAATTTTACTCCAGCAACACTGAATTACTAAAAAGACCACAAAACAAACTTGGGCCCAAAGGCCACTGCTAGGAAGGGGAAACAGCCCCCCTTAAGTATGTTTAAGTAAATACACTTTAAAATCTGTCCAAATCCTTAAATGGACCCAGCCACTTTTCTTTCTGAACATGACTAAAATAATTCTTATTTCTTTCCACTGACCGGAAGAAAATTCACTACATGATTTTTTTAAATAAAGTTCAAAGTAATAAAGTTAAAAAATAAAGCAAAGGAGAGCTCACGGCCCAGAGTAGCAGTTTCATCAAAATCAAAGGAATTATTTTTTCAGAAATTCATGCATTGTGCTTTGTGGAGTCCATCAGGTTTCAAGAGCAGCTGCTTGTTTCATGAGCCATTATGAAGATATTACCCATAAAGAAGTACATCAAGCAAGGAAATATCACAGAAAATCTTGTAAACCACTGATGGACCATCTAAGACATCTTAATCTGGGCTGGTAAACCTGGTAGTTTCTTCACATACTGAGGTTTGAGCAAACCTTAAAGTCCATTTCCCTTCACTTGTGATTCCTCCTACACAATGACTTTTCTTCCTTTTTGTATACCAGAGCCTATGAAATAACTTCAGTGTGAATCTCTTTTGATCTGGATATCATTACAGCTATCAGTACTTGAACCACAGTTTTCAAGAAGAAAATTGTAGATTAGTCATTGGGATGAGGCTTTTCCATTAATGTTTTAGATATGGACTTACTACTGCAAGATGCTTAAGCACATGCACAGTTCTACTTATAACACTTGCATAGCTATAGACTAAAAATGTCTCAGCTCAGTAAGAGTTGTAGTTATTTATTACCCTTTTATAAAACATCCTCCTCCCTAAATTGACTAAAGAAATGAGGAAGGGCTGTTGCACATCACTGGTTACAGAAAATGAGGATAGAATCTTTGGACCTTCTTTTGAATTCTGTAATATTATTATTAAACACCTTTCCAATAATCAAGTCAAAGTATTCTCAAAAGCACATCCAAGATTCCCTTGATTTAGATTTATGTATAAGCATTTTGGCTTGGAATGATGTTTGCATGCACAAGCTTGAATTCCAAGCATATGAATAGGTAGGTAGGAAAAGGAAGTTATTATGAGCTCTGGGCCAGTTCTTCAGAAACAGAGGGCCTATAACTCAAACTCAAAACACATCGACTTTTCAGAAAGAATAGCAGCACCATAAGTGTAACTTTGTTTTGTCGATGTATTGGATTTTATACCTTGCATGTTTTGTCAACACTTTAATTTCTCAGTTTTTGTTTAGAAGAAAAAAATTTCTTTTTTTTTTTTTCATTCCTAACTTCATTTCTCGAAAGAAAAAGGTAAAAGAAGGCAATAGTCAAGGAAAAATCACTAAAAAACCATGGAGACCTTAGCTAGTCCTTTCATCCAAGCTGCAGGCATTTTATTTTATTTATATCACTTCTTTGATGTGTTCGAACAGATTTTGACCTGCAGGTTTCCCATTGTGTACTAACCCAATAACACCCATGTTTATTTCTATTGTTGCTTGGATTCTTCTCAGGGTATAAACTGAAATTTCTCCAGTCAAAAACTGTTCTATGTCTGAATGATGGAGCAGAGTGTAGCCTCATCAAGCTTGCTGATGACATCAACTGACTGGCTGACACTCCAGAAGTTCATGGTGCCATCCAAAGAGTTCAAAAAGAGCTGAAGAAACAGGCTGACAGGAACTTTATTAAATTCAACAGAGGGAAGTGAAAGTCCTGCACTGGGAGGAATAGCCCCAGGAACCAGTACTTGCTAGGGGATGCCCATGTGGAAAGAAGCTTGGTGGAAAAGGAGCTGCAGGTACTGATGGATAAGAGGCTGGACATGAGCCACTGACGTGCCCTTACCACAAAGAAGGCTGCATTAGGCAAAGTACTGCCAGCAGATCAAGGGTGGTGATCTTTCACTTCTCCTCAGCACTGCTGAGGCCACTCCTGGAGTGATGTGTCCAGCTGTGGTCTCTGCAGTACGAGATGTGAGAATTCTGGATAGAGTCCAGAGAAGATGTGCAAAGGTGATGAAGGGACTGGAGTTTCTCACATATGAGGGAAACCTGAGAGAGCTGGACTTTTCAGCCTGTACAGGGTAAAACTCAAGGGGGATCTCAATAATATATAAATACTTGAAAGGTCAGTGCAAATAGGACAGAGCTTGTCTCTTTTTAGTTGTGCTCAGTGACAGGACAAGAGGCAATGTGCAGAACCTGAAACACAGGAGTTTCCCTCTGAATATCAGGAAACACTTAAACTCTCTAAGGGTGAGCAAGCACCGGCATAAGGTGGCTAGAGAAGTTGTGGCATGTCCATCCTTGGATATATTCAAAAGTCATCTGGAGATGATCCTGAGTAAGCAAGGTGCTTGAACAGGGACCTCCAGAGATGCCACCAGGCACACGTGGTAGGAGAGAAGAGCCTGCTGGGCTTTTTCCCTACCTTGTGCTTTGTGCATCACCCCTGGCTGCTGTGGGAGGTGAGACTGGTTGCAGACATTGTTCATAGTGGTCACAGCACCTAAGTTCAAGAAGCATGTGGATGGTGCTCTCAGGCACAGGGTGTGATTCTTGGGATGCCCTACACAAGGCCAGGAGGTGGACTGGATGATCCTGATGGGTCCCTTGAAACCCAGCATATACTATGATTCTATGATTCTATGATGATTCTATGATTCTATGACCATGCACAGCTTTTCCCTGTGTCCCTCCATGCTGAAGGCAGAATTACACAAACAGAGGAGACAGTGCATGGTCTCACTAATAAAAAATCAGATGTGCCACACTGGGAAGGAAATTGGTGAAGAAGGAAATAACCAAAACCAAATGGGAGCAGACAGTGAGTTAGGAAGGAAACTTAGGAGTGCTCCAGAACTGTTTTTCACAATATACATTTGCCATTTGACAAGCTCAGTGCCCTGGCATGTAAGGTCAACAATGAAAAATGAAGAGTTTGTATTATTAATGCTTGATCTACCTCTCAAGAGTGCATCAGAGAATGTATTTCATAGCTTTAACTAGGTAAAAGCAGTCTTCCAGGACTTCCAGTCCTAACTAGTAACTGGAACTGGATGCTGCTGTTCAGACAAGTTGCAAAGAACTCCATTGTTTTTAGTATTTGAATCCTAGCCTGTATGTTTCAGAGGTCAGGGAAGTCTTGGGTTTAGAATAGCTGTAAGCATTGTGAAGAACCATAAGTTAATCTTACAAATATTAAAGACTTAACCTGAAAATACTTATAGTAAATCTTTCTCTATAATTATACCTGTAACAGGAGTCTCGTGGCAAATAGGTGATATATCCTCAATGTGTCATAACACTGTCTGCTAAGACTGAAGTCCTAATGAGCTGGTTATTCTTTAGCAACACCAATTTTTTATGGTCCTTCCATAGGGCATCTATTGCGAAGAGCAGTTACAATACTTAAAGCACCTTCTGCATGAAAAGGGAGAGAAAATCCTAATGAGTAACAGATCTACCATCAAAACTGTTGTTAGAACCTTCCTCAGTGCACCACACACACCTATACAAAACTTTGAGCTTTCAACAATTAGAAAAAAAATCTCTTTTAGAGCACCACAGAACAGTTTGCTGGAGGTCAGACATTGCCAGAGGAAGACAGTTGTGACTGCTCAGGCCAGCTGATCCTCCTTCAGATAAAAATATAAGGGAAGGAGGGACTAACCCTAACCTGCCACTGTGACTCCCTATTAGGGCAGAAGTGCTTCCGGGAAGCAAACTGGAAGGAGGAGAATTTAACTGAAGAACCCTGAACAGTCAAAGATTTGTTGTATGAAGCAGCAGTGACAGAAAAGTGCTGAGATGTGTTAAGATGACATCTAGTATAGCAGCAAACTCAGGTTTAGACACAGATGTCCAGTCTCTGAATTGTACACGTTTCTCAGGTATTCTCCTAGAATTATCTTTTTGGTCTCTTCTCTAGTTCAGTACCTAAAATTCATGTTACATTCAACAACTGTCTTAGCAGTGAACTGCCAATTATAAAGCACACAGCAAAACATCTTCCCCAGAAATTTAAGCAATGGTGACTAAATCTTGGGAATGAGGGACATAAGGAAAACAAGGAGAACATTAATACAGTTGATAGATAAAAATATTAAATCAGTAAAAATTGCTGTGAAATTTTACAAATTTTAATACATGTATCCCAGGAGAAACAAGAAGAACAGATGCCTAATTGAAAATAAAATAAATGAAAAATAATTCTTTTTTCCTCAAAAGAGCAAGATCTTATCATTAGCATTGTTAGCATGTTATTATGAATCATTATTTTGATAAGAAGAAGAACTGAAATTTTGTTTGTTTGTTTGTTTATTGTAAACCACTCATACTTTATCCCATCAGTGTAACACATTAGATGTGTCATTATTTATCTTGTTTTAAAATAAGCAAACTCCATACATTTTCAGGCTTCAGCGAGTTTTGCTGGCATGCTGTATCAAGATGATATTTCAAAAAATCATTCTGGCTTTTCTCCATTTCTAAAATGTTCCTTGTGAATAATTTTTATTCTCATGGATAAGTCAGGCTTCATGGATACTTGGAAGTATTTAAGGGCAAATCCTGTTATGGGCAGATTAACTACATGGTAAGTGTAAGGGTGAACAAATCAAATGCAACTAAATAGAGCTAAATAACAATTTACTGCCTGTCAGGTAACCACAGCAGCACTCAGCTCTTCCTATTTTTTGACAGCTTCTTGCAAAGGAAAGAATGTTCTTCCGAACTCTTTCACTGAAGCATTTTTCAATACAACTGTAGAGGACTAAGTTCACACTTCCAAACAGATGATAGCATTAGTTTAGCTCTGGGGAGGCAAAATCTCAAAACCTTTCTCACACCATCATGGTGAGTTGTGTGCAGACAACTAAAAGCAATGTTTTCCAAATGTTTCTAGCTCCTTTCTCAAACACACACCACCATGTAGCCCTCCTATCACCCCCTCCCCAACCACTCCCAGGATTATTGTATTTCAACTCTGTGGCCGAAGTAACATATTCAATCATTTTTCACTTCTTTTTCATTGCTTTCCTTCCTCAGGTGGTAGAGGCCCCCTGTTGCTTTGGGAAATGCTTTGGAGTTTTCTACATGATTCAACAGACATACTGCCAAGACCTTGTGCTAGTACCAAATGAACACACAGAACAGAAGTTCAACCCTAGTAGAGCACACAAGGCACTCGACCTTGCTGAAAAGATGGGGCCTGAGTTAGTCCCTCAGTTTGCAGATAAGCTTTTCACATACTATGTTGCTTTGGTAACATGATGCTCAACTAAATCACATAGATTTTCCAGCTTTCTACAGCTTACCACAGATACAGGCAGCACTAAGGAGGTTTGTGCTGCATGTTGGTGATCTAAGACAGTGTCATGACATACTAAATGTGAAGCTTCTGTAGCAATTTATTCTGTATTTGTAAAAATTAATAAAGATGCATCCTGTTCACTAAGAGTAGAAACTTGGCTGGAAAGTTTCTCAGAGCAGCTAATAATTTTATCCTTTCAAGAGACATCTAGATGAGTGAAGTCTACTTCCCTTCTGAAAAAAAAAAAGAGACCAAACATGATATTCTTTCTTTTTACAGTTATTTATGCCTATGAATGAGATGTTAGATTTTCTGCAGGATTAGTTTGTTGCACTTAAATAAGAGGAGCTGCAAATAGTCTTGGAAAGGAGAAAAGGAATAAAAACATCATCCTAATTGTTCAGCTTATAAAATTATGCATTATAGGGCTGATGATCCTCCACAAAATTACAGATGTAATCACAGGTACAATCTGGATGGCCCTGAGCCCTCCTAGGTTGGACTGCAAAATTATACAAGCTGGCTTTGTATCTTTGCTCCTCTGTTTACTGGCCATAATCACTATGTGCTGCAGGACATATTGAAAGAAAGACTAGAACATTTCCCAGGCATTGGCTCACGGCCAGTACTGGTTTTGTCTTTTTAAGGTTAATTTCCAGGTGCCCTTACTAGACTGGGGACAATGCCAAATGAGCTCTTTCTTTTCCTGTAACATCTGTTTGTCAGGCAGCCAGTATCCAAATTCACTGTTTCCTGAAGAACGATGATTTGGGGCTTATCAACAAGCCTGCAGGTGCTACGTTTTCTCAAGAAATGTGTCTGGCCAGATGAGGCTCACAGCCAGCTCTCCTTGCTTCCCATTGTTTATCAATTAAATCTAAGCAACAGCTTCTGCAATCAATACGAATGTTTCCCCTGTAATTGAAACAGGGGGGCAGACAGGACTGTGAACCTTATCCATGAAGCAAATCCTGAGGCACCAGCATCCAGCCCTGTTTTGTCTCATCTCTAAATGCAGTGGCCTGGGATACAAGCCCATATTCACACAGCCCAAGCTCCACATTAGCTTTGGTGTCCAATGTTTGCCCTTAGTTTGGCTTCTGAGGAGACACAACCAGACACAACCAGACCACAAGGAACATGAGCTGGGGGACCACATGGGAGTTATCAACAATATTTCCAGCCTCTGATACTAATGTAACCACCTTTTTCTCCCAGTATTTTCATCTACTGATCTACTGATCATCTTAGAAGCTGTTTCTTTGTTACTTCCATATATAATAATATCTTTTTTGTCATCCTTCTAAGTCAAAAGGAGATTTACACAAGTTTTTGGGCCTGTATTTGCACACAGTGACTCATAGTAAATGAGCTGAGGGGCAACTTCAGCCTCTGAGCCCAATAGAAAAAAATTTCTCTTCCCCTGCTCAGATTTATTTGGAGTGAAATCATAAAATGAAAGTGTTAAAACATACTTTTGCAGATAAATACTGCCAAAGTACTACTAGTATTTCACACAGTTTCTGTCATGTCTCATTTTGAAACAGAAACAGAACATGCATTGACCAGATTGAAGAAGAAACATTTGTTGAAGTTTATCTGGAGGGCTAGGCAGGGCACAGAGCAGGGTATGCACACACAGTCCTGTCACTTTCAGGGCTCAAGCTTAAATTAAGCTGTTTGATGATAATCTCTAGCAGTTAATTCTAGAATAAAGCCTTTTAGGCAAACATGAACAGCCAGGATTATGGATTCCTCTTTGCCCACTAGATGAAGTGTTTTCTAGATGAGATCCAAAGGAAAGCATGAAAAACTCGGGGCTTTTTGTTTGGTTTCTTGCTCTTGAGGGGGAAGGGCACCAACTTCCCTGTGATGCTCCCTCAGCAATTTTGTGGTAAACACATGATGTGGCAGAAGCATCCATCACAGTTTGAGGGAGAAAAGACCCTCCAGATATACTAGTTAAACTTATTCTGTGTGCCAAAGAAATTTTCTTCTGAGTGGCTGTGGATCTGAGAAGTTTGTTGTTGCACTTAATCAAATACTTTTGTACAGACTGGTATCAAAACATTGTTAAAACTCTTCAAAGATATATACCTCTTCAAAGATAAATTAAACTAATCAGATAATAATAATAATAATAATAACAACAATAATAATAATGGAAAGCTTAGCATGTGCTGGGAGGATTGAAAGTATCTTCATAGAATCACAGAGTTTGAAAGACAGCTTTGAAAATTATCTAACCTTGCTCCTTTTTCAAAGCAGGGCCAAGGAAAGAAGTTTCTTCAGGATGATGCCCAGTGAGGTTTTAAATATTTTCAAGGTTTGAGAGTCCACAACTTCTCTGGGAAAACATCAACATTTACTGATGATGTTCAGAGGGAACCTCCTTTGTTTCAGTTTGTGCCCATAGTCTCTTTTCCTATTACTGGACACCACTGAAAAGAGACTTGTTTCAGGACGCTGTTGGTGTGTTTTGTCACAAGGACACACTTCTGGTTTACAGTCAGCTTCATGTCCAGCCCCTGGTCCTTGACTGCAAAGCTGTTTTCAAGCATTGCAGCCCCCAGGAATCATTGGTGCATGGGATTATTCAGCCCCAGATGCAACACTTGGTATTTTCCTTTATTGATCTTCACAGAGTTCTTGTCACCCTACTTCTCCAGCCTGTCAAGGTCTCTCTGAACAGCAGTATGAACCTTTATTGTGTAAGTCACTCCTCCCCATTTTGGATCATATACAAACTCAAAGAGGATACACTGAGTCCCTTATTCCAGGTCATTAACAACTATACTGAACAGTATCGACTTCAGTTTTTATCTGTGTGGTACACCATCAGTGACTGGCTTCCAGATGGACTTTGTGCCACTGATCACAACCCTAAAAATCTGACAACTTACTCAGTTTTAGTCTACTTCCCTCTCCATTGATCTAGCCCATACTTAATCACTTTCTCAGTGCAGATACTCTGGGAAACAATCCTGAGAGCCTCCCTGAATCTAAGATAAATATCCACCTCTCTCTCTTAATCCACTTAGCCAGTCACTTCATTGTAGAAGGCCATCAGTTTTTTCAGACATGATTTCTCTAGTAAACCCATGCTGACAATTCTCAGTAATTTTGTCCTTAGTATTTTGGAAATGGCTTCCAGAATGATTTTCTCACTTTTCCAGGAACTGAGGTAAACCATGTCATTCAAATAAAGCTTTGAATCTTAGTTTGTGAACGTCCTTGTTTCTAAACAGACATCTCACTCAGGTTATGATAGAAACAATTTATTTAAACAAAATTTTTTTATCTTTTAGCAGCAATACTACAGATAATAATTTCACCACACTATTTATCCAATAACTCTTTGTAATTTGCAAGAATAATGTATCTAGCTATCATTTAATATGACTGTCTGTGATTCAGAAACTTTCCTACTTTCTGCATGTTATGTACACACCTCTTCGACCAGCTGAAATCTAAAAGTCTTTCCATGAAACATAAAAATCTTATATTCAAAAGCAATTTAACTATTAACATTGTATCACAGAATCATGGAACCGTCTCAATTGGAAAGGACCTCTAGGATTTCCTAAACTTAGTTTAGGAAAAATATATTGAGGAAGGCTGTGGCTTCACGTTAAACTAAGCAAACTGCCATCTCAAATGTAATTGTGAGAACTAGGTTTCTCAGTACTGATAACTGACTTTTAAGACTAAGACACTGTTCCCTCACTGATAAGAAAATCAATTAAAACAATTAAGTCAATCCTGTTACTGTAAGAGCTTGCAGTCTTTGAATCTGGATCAGAAAGACATTGGCTCTTGTCTTGATTTTCTAGTTATAGGATTTTACATGGTATTTGTAAGTATCCCCAAATTCATTGTAACCAGTTTTCTAAACAAAGAATACTGAGATTAATACACTTACAAGATTTTTATTGATATATATATATATACATATATATATAAAGAAGAGGGGAAAATGGATACTGCTATCTCCTGTTTGTGTAATTCACAAACTGTTTCGAAGTTTCATTATGATTTTGTGTTGTCCTGGCATAAGGTAAAATAAATAACAATATAAAAACTGGATATCTGTTCCTGCAATAATCACTGTAATACTTAGTCTTGTGCTGATTGCTGATTTCATCATCTTATTCTTCTGGGCTTCTAGGTCCACTGGATTTCAGTTTCACTGAGTGTTAATGCCCATGACAGAATGGGACCTGTTGCACTGGACGTTGATCAGCTTCATCACTTGTGTGAATTTGGCTGCTTTCAGTTCTCTTCTGACATGGCATACAACTCCTTCCCCAGGAAAATTAATCTGAAAAGTACTGTGGTAAATTGTGTATGGCCAAAAAAATACCACTGAAACACTATAGATTAATTGTATGCTGCAGTTTATGAGACTTCAACCCTTAGATACAGATATTTCTAGATTCTCGAAGGCATGAATGAGCTGGTATCATGTAAGAAATTAGAAAAACCTCCAATCCATTGGTCATCTTGCTGAGCATCCCTGGAAATCCCATGTAAAAGACAATTTCAGACAATTCTTAGTGTTACTGAATATTTGTTGCCAGACAGGCTACTTCTTTCTGAGGCAAAACCGATTGTTCTGTTGATTTTTTTTTTCCTATTCTTTCATGCATTTGCTAGGTAAAAGTTGCACTTGATGTACTATGCTGACTGTAGTGCCTTGGACTGTAGGATATGGCAAACATCATTCAAACAATAAAAAATAATCAAGATAGTCAGAGACCAAATAAGAAAATAGCAAAAGGAAGGAAAGACCATTTTTACAAGACACACTACCCAATGTAGTACTGTAACCTGTCTATAAGCAAATAAAAATTACAGCTGCAAAATAAAAGAATCTCTGGGAAGAGAGGGTAGCTGAACACACAAGCAGAACTCACCCTAGAGTAAATGTCAAGTAACCTGCAGAACAAACCCCTTGTTAGTCTTAATAGAGTAAGATCATGGCTGTAAACAAATTCTAAATTAAGCATCTCAAGTAGTTATAAGGCAGAGTGTGGAAAATCACCTAATGACTTTTCCCACTTCCTCAGAAAAGTACATTGAAAGAGCACCACTGAAAGGACTTCATGAAAATGAAATAATATGATAAAAATTACATTAAAGATATGGAAATTTAGGCAATTAATAGTCACGTCCACTGCAAGGAGAGAAAGAGTACTGAGGCAGTGGGACCACTACTGTGCCTATAATGTGGGCATTACCTAAAGAGTTTCTGAGGAATCTGAAATGTGACATCACATAATAGTGTAAGTAGAGGGTATATAAGGCACCCAACTATCAACACACTTAGTGGGATGGTATTGATCCTAAAGCTTTAGTCGGATTGCTCTACCTTACAGTCAGGATGTTGACTTTAACCAGAGCTCAGTTATGAGACTGTTAGGGAAAAATTATATTGGTGGTGTGAAAAATCCCATTTTTGACTTGTGAAGAATACCTTGTAAAATTTAATCCAGACTAAAAAACTATTGAAAACTGAATCAAGAAGCTAAACTATTCTGAAATTAATTAAAGAGACACTGAGATTTTTGGTATGCATGAGCTTTTAAATTTATCATCCTGATTTATAACAGAGCAGGAAATTATAAAAATCTAAAAACTAATGGAGGATAAGAACTAGCGTTTCCTTGAGTATTTCATGAAAGACCTAGAGACTGAAATAATGTTGGAACCAACCTGCCAAAGACTGAACCAAGACTCTTTTGATAACTGGCAAGCACATTCTGTTTATATCTTTATATATATACATGAATACACATACAGTCATACATAGGTCATGCACTATATTTGTATGTTATTGTAAATACCATTTTTATTACATTTGCATTAAGTAAAGGTTATTTTTTACATTAAGAGATATAGATACCTAAGTTATATAATTTTCTTTGTTATTTTCACAACTGTTAGTAGAATTCTGCCAAGCCTCCAGCATTGCCCACTATGCCTGCAGTAGATAAGCAAGACCAAGCAATACCAAGAAAGGATCTGAAGGGCTACCCCTTCAGCTGCTGTCTGGCAGCATTCATAGCCAAGCCAACAACATTACCTTGGTTTGTAGAAGTCCTTGTCAGGTTGATGTGCTGCCTGTGCTGACTAGAGGCCCACTGTCACACGCACTGCATGTGCTGGATATTTTTACATCTTTCAACCTTCCAGAGCTGGAGACATCTTCTCTGCTCTGGTTCTCAGCTGTGGAAAGGGGGAACTTGCCATGCACGGTGCCTAAGACAAGAACACAAATTATCAGGGTAAGGCTGATGTGTGAAATTCCAACACCAGCTTCTCTGGAGCCTATGGAGCAGCACATGGGGCACTGACTGCTTTTGTAAAACTATTATGGATACATTACCTGGGTGCTGCAACATCCCAGAGAGGATGTCAGGACTGGTCAGTGCACTCAGCCAAGGGCTTTCCCCAGCCTGGGCTGTTAAACACAGACGAGATCCTAAAAACAGAAGGGAGCACTTTGATGATTCCTTCTCCCATATTTCCTTCCAAGGAAGTAATGAGACCTTCTCTTTGGTTTTATTTTCCCACTGGTGTTCTCTACCTCTCTCTCTACCTCACTAGTTTTAGAGAGCACATCTGTCCACTATGCTCCCAGGATAATGCCATCTACAGGTTAATGACAATGCCTGCAGACTCTGCACATCCCTGCAAATTCTAAGTGCATGACCTATGAATTAATTTATGATTACAGTTGGATAAATAACATGCATTCTTGTAGTGCACTATGACATATAAATAAATTTAAATAATACTTAAAATGACATATACTGATTAATAATTATATGGGGAAGGGTGGAGACAGATGAATTAGCTCATTTGTATCACAGTCAGCCTAGGTAGGTCTCCTCCTATTTATGTGATAAATAGCTTCTATTATACAATCAAATAGAAAAATTATAATTAATTATCAGTGCACTTCTGCATCTACTTGAAAAAAAGGAAGCAAAGGATTTCTGCTGCTAAACAACACAGATAGGCTTCTTAAAGAAGCCATCCCTTTAATTTCACTGTCACAGTGTTTACATCACATTGCATCACAAAGGCCAGAAAAATCAGCTCCCTCTGGGGCACAGGACAGTGAGACCACATTATTTACTTTTCTCAAAGCAGCATCTCAGGTATTATTTATTGTTAACTGTGGTCCATGGCCCTGCACTGTTGCAGTGCAACTATATGAGAAAGTGGTATCTGACTTTCCTTCCTAGAGTGAGGAACTCCAGTAAAATTCTGCAGTGTTAGAGATATTTCTGACAAGATATTTCTAGCTTCAACATTCAAGCTGTCAAGACTGTTGTCAGTTCAAAGTAGGCGCTCTCTCTCCTCTCAAGGCATTACATAACCACCAATTTTGTTTTCCACATTACCAGGAGTTGCCAGCAAGGAAACGATTCACTGGAGAATATAGCAGTTAAAATAACAAGCTCTGGCTTTTATCTCTCCTCTTTTTTACCTCCCTACATGTAGGTGACCAGGCAAGTACATTTATCATTAGATTGGTGATTGCACCTCTTATGTTTAACTTTGAGTACAGCAATGTAATAAAATCGTGTTTCATACCCAAGGAAAAAAAAATGATCTGGAAGAAGAGTGAAATCTGTTGAATGAAACATGCAAAAGCAGAAACTTGTTGGAAGGTCTGTGCCACTTAACAGCACATCAGATTCACAAGAAAATATGCTGATGTTTATTTAACATTGTCACTTAATTTCTGATCACTGGGAATATCCTCAACACCATATTCATTGCAAAGTAAATTCCTGATCAAAAATCAAACAAATCAAAGACCCTTTTATTATGTAGTTGAGATGGTGGTGTGGATACAGCTCTGTCTTGGTTTAGTAAGACAAGGTTTTGAAAGCTGGGGTGGGGGGGCACAGGGGTGTCTCCTGTGAGAAGCTGTAGGAAGCTCCCCCAGTTCCAGTCCTGGTCCTGCCTCAGCCCAAGGCTGAGCAGACATGGGAAGCTGAATGAGCCTCTGAGAGTAACATATTCAAGAAGATGAAACTGCAAAAAAGACCTACAGAGCAGAGGAGAGGAGGTGAGAGAAATGCTGGAGCAGAGATACCAAGGTCAGTGAGAAAGCAGAGAGAGATGATGCCCGAGCAGAGATGTCGTCTGCAGCCTGTGGTGAGGTGGCAGCTGTGCCCCCGCAGCCCATGGAGGAGTGTGACGGAGCAGTGCCTGAAGGATCAGGGTGGGGTAGAAATGGATTTGTGGCTCACGTGAGATCCTGATGGGCAGATGTGGAGCTGCAGCCTGTGCAGGATCACAGAGAGGGTCAGATGTGGCTCTGCAGCCGTGTAGGACCCCGTGTCAGAGGAGGTGACTGCTCCCGCAGCAGCCGTGACTCTGTGTGCAGCCCAGGCGGGAGCAGCCTGTGCCTGAGGGACTGCACCTGTGGGAGGGACTCATGTCCCAGGGGTTCCTGAAGGACTCTCCCGGGAGAGGGACCCCGCGTTGGAGCAGGGGAAAGCTGTGGGGAGTCCTCCCCCTGAGGAGGAGGGAGCGGCAGAAACTCCGTGTGGAGAACTGACCCTGAACCCCCCCTGCCCCTGCCCCTGCCCCTGCCCCTGCCCCTGCCCCTGCCCCTCCCCTGTGCCCTGAGGGGGAGGCAGCAGAGGTGTAATTTAGGGCTGTGAAGAAGGGAGGGGCTGGGGTGAGAGAGATTAAGATCTGGTCATGTTTTTTCTTTCTCCTGATGGATTAATTTATTTTTTTCTACCCTGTCTTTTTTTTTTTTTTTTTTTTTTTTTTTGCCTGCTACCATAATTGGGGAATGAAAACCATTTTATTCCTCTCTCAATTAATGAGCCCTTAGGTGGATTTTCTCCTCCCTACCCCACAGTGGGGACATGGGGGTGAGTGAGAAAAGACCTGGCTACTGGCTGAGCCTATGCTGTGGACAGGCTCCTATACAGAACTCCACCAAACTTCATTTAGAAAGATCAGAGTTTGTAGTGAGGAACAAGGAAGAACTGCAGCTTTGCATTGTAGTAACTGTTCTCTGCTTTAGCCATGCAAGATCTCCATATATCAAAGTTCACACAAACCCATACTTTGCAAGTGGAAGGGTTCAAAATCATTTAGATCAATACAAGCCAAAAGAGCTGTATGAGAAATGTTCTCAGTTCAGAGTTGGTGGTATATGCAAAAAAAATCTGAAAAGGGAAAAGATTGTGTAGTAGACAAAATGCCTGCAACCTTCAGCCAATTTTAAGCTCTTTTATAAATGATCTACAAGCAACTGTAGGTTTTTTACACCCAGGGAACTCCAATTTCCTTAGCAGAATGATAGAGATTTTATGACGTGCTCTATTTTATTATAATTCCCCAGAACAGAATAAATACACAGAATCAAATAGCATGGGGCCTTGGAAGATATTTCAGTAAGCACAACTCATCTTAAATAAGGGGCAAGAAAGCCTCTCACTTGGATCCACAATGGAGTCTGATAACGCCAAAGCACATAGATTATCTTCCTAGCTGGGAGCTGCAGCACCCAACACAGCATGTCTTACACCAGATGTCACTCTATCATACATGATGAAAATCACATCTTCATCACAGTCTTCCCCTGCTAGAATCTGAATATATGATGTTGCAGGAAAAGCATCACCTAAAATTCAGTAAATGTATTTCCCTGTGATTTTGATTAGCAAAGAAAATTTTTTTAGACCTAAAGAAGCTGCTACCACCCTTCTTGCCTCCCAGCTGTGCAAGATATTACTGCTTTTTAAAATGGGATACAAACTAAACATGAGAAGCTGATTGTGTCAGGGTTATTCCCATTTCTACTTAAATAAAATTTTGCATCCTCCTTTCTCTCCCTTTTACACTGACAGACATGAAAATGGACATGCATCGTCCATTTACTAAGGGCTTAATTTAGTCCTTGAGTATGCACACAAATCCTCCCTGCAGCAAAGTGATGTCAGACTGACTATGTGTACCCCTGCAGTATATGGAAATCCTGGTTACCATGAGAACCAGACTGCTTCTTCACTGAGGTTTCTGCACACCACTATGAAGACATTCCTCCATTTTGTGATGTTGAGGCAGCTCAGCTGCAGGATACCCTGTTCCAGGCTGGGTGGCCCTGACACCCCTACCCACTCAACTAGCCCCAGCTCTCTGCCACTGAATTTGATGTGTAAAAGGGTCAGATAGTCAGGGTTACATTTCTGAAACAAAATCATTCCAAAAGTATTTCTTCCCCTCTTCTGCCCTCCAACATGGAAAATAAAATAAAGCAGGGAGCTGCTTGGAATGTAGGCAGCATTTGGAGCACACAGTATTTTCAGGAAAGAAATCAGAGCTATACTACCACAATGAGATCTCAGGGCAGATTTATGTCTCCAAGCAGCCATTTTTCCAAATGCTGCTGCATACACATACAGCCTTTCTGACCACAAATAGAGCAAACACTTTGTGCTCCCATGATGGAGGAGAAGGTCAGTTTCCCTTTTCACTTCTTTGCTATGGGTACAAACTCAGCTTCTTTTGGTACAGAAATGCTTAGAATGGAGGAGTGAAAAAGGAAAATGTTGTATTTTTTCCTCTTCATGTCCAATCTCTGGTAAAAAAAATCCTTGTGGTAAGACACTGAACTACATAATATACTTTGCAATGAATGAAAAGCCTTTATCATCTTCTGTAATTAAGTATAATAGAGCAACAGACAAACTAACATTGATTCATTGAAGGAAAGTGCTAAAAGGGAAATAGTTGTGTGTATTCCTACTGGCTAACACAGAACTAATGGACCGAGCATCTGAAACTAAATCAAAGTGTAATGCCTCAAAAGCACTGCATATCAATCTCAGCTGTAAAAAGCAGAGTTTAAATGGCCTAATTTCAGCATTTAATTTTTCCTTAGTGCTCTAGAGAGCATCTGGGAGCCAGAAAGTCTCAGTTTCACAGGGAGCTGGGACCTCACGTGTCTGCCACTACAGCCCTGAAGGTATCAGCTCCCTCTTTTCTCTGAGGAAGACAATCGATTAGCAATTAGGTTAAACTCACTTCATGTGTTTCTAACATTTGCCTAACTTGCATGTTTTTCTGTCCTTGTCAGATACGATGTAGCCTTCTCTGTCTGAAATCTAGTCCATTTTTTTAAACAGCTAGCTGAGAAGATACTAGCTCACGCTCAGAAACCTGAGAGCTGATTATAAAAAAAAAAAATTTTTAAAAAGCAAAAAAAAAAAAAAAAAGCAAAAACCCCAAAACAAATATACAAAAGGATCTTCATTTTTAACCTTATGGGAAAATTAATGCAAAACAGCTGTGAGCATGGTTGACTCAGGACTAGTTTTCAAATCTAAATGAATGGCACAGCAAATTTTTTTCGATTACTCAGTATTACTCAACACAGAGCTGAACAGTTCTAAATTCAACCAGTAGAGGACAGTGGTGAATTTACACACACTAACAAGCTTGTCACTCATTTTTTGTTATATGAAGCAACATCTGTGTATGAAGTACTGCTGTTGTTTTTCTTGCCATTTCAAAATTCAGTTCATATTTATGAAATCTCCACATGTCAAAGGAATACGGATTACAAAGAATCCAGAGTACAAATGTAAATAATTATATTCCATGGATGTGAAGTGCGTTTCTTATTTATGCAGAATGCTATTTGGGTCTCACTTAAAGATTTTGACTTGGTCCTTGTTCAACTGGCTTCAAATGTTTTTCCTAAACAAAAGACAGACCTATACAGCAAATCCAGTAAGCATTTTGCTTATGTTAGGAATGCAGGACAGGCCCCTCAGTGTAATTATTTCTGTTCTTTAATGTAATCCAGAGTACAAGAAAGCAGTGAACTAACATAAATGCTCACAGAGCTTTAGCCTGCATCAGGAGCAGTTGCACTACTCATCTTTTCAGGAACGAGTTATAGGACAATACAGATCTAATAACTTTTCAAGAAAAAAAACTATAGTTGCTCTATCTAGAGTGTCTGGACTAGGAGTACAGTAAATTCGGTACTATGGCCAAAAAAACCAAGCCAAATAAACAAGCTGAAACTTAGCTGCATGTTTCCTGAACAGTGAAAGAGCTATAATACTTTATTGGTACTTGGAATGTTATCTATCTTGGCCTTGTGGCCTGAGGTTTCTTGCTGTGGTTTTGGTTTTGTCACTTCAATGACAAGTAATGTACAACTGAGTTAATAACTTTATGTGATTTCACAACACAGAGCAGCCAGGCAAAATATTTTGTGTTTTCCCTCAGTTAAAGAATAGTACCTTGAGGACAATGCTCGTAGAAGTTACAGGCTCTATCAACCAGAAATAATGTTTCAATGTTTATGTAAACTCTATTGCATGAGAGCACAGCTCACCAATTTCCATCATGTTGCATTTTCAAAGTGACATTCCACAAAGCCCTGAAGAGACTAGAACAGAACTAAAAGTGTCTCCCAGAGTCCAGTCTCTTCAGATTCATCTGTAGCAATACAAAAGACCTATTAATGAAATACACAGAGATTGGCTGTTTACAAGAGGAAATGATCACAAGCAATTTCTAAGACCTTGAAATAGACAAGATTTTACTTGTAGGAGTATTTAATCAACAATGTGTTCAAGCTCTTCTCCATGCAACTATTTTCATCTTTTAGACAAAAGGAAAACATCTATAATCAATTAACACATGGTATATCAAGAGCTGAAATTAAGATTTTCTTTTGAGGAAACAGAATATTTACCAGGTAGAGAAATAAAAGATCCTCTGGTTTGCTTCAGTAAATATAGTTTGAGTTTTGCACTAGGCTGTTGTTTGAAGCTTTCTAAACGGGGGACACTAAGGTATATGATCAGCTATACTCAGAGGAATAGAGTCTGGACAGCGAGTATGGATCAAAGCCTTGGCATTACAGAGCCTACAGAGTGTCTGCAGTCCCAGAGGTCTTGGAATTATGTCAGAATCAGAAACTGCCTTTTGAAAAATGCATGCATCTCTAGATTTCACAACTGCAAAGGTAAAGAGAGTGCAGCCAACTCAGTGGCACTAAGTGAGCCTGCAGACAGTCTGAATGAATCAGTCTCGGCGTGGTGACCACCACCAGCATCTCTCATCCCAGGGAAGTGGCTCCAGGCGCTCCTGTCAGCAGCAGACTCTGAACGGCTGAGTGGACTCCTCTTGCAAAAGAGCAGAGCACCTAGCCATATTAATTTGGTCCCAGTGGAGTTTGCCCTAACAATGGATTTAAAAGTCTTCATATGACCTCCAAATTAATTTATATTCTTGGCAGGTGCGAGTCATTGCACGATTTTCAATAGCTTGACTTGTGCATCTAAATCACAGTGAAAATAATACTTGAAAGCTGTTTCTTATTCATACATTTTTTTCCTCATCTAGTAATATTTAACACACACGAGTCACTAGATAATATATACGTGAAGAAGTTTTGCTTATATCTGCATGAAGTATCCATTTTTGTATCTATAAACTAAGCAGACCGTTTCAGATTATTGACACAAAAGGAAAGACCTCTGGCATTGGTGCAGAATGTGAGGAATGGCTATATCAGTTTTTCACTAGTTTGAATTTTATGATAGCTTTGCTTCTCTGTACAGCAAAGCAACTACCAAATGCTGTTATAATTGTCTATGTATCAACCCACAGGATCAGGAAAAAAATATATCTTAAAGCTCGTCTCTTTTTTTCAACCGACTGACCAGTTGTCTGACCCCACCCAGGAGGTGGGGAGGGTGACAAAAAGTCAGCCCTTTATACTTTCCCCTCTTTGTTTTACTCCTCAAAGAACGATTGTGTCCTGGAGTGAAAAGAAAAGGCTTAATACCTTGATACCATGAAGAAAATTCACTGAGGCTGCTTGAGAGAAGCAGGAGGAGAGAAGGGGACTGCCTAAATGCAAAGACAGAGACACTTGCTCTGCCATCTGTTCTGTTGCACTGTCACCAGGCTGCTCTGCAGTGTACATGGCAGCTGCTCCCTTTTCTGAGAGTTAACATGTGATATTGGAAAGAGAAAACCTGTCCTCCAATTCTGATTGTGCCCATAAAAGATCACAGCCAGTAAGTTTATGGTGCCCATTTATTTGTGATGCAGCCCCTGGTGCAATTCTGCAGAGGCTCTGCTGCCTCTTGTGACAGTGGCAAGCTGCATTTTTCTCTCAGAAATAAATGCAAGTGATAAGCACTGCTATCCTCAGTGGTCTTTGCTTTGCATACATTACCCTCGCTTTGTTTTATGTCAAAGATGATTCAGTAACTTGGTCCTAAGTTCAGGAACAAACAAAGTCTACTGAAGGGGCTGCTTGAAGGAAGGAAATGAACAAAAGCCCCAGTAGTTAAAGGGAAAATAAATAACAGCCTGGCTGTTAAATGAAAGGAAGCGAGACCAATGAGGGATACAAAACTTGGGATACCAGCTGCTAGAGTACAAACTGGGACTAAGGTTTGCCTTTGCCATCTGCAGAGTGCATTTCCTCAGCTATGAACTGGATCTTTACTTTGACAATATGGTGTTAAAGTGTAAACACACCTTTTTGTTTCTTTGGGATTTTAAAGCTTATAAAGAAGGTTCAAACATTTAGAAAGTTCTAAATATTCATTTAGAAGTCTTTGTCCCTGTCAGTTTCTACCACATTTCTTGACTCTTTGTTTCTAATAGTACAGATTTGGTTTCCTCCTGGAGTAATCAAAATTTATAGGAGTCACAAGCCAAGACTTTAATGGCCTGTAACTTTAACATATTTCTATTTTGCTTTATTTTTATAACTGTTCATAATTATGTTTTGTTTCTCTAAGAAGACTGCATGAGATGAAACGTCTTAAAGAAAAGGGGAAATTCCTTCTTCTGGAGATCATCTTCAATAAAAAGCTCTAGAAGCAATGTACTGCAAGATGCAAGAAAATACTGCTAGTAGTTAGGAACCTTGTATTAGGTTTATGTGGCAAGGTTCTGGTAGCCAGAATAGGGTGGAGGAAACTGCCGTGATGGCTTCTGTGAGAAGGCAGCAGAATCTCTGCCCATGTCAAGCAAAGCCAGTTCCATCTGGTTCTAGTATGGACGTGCTGCTGAACCAAGCTGAGCTCATCAGCAACCAGAGAAGGTATTTGTACCCTGAAGGAAGCTGCAGCCAGTGGAGACCTCTCAGTGGAGCAGGAGCTGTGTCCTGCGAAGAGAATCCTATGCAGGAGACCATGATTGATCCATCTCAATGCTTGGTACTCCTGGACCCATCACATCTCTCCAGCTCTGCCACATCAGTCAGTTGTGAGCAACGTGATAATGTTGCATGGCTCTTTTCCTGAATTGGAGCTGTTATGTCCTCAACCCATCCCTAATACTTTAAAATCAGATTGCCTGAGACACCAAAATATTTGTGTTTTGGCAGTTTACTCTTTCAATAATCTAATGGAATCCGAAGGTTTACAGAAATTTACAGCTAATTTAGAAAGTGCTTCCCCAACAAGGCAATAACAATATCTGTATTTATATTCATCTGTGGTCTCTGTGCTATAGATTGCAGTGTGGAAGGAATATAGAAAAAATATTCTTTCCATGTGGATATGCAACTCTGGATGGTGATGTGTTGAGATGGGAATTCTATGGAAATGCAGAAAGGAATTCTTTATACTAATGTAGACCTACAACAATAATTAATGGTAACTGTTCCCATTTTCAGTCCACAGGAAGACATGCTTTAGCTAATTCAGGGGTACCAAGGCCTGGTTTCAAATGCAAACCTTAGAAATATGCGTAGAACCAGACAGTTTGTCACCGTGTGGAATCTGCCAGCCACATTCTGAATAGCATAGTCTATTTCTAAGATATCTGAAACCTGAATTTGTTTTCCTTCCATGTAATGTCAAGTGAATAGAAATCTATCTTTCAATTGTTTCTTGAATGCTGTGCATCCAAAAAGCCTGGTCTAATTTATATAATTACATATAAGGATATATGCATACATATAATTACATACAAGTATATGTGTGCATGTATATACATTATTTTTTTCTACCAATATATCATTTTTCTAATGTAAAACCGTTAGCCTACAACACCAAGCAACATGTTCTTATCTGTATGGCTTTTTTGCATGTTAGAACCTAATTTGAATTCCTATTTTCTTCCAGAAAGGTATTACCGTCCCTTGGTAGCTGTCCAGTATTGCTGCATTTTCTACTAGTCTATTTCTGACGTGCATTGGCAGTAACATTTGAACTGATCTCTTAGAGTGCTTGTTGCAGCAAAATCCATTAACATGCACCTATAAATAAGCTTTCTTTTTAGAAATCTGTCCTCTTGTACAACCTTATTTCTGTCAAAGTGAAAGCATAAAGGAAACTGAGCACCTCGGTGCAGAATCGCTGACACCCTGTAATTTATTGACATATTCTAGGATTGAAAATGATGTAGAAATATAATGAGATGTTTTGTTAGAGCATTAGGGATATTATTTCATTAATCAACAAACCTGGGTTTTGTTGTTTATTTATTTATTTATTTTCCCTGCATCTAAGACATACTGTAGGTATCTAAGTAATTCAAAACTACATTTTGTGGTTGTCAATGAAGATACTTAAAAGATATCTTGTAAAAATATTAATTGTGCTACTCCTCACTGCACACAAACTTTCACATATTCTCATTTACATCAGCAGTGTAGTCCTTTGCATCTTATTTACATTCTTCTAGAGTTTACTCTGTGAACTGTAACCAATCCAAAGTTTGGTATCTGTACGTATGTCATAGGCTATTATAACATATTTTCTCTGTGTGGTACATACCTGAAAAATTTTATCTCATATTTCTACTCTTAAGCTGTGCAAATATCCTACAGCAGACGATCAGGAATGCATTTTTAGTTGTTTGACTTCATGGATTCTTTACCCTGAGTACCATTAATACTATTCTATACTTTTGCCTTACATGTAATTTTTGCCTTGCATCTGTACTATTCCTATTGCATTTGGCAATGACTTATATCCACTTTATGTTACACTTTTTCCCCTGCTTCCCATCTTCCCTGCTCCCATCTCAAATTCACTTATTTTAGAAACCTTTAAATTCCCTTTTCCCAGATCATCTCTTGCTATCTGGCTATCTACTGTCTGCCTATCCTAGTTCCTCCAGAAAGTTTCCCTTTCATTCTTCATTCCTTCCTTACTTCTTAAAAAGGGCAGGACCCAGCTTTTCAAAACAAGTCTTCAGGCTCTTCCGCTAGAGCTTAAATGAACAAAAGGTCAAATTCAGATGCAATGGATAACATCTCATCTCAAAGGGAAGAATTTATTCCCACATACAAAAAAAGCATCTCTAGGTAGGTAATTCGCCTTTATCAACAATTTCAATTGAAAAAGCAGGTCTGAAAGACAATGTAACAATGTGTCATGGTGCAATAGCCAGTGGTGATATTACTTTCAAATGATAATGTTTGTGGACTTTTTTAAAGGGGGCATCAGAGGAAAATCTATGTAAGAGAAATAAAATATAATATTTCTAAGTAATAAAGCACTTCTCTCTTCCAGATATGTGCAGGTACAGCATTTCTCAGTACAATTAAAGGAGAGAATTTTCATTCCCAGTGAGATGAGATTCCCTGTAACAGGAAAGGACAAGAAGCGAATTCTGGCCATTTCAGAATTATGGCTGGTTTTCTCCACAGGAGAGGCTCCTTGCAAGAATTTTAGGAAGCTGAGGGATCAAATTATCTCACTTCAGCTCTATGGTATCTCCATTGCTACTTCCCAGTCTGAGGACCATTATTTGCAATACTGTCATAATGTTTGCATTTGTAATGTGTAATGCAGTATTCAATAGATATTCCATTTTGCAGCTGCAGTCATATCCTACCTAATCTGTGACAAAAATGTACATAATAGAAATAGCCTTTGAAAAAGATAATCATATTTGTAATTATTTTAGATGTTTTCCAGGGAATAACATCTGGAGAAGGAACAGAAGCATGTGGAGGGAAAAAAAACAAAAAAACCAAAAAAACCTCCTTCTTGCATAACTCCTTGCAGCCTAGCTCTAGCTGAGCATTATAATTCTAGTGTTCTTTTTTCAATGCAAGCTGGTAGACCATATGCATTTATTTGATTTTCACTGTTTTATCTGAGAGAGCTTGTATTATCTCAGAAAACTACCAAAGGAAAGAAATCAAGGCAGGATGATAGAGAACAACTTATTCCATCCATTTTCTCTACGCTTCTGAAAAATGGGATATTTAGGACTGGACACAATCCAGCCTTTGTAGATCAATGCCCTCTTTAAAATAACATATTCCCATCAGCTGCTATTGATAAATTAAGACATAACTGTACTGTAGATTTCTACAGTATTAGAAGAATTAGGAAATAAAAACCCCTAAAACCTCAGAAAACAATGGCTTTCAGTCAAATTATTAAACTATTCTTTCTCAGCTTGGTAAAGTCCAAAGTAGGATAATGCACAATACTATTGATAAAGTTATTTTACAACTCTCTTCTATTCTACTATATAACTTTAGAGTGATGATGTAACACTTAGAGAGAATTTCTGATCTTTAAATTACTTCACTTTATCAAATATGAATAGAGAAAATGTGGCTTAATTTTATTCCTGTCAAACCCTGCAGTGTAATTAAGGGAACTAAATCTTGCAATACAGTTCCACTTCAAATTTAATTTAATATATATGCTGTGCCTATAATATCTGCCAGCTGAGGTTCTGAGATGTCCCATGTAGCACCCAGAATATTAAATAAGTGTTTCCACAGTACCAGAAACACAATTTGATAATGATCTTGATCAGGAGTCCAATGAAGGCTAATGATAACTGCAGTGATCTCTAAGCCAGTTCTATATAAAGCAGGTCCTGAGAGAAGACATTAAATAAATTGATTACAGTTTGGATATATTATAACATATTAATCTCACTTACATTTCCTTCCAGCATCTGTCACATGGTATGGCACAGTTAGTCAATTCACAACTATATAGAACTATAAAAAAAAAAAGAGATTTATAAAAATTATAACATAACTGGATAATTTCATCACCAGTGGCATTTACTGTACAAACCCAGGGTTTTTTCTGTGTGCAATTTTGTATCACATCAACTGATTATCATAAAGGTGAGGGTGGAATTACCCCTATATATTCAAAGAAAGAAATGACAGATTCGACATCCAAGGAGGCAGTTCTCCTGTCAGAATATAAACCAGCCTACAGCAAGGGAGTACAATTCAAACACACAATGCCATTCATTTCTTGGAACTGCAATGTATTGATAAAACATTACCATTTCTATTGCTCTTGCTTACAACACTTCATCTACATTTTATGTCTATAAACTCTCTCTTTGAGCTTCAGATTTGGAATAACACAAAAATTGTCGAGAAATGAAAGTCAAGACCAGTTCAGACTGGTTACACTTCCAGGTGGTGATTCCAAATGGTTTGAGAGCCATTACAGCCTCTGAACCTGTGCACATTTGTAGGTGCAAGTAGCTTCATGGTTGCTATTTATAAATACAAATGATGAAGACTAAGAAACAGAAGGCTCTGAAGAAACATCCCGTACAAAAAAAAAAATCAAATGTCTATATAACACCTTCATCCTTATAACCTCCAATCCTCTTTTTAAAAATAATTTTTTTTATATCCCATCACAACCTGCATAATGCCTGCATTTTATAGCATACCTTAAGTCAGCATGTAATTAAATGGGATAATTCACCTTTGCAATCAGAAATTGCCTCTCAGTTGCCTCTGTTATAATTGCATGTGCTGCACAGAGAGGGTAGGGCAAACAAAATCAAAGAACAAGTCAGCATAGACCTGGAGGAGTGGTGACAAGGGCAGCAAGAGACAGATGCTGCAGAGAAGTGCCTGATGCACCTTGGAACTCTATCATATTGTCAGCAACCTGTATTGATGGGCTGCATACAAAGGACAACAATAAACTATGGAGATTTCATCTGGCACATGTTACTGGCCTTTATGGGCAAACTTCTTGTAATCTAAGCAATGCCAGGGGCCAGGTGGCATTATTGTTTATACATACACATAACAGTAACATGACTGTGCTATGTTTGGTTTTTAGCACTGTCTCTGGCATGATTTAAGATCATGACAACTAACATCTCAGACTTCCAAGTATGGTTTTGTGGATGACAAAGTCCAGAGACAGTTACACCATTTCTAGTAATTCCTATATAAGATAAGTATTATTTTATTTTAAGTACACAAACAAATTTTTTGTAGTAAAAAAAGCCCTTGTCGTGTCTTTTCCCCATCTCAAGTAGTATTTTCTCAGGCTATTTTCAGGCAGATGATTTCCGACCTTTTTTTATACCCACTTATGTGTAATATATGTATGACAAACCATGGTGAGCTTAAGAAAGCCCAAGGTGACCTACATGAACTTTAATTTCAACAAATGTATATGGTATTTTTGAACAGAATTTGATGGGTTGGAATAACAGTTTGACACCATTAAAAACCCTAACATATTAAAATCATAAAAATATTGATATTAATATTAAAATAATAAAAATATGGTGATGTTTTATTAGTGCAATATGCTGCATTTGAAATTCATGTGTTTTCTGTTAATAGAAGGACCTCTTTTTCAGCTGTTACTTCTTCATGCTGACACTAATCCATGATAAAAGGAGCAAAGTGAATCAGCTATGATTTTTCTGTAAAGAAGTGATATTGATGAGGTTGGAGGACAATGGTGCCAATCCATAAATCTCATTTTTGTGACTTTGATTCCTTAGAATCACCCACAGTTATGGAAATGCTACAGATTTGCCCCTGTCTTGATGTAAATGTTGAAAGTGAAAGTGATTAGCTTCATCAAGTAGCATTTCACAATTATTTTTGCTGTCACTACAGTTTTGAAGGATTAAACTTTCCTTTATGTATTTTAATAAAGAATTTTAAAATCAGATTCTACTTCAAATACCTTAGTTATAAATACATTTCTTCACCTTGAAGCCACAAACAGAATAAAATGATAATCATGGTTACAGTATGGATATTTAGCTGGAAACCTGTTAGCTGTAGGCTTTATTTACTAAATTCTTTGATTGCCAACTTCAATACTAAATTCTTTGATTGCCAACTTCAATACATCAAAATTCTTTTGCATGTTACCTGCACAGATACACACAGATTTGGACAACATTTTTTAACTCTGTTGATAGATGAGCAAACTGAAGAAGAATGGTTGCTTCCCTAGTACGTCTGAAAACACATTGAAATAATTAAAAAAAATTCAATTAGAAAAATACTTTTGGTTGGAAGAGACAGCTCTGTCTACTACTAAAATATCTGGTGAGAAAGTGTTCTGAATTTTTCTGTGGAAGATTTTTAATTCTGTTAAAGATAGACAGATATTCAATACTTTTAAGATTAATGCAGTATTTTCTAGTTGTTATGACATTCAATTAAACGTGATAAAAATGGATATTTAATAGCAAAATGTTCCCTTGTAATAAAAATACTTTAGACCATGATAACTCAAGAAATTTTGTTTCATGAGAAAATTTTAATTTGTATTTTATCTCAAATTTCAAAGTAAATTTTCAAATAATCAGTAAAGCAGAATAGAAATTTTGTATATAAAGGAAACATGTATTTACATCTTAATTAAATAAACAACCTGAATCAGCAAAATCCAGACTGCTAATGCTTTATGATTACCTGAAACTTTCTGCCTAAAATATGTCTTGATCTTCATTATAACCGATACCATATGAATTTCAGTCTTCTTAATTATTTAAAAATCCAGATACATTCTCTGCTTGCAAATTTATACTGGCTTAATCATTATCAGCAACTGATAAAGTACATTTGTAACACAGAAACATAGAACAGATACTGCATGAAAAATGTTATTTTGAATGTATAGACATCCTCAATACTCACAACTTTGCATCTGCACTAGAAAGGCTCCACACAGTATAGGAACATAATCAAGACATCTCTCTTGGCTTTCACTTATGTGTTCAACTTGTATGTCACTGGGAAGAGCACTCAGACATGTGGTATGTGTTCATGCAAGATCATATGTTCTTTCTAACGTGTATTTTATCTTAAGATATTTTCCATTATTTAAAATGTTATTTCTTCTCTTGCACTCAGACATTTACATTTGTCATTGTGGTTTGGCTTGCAGAGAAACTGGGATTATGTACATGTTGCCATTTGTCAAAATGCTGATGTAGAATGGAAAATCTGCACTTACTGCTTCTGCCTGTCAGACTTCTTTCAAGACCTTCATGCCCAGTGTCTTTTCAACAACAGAGTGAAAAGAGCAGAAAATATTAAAATCATTTTTCAGAAAACTTGGCTTTCTTTAGAAGTGTGGTTATAGCTGCTACTTGGAAGATGAAACAAACAACCCAACAAAACCAAAAGAAACCAGATACACATATGCTTACACATATACACATAACTGTGCCTGTGCATATTTATTTGCATATATATCTATACAATATATATACTTGCAATGCTGAGAACAGGAACACATTAGGTCTATCCATCTACTTCTTTACTGGTACTCTATTGAAGTCTTAAGGCTTGCCTGTTGTGCAGCAGATCTTCCTCAACATTTATTCAAAGGCTTTCACAAAAGCAGCATATGTTTCATATGATGAAATATAGTACATATATAATTCTACTCTTGTTCTTCTTCCAGGCAAATGGTAAGTCCACAGAAAGTTATTTTCTAGAATAATTGTGGGTGACCAGTAACTACTGGAGGTGTTATTTCATACAAAATATGAGACTTAGCTCTAGTTTTGCTGAAGTTGAGTGTTTTTAACTAGATTTTTAGAGAAACTGATAAAACTCGTATTAACAATTGTAAAAAAATTTATCAGCTGTGATGCCAACACTTGTAAATTGGTGTATTTTCTTGTCAAGTTATGATAGCAACATTATATTAAACTACCGGAATTTCTAAGCTCCGGATTCTGAAATGTCACTTTTAATCAAAACTAATTCAGCAAGAATCACTAAACCCATCCTTCTTCCTTATCTGCAGGAGTCTATATTACATTTTCTCATCAAGATGTATTGCCTTTCACTCTCCCTTTAGACAATGGGAGGAGCAGCAGCCTGGATAAATAAAATAAAATTATTATTTGGAAATCTCAAAGATTAAAAATATCTTCAGTTGGTTTCCTTAAAAAAAAAAAAATTAAAAATCCAGATTAATACATGTACAGATATTCAATAGCATAGATTAGAGCTACATTAGATACTTTTTGTTTTCACAGTAGTCTCCTGGAGGAGGCTTATATTTTTAAAATGCTAAATAAATAAATTTGCAGATGTGTTAGAAGATCCTTCTCAATAAAGAGAATTGCCATAGAATTATGTGAGAATTTGAACTCTGGATGTACACAGAGGGGCAAGGATTATGTTTTAATTCAAGTCTGGCGATTCCCTTGGGAATCTTTGATCACAAGCATAACCACACAAATATCCCTCTCAAATGGAAATTTAAGAAACTATAACCTGACACTTGTTTCTGTTCATCAGCTCAGTTGCGAAGAGAACACAATGTTCATCACCATTTGAAAAGCAGAAAACAGGACCAACTTCTGCCTTACAGGGGCAAAAATTTGTCAAAATCAATTCTGTCATTTCTACCTGGGTTATTTTTAGATCTGACTGAAAGATACCACTCTTTACCCAGTTCTACTTCTTCCACAGTAGTTTCCTGATTAAGAGTTGTGAGTAGTTAAGTAGCATTTCAGAGTTCATTATTGAAGTTCTTTCCTCCTCATTTATCTTCTGCAGAATTTGTGTCTCCTGTGGAAGGTCCCACTGTGCATGGTCAGTCAAGTAAGATGACGATTATTATTGTTTATAACATTAAATTGCTACTTTTTTTAAGTGAAAGAGTTTAAGTGACAGCTGAAAAAGGAGTGAAAGAAATATTTTCCTCATCCTACAGACATTTTAAAAAGTTATGTTACACACAAACACAAAAAAATGGTTTTTCAAACATTTTTATAACATTTATGATAATTTTCATAGAAAATAAACTTGAAGACAAGAAATATTAGATATAATCGCTCATTTTACAAATAATCTAGTTAGTTGTATGTGGTTTGCTCTGGTTTTTTTGGTTGGTTTCTTTTTTCTTTTTTTGGTCAATAATGTGTTGAATTCCACCCAATTCCATTCAAATATTTAGATTAAAAAGTATGATCTGTTAGTTTTGGATAGAAAACGTTATCACATAGTTTTTTTCAGACTAGCTTCACAAAAGTTCCTAAATAAATTCTGCTAAAAATGCTTCTTATTTTTTCTGTATATTTATTATTTCTATAGCCTAGAGGACAGTAGGAAAGTAAGGCCAGGAACCATTCTTAGCCTAATAAAAATTGCATAGTTTCAAAGTAACTCAATATGAGCAAACAGTTTGTCTTGCTTTCAAGTGAAGTTACTCTGCACAGACATTTTTGTAACAATATCTTCAAGTCTATTGTCTCACCAAGGGACTGATCCTTTCAGCCGACTGGGTCTTCTAAGGAATGGATTAAGTCATTGAAGACTCCACAAGGGGATAGGATGACATGCCCATAACAGAAAAGTTAAAGAACATAGGAATTAACTCTATCATATGTTTGAGAAGAGATTAAAGTGTCCACAGTTTTCACCATGACATTTCTCTGCTATTCATTAAAATGGGATCATCCTATCTTGAGCTTTGTTAAATTTAGAGCTTTGTATGGTGAGCTACTGCTCTGCAAAAATTCATCATAAGAAAAACATCCTCACCACAGTGCTAACAGAAAGCTGTGCAGAATCGAGGTAAGTCGTGTGTGTGGCTTCTTCCACTTTTTCAATCATATTTTACTTTCTTGCCTATAGGTGTTTAGGTTGTGGAGGACTCTTACACTTTGTTCCTGCAATGAAAAACATCATCTTTCTGTCTAACTCGAACTTCACTGTCACAAATGCAACCCTCCCACCCCTCCTTCATTATAATAATAATAAAACAAAACAAAACCAAAAAAACCATTCCCCCCCCCCAAAAAACCAACCGAACCCAATACACCAACCAAAAAAAAAAAAAAAAAAAAACAAACAAACCAACAAAAATCAAGTAAATACTCCTAAAGATATAAAAAGAAAAAAAATACATATTAAAAAACCCAAACCAAAAAAAAACAGGGAAAAAACCCCAGAAATAAAGGCTAATTTAGAGGCTGTGCTTCTTTAACAGTCTTTGGTTGGCACCAGCCCCTGTTTAATGAGAAAATGTCCAACTCAGTAACTATAAAATGGATTGAATCAGCTTCACAGAGATGCAGCATTGGAAGAAGTGCTGACTTTGGTTATTTCACAACTGCTAGATGTGTCATTATAAACTGTAAGTTAATCAATTCTGAAAGTAATTGTGGAGCACAGTTGAGAAACAAAAGCTGACCTGAGGGGGAGAAAAGCATGTTCTTAAGTGCTGAAAGAGGGACTTAGCACATTATAGATTTTTTAATGAAATAGATGTTCATGTAATATCTGTAAAAAATACTAATGCCTAGTTTACTGATTAGCTAATTAGAAATACACATTCTGAAATTGATGAGGGCAGTGGCATAATCCAGACATGAAAAAAAAATCCTGTCACTTTTAAAAGGTGCACTGAGCAGATGCAAAAAAATGGATAACTTTTTAATATCGCAGAACTATAATTCCATGGAACTGGAAATACAAAGGAATTTGTTCCTTTACTGTGTGGCATTTCTCTTAGCTCTGATTAGGGTGGGTTCCTTTTTAAAAAGGTACACAAGTAACAAAAAGAGCCCAGGAACCATTTACCCACCAAATTCAAGCATTTCTAAGGCTCCAGTTCTGCCTGGCATCTTACAATACTGCACGTATATACTTGCACAGGACATCTGCAACTCATTGTGAAACCTGGAAAAGAGGAATGTTGCAAAAAGCATCATATACAAAATTACACAAAAGCTCACAGCAAAGAAAAATCTCATCTTCTAGATAGTTTTTTTGATAACCTCTGGGTTTTTCACTGAAGTGGAAAAATAAGAGAAGTTTGACCTCAAAGAGATTTTCAAACTTAATGTGATTTATTTCTCTGGTAAATATACCAAACGAAAAGAATGTATTGTAGAGAAGACTTGAGATCAGATAATATAATTTGTAACTTTTGACAAGTGAGACTGAACTTATGTAGTCTCCATTCTTGGAGGTTTTTGAAACCAGACTTAATAAAATCCTGAGCAACCTAGTCTGATCTCACTGTTAAACCTGTTCTGAGCAGTAGTTGGAATTAGGCACCTTTAAGGCTTCTTCTTAAATAAACTATACAACTCCCTCTCCAAAATCAAGCACAAGGGCTAATATACAGTATCTAAATATTTCCTAGCTTTTAGGGCAAAGTTTTCCTGTCCTAGGAGGTGCAGCTAAGAAATACGTGTGTCTTTAAAAGCAATCACTTGAGAAGGCAATGTCTCTAATGGCTTGTGCAGTTTGAATATTAGATCTTCAAAGGATCACTCCTTCTTGACAAAGAAGAGATTAGATAGTATCTCCCTCTGTAAACAGTTCCATTAATTTTAACAGGGCTATGTAGTGAGCTAAATACAGCTCCACATGTTTAAGTGTACCAAAAATCAGTGATTGCAGGTTCTGTCAACTCATGTCCCAGAAATATAGGCAGTAATGAAAAGTCAAGGCCCTAAACTCTATTTTATGTATAAACACACAGCACAGTAGCAGTGTCCGCTACTTCCTTCAGTGATTTAACTCACAAATACAAATAATGGTTTCCA
The DNA here is from genome assembly GCF_036169615.1 of Heliangelus exortis. NCBI lineage: Eukaryota > Metazoa > Chordata > Aves > Apodiformes > Trochilidae > Heliangelus > Heliangelus exortis. The sequence continues at coordinate 75,895,201 of NC_092423.1, forward strand.
AATCTGGTAGGTAATTGCCTTTCAACAAAAGCCAGAGAGCATTAACATTTCTACCTTTTGTCTTGCCAAGCTCTGTCATAAATGTAGCAATGATTTTAATAGCAGTGGAGAGATGTAAAGTATCACTGAGCTAACCATCTGATATGAGCATGCTCCACACAGAAGTAGAATTTCAGCAGAAAAATGGGGAAGGTAGAATGCACATGTTTGCCCCAGTGAGGCACAGTGTCTTATTTCTTAGGCTGAATTCTTCCACTCACTCCTCTTCATGATGAACTGGCTCGTGCCTCATAAGCTGCTGGCTGAAAAATTACCTCTCTGCTGAAAGCCAAACAGCATATTTTAGCACTAATGAAGAGATTTTTGTGGTTTTGGATAAAGGCTTGACTTCCTTTGTCTTCCTGGCCATGTGTTATTTATTATCCTGGGAAGAACTTGTGTGTGAAGTGTCTTTTATCTCTTCTGTTCGAATTAAAGAACAACTTGTGACAGGATAAGGAGAAAAAAATAATAAATTTTGCTTACATACTACACAAAGAAGATCATGTTTGTCAGTTGTGCACCATTATTTCAATTCAAAAAGACCAATGAATTCCGCAGGCCTATTTTGCATTTGAATGTTTTGCACAATATAGTAAACTAGTTAAGAACAGAAACAGATGCACTGGAAAAAAAACTTTAGGAAGTTCATCTTACTGTATGTGGCAAAAGTGTTTAACTTATTCAAACAACTTAATTTACTACTATAAACTGTATATTTACATAGTCCTGGGGAAGGAATAACTCAAGGTGCAAACATTTTTTAAAAGTAGAAAACCTTACCCGTGATCTTAACTTTACCTTAATACATACAGACATGAGCTCATAATTTCTTCTGTGAAAGAACAGAATTTCTTTTACCTGGCTTTACTTGACTCTACCTTGGTGTTAGAATACAGTGAGAAAACCAGAAAATAGTCTAAGCTAAATAACCATAGCAGTTCAGTCCTTCATATGTAATCTTTAATAAATGAGTTGAGAGTCTGCAACTACAACTCATAGGGTCTTCTCATTAAAGATTAAAATATAAGTAGAGCTGTTTATTTATTTTTTTTAATGAAATCCCTTTTAGCATTTGACAAAAAATATACATGTGGGAATAATTTTTTTACCTCTCTTGTTCTAAAAATCTCCCAAAAGCAGAGCAATCAAGTAAAGGAAAGGAACTTCCTCCATACAAACATTTGTAGACAAATTAAGAAAATTCATAGTATACTTTATACTGCACAGGGGTAACTATCCCTCCATCCACTGGTAACAGAAAAAAAAGATAATGGTAAATCATGGATTCATAGGACATTTGAAGTTGAAAGGAAACTCTGGAGCTGACTTATGCAACCTTCCTTTTCCCAGACAGGGCTAATTTTAAAGATTTTGCCCAGCAGCACACCAACTGGGCTGCAAAGCAAGAGTTGAGATTTGGCTGCTGCATCCCAATAAGGAGATAGAAACTGCTACCAGAGAAAAAAGCCCTAAAATAGTTATACATTTTTGAAACAATAGAAGTGGGTATCAGTTCAACCAGAAGAGGGAAGCTTCTTGAACACTGTTGTAGGCATTTTTTTGAAAAGTTCCCATGAGGAGTGCTAGCAGACGATTTTCAAATGAAACATCAAAGTGTTCAACATGAGATGTATTGGTTTTCAACTGAGTATGAATTAAATTTAATTTAGTTCAATATTACAGACAAATTACTTGATCATTTTTAAAGACCATTTTTGCACTTGCAGTATTATAAAAATATCAAGACCTTTTCCTTTAGTATTCTTACAAGTTAAACAAATGTTGGTTTGTTGTAGGTTTTTTTCTTAAGGTTTCTTCTGAGTTGGCATGTTCTGAGCCACTTACATTTTTTATCATCTGTCTCAGACATTCAAGTAGGATTACGGTGGAAACCATAACAATGATCTCTGCTCAGCTGGAGTCCAGACTCTGCATCAATAGGTGGATATAAAGCATGAACGTGTGACAGAGATCCTAAGAAAAATGAAGTATAGACAATTAGCATTTGGGGTGCTTTCTGGGAAACAAGATTTGAGAGCTTAAACTTCTTCAGGCAAAGAAATTCGATCCCTCACACAGGCAAAGTTGTCCATTGGGAAACGGGTGAGTCTTCTCATGTTACTTTACTAAAAGCGTTTAGAAACCTCTTGAATTTTTTAAATTCAGCAAGTGAATATCTCAGGGGTCAGTATTGAATATCGATAGTTGACCACCTGAGGCTTCCTGTTGTCTACTATCTGTCACCTAGAGTATCCAATTAAAGAGAAATTGTATCTCTCGCTTTAAGGTTTACTTACTGAGTTTTCTGCTTCAGCATAGTAAACGAGTAGCCAAACAATCATTGCCCTAATTTTGAAGCTGACAATTGTTTTAGAGTTGTAAAGTAATGGCCAAAATAGAGCTATAAAACAAAAATTTTGTAGTAAAATACATAACTGAATTACCTAGAATAAATGTCAGGGCTCACAGACACTGCTGAAATTTTCTTCATCCAAATGACACAGTTTTATTGAGTCACTAGAACTGAAAAGTATTAGCATACTTGCAGCAGGCAGTTATTAGCTTTTCTTAAGGAAGAGATAATAGGAAGCAGAATTAGAATACAATTAAAAACTTTATGAAATATAAAACTTCTTTTCTCTGTTTAATTCTTTTCATATGCTATTTTCCTGGTCTCCCTTTAGCAAATTATTCGGATTTTGTTGTTGGGTTTTTTTTGGGGGGGGGGTTGTTTTTTGTTTTTTTAGTAGTTTCGTTTTGTTATTCTGTGTCAACTGACTTTAATTTCCCAGGGCTTTGTTCAAACTTCCTTTATTTCTTTCTTTTCCACAAAAGAAATAAAGTAAGGTTCTGATATAAATAAAAACTAGACCTTCAAAATATAAGATATGAAAATCTGCACTTTTGCAAGTTTTTATTTTGTATTCCCCATTACTGTACTGACCTCCTACTTAGTCCACACAGTACAAGTGCATATGCCACATTTTGAACAGGAGAGAGAGAAAATTAAACTAATCTAAAATTTGGATGCTTTCTTCTAGTGGTGTGAATAAAACCAGCATTTTTTAGGAGAAGAAGTAAGTTTCTTTTCATTTTACCAGTGCTTCCTTTCTTGGGAGGCAAGGGGAGACTATCAAATGTTAGAGGTAGTAAGTGATCCACTGCTTTCCCTTTCATAACGCCTCCCAAACTTTTGGTGACATCCTTTAGTAAAACCATCTCATTGAGCAGAGTGTCTGTTTTCTTGGACAAAAGCAAAATCTCTGGGGTAGGACAGGTATTCCTTGTCATAGGAAATATGCTGTTTATGCCTTCTGTCATAAAATATTCAAAGAATGAGATTAGTGACTGGGGATTTTTAGCTCTGGTGGTGCACACAATGATTCTGGATGATGCTTCTAACTCTATTAATATTTACTTACCTTATTTTCAATACATGTACCTGCCGACAACATTAGACAGGACACTTAGGCTTTTATAAGAATAGTCCTCCAAAACTGAACAAACCTGGAAGGAGAGGTCTATTTTTAAAAGAACTGGAAGGAAGGAAATCAATGCCAATCCTGCACACACTTAAGCACCTGCAGAATTTAATGATGTGACTACACAGTTGGAGATAAATAACAAGCATTTAGCATACAGTTAGTGCATTCTTCAGTGATTGCAAGGTCAAACACTTCTCCTTATTCAGGCAGCAGCAACAACTGATATGAGATGTAATGCATTTTAAGATATAATTTTAGTTCACATGGACATTTCTTAGTACTACTACTACTCCAGTTGGTGAAAAGATTAGTGTTTCTTTGCCACTTTTATCACTAGATAAAATATTACTTAATAAAAATCACTAGTTGTAAAATGAAGTGAAGGCATTTTGAAATCCTTTTCTAAGATGAACTTAGACTGTAAATCAAGTTCTTCAAGTTCTGATTAGTGTAAAATACCTGTTAAAAAAATACCAAAATGCAACCAAAAACCAAAGCTTCATGTTTTTAATGCTTTTCTTTTTATATGCCAGCATTTCTGTAACACTTTCTTTAACACACTTGTAATACTAATTTTCCCACATTTTGCAGTTTTCCTGTTTTAAGCCATAGGCCATTCACAGAGCCAGCAGTCACACTGAACAAGTCATTGAGCCTGATGCATTCTATCTGTTTCTATTGTAAGCTGGTATAGTTGCAAAAGGTTTGTGCATTGTAGTTAGGGAAAAATACTAAAACCTCATTTACTTTTTTTCCTAGAAAAACCATGAAAGTTCAGAACACAGATGATACTTTCCCATTCTGTGCAAAAGATAACAGAGAAAGTAACCCAAGTTTGTCTCTCCATGAGGTAAGGAATTACATGAAGTAGAAAACATCCGACAACCAAGCAGGAATTGGGGCTGATGATGGCATCTTGGTAGAGAAGAAAAATGGCAACGTGCTGATTTTTGTTCTAGGGAGACTGAGAGCTGGCTAACTCTTCCTGCTCTCAGCAGGATATAATTGCAACATAGCAGAGCAAAATGAACAGCACACCCACTAGTGACTTCAAGACCATATCATTTTATTTCTTTTACTGTAAGCATTCTTTTATTTGGCAGTTGTGTATTTGAATTAAATATATGCAGCTCTTTCACTCTTGCTTCCTTTTTCTATTGCAGAACTTGAATTAAGACATCAACTCCTCCATCACTGTTTACCAATATTGAAGGTACAAACATTCCACTGGAGGCATTATGGAAAACAGGATTCATTAGCAAGAAACATCCACATACTTTCGTGACCTCAGAACCTGATCATAAGGGAGAGAGTGGGATGTGTTAGTAGCATAAACAAAGATATTTAGCAGAGGAGCACGTCTTGTACTGTATAGGTATATAGGTATACTTATATGTATATTGTGTTTCTTAGTTTGGAAAGCTTAAAAAAATCCATTATGACATTAAAAAAAATCTCAGGAAAGTGTAAAAAAACCAAGATAAGGTTTACCAGAGTACTCAACTTGATTTAACTGAGACTGCAAGAAAAGGTAGAAAACAAATTTACAGAACAGTGGTATGACAAAAATCCACATACATAATCAGAATTGGAAACAATTGTGTGCTGATAGGACCTAATACTGTCCTTGTTATCAAATAAAAATAACACTATAAGACTGTATCATTCAAATGACAGAAATTAATGGAATGCAGAAAAGTGTTTCACAATGCAGTAGCAGAACTGAATCTTTACTTAATTACTAATCTGAGAAATAGTCTTAGAGACTGTGCAGAGGGCTGACTGTCTGCTAGACCCAGACACTCACTGCCTATCCTCAGCAGAACTGGGGAAGCAAATAAGATGGAAAACCTCATGTTGAGCTAAAGACAACTTAATAAGAAAAGCAAAAGCCTCACACAGAAGCAAAGTAAAAAGAGGAATTTATTCACTACTTCCCACTGGCAATCAGATGTCCAGCCATTTCCAGGAAAACAGGGCCTCAGTACACACAGTGTGCACACACTGTACGTGCTTAGGAAGACAAATGATACAACCAAAAATATCTCTTCATCCTCTTCCTTTATCTAAGCTTTTATTGCTCAGAATATGGTATGGATTATCCCTTTGGTCAGTTTGTTTCAGCTTTACTGGCAGTGTTCCTTCCCTCCCACTCTCTTGCCCACCTCCAGCCTACTGGACTTTGGATAGAAATGGTTTGGAAAAAAATCTCAATGCTGAGCAATCACTGCTCAGCAGTAGGCAAACTATTGGTGTTTTATCAACATAGTTCTAGCTACAAATGCAAAGCACATGACTTTATGGGCTGCTATGAGGAAAATTAACTTCATTGGAGCCAGATGTGTAATGTTAATCCCAGGGGAAAACATGTTAACAGAGAGACAGCATGATCCATATGTTTAAATAAGATAGATGTAATTGGCATTGCTTAGCATTGTGTTAATAATTACTCCAGTTGCATATACACAATAGAATAACTTAGTCGTCAAGAAGCAACCAGAAAATGTACCTCCCCATTCTCCTTCTTTCTGCTTCTTCACCAAGAACTTGCTTGGACTGCAGAGAAAGTGTAAGAAAAAGACCTATCTCACCGCTTCTTCTCTTTTCCACAGAACTCATGGCTGTGACAACCAAGATCAAGTGATCCAAATGAAAGCAATCCTTTTTCAGCAGATCAAGTCCTATGTGAAGCTACAGAAAAATATTCAGCATATATTTCTTTTTTCCGAATGCACCTACGGTCAGAAAAAATACAATAAAAATCAAAAGATAAAAGTAACAAAGATGTCCAAACTGAACAATAGATGGTCCAATAGATGATGTGGTAGCTTGAGTATATTGATTTTTTTCCACTCTTGCTTTCAAAGGAATCCTCTTTTAGGACTAATCCTTGTGTATCAATAAAAACAAATGTAAAGGAAAATGTTTTAAAGTGAATTTTCACTTGACGTTATAAGGGGCTTGTTTCAAGCTCTGATTGAAAGTTTTTCCAAGCCAAGCTTACTTCAGTCTTGAGGAAACCCCATCACTTGTGGAAACAGTCACCACCCTGGTCTATTTCCTTGACAAAATTGAAATAACCATCTCCTCGCCCATCTGCAGGGCTTTGTCTGGGCCATTCTTGCATCTCTGCATCTTGAGAAGTCTCTTGGTCTTTGATAATCACCTTCCTTGGACGATAAATAGAAGAAACCCAAATCACCCACTACTCTGTTAGCACAGGGACACCTGTGAGGCAGACTTTTTTATTAATTCCCAGGACCATTTATACATCTTTTCTGTTCTTGTAGAATCATTTTTCACCCTTTCAGACCTTTTCTTTTTCCCCCACACGTGTACAATCAACTGTTTAAAAATCAATTTTTTTAGGAGCTGCTTGTCAGTAGTTTCCCAGATCCTTTATCTCAACTCTTCTCAGGAAGGAGACAGTTATAATTCAAGAGGTTTGTTTCCAGTTCCTGATTTCCATCCCCTTCCAGGTGATGCCTCTAGCAGGCCACGCTCTGAAGCTCCTGAATTTCCCCACCTACCTAAGCAGCTGCCTAAATGAGCCTTCCCTGCCCCTTATTGATTTGTCCCTCCCTAGATCAGATAGGGTAACTAAACAGAGCTGTATCTTCTGGGTATGACAAAATACCCATTAAAAACTATATCAATCCTCAATCAATATTCAATTCCTCCTCCCAGAGGAATGGAAGAAGTTATCCCCTGCTCTCTGTTCTTCCTTGAGTCCAGATGTCATTATCTTATTTCACCACTATAAACTTAATTTGTCTTTTCTTCTCCATCAGTTCTTTCTTCTTTTACTGTAGAAACTGTCATGAATCAGCATCTCTGTTCCTGTGTTCATATAATAGTACCCTCATCTCAGCTCATACAAAGGATTTGCTGGGGAAACAGAAATACAGAATTCTTACGAAATAAGTTACCAGAAAGGCAGCAGAGGCATCATTAACTAATTTTGGCAACAAAGCAGTAGTGGAGGAAGAATTACAGTGGAATTACAGTTTCATAATTCAACCCTGGCTGCCAAAAGTATTCATAAAGAGTTCATGAAAAATGGTAATGAGGACACAGTCTAGCTGAAAAAAAAAAAGATGTTTTGAGCAAACTGCAAGTCCCATTCTACTCTAAAACCTCTGACTTGACTTCTCATTATAGCGTTTGTGTACTGCTCAGATAAAGTTAAAGCAACAGTGTCAATAAAGAGAAAACAGGCAAGTCTACAGCCTTTTCTGTTTCTCAGTTAGTTCTGTTGTGTGCTTCAACTTTAAAAAAAAAAGTGTCTTAATTTATAATTCTAGTAACAATGTATAATTTGTTGGTTTGTTTTTGGTTTGGGGTTTTTTGTTGTTTTTTTTTACAGATAATCTTCTCTGTTACTTTTGTTCTTGTCTAACTTAAATCTGTAATTCTGAGTCTTTTTTCCTATTTTCAGTTCCCCTAGGATGTGTCTTTTCTAATGTTTCCAGCCCTCCGAGCATGACAAATGCTGATGACCAACATGGCATAAATTGGAAGAAGTCAAAGCATCATATTATCTAGGGTGCAAACACATAAAGTTTTCTAGTGAATATGGTAAGAGAACAGACTGGGGAACAAAGAAGCCTGGGATGACAAAATCTGTCTCTCTTTTTAATGTTATACCTTGTGCAATAGGAAAAATAAACAGGGAGCTACTGAATAGAAATTGAACTAAGCAATTATAATACTTCATAACCATAAATGACCTTTATCTTTGTAAATATTTAGAGCCCAAGAATTTTTGAATAATGCAGATTATTGTTAAAGGTATCAATGAGCTTGCCTATTTTGAGATCTACAAAACCTTCATATCAGTTTCTTATATAGAACGTCATGCTAGGAATTTTTTCTCTTGAATAATAAAAGGTATTCAAAAGTTTAAACTGAGTATCTGGCAGAGTACACATGTATTGCATTAAGAGTCTAGCTTGGGATCAAAGAACAATGTTTGCTTTGAAAAAGCCTTAAGTCTGATTTTACCTCTCTGAATTTATGATATTTGATATAGAAAACAAAGTGCAGAGAATGATTTGGTTACCTTGGTCTAAACAGCTGTAGAAAACAATATTCTAGGAAGTGACAAAGTCTTTAATCCTGTACATACAGTTACAATTAGAATAAAAAATCTGAATTTTAAAGTCAAACACCAATTAGAAAAATGAAAGGTGGTTTCATCACTGTTATCATCAGTATTATCATTGTTGTTATTTCTATTACTTATTAGTCATTAGTGAAAAAATAGCATCTTCAAAGACTCAGTACTTTAAGGAAAAGAATATATTAAATTCAAATTATTAGCCTCAGTACCTGAATAACTGCAAAATATGGCATTTTTTTTTACATAATTTAATGATTCCCGGCTTTAGGAGAGAAAAAGATGTAAAGATAGCCAGTGGCTAAGTGTTCATGAAGTTTCTTTAAAAAATAAAGAGAGTCTCTCTATAAAAGGTCTAGAGTAAATGATTCTTCAGGGGCAGGTATCAGAGATGTATACTACAAGACAAAGAGATCTAGGGTTGTTTCTAATGCAACAAGTTTCTAGCTCTAGACCATTGCTTTATAAACTCCCAAGATAGTTTGAAAAAGGTTGTTCATAGATTTCTGTATGGGGAACACAGATCTGAACACAGATTCCTGTGTTCAATGGGGAAGTTAGATTTTTTTAACCCAAATTTAAATTATTCTCTTCCCTTGAAGTGAACTGGAAGTATGGCAGAGGTCTCAGGTCTGTCCTAAAGCCAGGTGGAATTGCTCCTGTGTCAGACAAGATTTTGTAATGATCTCTGAACAAACACAAATTTCTATCATTAAGAAAAAAAAATTATGTAATTATAGTAGTTTTAGATGAATATAGCTATATGAGCCATGCAGCCAGTATACACTATTGGATCTATAAGCTTTTCTCTGTTTCCTGGCATGTCAGAGCTCTTATATTGCATTGGAATTTGGGGGGGAGTGAGGTGCAAACAGCATTACCCCACAGAACACCATTGCTGGTTAAGTTCTCCAATAGCTGGGCCATCTGTTCAATCCTCTCTCACTTAGGTATAGAAAATAGGTATTAGACCTTATAAATCTACCTCACCTGCTGGGAGGCTACCAGCTATCCCATTTCCTCAGGCCTGTTTACTTACTTTTCCCTAAAGATCAGCTCCTTTGGGTTGCAGTCTCACTGAGCTCAGTCTTGATGAAGAGATCAGCTCACAGCTGAGGGGAAAACTAAAACCTCGGTTTTATATTTTTTTTTTCTAGCGTTGCTTGGTTTAACACTCTGTTTTCCAGATCTGCCATAAATCCTGAGAAACAGAAGTTGTCAAACAGTCCCTCTCTGCAGTTCTCCCTGCTCACCCTGTCAGATCCCTTTCCTTTCTATGATTAAAGTTATGTTGCTGAGTATTCAAGTACTCCTCTCTGACACTGATTTGATGTCCAAGGGCTTAGATCTCTGAAATCAGTCTTTGCTTTCCTAATCTGTTTCAAATACCAACTCCTCCAGATCTCCACTTGTCTGTGGGTGCTTGAGATTACTCATTAGTCAGCTGCTTTAAGTAGACATCCTGAATATATTTTTTGTTTCTGTCATCTAGCACTGTAATGTTAGGATAGCTACAAGACTAGCCACATTTCCTTCTCTATAATTATTATGAAAAAAAAATTAAAAATAACAGCAATATTAATTTTTTTTCACTTGGGCATGTCAGAAAATCTCCTATATTTTCACTAAGCTGAGAACTATTGAGCAGCCAGTAACAAAAGCAGCAAAAACCAGTTATAAAAATAATTTCCTCCACAATGTTTGTGCAACAGCAAACATTCTGATTTGGAAAGTTAAGTGCCTGGAGGAATCTGAATTCACCTTCTGGCAGACACAGAAAAGAAATACAAAGGCAATTGAAGGACTAAATCTGGTGCTGAGTTATCATTAGTGGAGCTGGAACACAAGTCTCTATGGGCCCTCACCAGTGTGTTGCAAAATAGTGTAATTATGAAAATTCAGGAGCTGATCAATACAGAGGACTTGAAATCAATTCATTCAAGAATTTATTCAGTTTGAATTCAACATGCAATTATGAAGTGTCAGCCCCCAAATATTTATCCCCAAATTGTGATCAATCAAATAATTATTCCTACCGAATTACATGCAACCCTTTATTTAATACAGCACAATTTTACCTATCATCTGCCAGTTATTCCCACTGGCTTCTTAATGTGATTAGGCTGAAATATTTAAAGGGACATCATTCTGTTTCTGTTGTAGCTCTTCCAGAATCAAATGATCCAATTAGGACTGAAGGAGAAAAACTATGCAGTCACTTCCACAGCAAAAAAACTTGTCTCTAAAACTTGATTGTCTACATTTAAATTCATAGAGCTGTGTGACATACAATAAGGTACAGTCTGATTTTCAAATGTAATGGAAAGTTGGTTTTTCTGCATAGTTCAAGGATGTGCAAGAAAGCAGTCCTGAACCTAAGGTGGTCTCTAAGTTTTAAAAGGGAGCAAAGACAAAGCATAACAGAAAGGATAGTAGTCTGATATGAAATATATAAATATATATTCATCTTACCTTGGACACTAAACTGATTTAACTTGGATACTAAGGACAAAGGCTGGTCAGGGTATATTTTTAAAAATACCCATGCACCAATAGCAACATATATGCAGTAAAAAAAACATGCAGGAGGAAAAAGAAAAAAATCTCTTTTGCTTTGATTTTCATCCCTACTGAGAGAAGAACAAGATCCATAATCAACATATTGTGTCTGCTGTTCCAATTGCAGGACAACACAAAACACTGCTAACAAAACTGAGCCAAGTTTGTGTGTTAATAAGGCAGAGTATGCTAGATATGTCATATTTTTTTGTGTCAGTAATTTCATTTGCTTATACTAAAGTTTTGTTGAGATACAGGGTTGTTCACTGCAGGAAGCCTCCACAGTTGGGCAATTTTGTAGCACAGATTTACTTGTATATCATGCTGTGTTATTTTGGCCTCCATTTTCCAACCACTTCTCTTTCTTCCAATGAAGGCCTTTAAAATTTAGCCAGGACGACCAAATTATATCTGAGCTTGGCAACAATTAAATATTTGATAACACAGTGTAACTCTTTGTAAATACAACAAAGAAATAAAGAGATATAAAAAAAATATTAACATGCTCAAGATTAAAAAGGGAAAAAAAGCAGCAGAAGATGACAGCCTATAAAATGGTCAAGCTTCCCTAGAAAAAACCCTTCAGAAAATGGAGGAAAGACAGTAGCAACAGCTTTTTCTGTCTTTTGAGGACAGGAAGAGGGAGATGAAGAGAAAGGAACTTCATTTTTCCTATTACTCCAATAGCTCACACCTCTGGTCATGCAGAAGCCATGCAGTCACGCTCTTGTCTCTCCTCCTCTCACCCACCAAGTGGCTGCATCCATGTCCCCTGTTCTTACCCAAACAGAGCACTTTGCAGATCTTCTTTCTCTATGTTTTTGTTGTCAATATGAATTTTGCATACCTGTCTCAAAATTAATACGGAAGGCATGATTTTAGAGGAACTGATGAGTTTAACTGCTAGAGCTTTAGTGAGTGTAGGTCTTATTATGGCTTTGTCAGCTCTGTCTGAATGAAAGTATTCATGGTTTAACATTCTGGTACATTCATTTTCTGACTTCTTGTCAGTAAATAGAGGAACTCCTTATAAGAAATATCAAATGTCATACTAAAAAAGACAGTAGGAATCAAGATTCTGTCTATTTTAGAAACAGCATCAGTCTCTGAATGTTGTACAAGTTTTGCTCTTTATATAGAGATTACCAGCTTGTGCTCCCAGCCTCTATGAATAAACTATTTCTGATGTCATTAAGCCTTGGCAGTCTTCAGCAGATGAAATACCTCTATATCTAAGAGTTAGTAAATAGTCCCCATTGTTATTAGGCTGATACATAAGAGGAAATACATTTTTGTGTGCTGTCTTTAACAGGAATATACACTTACTCAAGTTTTCAGGTTCTAACGTCTATGAACAATATTTCCTGTGCTTATGAAAGTAAAAAAAAAAAAAAGGACAAAAATAAAGAAATAAGGTCCAGTAATTCCTGTCAGTAGACAAAACTGTTAATTAGCTAAACATTTAGACTTAGCTTGCATTTGGCAGAAAGAAAAAAGTAGCTAAATAATAAAAAAATACAGTTCTGCTTTCACAATATTTTGTGTTGCACCTCATTTTGTACATTTATTTGTGGCATGCCTGGTGTTCTGTCTCAGTAAGCACAGGATCCAGAAAGTAACATTTTGACTTATATTTGCACCAGAAAGGCAGGATCATGGTTGATGTAATATGTGCTACTGATGTAACATGTTGAGTTTGGCTGTGTTTGATACAACTTTTGTCAAAATATTATTTTCATAAAAATCCTGCTGATAAGGAGTATTCCTCCATCTTGGATTCATATTAAGAGATCTCAATATAAATGTTTATTATAAACAATATAGTAAAGATGAAAATATAAATAACAACAGCTTCTGATACCTCAATATTAATAATGAAGTTGTATATATATGCAGGTAATGCTAGCTTATGTTATGCATTAATTGAAATATTTCTATTTGAATATTTAAAGGCAGTTATGATGTTAATAATTTCTTCTTAGACACTGTGAATATGCTAGATAAAAAGTTGATATGTTATATGGTGAAACAAGGAATACAGTGTTGAGCATCAACACTGAAGACAGCCAGAAGCTCAGGTAATCAGACTTGCTGGTCAACAGAGGAAGAGAAAAAAAAGCCCAACAAACAGCTGTAGTAATTTAGTAACAACATATGATCTATAAAGTTCACTTCTTTATTTCCATGTTCAACACCACCTTCTAAAGTTTTTCTTACAAAATCATAGAATAGTTGAGGTCGGAAGTGATCTCATGAGAGCATGTGGCCCAAACCCTGCCCTGCTCAAACCAGGTACAAATCCAACAAGTTGTCCTGTGCCCAGTCAGGTTTTGAATAAGTCTAAGGATGAAAATTTCACTGTCTCCCTGAGAAATCTGCTCCAGCAACTTACCACCCTCACAGTAATTATTTGTTTAGGTGAAATTTTCTGTATTTCTATTTGTCCCCATGTCCTTTTGTCCTGTCAGTGGATACCACTGAAAAGAGTCTTCTTGATTCCCCTCATCAGGTATTTTATATCCACTGGTAAGGTCCACCCTGAGCCTTCACTTCCTTAAGCTCTCTCAGCTTTTTCTTACAGGAGAGATGCTCTAGTCCCTCCATTATCATCATTGCTCTCTTTTCCCCATTTATGAAATGCTCCTCCTCATCTTGGCTCAATAAAGAGAACTGGTTAGATAAAAATGAGACTGATCAGATGATATAAGACAGGGGACCCCTCTTGACTGTGCTGTATCACCTCAGACTGCAGTGAAGAGGGTGCTGTGACACTTCCAAGCTGTTTGCAAATAATGCATCTTTAGTCAGTGTACATAAAATATTTGGCAGATTTAGACACACCTCAGCTTTAAAATAAGTTTGCCCTTTTCAGATAGTGCAACAGTTTAAGAAGTGCAGTGAAGTAAAATAAGTTCTGCTGAAATGAAGAATTTTGGCATCCAGTGGCATCACTGGACTGTATGGCTACTAATTAGCTTACTACCCAATGTAGTCATGGAACAGATATTTTGTTGACTAAAACCAACACAAATGGAGGTCAAGGAGAACCAAAAGTACACTTTTGAACACATTTGCATCCCCATTTAACCCTATCCTGTATTTTTAAGCAAAGGAGTCACTCAGAGCCAGGTGGTTTTACTCTTGTTACCGGTTATAAATTTCACATCATTTCAGTTTTCCTTACCTTCAGCTCCCTCTGCTTGGAGATTGGGGTTACAGGAGAGTTTATTTTTCTCTAACATACCAGGGGAAACCCTACTAATTTAATTCCCTGGACTGTAGCTTGATTGCCTGGTTCTGTCACTAGAACTTTCTGGTCTTTTATATTAACATAAAAATATTGTATTTCTATGTAAAAGAAAAAAATAATCTGCAATTCAAATAGGTATTTTTATACTGACATTCATAGGAGTAAATCAGTAAATTTAAATTCAGCCATGGCAAAAGCTTCCATCTTCTATATTAAACCTAAGAGATTTGGTACTGTTGTTTTTGACTCATTTATAGGTCTTTACTCTTCCAGAAAGAAGAATAATATTCAATTCTTTATTTCAATAATATTTTCCTGAGTTCATAAGATGCATCAGTAAATGATGCTTTGGTGTCAATTTGATAACAATGACTCAAAAAGAACTAGCTAAGAGTAGTTGTGGCTCTAGATCTTCTGAAATGAATAAGAGATTCCCCATGTTAAATTAATTGTTATTAAATTACTATGTCAGTATTGCCTAGAATTTATGTGGTAAATCAGTGAATAATTTCAGAAAAAAAAAACTTGTTTCTACATAATGACACATTTTTGCATAGTATGCATATGCAAATACTTGTAAACAAAGCTTGTTAATTTGAAATCCTTGTTCCATTACTGTAGTGAAGAATGCAGACTGAAGTCAGCTCTAGTGAGTTTGGTCTGGGCAGACTGGGAATGGAATTTTCTATAGCCACACACCTACCCAGGCTGAGATACCCAGCAGTTAATTTACTCCTATGCATTCCAGTCAATACCTTCTTCAGGGCAGTTTGTTAGATGCAAACAGTGTTTGACAACCTCCCTGCTTTCTTCACTGACACAGGGCACATTTCAGTTCCTTCAGCATAAACTTTTTAGCTGGGCTGTTCACACATATTCAGAAGGGAATTACAGAAGAATATCAAAGTAATCATCAGCCTTCACTGTATCCACATTTTCATGGTCACAAGAATTAGTCCTAAACAGACTGGGAATATAATGATAAAGATTTCAGCCAACACAGCTTACTGCACCAAAGAACATATTGTATTATGATAGATTGAAATATATTTTAATTCTAGAACTGCTGGGCTAGAATATTTTTTTTTTTAGTTATTTCATTCTTGCTTAATGGTCACATAAGCATCAACAAAAACTCCCATCAGTAACCATATTCTGTAACCACCATGGATGACAAATATTTATTCCACTACAACTTTCCTTAGCTAATTCTGCACCATGGATTTTTAAGTGTGGTGACTAATTAAAGCTGGATTTGCTTGACTTGACACATTCAGGAACAATACTGCAACTTCAATGCAAACTTTCTTGTTCCTTTTTTGTGTGGCATCACTCTATAGGCTATTTGCCTGGGTTCCTTTTTTAGTACTCTTCTTTTGTCTGACCTGCAAATTTTCTTCACAATCTCTTTCATGCTAGCATGATTTCTTCAAGGCCAGTCACATGGAAACTGCATTCCTAAACATAATGATTCTCAAATCACCATGATCTGGTACTGTGTACATAACACTTAATATACATCACTACTTTTCTTGCTAGCCTTCAAAAAGGAGTGTAAAACACCAGCTTTAACAAAAACCAAAAAGCATATGATTTGAATCCATTTAAAGAAACTGTAGAAAATTTTAAAGGTAATGTGGGATTAAATCAATGACTTTTTTAAACCTTTTTTGGCTGTCAACTGCCTCATTTTCCCATTGGTACAATGAATTCAGAATACTTAGTCCCTTCCAGATCTGGATCTTCATATGTCAAAGTATTTTAGTATTTTTAGTAATTTATTCCTTTGGCCTTTATTTGGTTTATCAAATTCCGATTAAACAATTTTTAATTGCATTTCTATTGGCACTATATGTGGCAATCTCTCCTCATTATTACTTTTTCAGAGAGCGAGACATAAAACAGATAATGTTCAACACTCATTTTAATTCTGTACGTCAAAGTTCTTGGTATAGCTTGTCCAGGATTGAAAGTAATTAATAAATTGGGCTTTAAATCGGTTAGATTTTTGAACAGAAAATATATCCATTATAGTTATTAACCAATTTAAAGTGTTTTTCTCGTGGTGGGATGAGAAATATTGGCAAGCAACTACCCATTTCATATTTCATTCTTTTGTCCAAGGACTAATAATCCATATGTTAGCTACAGAAAATTAAAAAATAATAGATGACTAGGCCCGTCAAAACCTTGCTTGATTACTACTACATATGTGTAAATATATGCTTGCAAAAAGCTCAGTAAGAATGAATTTTGTATTCAGAATATTTTAACATATTGTACATTGCAATTCAAATCTTTTCACATAATTATAATCACATATCTGAAATACATATCCAGATTTGATTCCACTAGTTGTATCATTATTGTTCAGATAGCCCACCACAGATACTGAAGTGGGAAAAATATATAATTTTTCACTCCAAGAACCTGAGTATTTTCAAGCATAAAACAGGAGGCTCTATCACCTGATTTTCAGTGCCTGAGCATTTGCAACTTATCAAAGTTTCTTTCAGTTTCTATGCCCAAGTTTATATTTAGAAGCCTAACTTCAGAGCATCACATGTGGAAACATTAGTAAAAATTTCCCTTTATATGTTTTACCAGAGAAATGAAATCTAATTCTTATTCAAGAAAAGAGCCTTTGGAGGATTCTCAGACAATTATCTAAACCTAATATTAGGAAAGTTGCTTTTCTTTTCATTAAAAGCAACCATGGGAAGTAGAAAACATTGATAAGTCTGAAGAAGTCATGTTGCCAAGATACAGATTAAGTTCTTAATCAGTTTGAATCTAGCCAAAATGGGTACAAGTCCAAAGATTTTTGAAGGCATTTCAGCATCCTTCCCAAAATCTGTAACAGCTGTAACATATCTCACAGTCAGAGACTATTTCCTGTGAATATGGCTACGCTGCAGGCTTTTTTCCTGGCCTTTTTAAGCAGGCTTGAATATATATAGGTCTCTAGTGTCATTAAATACACCATCCCATGAAACAGTGACTTGATGAGCACTAACATAGATACAGAAATTAACCCTCGTGGGGTGACTTGGACGTTGGAATACTATGAACATATGTATCTGCAAATGGCAATTTATTAATTAATCTTGATTCTCTTACTATTGGCACATATAGACCCTAATTACTTCTGTTCCTTCCTGCTTAATATGAGTTTATCTTTGATCATTAAACTGATAATTGTATAAATGTTAAGCACTAGATAACTAAGAAAGATTTTTTTTTTTAATTTTCAAGTGCCAATACTCAATTAAAGACCTGGCAAGTTTTACTTAATCAATTCCTAAATCATGTCAAAAGTAAAATGACATACAGAAATGTCAGATTGGGACTCCTTTGTAGTGTATCACATACTACTTAAGACAGCAAAAATATCAAGCAGATCATGCACATATTTTATCATTCACACAGATGTAGCAGAATAGATGTTCCTTATCCCCACTGATGCCTTCTTTCAAGATAAAGGTGTAAATTAAAATCATTTTACTTGCATGAAAACAAAGAGAGACGAAAGAATTTGAAAAATTAAAACTGTTGAACAATTCTTATTTCAAATGCTTATTGGCTCCAAAAGGGTGGGATACACACATTTGAAGCTTTCCAAGATATTCCACTTGGGAAAATAAAGGATATTATAATAAAGGAGTTAGAGAAATTTTAAAACAAAAGGCAATTTTAGGGAAACCATATGTACTGGAGGCTGTAAGGCCATCACCTCAGCTGTGGCCTCCAGTACTGTTGAAACCATTACACTTGCAAAGTCTGTGAATTGAATGATAAAACAAGCCCAGCATCAGGAATAAATATTTTGTATAGCATACCTTGCCATACTGTTAATTTTTCTGCAGTCTATATTCCCTTCTGTTTGAGACTCAGTGAAGATTCTAATAGATCTTCTCTCAGCTCAGTTTGTGTTGCCAGAAGCAGCTGGTACACCACTGTAATTTTGTCAGTGCTTAAAGGTCTGAAAACTTTGATAGCAAAATTCACACGGAATGTATGAGCTGTGCACACTTGGTCAGACAATGAAGCGGCAAATGAGAGAAATACAAGATTCTGAATAATGATTTTTGATTGTTATTACTCTGAAGTGGAAAGATGGGGATCACATGTGCTACTTAAGCCAGACACGGTTTAAATTTTAAGGCTTCTAGGAATATCACTTGTGGTCTGAGTCAATGGATGTCAAATTTCCTCTGATCTTGAGATAAGATAATTCCATTAATGGTCCTCCAGCTTTCCATTTCATGGAATAAGTATTTTGGACTGTTTTGTTCCTGTAAGGGGCACATCCAGGATAATTGCAATAAATTACAAACATCTTTGTAATAGTTGGTAAGAACTTACAGATAGAATTTCAAATGTTAACAAAATCTCATTGTATAGATGCAGTTACTGACTTCACCTGTCAGTTTTCTAGAGTTCACAAAATGAAGAGAATCATTTCTAAAATGGCTTCCACATAACACACCGGCACTTAACCTTCAGACAGTGAAAAGATAAATCTTTCTAGACTAAGGTATATGTAACCTTCCAAACTATCTTCTTCAGAAAGATGTTTTGTACAGAAACGGAGCCAATATGCATTTCTTTTTTTTAAATCCATGCCATTGGTTGTTATATTTTCCTGGCAATCAGAGTCCAGATGTTCAGCATGTCAGCTCAGCAGCAAAGTCCTGGAGTCACTAGAGCTCAAGTTGTCTCCTAGCTCCAAGATAGAAACTAACATCTTAGACATCAAAACTGTCAGAGAATGGGTTTGCAATCAGCTCCTCAAAGCCTGTGCTACGCAGCAGACTGCGATGCACACATCAGCTCAGAGATGTGCAGCCTGTGAGGGGTGGTGGAACAGGACATGGAAAGCACTGTCATTTTTTCCTTCACTGTTCAGTGGCTGAGCCATGAACATCTACAGCAGGAGCCAAAAAAGATGTAAGGCAACAACTCTCCAGGTGAACACCTGCCTGGGATAATCAGTGCACCACCAAGATGGCCTAAGAATTACCAAAGCAAGTGATAAGCAACAAACACAGTGAGAACATAAGCGGTGGCCAGGGAATAAGGACAGAGCTAGTAAGGCCTCAGATGTTAACACATCGATATGCACATTTGCATATATCCCAACACTCTCTGTTTCAAGTCCAAATGCAAGGAAAATGCACTTAAAACATTTCCCAAAATACTTTAGGTATCACATACACAGCAACGTACCTGAGGGCAGTTGCTGAAAACAGTGTGATAGTTCACGGATCCAAATGAAAATACTTCAACCAAATCTATCTAAGTATAGATTCTAGTCTGCTTTCTGCCTAGTGAGTACCACAGATGATTCAAAGGTCATTTATCACCTTCAGAGAAGATGAATATTCCTGCTCTATGACATTTTGGCTAGTCACTTTGACTCCATATTACTAGTCAACATAGACAGTACTGATTTTAGTGTGGACACCACAATAAATACAAACCCTTTTCAACAACGCCTGTTGTACGTATGCATTGAGTGAAATAACATCCTGACATACCCCACAAGTGGCATTTACATATTCATTTCATCAAAGTGCAGTGAACACATACTACTTACTTTCCTGAAAATGGTATGGATCCCACCAAAGAGGTTTGAAGTGTTGCTTATCAGCATGCCAAATCATACCGTAGTTATCCGTGGCTTTACTTTCCTGAAATGTTTCATGTTGTACTACTCTGGTGTGACTTGTTAGAGATTGTAGTTTATAGACATATCGAAGACAGAATTACTATATTAATTATACATTCAACTCTAAAGATTAGGTTGCAGCATACAGTCATACCACTTAAACACCCATGAATATACCTGCAGAGAAATTCACATCCCTACCTAAAATCTTTAGACATTATTGACTAAATGTCAAACTTATCAGGAGTGTTGATCTTAGAGATAACCAGTTCACTGATCCACCTGGAATAACACCACATACACACACAAATGAATTAGGTTTCAAATTCACCTTGAGGCCATATAATTGTTAGATCTGCTAGGGTGGTATCGTGCAGTTGGAAAAGAGTAAAGAAACAAGGACTGTGTCTTGGTATTCTCCACATTTAGAACATTTTAAGCATAATGTGAAACTCTCTCACAGTTAAAAAGTCAATCAAGAGACAGAAATCTGTAAGAAATCTGGCTTCTTTAGTTCATTAGCTGCTCACAGAACTGCTTGTTTACACTGCACACATATTGTCAACATCAGCAGTATCTGCAGCAACTCATCTGTTTTTAAAAGCTGAGGATCTGCTGTGACTGTTCCACCCTTCCCTTCATCCACCTTGTGCCCATAAAGGTATCACCTTTATGGTAATGTACCCTTCTAAAATGTACCCTTGTACATTTAGGTTCAAGTGATCTGTACAGAATATATCCACACTACAAGCAAGAGAGCAAAAAAAAAGGGAAAGGCTAGAAGGGATTATAATCACTTGTCTCTACTGTAAAGGGAACATACTGAGTTCTGGATGTCAGTCTTATGAATAGCAAAATTCAAATGAAATTGCATTGTTTATGTTTGTAAATCACCTAGCCACGGGGAATCAAGGAAAGGTCTAAGTAAACAGTGACCATCTGGCTGTACAGCTCATTCAGCTGTCTTCTTTCTTGAATCAGATGAGACTATAGCAGCTGGATTTTACTTTGGGAGGTGGCAGAGAAATTCTGAGTCCAAAGAGATATTTCACTCCAGCAGTCTACTGGCCTGCACTGCATCCTGCTCCAAAAAAGCAGGCCTTATGTTTTAAAAATACCTGGCACATTAAATACTGAAGTTTTTAAATGCCAAAAGGAGGAGTATATAAACATATGATGTTCTTATATCCATTAAAATTCTTTTCCACTTATGCTGAAAGGTTAGTCTGAAATACTCATTTTCATGAAGTTTGCACTAGGGGAGACAGAGGTCACAGCTGAGATTAGTGACCTCTTGTGCTAGTCAGTGCATGAGCAGACAAAAGAGGCAATCTCTTCCCTTGAGAATTACCATCTAATTAAAGAGAAGGTAGAAGAAAGGGATTTAATGTATATTTATTTTTACTCATACATACAAACAGATGTTGCAGGTTCCTCAAGGGGACTGTACATATGCTGATCTTTAAGAACTTTGGGTTGCTGAGTACTGAGCTCCATTTTGACTATTGCTTGAGCACCAATGTGAAAATTTACAAGGCTCAGGTTAGCTCAAGAGCAAAGTATTAGCTAAGTATTATTCCTTCCCATTTCATAACTACAATAAATTCTGGTACTGTTGATGCTTACCTATTTTAATCATTGATCCTGAAAAGGTTTTCCCAACATTGTACGCTTATTTTCTGTCTTGTGCCTTTCAGAAATATGAAGCCAAATGAATCTAGAAGATTTTGTATTTTAGCCAACCAGATATTAGGAAGATCAGTAATATCTTGGATTCTAAAAAAAACACCATTACCAAAAGAGTCATTAACTATATCCATTAGTTACAAGTGATAATTCCTTCTTTTTTCTCCCTGTAAGGTAAGGAAAAAGGGAGAAGAATCTAAATCCCAGGTTCACAAAGTTAATGAGCATTGAATTTTCACTGAAATGCATGAGAAAGTCCATAACTGTAGGAGAGTTGGAGTACAAAAAACATTTGTGTCCAAGCAAAGGGAGCTAACTCTGGGACTCGTAAAAATGGTCTCAGATTGGTACAACCTGTACATTCTCCTCTACCAGTATAAATACTATTTTTAGCCCACAGCCCACATTGTTCTCACCCATGGAACACTTTAAGGTGAAGTCTGAGTTTTACTATGTTGTTTTCTGAACTACCTATCCATTAATTCATAAATACTTCTGTTAGTTGAGTACCCTTTAGAGAGTGATTTGTTTCAGGTTTTCACAGATGGAAGTTTTCTATACTGAATATTTATCACGTTTTCATTAAGAGTAGTAGAATTTCAATAGTTCTTAAAGGATACATTTCACTGGAACCATGAGTGTCTTTTCATGTCTCCTCATGTGAGGACAGAGGGATTTAAAATCAATAGATTTGTACAGCAACGATATCTTAAGTTGCTCCATTTTGAATTAGTGGAACTTTTTGGTCAGTTACGGGATTTGAATGAAGAAACCAGAGATAGTTCAAGCTCAGATATAGTCACATTCCTGAACCTGTCAGCTCATTTCATGTCAGATATATAATTGCCACAAGGATGAGGATTTTGTTATAATTGCTCCCCCCATACCTTCTATGATAGTAATATGTTATACTTTTTGCATTACTACAGCTGCAGTAACAGAAATTTTCCAAGTGGATTAACATCAGTCTCTTTGCAACGTCCCTTACTTTGTGATTTGCATTGCTAGCCACTCCTGGGAAGGAGGGAGATTTTTTTGGCACTTTCTTGTTGAAGACCTTGTCCTTCAGCAGCTTCCATTGTGTCAGAAACTAATCACAGTACTGAATATATCTCTGGTAACACCGAGGGTTAACTAAGCTGCAGTACAGCCTTCAAGTTGCAAGTTGTGTGTGGCTGCCGTCCACATTCAAGCCCCCAAAAGAGGCACCTATGGTGCCCTCACACAGGAGGAGTGTTTGCCTTAAAAACTATGAAAAGAAAATGAAAGAAAATGTTCCTGACAGGTAAGTTTATCCTGGGCTTCTGAAAAAGATCACCACCTCCTGCAGCTGAAATATTCTCCCCCTGTGGTCAAGGAACCTATGGATAGTGATAGACTTATATATCTCTGGTTTTCTGTTGCCTGATAGAGATATTCAGACATCAAGCCAATAAGCTCAGTTTGCTTACAATATATGATTCTTCAACATACTGCAATTAGAAACATGGGTTCCTGGGAAGAAGCAGAAAAAAAGGTTTCTTAGGAAGAATTATTGTAGTGCTCAGGGGTTGCAGAATCCTCATTTATGCCCAACTAGTCATCCTTTCTTGGAGCCACTTAACAATTAAATGGAAGCCACTTGAATGAAGATATTTTCAGCTCTGCTTCCTCTTAAGCAAATGTAATCAATCTCTCCATGACTCTTCAGTTACAAGAAATCCATGTTTGATGCAAACTGCCTTTGTCTTTGCATTTTGTGCATAAATTTCTGGTTAATAAAAAGTTTAAGCCCCTTTCCTCTAGAATTTAATTAAACCACTCTGCTTAACTCTTAAAGTGCATCGATACTAAATTATGGTCTGTGTCCACTGGTTTGAATGCAACAGTAGCACTCATACACCACTCTGATCCACAAATAAAAAACAAACTAGACCAAACCACAAAAAAAAAAAAAAAAAAAAAAAAAAAAAAAAAAAAAAGAAGAAAGAAAGGGGAAAAAAAAGTAATTTTTAAACACGTCTGAAAAACAAGTAAAAAAGAAAATTTAGAAAAAGTCAGGTCAAACACAGTCTTGGCATATATTTCTCATCCAAGGTCTAAGTAAATTAAACCATTTATCCTCCTGATGAACAGGTCATTGTCTGACATTGTCCCCGTGCCTCTGAATACTAGGAGAGAGATGGTTCCTAGTTTGTTTGAAAAGATATTCTTGACTACATCTGAAACATCAAATTGGACTCTCTTAGATAGAGCACAGGTATAGTAAAGATACAGTACACAAAATTTTTCCACAGCTTCTTTTGATAACAAGATAAAAAAAATTAATTTGATGTAACTCCAGTTAATGGTTTTGGTAAAGCAAGACCACGTTCCCGTAATACATTTATGTTTCTTTGAAACACACTTTAAAGTGTCTGTAGTCAGTTATATATGCAATGAAATACAGTACTTAATTCACTTAATTCACTCTGCCAATAACTCAATTTACTTTATTGGGGAAAAACATACTGACAAATTAAGGAGACTGAAGAGTTCAAGGATTTAGACTTCAGGCTTCATGTTCTTAAAACTGAAAGTACGAATATTTTTCTGAAATGAAAAATTATTCAAGGAGGAGCTGAATACAGAATTAATAAATGTAATGCAAAAAGGAGGGCAAAAATACAGACAAATGGCAAATAACACCCCAGAGGTCAAAAAGTAGAGTAGAAAATTGTGAATAAGTAGAAGTCAGCATGAAATAAATCATGCTAAGAAAATGTAAAAAAAAAATTCAGTAAAATGGCCACAGTTATTATGAATTAAAAGCTGAAAGGGAGTATAGGCCGTTATACACTGAGAATGAATTAAAGACAGTATATGAATGTGAAGTGAACATTTTACTTCAGCTTTTAAGTAAGAGTAATTCTGAACCTGAGGCACAAATAAAACAATCCTCCACATGGGGATCATCAAAGCTGATGTGGAAACAAAGCTGAGAAGTTTTTCCTGATGAAAATGAGAGAGATGGATATAAAAATATTTTTAAAATAATATTCTGGTACATATTCCTGCAAATTGGGAAAAAATATTTCTAATTACCTATTAAATTAAGAAGGGGAAGCATCAGTATAGGATTTGGGTTACATAAAGCCTCTCACATTTTGGTAGAGTGTCCCAAAAGTGTTGAGCATAATAAACTTGCAATTGCAAGACAACTAAAGTAGCTTCCCTAGCATATAAGCTTTAGAACAAATTTTGAAAACCAGCATTTTGTGGCATGGAAAATGTGATGAAGCATGCTAGTGCCTTTAAGCATGTCTGATAAAATTACCACTATCTAAGTAAAATAAAGTAGGTTGAGATTTCATTTGAACTTCATGAAGGGTTTTAACACTTCAGTGTAGCAGAAACAATTAGCTATGAACCATGGATTATCAGAGAGATAAAATTTATAGGGTAGTCAAGGACTACTATAGGGGCAAACTACAGAAGATGCTTCTGAAAGAAAGTTACTAGAATTTTGTTTACCAGTTTTGGTCTGGATTTTTTTACATTCAGTTTTACCAAGAGGAAGGTGCTACAGAGTGGTTGCAAATAGCAAAGACAGTGAGAATATTCATCTCTCTGGATGGCTTAAGCATACAGGTAGTCCAGCTCAATGAGATCACATTTTTACAGTGCCACAACCCAAGCTTTAATTAATAATTTTACTGTTCATCCAGATTTTTAAAGTAAGATTTTGCTACTGAAATTAATAGCTGACAAAATGAAAGGAGCTTACCTCAGCAAGAGGAGACAGAAAATAGAATGCATTAAATTATACCAAATGCCACATCGTGCAGTGCTTATGGGCACTTGTCAACTGGAGGTCATCAACTAGTAAGATCTGTAGAACATAAATGCAAGGATAACATGTAATTTGGCTAGTGAAGAACAACTTCTGATCTCAGCACATAACACAAATTAGATAAGTTATTTTCCAGTAGACTTACAGGAATATTTGTGTAAGTATACCAGACATTACTAAGACCCATCAGTGCTGTGTGAGCTTCTGATTGACTTTGAACCTGAAGATATATTTGGTTTATTTGGGAGAAGAGTGTATTTACAAGAGTGGATAAACCATTTCATAGGCCAGGCTTAAGACTGGTCACTATAGACACATCAAATTAGCAAGCACAAGTAAGGGAGAAGTTAAAAGATTATGTTGACACGAAAAGAAGTGGTTACACACTGACTGGCAATTACATGGTTTCTAGATAACAGAACAAAAAAAAGGAAATCTCTTTCCCTATAGGACCAGACTGGGGTGGAGGGGCAAGAAACATGTCAAAAACCTTTTCAAGGTAGTATTTTATTGCATTATGAGAAGGATATAGGAGCAAGTAACTGGACCCTCAGCCAGGGTCTCCGCTTCTGCCTCACTGCATATCTATGCTGCTAAACAGTAAATGCCTCTGATAAAAATAGACATTTTACGTAAGATAGAACTCCATGAAACTGCTACATAAAAACAGTGTGCAGAGAGAAAAGGGCTTCCAATATTTAAGGCATCATTTTATTCCTTGTGGTGCACAGTCTACTGAGAAAGTGTGATTTCTGCAAGGTGACTCTATTTCTCCGAAAAAAATCACAGACTTGCTAATGCTAAACTGGATTTAATTTAAGATCACTGGAAATGGAACTTGCATAATTTGAGTCTTCATTACCACAGAAAATGAAAAATTTCCCTACCCTTATGGAAGGGAATTTAAATTCATTGAATGGGAGGTCTGAAAGGAATGATATATCTAGCTTGCTCTTTTCTGTACAGCACATCAGCACACACCACTTTCCACAACACTGAACCCAATAATATATATATGTGACTAAAGCACAAACTTCTCTTCAAAAACACGCCTTGATGAAATCAAGGTGTACAATAGGTGTTCCAAATGGAAATTAATCATGCTGTTACCTATTTGTACTCATTTTAGTAACAGTTTTTACTTTCTAGATACAGATTTCTGATGATTTCTGTACTGAATGTCCAGTTGAAGCACTGTAACCTAACTCTAAACCACAGCATGATCTTGAGACTAAGTTAAGCCAGCTTAGCTCTTTGGACACTGTGTAAAATTTGTTTCTTCAGCTCACTCTATGATCTGTGAGTCATCTAATACCTCTTGTAAAAGGTAGACAATAAAACTGGACTTCATGGTTTGATATCTCTCCAAGCAACAGTGTCTACAGAGTTTAAAGTATTCTTCTGGCTACTATTTTTCAGTATTTACCTGAGAATCACACAGTTCCCCAGTGGGTCCTGCTTACTTGCTACAATTTTATAGATGCATAGATTTTTGAATGTCCAAAAACCACTCCACTTGATCGCCTCAGCATAAAATTAGAGGTCATTACCTTCAGTTGATGAACTGGCCACAAGACAAAGAGATAAACATCTAAATCCTACAATATACCTATTGTGCACATTGCCTGTGCCAACCTGAACACAAATGCACACCCTAGAATGTGACTCATTGAGGGGAAAGTTGAACCATAATGCTTAAAGGTCCATCCCTTCTTCCAATATGCATATATAGGATTCTCTTAATCACTTATGCATCCTTGAGTCACCTTTAATTTGCTTAGAATTTTGCTAGGTTTGTTGTCTAAGAATTAATGAGGTCAAGAAGCCCTTCTTCAAAGACAAATTCATGCCTTATTTCAGCATAAAACATATGCCACATTTGTGGTGTATTCAATCAATACAAATCACCTAGAAGCAGGAAGCAGGAAGAAACTAATAATTTTAATCTGAAAAATGAGCATAAAATATTGTCTGGGCTAGAACTGCCTGACATAAGAACTCCTCCGTACATTTGTGGCTTTTTTGGCATAAAGAGTTTTTGTTGTTGTTCCTAATCAGGCATGACCTTCAGAGGGACAACCACGGATATATCCAGTCATGTTACCTTTACAGCAGCTACACACAGTATAGCTAATTTAAGATTCATATGGTGTTTGCACAAGTCTTTAATTCGTTTTTTATCATCTCCTTCATACAGTACCATTATATCTGACTTTGCTTGCTTCAACAATCTGCCACATTTAGAAACTGTATTCTTGTCTGAATAAATAACTCTGCTAAGAGCATCTATTAAGTACTGGTATCCCCAGGGTCTGAAGCAATTTTTATTTTTTTTAGCCTTCCATTTTTTGCCTGGTGAATCTGAGTTATAAAGCATATAGCAGAGAGGAAAAGGGTTGCCTTAGTAACAAGGCAGACCCAATCAGCTGCATAGGCTCCCTTGAGACAATCTAATTTGTGCAGCAGAAAGAGGCTAGAACAGGTGGCTAAATTAATGTGCCAGACAGCTTAAAATATTACACACACATGCGTGCACTAATACACACTCAAAATCTATCTGTGTACTTATATATGAATGCAATTATCTTCAACATTTTGCAAAATAAATAGCATCTGGGTAGCTCAGCCCTCTGAAACTCTCAAAGCAGAGGAGATACTGCAACAGTCAAGAAGGCAAAGAGGGGTGGGAGGGAGCAAAGTTCCTTCCCCACAGTCCTGCCAGATCTGCAGCCACTCCAGTGAGAAGGAAAAGGTCTCCTCCCAGCTGGAAGAGGCTGAAACAGGGGTATGATGTGCACTCTCCCATCCTTACAGGGGCTTATGAGCTGCCTCCTGCTGATGTGGTCTGTTCTGCCTCTTTCCTGACCTCACAGGGTGCTGGTCCTCTCACCTGACCCTTTCTGAACCACTTCACAAGGCTTTCTCCCCATGCTCTCAACTCTGGTTTAGAGTGAACTTCCACCTTTTCTTCACAATTTCTTAGTAAGTACAAAAAATCTGAACACATTTTATATTCTCCTCAGTCCCTCCTGTGAGAATTCAGCCCCAGCATAAGAGTCTGAAGTAGTCTGGATGCAGATCACATGCCAGCTTCTAGTTCTTATAAACCCAGACCAGTTCTTATAATCCCAAAATAGTTCATTTTGCAGCATCTCCAGGTTGCTTTTAGCCAAACCTGAAAAACAACAGGAATTCAGAGCCCACTCTGTGTTTGATATCTGCAGCCTGCATGGAACTGCCGTATGCACAGAAGAGTCCTGCAACTGACTGCTTCAGGAACACACTATATTGTTATAGCACAGAATTACTCTTTATTTCTTTATAAAGTAGTGGTCAATTCCTTTATAACTATTTGAAAGTGACATCTGACAAAAACTGATAGCAGAGATGCACTTACTATATTGTTTCTCTACCATAGCCCCTCATCTAGAAATGCTGTGGGAACTCCCCTCTGACACCAGGTATAAGTGCATCCCAACACAGATTTATAACCTCAGCACAGTCATGGCTTCTCTCCTTTTTCCCTGCCTCTTGAGCAGATGAAGTTGCTGGCATATAGCAGAGCATGTTATACCCAGCCCCTTTACACAGCAAGGCACTTCTCATCCACCTACATCAAGCTAAAAGTGAAGAACTCTGAATCCTAAGATTAAAAGGGCTGTAAAGAAAACTGAGGCATGAGAATAAATAGTAAGTTTGAGCCCTGGGGGGAGAAAAAATAACAAATAAGTCACAAAAGGGCTGAAAGGTTCTTGGGCTTTGTTTTTCTTTTTCTTAATATGTTTGGTATCAAGAGGATATGCCTTGCAAGAGTATTGATATACCTTCTATTTTTTTTCCACAAGAATTATAATAGCTGTTTATTGTGTACTAAGAAGCTATCTCAGTGAGGGGTGGAATATTACCTAAAGTTTGGGTAGAAATCAGAAAAGAGAGCTGTGTGACAGTCTTGTGATGAAACCAAAACTCCATGTGAAACTAGAACTAATTTTTGCTTGTTGTTTTCAGGATTTACCAAACTCAAATTTATTGAGTGCGTAACATACCAGGAATACATATTGGAGCAAGGAACTTAAACAAGATCTCCTGAGCCCCAGATTAATGCCCTTGTTGCTGGGCACATTGTTTATACTTTTCATCCCTTTTCACTATTAATAAGACAAAACCACAGAGAACTTTCCTGGTTAGAGCATTAGTTGGCTAATTAGTTAGGAAAATACACATCACAGTGGTTGATTGGGAGGGGATGTTCTTCCTAAGTATAGATAGCAGGAGTTATTGTCACCACTTTTTTTAAAAAAAGTATTAACTATATTTAATTATATTAATAATGCGTAATGTACTACTATGCAATATAAATATTTTAATTGTAATACATAGTATCATATTACTTATATTTTAATTCTATTTAGAAGGTCAGTTACCTAAGTATTTTTTTATCTATATAACACAAAATTTGAGGCCATAATGATGCAGTAAGTGATTTCCAAGTTGTGCATATCTGATAAAGTCTTTTTAAAATAAATGGCATGTACTTATAAAAAATCCCATCTTCAGAGTACCTCAAAATTTAACACCATCTGTGTAATAAGATAATCAGTATAAGTGGAAGACAAAAAACAGTCTGGTAGATAATGTTTATGTATATCTACAAATGGTGCATCTAGAAATGCAAATGTTCA
Organism: Heliangelus exortis; assembly: GCF_036169615.1. Classification (NCBI taxonomy): domain Eukaryota; kingdom Metazoa; phylum Chordata; class Aves; order Apodiformes; family Trochilidae; genus Heliangelus; species Heliangelus exortis. The sequence continues at coordinate 75,925,506 of NC_092423.1, forward strand.
ATGTCAATTAGTTTTAAAAGAGGTATACTTGAATGAAATTCTATTATCTACTATAGAAAATAGAAAAGATACAATGGGAAAGATACTCTATTCTCCACAGCCCCTCAAAATCTGTGACCACATCCAGTGGATCTTTACCACCGAACTCAATGGGATCAGCCTACACTTAAAGACATTGTAGCAAAGCTATCAGGTCCTTCTTAAATATTTACATGTCTTGGTCTGACCTGAAATATTTTGCCTACAGACTTGGTGGGCAAGTTGGGGATTTATTCAGTAGTGCCCCACCTGTGTTTTTCATTACAGAGAGAGCAACTGCTTTATTCCCAGAGGAATATCTATCAATCAGCCACCTCTATCACATCATACAAAGAGAAGAATTTCCCCTGCTTATACAGTAAAGATTTCTCTGGCAAGGAGAAATACACAAGTAACAGAAGGTTAGGAAAGATTCGTGTCACCTAATCTAGACGTTTTACATCTCACCTTTTATTGTAGTTAGTGTCAGAAAAGGAGAACTTATTAGACATAAATCATTGCATGTGAAGGTAGATTTCCAAAGTTCAGATGAAAGATAGTGTCTAAAAATACTCTTTTCTCTTCATTGACTGTAAAGGGTATAGGTAATTGATTCAGAAGTAAAGAATATAGGTCACTACTTTACACAGTAGCTGTGTAAATGCTTAATATCTGCTGAGACCAAATTTCATCTCCTATGTCCCTGTTTGATCTCTCAGGGAAGAAGATCTTAGCAAGATTTTAAGTGACAAGAGATTTACCCTACCCAAATAGTTTCTAGCTGATTAACATGAGTTTCATGGTTCTTCCCTCCTGTGCCCTATATCTGGCATCTGAGCAGAATTTGACCAAGAATATTTTTAAATTCATGCTATGCAAGAAGTGAGGGAAAGGGAAAACTCTTCTGAGTAAACCCAAAACATGTGAATTTTGTGATGAATGGCTCTGTGCTTTTGTTTTCTGCAAAGCTATTCAAAGATCACACCCCTAACACAGTCAAGACACATTCAGTTGACTGAATTTATGTAGTGATAGGGAAAAATAAGAACTACTCAAACTGAAAATAGAAGTCTAGAGTACTATCTGAACGTATCTTCTTGCCATTGTGAAAAAAATAGCCACGTTGAACTAATCCATTATGGTCATCTCTGCCTGTTATCACCGTGCTGGTTCAGAGCCCCTGACTGGGAAGGAAGCTTTGCAGAGCATGTAGCTGGTGAGCACGGCAGGAGTCCTCTGCTCTAATGCTGCTCAAAGAAATTCATGCTTTCTTTCTTCCTGTGAGTGTTTTCCTCATAGGTGGACAAAGACTGGCCTGGTTTGGCCTTGAAGATGTGAAAACTGAGATATCATTTTTTTAAAATAAATTTGTAGCTAAAATTCAAGATGAGTAAGTAGCTAGATTCTGGCCACTGAATCTTCTGAAGAGGTTTTATAAAGTCTTGATCTGGCAAGGGTGGACAATGGAATAAAAATGGAATAAAAAACCAGCATTTGTTGCACTCCTGCTGATACAAGTCAATATATGAAGACTGCAAAATATTTTCCATGTTATATGGATGTTTCCAAATGACGGAAACGTGAAAATTATGAAAATGAAATTTTAGGCACACTACTTAGTCTCTGACTTAATTATGTAAAATACTCAGCTTAAGGTGCTGGCACTGAGATTCTTCAAAAATAGATGTTTAATTAGCAGAAAAGTGTTTAAAAGTTGTGTTTCATAAACCGGTTTCTTCTCTAATCCTGTGATGAAATAAATCACTCTGTGAAGCACTCAAATGAAATTTAGAAATCAGAATGATATGATAAAATGAATTTTTCACTGCACATGTTTTCAATGTAGGTAGAAAGGAATGCAGTGCCAGAGTACTAGTGCTGGTAGGTATATAATACTTCCTGAGCATTTACTCTTTATTAAGCTTGGAAATTAACCCTAAATAGCCAGAGGTAATTAAACTTCTCTTTTAAAATAATAATAGAAACCAAACAATATTTTTCCCTTTAGCCAAGTAAACTGAGAAAAATCTGCAAATAGGGTGGAGAGTACAGTCCAAATTATTCCGTCCTGTTCTGAGAAAGTGAGAAGAAAAGGAAGGTGATACAAAATCCAAAACAGCAAGGAATGAGGACGATCTTAAATCCTTAAAGCACAAGCTATCACTGAATTATTAAATCCCACTTTATTAATGTCAAAGTTCACTCAAGAGAAAAGCTACCCCAACCTAAGAGTTTACATCACTGCTGTTTATTCACCCACACTAACCCAGCACTTCTAATTTCTATCTTGACACCCTTAAAAAAGTGCACTCCCGTGTGAAGGGTCAGAAGTCTGCTGCATCTAACTTTTTACTTCTTTTTTCTCTGCAAAATTAGTTTTGCAGTCAGGCATCATCAAAGTTTGGCCCCTACTAGGTACCTTATTTCCAACTATATAAAATCTTACTGTGCATTGTAAGCTGCTCCAGGGGAGGTTTATACTGGATATTAGGAAACATTTTTTCACTGAGAGGATTGTCAGGCATTGGAATGTCCTGCCCAGGACAGGAGTGGAGTCACCATCCCTGGAGGTGTTTAAAAGGCGTTTGGACCTGGCCCTTAAGGATATGGTTTAGTAGTTACATTATGGTGTTGGTCAAAAGTTGGACTGGATGATCTTGGAGGTCTCTTCCAAGATAAAACATCCTGTGATTCTGTGATTCCTGTATTTAGTACTCAGATAAACTGCTAACTTCAAATTGCCAGTACTAATTCTAGTGGTAGTCCAGTAACTTTAAAGAGCTTACATGGTAACAGATTCCAGCAGGGTAGGAAAAAAAATCAATTCCACTTCATTTTACTTTTACACTTACTTTACTGTTCACACACCAGGCTCCCCCTCACCCCTCTTTAAGGAAACCCTTCCAGGTTTAGTCTCCATCTACAGAGCCTAACCTGGTGCCATAAAACACGCCTTGCAACATTCTTTCCTCTTCTTTGCTTAAAAGAGTTTTGGTAGAACCAGGATCCTCCTAATTGCTACAGTATCATGAGCTTCTGAACTCTGAAAACAGTAGCACTTCTTTCTGGTAAATACTCACTGGCTCCAGACCCTAAATGCTGAAATCAGATTTTTGCCTCCTTCCTGCTTGAGGACCCTTTTCCACGTGGTAGAATCAGTTCCAGCTACAAATCCAGATACAATCAGTTTATCTTTATGTATTTTTTTCCACAAGCTGGTCAAACCGTTGTTACTCTGATGTATACTAACTAGAAACTAACATAAAACACTTGTTATTTTTGCTTGTTTTGCTTTGCTTTATGCTTTTTGAAAGGTGCTATTATCTTTTGCTCAAGTAGACAGTATAATCCTATTTGCTGTCAAACTCTTTCACAGTAGTACTGCTCAAATACAATATATTAAACCCAAATACCATAGTATGGCAATTACCAAGGGATGGCAAAATGAGTAGAGTAGAGAAGATACAAAGCAGAAGGCTTCTTCCTGGGAAGAATCTGTGTTTGCACGATACATAAAACTGGCAGAGGAAAACCAAACCAAACCAAACAAAACAAAAAACAAAAGAAAAAAACCAACCAAACAAACAAAACAGGTAGAGGGAAAGATTTATGGCCAAAGTGGTTATGGCAGAGACAAGTATGCTTGCATTACTAATCAGTGACTCTGAAGCAAACAGGTGGTGAAATTCAATCTATTACAAACAAAAAGCACAAAATCTTGAAGACGTTGTACTAGTAAAGCATTTGTTTCCATATAACTGTGATTTAACGTCTTTTGTGCCCTGAAAATGTCTTTTATAATAATTAGATAGGACAGCACTGGACAAGATAATTACTCCAGTCACTGGCTGCAAGATTTGATTGATGCTATGAGCCTGACAAACGACAGATGTGTCACAAGTCATAATTTTGAAAGTTGGTGGGTACATTTTTGTCTAACCTTCATGTTCTCAACTAAGGCATGGTCACTGCTCAGAACCACAGAACTCGTCTACTTAAATTTACCTGCTGTTGAACCTTATTGCACCTTTGGAGGGTTTTCAAAAACCATGCTCATAATTAGGCACACTGTGAATTGCCAGACTTCACAGGCCCCAAACCATCTAACATTATGAAAGCACAGTGCAAGTAGGAGAGAGTCCTGGATTCTGAACTTCAATCTTATCACTTTTGGGCTTGAGCATACAGATGAGTGTCATTTAGGTATTGTTCCTTCCCAAAAAGCTGAGCTGGAAACATATACTTCATCAATACATAGAAGGTGAGACTGTACCTTTAAGTGGGGTGTTCACCTGAACTGTTTATTCTCCAGAACGAGGAAGACCATATCATAGTATTCCTGTAGTCATTATATCAAATCTTCCCAGACACTCAATAAATAAATAAATAAATAGATAGATAGAATGACCTAGAACCATTTCTAGTAAAACATAGCAAGGACATATTATTTCAAGCTATTCTGTACAGAAGAAAAAAAAAAAAAGTGTCATTTTCAGATGAGTACATGCATGGGAGCTGCAGAGATTTTATCTGTTTCCCAAGCCCCATAGCAGTGAGATTTACTGGAGTTAGGTATCAATAATAATAATAAAAAAAAAATAATAACAGTAATAAAATCAACCATACCTAATTAATGAATACTTGTGATGCTTAGAGGAGAAGATTAATCTTTTTTATAGGAGGACCCATCAGAGCCATATGAGGATTAACAGCGAATTACCAGTCTCACAGTTTCACTTATACGTTTGCATTTTATATATTGGAAGTAGTACCCTGGATTTTCTAGGAGTGATAGTTTGAATAGTGAGCTGTATCAGTTGTGGTCAAATTTTAAAACTTTTAAAAGAGTGCTATGGAAAATGCACAAGCAAATTATCAAAGCGATCCCTGAAGGCAGCTTCTGTAACCTCTTATTTTACATTTCATTCCTGCTACTTTGCATTCACATGGTTCATGAATCATACAGGAACTGACAATATTTACATACACAAGTCCTCATAATGCCTTTTCCCAACATTCTCAACAAATTTCAGACCTTTAATTTAGAAGTGATATTAGGAGAACAGGCATATTGTGGATCTCTGCTGTGTTCTGCCACCACTATTTCTGGAAAGAACTGAGACTGTTGAAAGCTCCCCAGAGATATTAGATATGATATAAGGTGGTGTTGCGGCGAGCCTTTCTCTTGGGGACTCGGCTCTTCTCCGGAGCTCTCCTGCCATCCCTCTCCTCAGGCATCTTCATCTCTTGTCTGACTCTGCTTCTGGGAGCATGCCTTTTATTTTGCCCTTCAGCCCCGCCCATTTCCGGCTGGGGCAGGCCCTAATTATTGGGCACAGCTGGGCCTAAGCTCCCAGTTCATTATCGGCGACACCTGGGGACTTGTGGTTCTCACTACATTTCCCCCCTTTTTGTTGTTTGTTGAAAAATAGACTTATTTTTTCAATAATTTACAATTAATTCACAATATTAATAATTTAACATTTCATTTAAACATTTCATTATTTTTCAACATTTTTTTGCCTATTTTTTGAGGAGGGAAAATTCGGGCTCTTTAGCCTCTGTTAACAGGAGATGAGGTCTTAAAACACCAGCTCAGTTTTCGCTGGTACTCGCCACCTCGGAATGCCTGGCCATGCAGAGGCTTCTCCGAGCATTCAGCGCACCAGTCTTATCACGTGTCCCTGGGATGCTCCGTTTCAGGACCGCACTGTTGCGTGTCCCTGGGGGCTCCATTTCAGAACCGCGTCGTGTGTCCCTGGGAGGCTCCGTTTCAGGACCGCACTGACTTGATGCGCACTCAGAGCTCCGCTTCAGCTTCAGCATTCCTTGGGTTTGAGTTCCACGCGCCAACCCGCTGTGCCTTTTGAGCCTCACTCTTCTCTCCTGCCTGGCTCGCCATTCCGGGCTGTTGTCTTGCCGTGCTGGGCTTCTACTCTGAGCTCTTCACGCCGCCTTCAGCATTTAAGCCTGGCCTTGTGGAGCTTCACTCGTGGTTGCATATTTGGAGCTCTTTATAGAGCGTCCCGCACCAACGTAGTGGCTCCATCTGACGTGGTTGCGTATTTCGAAGCTCTTTATATCGCCTTCCGCATTTAAGCCTGGCTTTTTAGAGCTTCCCGCAACCAACGTGGTCGTGTAGAGCTTTTTATAATACCTCAGCGCTCACAGCTGCTGTTGTTGCCCGCATTCTCCACCAGATGTTGCGGCGAGCCTTTCTCTTGGGGACTCAGCTCTTCTCCAGAGCTCTCTTGCCGTTCCTCTCCTCAGGCATCTTCATCTCTTGTCTGACTCTGCTTCTGGGAGCATGCCTTTTATTTTGCCCTTCAGCCCCGCCCATTTCCGGCTGGGGCAGGCCCTAATTATTGGGCACAGCTGGGCCTAAGCTCCCAGTTCATTATCGGCGACACCTGGGGACTTGTGGTTCTCACTACAAGGTGGCCATCCTACTTCCCATGGAAATAATTTCAGGCCTTATCCTGTCCAATTATTTTCTTCTCCTTTCCTGCCCATGCTTGTTTTATCTCCTGAAATGTGTACTCATGTAATGCAGCTTTTTAGTGTTTAGCACACTCATTTTCTTCCCTGGGGTAAACGGTTCACCAGCAGGACAGGACTTCAGATCTCAGAGGACCCTTAAAACATTGAAAATGCTTCTTCATCTTTTTGTTTTCTACTCAGAAAACCTAAGTAACCTATACAATCTCTTTCTATTTTAAGACAGAACTACAGTTTATGACTTGGTATAATTTTGTTATATCTGCATCTTTCAGTTGTGGATCTCTGCTTCACCAAAACTAGAGAGGCAACACTAAGAAGATAAGATAGCACATTTTAGTATGTTCACTGCATTTAGAAACTAGATTCCTTAGAAAGGAAAAGCCAATTAAAAAAAAAAATAATAAAATGAAAGCCTACTTATTGTATAGAGATGAAATGGGTGATCTCCTGAAATGAGCAGCACTTCATAAAAAGGATCACTTATTGTGCTCTCAGCTCCTAGTCCCCAAGACACTTCAGACAAAGAATGAGGACAGAAAATGCATGCTAGTAACTTTGCTGGTGAGAGATTAGTCAGTTTATATAAATAGAAGTAGCAAATTGTTTTAGCCAAAAAAGAAAAAGAAAAAAGGAGCCTTTTATTGCCATTTTGTGGAAATCTTCTGCAACATCAGCACTACAAATAGCTGCTCTTTAAGGCAGTTACAAATTCCACAAAGAGAATTTGTATATCAAACTTTTGATTCTCATAAAATCACAAAGTTAAAACAACGCTATCTTAGCAGAAATATTTAAGCAATATCTGCATCACAGCAGTTATACTTAGAAATATAACTTGCAATTCCATCCATTAACTTCTGAAAAGATATGAAAAACATTCCAGCTACCCAGGTAATACTGTCCCACACCAAGAAGTACTTTTTGTGCAACAAAATGTTTTTTTTTCTTCAGTTTGGCAGCCATCTTTGGGTTCACCTGCTACAGGTAAAAGCCAAGTCAATAGCTAAAACAAACACAAATTGTATATGTCCTTGCTGTGCCTTACAGTCTTTATTCCAGGAACTTACCTGAAGAAAAACAATTTCATTTTCAGTGACACAAAGCAGAAAAAATGTCTTTTTCTTTCTTCTAGCAAAACTTCTTTTACATGATGCACCATTCACTGACAGAAAATGCTGATTCCTCTTCCACCTCTGCATGAAGAGTTGCTGAAGCACAGCCACACCAAGGCACAAGGGAAAAGTAGGCAGATACCTATTTTGGCTAAGGAAAGAAAGAACAGCTCTTTTAGAATTTAAGCCCATTTTCAACTCCTTCCTGATGTTGCTAGTGAATGCAAATCGATTGAGAGAGGAGGAGGCAACAGCCACAGAATGAAAGGAAAGGAAAGGTATTTTTTAGCAGAATCAAATTGCATCTTCTAGTTGAAACATTAAAAAAAAAAAATAAAACCAAACCCATAAATCTTAGCTTTTTATTTTTTGTCTTATACAACAGATCCTAGTTTTGGCTTTATCCCCTGTATTCTAATAGCTCTTAACAACTACTCTTAGCAGATTCTCTCTGTAGTCATAGAGCATCATATTCCTAGTAGCTGATGAAAGATCATAGCAAGCAGCAGCTGCCCTGGGGTGGAAAAGAAGGATGGTTCCAGTGTTTGTTGTGGCTGAGGGGTGAGAAAGGCTGAGTCCTTGCTGGGGAAAGGGTGAGGGGGCTGAGTGCAGAAGTCCTGTACAAAAATGAGCAGAAAAGTGAAGGTGATCCTAGGGGACAGAAAAGGCAGGTGACCTAAGGTTTTAAGAGAGATGGTGCCACTTTCCCTAGAGTTTTCTAATGAAACTAGATGATCTTTTAAGTCCCTTCCACACAAAACAATTCTATGAGTCTGTGATTTTGTCCCCAGCCCAGCTCCCCCCTGTGACCCATCCCAGCTATCTTAGATCCAAGCACCTTCTAGAGGTCTCAAAGCAGGAGCCAGAAGTCATTTGGATGCCACTGGAGGTTTTGCTTGCCATATAACACAGTTCATAACAATAAATAATAGAGATCCCAAGGTGCATAAAGCACACCTCAGCTTCCAATGAGCAGAGGCAGGGCCTGGTCAGCAAAAGGAACCCTGGACAGGCCCCTGGAAAGGTTTTGCCTTGAGGCCACATATGCAAACAACAGCCACACTGTCAAGTGGGCAGCAGGAGGTGAGAAACAGCTGAGGCAACTCTAGCCTGGTGCCTGAATAGAGCTAACAAGCTTTACTCACTCTTCAGCTTTACTCACCCTTGGAAAAAATCACACCTTGCACTGTAAAAATGCAGTTTGCACTGAAGTCATCCAAGGGCCGTGCTATATGATTCAGATAATGTGGGTGCTTCGTTGGTCTCATAGAGGGAAGAAGATTCTCACCTTCAGTTACCCCCAGCAACCCCAGCATGGCAAGAGAATAACATCTCTGGGGAAGGGAGTAGAAGTCAACGAGAGATATTGCCAGATTTTTAAATGACAACCAGAAGTTAACTGCTGTGGCTGGACAGGGTAAAGTAAATGGATGTAGATAGGCAGTATGAAAGCAGGAGGAAAATACTGTCTCCCTCAGAAACTGGAGCAAAGAAGTTATAATTAGCACTCACGGAGGTTTCCAGAAAACCCTCTGAGTCTTCACATTTGAAGATGCAAAGATGGGGGATGGCTGGTCTGAACAAAGGGAAAATTGTGCTGGGAAATCTCAAAAGGATCTAAAACAGCTTCTTAGTTCATCATGTAATTTCTCCTATCCAATTGATGGCAATATTATGACAATAATTGCATGTCTGTTTGACAACCATACACTGCCAGTCTTTTTAATGGACCTCTGTGTTCAAAATATCCCTAAATGACACAGTTTTTAATGAGCTACACAGCTGCAAGCTGGTTACTAATTTACAATAGAAACAGTGCTATAACACTCTTCTTGCCTCTTGGTAGTATTGTAACGTGAGTTTGAGGTAGGCGTTTCAAATTAATGGTCATTCCAAAATATTTTCAGCCTGAGATCTGTTAATTTTTGTCTCATCAAATGCTGGTAAACAAGGAGAGTGCCAGTTATGAATAAGGATTTCATTTTTCATTTCAAGTCTGATGTATATTTTCAGATAGCATGAAAAAAAAAAAAAAAAAAGTGCATTAGTCCAATATTATTAAAGGAGAAAATTTGTTGTTATTAAAGACATTACTTTCAAAGATACAGTTGTCTGATTCTTCCTTATTTTGATACTTGTGGGAAAAAAAATGAATTTAATAAAAAACTTGAAAACCCTAAATGATGCTTGTATTCAGATTACTCATAAGATCAAAATGGTTCTAATTATCTCAGTCATGTTAAGACCTTTTGCAAAGTCAAGAGGATATAAAATATTACTTCTATTTCAGAACTTCAGTTCTCTGATCCTTTTTTTTTTTTTTTTTTTTTTTTTGTCACTGCTGGTAAACTATAAAAGCAGTTTTAGGAAACCAAGGTGCAGTAAATATTCATGAGTCTTCAGCCGTTTTGAAGAGTAATGATGACATACTCTATCAGCACACACATACTTACAATTCTGATTCTAGGACTGTTGCTTCTTTTTAATTTTTAAGATTGAAAAACAAAAGAAAAATCCCTTATACACATAGCATTCTTTCAATGCACAGCTAAAAGTTGGTGATCATAAATAATAATAACAACAAGAATAATAACAGCTATTTTTTATTATTATTAAGAATATATGTTTGGTCTACAACAGAAGCTGAAATTAACTCTTGATGCAAAACAACAACACCACATTTCATCCTCATTAACACAGGTAGAACTTCAGAAGAAGTCCTGTCTCAGTTTTTCCTGAGGTTATATTTTAAGAGAGAGACAAAATTAAACGCAGTTCTCCTAACTCTTCAAGTTATTAAACACTTCATTAGGCGTGTGAGACTGGATACCATTTAAACCAATTTTCACAAATCTCAGTTTTAGCTGTAATATATTCCAATCTATGAAGCACTCTTGTTTTGAAGGTAGTTGGTATCTGCCAGCAAGACCATCCTGATCCATGGGCAGTTGCAAACTTCTCCAAAACAAAAGGATATGCTGGCTAACTGGGAGAAATAATTAAGCCTTCTTTGGAAAAGGGGAGAGCTGGAACAGAAGAATGCATTGTTCAGTCACGGAACCACATGGAAAGGCCTGAAAAAATGCTAATTAACCCAGAGAAAATAGAACCTTCATTGGTTCACCAGTTGATTGAGATGAATTCTAGAGGCTGACAAAACCAGAAATATTATGTCCTCCTTAGCTATGAACTGATCTGGATTAACCTCTTGCCTCTGCTTTTCACAGCTCTGATCCATCTCCATGCACTCTGGGGTTATTGCCTCCCATTCTGCTGTACAAAACTTTTTCTGAAGGCTCTTTGACTGAAATTCCTCCCAAAAAGACAAATCAAACCGATTTTCTGGAGAATGCTTTGATGAAGAGCAGTGGGTAATAATTAACTAAACTAGGTTAGCAGCAGCCAAAGAAGTTTGGCTTCGTACAAGTACTGACAGAAAGCCAGAGATCTACCAGCAGCTGGGGAAAGTATAGACAGAGATCCTGCGATACTGGACAGATTGAAAAACAAGTTAGGACTTCTTACCAAGGAAACTGTTAAAGAGAGCCAAAACTGTTAAGTTTTCCCTATGAAAATGTAGATGAAATAAGTTTATGTGGCTACCATCCTCAGCTCCTCCCTTCAACTACCTAGCAATTCTACCTAAAAGGCAATAACAAGGTTAAACTTCAGATAGGGAAGTTTTCATTTTATTCTTAGTGTTACATTTTGACTTTTTGAAGTGCATAATTCACATTCTTCATGAGTACTGACTCTAAAAACATTTAAAAATACCTGTACTTAAATATTTGGTAGAACATTTGCCTAATGGTTTCAAAAAAAAAAGTGTATCTAAAAGTATTTTACAACCTTTCACTGATGACATAGAGATTAAACACCTTGTCCTAATTTGAATTATAGCCATATCTAAACTAAACATAGCAAATGTTAACAGCCCACAATGGCTTAGAGCAGGAAGTGAAAAAATAACTACAAAGAATTGAAAGAGGGAGCACTCCATCAGGAATGCTACTAAAACATGTAGCTTAGTTTTTTTCTGAGGATATATAACACTTTAGCCTGTAAATCAATAGAAGGGGGAAGGAAGCTAAGTAACTCAAAAAAGGCACTTAATTGGTATGGATTTCAAAATGCACCTTATAGACACAGGCCTTTATCTTTCCTATATTTGGAAGGGACTACAAAAGATAAACAGGAATGTCAAAAAGGCTGCTTAGAAATCTGAGTACTGAAAAAAAAAAAAGTGCTGTTATTTGGAGAAATGAGTTACTATTTGTTACATTTCATTCATGCACTTTTGCAAAATGTGAGCATTAAAATATCTTTTAACATATGTAACCCTTTAAAAAGTACCTGAAGATTCTGAAATCTGATTTGCATGTAAGTACCTATTATTTCAAATATTGAACATTGTTTCAGAGTTGCTGAAACTAGAATTTGTTCAACAAATGAGAAATTTTATTTGTAAGTGACAGATGTTTGGAAAACATTTTTCACAGTTTCATTTGTCTCTCATTTTCTTCAATTAATGTTAAATTCAAAGTTGAAAACAAGGTACTCTAAAACAATGGTGTACTCAGTACACCAGCCTTCATCCCAGCCTTCATCTTCATCATAAAATAATAAGTCTTGTCATTATTGTCAATAATTATAGTATGTATTTCATCATGGCAATGTTGCTTCCTAGACATTTAACTGAGAATTTTTAGTTTAGCAGTAGCCTTTCATGAATACCCTTGTAATACCATACATTACAGCAGAGGCATTCAGTTAAATATAAATGGAAATTCCTCTCAGTTAAAGGATACCACAATTTTAGAAATCATGCCTTCTAATTTGCCTCTGGGGTTTGTCCATTCTGGTCTAAAGATCTTTGTGTTCCTATTTTGGTTTGAACTCCTTTATTCTAAATTAGGTTTTGTCCTTTGAACTTAACAATATGGTAGCTTTTTATCCCAAATGTGGCTATATGTCAGCAGAGGCTAGAGTGGTTTATGAAAGGCCACTTCTCTCTCTTTCACTGAGGTCAACATTATAAATCTGATTTCAGTGTTGTCAAACAAAAGATCTTGATTTGGTCTTAGCTCCCCTCGTGGCATGTCAAAATGAAGCTGTAGAAACATGTGAATGATGCTATCCTTTCATAAAATGTGAATTTAGGAAGGGAAGCAGTATTAGAGTGTGTCAAGAATTCAGTTATTCAATATCATCTTGCTTTTGAACACTTAACATTGGCTTCTTTCAACTCCAGGCTTTCTCGACAAGTACCAGCTGCATCTGTGGCAAAAAAAATAGCAAAAAGCTTCAAGAAAAAAGTTTACAGGAAATCAGTGGGAAAAAAAACAAACCAGCAACCCAAAACCCAATTATCCTTATAGATAAAAGAGGCTAAAGGCAGTCATTATTTCATTTGATTCCACTTCTTAACTAACTACACAAAAAGGTACTTTTCTTAGAACTGAAATCAGTTACTAACAAGATTTCAGCTACAAGCCTGTGCATATCGGCACCATTTGTCTACAACAAGCATTACAGGCATCAAGACAACCACAGGAACACATTTCTACAGATAATGTCACTTTACTCAGAAATGCCCCAGTAAATTCTGTATCTGGATACATTGCAACATATTACCTCAACTACCATTTATTCATGAACTAGGATGAATTATATTCTTCCTCTCTTCATGAACATGTCAACCAAGACAATTAAGAAATGTGCTTAGCAAAGAAAATATTTTTAGCATTAAATGTAGAATAATATTCATATTTCTACAACGAAAAAAATCTTTCCAGACTACACAAGAAAAACAGGAACTGTCAGCCTTCCAACATTCATAAACATAGACATTATATACTCAATAGGTAGATACAAACTGCAAAAAGACTCATGCCATCAGCAACAGCAATCCCTCCATTCTTATTTGTAATCTGTATAAAACTCAGTGAGGTCTACCTAAGCATCATGCTATTAAAATAAACTGCAGAATGGTCCTGGAAGATTTATTACAGAAAAAAAAAAAGGCCACAAAGCACAAAAAAAGGCACAACCCTCAAGTTCACTTGGAGGGTTGTGGGTTTTTTTCTAGTATGTTTTCTAGTATATCTAGTTGTTTTCTATTGTCTAGTAAACATGTCAAATACTAGCAACAGTCTACAGACAAACAGCAATCTTTCTAATTATGGAAGAGATGTTTAAAATTTCACAATGAATATTGCTGTATATTTGATTTCAGCTATCTTCTCAATCACTATCACCCAAATTAAAGATTCGTCTTTTATTTATTTTGTAAAATAAAATAATTCCTTTACTTTAATAAGAAGGTATTGGTTTGGGGTTTTTTAAGAGTTCAGAAAGTGAAAGATCAGCATGGTGCCATTCTCTCCACTGGGAATGTTGGCTGTGTCACTTAATCCTTGACTTGCTTTTTCTTTGCTTCCTTTTTTCTTCAGGGTTCAGATGGACTATCTTTTGGAAACAGAATAGGAACAGAGAGCAAGCCAATTCATTGCTATAAAGCCAGTATTCTCACTGTTTTCAGCAACTATATTTTTTAGTTTGTTTTGATCCTTAGTGGGTTCATTTGATTTTGTCTAAAACACTACAGGTCTGAGGGGAGGGTTACTGCATCTTCTTAATTTCTGTTAGGTAATCTTGAATACAGTGTTGGTTTTGAAAGATTTAACCAGGGCTAGCAAGGAAACAGTTCTGTTTGCTTCTTCTGAAAAAAAAAGATAGAGGCAGAAACCTTGGATAACAATATCAAGAGGAAATAAAAATATTGTTTCAATCCAACTTGTAAAAAAAATTTATTTTTTAATTCTACAAAACAAAATTCAAAATTTTCATTTTAAGCCAAATAAAATACTTTCTACAAGATCACAAATTTATTTAGATTTTATTACATAGTACTATGTTTTGAAATACTTCTGTGAGACATTTCATCGTGGGAATTCCTTCCTGATCTTTCTTAAAAAAGCAAAGAAACAAACAAAAACTACTATGAACATGGTGTCATTGAAATTGTACTTTCTATCACAGGTTCTTTTCTATTAGCTCTTTCTAGGATAAGGAAAAGATACCAGCCCAGGGTATATACTACTGCTTTCATACCTGCAAAGTGACTCTAATTATCTTTCTGTTTTTCCTTGAACATCAGCCTTTACACTGCTGTGAGCCACCTTGCTGGGCAAAGGAGTTACTCAGAATCCTAAGGAATTTTAGTTGTTTCATTTTCAGAAAAAAACACTCAGTAGGAAAACCACAACAGTTTAGGTAAAACAAGAACCACCTTCCATTTAATTGAAAAGCAGGGACTTGCTATGTATAAACCAGAAAATCTGTTTTCATTCTTGAACTTTCCATCTCCATGAAAAACAATTATGTCAGTTTACACAAACAGATTTCCCTCATGAACCTATTTTACACACTGTTGCTGGTGAGTTATTTTACTCATATGGCCTATAGATGTTTTTACTCAAATATCTGAACTTGAAAATTTAGCTCAATTCCTGGATAGATGCTGTTTCCTTTGGAATTTCAATCTGAATTCAGATTCTCTGGACAAAATACTGCCTACTGGTTGCCAAAGTAGACTATGCCAAGCATGATGCAAAGCTGAGCCACAGATGATGAGGTTTTTGCTAAAACTGTGGCTTAAATGTCCTGTCCAGCTTCTGGGTTAAAGGTCTGAGGGCTGACTGCATTTGAACCATCTCTTCAAGTGTAAGCAGATACACAAACATTACAGCTGCCTCAGATTCCTTTGTTGAATACCAAGAAGCAATAGTAGCCAACAGACATGATTCCCAGCTCTTGAGCAAGTCTCAATATCATGTCCTTTAAAAAATAATAAAAAGACACTAAAAGAATTGGAGTGTTCTCAATTTTACCTCCTTTTTCTGTCCCTTAAGAGATAAAAGTAAAGAAACCATGGATTAGTCTAAGACAGTACATGGCAAACTCTAGGGAACACGGTAGCCCAAGAATTTGGAACTACAAAATAGAAGAAAAGGCAGTTTTGGAAAGCAGCTAGTGTGGTGGATAAAATAACAGCTGACACTCCTCGAAGAGCTTGAATCTCTCTCACACAGGGTAGTTTGGCATCAGTGTTGCCATAGTCAATTGCCAGGTGAAGAGAGCATTAAATGTTCATGGCAGTCTCTCTCAAGCAACACTCAAAAAGAGGGAGTGTATTGGGTTTGTGTGGCAAGGTTTTGGTAGCAGGGCACAACATGGGCTTGTTCTGTGAGAAGCTGCTAGAAGCTTCTCCTAGACAGAGCCAATGCCGCTGGCTCCAAAATGGACCCACCACTGCCCAAAGCTCTAACAGTGGTAGCAATTCTGTGAGAACATATTTAAGTAGGGGGCAAAAAAACACTTCCACTGCATCAGCACCAGAGAGAGGAGCAAAAATGTGTGAGAGAAACAACTCTGCAGACACCAAGGTCAGTGAAGAAGGGGAGGAGGTGTTCCAGGTACTGGAGCAGAGATTTACATTGTCATGGTTTAATCAAACCAGAACATACGTGCATCCCACAGTGAAGACCATAGTGAGGTAGTTTTTTCTCCTGAAGCTCATGGAGGTCCATGGGGGAGTAGAAATACACCTGCAGCCCACGGAGGATGCCATACCAGAGAACCCCAAAGGAGCTTGTGACCCCATGGGAAGCCCATGCTGGAGTGGGGTCCTAGTAGGACCTGTGGACCCATAGAGAAAAGATAGTGTGACCCCATGGGAGGGACCCACTATGAAGCAGTCTCTTCCTGAAGGACTGTGCTTAATGGAGAGGACCCATGCTTCATCAGTTCATAAAGAACTTAAGCCCATGGGACGGACTCTTGCTGAAGGATCCCACATGGCAGCAGAAGTAGAGTGTGAGGAGTCCTCCCCCTGCAGAGGAAGGAGCAGCAGAGACAACATGTAATGAACTAACAGCAACCCCCATTCCCCATCCCCCTGCACCACTGGAGGCAGAGAAATTGGGAGCAAAGTTGAGCCCTGGGAGAAGGAAGGACATGGAATGTGTGGGAGGTATTTTAAGCTTTGGTTTTAGTTCTTATTACCCTACTCAGATTCATAGGTGTTCCTATTATTCCTGTCTTCTGAAACGTGTAATGTTGGTAGTTGTCTAAAATGGGACATTCACACATATCTGGTCCAGCAAGGCAACTCCTACACATCGAAATAGGAATAAGTATTTACAGATTTATTCAGTTTTAAGAAGAGAAGAAGCAAGTGGTTTAGCTGCCTATAGAGCTGAGATTATTCACAGGAATGTACCATATTTGAATGAAGAACAAGGATTGATGAGGAAATGAAAAGAGACAAAAAATGAATTGACTGTAGAATGATACAGAGAGCTGATTATGTGTATAAATAGTGTCCAGAACAGACGACCCTTTCAACTTTTCATAAGACTGAATGCACATTTTTGTGAAATAAAATGAGAGTTACTACACAGTAATTGCTTTTAGTGTATAGAAATATCAAAAATATACTCCAGAACACAAAGTACTCTAATGAAAATAACAGCAGCACAATACTTTTCTTCGGCATGATGTTCTTAAATATTTTACTGTATAAATTAAGTGCTGGAGAATGTAAATATGAGAAAAGACACAATTATTCCAGAGAAATTACTAACAGTGTCAGCTCTCAGAATTGCCTAAAAAGTCCATCACGGGACAAGTGAACTGAATTCACAGAGATCTAAAGCACTACAATGACATATTTTAATATTCTTCGAGTAAAAGCCTATGATGTATTTCAGGATGTTTCTATATAAAAGGGATTAATGACTCCTCTTTAATGAAGAATATTGATTTCTTGAAGAGTAAAGATCATAGGTACAGAAATGGATTACTCAGGAATTTTGTCATGGATGAAAAGTAGAACATATCTCAGGTAATGTTCCAAATCTGTTATGTGGGATGTCCTTGAAAAGGTATAGAAACTACTTCAGATTACACAGGTGTAGCTCTTGTTTTCAGAGGGCTCATCTCACTGGTAAGCAGGGAAAATGGAAAGACTCAAAGGTTTGTAGTACAGGGAAAATTAGTCATTGTTTTGGGGTTTTAAGCTTTATGAAAATAATGATTCAGAGGGCACAGTGCAGAGTTTTTAGCCCTTCCCCATTGGGCCTGACTTGCAATCTGGAAGTGTGGATAAACAAACAAGGAACAAACATGGTTTCAACAAACCATGATGCACTCAGGGTACTTCAGATGTCACTGTCATCCATGGTGCCTGCCTCTGGGTTCACTGAACCAGTAGAGATGGAGCCCAGAGCTTCTACAAAAGCACAGCTAGTAAACACCTATTAACTATTGGGTTAATTTAATTACCTAGGATGTGACATTTTGTAATACTAATCCCATCCACTGTTCATTTTATATGCCATCTCATTTATTGCTGTGAAAGAATGATCTAAGGGCTGCTGGCATTATCTGGAAGTTTTGTTTGCTTTTGGCTTTTCTGCACAGATATTTGGGTAAATAAGCTGGCAAAAAAGTATTGTGCCTATTTGGAATTACTGCAAATTCATTTCTATAATTTATAGGGCTTTACTTCCATCTGATGATGTATAACAGAGCCAGCAGCTACTTTTACTCCTACCTGTATTCACCTCATTAATCTTCTTAATAGACCTATCTTTATACACCATCTTTGAAACTGAAAATTATGCACACTACATCTAATCACCCATGGGGTTCAGGAAGCAAAAGACTGAACAAAGCTTAGGAGAATGGCAGAAAAATTAGACAGGCAGGAAAACACAGGACATCACAGAAGTTTGTAATGTAGCTGATTATAAAGTAAAATTGTGGAGTAAATGTTTAGTATTAAAAGGACTTTACTGGAAAAAATTCAAAAGGCCACTGCAACATAATCTAACTTCAGAAGAGTCAATATCTAATGTCAGAGCCACTGTCTCTAAAACAAAATCTGTGAAATTATCATATACCCCTTCCATTGTTGAAATTGCAGAATAATAAAATTCTGTGTCCTAAATGAAAGCACAATGGTATCAATATATCTTGGCCCAGATATTTATATAAAAATAAAAACAGGCACAGACTCAATTCAACCCCTGAAAGCAAGTATTTAAAACCCAGACCTGAACCTCTGTTTTAAATAGGTACAATTATCATGTACTTCTAGGAGACTTCTATGAGAAAGTTATGCTGAACAAACTGAGGAAAGAGACACATAAAAAACGAAAAGCTATGAAGTTGCATATCAAATTTAAGTAATCACATGCCTGAATCAATAAAAATCAGTAAGCCCAGTAATACACCCATGGAACCTTTATCAAATTATTGTTTTACTTCCTCACCTGATACCCTGCTCCTTCTGAAGCAGGAGCCAGTCTACTGGGATGTCATGAAGAATTGCATAGCTGTGAAGGGACCCCAAGTTTGCCAGTACCCTGAGGTGGGTCTGTCAGCACCTATTTCTCAGAGCAAGTGCTCCCAGAGCCATGCTGTGCTTTGCAAACTCTAGAGCCAGGCTGCATCACAACATGAACAAGAATAGACCTTTTTCAAACAGAGAAAGCTCAGAATGAGACAGATTATAAACAAAATTTCTTTATAAACGAGTATCTCCCTGTCCACTGTGTCCTTCTAGTGAGATTCTTTGGCTGCAGGCCTGTTCTTAGTTCAATAACTCAGTTGCTTTTTGGACAACACTGAGATTTGCACAGTACTGAAGTTTGCACAGTCCCCTCTGGGCCTCTTGGAGGAGAAAAGTCTCATGAACCCTGGGGCTTGGCTTTTTCTGCTCCCTATCTTTCTGAGCTGTCTTCCACTGTCTGCTCTGCTGCAGGCTCCTGTTTCTTTGTTGTCTTTCACATGGTCTGCCTGTTCTACTTCAGCCTCAGCAAGGGTGCCCCTCAGCTATGCACAGTTGCTCGTTTTGGAGGGTGAACCTCCCATTCCCTCCAGAAGGCTCTACAAGACTCAGCAGGCAGCCACCAGGGCAAGAAACCACCAGCCTCTCATTAAGAACAAGCATTCTAGAGCAAAATAAAAAAGCTATAATGCAAAATTTTTACAACAACCAGAGTGAACCTACTTATGAAATTCCATCACTTGAATGGACTCTTTGAACCTGTGCTACCTGTGCTGAAGTCCTGAGCATGTAACTTTAGTCAGCAGCAAAGACATTTGTCCTGCACTTTGTCTTTCCTCCTGTCCACCAGTGCATTTGGCAGATGCCACATCTTTCTTCATGCCTCCCCTCTAGCAGTGGTGTTCCTGCTGCCAGAGAGCTCAAATGGGCATCTTAGGACAAAAGCAATTCAGTCCATGAAATACAACAAGAATGTCCGTACTACAACTGCAAAACAAGATGATCACCACAACTGTTTGTGCTGGCAGTCAATTCCTAACCTGATCTTTGCTGCAAATTATGACTTTGAACTTCTGTCCTCTGTAGTTCAGCAAGAAGCACTAAATTTTTCTTAAGTGTGAATAAACAGCTATAAGAATGAGCACATCTCTGTGCCCCTTCTCCAACGATGCTCATCCTTCAGAACATGCCCAGAACTGCTTTTCATTTCTTGAGTGAACTGCCTACAGATCATGCCTTTCAATACCTGTGCAGAGTACATCAGGCTTTTCCATCTCATGAAGCTGTTATCATATGAAACAGTATGTGGCCAAAATGTATTCAGAGGATGAAATGTTACAAATGCCAGGAAGACAAATGCATGAGCTGCATTTCCAAGAAGAGTTACAAATTTTCACTCTGCTGTCTTTGCCCAGCTCTCCAACAGTCTTTAAACACAGGCATAATTGATAGTATCTCCTGCAGCAAGCACTGAGAATCCCAAACAGACATTTTCATTTCCTCTCTGAAGCTTTTACAGAAACGCCGCACATTTTAAATGAGAAAAACACAAGGCTCCACTCTCAGGAGATAAGTAATATTCTGTGTTCTGTGCTCGCCTTTCTTCCCTGCCAACGCTCAGTTTGTGGTTTGTTTTTGTTTGTGTTTTTACATGTCAAAAGAATAACTGTTGAAGTAGACTGTTTAGAAAAACATATTTTGGAAAAATGGTTAATTCTGCTTAACTGCATGCATTAGCTACTATCATGCAAACTATTAAGGCTGTGATTCTCAGACCACACCTCTGTCAAAATGCTGAATAATTCTCTCTCGTGAATAAAAGGCAATGATGTAATAATGTTCAAAAGACTAAAGCACACACAGGTTAAGATGTCTGAAATACCACCCTCTGTTTAAGTACATCCAAGAAGGGAAATCAATATTCCTCCGGAGAGCATTTTGTTGGTACAGCTGCTGTTGCTAAGATGGGCTCAGTGTCGTGTTCTCGTTAATACGGTCTAATGGTACCCATAAGATTGAGAATGTGCAGACAGACATAATGAATTTATACTAAAAACACAACAATGTAGAAATTCTAATTGCTTTGGCCTGATTGGTTACTTTATATCTTGAAAGGATCATGTTTATAAATTAGAGTTTAATGATATTTATGAATCACAAAATTAAGTCCTTCCTTGCAGCAATGATTAGCATGAAAGCAATCACTGCTACAGTGTGTCCTTTAAGAGCTTCAGCACAAAGAAACTGGCATGCTCAGAAGCAGTTTTGCATTTCAGAGAAAATTCTTACTATTGCAAAGCAAATGTAAGGTTTTAGTTGTACAAAATTTTTTGCCAGCATTAAAATAACTCTTTGAAGCTCATGAATCTCAAGGGGTGATATGAGTATTGTGTCCTAACACTCTGCAAAATGAAACATCCCTTTGTATCAAGCATTATCAGACCCCCTCACTTTCTCTAAACATGCACACTGCCCTGAATGTCATTTGTCATTCAGCTGCTAAGTCTCTCTGTTGGTGCTCTGGAAGCCTGAGATATGCAGGTAACAAACATGAAAAAAGGGTACTGGAAAAAAACATTTGAAAGACAATGCCATAGGGAGCTTGAGCAGGAAAAAAAAAAAAAAAAAAAAAAAAAAAAGAAAAAAAAAAGAGAAAAAAAAAAAAAAGAGGGAAAAAAGAAAAGAAAAGGAAAGGAAAAGGAAAGGAAAAGAAAAGAAAAGAAAAGAAAAGAAAAGAAAAGAAAAGAAAAGAAAAGAAAAGAAAAGAAAAGAAAAGAAAAGAAAAGAAAAGAAAAGAAAAGAAAAGAAAAGAAAAGAAAAGAAAAGAAAAGAAAAGAAAAGAAAAGAAAAGAAAAGAAAAGAAAGGAAAGGAAAAGAAAAGAAAAGAAAAGAAAAGAAAAGAAAAGAAAAGAAAAGAAAAGAAAAGAAAAGAAAAGAAAAGAAAAGAAAAGAAAAGAAAAGAAAAGAAAAGAAAAGAAAAGAAAAGAAAAGAAAAGAAAAGAAAAGAAAAGAAAAGAAAAGAAAAGAAAAGAAAAGGAAAAGAAAAACAAAAACAAAATTGAAGATAGAAATGACATCCAGGGAGCACAGAGCTGACAGTCTCAAAATGATCACTGATCAAACAGGTTTACAGTCCTGAGAGAGAACCCTGTGGGTGAAATTTGACATCTCCCTCTACAAAAGGGTAACACTGTGAAATAAGGGAACGTTTGTAATGAAGCCCAGTGATTAATTACAACCTTGCAATGAGAGTTACAGAAGCATCAAGCATGCAGGCAAGCACAATGTGCAAGCTGTATATCCATAGACCTCCACCCTCCTTGCTCCATCCTTTCTTCATTAGGAGTATCTGAAGCAGCCTGTGCTCCAGGGATGCAGCATGGGAACATGCACTGCCTCCTGTGGCCCCTGAACCCTGTTTGTGTTTCCTCCCTGGGACATGCTTTACACTAATAGGGGTAGTACATCAATCTTTACTGCAGTTTGTGCAGATAAGTTCAGGTGTTTTGGGGTCTGGGTAACTCTTAAGAGTCTTGGGAAGCCCATCCTTCAGTCTGCTGTGCCAAAAGAGCAGATGGAGTCTAGTTTAGAGCCAGCGTGCTCATGGGTGATCAGTTCTGGATGCTCCCCTCAAAGGCTTGAGCATCTGGGTCTTGGTCTCATACTTGCAACCAGAACCAACAGAAGCAGTGATGAACACTAATTAAGTGCTGATATGATTGAAACTACTCTGTCAAAATTGGGTTATAGGTATTTTTCAGGTTGGCAGCTCAAATTAAAGGAAAATTTGGGACTGAGTTTCACTTCTCCGTGTTAATTTAATACTCCTGAAACACAAGTCCAGATAGGCAAATGTTGTCTTTTTACCATAATGTGGGTATCTTGTATACCCTTTGATTCTTCTAAATACCTGTGTTCAGGAAACAGAACCAAGCCCTTAATATTGTCTCTACTTTAGGAAGTTATATGTAAAATATATGAAGAATACAAATTATTGCAAAGGTTTGTTATATAAATTCATATTTCTGAGGCTTTCGGATAATTCAGTGCTTAAGGTAACACTTATCAAGAATCTAATAATTTCTTTTTCAATGCTTTAAAAAATTTACAGCAGGTAACACACTAAATGTAGAGAAAAACAAAACACTGGAGATCTATCATTCAGATTCTGGATTATAGGCCCAACTCTACCCAGAGGAAGCCTTGTTGACCTATCCAATTTAGTCTGTAAAGCCAGTGCACTTTTATTCAAAAAAGTCAAATTATACACTTTATGCTTAAGATTTCACAAATCATATGGAATTTTTGTTAAGGAGTTTATTTTTTCATACATAATACAACTTTTAAGTTACCAAATAACATTATGAATCTTAAATTCACTTTATACTGATTCAAATTATGAGTTCAAAGGGCTGTAAAACAACTTTATTTTTTTTTTCCACTTCTGCTGAGTGGCAGGAGGCCATTCTTAGAGCCACCTTAGTGGTGTTTCCAATAGCTTAGTGAAACTGGTACAGGCTTACAGGAAAAAAAAAACCAAAAAACAAACAAACAAAAAAAACCCCTACACTATGGGGCAATGAGATGTCTAAATGTTTTTCTCCCATCTTGATAAAAATTCAGATCTTCATTAGTTATTCCAAGAAGAGACTGGGTAGAAAATCTAGTTTTAATGCACACAGATTAATACCAGTAGTTCATCAAGTAGTAGGTTAAAAAGTCATGATGCAGAAAAACATGCAGGGATTTTTTTAGGAAATTCTACCATTTAGAGAATACCTTTGGTGTGGCTGGCTCCCCTGAAAAATTACTAGTGTTCTGAGCTTCTTTCAGCCCCTTTCAATTTCAGTGTAGTGTAGCTTGAGACAGACCACCAGCAGAGATGCTAATTCAATGTAGACAAATACTACAAAGCAGGCTGACTCAACTGTAGCTAAATTATGCCTCTTCTGAGAGAGAGTCCTATCAAGAGCACCAAGGAGATGTACGGATTGAATTCACTGCAGTGGCCAAAGGCCCTAAAACTATGCAACTTAGCTTTCTGCCAGAAGTGCTTGAAAGATCCAGCTGAAAGGTAGCCCCAACTACACTGTTTAAAAAATAAAGTGTTGTGAATCTTTTCAGTTCACACAGAATATGTGTTGCTTGTTAAAGATATAAAAATATTTCATTTAAAAGAAAAAAAAAAAAAAAAAAAAAAAAAAAAGAGGTGATTGTGAGTATACTTAGTGAAGAAATGTTTTCTTGTATGAAACAGAAGATGGAGGAGGTATGGGTAGAACAGCAAACTGAGCCAAAGATTGAGCCAGACTACTCAGAACTGTAACTTACTCTTACTTTTGAAGTCTGTTGCTATTAGAATAAAACAATGATGCTAAACCCCATCTTTTTTTTTTTTTTTTTATGTGACTACCAAATGCTGCAGTGATCCACATACACTTTTCTACTACTGTAGAAAAAGCTGAAAAAATTACAGGAGAAAAGTTAAATACATAAAGGTAGAGAGAACCAGATTCATGCTCTGCAAGAAAAACTACACAAATTCCACAAGGATTTGGGAAATTAAATGTTAGACTATGCTATGTAATCCAATAGCTAGAAATACAGATTTGTAAGGTAGAAGTCACAGTGGGTATTTTACATCTGCTGACAAAGGATCCCTGCAAAACACTGCTTCACAAAAACACACTGGCATGTCTACTTTTAAAAGGTATTATTCAGGTTTTTAAGAAGACTGCTTGTGACTTGAGCCAGCACAATGTAACAAAATTTCTAGTGAATCCTTCTTGGAGGAAGTTAGTCTCAAATAGTGAATAGCAATTAGAAAAAAAAAGACACCACTGCATTAGTAACTTTAAGCAGTTGGCCAATTAAAAAAAACCCAACAAATTAACTATAAGACAGATTTTGTGGAGGTTCTTAGTGCAACAGTTCTGGAGTCATTAGAGTCCAGGACCCCTTGTGTCTCTGTGACTATGTCTGGCTGTACTGTACTACTCAGTAGCTCAAGGTGCTGTTGTAGCCCAAATAAGCAAATATCACCTCAAAAACTAATTCAGTGATAGTTAATAGCTGTGAAAGTTTCTCCTGGATGTCCTCAGATAACCTTTACCAGCCCGACAGAAGACCTTGCAGCTCATCCTAAAGCATTGTCTCTGCTTGGCAAGATGTAAACCAGATTTGGAAACACGGAAGACTGATTGCTTGATTGCAATTAGATAATGCAGAATTATTCTGCTGGAGCAACTGACTTACAAAAAGCACTTGGGGGCAGGCAACAGGGCACTTCATGTTCCCCAGGAGGAAGTGGAGAACATGTGAGCATGGGCCAAAAAGAGTCTTCTGGATCCAGGCTGATGGACTTGCTAAGGGCTGAAACTCAGTCCAGAGGCACGGGGATCCTGGGACAGGGGAAGGACCACACAAGACAGCTGCTAGAAGCAGAATTTCAGTGAGCAAGTAAGAACCAGCATATGAACTCTACAGACAGCTTAACCAAAGACTGGACGGGCTCCAGAAAAGCCCTGCTCACACATTTATATAGAAATAGCCTGATAATGAGAGCTGCTGGTGTTGTTTCACTGTTTCCAGGTAACTGGTGCTGCACTTGTGTTAGCCAAAATAACTTCACATCTTCCACAAGTCCTTTCTTCACCTGTTTGTCTGCACTATCTGTCTGTTATAGCCTGTGACTTGTAAGCTCTTCATAACAGGGGCTAGTTTTGCATCTGTATGTGATCCTGCTTGACTGAGTTCCCTGGATGGTCACGAAAAATCAAAAAATATCATATTAACAGCAAGACCCAATACTAATTAATTGCATTGGTTTTTAATTTTTTTTTTCTATATTGAGTGAATTAATTGTTTATAGTCCTAGTATTTGAAATTAAAAAATAGTAGTCCTTGGTATATAATGAGGAAAGGGTAGATGAAGGTGAATGACTGTCTCCAAGGGCTGTCAGGCCCAGTGGAATCAGAAGTCCAGAAATTACTAAATAAGTATCTCTGAATGATAGTCCTTCATTATTTTATTTCTAAAAGGAGACTAAAATAAAATAAAATAAAATAAAATAAAATAAAATAAAGTAAGCAAAGTGTCTGAAATGTAAAGATGTAAATATTGCATTGGTCAGAGGATTTAAGTGGAGATAGCTCACCCAGAGTCTTCAAGGTAATATTTTAAGCTATTTGGGTTTTGGGTTTTTTTGTTTTGTTTTGGTTTTGTTTTTTTCAAAAGAATTACAGTAATATTAGTTAAAGTCACTAAACTTTACACAGTCACACCAGAAACATTCAGGGATTTATTTTCAGATGTCATCCTCCCAGTCTTTTCATAAGACTTGTATTCAAAAGCACCTGTCCACCAGCATGAATATAGACTTTTAAGTAGAATTCATAAGCAGCAGAGGAGTTCCATCTTGGTGCTTTAAAGGATTTTTTTTCTTGTTCAGCCTGTATGGCCATTCCCTACTAAATACATGCTTATCTTCCTATGTGTAATGTTAATCCCAGAAATTGCAAGCATTCCAAAACCAGACTTTCTAAGATGGGCCTAGTAATCCAGTTCTTTAAACTGGGTTTGCTGTTATTATTACTGCTTTTTAAATTTTTCTGTAAAATATTTATATTCTGATAAGCAGCACTTCACAGCAGTTTTTGTTCACTTAACGTTAATTGACAAGCTGCAAGGCACTAGGGAAATTAGAATCATAGACTCATAGAATGGTTTGGGTTGGAAAAGACCTAAAAGATCATCCAGTTCCAACACCCCTGCCATAGGCAAGGACACTTCCCACTAGGCCATGTTGTTCAAAGCCCCATCCAGCCTGGCCTTGAACACTTCCAGGGATGAGGCAACCACAATCCCCATGGGCAGCCTATTCCAGTGTCTCAGCACCCTCACACTAAAGGCTGTTATAGGTTGTTAATAAAGGCTGTTATAAGGTCCCTGCTGTGCTATATTCATTTGGTGGTGTGCCTCTCTCTCTCCCATCAGGTTTTGAAATCCTTTTTGATGCTGTTACTTGTATCCTCTTCCAGGTAGTGTTACCATGTAGTGCCAAAAAACTATTGATCAACTAATCCACAGTTGACCTATCCACCCTATGCCTATGAAGATATTTATAAATGAAATGCTTGCAAATGTTAGAATTAGACAAATAAAATAGATCTTAAGACTAAAACTGTGTGAAATGTTCTGCTGTGACCAGATCAAGAAATTTCAAGTTTACACATT
Organism: Heliangelus exortis; assembly: GCF_036169615.1. Lineage (NCBI taxonomy): Eukaryota > Metazoa > Chordata > Aves > Apodiformes > Trochilidae > Heliangelus > Heliangelus exortis. Next base: position 75,952,729 of record NC_092423.1, read on the forward strand.
CATTGTGTTTTAGCTGTGCAGAGATTTCAAAATCCTGCACAATGCTGAGATGAGATGAAACAAGAATGAAATGACATAGTCCCAAATAACACTATGTCTTCTTCCTGTAAAATCAAACCATGTCAGACATGCCCTGCCTACCTGTCTACCACCAACACTGTTTAAATAACACTGTTCTGTGTTCAGCATTCTCCACTGCTGTAATTGTAATTTCCATTTAACCTGATTTCACACTGTGTGACAGACTATGTGAGGTTTCCATATATTCAAATGCACCTGAAAATATCTGTTTCCTGCACGACTTCTCAGTAGCTTCCAGATAACCTAGGATACAAATATCAAAATCCTTACTGAAGTGTGTACTACCAGTTTTTTATCACAAGGCAAACTCCTTTCACTGGGGTTTTAAAATTCAGCAATGTAAGCATTTAGCTTTTTTGAAGCTGAAATGTTTCTGGATAAGCATGGTCTGCTCTTTTAAAGCAGGACATGACTTTGTTTTGGCTGATTCATCCCATTGTTGGATTGTGCACCCTCAGGATCATACAGTGGTGAGTCAGGCATTTGTAAACAGGAGAGGAAAAAAAACAAATTAATGGAGAGAACAGGCTTCATTTTTATGATCAAAGGCCTCAAAGAAGCCATGCAAAAGGAGCATAATTATTTATTTAACAAAACCCATAGCATGATCTTTCCTGCACACTCTCTGCAGTGCCTGTAGCTGCCCTTACCCTCTATTGAACCAAGAAAACATTCCCACCTCAGGGAAGGGTAACACACGTTTTGGATCCTCCCTTTGGGAAAAGTGGCTGAGCCATGTGTAGTGCTTGCTATTCATTTTCTTCTGAGGGAGATCAGTGTAGGTATTTAAGTTATTTTCAAGGGCAGAGAGATGATTTTAGGTAAATTTCATAAGCAAAAGAAAAGTGTAATGTTTTACAGGCCTGAGAGCTGGAACAGCACAGGACAACTTAGAGGCTTCTCTTCTATGCTTTCTTACAGAAGAATCAGTTTGAGGAGGCTTTAAAAAACAACATTGCTAGGAAAAGATTTTTGCAAACACAAAGCTAATGAAACGAGTCGGTATTGTGTCAGATGTATAATGTTTCAGTGTATTGTTTTTTTGGCAGCTGTGGTTTGGTTTTCCTGGGCTCAGAGCCCAGTTTCTGTTTAACTTTCTGTAAGGTTTCATAGCAGCCTAAGCATACAGAGATGGCTTGCTTGAAAATAACCATGTATCTCACTATACATATTGATCAGAATTTAAAAACAACCAGCAGCCTGTTGGATGGACAAGCATTGCCTGCTTATAGCATCTTGATAGGAAAAATCTATTCCTCAGGCTAATGGGAATTTTGCCTGAGGAAGAATTTATAAGATTATACATAAAAAAAAAGAAACTAGATAGAATAAAAATTAAAAAGGTAAACTTCACATAATAAAAACACATTGCCTTATCATTAAAAAATTGGGCCTAAATCCTGTCCCAGTTCTGAACAACTTTGTATACCTGCAGTGACCTCCAAGTACTATTAAGTCCAAAGTAAGGTACCAAAAAACAATAGATTTTTCACAGAATTACAGAATCATCATGGTTGGAAAGGATCTCTGAGATCACTAAGTCCAACCATTCACACACGGAACAATTAAAAAACCAAAACACCAACAGTATCGGCCACTAAAGGATCCCCTGAAGTGTCACATCTACACTTTTCTTAAATACCTCCAGGGATGGTGCAGAATCCTGAAAAGAATATTTTTATCAAAACAGCCACCCTGTGAAAATGGACATTGCATTCAGGTGGATGCCTCATTCAATAGCCATCTGGACTCTGCTCTCTCAAGGAGAGACCCTCATTTGGGTAACCACCCTGAAAACAGGGCCCTATTCCCTCAAGAACAGCCCCTCCTTTAGTGACCATCCTGATAAACTGAACAGTGTCCTTGCAAGGGGACCCCCAGTTTGATGCCACCCTGACAGGCAGGACACTGTCCTTATTCCATAAAGGACAGGGGCAGGCAAGCTGTGCCCTGCGGAGGCAGAGGGACATCTTGTGTGTGCCCTGGGTAAGGCCACTGGAGAGGGCTCAGGTGCAGAAATAAGGGTTATTGCTGTGTCATCCCATCTGGAGGGGCACAAGTGAACACCTGGCTGTGCAAGATATGCCAAAGCCCCCCCCCCCCTCCCCCCCCCACCCGAAATGATGGGGTCAGGCGGCATAAGAGGCACACTCGAAATGCAGGATGCACGCCCACCATCCAAGGACCTGAACTTCCTACCTCTTGTGGACATGTTCTAGCACCTCAAAGTTCTTATTGTAGTGACGGGCCCAGAAGTGAACACAGTATTCAATATGTGACCTTACCAATTCTGACTACAGGGACACAATCACTTCCCTAGTACTGTTGGCCACACTATTCCTGATAGAAGCCATGATGCTGTTGGCCCTCTTGGCCACCTGGGCACACTGCTGCCTCATGTTGAGCCAGCTGTCCACCAACCCTCCCAGGTCCTTCTCTGCTGGGCAGCTTTCCAGCCACTCTTGCCCAAACCTGTCGCGTTGCGTGGGGTTGTTGTGACCAAAATGCAGGACACAGCACTTGGCCTTATTGAACCTCATACAATTGGCCTTGGCCCATTGATCCAGCCTGTTCAGGTCCCTCTGTAGAGCCTTCCTACCCTCAAGCAGATCAGCACTCCCACCCAGTTTGGTGTTTTCTGGAAACTTACTGAAGGTGTGTACTTAATCCCCTCGTAAACACCATTAATAAAGATATTAAACAAGACTGACCCCAAAACTGATCCCTTAGGGACACCACTGGTGACCAACCACCAACTAGATTGGACCCCATTAATCACAGTTCTCAGAGCACAGCCATCCAGCAAGTTTTTTACCCAGTGAAGAGTACACTTGTCTATCCCACCATTCACCAGGTTCTGCAGGAGAATGCTGTGGGAAATGGTGTCAGAGGCCTCACCAAAGTCCAGGTAGACAACATCCACAGCTTTCCCCTCATCCAGAAGGTGGGCCACGTGGTCATAGAAAGAGATCAGCTTGTTTAAGCGAGACCTCCCTTTCATAAACCCATGCTGGCTGGCCCTGATCCCTTGACTGCTCTGTCCTTGCCATGAGAGCTCACTCAAGATGATCCTCTCCATGACCTTTCCCAGTACCAAGGTCAGGCTGATGGGCCTGTGGTTCCCTGGATCCTCCTTCTGGTGCTTCTTGTAGATGGGCAACACATTAGCTCCCTCCAGCCATCCAGGACCTCCCCTGTTGACCAGGATTGTTGGTAAATGATGGAGAGGCACTTAGCAAACTCTCCCACCAGCTTTCTCAATACTCTTGTGCAAATCCCATCCAGTCTCATAGACCTATGCGTGTGTAGGTGCAGAAGTAGAACATTAATTACTTCCTTCTGGATTATGGGAGAACTGTTCTGTTCTCTTTCCTTATCTTCTAGCTCAGGAGGCTGAATATTCTGAGGGTAGCTGGTCTGACTATTAATGACAGAGGCAAACCTAATCCTTGGCTGCAATGTTTCCCCCCTCTGCAACCAGTAAGGCATGGAGATCCTCCCCAATACTCTTTTTATTGTTGCTGTATTTATAAAAACTTTTTAAAAATCCCTTATATCACTGACCAAGTTGAGTTTCAGCTGGGCTTTTGCCCTCCTAATTTTCTCTCTGTATAACCTGACAAGATCTCTGTACTCCTCCTGCATTGTCTGCCCTTTCTTCCAAAGGTGGTGAACCCTCCTTTTTTCCTTAAGTCCTATCACAGTCCTATCCTTAAGTCCCTGTTCAACCAGGCTGGCCATTTTCCCTGTCTTTTAATTTTGTGACACATGGGGACAGCCTGCTCCTGGGCCTTTAAGATGTTCTTCTTGAAGAGGACCCAGCCTTCCTGGACCCCTTTGCCTTCCTGGACCCTTCAGGACTATCTCCCAAGGAATGTGCTCAACCAGTGTTCTAAACAGCCCAAAGTCTGTCTTCCGGAAGTCCAAGGCAGAGGTTTTGCTAACCCTCATCCTTACATCACTAAGAATTGAAAATTTGACCAATTCATGACCACTGAGCCCAAGATGACCTCTGACCACCATATCTCCCATTAGTCCTTCTCTGATGTTTGGGGTTTTTTTCCTGCTGTTTCTCAGGTTGCCAACAGTTTTTTGGTCCACTTGCTTCTGAACCTCTTGTTTGAAAGAGATCCCTCAGGAACCACAGTTGCCAAGCAGTTCAGTCCAAGGCACAGGTGTACTAGATCAGATCAGAATGGGCTTTACCTGCTTTTATCCAAGTGTTATTCTTTAGCTAATGAGCCTTATGGAGATAATAAGCTTTTGACAGAGAAGTTGGACTTCATGTGGAGTCAGAGCTCACTGCCCTCCCCACCTTCAGTGTTACCTCATGGGAAAGAAGCCTGAATGTTTTCTGCTTTTGTACACCACTACAATCTGTGCATTTTTTATTTAGCTGCATCTCTCTAGTAGTTTAAGGCAGCAAAACTGGAAGCTCTACACCCATTTCTACACCTCCTTGAGAACTGAGCCCATTATTTATATTAAAAGGTGAATATATTCCCTCAATAATGCACTTATATATTGCACACATATTGATCTTGTTCTAGAGGCCTATTGATCCTCCAAAGGCTAGAGTGTGTAATTAAAGTAGGTTGAGAAATGGAAAAGAATAGTCAGGCATTTAAAGTTCTGTTTACTGTAGCTGTATTGGTCTTTTGATTTCTTCCTGTGAAAGGTATATTTTTTTATATTTTATTTCCAGAAAAAGTTAATGGTATCTCGTATTTTTTAGTGCTCATAGAATGAAACAGGTGCAAGCCTTTTGCTTGCAAAAAATATTTATATGTACATTCAGTCACAGAGCAGAAACTGTTTTGAGTCACATTTTTGACAAGTGCAATAAAGTAATACAATTCTCAATTATAGAATATTTAAAAAAAGAAAAGGATTATAATGGATACATGGATACAATTATGATATGATGCAGTTGAAGATGTTTTGCTCTGTTTAATGCTATTTCCAGAAGAGGGGAAAGAATGCTACATTTATATAGTCAAAGTGGGATGGCTCAACAAATTCTAAATCACTTAGCTGTCTGTCTTTGGGTCTTTGCATTAAAAGTATTTATTCATTAGTTCCTTTTCCCTCTGCCTACCATGGGTAGTCATTTGTTCTATACCATATTTCAGTGGCTGCTTTGAATAGAACTTGTTTGAATTAGGCATCATCTCCTTTTGTATTAAGCCTCTGTCACAAGGATTTTGTGCTGTATCAGTTAAGTTTGTGCAGTAACTGCCACTAGTAACAAGCACATCATCCACTTTATTATACCCAAAGAGCATTTGTGTTGCCCAAACTGATTTCTGTCTTCTATTAAAGAAAGCTACAGTGTTTGTGTTTTAGAATAATGATGTAGTTTGGTGAAAACGAACAAGGAATAGTACCCATTTGTTTTTTCTCACTCAGAGACTGGCAGGACAATTGTATGAAGACACAGTTCTTTCTTCTGCACCAGCTTTCATCATGCAGTCATATTTAAGTTAAACAGCAGAAAGGAAGATTTGAGCACCATTATCTCTTGCTTTGAAATGTCTGAAATTCAGACTTTGCCTTTTTGTATGGCTGTAGGAGATCATCATATTGGAGCTGCAGTCTGAGCCAGAGGCTCTGGCTTGATCTTGCCATTTTAGACTTCCCTTGAATCAGGTCATCAGGTTACTGTGCCTATAAGGCTATCTTAAAATAAAATAAATACTTCTATTAATCACATAAAAACCTTCCTAATAGATACAAGGGATTTTTGCTTGAATAACCAAGTGGGATGTCATTGCAGATGATTTGTTCTCATCCAAAAATTATACATGACAGAGAATTATTTGCTGAAGATTTTGGCATAGATTGTGCCAGAGAAAGACAAAAGGGTCCTTACGCACATCATTCCCTTTATAATGTACAGGCAACCAGACAGTGGAACTCACCATTACAATTAGTCCTAATTGCTCCCATTGTTGCTAACCTTGGTAAAGAAACCAGAGAATGAGTTACCTGTTGACCATACCACAGGTCACTGTAGACACATGTCAGCAAAATCATACTTTGATGTATTTTCCCTACTGATTTACTTGTCCTATTGAGTGAGCTTCTGTTTCTATTGCATTTCCACCAGTAAAATTCCATCTAAAATAAAAATAGGACTGCAAAAACTCAACAGCCATGTAGCTGGAAGGTTTGCTGGGTCTTATCCCCTTCTAATTTCAAAACCTTAGATAAATTCAATTGGTAAATTCCCTGAAGGAAGGAATATGGAAGTGCAAGTTATTTTTGACAAAACTTACGTGCTCTCAATAGATTGTACTTGACTTGAAACATGAGTGAAAAAATGTCTATTTATTTACTAGTTTAACAGGTGCTATAACCACAAGCAGCTGTACTTAAAATATCTAGAAATGTAAGATATTATGGAGGTAGGCATCAGAAAACATGTAAAAGATTTAGGTCCTTTATTAGGCACCTTCTGGATTTATGACTCACAGGGATTGTAAGCATAGTATGGATTTTTTTCTGCTCTGTGGAGATTTTATTTGGTTCTGTCCTTTCTAGCATTAGGGAAAATTGAATATGACAAATGTCTACTATTGAATACAAAGAAGAGTTTAGTTCTTGGCTCCAAATTGAATATCTCATCCTAGATTACATGCTCTTCACTGTTATGCTGTTTGATATAAAAATATGTTTCAGTAATAGAAATATCCTGATCTACTCATTCAAAGTTTAATAGTTACTCTGGACATCTCGGTGGAGCCTAAATTTTGTAACATATAAGACTTAACCCTTCTTGTACCATCCCAATGAAAATTCTTGCAAAATTGTCTGTAATTGTGTGATTTTAACCTGAAGTAGTGCAAATTAGTTCTTTTTCTTCCTGTTCATCTTATTTACTGACTCTGCATCTCTGACAACCAAATATCAATTGCTGCAGATTCTGCTTCATTTGATACAACACAGAAGGTGAAAAGAAATTCTTCATTCACAGAGTGAATCACAGAATCACAGAATGTCAGGGGTTGGAAGGGACCTCTGAAAATCATTGAGTCCCACCCCGCTGCCAGAGCAGGACCAAAACTGGGGCAGGTCACTCAGAAATGCATTCAGATGGATCAAGTCTCCAAAGAAAGGGAGAAAGATTACAGAACCTTCTCTGTAACCCTTGCAGGAAAGAAATTATTCCTCATATTGAGATGGAACTTCCTGTGCTTTATCTTGAATCCATTGCCCCTCATTATACCACAGGGCGCAAGTGAAAAGAGGGTGTCTTCTCACTTGTCACCTGTCTTCTCACCTGTCTTTGGACCAAAATTGACCAAAGTGTTCCATCCCATACTCATCATACTTGGTATAAATTTGAGGGATCACAAGGGTCAAGCCCCTTCCTTTTCACACTTGGCCTTTCCCTTTGGCCCTTCATCATCTGTCCCTGTTTGCTTTGGCATCCTGGGAGGATACCACCCGTTCCCCTGCCTGTGGTCCCGATCCATACCAGCCTGAATCTGTGTGTTCCTGCCTCCAGCTCCCGACTGCTGCTGACCCCAGGAGTCCAGCCTGGACTTTCCCAGGGCTGCCCTGCAGCATTGGTGGTGATGTGAGAGTTACTGGGGGAAGGAGGGAGGAACATGATAATTTTTTTTCTGTATATTTGTATATACTTAATAATTTTTCCTTTTTTATCATTACTGTTTCTTAAAGCTGTGTAGTTTAGTTTCCAACCCACAAGTCACTCTCACTTATTCTCTCTCCTTTCTTTATCAGGGAGGGGAGGGGGATTAATAAAGAGCATCTGTCGTTTGGTTAATTGCCAGTGCAGTGTTAAACTGTGACAACATATTAGTAATGAATTTGGTAAAGTTGTTCCTATTGCTGCACTGTTACATCATCTCCACATATAAAATGTTTACAGCATGCCCCTAATTTATTGAGGATAGTAAGGGGTTTTAAGTGGTTGTGCTGTGCCACAAGCATAATGTATAAAGATAACTGAAACAGATGTTGTACATCAACATATTGAATTTTATTCTTTTCTGGGCTATAGATTAGCTGTCCTAATCTTTAAAACCATTAGTGTGATGATTATGCCTATCTATGATGTAATAGGAGAATTGATTGTCTCTTCCTCCAAAATAAACCCTTCTAAGCTAAAGATAGAAAAATCACAGCTTATAAAGCAAAAAGTAAAACAAGAGTAAATTAAGTTTTCCCCTGTTGTCCTTGCTTTCCTGAAATAAAATGCTGACCTGATGGTCCCAAGATTTAGGAAGTATATCATTTGAGCAGTGACCTTATTAGTTTTAAGTATGAAAAAGGTAGATAATTAAAGTGACCTCACCCCACAGGAATGCAAATGCAATCCAAGAACCAAAGTACTGGAACACAGTCAGAAAAGTGATGCCTAAGGTCTTGGTCGTTTTTAAGGTCTTTTATATGTTCCCTTGTGTTTTTAGTGCTTACAATTGATTTAAATAAGATTTATCATGGAGTAAGTATCCATAAAATACAGTTATCACTATCACAGTCTACATATGATAGATTAAAGCCTGACTGTGAGTGGAGCTGTACAAATGTCCATAAATGAGAGACTGAGTGTAGTGACAGTGTGCCTTCTTGTCTCATCTTTTCTATCTGGGGACCCTGTACAAAGCCATGCCATGGTAGCAGTCTTCATTTCCTGGTTTAGCAATCAGAAGAGTTGATTGCAAGATAAGGACCAATCTCTTTTAGTCAGCCATGGGGTTTTGTGGAGAAGACAAGTAAAACACTTGCCAAAAAGGTGATTTATATTCAGAAGGTGCTTTTGTCTTATGAAAAAAAAAAAACCAGAAGTGTTTTGAAATGTATAAACACATTCATCAGATCAAGTGAGGCCAGTCTTGATCTTGGATTCTTGAGCAATAATAAAAAAATCATTCCCATCTAGTTTTTTTCTCTTCAGTCAAGAAAAGGTGAATGCTGACTACAGGTCTAAGAAGTGCTTTCTATGCAGAGAAAGGATCCATCAGTTCACCTTTCAAGACAGACCTCCAAGAAGATAAAGACTACATAAAATTGTTTGCTAAAAATAAGTTCACCAAAAGCAAGCCATGAAGCTGGGATTCTGTACCCCTCCCCCACTAACTATCTGATTCAATTTAAAGCCTAGATATTGCTTAGAGTAATTTGTAATGAAAGCAAGGCCAAGGTGTACAAAAAGCAGCATCAAACTCCACACATGGGATAGTGACACATTGAGAGCATTTGGCACAGAAGTACAAAGTGGAATGTTTTCAGTAGCTGGGTATAAACCTCATCTTGTCCCCAGGGAGACCTGGAAGAAGTTTACCCAGACCACCACCAGTTAGCTGCCTCCTAAGACTTTTAGCCAAAATGATGCCAAGAAAATCAGTACCAGAGAATAAGGAAACGTCCACCACCTGAAATCAAAAACAAAAACCAAAAACAAAAACTGAAAAAACACCAAAAAAACCAGAAAGAAGAAAACCAAGAGTTAAACTGGAGATGCAGCACCATTTTCTGCATGCAAACTGCAGATGTTCAAAAAGAAGTAAATTTAATATTCTGACAGGATTATTACTTGTTTTAGCACATGGCATGACTGGTGTGTTGCTTATTTATTTAGGGTTATGGATGGGCATTATTTTACATAAAATAAAAAGAAAATAATTTGGAATACTTATAAAAAACATGTGAATTCATAATTTACCTCAGGCCATCAGGTTGAGGAGTATCTGTTTACCTGAAAAACAACAGAGGTAAATAACTGTCAAAATTTAATGATTTTATGAAGATTCTTCCATAATTCAGTCTGGTTTTTCTTCAATGGCAAAACAAAACCAATTCGTATTCTTGAAAAGAAATCATGAAGTAAGTGATTTTCCAAGATTTTTGGGGGGCTTTGTCATATAAATCATGATCTCCAATTTCAATAACAAGTTCCTACATTAAGTGAAATAACAGTACCTGTATTACCCAATCCAGGAACAGGCTGATTTACAATATCTCTTTAGGCAGAAAACATTGAAGTATTGTGCTGGAAATGCAGGCAAGTTGAATGCAATTCTACTGTTCGAAAAAAACAGCTAAGGGTCTTTGCGTCTTCATGTATTCCATGTGCTTAATGCTTCTATGCTCTTCTCTGCCATGCTGTAAATTACACTTTCCCAGTAACCAAGGCAACAGTAAGGATTTTTCTTCTCTCTTTTCTTGATTGTCCATCTTATCCTTAAGGATAAACCTCAGAGAAACTGTGTGCCCACTAGAAAATGGTCAGTATATTCATCAGTGATATAATGGGTGAAGTTTGAGCGAAGATGAAATGCAAAGGCAAGACTATACTATAGATTCTACTAAAAGGAGTTTTCTTTTGTTTACAACCCCAGCCCACCATGGCTGTACTTTAACCTTGAGCAGGCTAGAGAGTTGTACAAACATGTTCACACCTTAAGCACAAATGGCAACACTTTGAAACCATTTTGATCCAGCTATTTCCAAGTGTTCTGTAAATACTAATTACAACCTGACTCTCAGATAAGCAGTGACCACGGATTTAACAGTTCCCTACTGATTATTTTTATTTATTATTATTTTATTATTTTATTATTATTTATTATTTTTATTTATTATTATTTTATTTATTTACTGATTATTTTCCTAAATAAAATCAACGTATTCAAACCTACTTCCTTTATTTGTCTGCTGAAGTCAGGAGACTGGAGTTCAAGAAACAGCAACATGGTCACTCTCTGTGAACATCAGGATACTAGACTGTGTTGCCTAATTCAGCAGTCACAGAATCACAGAATATTAGGGCTTGGAAGGCACCTCAAGAGCTCACCAAGCCCAGCTCCCATGCTAGAGCAGGATCACCTAGTGATGGTCACAAGTGGGTTTTGAACGTCTTCAGAGAAGGAGACTCCACAACCTCACTGGGCAGCCTGTTCTAATGCTCTGTCACTTTCACAATGACACACTTTTTTCTTATATTTACATGGAACCTCCCATGCTCCATGTAACCCAGGACCACTCTAGATGTATCTATTACCAGGAGAAAAGAGGATTTGCATGATTTAGGTCCGGGCAGTGCTTACACATTTAAACGCCTTAAGCTTTTTTGCTAATTTGAGTGTTGTTTGTTTGTCTTTTTTAATTTGGGCTTTGAATTTAGAAAGACTTCCCTAAAACATACAACCATGTTCCACTTTGCCATGTGTTGGAATTTAACTGATTGCAGCAGGATTATAGTGACAGTTGACAGAAGGATGCAGACCAGCACCTATATATTGCAAATGGCTTGAAAGTGACCATGCAGTTCTGAGGATTTTGGGAAGCTGGCCAGTAACTGATTAACTTTTTATTACAAGAGAATTTCTTTTAACAAATTATGGAAAGGATAGAAGCTTTCATTAATTGCTCACAGTGCACAAGGAAAAGTCATTTGCCTCTCTATATTTAGCAAGTTAAGATGCAAGACTTTCTTTCTCAATCAATGTTTGCAAATCCTAATCAAGCTGATTGCAGATTTATGGATGTCATATTCTTACAAGATTGCACACCAAGGAATAGGCAAATGTCTAGATATTCAATAGGATGATGCACTAGTGCTAAATACATTAAGCTTGCATACTGTGGCTAGAAATTTGGCAGAGCAATCAAAAATTATGTTCTATACATCACAGAAAGACAAAGAAGTTAGTTCAACCCACTGTAGACAAATAAAGTTCTTTTGACAAGATTTTCTGTGTTGATCCCTACTCTCAACAGCAAATTGCACACATACTGATCAGGCACTGAAATATATAGATATAGGAGGTGAAGTTAGTGCAAAAAATAAAGTCAGTAAATAAATTAAACTCAGATTATAATCCATATTTTTAGATAAAAGTGGAATTTTAAAAATAATTTTAAAACCATTAAAAACATACTTTGTAAATATTCAGAATCATTTAGGTCAAAAGCTGGTAAGTATTCTTATAGCTAGTGTCTTGCAGCAGAACTCCTTCCTTCATCCAGGATATTTGCAATGCAGCAGAATGTTTCATTTTTACACAGTTCATCTCTAAGTCTAATCCTTCAGATGATTAATCATATACTTTGAAATCACAAATTTGACCTATCCCAAAGAACTACTCAGATGTAGCAAGCTGCACAGATGTTTGCCTGGCTGTGGTTCTATCTGCATGCCGTTGTTAGGACTATACTTATCATTAATCAAATCATACAACAATGGGACCAGATTTTCAAAACAGATCAACTGTTTTAAACAAGGCCAGATTTTAAGGAAATCTTTAATATTCCCACTGTAAGATGTTGAGCCACAATTTGAAAAATCTTACAGTACTGTAGGATTCTTGTAAAGCTGTAATCACTCGCTTCAGAGTCTAGGTAGTTCTAAGATCCTCCTTGAAAACCTGGCACAAAACTTCTTAGATATTGACCACTTCTGAAGATCTGTTCTGCAAGAACAAACATTCTTTAATCTAGCAGAATAAGAGTTATTGAGATACACTGCAACCTAACAGTAGCTGAGAAAGAGCATCCTGGCCAAGTAATTTGATATAAAAAATGCTTGGCAAGTGCTTATGCAAAAACTGCATAGATCCACTGTGAATCTTGATCAAATACTTTTTAAAGGCATGTATGAATATTTTGGGGAGTATTCTGCAAAATTATGTAAATGTTTCAAAGTAGTAAGCATGTTACTGCTTCTACAAGCTGATTTTGAGTAAATGTTTATGGTTTATTTTTCCATTTTTTTCTTTGCTGTGAAATAGTTTCCATCCCAGAATGTAATTTGAGTCAGATGCTGAAATTTCACATTTATTTTCAGTTTTGTATTATCATTTCATACTTAGCTTGTTTTGGGTAGTACTTTGGAGATTTTTTTAGTCAAGCATTTGGCAATGTTTCCATTTGTACAGTATTTGAAAGCTCTCTCAGCTGCAAGAAAAAAAGGAACAAAAATCTTTCTTTCTTTCTAAAATTCCTCATTCTTAAACAATTGTACTGCCCCCTCTGGTGCTATTTAGAAGTTTTAGAGTTACACACTAACTAGTCACATACTGCAAATACTACTTGAATTCCAACATAGTCCTTCAAAGGCATAAAAGTCACCTTTTTTATTATGTTTACACTTGCATTTTCTGAAAGAGAGTGAAAATATTTCTCTATCTCACAAGCAGAAGTATGTATAAAGAAAAAATTATCCTTTATTAGCTTTATACTTACAAACCTCCACTTTGATTTGCTATTACTCTTGCTATTGTTTTAATTATTAAATGAGTTAAAAATCTGATACTAAGCTTAATGATGAACAGCTACAGTCACGTATAGACCAGTCACGTATAGACCAGTCACGTATAGACCAGTCACGTATAGACCAAGTATAGACCAGTCATAAGACTACTATTTATTAAGGAGAAATATTATATGTGGAATGCATTGTTTGTTAAAAGCCCTTAAGTAGAGTGCTGATGCATTATACTAGCTAGAGTTTTAAATTATAACTCCTACTTTGTCTCATTATACAGAGGAAAAAATATTTATTTGATTAACAGCTAGATAGGGATGCATCTCCCTTTTTTTAGTACACAAGGAGATGTTCCTGGTTTTTAAATTTGTTTCTTGCCATGCAGGATCAGCAAATGGCACAAAAAAGCAAAAAGGAATAGAAATATTTTTAAAATTCATTCATGAAGCAAACTAGGATTGCAGTTACCCTCTAGTCCTCTTTTTTCTTTTAAATAAGTTTATTGTTGATGAAATGAACCAGACCAGCAGAAAAAAAACTAGACCTCTGTAGTTGTCCATGGCAAAGACATTTCAAACTTGATTCCATTGTTCAAATATGACTCAGCCTTATCTTTAGGGGACTTTCTCTGAGGTAAAAGAGTAAATGACAGCTTCTCTTTCAGTCAGTATCCCTTCTGAGGTTGAGAATATCTGCCCCTCTGTGATCCTACAGCTTCACTTCTGCCCACCAGGATCCTTCATGGGCTGCAGATCCACATCTGCCTCAGGGGGGTCCTGCACAGACTGATAAATTGTGCTCCTCCATGGGCTTCAGTGGACAGCCTGCCACCTCACCAGGGGCTGAGGAGAAAAACTCTTTGGGCACCTTCTTCCCCTCCTTTCTCCTCGACCTTGGTATCTCTGCTCTAGCACTGCTTTTACCCCCACCTCTCCTCTACTCTACAAGTCTTTTTTTGCAATTGCTTTTCCCCTTTCTTCAACATCTTATTCATAGAGGTGCACCCAGCTTCCCATACCTGCTTTTCCAGAGGAGGGCCCAGAATAGGAGATGTGGGAGCTTCCAGCAGCTGCTCACAAGAGATCCCCCTGTGGGTCACCCCACTTCCAAAGCATCACTGCATCACCCAGGAGAGGGGTGAAGAGCACCAGATGGGCTATATGAGAACTGAACTGCTCATGGAGTGATGTTTGTGTATTCTCACAAGCTCGACTTTGAATGACTGATTTTTCTGAAGTGTTGACAGAAGTGTACTTGAAAAACAGAATTATTTTGTCATGGAAGGATAACAGAAACAGGGAAAAAATAAAAGCAGAAAATTTTTAATATTAGGGTCTGAAAGCTCCAACTCCAAGACATGAAAATACCAAAACAGGAGTATCAACAATACAATATTTTCAACAAGATGACTTTCAAAGGAGGCAGAAGGCTCTGTGTGGGGTAAAAATTATTTTATTTTCTGATTATTTTTCCTCTAAATGAAAAATATTTAACATTTGTTTAAAAGGGGAACTACTACAATTTGAAAAGGTCTTATATTTCATAAGGCAAAAAACATGTAATCTGAACCTTCATACCCAACTGGATTCCTCATCTGTAACATAATTTGAACAGAAATGGCCCCAGAAGTCCAGAAGTTTAGGAAAGGAAAAATAATAATTTCATTATGAGTAGAAAGCCATGTTGCATATATGAAATTAATTTGACTAAAAATTCCAGGACCTGAAATTTGAAGGCCACAGAAAAAACCCTTCACTTCAAGGGGAGCAGAAGGCTATTTTTCTAGGCAGAGAAGAAATTCAGAGTAGATTACTGAATATTTATCCACAATTAGAGTAAAAAGAGGCACTAGAAATAATGCACAAAAATACAAGTATAGATGAAAAAATGCTGAAAATTATATATACTGTGAATATCCTCAGTGTAATAGTTGACTGCAGTAATATGAATTTCAGCCATTTTATTATTTGCACATTAAAATTACCTAAGAAAAATATATTTTCAATTAACACATTACAGAACAGGAGCCTCATTTTTTTTTCTTTCTTCCTAGTATTACAAGTCAGGTTTAAAAGCAAGCATTTCAACTTTTGTAAGCAGTTACAACTGCAAAGTAAGGTTTAGGAAATATATTTTTTCACACCACCTTTGAGCATAGGGCTGTTCATGGTGATACAGCTGCCAACAGCAGGAAATAGATCTGTAGCAATTTTAAGAGGAGGTTCTGATTTTGCATTAAAAATTGTGTTAATATAGGTGTCAGTCATATCAAATTTCCTAAAGAAATGGTTCACCATGAACCTAAAAATTCAGGTTTTAATTTGCTCTGCTTAGTGCAAAGCCACATTTGAATAGAGCATCTTATGTGGATGTGTAAATACAATGCTGTAAGACAGAAAAAATATTTTTGTTTTATTAAATGGGCTGGAAAAAATATTTCACTTAAAAGAACAAAATTTAAATTATTAGGCCACATGACTACTGATGAACGAAGATTCAACTGCATGGATCTTGGCAGGATTGCATATGTCCAGTAAAATCTGTCATACCTCCATTTGCCATTTATGTTTCATAGGCCAATATGATGCAGTGAATATAGAAGAAGATAATTTTATTAAGTAGCAGCCATTCTCCATGGGAATCGTCTGGATTTGCAGATAAACTATGAATCCTTCCAAGATAGACTGTGAGTTTCAGAAGTGGAATAAGAAAAACAGCATGGGTTTCAGCCCAGAAAAATACTCACAGCTCAAATACTTGCAACATAAAAACAGCAGAAGCTTCATTATTTCTAGTATCCAAAACAGGCTCCCTTCCTAAGTGTTTTCTACAGTCCTAGTTTCCTCATGTGGAGAGTAATCAGAAATCTCATAGTAGCAGGGGATGTGTTTAACTGAGTAACTCCCAAGGTATCTAAAAATTCCCTGGGGGGAGAAAAAAAAAAAAAGTACCTTCCAATCCAAACCATTCTATGATTCTGTGATTCACAATTTAGATTATTTCTAAAGCAATTATTTCATTTTGTTCTTTGAAATGTGTTACCTATTCTTTCATGTGTACCAATCAGGAAGGTGTTAAAGTACAAATGAAACTACAGAAAAAATTTAGACCTGCTGTGTTACCCAATGTTTAGCACTGGTTTCTTGAAACATATTTCATCTAGGTGTACTAGATCTAGGTGTATTTAATTTATTCCAAATATGAGATTGCAAATTTATGTTTCTCAGTTGGCTTGTTTTTCATCTCTGTGTCTGTTTCTTGTCAAAAACTGAGAAAAATACACCTCTTTAAACTGATGCAAAGGGTTTAACTATAGCAGTTAGGAAGATACTTAGAGCTTGCCAAGAGAAAACATTAAGTTTGTGATTTTAGGCAGAATTTTGACACTCAGTGAATGGTGTAAGACCCTTCAGTAGATGTCACTTTTATAAACATTTGATAGTATTAAATATAATGCTCTCACATGGCATATTCAGGACAACCAGAGGGTAAGGCCCAGCCAGTATGGACTCAGAAAAGGCAGGTCCTGTTTGAACAACCTCTTCTCCTCTGACCAGGTGATCCACCTCCTTGGTGAGGGAAAGATTTTGGACATTGTCTACCTGGACCTTGGTAAAGTTTTTGACACTGTCTCCCACAGCATTCTCCTACAGAAGATGAGAGGTGATGGCATAGACAGGTATACTCTTTGCTAAGTAAAAAAATGCCTGGATGTCTGGGCCCAGATAGTTGCGAATGGAGGTAAATCCAGATGCTGTCAAGTCACTAGTGGTTTCCCCCAGAGCTCAGTTTTGGGGCAAATCTTGCTCAATATCTGTAACAGTTATCCAGATTAGAGGATTGAGAGATTTTTAAGGAAGTTTACAAATGATACCAAATGGAGTGGGAGTGTTGAGCTGCTCAAGGAGAGTAAGGCTCTTCAGAGGGACCTGGACAGGCTGTATCGATGGGCTGAGGCCAATTGTATGAGGTTCAACAAGGCCAGCTGCCAGGTCCAACACTTTGGTAACAACCCCAAGCAATGCTACAGGCTTGGGCTAGAGTGGCTGGAAAACTGCCCAGCAGAGAAGAACATAGGGATTCTGGTTGCCACCCAACTGAATATGAGCCAGCAGTGTGCCCAGGTGGCCAAGAAGTCCAGCAGCATCCTGGCCTGTATCAGAAATAGTGTGGCCAGCAGGAACAGGAAAGGGATTGTGCCCCTTTACTCAGTACTGCTGAGGTACTTAAGTACTGTGTACTAAGTACTAACCTTAAGTACTGTGTTCAGTTCTCAGCCTCTTACTACAAGAAGGACATTTAGGTGCCAGAATGCATCCAGAGAAGAGCAGCCAAGCTGGTGAAGGGCCTGGAGTACAAATCCTATGAGGAACAGCTGAGGGAACTGGGATTTAGTTTGGTGAAGAGAAGGCTGAGGGGAGACCTTATTGATCTCTACAACTGCCTGAAAGGAGGCTGTAGAGAGGTGGGGGATTGGCCTCTTCTTCCAAATAAATAGTGACAGGACAAGAGGAAAAGGCCTGAAGTTGTGCCAGGTGAGGCTTAGACAAGATATTAGGAAGAATTTCTTTATTGAAAGAGTAGTAAGGCACTGGAATGGGCTGCACAGGGAGTTGGTGGACTCACTATCTCTGGAGGTATTGAAAAACATGTATAAGTGGTACTTTGGGACATGCTCTAATGGGCCTGGTGATTTTTTTCTGGGTTGACAGTTGGACTTGCTGATCTAATAATTTTTTTTCCAACCGGGACAATTCTATGATTCTGTGACATTTTATAAGACATCACAAATTTGTCTAAAGATGTATTAATTTATTTGCTATCTACAGGAAAATATCTCCTGTCCTCTAAACTTAATAGTGTCTCTAAAGATGCAAAAAGCTTTTCAGTGCCACAGCCAAAAGCCCTATCCTGTATGTTTCAGAAGCTGTGATAGATGACTTTTAATAAAGTCATCTATAAATAAAATAATAAAGCACTGAAAAACAGATTAAACTGTAGTGAAAATACAATATTAACAATAGCAGTTAGAGGGATAGCTAAAGGAAGGAGACAAGATATTTGGAAGTTTCTACAAGTGAGAAGTGAGAAAAATCTATAAATTATTTCTAATCCAGTGTTAGATGCTAATTGTTGCAGGTGTTGGAAGGGCACAGGGAAATACTAATTTTACAAAGAGAACAAAGCAAACACACATATGGCTCTTTCTGTGTAACTAGAACCTTAAAAAATCTATAATTTGGAGAAACCTGATGTCTGAGCCCAAACAGCAACCTAAGTTCTACAGTGCAGGAGAAATTAATTATTAGGCTCTCTTGTGTGTCATTATCTATGACACAGATTAAGTTTCACTTATGGTAGGTCCCTCTTGCATCATGATACTTAAAGAAAAAGCTCTCCAAGACTAAGAATTTCACAGGAGTATAACAACATAGTATGTGTGGAAAATATAAAACAAACCAAAAGGATTTTCATACATATATTAAGGCATAAATATTAAATATTATTCTTAAGGTGCCTCTGCAGGAATGTAGAGAAACATCCATGCGTGCCTGCCTACGCAACACCTGTATGAGAGTTAGTACAGCTTCATGGCTTTTGGTGTATTTCCTTCTCAGCAAGGCCTAACATGCTTTTCCAACCACAGCTGGCAGGAGCAGGGCATGCAGAGCTTGTTCATTTTTGTCTGTATGTGCCAGCACAGACACTGTTTTCATAGTCACTTCTTTCTTTTGAATTCAGTAAAATTACAGCATCCTTCAGTACCTGTTGGATTTCAGTACCCAGACAGGGGGCCCATCAGTCCAAAAGCAATATATGAACATAAAACAGGCAAATAGCCATGGAAACCAAGTTTTAAAGAGATGTTTCCTTTCTATCCGAAGCAGCTTTGTTCACTCCACAATTTTTGGCAACCAATCTCTAGCCTTGGCAAGGAGGCTTAACACTGACAGATTCAGCTTACATGAACTTCATGTACCTGCCAAAAGCTCTTAGGCAAAGACCTAGATTTGCATTGCTTTAAATATAATATGTAACTCTAGGGTTTTACATTTATATTCTCAAGTTATGTGATTCTGAAAAAGGGAAGAGAAAATTGCATCAACCCAAATAATAATAAAAAGGAACAATGTGACACTCCAGTATTTTTTGATATCAGACTGGAACCCTAGAAGACTTCTAGCTGCCCCTTTTTTCTCATCCATATATTTGTGAAAGATCCCTAAAAATCTCCCCCATAAAAAAATTTCCAACACAGATCAGAAAACTTGATATCACTTCCCAAAAGTTTTCATGTCTCATTAATTTCTTCTTCACTGTAAGATGCTACCGAAAGTGTTTTCTCTCTCTCCAAAGGAGATGAAGCAAGAGAAGAGAAATAAAGTCTACAGGACCACCTTGGGGGAAAAAAGAGTGGAGCTGAATGCCTAAAAGTCTTGCTCTGAAGCAGAAGTAAAATCAGCTGTCATCTGTCCCACAAGCAGCTCTCATCACATACTTATTTTCGTTTTTTTAAATGAAGAGCAATAAATATAAGGATTTTTTTTTTTTTTTTTTTTTTTTTTTTTGGCTATGATTATAACTTCATCTATTACAAGATAATTTTTACAGGGTAATTTTTTTTTTTTTTAATTGGGGAGAGTTAAAATGGTTTTGTTTTGTGGTATAGGTCAGTTTCTGGAACATGCAAGTGCACACATTTTAGGTCAGTTTACCTGCTTTGGTAGGATAAATTTCTTCACAATTCACATCTTTATTTACTATTCATGTTAAGTAAAGATTTGCACCAGCCTCTACCTCTAGCTGATCAACATTCTTACCAAAACAAATTTCCCATAGCAGATGGAGAGTTCATTTCACAAACTGTTAATTGCCTAAACATTAAAGTCATCATTTAACCTCTCCATCAAAAATCCTAAGGTCTCTCTCTCATCACTGGAAGATGGAGGACAATTCATAGCATCTAAAAATAAGTAGACTGAGTTCTCTTTTTTTCTTGGCTAGGGAGTCATTGCAGTCAAACAGACAAGACTGAAATACACACAAAATTTTTTAAGGCTATGTTTAAAAGTAATTCCCACTGAAACCACAGCTTTCATCCTGTTACTTTAGGAGATTCTTCCCAATAAACCAGTTACTCTTGCTTGTACTTAGCACAAGATTATGTAAATATAATTCACCTATTGTTTTACTGAACCACTTTGGGGTACAGCTGAGCAAACAGTTTTAAGAAGATAGAAATATGTACAGCTGAATACAACAAATGCAAGTAACATTCTTCAAACTGAAGTTGAACACTTACCCCTTTAACTCCTTCCAGATAAAGCCATAGAGACCATGGTAAGGAAATAGCTGGAATATGCAGTGCAACACAAAGAACCACGGGAATCCTCTAAAGCTACTTAAAATTCTTTCAAAATGAAAAAATCCGTTTGAAGAAAATGCCTCCTGAATTATTCCTGCAGCTCTTCAGTTGTTATTATACTCCATACAGTCTTACCTAAGTTCAAGAAACCTCTTACAGAAATCTGCAATAATAAATGAGGGTATCTTAGATGAAACCAAGTAGGGAATATGGCTTTTTCATCAGACTACAATGAGCACAGGCTGCCTGGAAAAATAGAAATTCATTTTGTCCCTGTTCAGGTAACAGCTGCAAATTATCTGAGATTCATTTTATCTATCAAGGCACAGAAAACTAGAGAGAGAATTCCAAGTAGCTGAAAAAAAAATTAGTCTGAGCTCATTGTTTGCTATTTTACAAGAGATCTGTTTGATATCCCTTGCATGATTCACTAGTGACCATTTCTGTGTAAAGATGAAGGAGAAAAGCCAAAAAATCTCTGACTTGCAGAATCTGTACATCAACCAGCTATGTCCCCTCCAGAACAGAACTTGCTCAGAATGTATCAAAGAAAAAAACAATCTTTTTTTTTTTTTTTTTTTTTTTTTTTTTTTTTTGCTATGTCAAAATCAGTACCTTCTTGCTTTTATGTTGTCCTAATACTTTTATGTTGTCCTAATAGACTCACTGCAAACTTGTAAAATATTCACAGGCACAACTGCAAACAGACCAAGCTTTTAGAGATGTTCTGGACTTGCTCATACATGTCATCTGATCAGATCTAAGGACAGGCAGCAAGGGGAATCTAGAGCTGGAACTTGAGTGTGTCTGCAATTGGAGGCCCATAAATTTGGCAGAAAAATAAAAGACAATAGCATCAGTTAGGCAATAGATGATTTATAAAAAAAAAGAATCTCTCACAGAGCCAGAAGTTTTAAGAAAAGCATTTAAAGTGTCACTGACATACTTCTTCTGTGTCAGCAAAAAACAGTAAACATGTCCGAGTCTGATTATTTTCTCTGATTATTCCTTCTCCTCATAGTGTTCAGAGTTCGTTGGCTGTGACAGATTTTTATTGAGACAATAGATCAAACTATAAGGGGTGGAAGGTACCTATCCTTGGGTTGTGAGGATTTGAGATTATGAATAGATTGAAAACACATTTTTGGCCAAAAGTTTATAGCCCCTTTAGGCACTCCAACTCTTGATTGTGTAAACAGATAAAAATACTAAAGGATTGCTGGTTTTTAACAGCACTGTTTTCAAGAAAAAGAGATACATGCTTAATTTCTATGCATACTAGTGCCTATATAACAATTTCAGTGCAGTCCAAGTGAACAGATCCAGCTACAGCTTTCTCCCTGCAGCCTGTCCACCTTTCTCTCAGGACTGTGCTACTGACATTGTAAATTATTCTGATGATTCTCTTTGATCATCAGGTCATGCAAGGGGCAAATAACTTATAGGTCTTACTCAGATAAGGAACTTCAGTGGGAGGGACCTTTTCTAGGTCAAGAATATCTTGCATATATTAATTACACAGGAGGAGAAAAAATGAAAACCACATAAAACAGTAATTGCAGTTCAGAAATGAGCTAAGATCTATTGACTCTCTAAGACAAGAAATAAAGTTTTGGTTTTCTTCATATTGAATCACCATCTCACTTCGGCTTAATTGGCTGGCAGTATTGCCTTCAAAAAAATGGTCTTTGACTATTTCTGAACAACAGAGCTTTCCTACAAAAGAGATGATACTGATTATCTAGACAGGTATTCCTAATGAATCCAAATAAGACAAATTGGGGAGTGAAGTTATTCAGGGAAATGTAGTGCCTCTGAGGGCACGTCTAGTCTAAAATATAACTACTTCTCTTGAAATAATGACAATACACCTTCATGAAATTGTGTTAAAACGGGACAACAGTCAGATCCTTCACCTTGTGGTAGATCTTTCTATCCACTTGGAGGTTAATGGAATTTCTGTTTCATTCATGTTGTTTCTAGAGCAACATTTCCTCTGGTAAATCCATTGTACTGATTGTTGTAGCAACAGTTGTTAATGTCATAAACCATAAGCTACTAATGTCCAAGAACTCCAGATAAAATTTCCAGCAAAATTAGAAATCAAAACTGTGAAATGGCTCAAGTCATGTTTGGCAACGGGGAAAAAAAAAAGTATGTGACTGTTTCTGCATCATGTGAGTTTTGGTCTAGGGGCACATATCTGAGTTTTTCAAAGAAGTTGTCCTTGTGAACATCTCTTCTCAAGGAAATTAATCTATCTTCCACATTTTTCACAAACAAGCCACCCAGAAGTGATGTTAAGAGACTAGACACTACTGAATTCCTTAACTACTTGAAGCTGGAGATTTTCAAGTCAACAATATCTGTGCCTTTTCTACAAAAAGGACAGTGACAACCCTAGAGTGGAGAAATGTAGTAGTTTATGCAAGCAAGTATTAATAGGAAGGAAGGAAGGAAGGGAGTAAGGAAGGAAGGATTGCCTAGAAGAGAACAATGACATTATTGAAACATCTCAGACAAAAATCAGAATATTTTTTTTATAGTATCGTTTGGTTTGCATGGAAATAAGTTAAATTTTAGGAAAAAATGGTGCAATTCAATAGCTTTCGTCTTCATGTCCCTCCAAAAAAACAAAGATAGAACAACACACCCTTTCCTCTACCCCTGTAAATAATTATCAAAAAAAGAATAGTTTGTTTAAATACCTGGAAATATCAACAGAAGAGCCTTTTTAATACCATGCAGAATAAGAAAAATAATCTCTTTTAGAATCCAGATTCTAACCAAATTTGTTTCCATGTTTGCATCGAGACATTTATTATTTAGATCAAAAAAACTAAATTGGCTATTATAATGTAATTTAAAGAATCACATCCTCAGTAAATACATATTAATTATATGCAGCTCAGCTGACTTCAAAGGGGCCATGCCAATACCTGCTTTGCAATAATGTGAACCCCAGACAGGTTAAGCTCCTCAAGGCCCTCAAGGCCATCTCTTTGCTGCTTCCAAACTCACACCATCTCCCATTCACATTGGAAAAGCAGAGATATGTTATTTGATGTGGGTCAGCTCAAATAAAACTTTGAGAGACCAAGATTTCAACCAATGGGCATTGCTTAGTTTCTCCCAAGGCAGACAGAGTACAGAGTGCTGTGTCCACTGGCTGCCATTGCGTTGGATCCAAGAAGTATCAGGGCTATCTGAAAAAATGGCAAAGACTATTATGCTTTTCTTTACACTGAATCTTTGACTTGTCGTTTGCCTTGTTCTTGGTTTTGTTTTCCATTTCCACATGGAACTCCACAGGCAACAAATAAAGACTGTCCCAGGAAGAGTACCCATTATGCTGTCTAACCCTTACAAGACATACCTACACTAGAGGGAGTCTGCATGATTTGCCTATATAATATTTAAGGTATGCAACTGGAGAAGAAGTAAGACTGAAAAGATATCAACAGCCAAAGACCACCTGAAGGCTATGGAAGATCCTTCAGCATCTGCAGAAATCAGGCAACACTGACTCGACCTGGGCACTACAAGGAAGTTGTTGGAAACTGCTCAGGAAATCAGGCACTTCTGCTATTTTCTAAGTACATACAAATATTTCCTCTCTCTTAACCCTTACTAAATTTAGTCTGCTACACACACCATGGTTTAAATTTTCACTTATGGCCTAAACCCCAGTCCTGTTTGAGAGCTGATTTAATGACTGATGCTTTCATGACAATTCAAACGTTAGTTTTGATGTGTTACTGAGCACTTCTTATATTTAAGAGAATTCCCTTTTGACAGCAACCTTTCAAATCTAGTGAAGAGCTGATTACAACACTATCTTTTATAATACTGGGAAATAATTAAAAATAAAGATAATAATTAAAGAGACATTTTAATGCACAGATTTAACAATGAAGTGGATACAAACCTGTAATGCTAACAGTGTAGGAGTTAATGAAATTCAGTCACAGGAAAAGATGAAAGAGCACATAAAAAGAGTCCATTCTTCTATCTATTCCCTTATAGGAAGCATGAGGGAATGAGAAGCTTATTCTGTTCAGTGGGAGAAGGTTGTTGGAGGGCAAACAGCTTCCTGGAATTTCACCAGAGACAAGGAAACAGAAAAGAAGATTTTAGGGAGCTTTCTATAGCAATAGTGAGCATAAAAGAAAAAGATCTGTGGAGACAAAGATAAGCTTCAACCAAATATTTCACTCCCAACATTCTCACCAAAAGCTTTGTGCCACCAGCAATATGGATGTTGAAGAAAATATGCCTTAAAAAAAAATAATAAAAAAGCTTTCATTCTTTAATTCTTTTCACACAAGAGCTTGCAAAATTATTCTCAAAGAGAATTTGTACCCACGAAAGTACAACTTTCTTCTTCAGTCAAGCAACAGTCGTAAAGCATAAAGCAGCAACTGGTAATTATATTTCTATCAGGTTTGATCATTTCTGTAGCCCAGAAAGTATTGAAATAAGCATTTTTCAGATGTCTTTTTACCAATAGATTACAAGTAGAATTCCTTGCTGCCTTATGATTTCCTTTTCATTGTGTATTTCTGTGCTGTGTTAAATCTCCTGGTACCTGCTTTTATGTTAGCTGAACAGTTTTTTTAATCACTGCAGATGAATTTTCTTTTAAGACATCCTTCTCTGACATTGCTCCATGATAAATGACACATACTATAGCAAATCTCTCAAAAATTATTTAAACATCAGCTATCCAGAACTTCTCGAGCACCCAAAATACATTCACCAAGCCCTCCATTTGCCTATGGCAACTCCCTCCTTCTTTGCCTTTCCCTATAAGCAATATGGGCCATTTCCACAAGTATTACCTAAGTATTTGATTGTGGTCAGAGTTATATTGCATTTTTTCATTTAGTACAGTGACTGGGAACATTGGCATACCAGACTTCATTCTATCACCTGGTCCATGAAATGAGGCAACAATATCTATTCACAAGGAGTCCGTTACTAACACGACTTATATGCCCATATATCTTCATATACTGTAAACCATCTCATTGACTTCTCTATTGCTGTCATACAAGAAATCAAACACAAGTTTAAAATCTTACAGGGTCGTGGTTTAAAAGATGAGTTGAAGCTCATTCAGAATACCATGACTTCCAGCTGTAGTGAGGGTGGCAGAACAGATGTGTGTCCACTCTTCGGCTGCCCTTGTTCTTTATCAGTGTTATAAAACATACGTCTGTAAACTGTAGGCCTAAGCCGAAAGGATAAAGTAGTAAGAATTATCCTAAATTCACTGAATGCAGTATTTAGTCTTGACATGGGTTGTTTTGCTCAGAAATTACAATTTTTTTGACTGTGTGGAACAGTCAATTGCCATTATATATACATATATATATATATATAAATGTACAAGTAGCAATATTAAGATACTGTTACTTTTCTTTATGTAGGAAGGTAACACAAATAAACAATTGATTGAAAGCAATTTAAAAATATCTCCATATTTCTAGCTCCTAAGAAATCCACAATTTCCTGTGTCATTGCAAAACTGATGTTTGATATCCTTAAATTGATATCCTGTTTCAATTAGGTCATTTTAATTTCAAACAATTTTAACATCCCTCTCATTGTGGGAATTCAGCATCTCTGGAAAAAAGTAGAATAGAATAGTGTCTGAAGCTTTTAGTTTTAAGCTTTGATTGTGAGTGTTTTGCTATATGCAGAGACACAAATGCAGCTGTTTGGCTGGCTGCGTATTTGGGCATTACAACATGCAAAAGTTCTGAGTTAACTGTCACATAAGTCCAATATTTGAAATGTAAGTGCCATGATGAATCACATTGTCATTTCAGAGCTGTTCACACTTTTTGATCAAAAATGCAGAAAAAATGGATTCTGTACAAGATCTGTTATTTCCATGGTTCCGAGGGACCACGACTACAGGAAGAAGGAGAAGGACTGGATAAAAAGTTAAATAAGGATCTGAAACAGAGTTAGCAGAGTGAAAGACTATGAACTAAATTCTTTGGCTGATGTTATGGCAACATAATTACCCCTGTGCCCTTTTCTGAGGAATCCAGTGGAAGAATACAAACATTTCACTATTTTGCTTTGCAAATAAATGTGTATGCTAGCTATCAAATAAGGAATAGATCTAGAAAGGCTTTGAAAAGTAGCTGCAAGAGAGGAAAATAGATTATAATTAGGAAGAGATCTAGACCATTCAGCTTTCTCCAGCCACTTTGCAGATGCTTCCTAATTAAGAGGGAAAATAAAATAGAAAAAAAAAAAAAAAAAAAAAAAAAACAAGAACATGAGCTTCAAAAGCTTTCATGGGAATTCCTTATCTATCAGGGCTTGGGTCTCAGATTAGACAAATCTCTGTGCCAGATGTCCAGCTGCTACAAATCCAAGGAATTACCCTGATTTAAACCAGCTGATGAGATGGCTAACTATTGAATGCATAGTTCGATTCCCTTTACTCAGTGCTTTTTTTTCTTTCTTTCTTAAGAAAGGCTTTTTGAATAACAAGCTGTGTGTAAATACTAGGGTGAAGTATGATTTAAAAGCACAAAGTAGTGTTACAAGGCCCCCAGCCAGATGTAAAATCTCAACACTGCCATGCAGTTCATTAGTTTATACTCAGGGTAATGGTATTAGGTTACTCTCATATGTGGAGATACTTATGTTTCCACAAGTCAGAGATGGAAAATATTATTTGCTCATCTAGCCCTGTCAGCCAAAATGCTTTCTAGTTCCCTCTCAGTCTGTCTTTCAACATCTGAAGCAACAGATTCCCATTTAGCTTTAGAGTTCCACCTCCTTTCTGTGAATGGTATATTATACTTCTACTTCAATCATCAGAATGGCTGTAGGAGTTAATTTTTAAGTTGAAGATTGACACTTTTAGACTGTCTAGGAAATTAGAATAGAGCAATCAAACACAACCTACAATGCAATTCTATGCAAGCACAGGTAGTACCCTGTAAAACTATTAATTTTACATCTGTTAGGGTGTTAAAGAAGAGAAAGTGATTGCCCCATCCTGAAACTTTCTACCTAGAAATGCAGGACAGGTAACAGAAAACAATGTGTAGCCAGAAGTTTTAGAGGGAAAAAAAAAAAAAAAAAAAGGATGGAGCCATCTTGATTTTACTCTAAAACTGAGTCAAGATTTTCTAGAGAAAACAACAAACATGATAAAGGGTTTGTCCAGGAGGGCTGCGGTACTAGTTCTGCAGTATGGATAGTGCCACTATAAAGCTCTCCTCCTGCAATGAATATGTCAGGAAGTGGTTTTTCATTTAAAGGAGGAGGAAAACATAGGAAAACTGCTTAGTCACTTCTTCAAATCAAAAGAAATTAGTGCATCTGAGATTCAGCAATGGGAAGCACAGCACAACACTGAGATGAATTCAACATATGACCCATGGGAAATATATGTTTGTTATGGGACATGGGAACCCTTCAGAGTCTAGAGCTGTGTATTTCCCAGCTGCACACCATTAATAGAGATAGGCTTCCCTTCTTCCTTCCAGGAAAATAAATTCTACCTGTTAGACTGAAAGAAGAGTCTTTGAATTTTTTTCAATGTTGCCAAACTACATTGAACTACAAGGCACATTACAGAGTGCCCAAATGTTGTAAGCAGACAGAATTCAGTTCACTTTTTCAAAAGCCTGCCAATGAAACATTTCAGAGCTATTTTAAAGCTCTTATTTCCTTAAACTAACTTAACTTTAGAAGGGAAGCCATGAGCAGAAATTTCATGGCAACTGAATGATAAACTTAATCTTTCCCCATGTACACAAGTGTGATGGGAAATATCACCCTTAGAGTGGACTGAGGCAAAGATTGGTGGCTTGTCCTAAGCAGTAGCAAGAGTTAGGCATTAGATCAGCTATGTGATTTCACAGAGACTTTCCAAAGGATTATCTCTTAACAGAACTCTTTGTATACGTCACTAAGGTTGATAAAGTGAAAATAAAGGCTCAGAAATGTATTCACATGTATGTATCTCTTACAAAGGAATTGTGAAGTGCTGCCATCAGCAACATTATGTTTAATGTCCCACCTGGAAAGCAGAGAAGCCTGGCACATTTAGGATGAAGGCAACACTAAACAGATGTTAATATTCCCTCAGCCTCTCACAGATTCACAAAATGTGGCACTGCATAATACTGTGTATTACTATACTCCCCCATGAAATTAAAGAAAAGAGATAAAATTCATTCTGGTATCTGGAAAGAAAAAAAACAACCAAAAACAAACCCAGAGATGCCCACCCAAACCCAATTAAGCAATTGTGGAGACCTATAAACTCAAAATTAACATTCCCAAACTCTGTTTAAGCAAAATCTGCAGAAATTAAAACTCAAGGGCATTTTTAATTGATGTCAGGAAACCATTTCTTCCAGATGATGTTCTGCAATGCAGCTCCATGTAACAAAGACCACAGAGGGGTTTTTTTTCAGAGCAAGAAGGTGTATGCTTGACAAGACTTTCATTACTGAATTCAGATTTACAAGACCCTTACAGAATTTTATTGAGTGGGTAAGAGATGTCTAAAAATCTCTTTAACTTGCTGATAAATCATTTGAAAAAACTGCAATTACAAACTGCCTACTCAGAATGTTTTTCAGAACTATAACCATATATGAGGTTTATAAAGCTGATTCCCCAAAAGAAGTTATCGATGATTTTATATCTACTGTAGAATGCTTGTAGTTATGTCACCTAACATAAGGCTCAAAAATGGTGTTTATAATGGTTATGGATATTTTTTATCTGATGTAGCTGTGAAGGTATAGTCACTCCAGTGTTAGGAGATGATGCCTAATAACATCTACAAGTAGAAAATTGAAACAGAAGAGTTAACAGAGCTCTCATAAGCTCAACATCAGCATCTAGTGCATTACAGACAATTTACCTGACTAGTGAGGAGCATAGAACTGCTGTTTGTGGAACCAAGGATTAACTACATTTTTATGGCTATTTTGCAAATTTTCTTTTGCATTATATTTATATTGTTTTATTTCTGAATTTTCATATTGAAACAGAAAAAGGCAATAAGAACCAAGGTTATGTGAATATTTATTATTATATTAAAAGCCTCAGTTTTGCCTCCTTAGCCTTTTTGTAGAATTAAATCTTGCTGGAGATCAGAGTTTTTGTTATTACCTTAATCTTTTTGTCCCTTTTTTGTCTTTATTTTTGTGCCTCTGGTTTTGGAAAGGAAAAACAAACACTGAGATGCTCGTAAAGTATCAAACTGTGGATTTCCAGCCCAGTTTTGCAGACTTAAAGAATCAAATTAAGATCAGATGTTGACAGCAGCAAGTCCAGGGAAGTGAATGGTGATGCAGCCTCCTACACCTGGTTTGAATCTTGTTGTACTCTGCTAATTCAGATATGCTGCCAAAAGTATCTCTCCCTGAAGCTGCTGAAAAGGACTCAGATCTATCTAAGAGAAGCTAAAAGTTTCTAAAACCTCTGTATTATTACAAGGCAATCAGGAAAAAGAACCTGATAAAGCATATTCACTTTACAAGAAAAACAGAGGGAGATGACTGTGCCACCACTAACTGTGATTCCATTACTTGTTTCAATAGCACACATAAGCTCTACTCCTGAACCACCTCTGATAGCTGCAATAAAAGAAAATTAAAAAAAAAAAAAAGAAAAAAATTAATTCCAGTTCTCAATTATGACCAAACTCCTATCAAGAAAAATTCTTAAAAATCCTTCTAAACTTTTTTGAGAAGAAAACAGAAAAGTAAACAGGAAGTGAGCTGTTTGACTTAGATTAATAACCTACTAACCTACTCCATGTCTATTTTCCTGCTTTCATGACTTTGTAATGGTTTGTATTAATTTTCCAAGCTGTACCTTATGATACGAAATGTTAGTTGTAATATTCTGAATTTGTACATTTTATTTGCCATGATTTTTTGATACTACAAAATGTTGTGGCTGTGAAAACAGGCTTGAACAAAGCTCAGTAAAAATGCTTGAAAGTGCTGATGAATTAGAATAGCTGCTGATCTGCTGAAAACATGCTTATTTGTTATATCATTATTATCAATATTTCCCCTTGGATACCAAAACAGAAACATTATTGTATTTTGCTAGGATATACTATTAAAAGTTGGAATGTAAGGTAACAGACACAGTGGTATTTGTTTCAAACAACACACAACAAATCAATTCTATTATCTTTTTAGCAAAACAAACTGTCCACTTCACAGAAGAGATCATTCCAGTATAGTTGTTTTTGTGTGCTTTTCTTCTGCATTTGTGAACTTAAACATTGACATTCCTATGGCTGGATAAAACCATTATATTGCAAACTGGTGATGAAATTTCCTGTTTATTTGGCCAGGTTGTATTTATTGTCTATCAGGTTCTGGCCTATGAATGGGGATTACTTTTAGAAAAGACATTTAATCCATGCTGCAAAGTTATCATAGAGTCAGGTAGAATATAAACATAGGGAATAGTTAGGAAATAACATGTCATTTATTACTAGGAAGCAGGTGTGGTATCTCTTGAAAGCTCAGGGTTTTTTTCTGGGTGCTAGGCATCAGTATGCTGACAAGTCTAGTTTATAGTGCTGAAAGTGCTGCTTCATCTCAGTTCACCAACTTGCAGGATGTTATGGAATCCTGCCAAAGTTTAGTGCACACTGACAGTTTCAATCTATCTCAGAATTAACCTCATTTTTGCCTTATTGCTGTCTGCACCACTAGATTGATGAAACAAAAAAGAGGAAGTCTTCTATAGACTTGCAAACAGAGGAAGACATCATTTATCACCTCTTCTGCTGATTTTGCTACCCTATTTTTATATAACTCTGTAAAAAATTTTCAAGTGCTCTGCATAGCTCTTTTAAAAAACTTATTGCTACAGCCAAATTTTTCCACCATTTACCTTGGCCAGACATAATTACTTTTTTAAAAATCACAATTATTTTCCCAGCATTTATGAGTGAGAACACATATTTCAAATTTACTAGAGAAACTCGGGACACGAGTGTACTTTGGGAGTCCTTCCCTGCCTCAGATACACAGCCAGATGCCTGAGCCATAATAGCCAGATTAGTCTCTAGAATCTTTTAACATGATGTTTTAACATCAGTTAAATTGCTCAAACTCAAGCAGTGTGCTTCAGAAGACAAAATTTAGTGTGCTAAATTAGTGAGGACTAAATAATTACATCTTTAGATTCACCGAAATTAATGGCACTTATCAAGACATATTTGATAAGTGTAAGGATACTCTAATACAATCCTTAAATATTTCTTTTTTATTCCTACATTCCAGAATGTTTTTCAGACTGACATTTTTGCATGGCTCTGAGATCTTTTAGGCACTAAACCGAGCTGCTTTCCCTGTAACTGGGAGCTTCAGGTAGACCTACAACAACCAACAGTGTGGAAGGAGCAGAACAAGAAGTGAAGGATGATGTGAGAAGTGGGTAAAGACAAACCTTCGCAAAAAAAATTATAAGAAGGTGATAGGGAACTGGGAAAGCCAACTAAGTAGAAAAATACTGGTCTGTGTTCAGATATCTGGATGCTGGGCTTTGCAGGTGGTCCAGCTGGTAGATGGAACAGCCAGGGTTTTGCCTGATAGCTGAAGATGTTTGAATAGCTGCTAGACACATCTGTACTAGTTAGGTACCACAGCTGAATTGTTGAGTGCATGGAGGGATTTGTTTTCTGTACTGAGATCAATAGGTACAAGGATGCCTAGACCTATACCTAGACCTGTATGTCAGAAGGCAAGAAAAGGAGAAGGAAGGAGTGAGGTGAGACCAATTTTCTTCTTGACTCAGCTCTACTACAGAAAGCAGAAAGATGACTAACACAGATCACTTCATTGCACTCCAGTGTCCCTAAATTGTAAAGTCATGTGTAAAATGGACTATGAAAAAAAAGGTAGTGAACCCGGCTTGAATACTTATCCAATAACTCTTCAATCACTATCAGGCTTTATATATCAGTTCCACCAATTTGAGAGTAGAATTAAATATTCTGGTGCTGATTATTGACAATAATTTTTCAAAGTGTATTCTATGTTCCATTTCCCAGCCTAATTCATGGCAGGATAAAGATTGAGCACTCAGGCCCAGGAAACACTGAGACATGTTTGGGAGTTTTGTTTTAACTCTTCCTGTCCATGTTTTTAGATTAAATGTGGGTTCTGTGAGTTATGGTCAAATTTATGCATTTTAGAATTCCATATGACCTGGGATTTTTGCCAGGACTATGTGCACCATGAACTAAAACATTATACATTCTAAATACTGTGAAGTGGGATAAATCATGAAGAGTTGAGATCTGTGTGTTTGCCTTTTATAAAGCGCTCCTTTGCTCTGCCAAAACAAAGCAAATAAAATATTCATAGAGCCTTTCAGAAAGGGTCAGACATCAGGATCTTCAGCCCAGCAGACATTTAGATGGACATGGCAGAAGACCAAAATTATCAACAACATAAAACCAAACAAAACCCAGAGTCCAAAAAATAACAAAATTTGGGGATTTATTTCAGTGAGAGTTAGGCCTTTAGCTAGAAGCTATGTGTTTAAATATCTACAAGGATGTAGGCATGACTGATCTCTGAAAGAGGAAGTAAGGCAGATCAGAATTAGAAGGGGTTTTCCCCCCACATTGTTGAGTTACACAAAAATTAATATTATTACAAAACTGGCCCCTTCCCAAGCTAAAAATCAATGAGACTTGCAAAGAAAATCATAGGAGTTGGAGCTTCTGAGATTCATGATACAAACACCAAGACAAATAAAGTAATGTCTGCAAACAATATTTCATCACCAGCCTAAGTTTAATGTAGAAATCTACAGCCCAAAAAATACTTTTCTGTGCCTTCTTCACCACATCATAATTTCCCTGACTACACACATTTCAGAGAAGTCTTTGCAGCCTCAGGTTCACAGTTCAAAGTCTATGTGTCTCGTGTAACCTAACATTTCCCCCCAGAAAAGGGAGCTATGCCAGGATGATTTATCAGTTTAGAGAAGGAAATGTGTATCTTTTTTGCAAAATATGTTGAGAAAAATCTGTAGGGAAAAGCCAGAATTTAGAAATAAACTGCCTTGTTTTTCATAGGATTATGTTTACCTGAAATATTTTTTTATTTTGTTTGCATCTAGTACATTAATGTGTTATGCCTACAGAAAATCAGCTCTGAATTTCATAACTGTAGCACTCTTGTAAAACACAACATTGTTTGTTCCCTACTGTTGTTGGGAATGACAAGGCAGGGCTGTCAGAAGAAACACAATACACACACACAGTGGGTAAACAGAGCAAGTGCCAGTCTCAGAGTCACACAATTAGTCTTCAGGATATGTCTCATTTCTTGTGTATCATATATAATAATTATTAATTATAATTAATATAAATATAAATTATATAATTATATATAAATTAATATAAATGCAGTTGGAAATGCAGTAAACATGTTCTGTTAAATGTTTCCTGTGGACTTGGACTTTCTAAACTATGGTCTTTCCTTCTGCTCCCACAGGCTCTTTTTCTGATGGCACTTTAAAGACAGTGTACTCTCTGAAGACTGTGATATGATTAAATTAACTGTTAAAAAAACTTGTTGCAACTAAAAGTCTCTGGTGGGTTCCACGAACCTTCTGTTCTGTCTGCATCAGTCCATCTTATTTAACAATTTCTGGTTTTATGTGCCCTGCCTGCTCCATTTCCTCAGCAGTCCCGGTCTTATTTTGAGCCAGAGTTGAATAAACAGCTGTTCATGTTTTCTCTCCTACCCATTCCCCATGACTCAGTTGTACATGACCATGTTCCTAAGGTTCATGAAAGCCCTGATTTTAGCACACCTTCAGTGTTTCTCAAGAAAGGAGTCTTAGTTATTAAACATCCAACTCTTGTAAATAAAAAATTCTGTATCAAAAGACAATGTCCAGTTCTGCTGTAGCACTGGATTTTTTTCCTTGTTTACAGCTTCATTTATAAACTCTCGACTGTTCCTTCATTCTGAACAGTCTCTTGGCACTCTTTTGTTTTAAAGACTGTATAGGACAGGCAAGGACATATTTCTGTTCTCATGAATTCCTCTCAGTTTCTTTCATTCATTTTTAACACTTCACTTCTGCTTTGATTTATTTCCACTTGCACTTCTCTGCCCCTCATCTTTATCATCAGCCATATTTTTCCAATATACTGAATTCTCCAATCTACCACATAAAGTGAGATCAGACAACAGAAATTTCACCATCCATTCATAGTCTATCAAGTCTTTTCATTTCCTTGCTGCAGGATGACATCCTCATATAGGAAGTAAGCAGGTGGATGCTATCTTATCTCTTCTTTTTGTAGTTTCAGAGGCCTTTTATTAATTGATGTTGCCAACAAAAGCCAGATTAGGAGTTCTTTTAGAAAATTATCCATGGTAAGGCATAACATGATTCCTACAAATCAGAGACAAATAAGGATTCTTGATGTATAATTGTTTCTGTAGATAGTATAAGACAAATTTTCTTCAAGGCTGCATAAGTCA
Source organism: Heliangelus exortis (assembly GCF_036169615.1). NCBI lineage: Eukaryota > Metazoa > Chordata > Aves > Apodiformes > Trochilidae > Heliangelus > Heliangelus exortis. The sequence continues at coordinate 75,987,944 of NC_092423.1, forward strand.
TCGGCTTTAGGGTAAGGCTTGAGAGGAAAGCAGTAGGAAGTTAGCAGGCAATTTCCAGATCCCAAAGGTTTCCAGTGTGCATAACCCTCTGCACAGATGTTATGCGCCTCCTGATATGCAACTTTTTGGACTTAGATCATGCTGTCTACTGATAGAAAGACATCAGGAACACCTCAAGTTAATTCTGGGGCCAGATGCAACAATAGATGCAACACAGATACACAGTGCCCAGTGACATGACCCTTCTCCTGCCCCATCACTTAGACTCTGCTTATCACCCTAGACACTGCTAATGACAATGCAAAGGAGGCAGGGCAGAAAGCCTGCACACAGAACATCCCTGCTCAACTCTTCATATTTTTTCATACAGGAGAGTGTGCCCTCAGTGATCTGAAGCAGACTGAAGGCATCTTCCCAGCATGCTTTGACTCTCTTCTTTCAGTTGTCTCAAGGAAGACCTATGGATGACTTGGAGAGAAAGGAAATCTACCTTGTCCCCTTTTGAGAAGAAAAAAATATGTGAGTAACAGCAGAACTGTCTCTGAAAAACATGAAAAATATCTATGGAATTAAGAACAAAGGCTGGAATGGGCCTGAGACAAGGGCTGGATGATGCTTCTGTTTGAAATCACCGACTTTCTGTCCCAGCACACATGACCCTCTAGACAATGTGTGGTTCCAAACATAGCAGAAACATAGGAATGGCCATAGAAGATCAGGGAGTGCGCTTAGTCCAGGGACTTGACAGTGGTCAGATCCTTCAGAGGACAGAAAAAGAATCCTACAAAAGTCTGTATATAATATGCTGATATGCAAAAAAAGCCCAACAGAGTCAAATGAGATACTGCTTTCTATGATGAGGAGCTCCTAATCTTTACCAGACTTAGGGACAGAATCATGATTTTAAATAAGCTTCCAAAATGTTATCACTGCAAATCCGGATGTTCTACAGTCTCTTCTATATATTCGTTTTCCTATATCACCAAAGGTCAGACATTACATATATTATAGTCTTTCAGTGTTGCTCCCCAATTCTTCTGCACACTGTCTTGTGTTTGCTTGGAATTTAATATAATCTGTAAATTTAATATATCTTCTCTTTTGGGAAGCTGTTAAAATAAAATGTAAGGTTTATTACTGCATTACTCCTGCATTTTGGGCTCTTGAAAGGAATACTTCCATAAAATCATAATGGTTTTGACCAGTATGAACCAGCACCTACACTTTTCTCCTAGGACTGTGACTCCAGCGATGGTATTTTCTGCAAAGATAACATTCAAGATTTTGTAGATTATTTTCAGAGCTTCAAAGTAATAAAATTAAAGGACATGCTCTGAACCACTTATTAGGTACAGCAAGAGAGAAATGTTACCCAAAGGAAACAGATCAGAAAACTCTGTCTGACTAATATGTTAAGAATTCTGTTCAAAAATAATGTGATCCAGGACATTATAAAGAGTAACAGAAAAGCAAGGTGTTCTCAGTGCTTTCTTTCCCTTCTCTCCTTGGTAAGGTTGCATAGATTGTCTTTTCTTAGTGCCCTTATTACTACCTCTAGCTCAGCTTCTAATTAGTGAAAAAAGCACTTCCTAACCAAGGCATCTGAAGACCCTACACTCTGTTGATAAGTCAATGTCTTTTAAGCAGAGCTGTCTTCCCCATAACTCCAGTTATACACACACTCCAGAGTTACAGGGATACTTAGTAGCAGATTGATAAGCAAATTTTGTTTTGCAACAGGAAAAGTTCCCTTCAATATTTTCCTGCATATCTTTTTGCGCTCTAAGGTATTGTCTGGGTTTGGTCAGAGTACTGCAAAGAGTCCAGAATCCTTCCTCTTCCCTGCTCTGGCTTCTTACCAGTAAACAGAACATTCTCCTAGTGTCACCACCAGTCATTTAAATTTTGCTTCTATTCCTGCTCTCTACAGCTAAATAAATTTCTCAGAACCTCAGGCACCTCTTCACGTCAAAGTACTGCTTTGTCATTCAGTTATCTCTCTGGAGAACTCGGAGTTGAAAAAATGCCTTAATAGGAAAAAAAAAAAAAAAAAAAAAAAAAAAAAAAGAAAAAGAAGTCAATTCATTCAGCTGAGCTTCCAGGCAAATAAATGATCAAGAGATAAAGCTCCTTTACTTCCAGTGCTGTGCTTTCTCTGAGACTTGCGTTATGAGGTAATGCAAGAAAGAAGACAGACAAGCTCTTGCATGTATTGATAATAGAGAAATCACAACACCAAGTGTATTTCATGTTGCGTATGTATATATATGCATTTCCTCAGTTGTCACAACCATCAAAATTCACTGATGATATGTGCAAAAAACTGTCACTAACAAGTATTATATGGGAAAATGTTCATTGAAGTTGCATTTGAAAAATGCTGTTATCCACCAGAAGGGGATATCAGTATGAATATGCAAAAGTTACAAGTAAAATAAATATGCATATATATGCTTTCAATTCACAGTGACAGCCCTTTATATTGAACTGGCCACATGTAAGAGCTTTAGTGAAAAAGGTTTACACATTAGATTCTTCAATAGTGCATAATAATCTCATACACTATAGTTTAAATTAAATTTAGACACTGTGGTTTATTTTCTAGAGACCTGGATCCTATGAAAAATTAATTGCTTGAAGCATCAGATCTTCTGTCTAAAAGAGGAGACAGATTCTGCTCAACTCAGATCAACAGTCTTATATTGATTTCAATAGGAGCAGACCGACAACCATTTTGTGTGGCAGATTATCTTCTTGATCAACCCTGATACATCCTTTTCCCTGGTCTTGGCTTTCGTTAATTTAATGGCAAAAACTCAGCTGGGAGGGAATACAAAACCTCAGGCTGATGGTCAATTCAGCAGGAACTTCTCAAAACAAAATGGTTCCTATTTGAAAACAGTAGGTTATTGGTTTGTAAATCTGTATCTCACCAGGTGATATTTTCTCTTTTTGGATACTGCCTGCTGTGTCTTGTGCCCTTTGTATTAAAGTTCCCAGACACACATAATCATAGCCCTCCTTCCAGTTTATTTCAAAAGTCTAGCTTACAGCTTTTTGTTCTGCAATACCTTACTTGATCAAACTAGCAGAATTCCATCCCCCTCCCCACCAAAAACAGACAAAAAAACCCACCAAGGCTTTACACGTTATCATGATTGTATTATTGACATAGGTCAACCTGTTGTCTTGGTGAAGGAGAATTGGGGGGGGGGTTTGCCATAAACCGTACTCCGTTCTCCTGGAAAAGAAGGTAAATGCATTATGTAAACATCCTCTTAACACCACCTTTCATGTAAACTTACGTCATTAAAACAGAAGTACTCAGAAGTGAAGTTCAAAGTATTCTAAAGAGATATTACTTTTCCCAATCCATCCAGATATAGAAGATGTTATTAGGATGTGATGAAAAATAGCATTTCTTCAAATTAATTCTGTGAATGAGTATCAACTTCTTTACATGAGATTTCACAGTTCCAGTATGAGACACCCACTACTAAGCAATCATGTTTGACTCCAAGCCCTTGCACCAAGTATAGCAAATCCACAAAGCCAGAACTCAGAGGCAGAGTTACTTCTAGAACAGTCACATGACTGGAATTTGAAGAAATTAACATTTTATTTTATTTATTATGGACAGTTATTGAACATTCATACTGTGAATGCATCAAGGGAGAGAACCTGTCTTGGCTTGGGCCAAGATAGAGTGAATTTTCTGTCTTGTAATTTTGCTTTCAGCTAAGTCTCTTGTAAGTAGCTGTACTTGCTGAAATTAACAGCAAGTTTCTCAGTCAGTCTCTGCTTCTAGGACTGATAATGCTCGATGTTTATAGTTATGGCAAGAGAATGATCTGCAGAACCAAGGTCACTGCGCAGTTCTGAGGAACATCTTATGGTCCAGAAAGAAAAAGGGAGTAAAGGGGTCATACCTGCAACACTCCTTTAGAAAGGAGCAGACAACACAGGTGACCAAAATTGACCAAAGTATTCCATCCCATACTCATCATACTTGGTATAAATTTGAGGGATCACAAGGGTCAAGCCCCTTCCTCTTTGCACTTGGCCCTTCCCTTTGGCCTTTCTTCTCCTGTCCGTGTTTGCTTTGGCATCCTGGGAGGATTCCGCCCGTTCCTCTGCCTGTGGTCCTGATCCGTGCCAGCCCATATCTGTGTGTTCCTGCCTCCAGCTCCCAACTGCTGCTGACTCCAGGAGTCCAGCCTGGACTTTCCCAGGGCTGCCCTGCAGCCTCGGTGGTGACGTGAGAGTTATTGGGGAAAGGGGGGAGGAACGTGGTATCATTTTTTCTGTATATATTCCATAATTTTTTCCTTTTTTATCATTACATTTCATTAAAGCTGTGTAGTTTAGTTTCCAACCCATAAGTGTCTCTCCCTTATTCTCTCTCCTTTCTTTATCAGGGAGGGGAGGGGGATTATTAGAGAGCATCTGTCATATGGTTAATTGCTGGCCCAGCATTAAACAGAACCACATATCAGTCCCCCTTCTGTGGCACAGCTGAGAAAATTCAGGAAGTAAATTTAATGCAAGACATGACCAAGCTTGAGAAAGGCCTGCTATAAAATTTGGAAAATTCTATTACATTTCTTTTTTAAAAACCACATTGAAAATAATATATAAGAAAGCATGCCATAGGAAGAAATGCATAGACTTTTAAATGCAACCATTGAATTTTAGATTGGCACTTGATTATTTTAGCACCATCTTTTAGATCACAGAAGAGTGAAAACTGAGAAACACTACACTGCCAGTATCTCAGGAAACAAAAATTACAGTCGACTGATCACTGTAATATAAGTGATAAGAGTAGACAACCCCACACTCCTTTGCTTTGTAGACAGAGTGAGGTCAACACATATCAAATTCTATAAATCAAAACCACAGGGGTTCACCCCACACTATTTCATGTTATACTTTTCTTCACTCAAAACTTTAAAAGCATAACTGTTAGTTTTATCAATCCACACATCAGATTGGATTCTTAAATAAGGACATGTAATTTTTTTTCCAAATCCCCAAATCTTCAACCCTACATAAATCAATGATGCATAAGAGTCAAATAAAATCACTGCTGGAAACTTACTTTCATTTTAGAGATTTATACTGCAATGGTTATAAGCCAATTTATTACATGAGGAAAAGGGAGTAAGCAACACAAAAGAATGTAGGAAGGAATCAATTGTTCTCTCCATTCTGGCTCTGAGCCTATCAAGCTTTTAGATACACAAATTCTCATTGCTTCTTAGAGAATCAAAATCTATAAAAATTCTCTTTCTGTCTTTCCTCTGCTCTCTTGGTTGTTCTAAGTAGAGAAAAGATGGAAGTAATTCAAACTGGCAGCTGCAGGCAAATTTGGTGGTAAAAATAGGAACTAAGAGCTTGGAGCTTTTTCACAAGATCATTTCTCCAGCAGTGAGGTTTCTGTTTAGACAAGGAAAGCTAGAACTTTTAATGCTCTGAATGAGTTCTGGAAGTAATAATTTTAAGGAGTGAGCTTTTTCATAAAGTCTATATGATGTCCAGCACTCTTACAAAATCTCTTTGTCTTGCAACACCCAACACTTGGAAAACTTACAAATTAATACACTAGCTCCCAGTGCAAAGACTAGCTTTTGGTTTTGGGCTGACCAGGAAGAGAAGTTACAACAGATGAGGATTCAGTAGTGGAGCCAGCATAAACATTCCAAAAATTCAACACATTAGTGAAAAAAGTTATGTTTTGTGAACATTTTTTATCATCTCTGCTGAGAAGAAAGGGCAGAACTCTGAGGATAATTCCATGGCACTCATTTGAAAACCATCAAGACCCAGAAGACATTCACTGAAACTGGTGTTTTGAACATGCCACACGAAGCACCAGACTCAGGCAGCAGAAGTAGGAATGAACTCCTCAGTCTGCAACAAAGGATGGGGAAACTGCAAAGCATAAGCAGAAGGTCACATGTGGGCACAGACATATTTACTCTGGCATTACACATAGAGTGGGATGCATGCACACAGATGAATGCTTTTGCTCTGTGTGATGCAGATGCAGCTGAGAGTGGTGAGCAGAGGAAATAAGGAGCCTCCATCCCCCTCTGTCCTCTCCTTCCTTAGAGACCAGGCTGAGCAACAGGACTCTCACCAGCACCCTGATCACTGCCCTTGGGAAAGAGTCATCAGCAGAAGAAAAGGTCTATTTAGGGAGCAAGGGGAGGGATGAGTTGACACTTGCTTTTGCCTGCCCTATGATAGCCATATAGCACAGGGGTGGCTGTGGTTCTTGCAGAAGGTGAAAGCTGACCATTTGCCCTGTCATTTAGGGGAACTCAGCCCTACTTCATCCCTCCCTGAGCTTCAAGTTCAACAAAGCTGGACTTGCTGGTGGTGTTTAAGGTAGAGAGGGAGCCTTTAGGTAACTCCACTGCATTGAAATTTTCAGTGATCACTCTGACAGCAGAATATTGTGATGCCTTATACTGCAATAGGGTACATTCATGCTGCTGGGAAGAATTTCCTTCTTTTAGGGCAATGATTAAGAGAAACAATCTCACCCTTAAATTATTGGCTACCTATTGCATTTTATTATAGTAAAGATATTTCTGTGCTTGTAGAACTGTTGCTAGGGAGCCAAATAACTTCTAGTAACAAACTTGTTTTCAGCTCTGAGGGATAAAAAATTAATGTGAATTATTTTATCTGCCAGAAGACAGATAAAGAAAATGAATCTCAGTAGACAGAGCAGGGGAATACAGGGTAGATCAATCCAGAGATCTAAGGAACTCTGAGTACTGTCTGTTGATAAAAAATAAGTCTGAAGCTGGAAAAAGGGTCTGTATACCTAATGGAATTCATTCAGCCACAGGGTTTGGGGACTCACTACAGAAGAGCCATACAATTAATTATGCTTTAATCCTTGACCTACTTTATGTCAGTAAATCACAAATGCTTATGTTCATGCTAAACCTAGAAGTAAAAGTAATGCTGTGTCAGCTTTCAGGTTGAAAAAAGTTTTTGTTGCCTCCACAAAAGTCTATATAATCACCTTCTGAGGCTGAAGCCAATAGAAAGGATAAATTGTGATCTATTCTTACTATTTGTTGTTTAGACTTATCTGAATTAGAAATGGTTAAGGTTTACACGAAGAAAATCTAATCATCTCCAAGCCTACTTCCAGAGTAATTCAGGGATTCCTTCAGGATTGCCTTGAGATTTCCCTAGTGCAGAAGTACAAAAGATGGAACTGTTGATGAACAGTTCCATCTTGATGATCTCTGAGGTCCTGTCCAAGCCAGCCAATTCTATGAATCTGACTTAAGACAAAAACAATGTCCCTTTAAGTACTGATCCTGAAGTCATACAGCAGAGCACAAAAAAATGATTTAATAGGTCTTCAACCCTAAGAGGTTGAGCAGCACTGTGTTTCAGTGCAGCTGTCCCTCAGGCCAAGGCTCAGGGAACCTACTTTTGATGGGTCATCTTGAAATAAGTATTACAAAGGATGCCCAACCCTCCCCACCCCCACCCAAAAAAAAAAAAAAAAAAAAAAAAAAAAAAAAAAAAAATTAATCATATCCACCTTTCTTAGTTTATTTTTATTATTAACCAGTTTCACCAGAGCAGTCACAACAACCACTCAGCCATGTGTCAGAAACTGTAAGATACTTTGTATCTTGCAAACAGGAATGGAATACAAGTCTGCATAAGAAAAGCAGGAGAGCAACATTTCATATTAATTCTCTGATAAAACTGGAAACAGTTGGGAATAGTGAACATTCTTATCTTGTTCCTGATTTGCTACTGTCTAACTGTATTATAAAGTTATAATATAATATATAATGCTATATAAAGCATTTATTTATTTATTACCTATGTATATATAAAGATCTTTATCATCTACTGTAATCTTAACTTTACTGCAATATAATTATCACTTTGTTTTCCAGGAAATTTTGGACCCACTGTTACTTCTCTAGTGCCATCTTTGTGATTCCAAAAGAAGACTACTAAAGTAAATATCTAATACTGATAGGTTGGTAGAATATGGGATCCTGAAGAATGTATCTCAATAGTAAAAAATGACAACTAAAATTTAAACTATTTTGAAACTCAGTTGTCCTAAGAAGTCATTCCAAGTTAAATAAAACATATCAGTTAGTTCTGCTTCTAAAACAAGCCTTCAGCTATTTGAACATACTACTAATATTAAGTATTCTAACATTACCACTTAATATGCTGCAAGACAAATGACATTTTTTTGTTTGTTTGCTCTCATACAGTCAATTCTTGATGGATTTTATATTTCAAATACTTTTAGGTACAGTTTTTCAACAAAGAAGGAATTTTCACTTTTTTAAAGATTTGTTCATACAATGCAGTTCACAAAGATTTGTTCATTATGTCAGTACATTCCATTGCAAAGTACAGTGAATTTTGGAGGAATCATTCAATCTAAGCAGCACATTAATTTCTGAAGCTATTAAAAAAGCAATAAATGTTGAGTAAGAATTGCAAATACTTTTAAATAAAATGTGATAACTAAGTGTATTTTTTTAAAGTTCTATATGCTTAAGACTGATATCAAAGTATAATTCACAATAAATTAGAATTTGACATTGATAGATAAAACAATAAACACAGGGTTTTTTTCCCAGTTATTCAAAGCCACATTTACATTTTTACATGTTTCCTAGCCATTTCTTGGTACACACTTCATATACACACATTTGACTGAGGTGTATAGTAAACAAACTTCAGGCAGTGCCTAAAACAGGAATACTGGATCTGTCACCTTAGCTAACTCTTACAAATTGAACAATAATATTTTACTTTTTGCTCTGACAGTTTTCACATCAGTCTTAAAAGCAAAAGGAGTGAGAGAAAAAGAGTATGAGAGAAAGAAGATGTGGAGACAGCAAATGTTTTGCAGGATTTTTAAGGGAAGCTCACATGTCACAGAGTCCCCTTCCAGTGTACGTGGAAATGAATCCACAGGAACAGACTCAAACGCAAGGCCAGAAATCATGAATCCTGACAGCAACACTTCTCGTGGCTGCTGTTAGCACCCTTGCCCTTCAGCACCTTCCTTACAAACTAATACATTAGCCCTCTTTGTCACATGCATTTGCTTCTTTTCCAGAGAAAATTAACTTAAAATGTGCTATTTAAAAAACACATCTGGAAATAGAATTTGGTTGCTCTTCAATGTAACAGCTAATACACAAGTTTGTCTTGCAGCATTTCAGGCAAGAATGAATTGAACTACAAGGTAAATCTGTATCTCACAATTTTCACATGATTCCTGTCACCTCTACCACACACAGGAGTTTATGGGCTGTGTACCACATCCTTTTGAAGGGTTCAAGGCTTTTAGCTGAAATAACAAAAACTCAACACTCTCAAAGATGAAGTCTTAGGATTAGTCCCCGCAGGAAACTCAAACAAGTAAAAACTCTGCACAAACATTAATTTTCTACTCCTTCTTCAAAATAAGCTGTACAACCCCGATTTTCAAGGTAAGGTGTTGGAATTAAAAAGGAGAATGCACAGCTTCTGATTTTTCTGAGAAAGAAGGAGCTTCTAAGACAGAACTGGAGCAGTGAGGATGTCCCATACACTGGCTCAAGGACAGGCCATGCAGTTAATGGCAGTCCAGCATTACTGCTCCCAGCTGTCATTGCCCAAGGGAAAAAAGCAAACAGCAGAAAAAAAGCACAGCGATTGTGCCTATGGTAGAGTCACTCCTGAATCTTTACTTAAAACAATAGAGAAGGCTCTAAAATGGCAATTATAAACTGGCACATGGAAAGTGGAAATGTAGATTGTTACTTGGTGAGTATGGATTAGGAACAATATTACCCAGCACAGGGGCAGAGCACAGAGAGCTGCGTCCAAGCAGTAATGCTTGAAATGGACACTAATAATTTGACCTGTGTATATACATCTGAAAACTTATTCTTTTTTTTTTTTTTTTTTTTTTTAATATAAGATTGAGTGACTTTGAACAGACTGTTTATATTTTCATTAATACTTTATCCATAATATTTTGCCCTAACTACCAAAAAAAAGCTCCCCACCGCTCTGGGACAGGGATTTATCTAATGTTGATCTTTAAGGAAATTACCTTCCTTTGATGTTCCTAATAATTTGTTGACTCCTTGACCAACACACCAGCAGATGGAAAATAATCCAGTTTAGTGAGGATTAAATGTCACTTCTGACACTCAAAAAGGGACTTCTGAATGAACCATCTTTATTCTCATTTTCACATAGAAATCTTATTAATGTACCTGTTTCAAGACAGGATCTTCTGAATTTTGGGTTTGGCTTTTTTGGGGATGGTGAGGGGTGTTGGGTGGGGGTGGGTGGCAAGGGTGATCACAGCCTGCTTTCTTCAGTTTCTGGAGACTGAAATTGCCAACCAGAGAGAGGAACCAGAAGATAAAATCTGTAGAGGAACTTGAAGGAGGTGATGGTGGTCATAATAACTTTAGTAGAGGGAAGGACACCAAGGTCAATAAGAAAGTTCTGCTATAAAAAGTGTGAGAAATAAGCCAAAAAACAGTATAAATTGTCCACATTCAATGATCTGACTGCTGTAGGCTGAAGGTATTAGCTCATAATTTTCAGAGTGACAATGGTAAATACATTGTTGCGGAGATGCACAAAATTTGTATCTGTGTTCAGAGTAATTCTACTTCAGCCATTTGCAGTGATTAATACAGTACTTACTGTTACATATCATCCTCACAAACAAGAAAATATGATTTAAATTTACTTCACACCAATGCTCCATCTGATAACTAGAAGGATCTGACTATAGTTGAAAATGTGCAATGCACATCCTCTCAACATTCCAGCTAAAACCAAATTACACATCACTGGAAAGCTCTAAAATCCATTTACACAAAAGAAGCAACCTTCACAATACTGAGTAACAGACTGATCATGATGAAGATGATGTCATTGTGAATAAAGAAAATGCTCAGGCATGTATTATTTATTATCCCGTTTACAAATGGTTTATGAATAGTTAAGAGATTCTAATAGCAGTCCTAAGCACGTCACAGACATTGATAGTATGTCTATAATTAGTGATAAGCAATGCATTGTTATCAATTATGCATGGACTTCTAGGAATCTCTAATGGCTCTTTATTAAAATTCTGTTGTGTCCGTTATTGACCTATTCCATGAAATTTATAAAAATTGATGTAAAGTTTGATATATGTTTGTTTTGACTTTTCAGTTACAGTCTTTATTCGCCATCTGATGGTTAAATCAATGGGTGAAGAAAATGAATGGAAAATACTATTGCAGAAAAGCACAGTTTTCCCACACATCATTTTTCAAGGTGTTGACACTTTATAAAGAATTGGCATCAAAGTTAAAATTGCTTTGTATTCAGATTGCAAAGTGTCTTATGCTACTAATTTACTTTATCAGTTTATTTTATGTGCCAAATCCTCTGGCTGGCCACCTTCTCTTCTGATACACTAGAGTCAGAAATTGTTATAAAATGCACCATCCCTTTGAGGCAGGTGAAATGCTGCATCTGAAATAGTGCCATATGATAGGAAGTTCTGATGCTTTTAATTATAATTTCCCCTTACAGGCTTGGATCTCTTTCCAGACTGGTCATTTACTATATACCTGTTTCTTACCTTTAGAGTTTTACTATGTCTCTGACAATTGTAACAACCTAAAATCTGATCCTTTGCCTGTACTTACATTGCAAGGGGAAGATTTAAATTATCCTGAAATTTCATCTGGCCCTTAATAAACATGTGCTTGTCTCCCCCCCAATATGCAGAATAGTTGAAGTATCCTTTATACAATGAATGGGTGACCTACTGTGAAAAACATCAGAATAACTTTTCAAACATTTACTCAAAACCTGAAATGAAAAATTTCTTATATTCTGAAAAATTCCAACAACAAAAAATACTGAGAACTCTTCCAGTCACTGCTGAGGAATAACCTTTTATTCTTCCTCCCTGTCATCTTTCTTCCCCCAGGGTTCCTTGCTAGATATCTGTGTGGCCCTTTCGCATTTTCCCTGTCCTAGAGTACATGAGAGGACACAGTTGTAAATCTCATCCATGTGTTGGTTGTGCTCTGCTGAGCTCCACCATGCTGAAAATCAACAAACACCCTTACCATATTGTAACAGTATTGTTCCCTATCCCAGGATCAGAGGACTCAGTCTCATTAAAGCTAAAATAAAAACCAGGGAAAATGTATTAATTTCTCAGCTATTTCTTTCCTTGCTGTGGACTAGAGGGCTGCATTCCTCCCATGCACCAACACCAAATATTTGTCTTTCTGGCTACCAATATATTTCTCTTGTGTGGAAAGGTCTCAGAATAAGCAGGGCTTGTATAGGACTTCCAAGTGAAAGATATTTAATGTTTCCCTAACCCAACTATTTCAGCAGAAAAGGTATGTATAAAAGTTCAAATAACCCCTAGCTGCCACGTTACTGTGTAGTTGTGCAATCACTCTTTCAGTCCAAACAAGCCACCTCCAAAGTGCTAGATCAGGAATTCCTATCCAAAGGTTCAGTGTAACAAATGTGCCAGGCAAGTCTGGTGCAGTTCTTTTTCTGCTATCAGTTGTTTGGCAACTCCCTCTGTACACATTATAGTTTGGTTTCTGCTTGGAGACAATACCTATTATAGTCAGACTACATACTCTGTAAATAGAAACACAGTTCTCCAAGGGGACCAAGCCAGTGCCAACACTTTGGTTTTTAATTATTTGACTAAATAAACTAGTTCCTACTGTGTAGGATTTAATTTGTCTTATCTAATTCTCTCAATAATTCAGTTTTCTTCACACAGACAGCTCACAATGACCGTGCACAGACTTGTGTAGAGTGAAATAATGCCTTAACACTAATAATTGATAAGGCATCGTGTAGAATTTTATCAGCTGGCAGTCTGGGTTCATTAGTCTACATAGTACACAGATTTTTATTACCTTTGCTTCTTGGAGCTTCCATCCAAAAAGATATTAGGTCTATCAGTCTGGCATACCTGAGAGTCTCATTATTTTACAGCTGATGAAATAGTATTCCCTGTTTTCCAGGTTTCTTTTATTTGTGAGGAAGATTTAAGCCTGTCCTGGCAGCTAACTTCATGAACATGTTCCTGCTCTTGTACAAAGACTCACATTTCTGAAGATGACCAATCCTCTTTTCTGCTGAACAGCCCATAAGTTTTACATAAAAGATTACAATCCTTCAAAGTGGCTTAGTTCTACCCCAAGACATACTGCGATTTATCTTGGAAAAACTGGGCCAAGTGATAGAACTGTCTGAGTAAGTCCAAAAAAGGACTCAGCCATTTAAGTCATTCCAAACAAGGCACTAACACCCATAGGAGTTTTCAAATATTCTTAGAAGTCTATTTCAGTTTATTTCAATGAAGAATGAAAGAGTCTACGTGTATGTTTCTGTCTCCAAGTATTTTTCAAATATGGCCACTAAGCCATGAAAAAAAAATCCTTAATATTTTTGTCCCCAAGCTGTAATTCCTCTCTAAGCCTTGGAATGTCCGATCTCTATTCCCATGAGTTTCTCACAGAACAGTGACATATAGAACATAATTTTAAGAATCAATTCATTTAAAGAAATATTGTGTTCTCATTGTTGAACCTCAACCTCCATTTGCAACAACTTCCTACTTATTGCACTAGAAAAGCTTTCTTTTATCTTGAAAAATATAATGAATGGAAAGGGAGAGGACCTAATTTTATTTAAAAGAGGTAAATAAAACCCTACAAAACAGAGTTGAGAACATACCCTCCACCCTGTGGGTTTTTAAATGTTTGCAACAAATACAATGAGCTTTCTAATCAAGTGACCATGGGACACCACAGGAGAGTGCAGTGATTACTTGAAGGGAAGAGTAAAAGTATTTGATTTCTGCAATGTGTTACTAGAATTTGTTAATGATATGCACTTAGCCATTTGAATACTGAAAAAGAGCATAGCACAGATTCAGGAGAGTCAGAATGCATTTCTGGGTTTTATCTCTGGTGAAATTTCATAATCTAGCTCAGAAAAAGAATTTAGCTATTTCCAGTAGTCTAATATCAGCTTGTCCTTGCCTACTGAATAGTAAAGTATGCTACACCCTGCAGGGTTTGAAAAAAGTCCCTCTCCATACCTACGTTGTGTCATTGCAGAGGATAATGGCAAGCCCCTTTTTTAATGCAATCTTCCTGTAACTCAAAAAAACAAAATAATAGTTGCAAACAGCTTTTTAAAACAATATTGAAAATTAGTTTTTCTTGGTTAGTCACTGATGTTATTTTGCTTAGCAGACTATTCTATCATTTTCTTTCACTGGTTTGAACTAAATTACATTAAAAGGTCTTTATTACAACCAAACCATCAATACATTTACTTATTCCTAAGCTTACTCCAAAAATTTTTAAAATTTATGTATACATTCCAATTAAATTAATACTTTGGCATAGACTGCACTAGTTCCTGTTCCCACCACATAAAACTGTCTATCCAGGCAAATTTTTCAGGACTGACATGATATCCCACAGAGTTGTTCTTCCCACCTACAAACTCCCCCTAACATTTGTTATCATGTCCAGATTCATTATTACAGATAAACCCTTGAGCAAAGATCTGGTATTCAGCTTTGACTAAAAGCTAAGTTCTCCATCAGGGACTCAGACCTCTCACCTAAGATCTATTTTAGTGAGTTATTCTCTACACAAAAAACTCCATGAGAATTCCTTTTGATTCCTGCCACTGATAGCAAACCACACATCCCTCACATGTATATATCCATACAATTACACAGAAATAAGTGGAATTGAATCTCTGGGAAACATCAAATAACTAGGCTTTATTTTACTGTCCCTCCGTAGTTTGAAAGCATGAAAATATCTGCAGTGTAAAGGAATAACTATTTTAACCAGGTCCACCTTTAGAAGACATTGGAGATGTCAGAGAGAGATCAGGGAAGCCACTGGCCAGCTTAGAGTTATGGGATCAAAAGCAACTATAAAGGGTTTAGCTCAAATGGCCTTCAGTGGAATATTCAGCTATGATCACATTGGGAAATTTTATGGCTATTCAGTCTGGGTGGGCACTTAAAATACTTAGTCATTATTTCAGTTGTATGGTGCAGAGTCAATCATTAGTAAAACATCAGTCCTTAGGGGGTTCATGGCTGGGACTTCTATGGCCACATGTGTGTGCAGAACTGGACATTTGTACCCTGAATCACAGAAAGTCTAAAGGAATTCAAGACACTCCACAGCCATGGTACCAAAGGCTGTAAATGCCTCTGGTCTTACAGTGACTAGCAGCACTATATGTTTCTCTATAACACACCATAGCAATGAATTCCAGGAGCATAAGCTCATATGGTACAGAACACATTACTGCATTACATCAGTGAGTATTTTCTTTATTTATTTACTCCCTGTTGCATTTCCCTGTTAGTCTTGCTGCTCCGCTGTGAGGTCTGCATTCCTGTCAAGTTCCTATCTCTCTGCCAGTGCTCTTGATAAGGACAAGTCCGGGAGATTTTCAGGATTCCCAGACTTTGAAATGCAACATGATGATGATGAGGGGTAAGGGGTATGACGAGGATGAGGGGTAAGGAGAAAAAGCAGTAGAGAGCTACATTAACACAGAAGAAAATTGTGAGAAAAAAATAAAAAGGCTAAGAACCAAAGAAAGAAAAACTATGTATGCTCAGGATTTCTTTTCATTTAGAAGTTCAGTGTATTTCTCCAGATCATTGATTGCTCCTGTTTGGAAGATGAACAAATTCAACCCATTGACCTTCAATACATTCAGGGTTCTTCAAGCAGTATTTAAATCCCACTCTTCCCTTCACTGTTCATTTGATGGTCATTTAGACCACTTCTTAACAGAACAAACAGACAATGGAATATATAACTGTTTTATGTATTTGATACAACTCTAAGAACAAAAAAAATGCTGAACCATATGGATCAGCCTCATACCAAACCTGGGCTTCAGCTATTTAAACATTCAGAGGAGTTGGACACGGGATTTTTTGTCTGCCTTACTATATCAAAGGCCCCAGCTTTGAAAACATTTCTGAAGAATTAGAAGTAGACTTAATTAGGAAAGAATAAGGGAAATTGTGGTCTGGGAAATTTAATCAGATAAATAGTTAATATCTTTGATTTTTGTATTATATTAGCTCAGTTTTATTGCCAACTTATCCATGTCACTAGTGTCCTAACAGGCAGAACTTAGTTATGGCCATGATTACTTTGCAAATACAAAAGTGGGGAAAAAACCCTAAACAAACAAAGAAAAAACCCTTTTAAATCAGATTCATAAGTATTAAACATGTAGTTAAAAATATGTATTAGGTGAAAGCTAATACTCCAACGATCAATAAGCAAGGAAGAAATGGGCAAGACAAGAAATACTTCAAAGCTAAACCTCCTATACTGAATAGAAGGCCACCAAAAACTGTTCTCAACCCCCTCTAATGAGGCAACACGTTGAAACAGCCTTTAACTCATACAAAGAGTGACAAAGAGTAACTGGGAATCAGAAGGGCAAATCATGATACAACCCAAAGCCACAGTGACAGGCAGTATTTTAACAGCTTTTACTTTGTCTCATGGAGCCTAGACTGAAAATTTGTGAGCAGAAGCTCTTTGTCAAGAATGAAGCAGTGGTTATTGTCAACAAATTAGAACATTTTCCAAGTACTGCCTACACTGCCTACATAACCTGTGGATAACACATTGCTATTTTTTTTCCTGCCCATGTGCATACTTTGTCCTACAGACTTCTTTTTGCATTGTGTTTGACAGCAATCTTCAAAGGATTCCAATTTTTCAATATTGTGCATAAAGAGATTTGACCTCCTGGAACAAGATACAGCAAATTAAACAAAAAAGCAGAAGCTGAACTTTGAAATTATCAACATTCATGCATGAATATGAATCCAACCACTGCCAGCCCACAGTAACATCCATAAAGGACTAGAGACTGTGACACTTTGAAAGAAATGAACTGAAGGTAATGGTTCTCCAACCCTGATAAAAGAGTGACCTATTAATTAAGTCCAGGACACGTTCCACAAAACTACCAAACTTAGTTTCAGAGGCCACAAACATAATTTCTTCAGGTAGAGAGTGATAAAGTATTTTAGAGGCATTGAAATGCTTGGGTTATGATTTTGTATTCACTTGCTCTTTTGAATCTCATTAATAACACTGAATGACAATCAGATAATGTGCAAGCCTCTCCTGTATAGTCTGTTGCTGTTTCATTAAAGCACTTCAACACAGGTTTCCTAAGTCTCTTGGTAATTTTAAATTGGGCTTTATAATCAAGATTTTGGTATGAGGACTGAATTTTGAAATTTGACCCCAAGGTTACCTGGGGGTCACTTACAATTTTATCTAATAAAAAGAAGCAACATGCTATGATTTATTCAGTCTACCTTTGACAGTACACTTTAATTTGAACTTGACTTCAAAAGCCTGCTTTTACACATCCCATAATGAGAAAAAAGCTGAATATTTTTCAAGTTATGGCTCAGCATCTAATCAAGGGATAATTTATAAACAAAAAATCATACCAAGAAAAATAAATTGTTTTCAGAAAACTTTAAGGTTCTAAAATTGTCCTAAAAGGATCCAACCTGTACAGCAACAGAATCCTGTATGATGATCACGTGTCCAATGACAGCTGTACACATTTTAAGGAAAATAAAGGCTGGTATGTTAAATTCAGAGTAGTGCATGATTTCAGACAGATGAAAATTCAGTTTCCTTGCTATAGGCAAGACTTAAAGAAGATAAGGTCACTATTAAATTCTCTGTGCTCAAAACAGACTTAATTTCCTTGCAATATTTGTTGTCATCGTAAAATCTAAAAATGAAGGTGAATCTTGAACACGGTTTGATAACACAGAATTCTCAAGGGCATTTCAGCCTAACACAGACAAGGTCAGAATAAGTCAAAGCAAACTTCTGCTGTCAAAGCTTGAGTTCAAAGAGTATTGATCCTAAAAATATAAGACATATGCAATCTGTTTATGTGAATTCAGGCAGTAATGTATGTGCACCTTATCAGAAGCCTTCTTTTGAAGACTTCAGTTGGTTCTCTGCTTTGGCTCATTAGTTGGGGTCAGGGAGAAACATGTTCTGAATGGCAAGTATGTGACACAAAAGATGGGGCTAGGAGATGAAGAAAGACTAATGCTGCTATGCCCACTGAAGAGAAACAAAATGTGTGACTTGTTTTTGTCAGAAGACAGAAGCAGGTGCTCTCTTCGGGGCTTTAACAAAGACCTGAAGGCTCTTTGGCTGATCTGTGGTATGACCTCTGCTGGCAACAAATTATCAGGCTATACAAGGGGCTGTAAAAGGAAAAGTAAGTCCTCATTGCTATAATATATGAAGAAAATAGTTGCACATGCTCTAAACACAAAGTTATTAGCTTCATTATGGATTTTTTTTTTTTGTGGAATTGTGTACTTGAGTTTTCTGAATACTTGAGAAAAATAGAATTTAACTTCACATTTCTAGTGCCAGGAAAAGGGAGATCTGAAGTGTGGTGGGCAGAAGGGCTTTACCTAATTTAGAGATTGGCAAGAAAAGCATTTACAGGAGTGTTACCAGAGATGAGTAGTACCTTTTTTTTTTTTTTTTTTTTTTTTTTTAAGAGTACTTATCATCGTTATAGCTATTTCTGTGCAAAGTCTCAGTTTCTGATGGATTTGGTAGCATCTGTGTATGTTTAGCACTTTCTTTGAAACTCTGGCTTATAGTTAGCACAGGTAAGTTATACTTGTGACAGAGACAATTAATTGTCCTATGCAGGAGCCAGTCACATCAACTCCCTTCTAGGAGTGTAGCTCCCATTGCAGCTCCAGTTTGCTGGTAAGAGCCTTTGTGAAGCAAAAGTTTTTTGGGAAGGCCTCAGAAAGGGCTCTCCCCTTCCTTATTCCCCCACCCGACCTTGCCACAATTGCGTGGTAGTCATGCCTGTGCCTGACACATAGAGAAGGGAGATCTATGGGGATGTTGTCAGAGCATGTAGAAAGGCAAGAAACTCATGAAAGACAGGCCAGATCACCAGATGGTACATATTGTTACAAACCCACTGAAATTGGAACTGAAACAAATACAATAGTGGATCATTCCCAAATTCACATATCATGAAGTTTTAGAAAATGTTCAAGTTGCACTGCAATTTCCTGCTTCTGTCTCTTGCAATATTTACTCTTCAGGAGCATTTGAGGATCTAAGAGTTGTGGCAGGTTTTTTTAATTACATCTTAAATATTATATGAAGGACAGGGTTTCTATGTACCTTTGGCACACTTCTGCCTGGATAAAGTAATGAACCAAAGAAAAGTAAAGCTAACTCTAGCAACAAATTCAATGACCATACGTGCTTTTAAAACTATCTAGTATCCTGAGCCCCTGAACTTTTGGCTCTTTTAACCAAAGGTCTTAGCTTTCAATCACAGCTCTTGAGCTTTTTAATCTGTAACACCTCAAAACTCTATCCACTGGACCAAGTGCAGAGCCCTTTGTGAACAGCAGAGGAAAAACCCCATCCCCTTCCCAATATTGTACATGTGCTGACTGCAGTCAGTACTGTTTCTGCAGAGCAGTCTGGCCTAAAAATTACCATCTCAGTAGTAAGAACATTGACCTCATCAGGGACTGAGTACATTGGTGCAGTAAGACTCTTTCACAGTAAATCTTTGATCATTCCACTTGCTGCCTGTTCTTAAAGAGTAATACTGTATATAATATTCATGTAACTTCAACTGAAGGATTTTCTAAAAAGAAGGTATTTTTCAGGAAATCATTCTCAGTCCTCCTCTGAAATGTCACTCGTTAAAATTTCAGCAGTCATGTGACAGGTTCCAGGTCTCAAATGAGCAATTTAGTCTAACTTTCACATAAAATGCTAGTTAAATTATAGACAGCTACTTCGTTTCATTATAGGTCCTATATCATTGCAGTAGCCTTGAGGACTCATTTTCCCATCAGTTTGTTATGAGACTTTGAGCTCCCTGACCTTGTCCAGGCCTTTTTTTGGAGACTGCCAGCCCAAGATTGTGCTCTATGAATCTGGTTTCTTTTGCATCCCACATTATTGTCTCTAGCATCCTTCTGCTGAGCAGGATATTGTCATAAATGCTTATTTCAGCCCTACTGCTAGGTTGTCTTTCATCCCTGCCTCTTTTCCTACAATTATCACAGAAGACAGATTTTTCCAGCCTGTGCTCAGACTACACAAAACTATCATGCAGTATATCATTTTAGTCCACTTATTCCAAAAGTGGCCAAATGTGGATGCCTGGAAAAGTGAAGGAACAGGGAAGGCATGTAGTACGGAGAGGTTTATTTAATGTCACTTGGATTTTATACTGGAAAAGGAAGTCAATAGTTTGTCCAAGCTTATCCTCTGTTCTGGGTTATCATAGATAATCAGAGACTAGTCCTCGAGACACCTAGGTTGAAGTTGGCTGGGATACTCTTACACTTTTCCTCAGTAGAATGCACAACACTAACAGGTTTTATTGAAGTGGCCTGCAACTCCTAGAGTAGCTTTACTGACTGAAAGTAGAGTTCTGTTGTATATTAATTGTTTTGGAAGGGGGTGTTTTGCTTATTTTTGGTTGGTTGGTTGGTTGGTTTGGTTTGATTTGGGGTTTTGGTGTTTTTTTGCTTTTTTGCTTTTTTAAGACTTGCACATTTCTTGGGTTGATGCCAGCAGGCAGAGACAGTTTAGTCTGCTTTGTCCTACACAGGGTTTGATATTATCTGCCTTTGCCTTTCTTCCTTTTCAAGGAAGAATTTTGCCAATTCTTCCTTGGAGAATTGATGGGAGGAGATAATCACAAGCCAGTGTCAATATTATGTTAGAGGTGAATGAGAGATATGGATCCATAACCCCTAGAATGCAATGAATAAGGTAACTAAGTTGAGCCAACAGAGCAGGTTATTTTCATCTTTGTAAATGCACATTCTTACTATTGTACATTAAACTGATCTTCTGTATTTAGATTTTTAAAAATAGCAAGTATTGACATTTTTAAATATGTTCATCAGACATTTGTCTGGTGGCAACCTTTCCAAGGGCTTAGCATTTCTACAGGTTTCCAACTCACAAAAGAGATCATAGACTTCCCTTGGATTTAGGGGACATAAATCTATCACTCAAAATAAAGAATAGTGCCCTATACAGATGAGTTTGTTGCCACCCACTGTGAAACATTTTAGACAGGCAACTTACTAAAATAGTGAACAGATGTAAAATAATCTTTATTACTGTTATCAGTGAGCTGGGTTCAAGTAGGTGCTAATGTCTCTTGTTAGTAATGTTCCAGTAAGCTCAAAGTTAATTTCCAAAGCTGACTAAAAAAACTGTATCTCAAGTTATAATATGGATAGGGATGTGTCAGAAAGTAAGCATAAGCAAAGAGATTCGTAAGGATGATATTAGTCATAACTGGAATTTTAGATCGTGACACTGGGTTGTAATATCAGGGTAGTAACCATTCCTATGGAGATTAAGAATTCACAGAAGATTCCTGTAGAGCCTTTACAGGCTAAGGAATGAAAGATTTGAGCAGACTGAGGTCCCTTTGCCTTCAGGGCAAAATTAGTATCATCTAAATGCGTGTACTTCTCAGACTGCTGCTTTCCCTAAGAGATTTGTAAATTATTCTGCCATTTTATTTTCAGAAATATTAATACGTTCTTAAATATTTGTATGTAGCAAAGGAAAGGACAAAGGTGAGTGAATTAGGACACTGCATAAAGTGTGATTTCTAGTCATACTCAAAAGTTTCTTCTTCTTCCAGAATTTTTTTTTTTTGCCAACAGCTGCCCAAGAGATCTGTGACTCCAGCATGACAAAGGAAACTCATCTCAGGAAGTCCACTTTCAGTCCTGACTGGCATGACAATGATATAATTCTTCACACTAAAAATATGAATAATATCACCAGTGATATAACAATTTCATAAAATCAGCTCCGTAGCACTGAGGTTATACAAGGTGGCACACCAATGAAGCTCAAGAATTCACAGTCAAATTTAATCTCCATGGATCTCTAATTTCTTTTTATTCAAAAGAGAGTTTATAAATATCTAAGATAAATGAATGAACAAATTAGATAGTAGGGTTATTATGCCAAAAACACACACATATATAGTAGAGGTCAACTGGCCTAGGGACAACAACTGCAACAGTTCAGAATGTTTCTGTATGGTGTTCCCTGACATCTTGCTTTCCTTTGGAGGCACCCCATCCTTTGCATTATACTGACCCTGAAGAAAAATAATAGTACCTCATATTAACAACTATGGACAAACATTTATACATAAATAGTCAGATCGCTATAAACATGCAGGTAGCATGAAATATCTCTGTTGTGTTGCCATCTGAATTATTAATTCCCAGTGGGTTTTTTAAAGGTTGGATTTTAAATATATATACAGACATTTTGGGGGGCATTTTAATCATATAATTGTATAACAGAAGAGGTGTGTAAGAATGGAATTAACAATGTCTATTTGCCCTGTCATTTATTTAAAGTAACCCCACATCTGGAGCATATTACTGTAGGAAGAAAAAAATAACCTGCAATGATTATCCTGATAAAGTTACATGTTGCTGAATAACAGCAATATTAGCAGATCACAGAATAATCCTCTCATATTTTAAAATTACTGCACCATAGACATAAACTTTTAAGAGCCCCTCATCATGTTACATCATCAAAGTATGTATTTTACAGCTAGAGAGCTGAGAGAAACTGCTGAAGTCCTTTGACCTCAACAAAGCAGTATCCTTTTAAATCAGAAAGGAAATGACCCACTTAATGCTAGTGATCTTAGGTTCCATAATCACTTTGTTTCTTTTATAAACAGGAGTGACTGAATATTTTGGAATTATTTTAGATACCGATTAACAAGTAGTTATTAGGTTACAAAAAAAAAAAAAAAAATGGTTGGAAAAGAATTCTCTGACAGACTGGCTTTTTGAGGTTTTTAGTGTATTTTATGCACAAGATAGAGCATATGTTTACACAAAACCTGTAAGAGCAAGCAATAAACTTCTTTAGGCATATTGTGTTGAGCAGCCAACATTGAGAAAAGTTTTTCAGCTTTGAAATGCAATGAATGTTTCTGAACCTAGGCACCATCACCTGCATCTCAGGGTCTGATTACAGCTGATGTTTAGGGAGTACTGATTTCATGTTTCTATTCCCTAAAATGCCTACAAGTTCCATGTGGTACTTTAGCCTTCCAAAGTTCTAAACCCTGGATGTTGTCACAAAGAGGGAGACACACAGTTCCTCTTGCCAGCAGTGAGACCTCCCTACTCCACTGCTTGAGACCCTCCAAATATGACCACAGTAATGAGGAAAAAAAATCATTTAAAAGGTTATAATAAAAAAAAAACTTTTTGTTCTTCTGCAGCCCATGAGTAAATTTACAATTCCAGGATGTTTTACTTTCTGGGATGAACTGAAGCAATTGTGTAAAGCTGTACTTAATTGAGATTCCTTTCTCAGTTTATGAAAGATCAATAAGGCATATAAATTTACATTCATTCCCATTAAAAGAGCTTTGCCAGAGGCTTGCTTGTTTGGTCTATATTAGCATGCACTGAAGGGTAATAGAATTCTTCCTAGTATGTTCAAAGAATCAGGACTTTAAACACATTTCAGTAGACAAAAATCAGAGAAATTAGCTATTTGGTCATGTTAGCCCTAAACAGCACGCAACACTATTTGTTTAATATAAAGCTTTACATACATTTCTGATGTACAACTCAAATAAAAGACCAAAACACATAATGAAGCTCGTTATTGCTGTGGCAGAAGGCTTCTGTCCTGTGCACCGGATAAAACATTTCATTCAGGCCCTGTGAGAGTTGGAGGGAGATCTGTTACCAAAATGGAAGGTCAGAATGTGAACTATGGGTGTATTTTCCATGAATTATTGACTGAGATTTTTTTTTCCAGTAATAGGATAAATGCTTTCAGAAAAAGAACTAGCATAGCAAAAGGCTTAAACTGCTATTTTTTATTCCGTGTGCTACAAGAAGCAGGGGAAGAGTGGCATCATTTCTTTGTTTCTTTTAAAGAATGAGCCTTCTATACAAAGGCTGAGATCCATTATCACTCTAGTCAGTGACACCAGCAAAGTAAGAGCAGATAGGAAATGTATTCCTTTGCCATTTAAGATTACAAATCTCTAATTTCAATACTGTATTTAATTTGTGTAAACTAACATACATGCTCTGAGTTGATCAACAACTATCTTTTTTTTTTTTTCTGTACCTATTATGGGTTGTGTCTCCTCTTACAGCTTTATTTCATCCTAGCCATCCTCTATGAACTGAAAAAAAAAACCAGTTGTCAACCAGAGTACATTATTATGTAAACCCAGGATTCACTGTGGGGAATCAGTGTGCAACATTCACCATAAACCCAGGACACATATTCCTGACCAACATTTTTAGTATCAGACAACATGCATTGGCTTTTGGTCATCACCTTTCCAAAGTTTATGTTTCCTTTATACACAAAGAGTGCCTAAAAGGAGCCAAATAGAATAGAATGGGTTTGGGTTTGGATTTTTGTTTGGGCTTTGGAGGGGTTTTTTTCTGTCAACTCAATATACATTCTGCTCTTGGTTTAAAACACATGGCAAAAAGCCCCATAGGATTCTGGCCACTTGACAAATGTAATCCCCGTGAGCAGACTTTTTCACATCTGGATTAGAAGTACAAGACCATTCAAGGTTTGCCTTTTACCAATTTATAACCAAATTATAGGGTGCAATACATTTCACTTGCATATTGCTTAAACTAAAATCTTGACAATAATTGGTAATTACTGCTAGTTTTCTTTGATTTGGATGATAAAAGTATTTTCTTGAAGTAGAAATATTAGGTCCTGAAGTTTTAGTTTTTTGATGTTTCTTGACATTTTTTCTCTACTAAAAAATAGAGCAAATTATTTGTTGTTCTTGCTGGGGGGGAAGTTTAAAGGAAAAATTGGAAAAAATACTCTTTTCTGACTTTTATATTGGAATAGTATAAAATTCAGTGCATCTTAGCCCACAGTTAAGTATTTGTAGTAAGGTATGAAGTGAGTTGACATTTTCACACATCAGAACATATGACTTTTTTCCAATTGTTTTTTGTTCTCCAAGTGAAACTAATTTAGTTAAACAACATTTTAAAGCATAAATGTTCCTTTACAAAAGCAAGTATTGACTAGATCTGAATATTGACAGACAAATCAAGCTGGATAGATTGTTTACTAGATTGAATGCTGGATCCATTGACCTTCAAATCTATTGTGTTTTGCAACATATATTCAATTGATTTACAGCAATACACTTTTCTTTATTCTTTGTCAAGCTAATACCTGACATACTGTGTGCACTATTATCAAACAAAAGAATGGTTCTTCCCCTGGAGTATGACATACCAGTGGGAGGGGAGGAGAGAAGGAAAGGTTATTTTGATTTAGTCTCAATTCTCTCTCAGACAAGCTGCTTAGCTCACCATAAATTCATCACCACACAGCTCAGCTGTTCCTAGTATGCTGCCTTTAAAAATTTATTATTTATGGATGCAGTCATAGCATAACTCAAATTTCTGCAACACTTCCATGACAGACACTTAAAAGGAGTATTACACCTTCTCTCTGTATTCCGGCACTCCTTTCTTAAGCTGATGAAGCAATTAAAGTTAAATACAACATGATCCCTCTTGCTGCACATCTATGTCCAGAAAATATAATTTGAATCAATAGCACAACTAAACCAGAAAGCTCTGAGGTCCAAAACAATCTTTATGATTTTTGCTGTCACCACAGCAAGAGCATATAAGGAAACAAGGAGAGCTGTTAAAGAAGGAAAAGGAAATCAGCATGATGAACAGGAAAAAGTTAATAGCTAAAACAGAATTGGTCTGCTACATCCCATTCAACAGCTCCCTAAAACAAAGTCCTATTGGATTACATTTTCTCAGTCAGAGTATTTGTCTGAAATTCTAGAGCCATCTAGACAGGATTAAATAGGATAAGAATGTTCCCCCTGATAATAAACATTAAATCCAATGACTGAATGAGAGACAGAGGGTGATCCTGTTTGTGTGTGTGTAGGCAGGCATGTGTCCCCCTGCAAGAGATGGCCTCTATGGGATTGACTGATTTGACTGAATTTCTGGCACAGTCTTTTATTCTGCATGCACACACAGTCAAACACATTAAATATTTATCATTGTGGAGCACAGCAATGTTGTGAATTTAGAGTGCTGGTAACAATTGTGCCCAAGTCACTCCCTAATAAAGTACAGATGTGGTTTCAAAATGGAACAGAAGTACAGGGCACACACATGTGCACATGCACACATGCATACACAAAATGCACGGTGGGTTATTCACACTATTCCTGGTATTGATTATTACCAGATGGGAGGAGAAAGCAATAGCTGACAGATTAACCATAGAGAGTTGCTTTAATGTACCCTGAGTTGTAGCTTTGCATTTCTCTTTTTTTTTTTTTTTTTTTTTCTTGTCTCAGAAACCTAAGATTTGGTAAGGGAAAAAAAAAAAAAAAAAAAAAAAAAAAAAAAAAAAAAAGTAAGCTCACTGTAAAGAGCATATTTCTATGATAAGCCTCCTGTGCTACAGTGAGGGATTGAGCTATATTTCTTTACAGGAATTCAGTTCCAACACCACTTCCGAAAGCCACAGCCAGTACCATGAGCAGGAGATTTTGTTACAGGCCAATGAACAAAAAGTGGTTTAATACTGATGAGCCTCGCAGACAATAGATCCTAACTGAAGAAGCTTTGTTTAAGATTCTGCTTTTCACAAAGCAGTTTCAGCCAGCCTCATATAACTCACTGAAAAAAAAAAATCCAGGGATGGCAGTTGTCAAGACATCATTTTATTCTGAAAATTTTGAGCCTTCAGCAGGGCTTTGAGCTTCAAAGCTTTGGTTCTAGAGGCTTTCTACATAGCAGCTCTTCCTACAAGAGTCAGATATAGCAGAAGCTACAAATTCTTGAAGTATCAAAGGAAAATACAGTCTCTCCACCCAGCTGTGACCTTTTGAGACTTGTACATTATGCATTAGAAGGCTTGAGTGGAAAGAATAGTTCAAAAAAACTTAAAGAAAAAGAAAAACAAACAGTTTTTTGGTCTTTCTGCTAAAAGAGAATTTGAAACAATGTGTTTTTTGTACTGTTTAACCTTTAATTTCTATTGTTTTGATTTGCAGCCACCTCCATCCCACTTCCAAGGGCAGAGGGCAAACAACTCTCTATTGCTTGTAGGTCTTATTTATATATATGAACCATTATAGTTCTCTAACCTTTCTGCTCTCCAAATCTATCACTTATGCCTACTGACAAACAGTTGCTGTAGATTTTCCAGTGCTCTTTAAATACACAAAACAGTTCTACAATCAGTAGCATGTGCATGAAAGAAACAACATATAGAGCTAAAACGGAATGAAAATGGACAATGAGAACAAGGAAATCAGCACTGGAAAGATATGTACACCATGTTTCAATGTGCTATTCACATCTTCTGCAAGTTATAGGCAGATTCAGATTCCAGCCTCTCTGGCACTAAAAGGCATGAATCCATCCTTTCAGTTCTTGAGTCAAAAACAGTGATAGCCAGAGCTTGTGACTGGTCAGATCTTTGTCTAATCTGTGACCCTTTCTTGTGCAATACTGGACAAACTGGAGTTTTTATTAAATTTTCTTCTTCCTAAAAGGGGAATAATGCTTATTCATGCACAGAAACTGCATGAAATTAATAAAGTATTTTCAAACTCATAGTTAAAAGCCATATTCGATTGACTGTAGGTCTGCTGGACAAAATTCTAAACCATAAAGAAGCTAAAACGTTTGCACCCAATCTGGTAAACTATTCCCACTCGAAAATTTAATAGCTTGCTGGAACAAATGGCAAAAGCCTTGATGATTTAACACAGTTAGGATTTCACCCCACTAAACAAAATTGCTAATGAAAGTCATGCACTTCAAACATTTGCACACTACAGCCTTGTATTTTCAGTTTCAGACAGGTATTTTGTAATTCACGCATGACCGCTGCTCTATAAAAGAATATTAAATAAAATGTCAGTGTTTGGTGAAATCAGTACAATATGCAATAGTTGGCCTTAAAATCATGCTTTATGTAAGCAAAATTAAATTTAAATTCAGTAGCTGCTTGAGAAAAAAAAATTGGTTTCTAGTATCATTTTTTTAAAAATCTAACAGCCTAGTACTCTGCAAAACATTTAATCAATATCCAAAACAAGTTTTAGAAAACATAAAGCTATTTGTAGTATTTCCCTTCCTCTGACAGCAAGCACGAAAAGTTTGTTATTATGCTGCCATCTCACCTACCAAGCCTATGACAAAACCAGAATAGAAATACATAACTGTCAAATCCCAGTCCTACATTTTAGCAGATAAACCACACCATTTCCTTTTCTTCCCATGCTGCTTTGATCGTAGGTAAGACTGGAAGCCAATTTAGCAAAAATTATTATTTTACTATAAAAGAAGGAGGATCACAGACACCTCCCTGAAAGTGAATAACAAAGAGTAGTATGTGTGTGCTTCCCTTGACAGTGGAAACTCTGCCTGAAATGACTTGTGTGCCCAGGACTAATTTTTACACCTCTGTGGAGAAAAGGGATCCTATCCTTGTGATGCAGCCTGAGTGAGTAGCTCAGTGATACCGCTGTTCATTATTGGAGGGTGTTGACACTTACTTCTAAGCAGTACCCTCGGGCTCACTCTGGAAGAAGCTTGGAAAGAGGTAGAGCTGTACTGAAGCTCTTTAGTTTCAGCCTTGCATTACCTCTGGACCTGCAGAGTGGAATGGCTAGTAAGCAAGGAGAGGTTACTTAAATTTTCAATGTGTTGTGATATAGAGGAAGAAAAACAGACTCAGGTTAATATATAAAATACAGGAGAAAAGGCACACTGGGAACTGGAGACAAAATCTGTAAAATCCAACCATGAAGTACAGTCACATGTAAAATCTGCCTTCTTTGTAAAGCAGCTTGGAGGGTAAACTCAAGTATAGAGTATGTCAAGGTAGATTTATTTCAGCTTTATGGATCTGCAAATCCAAACATTCACCCTGAAAAGTCAAATTCAGAAATGCTAGGTTTCACACTGCTTTCACCAAACCAGAAAATGCAAGCAACTTTGATAGACAGCTTTGCTTCTAAGTTTCCCCTCTGCATTTTAACTGAAAGCTTTAGGCATACCTAGGCAATGTCAGGTAAATAATCAGAATACTAGAGTGGGATTTTAATGGCAGTGTAGAAGCAAATTCTTCTTTATATATTACAGGGATAAAACATGTAGTTTGCCTACTTAACATACTATAATCTGTGTACTACACAAATGCTCAGGTTACAGCTGTGTTGATAGAGCCTATGAGTGCAGCTTGAATGTATTCGGTAGCTCCACTGGGTTTCTTGACTTACTCCTTATTTATCAGGAAAGATTAATACCACTTCTGACATCAAGCAAACATGCCACTTACACGACCATATGTCAGTGCATTGTACAAACTTATGGTTGCCTCCTTACATAAGAATACATTAAGAAATTAGTTGTACTGGTTAAATCCAAAGGTGGGCATCCGATTTATAAAAATCATTCTTTTGCTGCTAGAAATCCTGGTGTTCTGACACACCCGTAACAACAAATCACAATCAAGTGACCCAAGTGTCCCTCTGATGCTGCTAGGCAGTGAAATAGACCTAAATCAAAGCTGTGAGCAATAAACCCTTGTGTCCAGTTTTAATCCACTGCCACAAATCTGCTGGGTACCATAGAAGCAGTTATATTGTCCAAAAGTGCTTTTGTCAGTAGAGCTCATTTCAAACATTGAACCACTGTAAACTCTGCTAGCCCTAGCACTTTTTTGCTAGTATAACTGTGATTCCATTAGTAGGGTTTTATCAGGAAAGTTAGCCAGTAAAGCTATCCATAAAGCCTGGTCTTTCATTAGGAATGAAGCTGCTATCGAGTCTGACATTTAAAGTACCATTACTAGCCAGCTTAGTTATCTTGTTGAAATAAATGGACCGTTCACACCTCTCAGAACCCCTGCTGCAAGCTGACTGCTCTCTTCTTTGTGATTCAAGTTTCTGGGGTTTTCTTTGCAAGCAGAACCTGTGAAAACTTCATTATTTTTTAATATTCAGAGGATTGAGCTGTTGGTACAAAATGGTGCCAAATAAGATCTGCTACCACTTCCAGACCTACTCTAGGCACTTACCTGCAATAGCCATTAAAATTACCTAGGTTTTCTGAAAAGTTCCCAAGCTCCTACTTAGCACAATAAAATGCAAAGATTATTCAGAAATAATTATACATATGGATGCAGAAAAAGAACAAGCTCATGGCTAATGTTCAGGTTCTCATGAACATAGGTTAATTATCTTTATTTTATTTGCAACTTTCCCACTGGTGAAAAAGGATAGTCCTCTTCCTGTTAAAGGAAGTGATGGACCTTGCATCCCACTGCATTGAGTAAGAAGAGTCAAAAGCAGACCCCCTTAGCTTTCAACTGCTTTGAGAAAATATAACAATATTATGTTGATCAAGAGACTGCTAACAAAAAGACTCTGAAAATACATCAGCTGTGCTCTTTCTGGATGCTGCTGTATTGATTTCAGTCTGATTGGTTGAAATCTGCAGAAGCCCTTCCATGGCAATTATATGGACCCTTAGCTGAGGTTTTTGGCTACATGATCAAAGGGGCTATGCTGCAGGTATCTATTTGGACAAAAAAAAAGGTACCGTGGCAGCACCTGAGAAAGGAGTAGACCATGCATTTGAAAGCCTGTGGCAGAAACAAGCTGCCTGCTGAAAGACAGACATTTGATCATGCAAGAAACATAACCCTGACTCATCCAAGGGTGCTTTGGGACAGCTCCAAGCTGTATTCAGGTCATGTGATGGTTTTGCTGCTTTTCAAAAATCAGGACAGCTCTATTTGCCTTGGGTTAACTGGTTCACATGTCCCTTGCCTACACGTGATCTCATGTAGCTGCTTATTAGGATCCCCATTTTCTAAGAAAAGCAAAAAAATTACATACAATAAAAATCCACAAGTTTGGGGATTATTAGAGTTATTTTTTTAAAAAAACACAGGCTTTCTCATTAATCAAAACCCTGGCTTCTTTGGAGTTATTAATGTGATACACCATGGATCACAGTAGAGAGATATTTCCAGATTCTGAAAAGACCCTCAAAAATGAGAGGCAGCAAGAGGGGTCTTGATTTCCCACACAAAATGTAAAAAAAGGCACAGGAAGAAGCCTAACCTTCCCCTTCTGCATACCCTAGCCCAGCACAGACTCACAGTCCAGCCTTACTTGCTTCATGTGAAATAAAGAGTAATGCCCGTGAATGGAGGTACCCTGGCCCAAATTCTTCTCTGATTGCTTTCAACAGCCAGAGTGTGCTCACCCGGGGTCTGAGTAATGCTGAGTAATTGATGGCTTCTCACACTCTGGAGCATCATAGCCTGGTAAATAACAGCATTCACAGCAGCTGGGGAGAAAGAGATTCTTGTTAAATAAATAGGGCCAGGATTAGAAGGCTAAGATCTTAACTAAAGCTAGATATTTCAAATGCATATTTCTGACAGCTCATTCACTTGCATTAAATGGTTCAAGATGTACAAAACTGTACATTTATTTAAGACAGCTGGATCTCTGTGCCATCAACTGCTTCTGAGGCTGTATTTTTACAGTTTGAAAGCTAATATGTTAATTTGGTGCCACTTATTTGAAAAATCTTTGCTAGAGCAAACAAACAAACTAAACAAAGCAAAGAAAAATCACTATTTTTGTTGCTGCCTTGGGTTTTTCAGGACAATGCAAGCATTCTTGAAGGTTATAGAAAAGGGTGGCAAGGGCATTTTGTCAGACAATTACACATAAACCTGATTTTGGAGAGTTATGAAACCTGGAGACAGTAGAAACATCATGCCAAGCATGAGGCAGAGTAAGGTAGAAAAGAAAAACAGATCAGGCTTGCTACACGGTCTCAAGTAAAGGTGAAGAACTCTGTTAATCTTTACATTTTGTGTTGAATGTAGCTGCCACAGATTAGCAGATATGGCCAGACAACATTTGGCAGTTTCACTTGAGATGGCTAGTAGTCAAATTTAGAGTCAAATATAGTATCACTCTCACATCTGACTGAAGAGATTATGACTCAGGCCCTGCTCAGATACTGAATAATTGAGCTAAAACAATGCAAGGTACAAAATCAAACACAAAACCTCTTTTTTTTTTTTTTTTTCTTTTTTTTTTTCTCTGGGCACAGCTCTTCACTCCTTCCTGCCTTTTGTACTCCAGCAGCTCTCTGCTTTCAGACTTTGCCACAGAGTACATCTGCATCTTCAAGAGTTGGTCAGCAACAGGTACTTTGGT
Organism: Heliangelus exortis; assembly: GCF_036169615.1. NCBI lineage: Eukaryota > Metazoa > Chordata > Aves > Apodiformes > Trochilidae > Heliangelus > Heliangelus exortis. Next base: position 76,020,449 of record NC_092423.1, read on the forward strand.
CATAGAGGATTTGAAACACACGGGAGGGAAACGTCATGATACATTTGTCTATTTGTATCAAAGGACTAACCCAAAAGCTACACCTGTTCCAGTAAATGAGGCCAGCTTTCACCTTTTCATCTTCTTTATCAGGGTATACTTTCTTCTCACTGAACCAAGATACTATGGATGGATGTGGATGTGTGGGAGCAGAGGGGCAATGGAAAAAGTGCCAGCTCAGCTTCCTAAGGCCTTGAGCTGCTCAACTTGATGACAGAGTTTGTCAGGTTCTGAAGATTCTGACACTGGTAAATGGCCTGTGTTACATCAAAACTGCTTCCATCTAAGCTTCAGAGAATACATTAAACTAACCTGGTTTCTAAAATAGCATTAATTTTTCATGTAGCACTTGGAACAAAAGAGAAAGCAAGCAAAACTGATGTTTCACTTTCTAGCAAGCCAGCTATGATGAGGGCCTAAGTCACATTTGGTTTTGTCTGCTTCCTTTTCATGACTTTGTGGAAAGCTAGGGGCTAAATGTTCATAAAAATTATTTGCTTATCAAATAACAGTGTCTTCCATAAATAATCTGCATTGAATATCTTGATAGTAAAAATTACACTAACAGCAGTGTAAATAGATGAGAGACAGATTGTTTCAATTCTTATTGAAAATAAGAGACTGGATTAATGCAATGATGCTACTGAAAGCAATTTAGATAACAATCTCTGTTTAGTTACATGGACAGTGTTTAAATCTAGAAGGAATTTACTGCGCAGTATTTATAAGGTGCATTTTGTTCTTCAAAGTGCCTTTTAAATGTTAGAACTCAGATCCTTAAAAACTCTGAGTATTCCTTTCATATTCTAAATTATTCAAACTAGGAGGCCTCTTTAGAAAGCAGATTATACAGACTTCTAAGAAAATAACTTCTTCATGGATAAACAGGAGATGAACATAAAACCAGCAGTGGATGTCCAAACCTCCAGCTTCCCTTAGGTTTAGATCAAACTAAACCATCTTCTGCACTTGTTTGACCATGTTTACCATGTTGACCAGTGATAATGAAAGGGATGTTGCTCTGAGTTTCCAACAGTCATTCAGTTTGGTTGTTAAGAAATCCTTTTCTCAGCATGCAGAAGAAACAGTTTTACCATTTTCCGTGCCATTATAATCCATTACAAAGTGCTCCAGCAGTATGTACATATGCACAGAATCACAGAATCATTTGGGCTGGAAGACACCTTTAAAGGTTATCTAGCCTAACCCCACTGCAATGCTCAGAGACATCTCCAACTAGACTGAGTTGCTCAGAGCCCTGTCCAACCTGAACTTGAATCTTTCCAGGGATGCAGCTTCTACCACCTCTCTGGGCAACCTGCTCCATTGTTTCCCCACACTCATAGTAAAAAAAAAATCTTCCTTATATCTCTTCTATCTTCACTGTGACTGACATTGGTGCTCCACATGTCAGACAAAGACAACCATTTTCAATGAATTGCAACGATTTCATGCAATTTGTTTGTAACGAATAGATCTGCTGGGAACAGGCAAAGTCACAAAGAATAAGTTACTCCTCCGGATTCAGCCACTTCCTTGAGATCGTGTAACTTGCCCACATATTAAAGAAACACAAGAGTAAACCAGCATGGGTGGCTGAATCATCTGGTGTTGAGCCTAGAGGCAGTTTTGAGCAACTGAGACTGAGTTCTCATTCAGAAAATGCTTACACCCCAGTCCCTGCTGTCCAAAAAAAAAAGAAAAAAACACATCAGACACAGCTTCAAAGTGTTCAGATCAGAAGTTGCAAGGAGCTGCACCATAAATCTCAAACTGCACTAAGTAGCTCAGCTGTTTGTTTAGATTCTCATGTGGGATTCAGAACCTGTGCTGAGCATCATGAATACTCTGAGAGCAGTACTTCACTTAGTTAGCTTTAAAGATATCTTGGAAAGGCTTCTGCTAACCACAATGACTACAATATTGGCAGATTCTTAGGCTGTGAGGTTTTTCAGGAAAGAAAATACACATTTGACAATACACTGAGTAACTCAAGAGTATTTGCACTGGCAGGGGCAATGTCATTGCAACTTCCAGCTGGGATTTTACTTACAAATACCAAGTTTAAAGTAAGAATTACTAAAAATAGGACATCAAGTACTATGTCAAACTGATAATTTTTGAGTATGCCCAGTAAAAAACAGAGCTAATTGGATTTGACCAAGTTTTGCTTTCAGTCCTTTCAGCATTAAAGCAAGAAGTTCTCAAGAAATGTAAAAGTACACATCTATATATAGGCTTTACTTAGTTGGCCATTCTTGTTCTTACTGCTTCTTCCCTTTAATTATTTTTTTTAGTTTTGCTCTTGAATTAACTTTCTGTTCCCACACATTCTCTGCCCATCATTCACCACCTACCTTCCTATAATAATAACAATAAGAATAATAAAAATAAAGAGGGTATTTATGTCTAATTTGCTGGAATCACTGTGACCATTTATTTCCCATATGGAGTATTAAAATCAAACATATCTAATCAAATCAAATTAGAGGGTTTTGAGGTTGATTTTTTTGGGGGGGGTTTGTTTTTTTTTTAATTAAAATGATGTATTTTTATTATGTTTATTTTCTTTTTTCTTCCTCAAGTTACATATAACTTTGTTGTCACAGACCCTGGAACTCTTAAAAAGCATCTTTTAAATAATTATAAATCATACTATACAGCAAAATGAAATAATATGAAATAAGAATCACATCTTCCATAGGTATATTACACATATATATAGGTATATATATGTGAAATTCCTTTCAGGACAATTTTTTGCACTGTTCTGCTGAGAGAGTGGTGGTGGGGAGGGCTTAATCCCCTTTTGCATCATTCTTCCCCTTTTCTTCTACCCTCTTCTGACGATGTCTTTCTGACTTGCAAGAAATTAAGAAATATTTTCAGGAAGTTTTCATAATGCTGGTGACCTTTCAAACATGTTAGAGGGGGCAGAGAGCAAGAGATTAATTAAGGAGCTATATTTGTATGCCTTAGCTCAAAAAGAATTAACTGCTGTAACAAGAGACCTAAGAGATTGGTGCCTAGCAAGAGTATACATGACTAATGCTGTGTGACTGTATCAAGAAGAGCAGTTTGCCCACTAGAGAACTTATTACTATATAAGAAGTAATTAACCTTGAACCTACAATTTTAAGCTTGCAGCTGCTCTCAACAATTTTTTTTCTAGTTTTCTGCTTCTTTTGTTCCATAATTATTTTTGACAGCTCCATCCCTCCTGCTTAGCACAGTGCAAAGCAATCCAGTGGAAAAAGCATTGCACTTACACCACAAACATGAATACTTGTATATTTTCTTGTCTGTCTAGCTCTTCCCCCCTTCCTTCTCCCCAGGAAGCCCCAGGTTCAAGATACAATGGAGAACAAAAGCAGAATACCCATCCTTCTAGAAAAGAACAACAGAATTCCCATCCACTCCAATGACAGTGGTGTCTGGCTTGATATGAAAGCATTTCTCACCTCCTACCCACCCCACCCACAGTTTTTCACAGGTGTAAAATGACCATTCCAGATGTCTATTTGACAGCTCCTCCTCAGCAGTTACTTCAAAACTGTAAGGTTAACTAAAAGCTGTGTTACTTTTTAAGTGGTCCAACTCAGGTACACCCATGCCCAGTTTACAGCAGTACTCATTTTAATGTGCTTGCTTCTAGTTACAGTGAGATCTGATATTGTGGTAACCCTGAAAAATCACTAGAGGCCTTTGTCACTTTGTCCTTAGAGGTTTCCTGATGGCTGAACCTCTGGTCCTTGGGGAGGATGAAGATGGATGCTGAGTGAAGCCATGCAGGGCTTCAGGTTACACACCTCAGAGGCAACCCAAGCACAGCAACTCTAAGTAAACATCTTTCACTCTCCTACTTAGAGAACCCCCCTACCTATGCCTGGAGTCCCACATTTTACATCACCTTTACATTATCTGCCTGAAAGACTGTCTTGGAAGACAGTCTATGGCTACCTAACCTAGCTGAGGCTGGAGGAAACCCTCTTCCTCAACTCCTCTTTCAGTAATACTATCAAATATTTTGAAGTCTCCAGTTCCAGCAGATGAAAGACACTTGAGGCAAAGCTTTAGCTACTGAATATTAGGTTTCCCTCTCACAGAGCTGATAGGTTTCTCACATATTTAATTGCATTTTTTAAAAAAGCTGTACAAGAAAATGGCTGCAGAAATCTGACACATATTAAAGGGAGTGGAGGAATCAATAAACGGTGCAAAGAATAAAGATCAGTTGCTTTGAGAACAACTGATGAGATCATTCCCTATGAAATAATGGCCTTGACAGCAAGGATCGGATGTCCCTGAACTAGCTCCTGAACTGTAACCTTACCATGTAATTAATATCAGCCCTTAGAGATGCTAACATTGCTCTTCAAGCTGCATTTCCTCCTACTACCAGTGAGCTTTTCTGCAGGCTCCAGGCACAGCAGAGCACAACATGGAGTGCAGTGATGTTGCTACATAGGCTGTATTGCCTGCAGAAGCACGCTGCTAGCTGGTAGTAGTAAAGGCAACAAAGAGAGTGCTGGAGGGTCACTTGGAAATAAAAAAAGAAAAAAATTTAAAAAGGAAAATGCCAGAGCTGTAGCACTGGATATGCTAGCTATTACAACTTGGCTCAAGAAACAGAGAAATTTCCAGGGCCATTTCCAGCCTTTGCAGGAGACAGTGCTCTTTGGAACACAGAGCAGACTAGGCTGAGTGGGCTTGCTGTGTCCTGTCACACGATTCATGGCAATCTTGCCTGTTTTATCATCTGCTTTTCTGAAAGGGATAAAAAGAAGTGTCCCAAACAGCTCCTCCAAAATATAGAAAATGCCAAGCAAAACCAGTAAAAGTAATTAAAACCTAAAGCCAGCTTTAAAAACATGTTGGAAGTCATACAGCTACATTCTTCAAAGACTTGCTTTTTTCTGGAAGGGGTGGAGAGAAGAGCTTTGATTTAAACACCACCACCACCACCACAATGGATCATTTGATCTTTTGGTTCCTCCTGTTTTATTTTAATTAATGTTTCTAAGTACTGATTTCAAGTCAATCCAGCTTTATTAAGGGTTCATTGCAGGATCAGGAGAGATTTGAAACTGAGCCCAATACAGTCAGCAGAGACAAGTTCAAAATGGCCACTCAGCAAATAAAAAGTGTATCATGCTGGCAGTGTTCTGAGCAATCAGCCAATAAAATCAAGCAGCATTTCTAAACACTTTGCAATTCTTTTTTCCCCCTGGCAATGAATATCTTTTCTTCTAAACTCCTAGTTACCAGACCTTTGTGCCACTTGTGGAACATTCTTTTTCATTTTTTTAAGAGAACATTCATTCACTTAAGGCTAGTGTTAAATAGGATTTTACATATGTGCACATCAAGTACGCAGTCATTAACCAAGCTAAATACAGCATACATTAACAACCTCATACAATTTGATTCCACTCTTTTGCCAGATTTACAGACTTAGACACAGGAAGACTTCCCAGCTGAAGTGGGCGCCAAGACTCTAACATTATACAGACTGTACATTCTTCTGTGCATGTAGCATGTATAGGACACAGAATGGGTACGGCTTGTGAAGACAATGAGCTTATTTTAAATATTGCAGAAGGAGAAGCCTTTCTAACTGTTTCAGATAGTTTGCATCCTGTTGACAGCCTGCATTGGTTGTATTAGGATTGTTTCTTAGGAACATGTTGGTATTTAAAATGGATTAAACACCAATCCATGCATTACAAACTGCATTAGAAATGCAGAAAAATCTAAGATCCCTTATGAAAAAGCGCTTTGTTTCCCTTGCCTTTTTCCCACCTCTGATGAGATAGCATGTCACAGGTATCAAAAATATCCCTTCCTTCCAGAGGGAATGTTATCCAAGTCATAGATGTTGAATTCCTCAGACCATATCTACTGTCTCTATTCAGTGCTTTTGGCTTCTGCAGGTTTTGGAGAAGATGACAGAGAGACACACTACTCTTCCACATGAGGTATAACACCTTGGAAAGCATCCTTCTCTCTTGCAGACACTTTCCTACAGCTTCTGGAGTGAGCAGGTGGGAAGAGGAACCATCTTGTGAAAGATACGGATCCACTTGTGAGGAAACAAGGGTGTTATAAGGAATGAGGGTGTAGCAGAGCAGTGTGAGCATCGATCCTGCAAGACGGTAGGTCCAAGATCAGCTGGCCTGTCCCATTGTTTCTCTATGTAACTGGGCACAGCTAGTTCCCTCTCATGCAAATGGACAAGAGTTGACAGCTGTGGATACTTTACCCAAATTCCCTCTCTCCCCTGTGAGTGTGTCTACAGAGGGTGTCAGGGAGGCCCCATTTTATTACTGCTGCTACTAAAGCAAGGCAGTGCTTACAGAAGTGCATTTCAATTCTGACTCCTGCAGACATGCTTTGGTTACATTTGTCCACTTAATGAGAAAATAATCTAAGGCCCAGCTGGTGTAAGCCAGCACAGAAGCAATGAACCTAAAGAGAATGTGACAATTTACCTCAGTGAGGATCTGGCCCAAGGGATTCATAATGGATGGAGATGTCTAGTGCAGAAGAGGTTAGAACAGCTCAAAATATCTGCATTTCCCCCACTTTCACAGTTCAGACAGCTTCTGCCAAATGGTATGAGCAGCTGGACATCTCTTTCAAAACCATATTGCATTCCCTAAAGCTGCACTGAAATTAATTCTGCCCACAAAACAGATCAATACCTTGCACTACTTCAAATTTTAATGAGCAAGGAAGATGCTTCTGCAGCTTAAAACCTTTTCTAAGTTTACTGCCTATTATTTAAACAAATTTATCCTGATTATGACACCTTTTTTTATTCAATACAGGGGTGAGTAGTTGGAAAAAATAATTACAGTCTGAGAATTGAAAGAATTGTGCAAATTAAATGAGAAAATTATGGGCTATTGTTATTCACAATACTGCTATCAATAAACAGAAAAATTATGACTAAGTTAAACTATTTGAATCTGGATCAGATTAATATTAACATTAATCTCTCTTCTCAAGTTTTCTCTTTCACCACAAAACTACACAGATTACAAACCAGTCAATAACCATAGCTGTGTATGGAAAATAGAGGTCATTTAAATTCTGATTAAACTTTGCTTCTTCACTTTCTTAATCTAAGCAGGAGAAAGTTCTTTTCAGCATTGTATGGTGCTAAAAATTTAATCAAATATAGATAAGATATATCTGAGCACAGGGAATGGAATATAGGAAGTGATAATGTCAGGTAGTTTTATTGATTTTGTTGGGACTATTTAAATTGCATGAGAGTGAGACAGAATCCACATAAATGTAGTAATTAGATTATACTTATAAATTCCAGTCTTAAAAATCTGTTTTGAGGTCTCTGAGTGGAATTTTCATTCTTATTAAAAAGGGCATTCATTGTAAAGGCATGCTCCAATAGATTTTGTCTAGAGTCTTGATCAAAAGCAGCCTGAAACCCTTAGGTTTCACAAGACTGGATGAAAGAAGCTTGGTTTAGAATATAGATACTTCTAAAATTTTTGCTGGCATGGAATAAAACATTCCATGAAATAGAAATCTGGTCTTAACTAGTATGTCACATTTTAAAATTAACATCTCTTTATCTTTTTAATTTTCCTTGATGGTCTAAATAAAAATAAGAAATTTAGTTTCTTTTTCACAGGGATGCAAGCTTCCATATGATCAACTGAGAGTATAAAACATGTTCAATGGCTTATTTTATGGACAGATCAAGCCCTAAAACCCCAAATAACCTGGAAACCCAAATATAAAATTATAGGAATCTCACTTTCTCTCCTTGGCCCTTATGAAGCTGGTAAGTGACATTTTTCCTCTTAAAGCAAAACAGAAAGGAAAAAAAAAAAAGGAAACTACTTCTTCAGAGAAAGAGGCTCAGTTTCTCTATCAGATATAACTATAATGACATTTTCTGCAATGAAACAACTGTAATTTTAAAACATCACCAATTAATAAACTGAAAGTGCTTTCTGTTAAGAAATAACTCACTACAAAATGTCTTAGAGGGTACACACATCTTATATAGACGACACAAGACCAAAACATGTCTGGTTGTGTCTTTCAGAACTTGTATTTGTCTGCTGTACAAGGGAATCATAAGACTGCCAGTGCTGGTGTGGTTTTGAATGGTAAAACTGCCTAATCATCAGGGAATAAGAAGCCAGATTACCTGCTTGACACAGCTTCAAGGGCAATATGCATGTTCTGTTCCAAATTAAAGTTCAAAAGAATCCCATAATCAAATAAAAACTGAACATAAGAGGTATCCAAGGACAGCACAACAAAAGGCTGCTTTGCAGGGACAGAGAGAAAGAAAGGAATGGGGAATAATACAGTCAACCCTCATGGGCAAAAGAATGCAAACAGAGAAAGGAAGTGAAATTTAAGGAATTCAAGTGTATTAGAATAAGGTAAAGAAGAGTGGGGTGTTTTCTTTAATTAATTGCATAAGCAAAAAATTTTATACACCTCTTTCTTCACACTGACCAACTACCTATCCATCTAAAGGCTTCCTTCACAATTTAAAGAATTCTTGAATGAGAAATTGCAGATTCTACTTAACAGACTCAAAACAATATATTTTTTAATAGTTAGATATCAGTTTTGTTTGCTGCTAGAAAAGTTTGCTTTTAATTTTGGTTGGGGTTTTTTTTTGTTTTGTTTTGGGTTTTTTGTGTGTTTTTTTAATGAGAATACAACAGTTTTTATTCTATTTATTCAACCTGGATATGCAATTAAAAATAGTACACACCCCAGTCCTACTTTGTTTAGCATCACTAATTTCACAGGATGTACACTCACTGACATATTAATACTGAATCAATGGAGTGTGCTTCCTAAACAAAATGAACATAAAGTTGAAAGTTTGGTCTTTCTGATTTTGAGGGAATGCCTGAAGCTGATAATATCAGAAGACAGAATTACAATATGTGCTGTAACAGGGAGCACAGGACAAGAAGCTGGCAGGTAGTGTGGTAAAACAGAAAAGGAAGTACTGACGGACAGAAATGAGATAATTCTCCAGATTATCTCTGGCCTAGTCCTTTCTGCCACTTTCTGCCAGTCCAATCTGCCACTTTAATGTCCTCCAGAAGGAATCTAATCTGTATACTCCAAAAAGATCTGCAATGTAAACAAAACATAATAAGAGATGCATGGGAGAGTGACTTGAAAAGTGCTCTCCTGATCAAAAAAACCCAATTAAAACATATTCACCTTACATCTTCACAAATGAAAAGCAGAGGCAGAGCACAAAAGGAGGAAAAGGGCATGGGTTGGGAAATGAGGCAAAGCTGAGCACCCCGCAGAACAAAGTCTTCTGCTGAGCTCTGCATGATCTGTGTGGCAACCCAATAACTGCAAATTCATTTCTCCCATCTCTGGTGACTGTTCAAACCAATAGGGAACAGTCTGTTTTTGTTAACATGAACAGACAAAGATCTGTGCTGTCTCTAGAGAATCCAGCCTTGCCAGGTAAGGATGATTCCCTATGAGTCAATTTTGGAAAAAAAAACCAAAAACTCTAGAAAGCACCATCAGAACAATATCTAAAAACTATTTTGTATGCTAGTTGAGACGATCAAAATACAATCCTATCCCCTGTGCTTATCTCAGGTTGTGGAAGCATGGCCAAAAATGCTAGTCTTTCAAACCTAGGCATCTCTGTCAAACCAGATAAAATTGCCCCTTCAAAAGGAAAATGTGTGGATGGGGGTCAGGTGTCTTTGATGTAAGCCAGATACTGCACAGGCATGTTCAATATCCTGCTTTCTTCAACACCAGAAAAAAATAAAAGAGCTAAAGATCATCACCCTGCTCACAGCTCCAATCTTCTAGCTCCAACAAGCTCTCCACTGAGGGAACCTCTCTCAGGGGACTGCTCCAAATGCACGGCTGTGCCTGGCCATCTGTTTCGCTGGGTTTTTTGGGTTTTTGTTTTGTTTTGTTTTTTTACTTGTCTTTTTGTTTGTTTGTTTGTTTGTTACTGTTCTTTTCTCTGACTCCATATTCCACTACTCAAACAACCTTTGTTCACACTGTTCAAAGTCCTGAAAGACAAGTGCCATGCCATGAAGACAGTCAGGACGCCACACTAAGGGTGGTACTTATACTCAACTACTTCTATGCACCTCAGCCTAGATGCTGGTGAGGTTTTATATAGACTTTTCCTATTTCATGCTCCAGAAAGCCCAGGCTGCAAGATACTAAGGGAGCATTGCAGTTCCCTCAACCTACCAGTGAGCTGCCTCTGCAACCCATGTGGAGCTTTCTGATAAAAGTAATTGCATTCAAAGCAATCACCCAGATTGCCTGAATATGTGTACACACATACACATGCACGTGTTATCTTAACCATTCAGTGGTTTAATACTCTACCTGTAAAATGGCAGTCCCTCCCAAAGGTCGTGGGATAGTAAATAATATTTGTGAAGTAAGCAGACACGTCATTATTAGCAGAAGAACTCACACAGAAATTAATAATTCTTTATGTGGAAAGGGCTTGGCTCTGAACGTACAACAAATAAAGGACATTAAACACTGAAGGCTAATGATAAAGGAGAAAAAATACTGTTATTTCCTCATCAAGACAGAAATCAGAAGGGGAAAACAGTAAGTGTGTATTAGTTCAAACTTATGCTATATTGTATATATCCAGGGATCAAGTCTGGACTGAACAGAGACTTTGTCCTTAAAATATTTTATTTTCAAGTAATTTTTTTTTTTTTTTTTTTTTTTTTTTTTTTTTTTTTTTTTTGCAAATATCATTTTACATGTAATATAGGCAATACTTGTAGAATAAATTTTACAAATTTAATTAATTATTAGAGGGATATGATGCATTTCACAACCCAGGCTGTCAACTCTTAGTGCAAAATTTGCAGACACCACATTGCAGGAACTCCCTACAAGTGCCAGACAGTCATACTCCATCTTCATGCAATCCTATACTCACTTACTTAAGACTGGGTGCAACCAATCAGTTGATAATCTCAAGTATGATACAAGAACTCGATGAAGATTAGAAACAGCAAGGAAATGTCAGTGTCTGAGAGAGAAATTAGGGGAGAGCACTGTATGAGGGGGGATACAATGCAAGCAGGGAAACAAGAAAGTCAATTATTTTCCATTCCTCTTTGCCAGTTGCATGCTAACTCTAATGAGAACAGTAGCTAAGCAGCCCTGCCAGGTTGGAGATGGGTATGATGACAAGGAATGTTGAGGACCCAAGTACTCATGCTGCTGTTACATCTGTTTTAAAAGTTTCATCGGCCTCCCTCCAGAGACATCTTTGCAACTGTTAACAGGATGGACTTGCTATTCATAAACTCAAGCTGGTGGGAAGAATCAGACCCCAAATCACCCAGTCTAACAGCCTGATTGCTATTTTTATCCTTTAAGCTTTTGTTCTCCACGCCTCTTGATAAGGTTTGCATTTTTGTAAAATAATTCCAGGCCATTGAAACGGGTAGAGAACAATTTTGAGAACCTTCTCATTATATTTGAAAAATATCAAAAGATTAAATATGTTTGGCCTTTAAAAAATAGATCAAACTGTAAAATGAGAACAAAAAACAGGAAACAAATGCCTGCAATAGGGAGTCCCCAGATCAGTATACGCCTGTCAGAGATAGCGTCTTATACCATAACAAAGAAATCAGCAAACTGGAAATTCCTCCTGCTGTGCACAAATGAAGCCAGAAATTACTGTCTCTGCTGCTTGTACAGACAACACCAACAGTTATGTGATGCTTCACAACCTGAGTATATTTGGTAGCCCTGGACTACAGAGCCTGAGCAGCATATTCTGATGATTCAGCAGCATGCTTAGGCACAAACTAGTTTAGCTTCCATTCTGATGTGGACTGTGTTAAAAGATTTTTTGTGGCCACTGGAAGACCTAAGGTATTCAAGGGGGGAAATAATAATTTATTTGAAGTTTCAGACAGAAAATTAATGCCACTCAATGATTTAGTGTAAAAGACAGTAAGGAAATTACTATTATACCCATCAGTTGTTCATGGTTTACCCAGTGCTTTTTAGAGGCAGAATGATGTCTTTCTGGACAATAACTCTGTAACATCCTAGCCTGTTCTGTGAACAACCATTATTGGTGCAACTACAAAATATCACAGTCTCTTTTAGTGATGTAATCAGGCATCAGGAATGACAAGCTTATTAAGTAAAATTTATTGTCTTCCAGCATGGCTGCTGCAAGTAGATTCATTCAGCTGTCATTTTACCTGATTGTAAACAGCAAACCTTATGTTTTGTGCAAAACACAAAAAAGGCTAAACACAAAAATTCAGACTTTTGAGTGGAAACTTGTCTTACAGTATTCACAACTGCATGAATTAGTGTTGAGCCAGAATCTGGATTAGTAATTTCAAATACTTTTTCCTTGATCAAATTAAAAGTAAACATTCTTCACCATCTGACAAGATTTCCACCCAAATGAATCTCAAATACTACCAAAGGAATGGCTGATTGTCGAAACAAATGGAGAGACCACCACTTTTTGTAAACAACTCAAAGGATATGTCTTTAAAAAGGCACAACAGAAGAGGCTACAATGGAACAAACCAATAAACTAATAAGTAAAAAATAAACAGGATTAAGATTATATTCTCTCCAAAATTATAAAGAAACCCAAGCAAACAGATGAAAGAAAAAGTAGCATGTAATATCTCTTTTATTTGCCCTTTCATCTGAGGACTGAGAGTTGGCAAACAGGATGTTAGTTTTTAAAGAAATTTCACAAGGAAAATACAGGCTTTTAGGGCTGGCCATATCTGTGCTAGGAAAATTAATAGAAACTATAATAAAGACCAGAATTAGTGGACAGGTGGATAAAGATTATATATTTGAAAAATAATAGCAGGAGTTTTGCTATGGTCCTGCCTGATAAACCTGGGGTCAAGACATACATCCAGTTGATATAAACTACCTGTCTTTCCAAAGGTTTTGTGTTGTGATTTCTTAAAGTCCCCCACCCGTACCCTTTCAGGAAACTAATTAATCATGGCATGGCATGGCATAAAAAATACCTGGCTAAAAGTAGGGAAACAGAAAGCAGGGTGAAAAGAGAACAGAACAAGAGACCATGTGCTGCTTAATACAGTGATGATCAGCATGGAAAAGACACGACCAGCAAGCTGGGAAAGGCTGCTGATGGTGTGACCTAATACTGAGTAGGAGCAGAAGAGAATGGTAATGAAAAATTGCAGAGGTACTTTGCACACTATATAATGCTGGATGGCAGATGAAGTTCAGTAGACAATAATGTAAATACACAAATGGAAGAATGATCATATAGAAAATTGTGGGCTCTGAGCTCATGACTAGCACTCAAGAGAAAGACCATGGGACTGCAACAGATCAAGTGTTAAAGATTATTAGGAATGAAACTGAGAAAACAGAAAAATCTTCATGCTACCATAAGGTAATCAGGTAATTCCCTAAGTATTAAGCTGTGCAATTCTCTCTCTCCATTTTAATAAGAACACAGCAGAGCAGGAATAAAGGCATTGAAAGGACAATTAAAGTGTGAAAGAGCTTCCATAGAGGTGATGATTAAGTGGAGTAAGACTCTTATCTGTCTGAGAGGTTATCCTGAGAAATTAGGGGTCAATAAAATCATAGGCAGCAAGGAGAAGGCACAGAGAGATCAACCATTCCTCTTCTTTTTTAACATGAATTAGATGTCATTTAAAAGTCTTGAAGGACCAGGCTTCAAAACAGAAGTAATGCTTTGCTTAAGTGTTGCTACCTAGTGGAATCCCTTGACAAATAAATTTTTGGACCCAAACCAGAGAACATTAGTCAGGTTCATGCAAGGGAAATCCCTCAAGAACTACTGTCTGTCCAAAACCCACATCTAGCTCATGTCTTTTCCAGGATATTCAAGGAGGAATAGTCCCTTTCCCCCACTTCTGTCAGCCAACCTGGAAGTTGGCAGTAAACAGAAAGAGATCTCTCCTGAGACCAGCACCAGCCAAAAAAACCTGTCTTTAGTGAGCAGCGGGAGAGTTGAGATACTTTCATACATAATGCTCTAGGACTGAGGCTACAATGTTAGAAATCTGGATTTATGAAAAAATAAGTAGAGAAAATTAATGAATTCTGAGGATACTAAAATTTTCTATGAGGGCAGGGGGAGATCAGATAAATCCCTGCAGAAGCATCAGTATTATGCTTGTCCTATTCCTACATTCTTTGCAGTAGACATCTATTACTGGCTATAGCAAACTGAGCTAGAGACAACTTTGGTCTGACTTGCTACTGTTATTTTGTTTGATGTCACCTTTTTATTTATGGCATCATGCACACAGGCAGTGGCAGGGCTTCATGTGCATTTCCCTGCTCCTGGAGATTTGGCTGCCTGGGCTCAGGGCCAGTTTAGAGAGCACAGCTGCTGACTTTGAAAGCTGCTCTGAAGAAAACTCCAAGCTTCAGCAGATGCTGTCCCCCCTTCCCTTGGGAACTGCTTTTAGCTGTGGCTGTTGCCCATGGAGTCTGCCTGAGCTGTGTTGCAATTGTGCTAGAGCCATGCCCACACCTGGATGAGTACCCCACTGATCAGGACTCCTGACCCTCACACACAGACTGCCTGCTCAGCACACTCTGGGATCTCTCTTGTCACCGTGACTTCAGTGACACCCCAGCTGTCCCTTGTCCTTGTCCCCTGCTCTGCTTAGCTTGTCAGAGCACAGTGGGCACTGCACCCAGACAGGGATGGCAGAGTCCTGCCAGGCTGTGGGCACCTACCCTGGCTGAGTGCAGTCATGCACCTACCTACCATGCCCTGCCCAAATCCCATGGCCCATGGTGCATTCCAGCACAGAGCTGCAATGCAGAGGTTTGATCAGTATCTGCTGCTAACATCCACCCTGGACTGTAAGAACACATCAGTAAAACATCGGTGGAATCTGAAGAGGCAGGATACCAGCACCAGCATCTTTTGTCTTTAAAACAAAAAGCAACTCCTAGCACACTGGTATAATTCAGAAGAGATGAATTTGTATAAAGATTTCTACTGTGGTGCCATAATACATTTCCTTTTAGAATTGGCAGCTAAAATACATAAATCTTTTATCACAGAAGACTTCTGTCCAAAGTTAGTAAACAGGAAAAGTGGAAAAGAAGACTAAATACAGTCTGGTTTCTTCACTGTGCTTTTAGAACTATGTTCTCCTCTACTGTCTCTTCAAGAGGCACTGTGAGAAATAACTCAAGCTGTCTGCTCTGGTAGGATAGCAGAATTGCAAAGCTCTAGATCTGATCTCAAGAGTAAAAGTACATCTAAAGCCAAGTAAAAGTACATCTAAAAAAGAGAGGAAGGAGTAAAAAACAGTTGACATTTTCCTTACTGCTTGGTTCATGACTGTTATTAGCTGTCCCTAAATAATATTGCTTGAAATTGTGATGTAATACAGGTTTCAAAACGTTTGACCCTTCTTAGTGGTCTGTATACCTGTGGAGTTCATTTGATTCTTTCCATAGCCATGAAGATTAGAATTTTCCTTCTTAGTTTTAATGCAGGAATCTTAACTCATAGAGTAAACTGATTCCAGGAACTGAGGTTTTAAAAGTAGAACATTAAACACTGAAAAATTAGCAATAAAGCTTGAAGAGCCGGCACCAATTACCACTGCAAGGACAATTCCTTTTAGTTCTTAAAGTTTTACAGTTCCGAATCAATAGAGCTCAGTGATGGAAAGAGCAGAAATCTTCTGATACAACCTACCAAAACCTCTCCCTTTAAAACTAGAATTCCCAGAAAATAAGTCAAATCAGCAAAAAGCAACAGCTTCTATCCAGGACATGTTATGTGTGCACATACTTAACTCCTGACACTTTGCCTTTCTTACTTTACACACCCATTTTGCTCATTTCCTTATTTGTCTGATCCAATGCATATTGAATATTGCTGTATCCAGAATGTGCTGGTGTTTCTAAGAATCTAAAGCAACAGGCTTACTGCTGTTCTGCTGAAGTTAATGCAAGTTTTGCTGATGAGCTTGTGACTTCACTATGTGAAAAATTTAAGGTATTTTTCTGCCATGGTAAAACATGATGTTAGCATTGAGTCAATGAGTTTAGAGTTCAAGTAAACTTTTTCTTTACTATCAATTTAGAGTATTAATTCTGAGAAGCTAGCTCTATAAATATTTTTAAAATTGAAAGCTAAAATTAAAAATATAACAAGAACAATATCCACTTCACTCAAGAATGTAATTTTTGTTCAAGAAAGAAAAGTGACTATTAGGAAGACAACTGAAGAAGAAGGCAAAATTCAGGATAGACTTCATTTTAATATCTGGTAGTCTGGATTAGAATTAATTTCACTTGAATTCTTTAAAAAATAGAATGAGATTTCATGTTAGTCATTCTGAAACAAACATATGTATGCACTTATACTAGATTACACAAAAGGAAAATCTGAGGTTTGTATTAGTAGACCTTGCTCTTCTTCAGGCATTATTTCAGACTACAACTGAGACATGTCTGGGCTCAGGAAAAGCTGGTGCTGGCAGCCCAGATGAGGAACACAGCTTTCTTTCCAGGTACATTTAGATGTGAGCTAACCTCTATGAGTAAATTTTGGGGGATGTTGGGCCTTCTTTCTTGTTTTACTGGATGACATTTGGCTCTGTCCCTCATCCTGCCTCTTGAATTGAAATGAGAAAGATGGGCTCAATATCTCATTAGGATGAGGTATTTAGCAACTACACCTACTTTGTCATCTCCCTGCAAAAAGAAATCAAGATACCTGACTTCCCATTTACAATGCCAAAGCCTAAACATTATGCCTTCCAATAGTCTCTCTCTCTCTCCCTCTGCTAAACCACATATTAACAAGACTAAAGATTTCTTTCCAAAGAAGCCCTGGAGGATTTTGGCTGGTTTACATAGGGGTTAATTCCTTCACGCGTAATAGAAATAATACAGTAATCAATCCACTAAGGGAGAAAAATTAAATATTCCCCAACTACTCAACATCTAAAGGATTCCAGCAGTTTCTGAATGTAATTACCAACAAGTTCAGATATGCTGGGAGATTCCAGGACTGGTTTTATGCACTTTTCCTTGAACTTCTCTTGTCAAACTTTCTCACGATTTCTCATAAATGGAGGTCCTGATTGTTTAGATTAAAATGGAACATTGTGTTTATGTCCATACAGTGTACTGCAAAACATAAACAAAGTCACATGAAAATTCTTGGTATGAGAAGACAGATCTTAAATGTAACTGTCTTATGTCACAGATCATATAATTTGTCTTAGAATCCAGAAATTATATTTCTATTAAAATTCAAGCAAATTACTGCAACATAAAAGAACATACAGATTTCTTTTTAGTAAGATAAGTGAGCCCTGATCCTTTCTACTGAGTGGCATTTTATTCTGGTACAAACAGATTCAATGCTGGCCCAAAAGTGCCTACTCAGACAGGGCAGAACACAGCAAAGACTTCTAAACAAACTTGCACAAAGTTAGCTGTACCAGTGCATTTTCTACTCCTTCAATTAGTGAATGTTTATGTGTACACAAGACTTTTGAATATGAAATCAGAGTTCTCAGCTACATGGGGGCTGCTGGACAGGCTGTTTCCTTTTTAGTTGCAACCTTTCTCAGCAGCTCCTGGCATTTGAGCACTGTAGCCTGAAGTCAAATAAATGGTTCAAAGACAATGTAGCTGCACATTCATGTTCAGCTACAAAGGTCACATGCTCGGGATGCAGAGATCCAAGAAAAAGGCTGAACAAGAGATTGGTTGGAAGGAGAGATTCTCAAAATTATTTGCCTTTACATTCATGTCAGAATAGTCTCAATAGAGCCACTTCAACATTTCTTGTTATTAAAAACATTTCTTGATGAAACATCTGAGATTTCTTAAAATTAAAAAATACTACTAAAGCATTCTCCTTCACACACTGAACTTAACAGTTCTCTCAACTCTTCCCCATGTATTTATAGAGCAGTCATCATTTTTCTTTTCTTTGTGTTTAAGTAAAAATGCTGAACAGAGGAATATCACAACTAAGCAGTCAAATGTAAAAATCCAAAAATTGCTGATCCCATCTGAACTGCCTTCAGCATGAAGGCCTGAGCAGAAAAATAAAATCAAATTTCATGTAAAACCCCCATTTCAACAGTCAGTGCTAACTAGCTGGTTCCTCAGATGCGTCCTAAGATAATATGTTTAAATTTTTAACACCATTGAAATTCAGTCAGGATATGGCATGACCTCTCTTCATTGTGCCATTCTGCTGAGGAAAAAAAGGTAGAAGCTTCTCCCCACAGGCCCCTCATCATACAGACACCCTCAACATACAGGTTCCTTAGCTAAACATGAGGACAGAGCCAGACCAGAAGATGAAGTGTCTTAACTTGAAGTACATTAATTTTCCATAGAGGGAATATAAAATTAAGGGAAGCAGAGTTGATACAGGTCACTGAGGTGGAAGGGGACAAATACTACTGGAGAAAAAAAGCCATCTGTTAAAGTTGAGAACTAGGGAATGGGAAGGAAAATACTACACAGATGGAAAAATGCACAGTCAAATGAAGAAATTAACAAAGGGATTGGAAATATGAACTTAGGAAAGTATTTCCTTCTGGAGATAGCTGGGGAGGATTTTATTCTAATTCAGAGGAACCCATTTATGTTCTCTTTTCCCTTTTTTCAACAGCAATAAAATTAAACACTGGAAATTTGCATTGTATTCATCTGTAACTTGAGAAAACCCAAAGGAAAAAAATAATGGAATCAACAAGTATATGTTTTAGAGAGGATCCAAATCACTATGGCTAGGTGGTTCAGTATTCATAGGCAAGAACAAGGAAGGTAGGATTACTTCTTTAAACAAAAAATTTTGGAATTCATCATGCACTCAGTTTTGAAGCTGGGAGAAAGCTGTAACCTCAAAAGAAATTTTCTTTAGAAGAGGTCTTCTCATGCGCTGCTATAGAGGGAGAACTGAGACAAAAACTGAGTAGAACCCAGCCTAGAAAAGAATGCAATGGGATTTTATTCTAAAACTTCTATACAAAAGGTTGCAGCAATATAAGAAAATAGTAAAATTGCTGGATGAAAACAAGGTGGAAGTTTCTAGGCACATACTACTGGAGAGCACAAAGAAATGGGAATAGATATTTGCCAAGACTACAGAAAGAGAGGTGTTTGTACGCACTTCAACAGAAGGTTTCCTTGTACAAAACAAAACCAAGAAACAGACAGGAAGGAAATGACAGGGAATAGGTTGAGTAAGGGCCAAGATGCAGTTTCAGATCTGTGTAAATGTCAAGGGAGGGAACAAAAAGAGGGGAGAGCCACTTCTCCAATTAAACAATATAATGTGAGAAAGACGAAAAAAATCAAGGAAAGGACAAGTACATTGAACAAGAATGATACTCCTAAAATATATAATTTCCACCTGTAAAAATAAACCCCCAAATCCTAGCAGAGCTTATAGGTATGAATAACAAACTGCAAACACTAGATGTAAGAAGAAAAGTGTAATATGATAAACAAAATGCAAGGCACAGGAAGAATAAAAAATAAAATCAGTAAAAACTGATCAGGTGGAGAAAACACTTCAGACTAAAATTTAATAATCTTCATCTTTCAGAAACTGCATGATGAAACTGCATGACCAAAACACTACAATAGAGGATGCAGAACGTACACTAGCAAATATTCTTTTTACCTTTTTTCTTTTAAGGTAATGAAGGCTGAAGGAACTCAAGTGGCTGTCAAAGGCAGCAATCAGTCAAAAAGCAGAATTATTTTTAAAGGAAAAGAAATAATATTAGAAGGAAACAGACTGTGTGAAGCTTCTCGGGTGTCAAAGGGTACAGCAGATATATTAATTTCCTGGCTTCCTTTTTATCAGGGCTTACAAAGCACTACTTTGAAGCTTTGCTGAGTAACTCCTCCAGTCCATGAACTATTTGTCCAGAATACAGACTGTCAGCTACCAGAAAAAAAAAACAAACAAGCAAATCAACCACAGAAAAATCCTTGCCTCAAAAATCTTGTAAGAAACTTGTTTTGCTCTACATGATCATAACAATGAAGCCTTAATGCAAGACAAGAGAAAGAAAAAGCATTAACTACGAAGTAAACATTTATCACCTCACCGTGATGACTCTGGTCTTGCCCTCAGTAATACACAATACACTTAGAAACAACTCTTTCCTCAAGATCAGCCTATGCATGTTGCTCATAAGCATCATCCAGAGCAATTCTTCTGGACTGCTTGTGTGGGCGTGCAATGCTCAATGTATCATTCTGATTCTAGGTCCTTATCCAGTATATAGCTGCTGGAGCAGTGGACTAAAATCTAAATATCTAAATGGGGTAAAGAGTTAAATGGGAAGTACTAGATATTAAACAAAATTTAAAATGGGGGCAGAAGACTTCTTGTAACCATTCTGCCTTTTAGACTTCATTCAGTGTTCAGCTTTCAGCCCTGATCTAACAGTGAAGCACACTGAAAAAATATTTCTCAGGGACATTCATACCATAATCAGCCTAAAAATCCCTTTAGTTTTTAAAAACACTGCTTGTATGCCAGTTTTTGAAAAATCATATTAAATACCTGTGAAGAAGACTGTGTAGATTGTTACCTTCAATTTCGAAATGATTAGAGGGAGTTAAAAAGAAATTGCTCAGAAAATCCTACCATAAAGCTCAGATGGCATGTGGGCATGTTCACAAGCTCGGCTGCTTGTGGAAGAATTACACAGATTTCCTAGCTTCTGTGTTTTGAGGAGGATGACTCTGGCCCCACTGGAGTGGCTGCACTGCAGACATAAGCTGTGCCCCAGTAGAAGTCCAGGTCTCTAAAGCAAAAGCTAAAAGAATACAATGCTTTCCCAGGAAAAAAAAAAAAATAGTGTACAAGTTCTATTGTCAATTACTGTGGAGTGTAATCAACTTTAAAAGCCTACAAGTGAGTTTTAGAACCACTCTCTGCCAAGTTTAATTACAGGCAGAATGAACTGTATGTGATGGAAAAAAAGGAGTTCAATTTTCTGCTGCTTTTCCTTCCATATAGACACCAACAGATGGTACCAGAATGTGAGGTGGTGGCTTTCTACACTTCCTTTTTTTGCCAATAATAGGTATCATACTATTATACAAAGTGAAGAAGAAGCACTGAGTAGAGATGGAGGGAATTATGATATTCCACTCTAAAAAAAAAAAAAATAATAAAATAAATAAAATCTCTCCATTCTCCTCTACAAGCAAATACAAAAGTTAAAATGCACTGACAGACACTGTCTTTAAGACACCCAGAAAGGGCTTACAATAGCTACTACTGCTACCATCCAGTGCTACATTATGAAACTTCTACCTTCCTTCCCCTACTCTTCCTCAACAAGAGGAGGAATGTACTAATTTTTTTCTACCACCTCTAATGAAGTGTGCTCATTTACTTGCAGGTGTCTCATTCTATTTTACCAGACCATACTGTCCCAATAAGGGTCTGTCCAATGCCTAATAACAATAATACCTGGGAAATTTCATTTCCAGCTGTTGATGGCTGAAAAAGGATAATTGCTCTTTCCTAAACCTTACATAATAGCAAAACTACTGTTGATGACTCATCTCTCTCTGAGCAGGATTTGATATTAGAGAGCAGAAAATGAACATTTAGGGTACTATTTTGTCTTTAATTAGGAATTTCCAGAAAAAGGCAACCTGCTATGAGAAAGTAAGGATCACAGGACTTCAGGTGCTTTTCATCTCTGGCAGGCATGTTCCAAATCATATGGCTTTATAAATTCTTACTGATCTCCATCAGTATGTCTCTTTGATGTCTAAAGACTCAGATGCAGTCACATTTGTAAGCCAGTGGCTGCTTTCAAAATACTTATGTACCTCAACTCAAAGTTCAAAACAGAGCAAGATTCTTTTTGTATAATTGCTTAGAGCAAGCACATTACTTCTGTTATTCCAGTTTGAGGAACAGGCATGATGTGTATTTTAAGAAACTGAGCTCATGTAACTTTTGGCACAGGTTTCAAAGAATTACAACTTTTTAGTAGAGGAGAACATTCTCAGTGCTTGTCCCATTAAACAAGGTCTGACTGTACTGAAGTCAACTTCAGTGGTCTGTCAGTTTTCCAATGAGGAGGTATCCAATTATACCAATCAAGGTATAACACTCTAAAAATGGAAGATAAGCACAGTTTACTGTGTCTCCAATATATATAAGCTACCTCTGAAAAAAATCCATTGGAATGTGATGGTGGATAAGTCAGTAGGGTTCATAAGGCATTTATCTTAAATACTTTATTAATAACATCCTTTTATCAGATTTTTTAAGCAATATGTACTTTCTCCAGCAGGTGAAAAAATGGTGAATTTATAGAGCTCTGTATGGAGTATCTATTTTTTGTATATCACCACAGATTTTGTTTCACAAGACTTTTAGATTTATGGTTCCAGTGCTGTTCTGCTTCCTAGGTATTCTTGGCAAGATGCTGAAGCCCCCCTCAGAATGTCAGTTCTTTGGCTAGCTGATCCAGAGAGAAGGTGTGAGACAGACAGAAAGAAAGAGCAGCTCCTTCACTTCTCACTGACTTGGGTAGCTCATTCTGTCTGTGAACTGGAGGGGCTGAGCCAACTGCTACAGAAGAGATGTCAATTGCCACATAGAAAAATACACCACAAATTGTTCCATAACCCATATTCCAGATATCCCTGTTCTAAAAGCAACAGTCAGACGGATCATTATATTAGACATAGGTGGCAATTTCACCCTCTCTGCAGCTGAGCCTGACTGTTGCTGCTGCCTTTTCCTTCTCATTTGTATCCTCCCATCTGTTCTTGCTTCATTTCCTGCCACCCCACACAAATTATTACACTCCTCTCTCAGTCCTCCTGCATTTCTTTCCTTCTCCTGTTACAGCTACTGTCACTGCCTTCTCACTTGCCCCTGCTTTTCCCAGGCTGTCACATTCCTTCCTCCTTACCCAGCTCCATCCATCACAAGTCCTTCCCTTCCTTGCCTCTCCCTACCAGCAGCTGTGGCAGTGCCAGCGTAGACAGCGAGACCAGAAAGCTTCCTGAACCTGCTGACTTTATTGCAGGTCTGCCCCCTGCTCAAACAGAGCAAAAATATGGCAGGCCACAAGCTTTATGTAACATTGCATTGCATTTTTGTCTCTCATCAAGCACACATAAAATCTTAGAAACAGTGATTTAGGTGGAAGATGTCTCATTTAAATGAGTTGGGTTTTTTTTTCTTTCAGTTCTTTCAGGCATAGCATAATGAAAAAAATTTCTGTTCGTACTCCCAGCTCTGGGAATTTTGCAGAAAATTCTGGTGACTTTCTGGCTCTGCTATTTGAAGAACATGGGAAATTACCAAGAAAACCCCCATGGAAATAGTTTTTCAATATTTTCAGCTTTGTGTATCTGAGAACAGTGTGCCACTCACAATATAACCAGTGGAGTACAGCTGCTTCAGCAAACATGTGCCTCCACACTCTAGTCCCTATATCAAATACATTAAATGACAAGCAGAAAATGTCTATGTAGTTTATGATGAGTGAGCAAAGAACATCATGACCACTGAGGTGCCAGAGCAACTACAGACATACTACAAAGTTGACTTTTTACTGAAACATTCCACCACCACTTTTACAAGAGAATGCAATACTGTCCAGTTGATAAAGGTATTACCCAGCCAAACTACAAGACAGAGTTTTAACCACAGAGAATATTAAGCTGACAACTACAGTGCTGTGGTTTACTTTAATATATTTTCTGCACTTCTTTATTTTTATTTAGATTATTTATTTATAAATATATATATGTAAGTTATATATATTATTTATTTTTTATTTATTTAAATTTAATGAAAAGCATAGCAAATCATATCACTATCATCAGGCTTTTCTTATACCTAGGCCTGACCAAATAAGAAACACTTCTCTCAGAAGTCAAACCTCATCCCTCATTATCTAAATACCTTCATCCAACTGCAAAAATTGACATAGAAATTAATTTCTCAGGCCCTGCTTGTGCTTTATTCCTGTTGCACCCATGTTCCTAATAATTCAAAAGGAATGACATGACACTTTCACCAACTTCAATAGGGATTTTTTTTCTAGAAGTTATTGTGGTGGAAGGGAATTATGTGAGGATGTACAAGACCTACTTGGCTTACGTGTCTCCGTGTCCTTCTCTAGAAAAGACATGTCGGTTCCATGAGAAAGATTATTTTTAAGGAAGAGTTGCTGTGATGGAAATTGTCCCTCCTTTATTTAAGGCAGGATCGTTATTATCTAGTGAGTGATCAGATGAGAATGTCAGATGGATTGATGACCAGTTAAACAGGTGGCAAAAGCCCAGAGAAGAAATGGCTCTCCTTCAGACATTTTTCCACCTATGATCTGCAGCAGTTCCCTGGTCTGGAGAGTAAGAAAGATTATTATTATTAGCTAATCATCTTTCAATCCAGGTGTCTACCCCATACCAGGCTTTTTTTTCCTGCTCACTGAAAAAGGTGGAATTGAATAATTGAATTCTGCCAGAAGAGCTAAATAAAGGGATTTAACTATGTTTTCATTAAAGAGCAACAACTTCAAATGGCAGAGAAAGCCTGCTTCTGAGTAGTGCCCTATCTCTGCATGTAACTATTCTTACCCATTCTCACCATCAGCAAACCCTGGCTCCAAAAAGGGTTTGTTGAGAGTGGGCCCACTAAACCTACACAGATCTCCAGTGAGTTTGCTGGGATTTCCCACACTGAATCAGGAACTGAAAATGTATGTAATCTGTACAGATGGTTGTATTTATAGATTATGACTCTGCTTACTGACCAACCACATATTTGGGGATTTTTTTTTAATGGGAACTACACAGCCCTCTTTGCTTTATAATTGGTGCCAAGGAGTATCATTGTACTGGTAGAAATAAGACCACATAAGCACAAAACTGAAAGACTGAAAGCACAAAACCAGATCTATTGTCATTCAGCCTTGAATAAGGCCCACAAAAACTAGTTCTCTTCCTTTGACATCTTGAATTTTTGTTTCTATTCCAAGTGGGGAAGAGGAGACTCATGTGCATGGCATTATTTGACTATATCTGTCCAGAAAATAATTTATTCTGGGTATTTACTTTGTATCCAGTCTTGGATAGGTTTATTTTTATACCTGTGACATCTTTATTTTCTGTTGGCTCTTCCTAAAAACAATAAGCCTTTCCTGTGATTTTGCAAATGCTTGTAAGTAAACAACTTTCCTTTTGGTTTTAAAATTACCTTTTGGACAAGGAACATTTGTCCTACATAACAGACAGTATACTAAAGAGGACTTTGATCAGAAGATACATGTGTTTATCATATTACAGCAAGTTTGCTGACTTCTCCACTACTCTACAGGTGCCAGCCACAAGACATTCTGGGTTAATTAAGAAGTCAGAAACTTCTCAACTGCCAGATTTTCCATGAAAATCAAAACAGGCAGCTGACATTTTATATAGGTCTGGACCTATATAAAACTAAAAAAAGTGGTTTTGTCCACTGCCCAACCTCTTCTTCCAGAAGAGGCCAGATTTTCAATAGAGCTCAACCACTATAGTAGACCTGATCCAAAACAGTTAAAAATACTGGAAGTTTTAAAAAAGCCAAAAACCAAAAAAAACAACCAACCAAAAACAACCAACCAACCAAACCAAACAAAACAACAACAAAAAAAAAATTTAAAAAAACACCTCAGAAACCTGGAAATCTAGTCTGTGTTCAGTACCTGCTCTGTTGTTTCAGGCTCTCTTTTAGTTTTCAAAACATCATGCAAGGACTTAAGACACCTGTTCAAATTGCTTCTCCACAAGTTCTACTCCTCCCAAATATATGGGATCCTTAGAACAGTCAGAGCAAATCACAGAGGAATTTTTTTTGTCCAATAGCTGTTTGTGAAAGATCAGTCTTCATAATATTTCTGCATCTTACTCTCCCATTTCCACCCTTTTATTCTTCCTCCATTCTTTGACTTGCATAATTTCTCAGCTAAACTGTATTAACTGTATGTTGCTCTTCTGTTCCAGCCCACCTTCCAGTTCTAGTAAGTACAGGTCCTGTATCATTTCACATTTTGACAGCTGACTTTACAGTCTTTAATTTCCACCAATTTGTGGGAAGAGATGAAAAAGACTATTCTTGTCTGAATATGGTAACAAAAAGCTGTCTGCTCTTTATCTTCCATTCTCCTTCCTGCCGAAGTGGAAGTGGATTGGCATCCCAGGTCCATGCTTCGTGCTTTTTATAAATGCTGTCCCAGTTTTTCCATTTTGTAAAGCTGCAGGTTTTTCAAACAGGAAAAGAGACATGAAGGTAGTCTTTGCTTAGAAAGGAGACAAAGGTTATGAGACTTCTGCATATGAGCTCTGTTCCTGGAAGAGGAAAGTCTGAGACAGCCTATGAACAAAGGTAGGTATCAAGGTAGGTAGGTATCAAGCTGAGAGAGCAAAGGATCACCAGAAACAGTTAAAAGAGTGACTTTAGGAAGCATATAGAGCAATCAGAACAGGCAAGATTGGTGCCACAGGTAATAAAGAAATCAGGCAGTGAGCCTGGATGAGAAGACAAAGTGTTCTCCAGCAAATTCCACAGGCTTCTGCTCAGTAGTTTTCAGCACAGGTACAGACCAGAAGTGACAATGGACATCCTAGCCATGGAAACCTGGCTGTCTAGAGCTGGCATGAAAAACACAATAGATTTTTTTTGCTGACTGCAAGAGGGTAGATTTTTAAAGCTCTTTGCCTTTTCATTCCAGACAGCCTGAGCAGGGGAAGAGTTCTAGGAACAAGTCAGGAATCAAAACCCACTGTTTTATACCTGTTGAGACCATGCAGCACAAAAATCCAGGTTTTCACAACATATCGAATGATACCTTACCAATCATACAACAGCAGTCAGTCTTCTGTGGTATATTCTAGCAAGAACCCTTTTTAAACCTAACTGGTCATGGGGGAAAGGGGAGATGGGGGCTACAAGAAAATAATACATTTGCATTTTTTTTTAAATTTTATTTTATCTGTCTTTAAATACATTTGTCAATTTTCTGCTCTTTCAAATTTTGTCAGTCCTGTCCTGTAGTGCAGCTTCCCTTGTAGAGGTTATCAGACCCTCTGCTGTGGAATCTGTAAGTGTTTGCAGAAGTAAAAGTCATAAATACGTGTAAGGACAATCCAGTAAAAACTAGAAAGTTAAATGGGGTTAAAAAAAAAGAAAGAAACCTGAAGAGATATATAAGAATGAAATGCACTCAGCTCTTGGACCTTTTCTGTTGATAGTTTCTGAAGATCAATCAAAACGCATGCCATTTAATAACAGAAAAATAGAATGATCACAGCTATGTAACAGCTTCAAGAAAATAATAGCCCAGCTTAATTTCTAGTGAAGCCAACTTCATCTCTCCACAAAAGGCAACCGAGTGACAAGAGGAACACTCCCCTGTCCAGTACAGTCAGCTGATCCAGTTAGACTGTGACTACATGTGTAATTCAGACAGAACAGAGCTTGGCCCCTGGTTCTGAGTTGGCAAGGGGCTCAGTGTGACTAACCCTCAAATGGCCAAGCTTTCCTTCCCCTCACACAGCTGGATGGCTCATCCATACTGCTTTGCCAGGAAAAGTCCTTGGCACACGTTCCCCCAGGAGTCATGCCGAGGAGCTTGTTAGCAGCCACAGGTCAAAGAGTTACACACAGTCAAGGGCCAGGGACTGAGTCTCAACACTGTAAGTAGCATGGAAGTATCCTTCTACTCCTTTTTCAGAAGAGCAACCTAAGCCCAGCTGCACTGTAACACAAAGGGAAAAAAAAAACACAAAACCAAAAAACCCCAAACAAGAATAGATAGAAATTCATTCTGCTCAATTTAAAAACAATGGGGAGATGAGCTGTGAAACACAGTAATGTTATTTCCATTATTTCTTCTTATGACAGGTTTGCTGTAATCATCCTACCATACACACCATGTTCCAAAAGTCAAAACAAACCAGGGCCAAATGCACAAATGGGTTTTGCCAATGTTTCACATACTTCACAATTGCATTTTTCCCATGAAAAACATTCTGTCTGATGCAACAAATCTCTTTCCTCAAAGGGCTTCTTTTGCCTTGCCTTGGTCAAGTAATTTCATTGAAAGTAAGATGGGGTTTTAAAAAAAAACAACTCTACTCAGGCCATTTATCCTTATAAAGTCTATAAAGTCCAAAACAAATTTCTTCTTTGTCATTGAGTATCAGCAAGAAGCTCAGGCCACGTGCCTTCAAAATGTATTTTTAAATGTTGAAAGCATCAGTTCCCAACACATTCCCCATGGAAAGGAGTTTGATTATATCTAATGGGTCCTACATCAAGGACAGTAAACTATCCTAAGATAAGTTTGGAATGAACTTGGCCTTCACACTACTGTTTCAAGATTGTATCTGGTTTTGGTAGCACCTTTTTACCTGTGATTTCTCATTCAGAGTCAATGCTCAGAAAATATTCTCATTCCATTGCATGCACAGTGAATCTCGTCCCCATTTGTACCCTCTCTTAGGTTTGTTCTGTACTGCAAAACAGTTATCCTAGGATGCAACAGGTTATTGTATTTGGGAAGCAGTGTCTGGATCTGGTCTGAAATTATAATGAAGGCACACAGATCAACACAGCAGACTCACAAGTGACAGAGCCAGGTTATGAGACAGGAATAATATGACAGGGTTAATAAAAATGGTTCTGGAACGGCATTGAAGACATTGTTATGCCAGAGGTTAATCTCTGAGGTTTTCATTTAATAGTTATCTCGTTAGTGCATAGATTGGAAATAAAAGTTATTAAAGTGACACACTTCGTCTTGAGAATTCTTGGCCCCTGGCAAATCAGACCCTAACTGCAGTAGTACAACTACACCCAAACACATTTTGAGCTTATAAAAAAAACTTACATCTATGAATTACATTGATCTCATTTGGAACAAATTTATTTATTCTAAATGAAGAGCTACAGGATGAAGTGCTCTTCATTTTTATTCACTCTATTGATTTAACACCTTAAAGTTAGCCATGGGAGGTGCTGACACTGTTTTTCCATGTATACAACCAGGTTGCATACTTTCCCTCATTAATGATGAAAAGCTGTCTCCATAAGTAACGACTCCTCTTATTTACATGAATCTTTTTTTTTCTTGCATAC
Source organism: Heliangelus exortis (assembly GCF_036169615.1). NCBI lineage: Eukaryota > Metazoa > Chordata > Aves > Apodiformes > Trochilidae > Heliangelus > Heliangelus exortis. Next base: position 76,049,709 of record NC_092423.1, read on the forward strand.
TGATTCAGTGGATTTAAACTAAGCTATTCCCTCTATACAAGAACTTTCCTTATTTCAACACCAACTAAAGTAATAAATCCTACACTTTAACTTTTTACTAAACTCAGATTGAAATTTTCTTTTATTAAATTTATTATCTTCAATTGTTATTATGACTGCCTTGTTCATTCCTCTTTAAGAGTCTACTCTTTTATTTGAGACCTTGACACACTAAGGTTTGATGATAGAATTTTCTATTTTTCTACTGTCTCAGTCTGGGGGTTTGCTTTCATATTTGGGGTTTTTTTGTTTGTTTGTTTGTTTGGGTTTTTTTGGGGGGTGTTTTGTTTTTTTGTTTTGTTGGTTTGTTTTTTGTTGGGTTTTTTTTTTGTTTTGGTTTTGTTTTGTTTTTTTTTTTGCATTTGTAATAGATTAGTCACTTTTTAAAAAACAGGAAAAGAAAAACATGAGAGTTTTTTAATACTAAAGCCAGTGACCTTTCATTGGAAAATTACATGTTTTGAAGCAGAAACTACAAAGGGGCAAGGTAATGTTCTATCAGGAAAATGTGCTTTGCAAATATACATTCAAAATGGATTGTGCTACAAGCCTTCTGATGCTGTCAGAATCATCCAGTTTTGCATATGTACCATAGAGATTAACCAGGGTTCAACAGCTGAAATGGCTTTTCCACTCATGTCTTCTGGAGATCAAGAAAACCTGCTTTTCTACACCAGCTTCACTCCACGTGTGCCAGATCACAAGTAAGGAACAGGCATCTACCTGACTCCTACACAAAGAATAAAAGATAGGATAAGCAAGTAGATGTTGCAGGCAGAGGTGTCAGAAGATATACTGAAAAGGCCACAAAAAGCAGTGAACCAGCAAAACAGTGAAAAGCTGCCCTAAGGGATAGGTGAGATAGATTTGATGCAGCATGTGGGTATGAGGCTGACTGTGCAAAGATACCAGGACACAAAACTGTGAAAGATTCAGGACAGAGCCAGGGGACTAAGGAACAAGTGACTAGAGGCCATACACAGAGTGAAGAGATGGACAGGACAGAAAGGTGAGAGTAACATTGTCAGAACAATGTTGCAGAGCTCTTCCCAGATACAAAATGCTCGCTACTATGAGAGTAGTGAGTATCTTACATGTGAAAGAAGGAATAAAATGTTCATGTGGTCCTGTTTTGACTATCTTTGGCGGTGCTTATGGGCAATTACAGGATCAAAATTCAATGTGATCTTGCAGCCAACAAAAGTCATAAATTTAGGGAAAATATAGTCCATTGCCTGAGCAGATGAGCATTTAAAGAGACAACAGATAGAACTACGCAGACACAGAAAGAAAACAACAGATTGCAACGTGGCTCTAGAAAACAGGAAAGAAGATCAGAGCAGCAGACTGTCACAGCTGTTATGGGCACTGTGTCTTACACTTCAGTGACATTCCAATACATCAATAGCAAGCTGGGAGAACTGTTAATGCTCCTGAGCATTCTAACCCGTTACAAAATCCTGTTACATGAAAGAGTCTTTTTCTGTCAACTAAGAACCTGCAGAACATTGTGTCAGAACTTTGGCAAAGTACACAAAGATGACTGATTCATGCAATTACCGAATTCTACAGGCTGCACTAATTTGCAATACAATAATAACAGGCCAAAAATCCAGGCACTCAAACAAGAATTCTTAGAGATCCCGTTAACTCTACAGAGAACTCAAGATGTGTGCATGCCAGTGAACAAGCTCACATCTGAGTAGAGAACATAAATAAAGCAGACACAAAGCTACTTTAGAAGGTGGAGAAAGGAAGGCATGAAAACTTACTAAAAATTTGACAAAGGAAGGCATACAAACATGAAGCAGAAGAGATGAACAAAATCCAAAGATCTATGTCTATTATTAAAAAAAACAAAAACAAAAACAAAAACCAAACCAACAGATAATGATGAAATGGGGTCACATGCAAAAATTCAGACAAGACATGCAAATGATTGCAGGCAAAAAATAAAAAGTCCCTGTATTGAGAAAGTAAACAGGGACTCAGATCTTTGCATGTATGTGACACCGGTGCAGTGCAAAACAGCAAAAAAATAAATGGACTGTGAAGATCAGATTAGCACCAGATGCAAAGACAAGGCAGCAGAACACAGTGAGAAATGGAATGCAAATGAACAGTGACCATCGATGTGTGTGAAAGACACAAAGACCTCTTCAGCACTGTACATGAAGAAGAAAGAAAAAAGCAGAATCAAATTTTAAATTCCCTGATGATATAATCACAGTACAACGAGGATGAGTAAATTAAGATCAGAATATCTATTAAGAAGCCGACAGAGTAAAAGTTCAGGAAGTACAAACTTTAGAGAAACATTTAGCAAGCAGAAGAGCGTCATTAACCCCAGTACATTAAACCTAAATTATGGATGATTTTTATGAGAAACACACAAATAAAAAACATGCCCTGTGTGGCCAGTGCATCACTGCACCCATGCAGTGAAGGACTGAGCTTTTAAGGCAAGACATTAACTGAGATGCTCAGAGACAAAAAATGACAAAGTGCATACTCTTAAGACAATATAAAAGAGACTGTGCTGCAGCAGTGGAGTCTCTGAGAGTCCCCATTTCTAAGAATCAAGGGCCTGAGGCACTATGAGAAGAGGTTTGGGAACAGACAGCCCTCCAAATCTGGTGATGGGGATACATGGAGGAAAAAAGGTAGTGCAGAAAATGGACAGAGGAACTGTTTAAAAGAATTAAACCTATATGAATACCGGTTGTGATCACACATGAAGAGAGCAGTCCTTGGACTCACATATGAAGTGGAAGGACATGTGGAAAAATGAGCAGCACCTGTGAGGGGTGCTGTGGTAACCCCAGGAGCAGCTGGGTGATGAGAGCAAGGTTCCACTCACATCTACTCCAGATTTCACCCAATGCCGGGGACTGCCCCAGTGCCCCCAGCTGCCCTGCTCCTGACTGGGAGGTGGGAGAGGCCCTGGCTCCAGATCCTGTCACCCTCCACCCAGGGAACCCTTGGCATTCCCAATGCCCAGCCCCAGGGAGTCACCATCACCCTCAGTGCCTTGACATTGGTTATGTGCTTGAACCACCATTCAGGCAAGAGGAAAGAAGTCATAGCTCCTTCATCTAGTTACCTACTAAACACAACAGCTTTTTATACTATCAAGTTAAACAGAGTGAGGGCACAGCCCTGAGCCCTGGCACACTACAGCCCAACTGATGAGCTGCCAAGGAACCTTCGTGGCAATGTGCTGTCTCCCTGAAACAGCCCAGCTACACTTCTGGGAACCACACAAGAGTGGGAAGGGAGCAGGGTAATTTAACCATCTGAAGGTTCCCTCTAAGGCCTACTGTATTTACCACTACTGGTGAAAGCCCAATGGAAAAGAAATACCTTTCAGGACCAACCAGGTGGGAAAAGTTCAAGCTGTGTGTTCAAGGGAACTATTCAGGCAGAAATTAAATATACATTGCTACAGAACGTTTTCAAGGTCTGTGGCTTGTTACTCAACCTGCAATGTTATGTGTTTGATACATGGTACACAAGACAGGTATGTGTCTGCCAAGTTATGCAGAGACACCTCACACTATGTAATATATAGCAATTAATTCAGACCATGAGATCTATAGCCAGCTAAAAGGTTGTCTGTCTTCCTATAAGAAGGAAATAAAAAACAGAAGGCTAAGGGACTGCTCTGCCTTCTTTACAGAGCAAGGGGGTGGAAAAACTCTATTAACAAATGTTCCACAGAAAAGATGAATGTGTTCCCATATGTCCTTGTGCTGGGTGCTCACAGAGCAACTGCACCTGTTTCTCAAAACAGGACATCAAACAGGCCACATGTGTAGTACTTTGTCTCCTATTTTCTCATATCACAATATCCATGCTAATGAAAACAGAAAATCTCCTAAGAAAACAGAGCCACTATGAAAAAAAGTCCACAGAGAAGAACCATACAGAAGCCTATAGATGAAGTCATCTCCCCTAACTGCAAAGAGAAGTTACACATGTCCTCTAAACTACTTGCTCGCACTCCCTGAGAGGTGATAGCTGGCTATCTCTGGATGAGATAACTTTCCTGGAAATGCTTATTTCTTCTACTAATTTCAGGTGGAATCTTATATTTCTCTCAAGACTGTAGGCCTACATTTTTTGCTAGCTAAAGCCAGAAGGTGACTCCAAAGCAGAGTGGGAAATTACATATGTAGAATAATGCAGGAAAGGAATTAAGAAAAATGTGGGGAAGAATATACACATGAACTTTACTCCTTTAAGCAAAAAAGGAAGTAAAACAGTCACTGCCAACTACTTGATTATCACAGGTCACTAGAAATTCAATGAACTGCCCTAGTAGTCCTCTCAAACAAGACAAGATATTTTAGCAGCCCTAATGCCCAAAAAATATCACTTCATCCAATGGACACCTGTCTACACAAGTCAAAATAGAGAGACAAAAACCACCCCATTTTTTCCAATGCCATCAAAAAACAACCCAAGTAAACTGTTAAAAATGGTTACATATTACCTAAAGGCAGGTGATAAAGTAAAAACAAAGTCACAGGATCACAGAATAGTTGAGGTTGGAAGGGAACTCTGTAAGTCATCTTGTCCAGCGCCCTGATCAAGCAGGTTGCCCAGGACCATGTCCAGATTGCTTTGGAATACTAATAAGGATAAAGACTACATGATCACCCTGAGCAAACAATGACAGTGCTCAGTTACCCTCACAATACAAAGCTATTTCTGATGTTCACAAGAAAATCTCATATAGCATCATCTTTGAATTCCAAGAGATATTAATGAAAAAGTATGGGCCAACAGTTTTGTGATAAACCCGCAACAATAAATAATGGCATTGAGGAAAAGAGCTGGTATTTGACAACGCATCAGTTTTTGCTTCACTGCCTACTTCACCAATGTATCACTGATAATATGTAAGAAATGCTGGAGGCAAGTTACAGAGCTCACCGGGATTTCATGCCATAATAATTTTTAAGATTGATTATGGAAGAAATTTTACACAAGCAAGAAGAGGTTGTGTAAAAAAGGACAAATGTCCTGGTTCAAGACAACGCCTAAAACCTGAAGAGAATTTTTAGCGGAAGGAAAGAGATTACATTTACTATACATACTCTGTAAAATAACTAATTTTGTGGCATGTGAAGCTAGACCATCCCAACAGAAAAAGCAACAAGTTTATATTCACAAGTTATACTTGTCAAGCAACCCAGTCTTAGATTTGTATTTTCAGTGACAAATGAGACTGCAACATCAGAGATGCAGGAAAAGAGGACTCTGGGAGCCAAGGCTTCTTTTTTGTTTGCTTTTTGGGGTTTTTTTGGACAAGGTTCATAAGAACATGCTTTAACTTTTGGTCAGCCCTGAAATGGTCAGGCAGTTAGCCTAGATGATTATTGCAGGTCCTTTCAAAATGAAAATATTATATTCTACTCTATGCTAAAATAAGCACCCTTCTGAGATTCCACCAGTCTTATACGAACAGAATACGGGGCCAAAGGCAATAGATGAAAAAACAAATTTGACATATCCCTATAACAGATGAAGCGAGTGCAAAGCAGTAGGCAGTTAGCAAAAGAAAGACTTGAAGTATTTCCATCATCTTGCTAAATAAGCAAAAGACACTGTACCAAGATGTAGAAGATATTCCCCAAACAAAACAATAAATTCTCAGTAGAGATGTTCTTAATCTATTTGAAACAGATTTTCAAGGAGTGCACCTGAGAGTTCAGTTTGTGCACAAGTTCTGTTACTCATATTTCATTTCATTAACTCCTGTGAAAGGGGAATCTCCAAGTCCAGGTCTGTTTGGCATGTGTTTATAAGTTAGTGCTCAGGAACTTAAAAGCACTTACAAGTACTTGGTAGTTGCTGTAACACAAAGAGCAGAAAAAAAGCCTGGGATCAGCTTTTTCTTCCCTGCCGTTTTACCTCAACTGAATACGAACAGCAAGGAATGGAGGCAACTTTAAGAAAGAAGCTAGAAGTATCTGTAACAGGGGCAGATTAGACGGACAGGAAAAACCTTTCAGAAGAGCCTGTGCCACTACGGTCCAGTCTCCCAGAGGAAGTCTGAGCATTGTGAATTTCGTTTCATTTCCCTGTCATTTACACTTGGAGACCCATTAGAAGTGAGCTCTTTCCTTTTTTGCAGCACAGGCTACCAGAACTTCACCCCATTAATGGCACCATAACAAGCTACAGTAACCCAAATGGCAGAGGTCAGGGTGATGCATCTAAGGAGTTCCAGTCATCCTTTTCAATGATGACATGTGAATATGCAAAGGCAGAGTGGGATCCGGGAGATGCAAGCTGATCCACTGCCTTTTGGCACATTGTTCATCTAATTGTGGCATCTGTTGCTACAGAGATCTAGTACCTTTTTCCAGTGTAAATGCCAGTAAAACCCAGAGAACTCTGATGTTTCTGATGACAAAGAACTAAAATCAGGCTAATTGTTCCCAGGGTCAAGAAGAATACCATGTGTTCAATGGAGTGGAATAAGGTTGAGGTTTAATTTCAATCTAGTTGGAGGGGAAGAGTCTGGAGTCATAAAAGAGTCTGGAGCAATAAACACCTGTAGAAAAGTACAAGGATTATTGTCTACAGAGCCAATGTACTGTCTACTCTTGTATATGGGTCTGAATCATGGGTCATCTACAGCCACCACCTGCGACTCCTTGAACGCTTCCATCAGTGCTGCCTCTGTACAACCCTAAACATCCACGGGACTGACTGCATGACCAATGTCCCTGTCCTTGAACAGGCAGGGGTCACCAGTACTGAGGCCATGATACTGAGGACACAGCTGCACTGGGCAGGGCTTATCTCCAGGCTGGAAGATCACCACCTCCCTAAGATCGTGCTCTGTGGTGAACTTGCCACCGGCTGCCACGACAGAGGAGCCCCAGAAAGGAGATACAGGGACTCCCTGTAACAATCCCTCAGCTCTGGCCATACTGACTGCCAGCAGTGGCCTACTCAGGCCTCCAGTCGGGAGACATGGAGACACTATCCATAACGTTGCTACCTCCTTTGAGAACACAGTAGAATCAGTCTGGAGGAGAAAAGACAACACAGAAAGAGCCGTGCCTTGGCTGTCCCCTCACAGGAGACTTTCTGCTGGGCCTTTTGCAACCCCACTGCCTGTCCCACATTGGCCTCATCAGCCATCAGTGCGCTTGCAGCACGCATGGGGAGAGCCTCTCTGAAATCCTCGTTCATGAAGCCAAGCCATGAGTTGGAAGAGAGAGATTTTTAAGAAAATTCTAATACAAGGAACCAGTACCTGTTAGTCCAACACTTCCTGAAATATTTCCAAATGCATAAGCAAAATGAAAATAAAATAAAGTATGTATACAGTAGGGCAGAAAATACCTGTGGGACAATGTAGTTCTTAGTTCAGTGATCAAAGTGGAAGTAACCCATGGAGGTACTGAAGACATAGTCTAGTGTAATGAGAAAATAATCTTTACTGCAGACAAAAATGTCAATTAAGATGTGTACAGTCACAGCATTTTGCTTTTCAGTGCAGCATGACAGCCCAATATTTGTTCAAATAACAGAGATAAGCCAATTCCCCAGCTTCAGAGGAGCACAAGTGACAACACCATAGCACAAGGAGCACAAATAACAACACCATAGCAACAACCCTATGATCACCTCTGTGAAAGAAAACTGGATTCTTCTGGATCACTACGTGGACACGTGGATACAGATCACTACATATTGACATGGTAATCCTGCAAACTTGTGGAGCTGGCTTTAATTCGTTTCCTCCTATTGTCATCACTTTTTCTCCTATTGTCATCATTTAAGTAGAGATGGGATAAATGAGTTTTCCCAACTTTCTACACTGTTCTTTCCCTTCATGCCATAATTCACAGGAATTGATAGTAACTTCTTCCAGCACTGAACTGTTATTAGCTACAGCCTAGTGAAATTCTTGTTTAAGTTTACAACAATCTAGTTTACTTCTGCAACAGCAATCAACATTGATATTAGATATGAAGAAGAAAATGAAAAAATCAAGTTCATGATTTCTGGCAAAAAACAAAGAACCTAAGTATTTTCTCTCCGGATTAGATGGGCTGAAGAGATATGCAGCATCAGAAATCCAGTGGTCCTAACCCGGTGGCTAACTGCAGGGATCAGTGAAGAATAAATGGCAGTCATGTATAAAAGAAGAAAAGGAAATCTAACTGCTGTTATCATTTGCAGAATTTGCCTTTCATCTGCAAACTTCAAGGATCATAGCACCTTCCCTTTTCAGCTGTTGGAACCACGATAAGATGAGGTATCCCACTCACTTCAGCCTAACTGAAGAGTCTGCCAAAAAAACAGGCATGACCAAAGCAGCCACTCAAAGTGACTCAAAAGTGACTCAAAGCAGCCAATGTGCCATCTCAGAGCAGCTGACCACTCATGAACAGATGCTCAAGATTGTGTGCTTCACATACTTAAGTCAACAAAACGCAAGATCAATTACAAAATAAAAATAAACAAACAAACTGAGATAAAACTGAAAGCTGTACTTCATGACAAAACAAAACTCTTAACTTGTGCATCTTGTCTGGAAAGAAAACCATATGCTCATTGCACATAACCACTTGACTTTGAAATAAACTTATTTTGATTGTATGTGTGTACATCACAGTCCATTGATTTCCTGACTTGACCTATGTTTCTCTGTTCATTATAGATATCTCATTATAGGTATCACTATGAAGAGTTTAACTATTGTTCCTACAGTACAAATCAAAACCTCAAGTTTACTCCAGCACAGTACTCTTAAAAATTTTGAGTTCTGTTATTTTATCAAAATTAGTGATTCTCTCTATCCAATTACTAGGTAAAAAAAAAAAAAACAAAAACAAAAAAAACAAACAAAAAAAAACTTACTCAGAAAGAAAACTCAAATAACTGAAGAAGAAGGCAGGGCTTCTCTAAATCAAACAACATTGATTTTACTTTTTGTCATGACTGCAGGGGGTTAAATTACTCTTAGAAGTAGTCTTAAGATTAATCTGTTTCGCTTATTTTTTCTTTACATGTATTCCATACCTGTGGCTGCTGTTAAATAGTCTTTTACTAATAGATAACTTATAAGCAAGTCAAGAATTAAAAATCTGTGGTTTTATGTTTCAACATTACATGTATTAAAAAAACTTCTTTTTCTGAAAAAACTTAATATAGTTTGATTACATTTTTTTTCTTTCCTTGTCATTTCTGAAACAGATTTAAAAACATCAACAAAACCCCTCCCAGACTCTGTGATCAAATTAATGCATGTGAAAATGGGAAAACGACAAAATATGCTATGTGAATAGTCAGCCAGCAGTCATTGTACCGGATTCTCTAAAAAAAATTTAGTGTTCTATTGATACTCCAGATTTTTTTTAAATGTTCCTGTGGCTGTTATACTATGTTAAAAGCAGGCATTGTAGAGTCCATTAAGGAGGGTAAGATCCAGCGAAATAGGTTGATGTCACAACTTGGGCCCAGCCGGTACGGACCAGGCTTCCACTTGCTCACCCCCCACCCCCGCTATGGGACAAAGAGGGTAAAATCCAAATTAAGGCTCGGTAATCAAGACAAGGACAGGGAGGTTTGCATTCCCCATGGCAGAAAACAGACAGGTTCAGCTTGGGAAAAAAACCCAAAAAAACTAATTTAGTCTGCAAGGAGAGAGAGAAAACACGGACAGATCTTAACACTTTACCCACCACCACCCTTCCCTTCTTCCTGAGCACGACCGTGATTCCCTGCTGCCTCCCGCTCAAGGCACAGGGGAGGGGCTCAGGGTCAGTTCCCCACATGGTGTTTCTGCGGCTCCTTCCTCCGCAGGGGAAGGACTTCTCACAGCCTTCCCCTAGAATCATAGAATCGGCTGGGTTGGAAGGGACCTCTGAGATCATCAAGTCCAACCCTTGATCCACTACCGCTGCAGTTACCAGCCCATGGCACTGAGTGCCACATCCAGTCTCTTTTTAAATATCTCCAGGAACGGAGAATCCACTACTTCCCTGGGCAGCCCATTCCAATGTCTGATCACCCTCTCAGTAAAGAAATTCTTTCTAACATCTAATCTAAACCTCCCCTGGCACAACTTAAGACCGTGCCCTCTTGTCTTGCTGATGGCTGCCTGGGAAAAGAGACCGAGCCCCATCTGGCTACCCCCTCCTTTCAGGGAGTTGTAGAGAGTGATGAGGTCTCCCCTGAGCCTCCTCTTCTCCAGGCTGAACACCCCCAGCTCCCTCAGCCTCACCTCATAGGACTTGTGCTGGAGTCCCTTCACCAGCCTAGTTGCCCTCCTTCGGTCCCGCTCCACGACCTCAATATCCTTCCTGAACTGAGGGACCCTGCTCCAATGTGGGGTCCCTCTCCCGGGAGAGTCCTTCAGGAACCCCTGGGACATGAGTCCCTCCCACAGGTGCAGTCCCTCAGGCACAGACTGCTCCCGCCTGGGCTGCACACAGAGTCACGGCTGCTGCGGGAGCAGCCACCTCCTCTCACACGGGGTCCTACACGGCTGCAGAGCCACATCTGACCCTCTCTGTGATCCTGCACAGGCTGCTGCTTCACATCTGCCCACCTGAGACACTTCAAAAGCTACAAATACACGTTTACCCCACCTTGGTCCTTTAAGGACTGCTCCATCGTGATCCTTCAGGCACTGCTCCACCGTGCTCCCTCACGGGCTGCAGGGGCACAGCTGCCACCTCACCAGGGGCTGTGGGGAAATGTCTGCTCAGGCACCTTTCCCCCTCTTTCACTGACCTCGGTGTCTTTTCTCTGGCGTTTCTCACTTCATCCTCTACTCTGCTCTGTAGGTCTCTTTTTCATATTTTTTGCAGTTTTGGTTTCCCTTTTTGAATGTGTTATTCGCAGAGGCACATCCAGCTTCCCATATTTGCTCAGCCTTGGGGAGAGCTGGGGCAGGGAATGGAACTGGGGAAGCTTCCAGCAGCTTCTCACAGGAGCCACCTTTCTGCCTTACCTGCCCACCCCCTCTGCTACCAAAACACCTCTGCACTAACCCAAGACATCCAAGGATCAAAAATTTTGTCCATGCAGTTACAAAGAACAATCTTTAATGGCACATTTTCCTCCTCTGTGAGAAAGTTATTAAAAGCCAAAAAATCAAGATGACATTTATAAGGAACAGCAACTGCTGTGTCAAAAAACAAAAACAAAAACAAAACAAAAACCCAACAACCCAAAACAGGCAGATATTATGATTAAAGAGATTTCATATTGCAAATTTGCATTTCTAAATGAGACATTAGGCTAAACCATTCATGACATATCTGCCTTGATGCAGCTTTTATAACAATGTGTGTTGGGATCTTCATATTATCCTAATATTTATAGACTTTCCATAGCATATGTCCAAATGCATCTTCCCATACTAAATTGTTCAACCTCAATAGGTTTAATGATAGTCAGATGGCCTTTTGAGAGGAGGTCCTCAAAAAAAATTTTAAAAAATAAAAAGATCCCCTGAGATTTCAGCTGCTTGGAAACTGTTCACAGGTAATAAGAGCTTAATTTCCTACAGATCTTTCTTTTTTTTTCCCTCCACTCTTTCTAAGGTACCCCCCCACACTCTTATGATGTTTGAAGAGGTTTGAAGAACATAGATTATTATCTGCCTTTCAACAACCAGCTGCCTTTCTGTTTTGATTGTGCAAGATCATGCCCTCAAAATATGAAATTCTAACTCTTTTCTTTGTTCTCATAATTTCATACCACCAATAGATTAAACAATTTGTTTTCAACAGCTCTTCATGTGCTACAGCAAATGTGTATCACTTCCATCAGTAGAGAAAAATTATTCTTCTTGGAGGAATTACTTCCATCTTTTCAGATGACCTGTATCACCTGCAAACAAAGGCAGTGAATAAGAATAGAAAATTAGTACCCAAAATTTGTTGTTTGTAAAAGATCAGGTGAACAAGTAAAAATTTAAAGTTATAAGGTTTGGGAATATAAAGGGATAGAAAAAAAATCTATCTTTTTCAAAATAATTATATTATGTAGCACAAAGTCAAGGCAAAACATTTTCCATGTACCTATCTAGAATTTTTTTTGAGCATTACTTCACAGCAAAGATGGAATTTGCAAATTTCATTTATTTTCAATATAAAAATGATGTTCCATTTTTACTGGCTCACATGTTATGTCCACAAAAATATTGGGAGAGAGAATTAAAAAAAGACAAGCCAACTTGTTATTAATTAAAAAAATCAAAGAAATACTGACTTACAGAAAAACAAAAAATATTAATGCTCAGCTAATGGAATACAGGAAGAGCAATTTGGCAGCCTTCCAGCATAACTGAAAACCAATAGAAATGTTTCTGTTAATTTAAAAACAACAACAACAGCAACAACAGTATCCCACCAGGGAATTATTAATAACAGTGAGTTACCTCCAAGGTCTTTGGAAGATAAGATTTTCATTGCAGTTCTGCATATTAGAACTGAAGGATGGAAACAATAATTCAACTGATGTAATTTTACAGTGAAGATGAATACCTTGGAAAACAAAACAAATTCTGGAATAAATTTTGGAATGAAATCATGGTTTTATTCTACCAGTCAGTTTCAGGGAATCTTTATTTTTTCGATCAAGTGGCAGAGGGATTTTTTAGTCAATAATGTCTCTGATACAATTTCACTCTAAAAGAAAGCTTTCCTTTGAACAACACTAAATACATATTGTTTTTAGAACCACGCTGCTTATGTTGATGGCTGAATGAAAAACACTAACTTTCTACTCACACCCTTTCCCAGAAAAAATTAATTGAGAAGCAATTATTTACATTTCATACTGAGTCAATTGCTTTTCTCCTCTTTTTGAGAACATCATTAAAATACCTTGAATAACTTGGTAGACTACTCTGTCATATCTCACTTTGATGTTCCTTCAAAAGGTTAGTTTGGTCTAAGCATAAACACAGCACAACAAGGGCTTACTGGTTTTCAGAAACTACTTCTGCTCAGATCCTGTGCTACCAAGACTTCCCTGTCTCTCACTAGCCAGCAATCACTTGACAGCAAGCACTTTCTTCCAGGCTTCATGATGGGAAGGGAAGTGAGTGTGACACAGTCCTGCTTGTTCCCTGCAGAGGTTTCTGAGGGCTAATCAGAGAAGGCAGAAATACCTGCCAGGAGTTCTGATGGGATTCCTGATGAATTGGCAGAAATGAGAGCTGCTGTTCCATAATACTTCATTACAGAAAGGCTAGAAAACATCATTATATGGAAGAGCATCTATAGATTAACTATAAAGAAAATTTAATTTACTATAAAGAAAATTTAATTTCTTGTTCTCTTTATTAATATCCTGGAAGAAAACGAGCAACCACAGAACTGTAGGAACTCAAGAAAAAAGATGGAAAAATAACACAATGATCTGGATAGTTCAGGTGTTATTTTTCTTGATGTCCAAAGCAAGCAAGTAAGCATTTTTCAGGCTGCTATGATATTCTAATTTTACCAGAATTATTTTCCTGTCAGAGAGTGAACATACTGAAGAGAACTTTTAAAACACAATATATTTCTAATGCTCTTGTGTCTTGTGCTGAAACATTGCTAACTTCAAAGAAGGAGTCTATTGCATAAGCTGGTGTTTTGAAAATTGCTTCACACTGGAACGCTTAACTGTTAGCAGAGAATGAGACTCTTAAGTATCTTGAACCTGTTGTGGGAGATGCATTTACTTAATTAAAAAGACTGATGCCTGTAGACACAGCTAATACAAAGGAGTATCTGGTAAGGCCGTTTAATGCAGATCACTATTCCAAACGCTTATACCTTGCTAGGAAAATAACTTTGAATATATAGATATATGTATATGTGTATGTCTGCACAGATCTATTTACTCTTATACAAACTGCATGTGTTCAATAAACCAATAGTAAAGTTAAAAAATAAAGAAACCAGAAATACTCAGGGAAACATGAAAATGTTGTACTCTGGAGATTTTCCTCCTTGCAAAGCAAGCACTGAAACATTTTCCAGCCCTTTCCTACCATTCTTTGTATGTCTTCCAAACTTGTTTGGACTGAGGCATTCTTCAGTCTTGTTTTTCAGAAATAAATAAGCAATGCCCTCAGAAACAAAACAGTAGAGGAACCCCTATGTTAGAGCACTCCATGCTTCTGAACAAGAGATGGATCATTCCAGTATTATGGGATTTTTCCTGATGAATGTTCACTCGAAGTAGTTTATAGGCCTCTGAATATTTCAATCTGTATCTGTTCAGTGGTTTGACAGCAAAACTCTTAGAAAACTCTGTCTTCTCTGCTCAGATCTCCTCAGAGCCTGGGGGATCAACAGGACTCTCCCTTGAATTGCATATACCATGATCTAGTAGCACCTGATGGAGTGACAGCAGAATGATTCAGTGGCTGCTCTGACAACACCTAAGCTACTTAGAGATGGAAAAAGCAGAAGACTGTTTAGGCACAAGACACAAGAGCAGAAAATGAGATGCAAAACCAGTATGGATGCTGGGAGTGTGGGGCACTGTGAGAAGAAAGTAAATGAGTAGCAAGGAGCTGCAGTGTGAAGAGCTAAAAGCAAGGTTCTCTCTCTGTCATAGATATTTTCTGTGACACTCAATATGCCACTGTGCTAATTTTTTTTTTTCCCACAACAGATGATCTGTGCCAAGAACCCTTTAAATATCAGTTCCCAGACCGATTGATTCTCCACTCCAAGGTGCAGTTCTGCAGGAATGCTAAAGACTTTATGCCAGCTGAGAGCCATGAGAGCTGTGCTCTGAGCAGAGGAGCTGCTTATAGGAGAATATTTAAAAGTGGCTAGGTTTGGTGGTCTCCAGGTTTGCCATATAGTCTCCTCAGTCTTTTTCACAAAACTTGTTAGTGTGGAACTTGTTCTTAGAAGGTGCTAAGCTATGGCCAGAAGAGAGAGAATGAGATTTCGATCACAGGATTTTTTGATTCAACAGCAGGATCCTTTGAACACATTACACAGGCTTCCACCCTGAAAGTCCTTAGCTTTATTTTACTGTTGGAATGTGTTGTTTTGCTATTTTACAGCATTGAGTCTGTATGAGAATCACCAGCTGTTTTTCTTGGAGAAATATATGCTATAATCACATTATCAGTTTACTCATTTCTGTTTCACGTCCTGCACAATCTGATATGACTGGATATGCTGGAAGAAAACATCTCTCCATGACTTCTCAGCTGTGTTACAACACTGGAAAAAACAAAACAAAACAAAACAAAACATAGCTCTGATTTGGCACATTTGAAGAATGACCTTTCTGCTATGTATATTAAAAAAAAAAAAAAAAAAAAAAAAAAAAAAAAAAAAAAAAAGAAAAAAATTTAAAAAAAACACCTAATGCTTTTTTTCTGAATCAACAACAAATTCAGTGGAAAGTTTCCCTTTGACTTCATCAGATACGAACAGGCCATAGAAGAAAGGTGAATATGAAGATGTAATTATGGATCATAACTATCACTTCATCAACTAAGACTTCATCCTGTTAAGAGGGAAAGAATAAATCACTTGTGCAGTTTGTACCCTTGGGCTTCAGAAATTAGACATGGAGCTCTAACTTCCACCACAGGAGCTTTGCCCAGATTCTAAGTCATCCAAGTGGGCTATCTTTGTCCTACACCATCCTGGACCCTAAGAATTTGCTTAGTTCCAAACAGCCATTTGGAGAAATAGAACTCCAGACAGGTAGCTAATAAAAACATGATGAGCAAGGTGCTGATTAGCAAAAGACTTTATTTAGTTGAATTTCAGTTTTGCCTGTCTCTCTGTATAACAAAAATCTATGTAATAATATAATTGCAATCAGAAGAATACAGTTAATCTAACCTCAGGAAGCGCTGTAGAAAAACCTTTCAAGGCTTCCTCAATCCTTTCCTGAAACACCAGTCAATCAAACGAAGCATTATTGTCACTTGCTCTTCAAAGTAAAAACACATCCTCTTTTACTCTCAGTAAGAAGAAAATATGTGAGCTTCATTATAAGAAGACTAACAGCATGTGAGTTAAAGATGGAAGCTGATACCTGAAAGCAATACAAGGATTGCAATTGTCTTTACTGAATAAGATACCACTCTTTGAGTGATCATGTTGGGTAACTGGAGATTCTGAGTCTGATGTTGCACTTAGTGACTTTACACTTCTCTGCTGCTACTCCCAATTTAAATCTGAGCAGACTCATATACTCCTTAACTTTCTCCATATGCCTCCTTCTCAGTCAAGTTTAGAAAACTCTACATGTCTATACTCAGACATCTAAATATTCCCCTGTTGTATATTAATCGTTTGGCAAAAAGGAGTCAAATGGGTCTCTGATTAATCCGGGGTCTCAAAGCTGTCACTTGAGAGATATGCATCATAATGTGGTAGATCTTTTTTTGTATGACAGTGCTTGGAGTGGAATTCATTTGTTTAGAAGAATGTGGTTTTACGCAGAGATTCCTCTCTATTCCCAAAGTAATAAGAAAACACATAGCTTCAAATCTACTTCCATAGTTTTTTATTACTGTCATTATGGCATTGATACATGTTTCCATGTGTTTGTCAAACTGCAAGGTTAGCTCAGATTATTTGAAGGTTTCACTTAATTGATTTTCTGATACATAGTTAAATTCTCTGCCAGCTTAAACTGGCACAGCAGCATTGCATTTGACCAGTAAAGATGCAGCCATTTAGAGGGTCAGCAGAGTGTATTGGTCAAATTCAGCTTTCAGTTTCCATAAACTGAGAGAGACTTAATTGATTTCAACTAATGTATTCTAGAGTTGCACATTTGGGAGCCAAATTTGGGCCAAGGACAGTAAGGACTGCAGTCACAAAATGGTTGTGATGGAGAAGTAGCATTTAAATTCAAGGTTTAGGGACAGGTCATAAGCAGGCCATGGCAACACTGGGCTGCATGAATGACCTGCCAAAAAAGTACCAAGAGACAGATTGAATTTGAGTTCCAGACATATTGATCCCAGCTCTAAATTTCTAGCACTGGATAGGGTATCCAGCTATTGGACAGCAGTTTGTTTTGTGACTGTAGCAAAAGTATATCACAGGTTGTACAATTCTGCAAAAATAATTAATTAGCCAGCCCCCCATTTCTGATAATGTTTTTTCAAACTAATCCCAAATAGCTTCTTACCACAGTCCCATTTCTGTAAGATACCTTAGCATTTTCCCACAGTGTCATTTTAAAAACAGCAGGAAAAAAAAACAGCTTCCAGGTGCTGTGAATTTCAAGCTGTTCCTTGTGAAATAAGTACCATCAAGACTTCTTAATTTAGTTTTTGCAATCCCGTATTTGCCATATTGTTAAGTGTGCTGAAAGAAAAATCTGAAAGGTCTTTTCTCAGTTTTCATGTAAGTGCTGCTATAGAGTGATTGCAGGGTAATTTTTTTTTTTTTTTACTTTCCTTTGAAGTAAAAATATTCTTTGGTCTACCTTCTTGAATATGGGCTTTTTCTTGGTTGCATAGCTGAGAGCAGGGAAGTGCCTTTCTAAGTTAAATGACACATACCAAGTGTGTGTAGAACTCCTAAGACTGAGAGATTTTGAAGCAGGCTTCAGATTTTGAAAGGGTACTGTAGAATGACTATAATGAGGAAAGATAATCCTATGCTTTGAATACATTCTTGAACATCATTTGATAGATACAGATTTCCTGTTTAATATGAAATGACACATTCTAAACTCCCACTCAGCTTTTGACATCACACTCAACAGTAGTTTCTGTTTTGTTGTTGAACAAGTAAGATACAAAGTTCAGTGAGCTAAGTGGGATTAAACAAACCTATGCCTTTCCACTCCTAACAATAAAGATGGTCTTACCAAAATCTTATTGTGAGGCCCTCTCAGCTTTGTGGACACTATGATAGGGTATCAGTGTGCACAGAAAACTCTGTGAAGCCATTTGGCTTTGGGTCAGTAAGAAATAAGACCTCTTGGGAGCAGGGAAAAGAGAGAAACTGGGAGCTACAGGTGACCCCAGGACTGGCCATGCCTTTTCTGAGGAGGAACCACATTTGGCACCTGAGCTAGTGACAGAAACAGGTCCCAGTGATGTTTTAATGGCCAGCTAATGAAGGTAAGGGGATGAGTCAAGACAGATCAGGGATCACACCATGAAATCCAAACCAATAAAAGTTATCACCTGTGACATAGCTCAGAAAGGGGCTGAGAGCCTCAGGCTGAGCTGAAATGGGGTCCCAGACCACCTGCAGCTTGGAGAAATCTCTGGAATAGGCTGGGCAGAGGCAGTCAGGCCTAACAGTGACCTCAGAGTCCATTCAATAGCCAAAATAAAGAATATCTTGGACATTTTAACTAATTGGGATTTTCTTTTGTGACTGGTTCATGCTACCTGATCTAAACTCAGACTTTTAACCTCCATTCCAGGTCAAAATTTTATTTTCACATAGAGAACCTTATCCCTAAAAGACACCATTCACAAACATGTGAAAAAACTTTTCATCTACAAACGGACCATGGAAGAACAAACCCCATCTGCAACAGCTGCACCTTTTATATCTTCAATTTAGCACATAAACTGAAAATATCTAGATCACAAAAGTCTTCTTTTAGTGGGCAGAAAACTTTGCTGTGCCCTGTGTCTCAGAGCCAACAAAACTGATAAAACCTAGTAAAAGCTTTCTTGAGAAGAGAGATTATTGAGAGCCTACTAATTCCTTCTTTCTGTGCTGTGCCCAGTTGAAACCTTATTTCTCAAAAGTGCACCAATATAAGAGATTTGGTAGAGTTTTCAAGTCACAATTCAGTGGGATGAGGAGGTCCAGAATAATGACTGTCTAAAAACCACAGCACATAAATTGAGCTATGAAAACTGTTTTCTATCCATTATTCATTTATTCATTTAGGAAAGTACTAGTAACCTGTAACTAGTAACTGCTGTGTTTTCAAAATTTACCACTTCATAGTCCCAGAAATGAAAATCCTTCCTCTTTTTGCACAGATTAGGAAATCTCCTTATGTCTTCCTCCTGATACTTTGGAGTTGTTCTGGAAGGCACAGTTAAAGCTGAGAGGTTAGCTCAGTATTCCTCAAGATGGTGGCTTCCATGCTCTCTTGTAGATGAAAGACAAAGAAGTAGCTTCCTTAAGTATGTCCAAACCACCCTATGTCACCAACAAACATCTGCAAATTAATTTATCTTCAGTAAAAAATTCCATGTGACACTCACCCTTGATTTCAGGTACAGAAATTCCAGACAGTGTGTGTATTTATGTGCATGACCTATGGAGAGAAATAGCTATCTGTTATTCAGCATTGCTAATAGTTTTCTCCTGGGGTAATTGCTGATATCCTCAGTTTTATTCAGCCTCTTTAAATAAATACAAATCAAAGGGTTCTAGGTGACAATCAGTGGTGATTCAGCAGCAGCAGTGTGGTCCCCCAGAAAAGGAACAGCAGGGAAATCATACATTCATGCCCAAGTTTCTCCAGCCTCATACTGCACACACAACTTCCTCAGCAATTTAAACACACAGGACTGTGATAAAAAGTGGTAAGGTCACCATCTGACACACAGCCAGTCGTGCTGCACTTGATTCCACAAGCAGGAGAAGAAAAAGAGAAAGCAGAGAGAACACGTGTCCATGAAGCCATTCATGTCTTATGCTGCCATGGTTAAAATCAGGAGGAAGAAGTAGGACCCAGTGCTCTTCATAAATTAAATCTGATATAACCAACTGTCCTGATTTGGGCCAAGATAGAGATAATTTTATGTCTTGTAATTTTGCTTTCAGTTAAGTCTCCCATAAGTAGCTGCGCTTGCTGAAATTGACAATAAGCTTCTCAGTCACTGTGTGCTTCTAGGACTAATAACACTCAACATTTATAGTTACAGCTAGACAATGGTATGACGAACCAAGGCCACTGCTTGGTTCTGAGGAGCATCTTATGCTCCAGAAAGAGAAAGAGAGTAAAGGGGTCACACTTGCAACCCTCCTTTAGGGATGAGCGGGCAAGATAAATGACCAAAACTGACCAGAGTCATACTTGGTATAAATTTGAGGGATCACGAGGGTCAAGCCCCTTCATGTTCACTTTCACCCTTCATTCTTCCCTTCAGCCCTTCTTTTCCTATCCCTGTTTTGCTTCAGCATCCTGGGAGGATTCCATCCATTCCTCTGCCTGTAGTCCTGATCCATGCCAGCCTGAATCTGTGTGTTCCTGCCTCCAGCTCCTGACTGCTGCTGACTCCAGGAGTCCAGCCTGGACTTTTCCTGAAGTCTCGGTGGTGACGTGAGAGTTATTAGGGGAAGGGGGGAGAAAAGTGGGGGTTTTTTTCTGTATATTTGTATATATATTCAATACATTTTTCCTTCTTTATCATTACCATTTCATTAAAGCTGTGTAGTCCAGTTTCCAACCCATAAGTCTCTTTCCCTTATACTCTCTCTCTTATTTTCTGTCCTTTCTTTATCAAGGAGGAGAGTGGGATTAATAAGAGAGCATCAGTCATTTGGTTAATTGCCAGCCCAGCATTAAACCATGACACCAACATGGCTAAAATTCCTGATTTGGCATCTCTGAGGTAAATAGCTCAGCTCATGCTTTAGAGCTAAACCTTTCAACAAGAACATTCAAGTTGAGGAAACGGTTTGAGGTAAAAGAAAGGCAGAAACCCAGCCTGGAAAAATTTCTCAATCCCCCCAGCATTCTGGCAGGCTGTTTCCTGAGGGTAAAAGACACATGCTAGAACTGCTCTGTGGGTTTGTGAAATAGAAGATGGGAGGGAGGGAGGGAAGGAGGGAGGGAGGAACTAGCTACCTTCATAGAAGGTTTTAAGATTAAAATAGAGTTGGTTTAAGTGAGCGATATCTTGCAGAGAGCATAGAGTATACATATTAATTTCTCCTCCTATGATTTCTCCCTGCCACTGGGAGATCTGCATGGACATGACCACCAAAGGTTGTAATTTAAAACTGAGAACAATGCATTCCTATACCTGATGAATAACACAATGAACACAAGCCAGACTTGGGAACTGCAGTAAATGCTGGAAAGCTGATGTGGCTACAAAAATTTTGTCTCATGACTGGCCTGGATTGCTTTTACATGAGTCATCTGACCTCAGAACATAGGCTCAAAAGGGTTCACCTTTATGATTTCCCTTGTTAGGGGCTTATTGGCTCTCAGATTCTGTGCTGCTGGACAGTCATTCCAGAAAATGACAATGCATCTGATAGAAGCATCCCCCAGGGCTGGCCAGTGATTCATTTTCAGTGCTGTGATAAAATTGCACAAATGTTTTGGTAACTTAAATAAGCAGTATGCTAATGGGGTGACTGCACTGAGAGTATTTTATAATCTGGTATTATGAGAACCCACTGTGTATTACTGATGTTTTCACTGTGTATCAAACACAAGTTGTGTCGAGTTAAGTGAATCACTGTCAGACAGCTAAAATAAAAACAGAAGTACAATATACCAATTTAAAGGTCCCGGTATACCGAGACCTTAATCACCGAGACCGTAATCACTTATACCGAGAAAAAATCACCCTTTCTAGAAAATTATGAAAAATATCCTTTCAGAATATCACTTCTAGTGCTAAATGCAAATCCTAATTTCCCCAAGTGCTGTATTTTCGGATCTCCGATGTCAGCCAGCACAATGAGATCTGAATTCTGAAGCCTGTCTAGATCCAGATTTGGGATTTAGATTCTAACCTGTCTGGATTTTTTACTAACTTCATATCTACTTTTCTCCCCCACAATGCAAGAATATTTCTACAGTGATATAAAGAGTGAAATGTTCTCTTTGAAAATTTCAGTCTTATTTTAACAGCTCCTAGCTACTGAAAACTGCAGGGCTTCATTTTAAGCTGGGTTTTAATTCATACAGGTATTTAAGCCATTCTTCTACTCTGCTTTTTAAAATAAATTTTAAAATCATATTCCATTTCTCACTTACAAATATCTCTACTATAGGTGAAGCAGTCACTGACAGGAGTGACTAGAATACAAAAATGCAATATTTTATTAAATGGTCTTTCAGATTTATTTTCCCTCCTGGGGCAGGGACACTATGAACCAAATCTTTAGTCTGAGTGATTGGCATGCCAACATACACTACCTTTGGCTTTGATCTGTCAGTCCTACAACAGTGTAAATTTAGCCTCATATTTAAAACTTGGAAAATCCCCTGGTCATAACATCTGCTTTTTCTCACTTCCCATTCAGCTGAAACTATTTTTTTTTAAATGAAATAGTTTTCTTTTTTGTGGTTTCTTTGAAAAATGTAGCCCAGCATCCTCTTGAACTTTCTGTTCTTTATGTATTTAGACAATTAAGGACCATTGCTTCAAGAAATCTATTATTATTATTATTACATTGCAACAATTCATATGATAGAGGTCTTAATATATTTTAAAAATTCATATGTGCATTCAAAAAAATATTCAAGTGTGCATGACTTTTGAGTTCATGCTAGAGTCTCATTAATCCCATGCCTGAAGTAAAATCCACAGAGCTAGTTTGCTGAGTAGAGCCATTTTGGGTCTGATCCAATGCACATTGAAGCCAGTCAAAAACTCCCATTGACTTCAGTGGGCTTCCAGCCGATTCCTGGGAGGTATCGAGCATCTGAAGTTCAGCACTTCTCCTGCCAAACTTCAGTTCTTGCTCTGACATGTGCTCTTTAGGCTTTTCATACTACCTCCTCTCAGCAGAGAAATTTAAAATTTTTAAAGCCTTCTGAAAGGCCAGAAGAATTTTTCACCACTGCTTTAAATGCACTCTTGTCAACACTGAAGCATTACAAAACCATTTATTTCCACCTTGGAACAAACAAAACAAAACAAAAATTCTATAGGTCTGTTATATAACTTCAGGGCTATAAAATGTTAGTGCAACTTTATAATTTTGAGTTTATGTTACTATTTTTATACAGATATTCAGGACTTTCACTACAAATACTATATACATGTATAAGTGCAGAAGGCAAACGTACTATTGCATGCATTTACTGTCTTCTGGTAGTTTAAATAGTTAATAAAATGTTTTCCTTTTTCAGAATTATATCCTTCATAAGTTTGGGTTCAGTTGGAAATTTTAAAATAGAAACATTTTCACTTCAGATTAAAATCAAATTTCCAAATGTTCAGTTTTCCACTGAAAAAAAGATTCCCACTTTTCTGTTGACATCTTCTGGAATACTTCAGATTGTGTAATTCCTTATACTTTTTCCTCCAGCATTTTACTAACAAACATGGACTCCACTTTTCAACATTCTCCTTTATTATGAATACTTCTATGTTATATATACAATTAGTATCAGAACATAGTACTCAACTTCCATAAATGAATCTTCCAAGTTCCAGTGCATCAGATACTCGCCTTAAGTGGGAACTCACAGCTAATCATAGACTAGCTCAGACTTAGAGATTTAGAGTATGACCATTCTGCTGGTTACTAAGTACAAGTACACATGGCACTTTCACCTTGCCTTGCCTGTTTGAAGAAACACTGATAAATTCCTCTTTAAACAATCTTGCAGTTAAATAAATGGACTTTGTATACAATGTGACAAGCTAAGCTAAATTCTGCAGAGAAGAACTCTGGTTTCTGGGCATTGTGTTATTTTTGTGGCTGTTTCATTGCATACAAAAAATTAAGACAAATCTTAAGAAGGTCTAAGAAGGTTTTAGACCACCAAAGGTCTGAAATATAGTGATTTGTACTGGTTCAATGCAGGTGAAGATGTATTCAGTTGAGTGTAAATGTGAATAATAGGAATTTAATAAGAAACCTTTATTTTGTTAAGATAATGCATTAAATCTATTTTTTGTGGTCCTTGAAATTTTGAAAGGCCTCTTAACTTTCTTCTTGTCTTCTCAATGAAGCTTTTAGCAGAGTGCTTGATGTTTAAATGGTCGAGATGGGGAGCTGACACCAATAAGGTGTAGGAAGAAGTCTGAGCTTCTCAAATAGTTTTACATATATATATATATGTGTATATATATATATATATATACTTGATATACCTGCTTGATAAGCAGAAGGATCACAACAAAATATAACTAAAATTTAAATTGATCACTGAGATTACACAGGGCATGTCATATCTTTTGGATCCAAATAAAGATTGACCAGAGGGACTAACAGGCCTGTTGCCCCATCTCCAGAAGAAACTGAGGGAGTAGCAACACTAAACCACCATAGCTGCTTTAGCTATAAATCCTTGCTATTCCACGGATATGCCAAAAGGCCAAGTGCCTGAGGACAAGATCATTGATTCTGCTGGATCCGTGCTTATGGGGGCCAACGTTGATTCCTAGGGCAGTCCTGATCTGGTATGGATCTTGGCAGCCAAACACTGCTTTCCTTGAAATACCTTGGCTCTCCAGAATGCACCCTGTTCTTACTTCACCAGCCTCAGAAGGATTCAAATACTTCTTAAAAGTTATTTTTATGAGAAGCCTTCTCACATTGCAGATGTGAAGGACTGTGTTTATTTTGAGTGACATTTGAGGTACAAAACGTCTTCCACACCTGGAATATTACATAAAGCCTAGTGGCAGAAAGCAAACAGAAAAGAAAGTGATGAAGAGAGAATGATAGCAGTAAAAATGAAAGCTATATTTACACAGTGAGCTCTATGTGAAAGATTAGGAGACTGACTTTTCTTCATGGGAATTGAAGTCTCCATTTCTGTGCCTGGGTGATCCCTGTAGTGCCTTCAGATTCATCTTTTACCATAACAAGGATCCAAAGTGTGTTTGTCCGGTGAAAAGGAAAATGAAAATCATTGTTAGCGACCTCTTTCAAGCACATTTTCCTTTTTGTTCTTTGCCTGCCTGTTTGTTCACAGCAGGGGCTCTTCCAAGCCAAAGAGAAGGTAAGAGGAAATGGTGATTTGAAAAATCACCTGTTGATGCTACATTGAACTTGTCCTCTCCCACACTAAAATCAGTGGTGATGTAATAAATTCCTTTGGTGTGGTGCACAATTTGATCCTTGTTTTACAAGGACCTTGTTCTACAATCATTATGAGCAAACATTCCTTCAATTTCATCCAGAACAGGATATTTTTATATCCTGGACTTTGAAAGAATCCTTAAAATTGTTAGTTCCATGCTAGGATAAACACAGACAAAATAGAGAGGTTATTGGAGCATGTAAGTTCAGTGACTTCTTTTACTCCATGAGAAAAATAACAGATTAATTGGAATCTTTGTTCCCCAAAGGGAAAGAGGTCATGTTCTTTCCATTTTGAAGAAAAAAAAAAAAAAACGAAAAAGAAAAAAAAAAAAAAAAGTAGACAGAAACAAAGAAAAACTCAGAGTCATCTTTGAAGTCACTACTGTAGTACTGCAGAAGGGAGGAAAGTAAGGGGAGGTTGGTAAAAAGAAAAGTGTAAATAATTTTTTAAGAGTATATCTGATAGATTCTTAAAAAGAATTGCTAATCGGGAGAGCTACAGATGCACAGCAGAAACTTTATACTTAAAATAAATCAGAGGATTTATTGAGCAGAAGGTCATGGAAATATTACTAAGGGAGAAGTCCCAAAAATTGCTCAGCCAACAAGTGGAAAGAAAAAATGAAAAGAAGAAAGCGGAGAAAGTCTCCAGCCTTTGTGCTCCCCTCATCTCTGATGCTTCTCTGCTTAGTCCCCCCTTTCCATGCCCATGCCCATGCCCATGCCATTATCCATGCATATCCCCACTCCCCTTCTCTCCCCTCCCACCCCCAGCTCTCATAGAACAATTGAACCAATATATAGTGTTTTGTACTGCTGTAATTCACACCATCCTCTTCATTGTTCCAAGATAATCCCAAGCATTTTCTTTCTTAATGGAGTATTAGCTTACGTTGTACAGATATCTACATAAAGGAAGCTTACCAAAATACCCAGCTGGAACAGAACTGAACACAGAGGTTTAATAAATCCTTATACTTTCAGATAATTTAGTAGAGTTGGTATTATTACAGATATGTGAACCCATAAGCTTTTAAGCTTTGCATCTCACCAGAATTATTTCTCTCTCTGTTTTATCAGCAGGTATATTGATGGTTATGCCAGAGCAACCATGTCACATCTTTTCTTCCTCAGACAATTCTGCCTGGCCTGACCGTGATGCTTGGCTACAAACCAAGAGCTCCTGTGGGCTCTCACAGAGAGGGAAGGTGGAGGAAAGAGTGAGTTGCATAAGCAGCTGGCACAGGCCTGGCTTCAGAACAGCAGCTACTTGTGAACAGCACAGGTATCTTGCCTGGAAAAAGCTGTGTAGTTTTCACCTTTACCTTCCAAACCCAAAGTGAATTAGATTGACATACTCTAATGCACAAAACTTATTTACCTGCTGCATTACTGCTTGTGCACTTAAAGCCTGCATGAGCTGCCATTGTTTCAGGCTAACCTGAAGTTTTGATTTAGATCAAAGGCATTTGCTCAACCTTGTGTGTTACCTTTCCCTTCATTAAGAATAAATCATACATTTAAGATGATCTACAGAAAACTTCAGGCTCTAAAAATTCAAAAATAAAAGTGATCTCCTAAAAATAAGGTATGTTAGTAAAGAAACTTCTAAATGTTGCACAATAAGAAAATAATAAAAAAATAAAAATACTTTTTCTTCTGATTTTTCCACTCCCTGGCCTCAAGCCTCCAGCATCTCTTGGGAGGTGTTCTTATTATTCTCTTATGCAATTGTTTTAAAACCAAGCTAATCCAGGGTAGCAAGTTTTAAGGAAATGGTTTTGTCTCAAGGTGCAAAATACTTCATTAACATAAACTCATGATAGAGTAGTGACAGCTGTGACTGTCTGGGTTATCAGCCACAGTGAGAGTGGTCTGCCCTGCCACGTGGCATCACAGGATTCATGCTGCATGTACTAAACAAAATGACTGGGTCCACTGTAACAGCTACATGTATTGGAGACATATATACTGCTATTTATCTTCCATAGCAAAATCAGCTGCTTGATATACCTTGCAGTCCATAAGAGAAAATTGCCAAAGTACATACTATATAGTTCTATTAATTTAATAATTTAAAATAGTATCACTTGTTCACAAAGAGTTCAGATTATAAGTATTATAAGGGGTCAGAATAATTGTAATGATAAATACTTTACACATAGGAGAAGTTTGGAATATTTCCCCAAAAGAAAGTTACGAGAAAATAATATGTTTTATCTTTCCAAAGGAAAAAAAAAACCAAAAACAAAACAAAAAACCAAATTACTGCCATTTTATCTCTCTTAGATCTTTTTTAACTGCACCAAGAGAAGCAAAAAGATCTCTCTTCTTTTTTATTACTGTGTTCAGGTCTGATGCAATGGCTCAAGGAATGCAGCTCCCCTTAGTTATTCAGTAACTGCTTATGGCGGGTACAATTGTACACTCTGTAAGAAATTCATGGGTTTTATTTGAAAAAGATAAAGCAGTTCAATAAAGATTAGGGACTTTGTGGGAGTATTATAAATAGAGACAGTCAAGTACTGAAGTGCTACACACCCGCTTGTGTCTGCATAGTGATAAAACAGTGGAGAAATTCTACATGGTAACAGGGTAAGATGTCTGTTGCTCTCAGATACCACATGAGATGAATCCTTTGGGAACCACCCATGAATAAGCTGTCCAGATTTTGTGGAAGGCCATGGCTGATAAAGAGTTTTAGTTATTATTATGGAAAAGATTCTCAAGCATCTGTCCTATATGCAGCTGCTCCAGTTGAACAAACATTCATTTTCTTTCTTTCATTTTAAGTTATCGTGATTATTGAACAGCATAAGTATCCTGACTAATCATGGGAAGCTGTACATACAGTCTCATCCTTAAGTTTACTGAAATTTGGATTAATTTTGCCAAACTAATGAGGGAACATGGAAGCTACAGTAGTTTCTAAAACTATATATAAAACCCAGTTGTTTCTGTAGGTATTGTGCTCCGAGGCTTAGATGTTAATAGATACTAGAAGCCAAGAAAGAGTTCAGAGGGAGAAGAATCCGTGGAGTTTTCAACTAGAAAGACTTCGAAAGAATCCTTAAAACTCTTAGCTCCTGAGCTTTAAATTAATCTAATTACTCTTTTGCATATGGCTGAGTCACTTGTGAGCAGCTTCTAGTGTCCAGGCGTGGCTGTATGGAAATGCACAGGGACTTAGTCTGACCTGGCTTCAGTTTCTAACCTCATTCTTCCTTCCCCACAACAAAAATGAAAGACTTAGAAAATAATTCTGTCTTCAGGATAAAAAAAAAAAAAGGAGTTTAAAATTCTGTGGTTTCCTCTCTGCCTATCCCAGCTTTGAATTAACTCAGTACTAGTATATCTGTGCATGGGCCAGCACAAAGGAAAAAGCACAGAACAGCACTGATTGCTCAGCAGTCAGCACTGCACATGAGGCAGGGATTTTCCAGGTCATTTTTACCCGGTCCATCACTACAATTTGCTGGTCCAATTCTACCAAATCAGCAGAATTACTCCTTAAAAGAAAGCCAAACTGAGTTATGCACAGGCAGCACTCCGAGTTTGCAGTGTTTCTAGCATTTTTCATCAGAGATCCAATGGGAATTGAATTTTAACTAAGGCACACAAAAATTAGAAAAATCTCTCTGCTGCTGGACATCTGCATATTCCCAAATCATTTTTATAACATCTGCTGGTTTTGCTCAGTTGAAATAGCAACAGTTGAATAGCTCAGTTGAATAGCAATACAGTTCTTGCCCACATCAGGCTGAGACATGACCTTAATACTACAAAAATATATTTAAGGGAAGGTTGCATCAGGCTTCCCAAGTTCTCCACAGAGCTGCTTTACAGCAGGTCAGCCCCCAGCCTGTACTGGTACATGGGGTTATACCTGTATAAGTGCAACACCCTACACTTGCCTTTGATGAATCTTATTAGGTTCCTCTACTCATAACCCTCCAGCCTGTCCAGGTCTTGCTGAATGGTAGTGCAGCCCTCTGGTACATCAGCTGCTCCTCCTTTTTTGTGCCATCAGAAAACTTGCTGAGGGTACATTCTGTCCCTCCATTGCTAAATATGTTGGACAAGATTGGATCCAGTAGTGACCCCTGGGGAACACCATTAACTATAGGCCTCCAACTAGCCTCTCCACCACTGATCATGACTCTCTGAGCTCTGCCATTCATCCAGTACTCAATCCACTTCACTGTCCACTCATTTAACTCACACATCCTAAGCTTACCTCCGAGGATGGTATGGGAGACAGTGTCCCCATACCAAAGCAACAAAAGCTTTTCTTAAGTTGAGGTACAAAACATCCATTCCTCTCCCCTCATGTAACCAGCTAGTCATGCCATTATAGAAGGCTATCAGACAAAGAGTTCTCCCCCCCATCCTTAAGTACGCCCAAGGTGGTTCCATAGCCTCCCCAGAAGTTATTGTCCTCCAAAGGAATTCTCTGCTTCTGGAGACTGGTACAGATATATCCCATGCAGAGGGAGGTACAGCTGATGGGCAGGGAGAGGCAGCCCACCTGCAGTCAATGCAGGCAGCCCTGGGTGGCTCTTCTTTGCCCATGTAGCCAGTCCAGGCCTGGCAGCACACAAGGCAGCCAAAGTTGCTCAGAAAATTATCTCTCTGGGTTAACAGGACTGTTGTTGTTTTAGGTAAGTGCTAAAATGCCACTGCACTGTGTCTCCATAGTGACGAAAAAGTGGAAAAAATCTGCTGTAGCAGGCTAAGGCACGCAATAGTTTCATATACCTGGTGACCTTTAAGTCTTTGTTTCATACAAGGTGTTCTGAAGGACTAGACTGTGCATGAAGTCTCTCCAGAAGCACAAGAGCTCTTTGAAAGACATATGGCATGTGTCACACTACTTTTCAATAAGTGTTTTGACCACTTTAGGAAAATCTTGCCTGTTGACTAAAGCATACCTAGGGGACAAGAAAGAGATCCTTGAAACAAAGGTTAAACCTGCAGGAGGAAGTAAATATCATTGTGGGAGAGCTGGAGTGAAAGGGAAAATAACACTGCCTTCATATCCAGGGAAAAGCCCTGAACTTTCTTTTTGCATAACATTGCTAGACTGCAATCCATTCTTTCTAGTCCAGATGGTCAGCTTGTGTCTCGTCACCATACCTTTTCAAGGTGGTGTTCTGAAATCATTACCCTGATGTTGCACACTAACTGCTTTCTTCTCCTGAGATTTCCCCTGTGACTGCTGACTCCTTCCCAAATGCTTCTCTGACCTTGTGATGTCTGACCTTGTAGAGTCTTCTTCTCTTTTTACACCTACCCTTTCAATAACTTGCAACAGATATAATGGTTCTTATTTTCAATGCTATCAAATTAATAGTGGTATTTTCAAGTTGCACAGCAAGATTATAAAATAAATGCAAACTGCCATTCACATAGAAGTTGCTCCTTAAAAAAAGTCTTCTCCATGCTGAAGCATTACAACTAGGATTTTTTACAATTGGATCTGATTGATAGTATCATGTATTTTCTTGTATTTGGAATGTAAATTCTCAGAAATGTAAGCATCACATAAATCTCTTTAAAAAGGTTTCAAATAATGTTTTGCTTAAAATGACTGCAATTGTGGACATAGCTCTCTGCCATACTGGATGTCCCTCCAATCATCACAAGCTTGGTCTGAGTGGTAAAGGTTCATCTGAGGGTTTGGGTCATCACATATTCAGATCCCCACTAATGCATCCATGCTGGTCCTGGCATATTAAGCTAGAAAAAATGGTTTAAATTAGGTCAGGCGTGGCTACAAAAACGGTGGCAGTGCAGTGAAAAGAGCTGTTGTTCAAATCTCACCGACAGCCTGGTCCAATATGTGTGTGATAAGCTAAGTTGGAAAACCAAAATAAGGTGCAAAAAAGATATTTATGTACAGCATGATGGACCAGTTTAACAAACACTTATCAGCAAGTATATACCACTTCTCCCTGATATTATTAATTTTTCTTCTTTGTTTGATTTTTACGTGCATATGTAGAAATATGCTGATCCTTACATTGACCCTCTTGTCTCACAGAAACACTGAAACATTCACTGAAAGAGACTACCTAAAGTCTTGAATAAATTCTTTAAATTTACTCTTTCAGAACTTACATTATGTTCCTAAGTAGTCTTCATAAAATGCCTCAATTCAAATCCAAATCTGTCTGTTATTAGGTTATCATTAATGTTAACAACTTAATGTTCTCATATCTAATCATTCAATGCTACTTACAATAATGTGAAATTCTATTGCTAATCTTTTTTTTCAGATCTATATGGAGTTACTGCAAATAAAACAATTCTCATAAGTCCAGTGGACCTGAATCAATAATTCTGTTAGCTGATGGAATGGCCTTGCATGTTCCAGGTCTTCTTTCCTTAAACTGTGATATGTGGCCAGACCCTATTATATTATCTACTTAGCTTGTCATAAACAGCTATGCTATAAAAGTATGCTTTTGTAAATGTCCACAAAAAACTGGTCATAAGGCCATAGAGAAACCTTTCCTTTTAAATAGATTGCTGGAAAACATTCTTAAGTAGTGTTAGAGGTTCTTCTATTGGAAAAGGTTATTAAAGTCTTAATGGGATTGAAATTTCCTTTGAAATGTACTCGTTATGAGTTACTGTTGTTCATCTTTTGAAACAAAAATGCTAGCTTGGGAATGCTGTCTTTTATTTAAAATCTTCAAAAATGAAGTGCAGATAACAACGTTCAGATAATTGGACAGAAAGCAGAGCTGAAGATAAAAATGTTAGCTTAACATCATACAGACATCTGATGTCTTTTGAAATTTCCATAGGGTCTTTTAGCTTACAGTTAGACATTGCAGAACCCCGGACTATTGCAGAATAAAGGGCTTGAACCAATTTCCAGTGATATAGTTATCTTTTTTCAGCATCTTCTTTCCAGCACATCAATTCCTGTTCTGCTTGGTAAACATACAGGTTTTTACATACCCAGTCCAGAAGTCTGAAAATAATGCCAGAACTATAAATAAATATTAAAAGCCAGAAAAATGCAATTAATAGAGTATCAGCATGATCTGCCATTAAAGTACACTATTCTCATTAACACATTAAATCTAAAACTGACAGAAAGCTAATAAAACAGGGACTGAGGAAAAGTATTGCTAAAAATGAGGGTCACTGGCATAAATAAAAGAGAATCCCAGCAGCTGGCTTCCTGACGCACTGGGTATCTCTAGTAGTCCAGCTTCTCAGGGGAACTGTGTAGCCTGTGATTAAAATACCTACTATCCAAATTTAAGGTTTAAAGTACTAACTGCTAAGTTTTAAAGACATTCTCCATGACTTACAGTCTGTCTGCTATGAACTTTGCCCCATTCCCCAAGCAAAAAGACCATCTAGGGACAGGCTCCTGTTCCAGCACCATTTTTCTAAACTGGGTGGAACTGAGTGAAGGGAAAAAAAAATATATTACATTGCCACCTACTAAGGTGAACACCTGTATTCCGTGCTTGTATTGAGCCCAGTACAATTTCTTTAATTCCCAAGTGAGACTGAATGCTGAATTTCACCAAGTATTAATCTGAAATTACTGTCCAGATGAACCTGCAGCAATATTTAGCAAGGTATTGGTTTTCCAGCAACCTTACGGCATTCCAAATAACAGACAGGTAAGGCTTGTGGGAAGATTCTACCCTATCCTCAGCAGGAATGTAATGTACAGCCTTTGGAATTTTGCTTACTTCATCAAGCAAAGTTGTAACTCAATCAAATCTGCACCTCACTGAACAATCTCAAAGAAAGTCATCTTGTTTGAGCCAAGTCATCAACAAGCTCAGCCTCCTGAGGTGATGGGAGCCTCTCAGCACTGTAAGACTTACATTGTGAAGACAAGCTGAAGAGAGGGGCAATACATTTGAATAGCCATGAGAGTGAGAGCTGGAATTAGTATTTATTGCCTACACCAGCAAATATGTTAAAAGAGATATAGGTATCCTAAGAAGCTGGGAAGAATTCACAACCCTGTGGTGGCAAGTTAACATACAATAATTTTGTCTTCAGGAAACAAAAAGTTTGTGTTATATTCCCTGTGTCCTAACCTCTGTGGCCATATTCTGAAACAGGAACTCTTTCCCTCTTCCTCTGACAAAAAAATGAAACAAACAAAACAAAATAAACAAAACCAAAACAAAACAAATCTCTTCCTTC
This sequence comes from Heliangelus exortis, assembly GCF_036169615.1. NCBI lineage: Eukaryota > Metazoa > Chordata > Aves > Apodiformes > Trochilidae > Heliangelus > Heliangelus exortis. The sequence goes on from NC_092423.1 coordinate 76,082,894, forward strand.
TTACCTGACTCTATGGTCAGATATTGAACCCACCACTGTTAATCTCAGCAAGCAAAGCTCTGTCAGTCCCAGAGAAGATTCTTTTTCACAGCAGTGAGGAAAACCACATGGATGCTGCTGTTCCCTGTGTTGTGCTTTTTCCATGACTGGAAGGCCATCCATAGCTTCCACATCTGACTGCTTAACAGCTGATATGCATTCATATTGAAAGAAATGGGATGATGAGCTTAAATATAAAACAGGATTTTTTAAAAAGTAAGTCAGAAAGTCAACCAAATCAGGTTGGATTAGGATGTGCATGGAGAGCTTGGTTCAGGGAAAAAAAAAAAAAAAAAAAAAAAAAAAAAAAAAAAAAAAAAAAAAAAAAAAAGTGACCCTGAAAAAAAAAGGAGCAAACCAAGTTATTAGCATTTTAAAAACATTTAAAGACTCTGAATTCAGTGCAAGGGGACAGCAATGAAAGTATAGCAGCAGACATACTGGAGAAATGTACTGAGAGCAAGTGCCTTGTGCGGGCAACAAACTTGAGGGATTTCTTTTACACATACTCCAGTTTGGCTAAATCAGGACAAATACACAGAAATACAGTCTAGTGATCCTGAAGCAAGACTGAGGGCTTGATTCACTCAGTGCTTCAAGCTCAGTTCAGTACGCTGGAACGAAGCTGGAGTTCGAGCAGATCTGGAGAAGACAAAGGAAGCCCCAGCAGAAATTCAGGAGTCACTGACCATTGTGTATTCATACAGTCACGTGCCTAGAAGTGTCACATAAGACACCAGTGCACCCTATAATTTTTTATGATAGAAGAAACTGCAGTGTATACCCTGTACAGACACAAGGGCAAGTGCTAACCATTGCTTGGAAAGGAATAGAAGGAAAGATTAATTTGCTGTACATTTCACAACATCTGCCTTTCTCCTTGATGTGATAGTGAGAGCAAAGTCTGAGCAAAGCCAATGGCACTGACCTTCTAATATCAAAGGGAGAGCAACAGATTCTTGACAGCCTCCAAAGCAAAACAAGGGACACCTTGCAAACCTCTCTTTAGGGGTTCTAAACAATAGCAAAAGTTCTTTCCCAGGGTTGAATTTCTCTGTTCCTTTGGCACATTTTCACTAAAGGGCTGGGTCCTTTGAGGTTATCTGCAATGTGCTTTTGCTCAAAGCTCTAATATGCCTGCTAGCTCTGTAACCTTAGCATACTTTTGCTGTTATTAAAGAGTGATTAAAACTCAAAAAAAGAGAACCTCAGAGATGAGATACTGGACTGAGGTGAAGAAAAGCAAGGCTCTAGGCTCTTACCTCTTCTCATGCCACTTCAAGTAAGCAACATTCTTCACATTTCTATTAACCATATATACGTAGTTCAGAAAACCTTTGAACAGAGATTATTTTTCCCCCTTTCTATGTAGGTATAAACCAGCAGCACAGTCAAGCAATGACCTAAGCCTGAATGCCTTGGGTTTTGAGAATACGGAGCACCTATATAAGCACATCAGATTTTGGCTGCACTGCTTCGTCTGGGCTGATCTTCCCAAACATAAGTGCACATTTTCTTGTCCATGTTCAGGGCTACTGGGTTTGGATACAGCTGAGGAGCACAAGGGTATTTTAATTGCTTCAAAAAATGAAAGTAAGACTGCATTCAAGATTATGTCACCAGCTCTCAGTGTGTAAACTGCAGAAAGCTCAGGGGAAGACAAGGAAGACATTGTTAAATAATTTTAGTAGTGGAGAATAAGTGCTATTTTGTACATTATATTGAAAGTGCATGGATGTGATATCAGTCAAAGAGTGATAGCCTTAGTAAACAAGTTACAAACCTACTGTCCATTGGCAACCACTTCCAGCCCAAAGGCAGAGCACAGGTATAGTCCTTCCGGCTTCAGGTCGATTCAGTACCTCATGGCAAAGTACTGCAGGATCACTGCACTCCTCCTCTCAGCACTGGACTCATCAAATGAAAACTCATGGAGGAGTTGTGGACAGAAGTTCTCTCTCTCTAGGCCACATCTACACTGGGAAACGATAGCAGAAGGCTCTTACAGATTTGCAGGGAAGGCCATGCAAAGATGCAGTAGATCGTGATACAATGTTTGGTGAATTACTGTCAATGTGTTACATGCCTCACCTTGCAATGCTTCAGCTATTTAATCTAAAAAAAAAAATTTCAAGCCTGCTTTCCTTTTAACCCAGTGTACTTAGCTGACCTTTGTCTGTGGAAAAGTATCCACTTTATTTTGACATGTTATGCACGAAATTGATTCCTTTGCATTAAGGATGCAAAAGCTTGATGGAAGTGCACAATTCATGTAAGCAAATGACCTGATTTAAACCCAGCAGAACTACTCCTGCCTGTTCCAGTAAGCTTTCCACAGCTGCACAACTGCACATCAGCATAAGAATCCCAAATTTCTGGATAAAATAAAGGATAAGAATTATGGAAACCTGTAGAGTGAATCATCCTCATGACATGGAGGGAGACTACGCAAAATAATTTATAAATTTAAAATACCATTTCCCTTATTTCCTAAATACAAGTCCACTCATCCCCTTGCTACGTGTACAAGCTGTGTTTCTATTTATCATTGCTAACTTCTCTCAGAACCTCTGCTGAACCTAAGATCCTATTGATGGACAGATCAAATATGCTTCTTTAACCAGTTTTGTGAATCCTAGGCTCTACAGTGAAATCATTGTCTGTATCCAGCAAGGACACTACTCAGCAGAAACTGCAATTATTCAGCACTTCTACTGAATAAAAATTGGGCAAACAAACTAAACTATTGAAAAATGTTGTTTATCCCAGACTAAAACCAGCTCATCTACACGAGGTTACCCACATTTGAAATAGAAAGAATTGGCCTATTGTGGCAGCTGCACAAAAGCAATGGGAAAAAGAACAAAGTGTATCAGCACCAGGAATATTTTGATAGAACTAGGATTAAATTTAATTGTAACATTTTAAAAGATCAGTTTATCAAATCCACTTCCTAACTCCCAGTTAAAACCCAGTCAGTATGCCTCTGGCTCTTTAAAATGGCAAGAGAGCACTTTTTTCACACAAAGGCAGGCAAAAGTAATTTCTGCTTTGCCAGGAATAAACTGCATGTGAGATGTGTTGCTCATTTGCCATTTCTTCCAGCCTCATCTGCGAATGTTTGTGGCTGTTGAAGCGTGAGTTTATGGCAGCATGTTTCTAGGATCATGAGGCTGATGATTCCTTCTTTACCTTCTTTATATAGAGGAGAATAAGAAGCCTCAGATGTCAAACACCCTCTCAGAGTGTAAGATCTCCTTCACCTAATCCCCAAAGGGCAAGCATGAGGATTTAATCAGTCTTTACACTTTTATATTTTTTAAATTATTTAACTTTTATTACTGTTGCACCATTTATACAATTACATATAATTTCAATGCATCCATTGTACATTTTGTTTTTTTTCATTTGTTTCCAATGAGTGTGTGTTGGTGTCTGTGACACAGAATGGAAGAGAAACTGGAACTGCAATGAACGCAGACTTTTTCATTTCCACTGACCAATAAACAGAACTACAGGTGCACCCAACCACGGACATGCATTAACTCGTCATGAGAAATCTAGGTAGGCTAAGTAGGATGAGAATGCTTTTTACTCCCAAAAAATATTTGGAGAGGAAGAATTGGAGGATTGGCATTGAGAAATATGTGGACAGCTAAGTGGGTTTTGTCTGAAAGTTGGCATTCATCCACTGCATAAAAAAAATATCAAAATAAGAAAGGCTGTAAATAAAAAAACCACAGAAAATACTGCTTTCATAAAGATCTGATTGCCTTGGCACAAACCCAGTGGGCAGAATCAAACGCATCACTCCCAAACCCCATTACAGAACAAAAAAGAGATTTTGATACATTGGTGGAGTGCATTTACAGCAGTTCAGATACAAAAGATGTGCTGTACTTTCAGACATCCATTTATTTTATTTCTTTATTTATTTTTAATCCAAGACTTGTGTCAAGTTGGCAGAAAGTATATTAGATATTTCCCCACAAAAATACTATTTGGATTCTCCCCCCTCCCTCCCAACTTGATGGGACATCCTTTTCATTTTTTCCTTTTTTTTTTTTTTTTTTTTTTTTTCATTTTTTTCTTTTTTTTTTCTTTTTTTTTTTTTTTTCTCCTTTTCTTTCTGGGCAATACATATTTGTTATTTCAGATCCGAAACGAGTTAGTAGAGCTGAAAAAATAAAAAAAAAAAAAAAAGACACAGGTTGTTTTAAGTGGTTGTTTCAACAGGCTGTCCAATTTAATCTTGCACTGCTATGGTTTGATCCGAATTAGTAGCTGGAACTTCAGAAGGTTTGGCTTCCTCTGGTGGGCCTGCAGGGTCCGAGGCCTTAGCAGTGGAACTAGGGGCTGCTGTTGGTGCCGCGGTCTCCTTGGAAGAAGGCGCAGCCTCGCTGCTGCTAGGTTTTGAGTCTGAAGCTGGGGCCACTTCACTTTTAGTTTCTTGGGCTGCAGGCGTTGCGGGAGCCTCAGTCTTTTTGGCTTCCCCTTCCTCTTTGCTCTTGTCATCTGCTTTACTGGGAGCCGTGGCTTCTGAAGGCTGGGAAGCTTTTGCATCGTTGCTAGGCTCAGAAGTTTTGGGTGCTTCGCTACTGGCAGCGGGAGCAGAGGCTGCAGTCGGCTCCTCTTGCTTGGGTGCCTGTTCCTTGTTCTTCTGTGGCTCTACTTTCCCATCGACAACAGACTCCGACTTCTCTGGTTCTGCTTTCTGGGTTTCTTCCTGGGTCACTGGTTTCTCCTTCTCCCCTTCTTTTTCTTCTGTCTTATTGGCAGCGACCTGAGTATCCTTTTCACCTTTCTCCTCCTTGTTGTTCTCCTTCACTTCTGTGGTCTCTGTGGTTTGCTGGGCACCCTCAGCCTCCTTTGGAGTCTCCTCTTCCTCAGTTGCTGCTCCTTCAGCCTTCTTGTCTTTGTCTTTAGCTTTTTCATCATTGACACTGTACCCCTTCTTCTTCTTGCTCAATTTGCCTCCCATGTTGGAGCTCTGCAATGGAAAAGAGGAAGAGGTGGTTACCCAAAGCCCAGAATTTGTCACCGAGAGACTCATAATCAGACCACCTGAGCTTCGAGAGAAAAACTGATGCTGACTCCTGAAAACGAGACCACAACAGGTTTGGTGAGACGTTATCAGCTGAACGCCCTGGTGCTACTGAGCACCACCACCTCTGAGATTACATCCCACTCAGCCCTGCAGCATTTCAGCCAGCAAAACCCCTTCTGCCACATCCCTAGATAAACAGTTTTTCTCTGAAGTCCTCTAAATGCTCATTACTTTTCAGGAGGGAGGGAGAGGAGGGATTAGCAAGATGACAGAGGCCTGACACGTAACAGTGTTATGATCTGTTGTGTCCTAAGAAAGGTATATAAAGACTGGGAGGAGAAAAAATGTTTCATTTATATTCAGAAGGGGCACGAACTGAATTTAACTGTCAATCTTGCCATCCACCCCTGTATAACACAAAGTCCACCATTACTCTAGCAAAAGCTAGGAGAAAGCTTTGCATTAAGGTTTGGAAAGATTAAAGTGAACCTAGAGACAGTGAGAAGGCTGCTGCTCTTCCTAAAACAGGAGACTTCATCTGCTCCAAGTGCCAGCTGCCCTCAGAGGCATCTCCCACTGCACGTACAAGCCTGCCTGCAGGGCTGATGGTGCCCACAGCCCAGCAGCAAGGGCTTCCTTCACCTAGAGGGCTGCAGGCACCGAGGTCCAGCATCCCCAGGAGTAGAAGCAGCTCCCAAGGTACTCACGTAAGGAGTTCCCACCCAGCCCTCTCCCACCCCACAGCCCTCACAAGGGATCACCTGCCAGGAGCCCTGCGTTCCCACAGAGAGCAGCCCCTCACAGTGGGATGGGAAACACGGAGCCTGAAACACAGCCAGACACCCAGTAAGGCAAGAGAAGCAAATACAGGCACTACTGAACACAGCTTATGTGTAGCATGTGACACAACACAATAAAAAGTAGGGGGCAGGGGGAAGAGGGCTGCATGCTCCGTAGCTTTTGCTCATGGTCTGCAAGCATAAGTGATCAGATACACAGTTCCGTTGTTTAAAAGAAGATGAGCATCTATGTAACTATATCATTAGTTACATATCCTTTGTGTGGCTGTCTCACCTACAAATACACAAAATTTTCTGCAATATTTCCAAGAAAAATTTTTCTCTTAAAACAGGAGACACAGATAATTCAATTTATAATTCATACTCAATGAAATGATGTGAAAAAAAAAACTTTCCTTGTTTTATACCATTTGAAAACAGTGGAGAAGGTAATTTTAAAAAATACTTTTTCAAAAACAAATGCTTAATTTAAGAATTTTTCCAAGGGAGATGTTCTGCAATGGTAAGTAGTCTCATAGGCCCTATAATTCTCACAAACTTGCCAAAATTGTGAATTCAAACCAGCAAAATTCATAGAAGTGCTCATAGAAGGTTAAATGCTATATAATTTTTAATATCACTAAGAACTATCTGTCTCTTGGTAGATTTTCTGCTACCACAGATACAGGGCACAGGCACAGCCCAACAGCAGATTTTCCATGACTTGGGTAAAAATGGTATGTTTATGGTAAGCAGAGACTTCTGATGTCAGCTCTCAAAAAGAATAACAATTTCCAAATGCTGTTGAAGAGTTAGCACATAGCTCTGCAAAACGGCAACCTAATGTTACTAAAATCCTATTTTGTTGTCTGAAATTTTATGGAGAATAGCAATAAAAGGATTAACTTCCACAGAGTCACAGTGAAGCAATCTAATCTCTACCTTCATTGCAGAGATACCAGCTTTTTAGGTATTTAGGGCAGCCTACGGACATTAGTTTGTTATCTGACAAATTTACAGGCTTCTTGATACTCCATAAATATTGCTTCATCTTATTTTTACATGCGGTTGAAACCAAATACTTTGAAAAGGTTTTTGCAAGTCATCAGTATCAGAGATTTCTACCGAAGTCATGTGTGTATCCCAATTTGCAATCCCTAATTAAGCCTGTAATTTTTTTCCCAGCAAAGGCCAGATACTGTGAGCCTATCTTCATTTGTTAAATCTTCTGTATTTTTCCAGCTTTTGCTATTTGATCGATAGTAGTAACTCAACATAATTTATATTTTCTTCCACAAAATCTTTTAATCTCAGATACTGCTGGCTACAGAACGTGTACACAAATGGACTGTTAAGAATCAGAGCAGCACGCATATGAGAAACGTGCTCCCAAACTATGAAAAGAAACATGCACTGTCTGCTCAGAGGAGTACTGTGAAACGACTGTGTCTCAATTTGCATCCCAGCCAGCTGGCTTGAGATACTGAAGCAGAGGATGAGGAAGAGGTTCAGAGAGACTCTCATTATGCTCGATTAGTAAACATTTACAGTTACAAATGGACTGCCACCTTCCAGCACAGTTTCAACAACTTTATACAGAATAGATTCAGTCCTTGTGACACTGAATCTTACATTTCCCTATTTAAAAGCCTTCTAGATCATCATCATTGTAGCTATGCTAGACTATCATGCAAAGCACAGCATTCATCGGGGTCATCGCCCAGCCCTGCAGGTATGCTACCGTGTTCTTTTCCCCTTCATCTGAATTACAAATACTTCTCTTTGTCTCCCCAGCCTCCTCATAACATATTTGGGCTTCCCTGTCACATGCTTCAGAAACAGCCCCCATGTGCTTCCCTGTCTCAAACAGATGTTGATCTAGCCCTTGCCCCAACTTAGCTGTGCCTAAAGCACAGCTCCGGTGCAATGCATCTCGGAGTGGAGCCGACACAAAGCTGACCTTAAAATATATTTTAAAATTAGAAGCAGCTATACCTGGAAGAAATGTAGCATGTAGATCAAGCCCCATCTCTGTGACTGAACTGTCTATTCTCGCAGGGATAATCCTGCCTGGTGTCACATGAAAGTGAGTCTCCATGAAATGTCTCACAAATGAAACAGACAGCAAAATGCATGAAGTCATTGAGGTATGTATTCACGTGGTGTTAAATTCACTCTGTGTTACTAACTACACACTAACACATGTAAGAGTACAGAACTTTTTGCCCCATCCCCCACAGTGGACTAAGGGCTAACAAAAAGAAGATGCCCTGTCTGTCCCAGAGAGTCTGAGGGACTCAGGCTGCCCTACTCCCCTGCCTCTCCCTAATGCCCATCACCATTGCATCCACCCTGTGAATGACAGGCCCCTGACAAAAAATTGCCTCCAACTATTTACCATACCCAGTCAAATCCAGAATGCTTCAGTTATTTTCACTACCATTGACACACAGTGGTTTTGAACTATCTCTGGCAGCTATTGTCCAAGTGCAAAGCAAATCCAAAAGGAAGAACCTTGAAAATATTTTGGTTGACTACCATTCCTGTAAAATGGCACAGCATTTGACAGCTATGCCTCTTCACTACTGGACAGAAAAGGGTCTAAAGAGGGACAGTCTAGAAGCAGATGTTACACAGAAATTGCAATCTAATAGTTATTTTCAGGGAACTTTATTGTACCAGTTGGCAGGCCAGTGAATCAGAAGAATAAGGTTAAACACAACACTTGGAAGTTACAAGAGACTTCATCTGCTTCTTAGTGTGCTCTGTATCCTCTAACTGTATTGCTTATCTCATGGAAAAACAAATAGATCCAGAGAACACTATGGAGGACTTCTACAGCAAGACCAAGTATCTCCTTGGTGTCTAAGAGGTGTTGGTCATTGTGCTCATCTGAAGTTTCCATTCACCTCCAGAAAGCAAGCTCCTGGAGAGCTTGCATGGGTATCCTTTTTATTGCATTTTAGAAATAAGATGACTATATTTGTATTACAAAATACCAAGTCTACATGTCTAAGTAGGGCCTCTTAAGCACTTTGACAATTGAATATTCATGATAATCAGAATTTCCTGGTATAACTGTGTCAAAAAAAAAAAAAAGAGTTGGTGTCCACTAGACTGTAAAGAAGCAGACAGAAGAACTCACAAAACATTTCATATTCTAGGCAGGAAAACTGAGCTAATCTGATGAAGATGACTCCCTGGAACACAGGCAACATACATTTGTACAGTCTGGGACAAGAAATAGCATTTTGGATTTTTATATTTCAAATACCAAAAAAGCCTCTAGGACTAGACTTACTGTCTCTCTCTATTGTCAGTAAAGATTTGTCTGCTCAGTTAGATTTCTTACATGCTTATAAATTTCTAATTGGTTCATTCATCATACTCTTTTCACATCCCAATTAAAGGTCTGACTATTATAGGAATAAACTTGCTACCACACTCATTCTCACGACAGAGAACAGTGCATCAAGAAAGAACAAAACCCACCGATACTATCTGTAAATTACCATTATCGGATTCTCAAAGTTAAACTTCCAAAGTTCCTGCTCAATTTCATGCAAAGTGTGGGGACCACAGTCCAATTCCAGAAAAACCAGTTCAGGAAGACGATGGTTATCTTCTGAAACCCCACTGCCTTCAGTGCAATGTAGGCACGTGCAGTAGGTCAGGCCAAAGTAGCCCTTGCACAAGCCTGTTCCCAGGCAAGAGTTATCTCACATTGCCTCCAGACAGGAGCTGTAAAATGCACATCCTTCCCAAGGCAGGATTTCAACACACCAAAACAAAGGAAATACCATCCCAGAAATTGTCCTAACCCCAAGCTGCTCAAAATAAAGGAAAAGATCTTGAAGAAATCATTACATCTCCCTACCTCATTGATTCATCCTACGCCACTGGATTTTTTTAAAGAAATGCATGCTTTTATGAAGGGACATATAGAGAAACATAAGAGAGCAAAGAATTTCCAGACACAATATTTGATGGGCTTTCTGGAAAAAATTATTAAAAAACACCGAAACAAAGAAAAAAATATTTAAAAACCCAACCAAAAAACCCCAAACCAACCAACCAAAAAAAACCCAACCCAACAAACTAACTTACTATTTCTTAAAATATGCACTACAGCATTATGCTTCCCATTACATACATACACTCAAAGACACAGTCAGAGACACCTCTATCTCATCAGTCCAGGTCAATCAGTTTACCAGATTAATGCTAGAAGATGCCTGTAGCATACTACCACAATGAATTAAGACTTGCTGGACTCATCTTTTAGCAACAAAGGCATATTTTTCTGTTCTTAATTATTTTCACATCTTCCATTTCCTCTCATGTTACTTGCAATTACCAGAAATGCTGGGTCTTACACACTTTCAACTATCATCACACCTCACTAGTAGAGACCTTTCCTTATGCTTTGCTTCTCTTCTCTTCTCTTCTCTTCTCTTCTCTTCTCTTCTCTTCTCTTCTCTTGTCTTCTCTCTCCTCTCCTCTCCTCTCCTCTCCTCTCCTCTTCTCTCCTCTTCTCTCCTCCTCCTTTTTTTTCTCTTCTTTCTTTCTCCTTGCTGCTTTCCTAACCTACTATACTCTACCCAGCCCTCTTGTTGTTTGGGATGCTTCAGAGTAGTGCTGGCTCTCCTGCATCCAGGCAGGTTGTGGAGCTGATGCAAGGGAAGCAGGAGGAAATAAACATGTGGCCACCTCTCCCTCCCAAAGGCACAGCCAGGGGTGCCACTCAGTGGTGCCCCAGGGGCCGGGCACCTCATGCAATTCCATGCCTGCAGTGCTATGAGCAGCACATCACCTTCATGTGGTAGTTCCGTATATCCAAGGATAACAGGATGCCAGTTCATTGGAACCACACAACAAAACATGGCCTGAGGTCCCCACATGCCTCGGTTGCTCAAGCTGAGTCCTTAACATTGACCAATTTGTTGTGTTTATTGCTGAAAGACACACAGTAAATAGCCTGGAAACATCTGGGCTTAGCACTTGTGTTGCTTTTTTTCACAGAGCAGAGATATTTTTTTCTCTTTCCCCCAGCCATGTGCAATCCCATAACTACTGCACCTCCTTTCCTTCCTCCAAAGCTGCATGAGTCTCACAGTTTAGTAAAGGAGTATAGAGTAAATGAACAGTGAATGCTAAAAACACAGAAAATGTGCTTAGTTGATTTTCTAACTTTGATCTTTGAAAGAAGTCAATTTGTCTTTTGGCACTGCCCTGTTCTATTTTAATCTCTAGCCAATAAAGAAATTCTAAGTAATACTGCCAAGTCTAAAGGTTTAATTCTCAGAAAGCTTTCATTTGTATTTTCTTCCTGGTGAGAAGTAGAATACATTTGATGCAAACTTCTTTAAAAAAAAATAAAAGGAGAAACTTGGACATTCATATTGCTTTAAAATTCCTGGGGATGCATATACCACACAAAAAAGAGAAAGATGCCATATTTTTTAAAATATGCGGCATTTTTAATTAACATACATAAGTTATGATCAGTGATAATAGACTCCAATTATGCGATTTAAAATAATTTAAGCACACTGCAGGCTGTTATTAAATTGTGCCTGGCTATTTAAGAACTTATACCTGAGTAACTGCTTCATCTAATAATACAGAAAGTTATCAGTAAAGTTAATTATCACATAATTAATTTGAGAACAAGTCTAAAAGTTATACCTGAGATATCACTGAGAGTCATGTGAAATACTTGAGCTCTGTTGTATATAATAATTAATCAATTAGGAATCTGTTTTTCCATGAACAGAACAGGATGAAGACCAGTAGTTTTATTACAAGTGAAGGTTATGCCAAAATTGTTGATTCATTTAGCATCAACCTGAGATCACATGAACTTCACATGTTTAATTTATCTCCACCCTGTCTGGAGAGTTAAGGCCCCATTCCTGGAAGTGTTCAAAGCCAGGTTGGATGGAGCTTTGAGCAACCTGGTCTTGTGGGAGGTGTCCTTTCCCATGGCAGGGAGGTGGAACTAGATGATTTTTAAGGTCCTTTGCAATCCAAACCATTCAATGATTCTATGACCACCTCTCTTCTCCTCAGACAGCTGTCTACAGCTGATCCATCTCAGTGTTAGCATTATCGGATACTTTCCTATTGAGGGTTTCAATAGGAAATAGGTTCAGTCAGAACAACACTGGTTTTGCCACAGCTGTGTGGTGTGGGGGTTTTTTTCAGTAATCCAACACAACACTTCATTGCCCAGCAACACAGATACAACTGCCAGTACCTCCAGTTTCATTTCTGGCAGCTCCTGAAAGGCTGCCTTGCTGTTTTGCATTGTTTATAACAGAAACACGAGCCATAATAAAAACTGAACAACACAGAACAAGCATAAAGTAGGTTGTTTCCCCAGTTGTTGCTCAGCCTTCTATCCAATTCACCCAGTGCTCTGATTGCTTACATTAAAGATGCTGCCATTAGTTTCTTTTTTGCTCCTCTGGCCCATTCAATCTACCTGCCTTCCTACAGACTCGAGACCCAGCTCACATTCAAAGAATTCCTCCTATAATCAGATTAACTGCATATGTTCTTTTTGTTTAATAATAAAAGCAGCTTGCAGACGTGCTTATGCAGGTACACACATGCAGCCAAAAGTCAGCCTGCCCCAGATTTAGATCTTAATCACAGTATTGTTAGGCACACAGTTGGAAGGGGAAATTGCTGTAAACACCTGTTTTGCAGAGACTGAGAATATTTTTACAAGAATACTTCTTGTAGAAACAGTTTGCAGACTTCAAAATAACCTGAAAGGCTATCATGTGCCTCCTCCTTACTCTTTCTAAGTTGCCACATTACTTCGAGGTTTGTGCATGACTCCTCAGGAAGCAGTTGAATAAATACATTACACTAGTCAAAGCTTTTCCATCTGTATCCCAGAATTAAGTTCCTAAATAGGAAATGATGTGGATTTCAAAGGTGATTATTACCCACATCTTTCAAACTGTTCAGGTCCCAGGAACGTGCATAGTCAAGGGGGAGGCAAAATTCTATACATATTATTCCAATTACAGCCAGCCATTTTTACTTCTGTCAGATACTTAAGACACAACCACCATTTCTAATTACCAAAACACACAAGGTCATAAATGCTGAGATAATGGGATGATTTCCTTTGAATTCACATTTTTGCTGAAATTTGGTCCCTCTCAATTTCACAAAGATGCTTGGCTATTAACCCCCCGAACTGTTTTCAATGCCTCCAAAAGATGTATCAGTCCAACAATGTATCAGTCAGATGCTAGTAAGCAATTAAAATATTTGCCTCTGCCACACAACAATCCTAGTGACGAGCACACTGGGAAAGGGTTGTTTTTTTTCAAGGTGAACACCTATTGCTTGTATTTCTCTAGCCTCATCTAGAACAAAGAACATACAGTACAAGGCACATGAGAAGATTACAAATTCATGCTTTCTATTAAAAAAAATACCAATGATCATCATTTACATGTTTTCTTCAATAGAAATGGTTCTCTATTATGTTTGTGCATGTAGCAAACTTACCTGCCAACAAGGACATTGGGAGCCACATCCACTCTTTGAAAAAAGTGTTAGATTATTTTACTAGGGAACTGTCACTGGAGACAATTATTTATGGGGATCTACATTTACATTATAACTGATTAACATACCACACTTGTAAAAATCTGTATTACTTAAATGCCTGTTTAACTGGTCAAACCAGTTTTATAAAAACTTGAGACAGTCAATATAAATTAAAGTATGCTGTAAGAAATTGATACATTAACTCTGGAATCTTGGAACCACCAGTTTTACTTTGGAAATATATTCTCCAGATGACTGTAGCTGCTTTAGTTCCTGGTGATGTGCCCACTCTCCTGAGAACCAAGACCTTTTACACTGCAATGGCATTTTTCAGAAATAAAGGTATATGCAAGAGTTACAGGATTAAACCAGTTACATCCTCCAGTTGAAACATTATTGTTCATGACGGTTAAATTAGTAATTGAAATGTTTTTCTGAAAATACTTGCAAGTTTAATATTGCATTAGAAAGCTGTGTGCCCTTATATCATCTGTAAGATATAATCATTCTGCTTATGGTGGAAGGAAACCTACTTACCACCTTAGCAGCACTCATAGGGTCTTTCATAAAGACTTCCTGAAGAGCTGCTGCATTTCACTTTGTAATAATTACTTTGGAATTTTAGTCTTGTGTATGAAGTCTCATTCTAAATGAAAAATCCTACACTGAAAGCAATGTATACAAGTCAAGTCATGTTTTGCATAACATCAAAACTACCAGTAATTAAACCCTGCAGGACTTTGTAATGAATTACGAGTATTTTTCAAGAAAATTCCTCCTTGTGACCACAGTGCCAGTGTCAGCACCTTATCAACTCCTGGCTTCTCACAGCTATGATGTAATCATGTCTTGTAGCAAAGCCATGCACAAAAGAAATGAGAGAATTACAACCCTGAGTACTTGAGACTGTGAAAAAATGTTTGCATTCATGTTCCTGAACACTAATTTGTGTCATACACATTTTCTAAGAAACTGTAGCTTGGTCTGTTCTATTAAGTTTGTCACTTTGGTCATTCTCACTTCCTGGTTCTCACACCAGCACAATATGTGTTTTTTTCAACAGCATGCACTTAACACAAAAGAAGTCCTGATGCTCCAAAATTTCTTTTTTTGATCTGTATATTTATACCAAATTTTTACATTTTTCCCCTCCCTCTATGTTTTAAACAAAAAATTGCATTCAGACTACAAGCTTACCATTTTCACTCTAGTCACTGGGGGAGACCATATAAAAATATAGAGAGGCAGGCAAAATAACATGGAACTGGTACACAACAATCACTGGCAACCAATGAGCACTAAGCATCTGATTTCTATTTGCATCTCACAGTAATATCTGTCCACTTTTCTCACCACTACTCATTTACGCTCTGCTAATAGTTGTTCAAAATACCAACACATCTTAGGCAAAGTTTCATTAAGACTGCCAAGAATTCTCCAAAATTTGAGAAATGATAGCTGTATATCTTGGCCCAGATGAAAAACCATAGGCATGCATCAATGAGGGCTGCCATGTGGAGCCTATTACATTCCTGCAATGCCACATTTTGGTAATAAACTGAGATGTATTCATATTGTGCCACAGATGGTTGAGAAGAAAAAGGCAGAGCATGCTTTTCAGATTCTGTAGTGCAAACTGACAGAGAGGGCTATAGAACAAAGCCAATCTCTAATAGACAGTTTTGTTTTGTGTCCCAACACAATAATGTTTTCTTTGATAGATCCACTTTGAAAATGTAAAGTGTTTCTAATAATCCCAAATTAAGAGCTAAACCAGGCAGTACACTGCACAATGTGATGTATTAAGGTGTTAGATATGTCACCTTGGATTCAAGATTTGCAGATCCATCTTGACTGCATCTTCACTTACTATACTTTATCTTTTCTTTTCCTTGGTGTTATACTGGGATGGAAAAGCTCTGCTATAGGGAAGGTTATGTAAGACTGGAGGCTAACGAGTCCACTTGGAAAGACATAAAGTGAGCAGATAGTGCAATCTATGAATTACACAAAGAAATTTATGTTTAAACCAGGCAAGGCAGAAATCTGATTTAGTTATTACTCAGCCAGAACCATTCCAAGCTAGTAGCTATCCAGAAAGGAGAAGAACAAACAATGTAGCAAGAACGAAATGAAAACTAGAAATCAGGGAAGGTGATCAGGTGTGTGCATCCTTTCAATAAAATAGGTTGCTTTTCTTTTCCATTGAAGAGTCAGTAGCAAACCTGTCCATCTTGGAGCTACCGAATTTAAACTCATGAAAACAAAACATGAAAGCAGAAGAGAAATAACTTTGCAGGAATTTCTGTGGAGCTGGATGTAGTCCTTCCCCCCACCACCTCACCTGACTTGCATTTTGTGTCAACAAATGTAATGAATACTTAATATGGGCACAATTCAATTTCTGCTGTTCAGAATGCATATAAATTGCATTAGATTATATTACTCTTGATGTACACTATCACTCCATCAGGGCTGTATGTATGGCACTTTGCAATTTTGGTCAGCTCAGACCATATAACAGAAAAGAGCTTACTTTCCAAGGCCCACATGCTGAACAGAAAGCTATTTATAGAGAACTCTCAGAATCACTTTTTCAGCTTAAAGGGCTTTCAGCCCATGGCTAGTTGAAAAAAATATAGAGAAGTAGGCAAATATCAATAGAAAGTATAACTGAGCTATTTCAAGATTTGAATAGCAGAAGTCTATTAAAGCAATGGAGACCTGAGAAATATAGAAATTTGGGTTTAATTCCTCAAGACAGAGTCATAAATAAAAAGAAAAATAGCGCTAAAAAGGTTGTGTCAACTCTTATAACACTAATACATTTCAGTATGTTTAATGCTATTAACAGAACACAGCTGACAAGACTCCCAGCAACAACTGTTTTTTTTCCAGAGTTTTTTTTTTATAGTCAGTTCTCCTGGTTTGTTAGGTAGCAATGGTCAGACTGAACAGAACTACAAGGGTTTTTTTCCCTTCCTGCTCTAGTGGGTGAGTTCATGTGACAGGGCCCCTACATTCCCCTGTGAGTTCTCATCAAGGAATGGGAACCAAATGGATGCCTCTGTCCTGCTGCCTCGGTTCTGGCCCCTAGGGTTTGGCAATCCTTTTGCTTGTTGGGTGGGGAGGTGGAGCTGTGTTTCATAAACACTGGCTGTCACAAGCCAAGAGGGACTCAGCTCTGCAGAAATCACATGCAGAGTTCTTCTCACTACAGTGTTCTGGGTAATTCCCCCCACATGCACAAGTTGAGTGCTAAATTCACACGTCCCAAACAAGGAGACCAAATCTGAATATGATTCAATTGCATAAAAGTCTCATATCCATATTTGGAAATTTCAAGATCTCATGCTATTTCAGAAAATGCTAAGTGAGCCAGAAACAAGAAATATGTCTTAAGAAACACATAACTATTTTAAGTTTATTTGAAACCCCAAATCTTCATTTAAGTTTCTTATCTACTACAATATCTTACTCTCTTATATTTCTTCCGTTTTTAGTCATAGGTAACTAGTAAGAAATACCAGAGTTAAGCTTATTCCATGATTTACACATAAAGCGGAATAAAAAACTTTTTTCCATAAAAGGCCAATTTCACTGCTCACTTTCAGCTCAGCAATTCTTCTCTATAAGAGGGAAAGCCTTCTATTTCAGTATTTATTAGATTTTGCAAAAAAAAAGTTTCTTTTCAAAGTCTATTTGGTGTGAATATATGGGGGTAAAAAGAGGGGTTCTTTTATGCTAGTTGCCAGTGTGACAAACTTCTCTCATGTCACACAATTCTCCTGACAGCATTTGACATAAGTCACTTCATGCAAATGTGAAAATCAAACATAGATGGAATTATTTTCTTTATTTAGGATAATTAAGATAAATAATGCAAAACTGTTCCAGCTCTGCATCTTTCTGCAAGTCTAAGAACCAGCCTCATATTCCTAAAATCACAGCATGCTCATTTGGAGCAGAAGTCATCTTCTTCAGGTGAATTTGCCATCCTGGAGCGGTGAGACAATATGCCTGGGTTTAAATTTCTGGGAACCGCCATAGTACAAAAAGAGGGAAAAATGGTAAAAATGAGAGATGAGATTTTTCCTCCCAAAGCCTAAATGCAGACATATATTACTGTAATAAAACTGTAATCAAATCATACCAAATCGTCAGAATCTCTCTCCCTGTTTTCAGGAGACGACAACAGTCTCTTCCAGTCGCTGCTGTGTGGAAGACCACCTCATTTGCAGCCCAGTTTCCCCATTTGCAAAACAGGATAATATCACATTTCATCCCCGGAAAAGCTCTTCCTGGTGCCAACAGGTGCTATAAAGGGTAGGAGCTACTTTCCCTTGTTTTAAAAAGCAAATTCATTCTCTATGACTTCTTCACCCCCAGTCTCTGTCAGAGAAGGTGGGTTTTCTGCACACTGGCACTGTATTGAATTAGTCCCTCTGAAGCCTGACATTATATCACACGCACTAGAATAGCATAATAAAGAAGTCACTCATCTGGATTTTACTCTGCTAACATTGTAATATGGAGCTGTAAAGCATCTCTGAAGATTTTCAGGTCTTGCTGAAAGTGCCTTCTGGAATCAAGTCCCTTCACATTTATGCCTCTAGGCTAAGAACATCTGCCTATGGACATTATGATTTATAGTTCCAAAGACACACTTTAGCTTAGTTTTGGTTCACTTAATGAGAAATGTTTTTTCTCAAGCTTCGAAAGCTCAGGTGTATCCAGCTGGATAAAGATGAAGCTACTGCTTGGCAGACATCTTAGTGCTTTATTAAAGACAGCTGTAAGGGGGAAAAAAAGCAATTTTCCTTAAAGAGAACATTGTGAGTGCTTGAAAAACTACAATAAACCCCTTTAAGCTGATTTCCCTAGGTTTTTAGGTGCTGGACTGAAGGTGCTGGACTGAATTCTGTTTGTTAATTAGATACATGTCTTTGTTGAAAGGACATCTCTTTTAGGAGTACTGATTCAAGTTTGAACAGATGCAAAAGGAAGCTCCAAACTGGTTCACTAACATTCCAAGACCTTTTTAAAGATTACACAAGTCTGAAAATTCTATTTCTCACATATTACAGAAGCTGCCTTTCCTACCTGCAGATTTGAGCTGTAGCAACTACATTATTATAGTTACAGAAAGTAATGAAAATTAGAAGTGTCTTCTCTTAATGTGAGATTAAAGATTAACCAGACATAGCAACACAGCACTGCCAAAGATGATGCTCAACAGAGCAGGATGCAAATGTAAAGGAATAGCAGGAATTAGAGATTTGAAGTTAAATTAAAGGTAAATTTGACGGTAAATTCCCCTCAGCAACAGCATTTTCACACTGTACACTCAAACTGTGTGTGTTTGTGTTCTGGAATTTCAGAAGTCCTGATAAGTAAATTAAGATCAGCAGTGCACATTTGGCCAGACAAATAATATCAGGGGTAGGAAGAATGCCCATGCAGGTCTCAGTTCTTAGAACCTGCACCAAGGGCCAAGCAGCTACAAGGAGCCACAAATGTGGGCTCGAGGTCACAGACTGCATTTGTGAACCTCTACCTATTGACTTTGATGTAATTTTTTTAATGTACAGTTTGATGTAATTGGGATTTTACATGATGATCCAATGAGAGGCATAAATATATTGTAGCAAAGAATTACCTATCAGTTTAACTCTGCTTCTACACAGGTTATACAGTGGCTATTACATAAACAGAAGACTTCCGAAAAAATCTCATCTCAGTGTCTGTTGAGCAGGTTGACAACCTATTTTGTAATCCCTGGTTGGAAAATAAATATATCTTGGGAGCAGAAAAGATTTTGGATGCATTTAAAAAATAAGAATAATTTTCATGTACAAGTTCAAAGAACTACTTACAGAGGAAGAAAAAAAAGGCTGAGGGGGTGTTTGGTTTTTTTTCATTTAAACTAAAACAAAGCTACCTGCATTATCATATCTGTCTGAGGCCAGTCAGAAGAAAAACATTATGTGTGCCAAAAAATCTTAAAGATACTGGCCTGAGAAAGAAGGGACATTCACTTAACTAAATAATATGGGAACATAATCATAAGAGACCCTCTTTTGAATTAACTCAGCTTCTATGAACTCTAAATTGTCAACTCATAATTTTATCGTAACTGTGAGTATTTGGAATTTTTTTATAGCATCAGCTCTAGCATATATTAAAAAAAAAATAAATCTAAGTTTTAAGTTATAATCCTCATTTTAACAAGAAAATCTTAAAAGAGTCCTAAACCTAGAAGGTGCTTTTGACTCTTGGTTTCTTACATCATTCCTTTTAAATGCTTAAAACTGGGAACACTGAATGCTTGCAAGGAGAGAAAAGTATCTGAAACATTCATATAAAACATTTATGCCAATTTATTTCAGCCATTCATACCTGTTACCTGGTATTCACACAAATTCGAGAAACACAGGAAATTCAAGAAGCACTTTAAATTTACTTTAAAACTTTTGTGTTTCTCCTTAACATACTTTATTCTGAGAAGTCAATTTTCCACCTTCAGAAGTCAAGACATCTAGCACCATTTGAAGTAAACCTGATAAAGGACCATAAAACAAGTCCACAGGGAAGAGAAAAGAATTGTGGATGGTAACGTGTATCAGGAGTGCCGAGATGGGAGTCTGTCAAAACTCAGTACAGAGAAAGGAGGCACTCCCAACATTCTTTCCATTTCAAACCTACATAGAAAATCCAAAATTATCCTAAAAACTTTAAATTAACTTTAAAATGGAAAAAGCTGAGAACAATGTTGCTGTCTCCAAGCTAGCTACAACAAGATGGTCGATGCTATTAGCTCGTCATCTACTGAGCTTCTGGAGTTTTTTGACACAAATTCCTTTGCTCCTTTGTACTTAACTGGTAGTTTTGGTGCTCTGAGTGGTATTCCAGCTGGAGCACTATAACAATCATTTGATTATATTTATGTTATTTATAGCATAGCATTAATCCACAAATTAAAACATGGGGATTTGGAATTGGCTGCCTGTAGGCTATTTCAACTGTTTTGCCTGGTTATTTTTGTCCATCTTTTTTCCTATCTCATTCCTATTTTTAACAATGGGAAAATAACTATTTGCTACCAGACTAGATTAAAACAAAGGAAATTCTAAAACTTGTAGTGTACTAATAATGCTTACTATGCCAGATGATTCAGATACAAATCAATGTGTAGTTGCAATGTTGCTGAAGAATGGGAGTTTCCACACTTCTTTTTTAGTTCCAAATTGTATTTTCATGCATTAAATTTTCAAAATTCAGTTAAGTGCTCTCGAGAGTATTTCCTTATGATCTTTCTCTCAAAGACAGCTGTAGATAACAATGCAAAGAAAGAACCGTCTTTCCAAAATGTCGGTATCATTAAGAATATTTTGCAGTTTCACTCAAAGAAATACAAATTAATGCTTAGAAATGCTAAACAAAAGTTAATCTGCAATGACTGTGCAAAATTTAGTATTTCAAACAATATTAAATACTAAATTTTATATATAGGAGAGTGAAACTTAACTGGATCTTTGATGACATCCCTAGCATTTGCGAGTACAATTCTCTTTCAATAAAAAAAAAACAAACAAGAAGAGAGACAGAAAGACTCTAGCACTGTTTGCTAGCCCTATGAAGAAAGTTAGAAGCCAGATCAAAGAATACTGAACCAGAGGCCCTGAAGCCAGTTGGCTTCGCTGAACCTCACATTCAACAAGTTTTTTAAAAATCCAATGTTTTATATGCAGCACAAGGTGTGACTTTTACAGTTACTCGATTACATTTCTCAGTTACCAGAAATATACTAGCAAGCAGCAGCTGGAAAAGATTAGCATCAATGTCAAACCTGGATGTTTATCAGTATCTGCAAGCTAACAGCCAGAGAAAAGCAGTATTACAGTTGTATATGGCCACCTGCCTATATAGATTAAGGGCTATTAACTCTCTTCTCAACTGAGTGTCACCTTTCTCAGACTGCTTTAATGACTCTAAAGCATTGTTTAGAAAGTTATGGAACACATATTCTTTCCACCTGCAAGGTACAGCACCATTTTCCGACTGTAAATTGCTGAGATTTACAGCCTTATGACACTGCAGAGCAGAACTCAACCTGGGCTTATGGAGATTCAGCACATGTGATAAAGCACAATGAACCTAATGCTCAGATTCAAAAATGTGAAACAATTAAATATTTGACTACAACAGGATGAAATTCAAAGCATGACTTTCCAGTAGCACTTTAGGATAAAGCCCTGTCTTCCTCATGTGACATTTTCACACAGTTGACAGTTCTGTTAACAAGCAGACAGGAGAAGGGAGCAACAGGAGAGTGATTCTGTGCACGTACACATTCTTTTTTTAAAAAAGAGAGACATTAGGCCATGACTACAGTTCAGTTTTCCAGGAAACAAAGTCTGGAGTCTGTAAAGATGTAACAAGATCTGAAAATAGGGTGTTCTTTCCCCTTTTTATAAGATCCTGGAAAGACAAAAGGGAAAAAAAAAATTAATGTCAATCTACATCCTCATTCCTCATACATATGTGGGGACACTCATTAAGCCTGTCAATCTGTGCTCATACTTAATAGATGGTTGTCCACAGAAAATGGGAATGCATCACAGAGCTGTTTAATTTCCTTTTAACACCCCACATGGGAAGATCTGCAGTCCTGCAGCTTTGAAAGGCTCTGTGCTCCATTGCTGATCTTGCTGAGATTTGAGAGACCACCAGCACTCAGGGGTTCTATGCAGGTTTATAGGTACTGTGGGCTGAACAAGCAGGCACAGCCTGAAGCCTTGATATCTAGATGAAGACACTTCTCTACAATTTTAGTATGAACATCTCTAAGTTGTACTTTTGTTCTTGGAGTATGATACTGCTGGGAGGTTTCTATAGCACTAATAAGACTCTCTGAACAGACACTAGTATAAATTTGGTACAATAGGTTCATGGAGTTTATTATTTCTTTCCACCTTAATCCTCCCAAGACATAAATCTTCAAGTCTATTTTGAATGCCAAAAGAACAACCTATACTTGCTAATACATTCTGTGGGAAAGAGGCATAAAGACTGCTTAATAGTTCTTCATTCTCGGCTATATTTTAATTTTTTTCTACAGCAGTGTTTTAGACCTGAAAATTATTAAGGCATTAGGGGACCAATCTGGACATCACAAACATAGCTGCCAAGAAAAGCTCAAGTGTAGAATCTCAGAGTTGGATGCATCAGAGGGAAGTTAAAAAACAGATTTAAACTAAGACTTCTAGCCAGAACATTAGCTACTGAACTAAAAAAAAATTCTTTTAATTCAGAAAATCAAATTACTCACTGACATTGTCCATACTGAGCATGGTCCAGCAGCGAATGAGTAACAAGCAATGCCAGGAAAAGGTTACTTAATCGGTTCTTATGCTTTTCCAATTGTCTGTCACCATCTGACAAATGGTAGACATCTTTGTGGTCCCCAGGATTAGCAGTCATTTTAGGATGCCACTGATTATGTCTTAGGTAAATCTGTGTAAATGTTGAAGAGTGACATTGCTTTTATGTCCAACAGAGTTTGCAAGAGAAGGAGAAAGGACAAAAGGGCAGCCCTTTACCTTTACATTTCTAAAGAAAGGATGTTTTTTATCAGCTTCTACAATGGATACTAGAACATGGCATATCATCTTCCTCTCACTGTTTTTTCTGGTTTTTACCATGTTCCTCACTGAAGGAATATCTGATAAATTATCCTATCATGCAGGATAGTGTGGACCATCACACAGAGAAGGGAAGATGTCCTTTGTTCTAACCAAGAAATCAGAGCAACTTATATGCAGGATCAGTGTGGTCTATATTGCTGCTTAGCTCTCTATTTCCATGAGAGACCACCTCAGATCAGTAGCAGCAATTCCAACACTGGAGCTTGGAGCTTGTTTGGACTCAAGCCTGGTTTGCCCAAAGTGCCTGCTGGCACCAAGGCAATGGCATAGTCTGAATGCACAAGATTAGGCCCAGCAAGACATCATATCAAATGTAACAGAAAAATGTACAGAAAAAAAGCAGCATACTTAACTCAGTTTCTGGTAAACAACTATTCAGTGTAGCTGGGTTGAGATGCACAGCTGACATAGGAATCTGAGCAATCTACACTTGCAACCACATTCAGCAAAAAAAACGGTTGAACAGGTTGAAAAAAAACCTAGAGTTTAATCTAGAGCAGATAGAAAATCTGAATGGTTATTATTATTATTACTACAGATATCTGAATTAGAGGTAATAATCTACAACACTAAAACTAATCTTACAAATGTTTATATTGCTATAATTACATAAATTGCAGTTACATCCTGGAACTAATCTCTGGGCATTTTTTCTGTGACAAACAGGGATAATAAATTGCACAGTCTTCACCATCACTTTTTGCTGTGTGCCATATTTTTGGTTCGTACACTACCTTTCATAAACTACCCTTCTGCTTCACTTCCAGCGGCCCTTCGCTTTTATGAAACACAGGACTTCAGGAAAAAAGAAATTCCCAGATTCTTCTAGTCTTTAAGCATTTTCCTATTACCCTGCTTACAACATTGGAGTGGTATTATGTGGAATAAGGCTGCCTTAAGAGTATAGCTGTCACTGGCTATTGACACTTAAAAATGAGAATGTAGTAAAAGCCAGAGTTCAAGAATCATACTCCCAGTCCAGCTGGATAATATACAAACATCTTACGATTCAGTCTTATTAAAGGAGTTCATGGAAAGGGCATTGTTAAAAATGAAGAACAAATGTCTTGATTTACAGATCTACATGGCATTTGCTGCAGTACATTAAACAGCAACAGAAGCCATTTTTAATGCAGCCTCTTTCACTGAGAAGCACATAATGACACCACACCTCTGCTGCTAAGGAAGAACCTGGAAAAGACACAGCATAACTCATTTGTGCTACCTTTTAGTGTAAGCCCATACCAATAGAAGGTAATGATGGTAGTGTGTTGATGTGCAAATATTGCTACAGTTATTTAAACCAGGATCCTCAATCTTGCCCTTCTTTTCTGATCACCACAGACCCAGGACTTGGGCTGTGGAGAACGCAGCAGATGCTCTCAACAAAGACTAAGTAGCCCAATGTACTAAGCTTAAGAAATTCAAACTCATGCCTATAAGCAACAGGACAGAAAATCAGAGACTATACACTCTTATCTGAATGACAAGAAGATGCTGATACAAATTAGAGTGCTGATTTTACCGGTTTACCAGTAAAAGCCAACTGGTTCGCAGAAATCATAATTGTTAAATTTTTCTGAAGTATGCACAGGTCTGTGAAAGAGCTCCATGTCAGGGCAATTGGTTCTGAACTGCTACTCCACTCTTTTTGATGATCCCTAAGCAACTTCAAGCACCAGATTTCATTCCTCGGCTACTGCAAAAAAATGCAAAGCATCCAGTGCACATCCCCAGGTCCCCCTGGAGTGGATACAAAACAGTGTTGAGTGCATCTGCCATGGTGGAACTGGGTCAAAATGCCTGCTGTTGATTCCAAGGTGAGCTGCTCTGATTTGGGACTTTGGGAGAAAAGCAGCAGCTCATTCATCACGTCACAACACAGGAGTCTGAGAAGGTAGTATATGCTGTGACACATGAGATTCAGTGTCAAGTTCCTGCTCTACATAATTCAGGATGACTGAGAACAAAAGAGCTCTATCTGGACAAATAGTTTGAACTTTGGACCTGCCACATCCTAATCTGCCCTTTAGCACACATGTACAACACGTGCCAGACAGCCTTCCCTCTTCCCACCGCAGGAGAAGACCCTGACCACTGCATGAGTGTAAAAAGAGATGCAATTAAATTTCATATGAAGTGGTACAGCCATTTCTCTTCCACACACCTCTCTGCGGAGAGGAGGAACAGGTGGAAATGGGAAAAACTCTGCAGTAACATCATAACTCCCAGGAAAGGACCCTCCCCAACTCTGTAAGCATAAAAAACAATAGCACCAATTCCAGTATCTTCTTTCACCTTGGTGCCAGTCATCCAGATTCTGGCAGAGAAACTGAGATCTCATAAGCAAGCATGAAGAATTTGCTCTCTCCTTTTCTCACCTGAAACTCTGAAGATACTAATCTCATTTTCACCTGCATAACCATTTCTCCAATTTTAGGCACAGCATTAGTTAACATTCTGCAGCTAAGCAGACAATCAGAAAAAGACTCACAGGATTATAAGGATCATGTATCCATGGTGATTTTAATAAGAAATCTTACTTGCAGTAGAATAGATAGAAGCAAGAAACAGAATCAGGCTTCATGGGTGATTTATTTAGTTCATCTCCTAGGAAGTGGGATGTTATTGGTTTGAATTGAAGCCAAAAATTGTAAGCCTGGATCAAGTTCTTGAGATTCAAATTCAACTTTATTCTGCCCTCAGAAACCAGGACAGTTTCTGTCTTTATCTTCAATATACCAGTTTTCTTTCATAAATTGCTTACAACATACTAAGCCAAGTTTTGACAAAGTCATGCTGTTAACATTAATTTCCTCAACATAAGTATCTTACTTCAACTGTCCTGTTTCTTTTCCTGTAACTTTCTTAAAGAGCAATATTTAGGGTACTTCCCTTTCTCCCTAAGGCCACCAATGTTTTACAGGGCTCAAGTAAAGTAGCTTAATAGACATATACCTAACTTAGTCGGTTCTTCAGCCAGGAAAGGACAGCAATTTTGCAGCACATGCATACTGTGTAAAAAAAGAGCATTAAACAGTTACAGTTCCAATTTTTATACATACAAATATGTATGTGTATATTTACATATGTAGGTTCTACTGATTATGAGCACTCCTTGTTCACAAAGCTGCTTCTTCCCATAGCTGCTTCATGCCCCTTGTTCCTTTTTGAATGGTTGCTAACTTTTCTGGAAAAAATTAAGTTTATTATTTCTATCTATTTTACTAAGCTATTCTATCAAGCATTTTAAAATTGCTCACCATCACCTTATTCCCTGAGATCCAGGATAAACAGAGCATATGGGCTCACAGTACCTATGGGATTCTGTGACTAAGTTGCCCAACTGCAGATGTGTCCTAAGCAGTGAACCTATTTGTGATGCCAGAGAGGCTATTCAGAGCCCATTTGTTTTCCTCTCTTGTCTACAGTTATATTTTATTCAGTGTTCTTGCTCAGTCAAGGAGGAAGAAACCCTGAGAAAACTATGTCAACAAAGTAGAATTTGACAGAAAGGCTTGTAAGACTATGAAGAAAAGAGACCTGTTTGCCTTGAGTCTGTCTATAGGACGGAGATGCCACAGTTAGGCTTTTAGGCTTGAATGAGCTAACAGCAGAATGGAAATTATGTTAAGACTTCTGAGAAAAAGACTCTGACAAATGGCAAATCAGCAATGAAATGTTTGCATTCCTTTTGCAAGGTCCAATAGCACTGTTCCCATAGCTACTGTATGTTGAGATGGATGATGTAGCTACAGCAACAGCTACAGCCAACATTCATGTTCACTGTAAGATTCCTAAGTCATGACTTAATCCTTCTTTTACCTCCTTCTGAACTTCTAAAAGAGTAGAAAATAGGGTTAGCTTGTTATTTGAATGAATTAAAGTTATTCTAAAAATATTATCATTAAAGGGTCCACTGCAGACAACTAGAGCAATAATTTGCTTCCCTGGCACAAAATGCCTCACACCATGTTTCCCCCTCTCCACACTGACTGGGGGCATTGCTGTTTTGCTAAAAAGAGAGATGTCACTGTTTCACTCAATGACTGATGTTTGGCAATCTGCAGCTACTCCAAGCCCCACCATATTCAAGTGCAGCACTCAGTCATTTAAGCCAGACTTTCTACCAGGCATGCTCATTTGCTTCTTATCTCCCATCATCCACCATCTCTACCCCACTGCTGTTTTGAAGAAATACTTCTACTCAGAAAACATGGTAATTATTTGTCTTCATTCAACAGTGCTAGTTCCCTACATAATTAAAAGGGAAATATTGCATCTAATTCTAGTTCTTTAAAGCACAGAGTCTTTTTATCTTCAGCATGCTATTTGCCATGTGCGTGCCAACTGGATAATATTTGGCAAACCAAGGGCATGTTTTGTTTTATGCATATGCAGCTAAACGGAAAAGAGTTTAAAGTTTAACCTACTATAGTGATTTCTGCTTTCATGGCTCAATTCCATTTTCACCAAAAACAACTGGAGTCTCACATAGTGGGATTTATGCTGGGTCCTTAAGAGGAACAGTCAGCACAAGCCTTGATTTACTAAGGGCCCTACCCAAAAAGACACCTTATCACTGAAGAATCCAAATGTGGAGATACCAGCAAAAGTCAGCACCCTGGGCTCTACTCAGTTTTGTTTCAAAGTTC
This sequence comes from Heliangelus exortis, assembly GCF_036169615.1. Classification (NCBI taxonomy): domain Eukaryota; kingdom Metazoa; phylum Chordata; class Aves; order Apodiformes; family Trochilidae; genus Heliangelus; species Heliangelus exortis. Next base: position 76,110,696 of record NC_092423.1, read on the forward strand.
TATTTAAAACGGGTTTTTTTCAAAACTGTTTTTTTTTCAAAGCCACATAATCTTACTCAAATGATCAGTCTTTGGTAGAACTGTAAAAATATTAAGCAACACTTAAACCCTGACATAGTGCAAATTAATCTGTAACCATTGATTAGAAAAGCAATGAAGATTGAAGTTAAAAAGTCAATCCTGGAATATTCTCAATTTAAAAGCCCCAGCCTCACTGCTCAGAAGTAATCTCACAAGAGTCCAAAAAGCAGCAGAATCTCAGTGTAAATATTTAAAGTTCTAATAACAAGATGTTTATGCAAGCTCATAAATCCATGTGTGGCATAGCTGCCCAGCATCTCCACTGACATTGCTAATTTTGGTTTGTGTGGACAGCAGGAAGACTCAAGTAAATATTGAAGAGTTTTTCCAGAACTGTCTTTCTGTCAGTGCAGAATTGCTAAGACTTGCAGAGACATTTGATTAATGTCAGGACTTTTTTTTTCCCTGTTCAGGAAAAGTAAAGAACAGGTAGTACATACGCAAAGATACTCCTTCAGCAACCATCATTAGTCAACAATCTTTAATCAGCAATCAAGTAAAAAAAAAATTAGAAACACAGCCCAGGTTTCACCTTTTTCAGAGCAGATGACAACCACCCAGGTTACGACGATGCTGTGGGGGTTTTTTTCCCTCCTGGCATTACAACATAGCTTTCCCACTCCCCGGGGTATGGGTTCTGAAAGAGGAAAGTTTCACAACCCGGCGCCGGCTGAGCAGGCATGCATACCACACACCAGCCTGGGACGACTGAAATCGGGCAGGAAGTGAAACTACTGTAAGCTCAAAAGTTTCCCAATAGAGAGCTGAATATAGATACAAGCTAGCTGAAAAGTGGAAGAAAAGCAGAGCTGAAAAGGTCCATACGATGCAGTGAGAGACAGGAAAATGCACAGTAAAGAATTTATGGTTTTTTCTAATCTGGATCTTTTTTAAAATTTTGGTCACTTCACAGATTACTTCACATGTTGATTCAACTTTATTGCATCTTCAGTAAAGAAGAAAAAAAAATACAACACTGATATGAAGAACATTTAATCACTAATTTTGTGGAGGAACCAGCCATGCCATCACAATGAAAAATAACTTTATTCAGACAGCTCTAATTTTTTAATTCTTTTGTTTGTGTGCATCATCAGTTTAGAACAGAAAGGCCTTGAAGTGTTAAATGGATGCAAACAGAAGCTGTTTACAATGAATGGTCTGAAGTGCCTGCAGGTCCTCAACACCGACAGTGCCAGCAGTTTGGTGATTCAGGAATAGGAAGGAAAAGAATTAGGAGTTCCTGATATGAGAAAAGTAATAAATTTCTAAGAAGATATCTCACAAGGGAAGATGCAAAAGCAATATCTGAAAATGTTCACTTAAGAGTGAAAAATCTCCCAAGAAATGATAGTGGGAAAAATTTGTAACAGATCTGGAAGCTGCCAAGAGATGACTGATCTGATACACTTTCTATGTTTTCATCTGCATTTGCAAGGTAAAAACATAAGAGTTTAATGCAGCAGAGCAGGATTTAGAAGATTCAGGTCTCCCCACAAGCCTGTGAAACTCCTATGTAAGTTTTCTCCATTTTACATACCTCAACTTTTCTGACTTCCAACACAGAAAGCATATAGAAAAATTTCTGAGTATTTCAATGAAAGCGTTTGACAGTTAAAATTCACGACTTTCTTCTCCTATCTCTTCTCAAAGAAGGTAATCCAGGGAGTGAGAATACTGCTTTGAGGTACTCGTTTGCAAAACACCAAACTCTTGAGGAGGGAGACAACAAACTACCTCAGAGAATTTCTTAACCCATGAAAGAATTTCAACTCTATACAACTGAAGAAGTGGCTAATGGTCAATGTTCAAAAGAAGCTCCTTTCTCAAGTATTTGTTGCACTTTTCTGGAACTTAGCGCTCTCTTACCAGGCTCCATTCATTGCACTTTTCTGGAACTTAGTGCTCTCTTACCAGGCTCCATTCATTCCTATAGCCTTCAATGGAAAAAACAATGAGATAAAACTTCAGTCATGTAAGCGAGGAATTTAAAATAAACCCCAAGTAAGGAGGGACCAGTATTTTTGGAGATACTACAAGTATCGGTGCCAGCTGGCAGACTATGGGTCATATAGCCTGCCAGAACAAACTCTCCTGTGCCCTGGCATGAGGTTTTGGCAAGCTTTGCTTTGTCTCTTGGAAGTATATTTCCCATGAGCCCTGGAAGTACCAGGCAGCCTCTCACCTAAGCTGAGCCTCGGCAGGCAGGAATCAACACTGGGAGAGGGGACAAAGGAGAAGAAGTCAGCACAAATGGGACCCTATAGTCTGGAAGGGTCTGGGACCACCTCACACCATTTGAGAGCACAAAAAGTAGAACTGAGATGGGAACTGCCTACAGGAAAATCCCTGACATCCAAAGACATGAAGGATCTGGGAGAAGGATGAGGAAATCACACAAGAAGGATTCCTAATGGCAAAGTTATCCGTGCCAATAATTAACTAGAGAAGGCTCTGCACATTAAATCAACATCAACATCTTTGAAAGAGACTGTTGCTGTGATAAGGGATAGGACAATGGTGCCACACTGCAAGGGCAATATCCCCCGAGCAGGAAGACAGAAATGCCAGACAGGGGAAAATCACCCTGCTGGGGACAGGAAGGGATTGAGTGCTGGGCCAAAAGTCCCCTGCTGGAAACAAACTTGTTAACTGGTTTTGGTTTGGGGGATGCAGTCTCAGGGGGCAGTAAGATAAAAGGGGGAAGAGATTGTTCAAGGCAGTAAGGCAATCTTTAATTCATACAAACAGGTTTTGGTCTCTGTTTCAATCTATGTAGTGAAGTGTATGTGTCTGTGCCTGCGTGCTGCCTCCCAAAGGGCTGACAAAGGTTGGGTCAAGATTCAGGAGGGCTTGGAGGCAGCTGCATTAGTTCTACAGCTGAAGAGGAGTTAAAATCAAGTTTTGTACAATCAAACTTCTCTCTACTAAGCCTTTCTCACCTGTGTTTTTTCCTTTCCTATTCTCCTGAGCTAATGAAGATTGGTCTATTATGTTGGTTCAGACCCGAAGCAGTTGCCCAAGAGGAGCAGAGGTGAAACAGTCTCCAATACAGCAAAAAACACACATGTTGGCAGAGAGAAAAGGATTAAATAAAAGCAAAGGGTTCATCTGTTTTTCCATTTACTCTAGTATTTAACTCTATTAAGGTTATTTTAAATACAGAGGTCTCACTGCTGTAGTGAGATATTTTTTGAAGTAATTCCAGAATATTTTTTACTGTGTTGCTTTTTTACTTTGTTTTTCCACTCTAATGGGAAGGCTTCACCAGAAATTAAAAAAAAAAAAAAAAAAGGAAAAAGAAAAAAAAAAAAGAAAAAAGCCTCAATTTTAAGAAAACATGTCAATTATTTTATGTCTTCAAGGACTTGGCAAGCAGGCTGATTTGGCAAGCAGAGTCATGGCCAGGCAGCAGCTTTTAAGTTTGTGGACGAGGCGGTCAGTGACACGAGGCTCATACACCCTGTATCACAGCTGCCTGCTACTGAATTTCCACAGTGGGTCAGTGACTTGATTACATAAACAGTGGAAATAAAAGATCAAGTCATTCCCAACACAGGGAGTCTATTAATAAAATAAAGTCATGTTGGGTATGAAAAATCAGGAATTGGCCAAAGAAAAGCTAAGAATACTCCCTAGCTTAAAAGCAGCACAGACCAGAGTTTGAAGTTACTGGCTCTAGTAAACTTGGCCTAAATCAATGTTCAGGATCTAACTCTTTGAAATACCATGCACAGCTTCACTGAACCCATGGAATATTAGGATTCTGGCCTTACAAAGAGGAAAGGCACTACCTTACAGAACCTGTTTCTAACTCGCACTGAGATTGTTGTCATCTCTGTGGCATCTGAGGTATGATAACCATGTCCAGGTATGGTCAGCTAATTGTCTTCAGTTGATAATTAAGAGCACTGAAGAGCTTGGGTTTCTCCACCAATGGTGGATGTCAAGGCTATTAAATCAGACATTTAACTTTGCTTCTTAAGCTACTCAGTGAGAACTAAAGCAATAGGTTTTCTGTTCTTATAAAAACCCTACAAAACAGAGAAAAATGTCATTTTATATAATAATGATGTGTTTCAGAGTACTGTTAGCCCTGCAGTGAAAGAACCTTCACACATGATGAACAAAGGCTTTAAAACACCATATAACCCTGGCATATAACTGTAGTTGAGTTCAAATAGCTGCTAACCACAGTTAAGTTACAATCCTATGCTAAACCCAGGTCACACTGAAGGGATAAAAAGAAGCAATAACGGGAAGATTTAAAGCATCCTCTGTAGTAGTTAGCTGAGTATCTTAACTAGCTGCCTTGTAAAGAGGGATTGCTTGGCCTAAGCAATTTGCTAAAAAAAGTTGAGGTTTCATTTGTGGTATGGGAAACAAAATTTCAGGTGCCAGTATCTAACTATCTTGAGACATAATAACATAATACGCTTTCCTGGAAGCATGGTCAGGAAATTTCAAATTGCTACCACACTTTGTAGGAGTGAATCCTTAAATAGTACCTGGAAGACACCCTCTGAAGTGCTCCACAATTGTTAAGGCAGAAGCTGGTTAAAAACCAAAATATACTCCAAGCATTTCTTTATTGATGATCTGCATGATGTCCCTTCTTTGGCTACTTTTTTCTTTGTTCTTTGTAAACAATTGGACTATTTGTCTGGAAATATAAATAGTCCATATTTCTGTGAGAAAATGGTCTAATTTTTAACTTTCTTTTAAGATGACGTGAGGAAACTATTTTTGAAGCAGTGCAAGTTACATGTACAGTTAAAATGGAAAACGGAAACATTGTTCCAAAAGCAAGAGGAAACAGTCTCAAAATACTTAATGAATTTTCCATGCATTGCTCCATCTGATCAGCTGTACTAATTACACTATACAAGATGCATTACATCCTCTTACCTCCCAGAGATGAAAGCTTTGTAAGCATCAGAAAATTAAACCCATATAAAATTGAGAAATTGTAAGCCCCTGAAAACAGGTCTTTAAAGATTCTTATCACTCTTTCAGCAGTGTTAAGTTTGGAGATCTTGCTCTTAGGTTGAGAAGACACTAGTGACTGATTTGACTTGGATACTCAAGAGTTGGGGTTTTTTTGCTTCATTTTTTGACTACTTCATGGGAGAAATAATTGTACAAAATGTGTACTTGTTAGCTACAACACACACAAGCCAGTTGCTGAGGCCAACAATACCCTTGAAGCAATGCTTCACCTCTAGATTGCAGATATAGCAGAGCAGCCCAAATGAACCCAGAATTTCAAGGGAGCGTTCTTTATATCCCTCTAATTGGGTGGACACATCAATCCTTGTTATAGCACCTCAGTGATTCATTTGTTGTTTACTGAGGCATGTGCTGGAAGAGTCCACTGGCATGCCTTCAAGGGTCACAGAGAAGCCTCTTCCATTGAAATTAAAAATCTAGTTGTCTTTAGCAGTATTTTAATAAACAGGATTTCCATTTGACCCACATTAGAAGCTTGCTTTGTTGAGATTTAGAAAGAAAAGCTTGTCTTTGCAGAAGAGCAGAGGGGGGTGTTAATATTTAGATTAGATTTCTGCAATGATTAGGTAGCATTAGCACTTGCATTTCAGCTCAAAAGGAGTGTACTTTCTTCCTTGTCTCAAAAAGTTCTTCTCAAGGAGTGACCTTTATTCCTCTCAGATGAAGCAGCCTTTACAGCACTAGTCTTTTTATCAAACAGATTTTCAATCAGACCTGCATTAGGTGAGAAACTGGAGTGCTCCAACACCTCTTTGGAAATAGGTTTGTAGAAGACCATCTTCAGCACAGATGCACACTGCCCGCCTTCAACACCAGCTAGGACAGGTGCTGGAAGTCATGTGGGCTACTGCAAAGTTCAGTGTGTGAATTCACACTGCCATTTGCACAATTTCTGCAAATTGCTGAGCTCCATCACTGCCATGCAACTCTAGAACGTGCCTTGAGATAATTCAAAACCAGTGGTGCATCCCAACGCCACCACAGCAGCTCCAGCAGTGTAGACACGACATAAAATTCACAGGCAGAAGGGGATGGAAACAGTTTTCAATGCAGCAGCACAGTCGTGCAGCTTGCCCAGCAGGGACTGAGGCTAAGCCTGGAGGTAGAGCCCCTCACGCCCCTTACCTTGTGCCGTAGCTTCCCCACCAAGAAGGTCCATGGCATTGCCCAGAGGTGGTTGGGCCAGAAAATTTCATGAAATCACAACTTTACTCCAAAGCAGCCTATTCTTCTTGATGGCTTTTAGCATTTGTATGGGTGGTGATATGCTTAGTCATAAGCTTGTTATCTGAGTATAAGTTAAATCACATTTTTTACAAGCTTCAGTTCCTTTGTTCAATGTGAGTTTGTTTTACAGAAGCAAACCCACGGGAAAACAAGGGTCAGTAGCATGTTTGCTGTAATGGAGGTAATACTGGTTTACTACAAAGGTCTGTGCTGTCATAAAGACCCACTAACATTTATATGATGGATTCAGTCTCCCTGGTGCCATTTCTTTGTAGAAGTATGCAAATATAAGGTAGTGGAATCTCCATCATTACCGTCATCTCTCATACTGCCATTTTGTTGTTATTCAATTATTTAAGGTTGAAGTTAAGAGGGATTGTTAGATTTTACAAGGATTTCTGAAGAGCTATGTGCACAAAAAAGCATTACAATGAAAGGTAAAACTGGTATATTTAACACTGATTCTTTTTAATGCTATTTTTACTCAATTTAATTCAACTGAAGAGTGGAACAAGGATACTTCCTGCTCCAGGCAATGCAACACTGAAGCTAGGACTGAAACATCCAGTTGGAATGCAGAACTGTGAGGCCCAGAGCAAGATAACATACTGGTGCCCAGATTAGTAGAAGCAATAGGGTGAAATACATGAGAAATCCTACAAGAGATGGTTAAACATTTTCAGAAGGATAAAATTAGTTCCCACAGAGCTTTGTCATGAATGTGACTATGGTGCTGCTTGGAAGAATGCTAACTTCACAGTTCTAAAGCTACCAAAGGCACTTGGGACATATTCCCACTTTTATGGCTGCAACATAAATGAGCAGAAAATTGTGGATCCATAGCTGTAAACCTGATGGATTAAGACTGGTCCAACTCTCCTCCACTTCCAGCTACAATCAGAAAAATAAATTTACTCGCAGCTGGTTTCTCAATAATCCCATCGATAGTCCTTTCTTTTTGCTGTATTGCCTGAGGAGAGCTCTCAAGGAGTTTCAGTTGGCGGGAAGAACCCGATGAGTTACTGTATGAAAAGATAAAATGACAGCTGGGCTCACCTCAGAAAATATAGCTTTACACAAGAATAGCACACTTACCTCGCTGGCCTGACAAGCTGTCTCAGATTTGGCTAACAGTCCTAACTCCCCCTCCCACGAGCAAGTGGTGCTGCTTTCCTGCAGCCAAAAGGCTAGCTGAGTAGAAATAAATAAGAAAAAACCTGTACAAAATGAAGCTCAGTTTTATAGCTATCTTGTAAGCACGCTGTGAGAAAACTACAAATATTAATAAGTTATGCTGAGCAGCTATCTACAGGATAAGACATTTCAGAAAAAGTGTTAAGTTCCTGTTTACAATATAAATGATTTCTTAAAATAAGCACCAGTGTAGCAATTTATTGTGCACAACACTTTTTGCTTTCTGCTGTACTGATCTAATTCTATCAACAAGTACAACCTGTACTCTCCTCAAGGTGTTTTATATTGGGAATCAAGAGTAATTAGAGATTAAATCCTTGAGTTAAAAATTTCAGCTTTTGAAGCAAACTATGAGTGGCTCCTAGCAACTTACGCCCCCTCTCCCCCCCCAAGAAAAAAAACCAAACCAAAAAACCCAACAAACAAAAAACCCCCAACAAACAGAAAATAAAACTACTTTGAAGATATCATAAAAATATATTAGGAACTAAAATGTAGTTTCCTTGAGTAAAACTGATGGAAATCCCCCCAACTCCCTCCATTCTACATTAAACGAACATTAAGAAACACTTGAAAGCGTGAACCCAAGTTTTCAGTCTAACATAACAGCTTCATCATAACAACCTACTCACTATTTTTGTTATTTGATTCAAAAGACAACATTAAAGTAAAAATTTGGTGAGCCTTCCTGCAGGTCTCTTGCAGTGCCAGGATTACAATATGCCTTGAGAGGTCTGGCTGCTGCCCAAGGCACAGAAGTTGTGGATGCTCCAAGGCATCCCTTTATTCTCAGGATGAGTTTACTCACACCTGACTTTTACACATCAGCCTCCATCCAGGTGTAAACAAAAGGACTAAAGGACTGCAGCCTAAACTATAAGGTTTATTTGGTTATTGCTTGCTCTCATGGGAACTGAAACAATTTAAAATTAAAAAAAAAAAAAAGAAAAAAGAAAAAAAAGGAAGCTTAAGATTTGAGTCAGTCTTCATTTACACAAAATAGATACAGATGTCAGAGATGAGAGATGGAGAGATGTAGGTGGTCATTAGAGGTCACAGTACAAGTTAACAAACTTCTGATTTTCTACACTGGAAGTCCCTGTCAGTTCTGACATACAGTGATGATTGGGCAGATTTAGCCCTTTGGCACAGAAGTTCAGTTACTAGATTTTAAACCCAAAATCACTTTATTGGAAGATTTCACAGTGTATTTTAATCTGCAAAAGTTTGCGTAATATTATTTCAAATTCCATAATGTGATGCTTCCATGTTGCAGTCATAAGATGGAAAGTCTTAAATATGGGTTTAGATGAAAAACATGCTTAGAGGAAGAGCATTCAAAATCACTAAAATCTTGAAATGAAGGTGCAGTTAGGTGATACAGCTAAGCCAAATTGCTGTACAAGGGGGATGGACCCACTGCCTGCTCCCCTTCCTCTGCAGCTGGTCTGGCTCTTAGCTGAGCCCAGGGTGAGATGGTTCAGCTCACTGAGCTGGGAGAAAAGGAGCCCAAGCAGAAAAAGCAGAGCAAAGAGGAGAGAGCACGCAGCCAGCCCCCCCTCATCAGCTACTGATTCAGTTCAGCTGTGCTACCTGCAGCCTTGAGGTGGAAGCATCTAAGATCTAGTTGAGATTAGGTCTCAAATAAGGAAAAAATCCCACCCATTGTAACCTAAATTTAAAATTTTCACGCTATGTAGTTTGCCTCTAATATAAAGTAGTGAGACCAGCTGCATGGTTAAGAATCATGCCAGGCACTTAATTGGCAGCTGGGGACTTGAACATCTTCCTGGAAACTCCTACAAATAACATACTGCTAAATGACTGAAGGGGTAGATATTTCATTTATTAATCCAAACAAAGATAGCTTCATATTGGACCTTCATGGTATAAGATGCCCTGTCCCCCAGAAGACTGGCATTTGTGGCATTCTTATATGAACTTTTGCAGCCAGACATGCAAAAAATTAGGTACAAGTTTAAATCCTTTGTTAAAAAGAGTCACTTCATCTGTAAAGGAGCACGTTTCAACTCTTCTCTGCCCAGTTCAGATCTGAGCCTCAGTTTTCAAAACCTTGGTGAGTGCTTTGACCAGAGACATTAGTCTTGCCAGTTAGTAGTCTATCCAGCATGGACAGACATGATGGAGCCAGCTCCATCAGGAGAGTCTGAGAATGACCCAACCAAAACTGAACTAGAAACTGCTATAGCATATATTTAAACTTTCTTCCTAGCAGGATTACACTTCCCATTTTGTGGAAAAAGAAAAAAAAAAAAAAAAAAAAAAAAAAAAAAAAAAAAAAAGGCAAAGAATGTGGTACTACACAGGAAGCTACGGAAGCCATTTAAATGTATTCAACTTGCAAATAATTCACATCAGTTTTTGCAACAAGTTTCCTTATTGCTTCACATGCTCAGGGTGCTTTACCAATAGGCATGTGATGAAAGCCCTTCTTTACTTACCCTTCTTCTGTCCACAGGCTTTGTATGCTACTGGATGCCTTAGGTCTTAAACCTCAAAATTCTATGAACTGCAATCATTATTAACTTTTCTACCTTATGGTAGAAAAATGGCAATGTTTTTACTATACTACTGTTGCAGACAGCACTCTTGAAAGCATACTCTAATCCTGAAATATAAACCTGAGGGTTGATTTTAAAGTTCATGTTTATTTTCATTGGCCTGTCTCTTAAGTAGAAAAGGATTTTGTAGAAGCAGACTAATTATGCCAGCCATACCTCGTTTATACAAATCAGGTATTTCTCTGTGACAAATCAGCCCAGCTGTGGAGTTTAAACATTGGCTCACACATAACACCTGAAGATAAAAATTATTTTCTAGGGTATATCAACCCATGAATAAAGTTCCAGCAAGGTAATTTTTTAGCACTTCATCTTGCTTACCCATTGCTCATACTGCAGAGATCCATAAGGCAGCTGATGAAACCAGTTTGGTTGAAACACTTATGAACAATCTTGACTGAAAACACATTTACCAGCAAAATGCAGCTGAAGCCAGCTCTGATGCAAGATGTGGACTCAAACCCAGTACCATCAGTGAAAGCCCCACAACCACGCTAACCCCAAAAGCTCATTCAATAGATCCCACACAGAGACATGAAGGAAGAGAGCACTGCCCATATACACACTGACATATGCTCCCTACCTACCCTACTATATACTGTTATATAGTAGTACTCACTTGCATGGCCCAGTATATCTAGGGCATGCTCCCTTCCCTCACTGCTGTAGCTATGAGGGCTGTTGTTTCTTATGTACAGGTCCATGCACTGGAAGAAAATTATCTGCTCTACAGACTATTCTACAGACTGTGCCAATTTATATGAGCCTATTAATATTAATAAGACCTAATGCCAGTAATTTTGTCTCTGACCAAAATAATCCTAACCCAAGGCGTATTTTTTTCTGTCACATCTACTGAACATGAAAACTGCAGAGCTGCACACACTCACCTTCTACAGATTAAAAAGATAAATCCTTCTTCATCTTCAGGCAGTAGGAAACTCACCTTCAACATTAATACTATCCATCTTAACCTATCACTGGTTGCTCAAAGGAACCAAGGAGAAGAGAAGAAAAGCAAACAGATGACAGAACATTGGGATTTAATGTTTTGGCAAATGCTTAGGTATAACGATGGCAAACACAAGCACTGTTATATTACATAAGAGCATCAGACCCAATCAGTGCTGCCCATCCAAGCATCCAAATGGAATTCTAGCAGCTCACAGCTCTGTCTTTATTAGTACAGCTCAACTAGATTCAAAGCAAATACTCACTGATCCACAACATAAATAAAAAACAAATGAAGCCCACAGCTCTAGTTCTGCTCTCACTCAAGCCGCCCTCATTAACAAGTTCACTTAAGAAAATGCCAACACATGGCTCAAAATCCATACAGAGCAAAATAATCTAACACTTAACAGCTAAACAAAGGTGAGCATTTCCTCATCTCTAATAACATCAAGATATGGGCAACTAGCCAAGAATCCAGATCATTAAACAGAAACATACGTACAAATCCTGCAAGTGCTTCTTAAGAGCACAACACTAGTTCCAGTAAGCACACATAGAAGCTAAATAAATCTCAGGTTGCCCTCGAGATACAAAAAGGTTGATTTCAAACATACAGACCAAAGCATCCATGGCATGGATAGCCCCTGGAATTGAACCAGGAACTTCAACTGCAGCTGCCCACCTGCACACAAAAGATAAATTGCACAAAGATATTTGTTCAGCTGAAAGTTAAGTCTATTCAAAACCATTTATGAATACACACCAAGGATTTAGAAATTAGCCTAATTTATATCATGCTTAACCTTCAAAGCCATTGTTATTATGCCATTAAGTGTGAGCAACCATGTGTTGAAAACGTATGTATAGCCTTTATTGCACAGTTAGATTCTCCACTCATCTGTGGAACGACCCAGTAAATATCTTTGCAGCCTATACATTAAGTAACAAAAGACATCCTAGTGTCATATCAATCTGAAGCACACAGCTGTCCTCAGATACAGTCACAAAATTTCATCCTGGGCTTGCAGAGTAAAATTTTCAAACATTTCCACCTACCACTGTCTTGAAATAAAATTTAGGAACTGAAGAGCCTCAATAATTTTTGTAAGCTTTACTCCTCTTCTTGCTCTCCAAATCTCTGTTTAAGAAGTTGTGCCATTCAACATAAATAAGTTGAATCTTCTTGCACTGACTCTAGAAAAGTCTTTTTTGTATATTTCTTTCCAGCATATACCATGTCTATAAAGCATCTTGGTGGAGGATTTTTTGATCTGTATTTTCACAGAACTCAAACATACTGCCAATAAATTAGCGTGCATCAGAATTATTTTGTTCCAGCCAAATTGATTTCTCAACACTCAAGAACAAGGTTTCTCCAAAGGTTTCCCGTGTGCCTGATCCCACAAATCATAGGGCTGGAAGGAACCTCAAGAAACCAGATAGTCCCTCTTCTTGCCCCAAATCTGAGTTACTTCTAAGTTATCTCTTGCTGATTATATTTTTACCTCCCATTAAAATACTCATTGTGCTCTTTACACTGAACAAACCCAATGTGTTCATTTTGCCCTTTCAAAGGTTGTTTGATAACTCTTACTGTTTACTTGTGCACCCACTTGAACAGTATTTCTCTTTTATGTGGTGTATGACCCATGCAAGTAATATATTTAAATGTCCAAGGCATACATGAAAGGAAATTCTTAGATGTCCATTTTAGGACAGGTAAAAAGCAATTTATTCTATTTTAGCAAAAAATGCTTAGCACAACCAGGGAGTGGACGTGTATTATTTTTGTTATCCCTTTCTGGTCAACAAAATCTTCTTTATGGTAATTCTGGTCACATATTCATTATGGTTACCGCATACTTTCTTCATTAGAAACTATTACACAGACAATTAATTTATACTGTGATTTATTAATTTAAAATTATTCAAAGTATTTTAACTCAGGTTATTCACCATCTTCCATCTCTTACAAAGCAAACGGGAAATGTTTTACACGTTCAGTCTAAAGGTTTGTTTATCTACCTGGGACAGTGGAAACCCCATTTCTTGTGTACAGCACAGTTACTAGCAAGTCCTTGGTGACAGAACAGACAAAGATGCTTCCTTGTTTCTGTGAAAGGCTTTAGTGTGACTGTAACTTCTGAGGTGTTTTTCTAACATTAAAAAATATTCCACCATGTTAATTAAGGTGAACTCTCTGTATTTTTTCTTTCTGACAAAGGGCAGCTTGGAGGTATTCCTGTCTGTGGCTCCATAACTTTGGAATACAGTCTCTTAGGAACTGTGAGCAGATTTAACCACAACTAGCTAAATGCACCCAGATACATGAAGTTATATTTAACTATCTCCTTAGCTAATTAGATCAGGGAACCAGAATAGTAAGGGTGTATTAATTAAGAAGAAACAGGGCATTTGTAATAATTAAGTTAGCTATTTGCTCTCTTTTCCAGTCAGGGAGCCAATGAACATCATGGCTGCAGCAGCCACTTCAGACTGTGTATGCCCATCATGCATGCAAACCCACAAAGCCACTGTTTGCAAGACAGCACAGATGGTATTCATGGATAGTACAATTTCTTTTTTACGTTTATTTGTTTTAAGAAGACCACCAAGTGACCAAAGGAGTCACAGAATCACAGGATGGTCTGGGTTGGAAGGGACCTTAAAGATCATCTAGTTCCAACTCCATTGTCATGGGCAGGGACACCTCCCACTAGGCCAGGTTCCTAACACTGTCCCTGAGTCTGCTCAGACAAGATTTGCAAGCAGCAAGGTAAGAGGCAAGAAATGCAAGTCAGGGACCATCAGCTCAGCAAGAAAACTCATAAAATTCTGCAAGAAGCATATAGCAAACCCACAGTCAGCCCCCAAATGTCTTAAAAAGGAAGTTCAGAACCAGGGAGTACTGTGGAAATCTGCTGCAACACAGAAAACCACTCTGTTCTTGAAACCAACATTAATATTCAAAAGTTGCAAAGGCTCATGGGCAGAGATAAGGTGTAAATAAACCTGTTATCTGTTATTTTTGTTCTCTCATTGCTGTAGGTTTTCTCTCGAAGGAGTTAGTTAACTGAGATGACTCGTTGTAATCCTAATGAAAATAACATCCTTTGAGTTTTTAGGTCTCCTTTGGGAGCTTAGTGTACAGCACATGGTCTAGACCAAACCACTTCATTTCTCTGCCCTCTACGTGGGGACCCTTCACAGCAACCCAAGGCTATTTTGTGCCTTCACTCTGTAGCCACAGACTTGTCCTTCAGAAAAAAAAAAAGGCACATATATTTGCCATCATGAACTCATTTGGCCTGAATATCTCCCTCACCTTGACAGCATTCATAATGAATATGTGCAGCAATCATGGTTTTGTCTCCATAGATGTTACGCTTTATTTGGGCACAATGAAAATCTCAAGTAATTAGAAGTGGATCTGAAGAAGTGATTCTCTATGAAAGCAACTCAGTCCAGTATGACTCTGACTGCTACTGGCCTTTATGCAATATGCAGCCCAGCAAAGCCACAGTTTGACAGACAAGCTTTGTCTATTATAATAGCAAATGTTTTCCCTAAAAATGTCTTTTGAAAGGTTTTGCCACACAGTAATGTAGTTTAATTATGATCTTGCAACAATTTGTTTAATGTCCTATGGGAATCAAACAAATCTAGTTCTTCCTGAAAATAAAACTGACAATATCACATATGAGTTTTCAGTTGTTTTTTGCTTTGGTTTGGTTTGTTTTTTTCATTTAGACAAGAGCCAGTTTTGCTTAAAATGAAAACATCATGTAAAAAGGAAAAAAAAATATATACCCTTTCAGTCAACAGAAGAAGAAATCACATTATTATTTCTTCAAGTGATAAGAAGGTAGAAGTGTTGAATGATTTTGGCTGGCAGAGCTCCAGGATTTCTGTATTGTTCCAGGATTTGCATAGAACTTTCTCCAAGATCAAGTTCTCATGTTGATATGATCTCACTCTAGTGAAAATGATGATTTGGGAGCCATATCCATGCAAACAGTTGGGGTCTCATAGCACGAGTTTTAGAGTTTGGAATTCAAGTTTTGCAATAAGTGGTTTGGTTCCCATACCCTTGTTTACCACACAGGAATGACAGCACACACTTAAGCTTGTGACAGAGATCTTACTGGATTGGATCCAGTAAGATCCTGCGTATCTGCTCATGCAGGTTACATGTTACTGTGTGGTTAATATGTTCTCTGAAATAGGTTGTGCCACTTCACAGCTGAAAACATGGACTTCTAGAGAGCATAACCAATGGAAATGGCAACATAACCAGCGAGACAGTTTAACTGAAATAAAGAAAATTTATCTTCAGGGACACGAGAAGGAAGAATGCAGAGCCAAAGGTAGCTGAAATGTTACTAAGAAGAACTACCTTGAAGACACAGGAACTTTTATTACTGTGACACGTTTACAAATATGCAGTAAGATAACAAGGTATGTCTGGACATGTCAGAATACCAAGTTTCTATCAATAAAGGTATCAAATGGCTTCTTTAATCAGAAGCAAATGTGCCGAAGAACTTTGTTTCTCAAGT
This sequence comes from Heliangelus exortis, assembly GCF_036169615.1. Lineage (NCBI taxonomy): Eukaryota > Metazoa > Chordata > Aves > Apodiformes > Trochilidae > Heliangelus > Heliangelus exortis. The sequence goes on from NC_092423.1 coordinate 76,126,303, forward strand.
AGAAAGAAAAAAGCTGAGGAGAAAAATATTTTAATTGTCAGACCAAATTTACTATCATTGCTTCACAGCAAACTTTTGGACAGACTTTTTTTCTGAACCACAAATTTGTTAGTGCAGGACTTCTTCATTCCCTATCACCTTGGTGTTTTAGATGGTGAAACACTGAAGCCTTCAGTCTCTTGCCTCACAAGGTCAATAGCTGTGGCAGCGCATTCAAAGCCAGCTCGTTTCCTTCAATACCATCCTTTATGTATCAGCTTCCAAGTTAGAACAGAGATGGCAAGTATTTAAAGATTCAATATTTATCCTGCTTCAAAAAGGAGGTTCCATTACATTTGCCATTTGTTGACTGATATGTTTGGTTTTCTCCGTAACACCTTCGTGACAGTATTGTTTCAAGAGATGTTTACAAAAACACCTGCAGGTGATTTGCAGTATGGTTTGAACTCTTGGAAACAGATGGTATCTCAGCACTGAAGGCTACTTTCAAGGCATTGTGCCTTGATGGATGTCCCACACAGTGTATTTTTTGGTCACAGTTAAGACACTGTGAAGAGTACCACAGTGTGCTTGCCATCACCATCAGCAATTCAGTAATGAACCTCTCAGTCACTGACTCTCCACAGGAGAGACTGACAGCTGAACTTTCAGAGACCTAATAATTATTCTAGTGCTTATAAAAAACTACTGTAATTTTACTTTTCTTGAGGGCTGTTTAAGCTTTTATTTAATATTACATGCATGGGAAAAGAGTACACTTGGGTGAGCTATCATGTTTCAGTGCACATGGCACTTAGCTTGGAAGTATTATTTATTAAGGCAATGTCATCAGTTCAAGACAAATGGATGTAAAGCATGGGACACTGCAAAATGCTGAATGTTCCTCTAAATATCACAGAGGGAAACTATCATTGAGGAAATCATTTAAAACTACAGTACTCTTGGAAAGTCAGATGGCTTCAAGCAGTTTAAAGGGGTTCTGCTGGTACTTCTGCACTGTGGGGTAGTTTTCTTCAAGGTGAAGATCTCTAGGGGTAAGAAATGAAAAAAGGAAACATCCTACACGGAAAGAGAATACATAAATCCTTCTCACTAAAATCTTTTCCTGTGAGTGATACCAGATCCATAAGAAAAAACTTCCTGCATGGGCAACTTGCCACTCTCTTTGAACTCTCACAATCTACATCCAGCTTTCTAGAGGCATCATGATGCTCTTCACTATGAATGCTGGAGCTAGGCAGAAACTGTGTGGACTGCAAAAAAGAAGTTTCCACGTTTTCCCATTTGCTAACTTAGGCATTGAATTGTAGACCATGGGGCTACCCTGAGCACTCAGGAACACTACAGGTCTCCACATGCTCCAAGTGAAACCTATTGAAATAAAAGTCACAAACCAACAGTACACTCTACTCCATCTCAAGTAAAGTATGGGGTAAAAAAACCCTTGAAAACCTGTCCAGATTTTCATTTTTACATTTTGTGGAGCTGTTGTCTCCTTTGCTTCACAGGGCTCATAAAGGAAAGAAAGAGTCAACAGGCAGCTTTCAGCCACTCTTCCATAAGACCAGCTATTCCCAGCACAAGCTGTACATTCAACATTCAGAGTTTGCACAAAGGGCTGAGCAATGATGCCAAAGTTGAATAAGCCCCACTCTCTCAGCCCATCCCAGTTCAAAAACCTGTTGGCTCACACACCTTACCCATTTGCCTCAGTTTTTGTGGTGATGGCAAAAAACCAGAAGAGCTGTTTTCACCACCTCACAGCTCACTGAATTTGCTTCCTCCCACCAGCTCAACACAATTAGTGGCAGAAATCAATCATGCACTTACCAGCACTGGCAAAATACAAGCAACAGAAGACCTTGTGTATGAATGGGGAATGCCAAAACCATCTGAACACATCTAGGGGTGACAGGCTTCACCCTATCTTTTTCCAGACTCCGGCTTTCATACAACCTCAAGTTTGTTTAGGTTTTGGTTTTCTTTCTCCTTGAATGACATGCCCCACTGCTTTGAGGCAGGATGATTGCAGGAATTTGGTGCAACAGTTCTCAGGCACCAGTTTTATCTTGGACAAACAGATGTACTAAAGGGTTTCTCATGGTTTTATTCTCCCATGTTGATCCCATGTTTGCAACCAGGTTTTCACTGTTTTCTATATCCTCATTTGAGTTTGGGTTTTTTGTGCTTTTCTAAGGTGAGTAGACAGTGACAGAGATGTGTACCAGTGAAAGAGACGTGAATCAGTTATATTAATGTTGATCCATTCTTTGTTTTTTCTAGCCTTGCTTCATTTCTTCACCACAGTTCAGCAATAACTTCAATTTGTCTGGCAGATGCACAACTACAGCATCCTGCTGTATGACCATCTTCTACTTCATCCTAAAGCAGTTACTAACATCAACCTATAATATTGAAGATGAGCCATTCCTTCACCAACCAATCACATCAGGAAAACACTAATAGCAGAAAATAAATTGACAAGCTAAACACAGGCTCTGTCCTTTCTAAGGGGTTAGGTTCTACATCCCATTGAGTAGTTCAGGGTCATTAAAACAGGAAATTGCCAGCAGCTCCCTGATTTTACTACTAAAATTAATACTATGGGAAGCTTCACCATTATAGTTATTAGGCTTTTGCCTGGAGTAAAAGGGAATGCTTCAACATGGCATCACATCCTTTTCATGCTATGCACAGATACAGCAACCACCATCACTACATCATTAGCAAGTATCCATCAACATACCTTTATAAGTACCAAAAGACAGCTGGGTAGGGCCCAATCTTATGACACATTCACTGTTGTACCCTTCCTAAGGGCAGCAAGTCTCTAAACAAAATGAAGCTCCTCCCATCAGCTCTATAGTTTATATTAAGCACTGAGCATATGGTGCTCTGAAAAACTGTTGGGGCAGTGTACATAAAATGAATTATTTTGAACAGACATTGAAATTCCTACCGGGGGGGGGAAAATGTAAAATCCCTGGATCAGCAGATCCCAATCATATGTGGTACTACTTATCAGGCTACAATCTAAACTATGCAACATGTGACTAAAAACCATGTGGCTTTCCCAATGCTGCAGCACTGGCAAGGTACTCGGCAGTCTATACCCTACAAGTCAGATGAATTGTATAGCCTACTTAATTTCTGTTCTGCATAACAAATACCAAACACATCAAAAGAGATAGGCCCCTGATTCATATCCTAAGACAGAAGGTTTTTATTAATAAAACTGTTTCCTCCGAGTTAAATTCCATTAACCATACTTAAGAGGGAATTACTACACATCTTGCTCCCAGGCAAAACCTGACCATTCCACATGTGTTACAAATCAGTATCCTTTTACATTTATTGGTGGGCTGAAGAAAGCAAAGGATTTTATTTTCAGAATCTGGCAAGTCAGGAATCTTTAATGTTTGAGGAATCACAATGCTATCAATCAATTTCTATTTTAAACTTACAAATTTTCATATCAAATAACCAATAGCTACATTTTATACTAACCGCATTTCTACAGCTTGAAGTAAGAAGCTGAGCTGGCATCACACTTTTCAGATAGACAGCTGGGAGACACAGGATAGTGTGGAGAACACATTAAAGGCCTTTCTATTCTGCAGAAGGTGCTTCCCCTTCTCCCCCCCATTTTTTTTTTTTTTTTTCAATCTTGAAAGCATTTCCTACTAAGGCATGATACATCTATTGTGCTGCATATGGTTTCTCTTTTCAAGTCTCTAAAGCTTTCAGGAATTTCTTTGATTTCTCTAGTTGTTACCTCATTCTTGTCATTCCTGATTGATAAGGAAGAAGCAACACAAGCCCCTCCTAAATTCTCTTTCCTTAATTATGAAGCTGTCTCTATAAATCTGCACAGTACTTCAAAATGGCCTCTTTACTAATCTTGTAGAAAACAGGGTAGGGCCTTGAACACTGGTAGACAACTCTTCATTATATTTGAATAGCATCTAGGTTTCTTACATGAAAAACTCAGATTTTAACCACTGCATTTATAGCACACCTGAGGACACTACACTTACACCTACAGACTTAAATCAAGACGAGTTAGCACATAAATGTGCACATACAAATATAATTCTCTTCTTGCAGATGGAGAAAAATAAATTAAAAAATAAATTCTCTGAAATTCTTCTTTTCAAGATTAGTGCAAAATGTAAGTTTCCATATAATTATTAGCTCAATGGTAGCTGAATGCCTGAATATGTAGCTGCACAGAACTTTTGTTAAGATTTCATGGGAAGGCCTCTTCCTGCCCTGCAACCAGCTTCTGTCCCTCAGTCTATCCCATCCAGGCCTGGGTGGATGCCTGCACAAGGGAAGAATTCAGCATTGTTCAGATGGAAGCTGTTTTGTACACAGGAGGCTCTGCTGAAGGACTTCATGGTTCACTGCATGGGGGAAAGCTACCAGTGGAACACAGCAAAAACACAAGAAGCTTCACTTGGAAAATACAATTTATTTCAGACTTCATGTTGAAAGACCAAAACACAGACACTTAAGGACTACAGATAGTTCTAGAGACAGTAGTGAAATTCCAAAGTGTGCACAGTCTATAAGCTCAGGGAAAGGGTATGCTCTAAAGGTATGCTACTTTATGAAATAAATCAATTTTTTATGACCATGTTGCTTCAGTGCATGTTGCATTTCAAACACAAAGAAGCATGGAAGGAAAGTCTGGGGGAAAAAAAAAAGAAAGAAAAAAGAAGGAAAAAAAAAAAAAAAAAAGCCAGATCATTCATCCATGTAAAAACTGGAACAGTAATTTTAACAGTTTTACCTTTTAATGCTGAATTTATTTGAACTGGATACAATATGCTCAAAGGTTGGTATCAACAGAGAAAAACTGCTGCATGATTGCTTTTTGGCTGCTCCATACAATTTCCCCAAATTACACAATCAGTTGTTTCATATATGAAGCACACAAGAACAGGCAGAGCCACCATGAATTTCCCAGTGCTTTGGGTTTATTCTGTCCATAGACTAGAGAGGGTGCTCTCCAGTGAAACTAAAACCACCAGACAAAAAGAAAATACTCACTGCACACAACCCAGCAGGTAAGAAGATCACAAAGCAAAGCTTCTCCCTCGTATTAAGTTCTGTGACACAATGAGTAGAGACAGCAAGCAAGAAAACCTTTGGTCATAGAATCATATGGTCATGCCCATACTTCTTCTGTGTCCCCCACTAGAGCTTTGAGGGTCTGCCCAAAATTCTCAGAAACACCCTGAAAACAGAATGATTGTCTGGGTCAAGATTATCTCCACTGGAGACAACCGTAGCAGCATCTGCTGCATCTTCCTTAATACAGCACTCCCACCTCATGATCTGACTGCTCCCATGCTTGATGAGGAACAGCTACACTGGAGAAAAAAACCCAGTGTCTGAACACTGACCACCCGTCTAGGTGGTGCCTGGCAAGCATCGGGCAAGCAGAGAGGGGCCATTAAGACAGATTTTAGGGCTGATGACAGTGCTTCTTCAGAAGGGACCTTAATTGAAAACACTGGAAATACCAAGTAATTTGGGAGACCTTGGGGTGTATCCTTTCCAGCTTATGTCCATCACCCGAGAGGGGAAGCAATAAAACCCACCCCCACATTCTCCTTTGGAGCCCGTGTGCAATATTCTACTGTTACCTTTAACTCCAGCTTGCCAAACACACCAGTTCTCTGTGGTCAGAACCTAAGTCATTAGTTTTGTAAATTACCCATTTACAACAAGTTTAAGCATGCTCATCCTAAAGAGAAGCATCTATCGTAATTTGGGGTAAGAGCCTATGCTGGGAAGAAAAAGGGGTGGAAGAGGAACGAGCGCATCAGTGCCAGGAGATGCAACAATTCGAACAAAAGAGATTTCAAGATGTCGCGCACACACACACACACACACACACACACACACACACACACACACAGATCCTTCCTCTTGAAAGATTGCTCCCCCGGGGAGGAGAGAGACACGAGTGTATCCCCGAAACAAAGCCCGGCAGCAGGCAAGTCCCTACGGCGTGATGCTCCACAACCATCCAGCTGCGGCACGCAAACTGCACCCACTTCCCCCTCTGACTACTGGGACCCCACAATGGACCTGCGGCATCCGCGTTGCAGTAGAGAATCCTCCTCCTCCCCCTTTTCTGTGTGTCCTCCCCCCAAGCACTTTTGGGGGGGGTGGAGGGTTGGAGCCTGAGGTGGGGGGAGACCTGCGGGGATCCCGCAGGCCCTCGCCTTCTGCTGCGGGCGGGGAGGGGCAACACCGCCTTTCTTTTCTACTTCAAAAATGCCAGATTTAGTCTGGGTGAGAATAGAGGGAGCGAAAGGGGGAGTGCAGGGGGTTCCGCTCCGCTGTCGCGCACGGTACCAGATACCAAAGCTAAGCCGGGCGCAGTGCGAGAGCGAAGGATGCCGGCATGCCTCCCTTCACCTCCCTGGGTGAAGCGCCGGCAAGGCCTGGGAGTGGGGGATAAGGAGGGGGAGAGGCAACCCGGGGGTCGTAGCGCAGCGCGGCGCCTTTGTTCCTCCGGCGGCTCCATCCCCACCCCCGTCTCCGTCTCCGCGCATGCGCCGGGCAGAGACAAAGGCTCGGGCAGGGGCGGCGGTGCCGCTCGGGGGGTACCGATGAGCGAAGCCCCCTCCTCCTCAGCGCTGGGCCACGGCCCCGGGGTGCGACCTGCCAGGCGGGAGGGTGGGTGGGTGAGTGGGTGGGTTCGGTGTGCCTGTGTCCGTCTCCCCCTTCCTTTGCGTGAGCTACTGCCACGCCCAGCTGAGGCAGGAGGGAAGGTTCCTTGCGGTGAGCCGCGTTTGGGAGACACGCGTGTGCGTGGGGAGAGGCGACACTACCAAGGGACAAGCGTGGGGATTGGTGACACTGCCGGGAGGGGCGGGAGGAGAAAGGAAAAAGGGCAGTAGGGAGATATATCTTGGGGTTAAAAAAAAAATAAAACGGAAAAGGGGATGAGAAAAGGGGGATCTGCGGAAAGAGGGGTGGGGGTCGGCATTCGATGAATATTCATGAAATCGGCACGTCGGGGCGCCGAGCGCTGTGAGGAGAGCAGCACCGGGGGAGGCAGCGGCGGTCCCTGCTTATTTTGAGGGGCGGTGCGTAGTCCCCAGGTGGGACTGGGGCGGTGGAGCCCCCACACACACCTTGGCCACGACGCCCCCCCGCCGAGGGCAAGGGGGCAGAAGTCGCCGTCGTGCCCACGCGCACGCGTGACGGCGAAGGCATCGCCTCGCGGAACAATCGCATTGTTGCGCGCCACAATGGGCACGCGCCGCCCCGCGACTCGCTGCCAGCGCGGGCTGCGCTCCTCCGCGCCACCGGCCCCGCCCGCCACCCCCACACCCCCTTCACGGCACCGGGAGGCGAATCCCCCCCAACCTCAAGCTCCCCGAAGTCTTCTCCCCCCCCCCCCAGCCCCATACCACCACCCCCCCCCCAGCCGCCCTGCCATCTTCCTGGCGTGGTGCGTTTTCTTCTCCCAGCGATTCATTTCGTGGAGACATTTGAGGGTTATTATTTTTCTTATGTTCTTTCAGGTTTCGGGTAGGTTTTTTTGGGTTTTTTTGTTATTTTGTTTTTTAATGCAGCCTCCCTTTGGAAGCAGGCTGAAGGCATCGAAAAGAAATGGGGCATAAGCCGCTGTTTTTTCCCACCACACCCATCGCTGCCCTCCCTTCTTCCCCAAGAAAGCGTTATCGGGTATTTAATTTCACGGAACAGGCTTCAGTCCATTTTGTGCCTCGAATCCGCTCCTGGGAATCCTCCTCTCGAGGAATCGAGCTTCTCCCAGCGATGCTCCTAAAATGTGCCTAGGGAGGCGGCTCCCAGTCTGCTCCTCTCTCCCCCTTTTTCCCATTCAAACGTACATCTCTTTTCCCCACACCTGAGACACCACGGAGGGGGGTCGGAGGAAGGAGGGGAGAGGGGGGACGCCGACGGTAAAAAGATACAAAGCTCTCGGGGTCTGCTATGTAAATGGCATAAGCGAGATACACCGTTTCTTACCTTTTTACGCTTTTCCTCTCTCCCCCTCTGTGAATTTGTGTGCTGGGGTGTCACAAAGAGAGTCCCAGGTAGCCCCCGAGCCCGCTCGGCTTGCTCTGAGTGCTGTGGCTCTCCCCCGCTCGCTCGCCGGGACCGGAGTGACTACTGCCTGCTGGAGCAATGCCGCCGCTACCGCGGCTGCTGCCTCTGCATTTCTCACTCTCTCCCCCTCCCTCTTTCCCTCCCTCCCCCCTTCTCTGTGACAGTCTGTGGGCAGTTCAAAAGCCACACGCACTTATTTATTTATTTTCCAGGAGATGCGCTGCTCGAGGCTCACGCTTAGAGGGCGCACGCACCCAAGGTTTTAAATATTAGCCCTGAGAGCTGCGCGGGGACTCGCTCCGAGGTCAGCAAACACACCTTGCAACCTAACCCACCCCCCCAGACCCCCCCTTAAAAAAAAACAAAAAAACCCAACATCTCGGGGATCATCCCATCTAGGAGGGCAGGGGAAGCGGGAAGGTAGAAGCCTGGCTTCGTTCCCTAAGGAAAACTGCCGCGGCGCGGGGCCACACTCCGAGCCTGCGGGACTGCTCCGCCGCCCCCCGCATCCTGTGCGCCGGCTGTGCCTCCTGGGGCGGTGGCGGGTCCGGCCCGCTCTGGGCGGTGCGCGGTGGAGGGAGTGGGCCAGAGGGGCTGCTTGCTGACACTTGCGGGGCCTTTCGGGGAGCGCAGGAGCACTCCGGAGAGGGGCGGCACGGGCGGAAGAGACTGAAAAATCTCAGGCGTTTATGCTTTTGGGACGCTTAAGGAGAGGGTTTGTCCATTAAACACAAAAGGGAAAAGAGAAAAGCCAAAAAAATAAACCATCAACAGAGGAAGGCAACCCGTTTCTCAGGAGAATGGATCTGTTCCGGGCACTCCTGCAGCTGAAGAGCTGGCCTGAACATCGCTGGGGCTTAAGGTCTGGTATCTGCCTGCCCAAACCCGTCCCTGAGGCTGCCACAGCACCTCTGCACCCTCCGCCACAACTAAGGACACTACCCGCTCCTTCCCACCTTCCTCTTTTCAAACCTCTGCTGAAGCGGAGCCGAGGTGCCCTGTCCGCCTCTCCGCGCCCGCTCCCCACTACGGGATCCCGGCATCGGCGGCTGATGCGCGGGGCTGGGGCGCCCTCTGCTCCCCGAGCTGCGGTCGGGCAGCGGCCGCTCTGCCGGGTGGGACAGGGAGAGGGATCCCGGGAGGGTGGCCGCCCCCCGTGTCCCCGCTGCCGGGAAGGCCGCTGACACGGTCCCACTGGGAGCGATCCGCGGTAGCGGCGTCTGCTCGTGGGCGCTCCGGTTGAGAGGCAGGGAGGGAAAGGATGCGGCTGCGCCACGGCTTCAAAGCCAGCAGCACCGTCTTTCAGCGGGAACAATGAAAGCTATGCCCCATTCATTCGGCGACGAGCACCGAGTGAGAAGTACGTGATAAGGATCATTCCGGTTTGCACTTTTGGTGGAGATGGAGCGAAAAGGGAGCGGGGCATGTGGAGAGGACAGGAACGGCGGACTGCGGGCTCGGCAGAGGCGACAAAAGGGATGTTCTGCTACAGGGACGCGGTGTGGGGTGCAGTCCCTCTTCCCGTACATCCTCACTTAGGAAAATCACCGGGCAACGAAATGCGTTTGGGGTTTATACGTTTCACGCATCGCACTCACAGCCTGTGGCCGAACCGAGTTTACAGCCGCTGCCGGGGCGGGGAGGCGACGGGGGCTCAGGGACGGGCAGGCAGCGGGACAGGAGTCCCCGTTTTCCCCCCTCGCCGCTGTCCGGGGAGTGCAGGGAGCGAGAGCGAACGAAAGAGCACAGGCACGGCAGGTTCACCGGGTGACTTGTAAGGACAATTCCTCCAGATTTTCGTGCACACCTTCACAGGAAACGATTCGTTTCAGCCTTTTTTTATTTCTTTTTTTCTTTTTCTCTTTTTTTTTCCCCACCTCTCTCCTTTCCCCCCCCCCCTTTTTTTTTTTTTTTTTTTTTTTTCCCCGGTAGTTTAACCCTCTCTCTATTCAGCTGCAAGGCGCAACAGCTCTCCATGCCACACCTGCACAAATGCAGCATCCCACCCCTCCTCAGGCGCGATACGGGGCTGGCTGAGCCCTGCCGCAGCTGCGGGGAGGAGGGAGGGCAGGCGGCACCCCACCACACCCCCACCCGTGACATCTTCCCGCTCACGGCAACGCGCTGCGGGGGGGGACTGCTACACCGCAGGGGGAAGGCAAGCAGCATTTACTGTTAATCTGGGTAATCGATGAAAAAAAGAAAAGGGGGAGAGGGGGTGGGGAGCGCCCTGACAGGTCTCAACTGTCGGGAAAGTGAGGTAGCTACGCCCCGCCGCTGCTCTCCGCGGGGAGCGGCGGGACAAGAGCTCCGGACGTCGCGGTGGCTCCTCCGAGCAGCTCGGGGGAGCAGGGATCCGTCCGCCCCTGCTCCCGGGAGCACTCCTGTAGAGGGAGCAGAAATGTCGGCGCCTGCCTGTCGCTGGCCTGGTGCAAGGTCAAGGGAGAAAATCCCCCTCCCCGGTTTTATTTCTAAGCCACACCTATTTGTGAGGAAAGTGGAAAGAAGCGACAGGTAAAATCGGTCCAAAATATAGCCAGGGACAGGCAGAGCACAGCACATCCACAGAAGAGCTCAGTTATGGACTGGGGACCTGGGCGGGGCTGAAATGGTGTCCTGGAGCATGGGTGGTGCTCAATGGAAGCTCCAGGTTAGACTGGGCAGGGACAGTCAGGGCTGACAGTGCCATGACTTTTAGGCTGTTGAGATTGTCCTATAAAATTGCTCAGCCACCACAGAACCAGTGTGAAATAATATAATAGAGGGAAAGAAAAAAGCCCCTTATTTAAGCCTGTATTGGAAGGTGGGCTTGCACATCTAATGTGCATCTTCATGGAGTTAAGCAGTGTCTGACGTGATAGGGGAAGAGATAAGTTACACAGTATTCCCAGCATATCAAGAAAATACAATTCCTGAGTGTGTACTGAGCCATTTGCTTGGAAAAGCCTGTACAAGCAAAAGTGGCACAGAAACAGTCATTGTAGCCACCAGTTTGAGGGAGAGAGTGGTTTTAATCTTTTTGCTGTTTTCACCAGCTAAAGAACTGAGAAGATAACCATGGTTTATGAGCTAGAATTTTTTTATAGCTACATGCTAAATTAGGTATCTCTGAACAACCCTGAAAATACAGAATTCATCAAATTCTCTCTTTAGTTACTTTGCTGCATCAAGATACTATACACATCATATGTCTTATTTGATAACTATGATACCTATCCAAATGGAGATTCTAAGTAGCCTTTGAACATCTTTGTTATAACTAAAGGTGTGCAAAGTATCCCCACGCTTTCCTGATTATATACAAGGAATTTAAGTAAAGCGTTTGTATGAAGAAGAAAAACACTGCAGAGAGACATCTGCAAATAGATGGAGAACCAGGTCTGTTCTGGAAACAATGTACACCTAGGCCCTTCTGTGCAAGGTAAGGGTTCACTGCTTTTCTGAAATCCACACTGTTACTCAGCTGTGACAAACACCTAAGCTACCTCACTCTTCTTAGCCAGCTCCTCTCCTTAGCTCTTGCCAGTTGCCCTGTCTCAGTGCCTTTCCCTCCAAATTCAACCTTTCACCCTCAACTTTGTTCAGCCCTGTCTGTCTTCCAGGTCTCACACACGGTCATGTTTCCATCTTCCCTATGTGGGAATAAATCTAGTCCTAAATACCTTTTTTTAATATTTAATTTATATTGAACTTGGTCCTCTGATTAATAGTCAGCTCTTTGCTCTGTGATTATATTAAGTCTGACAACACAGAAAGGATGTGGAACTCTTGGAGCAATTCCAGAGGAGGGCATGAAGATGATCTGGGCATTGGATGACCTCTCCTATAAGGACAAGCTGAGACAGTTGGAATTGTTCAGCTTGGAGGAGAGAAGGCTCCAAGGAGACTTTATAGCAGCCTTCCAGTGTCTGAAAGGGGCCTACAGGAAAGCTGGGGAGGGAGTTTTCTCAAGGGCATGTGATAGAACAAGGGATAGTGGCTTTAAGGTAGAAGAGGGCAGATTTAAGTTAGACATTAGGAAGAAATTCTTTACCACTAGGATGGTGAGACACTGGAAAAGGTTGCCCAGGGAGCCTGTGGATGCCCCATCCTTAAAATTATTCAAGGGCAAGTTGCATGGGGCTTTGAGCAACCTGGTCTAGTGGGAGGTCTCCCTGCCCATGCAGTGTGGTTGGTACTATATGATCTTTAAGGTCCCTTCCAGCTCAAAACATTTGATGATTCTATGAACAGAGCCAGGAGCTGTGGCTCTTAGCCCAGCTTTACCACAGCATAAATCCAAAATACTCACTTCCTCTCTTGTGCTGCCAACCATCCTTACCACCAGCACCTCCGTTTTTGTTCCTGATTGCTCTTTGGTCTTTTTCCCCCAGAAAAGCTGGTGTCATTAAGTAGCACCTACTCAAAAAAATTCCAAGTTAAAAATCCCACCTTACCACCTCTTTTGGAATCAGCCTAGAAACTCCTCCTTCCTTGCATTTATCAAGTCGACAAGGCAAAAGCAAACCCAGGATCATGGCTTTCGAAAAATGCCATCTCCAGCTGCATCTTGCCCCAGCAGCCTGTCCTTCCCGAGCCGCCATCTGCTGCTCTATTTCCAAGCTCACACCACAAGAGGGAGCATTTTGTTCAGTTTATTCACAAAACCCAGTTTTCCTTTTATAGAGGTGTAGAGGCTGAATCCAGTTTCCCGTATGTAGAGGTTTTTCTAAACCCGTTAATTCAATAAGCATTTTCCATAATGACATTTCGGCTTTTACCATGCAATGCAATTTTCAAATGTTTCACAAAAGTGTAATTCACGCATAATAAGTTTTATAGGTATTTTTAAAAATGTAATTAGAGTCCAATTCCCTGTTGAGTCACCTGGTTGCAGGGTAAATTATTCTGGGAAAAATATAAGATGTCAGTGTAAGGCATATATAAGTTTCTATTTGCAGTGAATATCATTCTCCTCATAAATGTAAATACCAGCTACACAAAGCTCAAGAACTGATTGCAATAGCATAAGCAGGCACAAGGTGTTTTTTCACAGATTTTCAGGTTAGGAGCATGAATAGCTTTGATTGAATCCTAAAATGATAACTTTGATAAACTACTACTGAAACATCTCAATCCAGATTTGAGTCCTGACATGAGAAGAGATGCGAGTCTCTGATAATTTTAATCTTAAAGACATAAAGCTGTTTGGTGGTAGGTATAGTTAAGTCTAGTTCTGCTATACTGGGTGTTTCTGTTTATGCCATAAAAAGTGGATCTTCATGCCTATGTCCAGGTAGAGTTATGTGGATTGTGAACCCTGCTTTACCCCAAAGTTTTTGGCTTCAGCTCAATCTATAATTTAAAGCACATGTGCCTCTCAGGAGGTCCTTCTCTAGCCATTGGCTTTAAAAATCCTTCCCTGCTCCATAGAAGTCTGTATGCAAGTTTTCCCAAAGATGGATATAGTTGCTGTTCTGACAGTATAATTATCTTGGTTATTTCTGTCTCCTACTCTAATTACCCTAAAGAGTGAGAGTCGCTCATGTAAAAAGAAGCAAATGTGCTCAACTCCTATAAGCTTCCCTTGTGGCTTATTTACCATACCAGGCTTCTCCACAATTGTCTATAGGTTAGGTCTTGGAATCTTTGCTCAGTTTCCTCTTGCGAGTTTCACTGAAGCAACAGCTGAATAAGGTATTCACTGTTTGACTTCTATGGCCACAAAAATGTCTTTCAGTTAACAGCTGGGGTGACTATATCAGTGTCTTGATAGTTATCAGAATTGGCTTCTCGAGTAGTATTTTCTTCTGTTCTCATTCAGCTACAAAAATTTCAGTAATGTAAGATCAAATGCATGACTGATTGGGTGATCAAAATAATGGGACAGCTATGATGTACCTCCTACAAGGTAGAAGAAGTGAGGTGCACAGAAAAGAGTTTCAAGTACCCTGAGAGAAAAAAAAAAAACCCGTGATTGTCTGCTCCAGTACTTGATGATCTGATCTGTGCACTGTAGGCTGCTTATGTACCTTGCTCACTGGACTAAAACATTGCCTGTTCGGAACACAAGATGGATTCTTACCTTGAGAGAGAAGTTCTGGTTATGAACTCAGGGTCATACACCTGAGGGCACTGATAGCCCTTACAGTCCCTTTCAAGCTTTCCCTGGGACCTTCTGCCACCACTGCTCATAGTGCAGAATTCCATTTCAACTCAGACTGGGCCACCATGACATCACACTCTTGCCTGTTCCCATCCCCATTTCTGACCCATTCTGCTACTAACTGGACCACCTGGGTGAACCCTAGATCTGGTTTATCTTTTCATCTTGCCTCTTTTGGTTCCCAAATCTTCCTTTCTTGCAGAGCAACGTTGCACTTGCTGCTCCCCAATATCCAGTTTGTGACAGTTGCCTCCTGGCAGCCCAGTTAGTTGTGTAAAGATAGCACAAAATGCAGTTCTTTGAGATGACCCCAGCTTAAGCCATCAGGTAGGTGTACCTGACACGTTGTTCCTTGGTGAAAACACTCAGTGACATCGGTACCACTGCACTGCTTTCAGATCCAAACTGCGTCACATGAGACCACTTCAGGAGCACCTACGAACTCTCCTGACAGTCCCAAGTGTCACTACAGAGTCATAGCAGAGAAAGGATAAGATGGACACCTACTTCTAATTTGTCTAACAGGGGCAAATATTCCTGGCAGACATCTGTTGCTGCTCCAACTCCTGTCCTGGAAGCTGGCTGCTAGAAAGCCTGGGGGTTCAAGGTAGGGAAAAAGTTCATAGGATCATTTGAGTTATCTTCTCCCTGATCTAGGTTGCAGCACTCACTTAGATACTTTGCCCCTCCTTTTCCACATCTTCCCTGTGAATCACAGAATGTCAGGTTGGAAAGGACCTCTAAGGGTCATATGGACCTCTAAGGGTCTTCTAGTATTATTGTTTATATGAGATGTCTCAGCACCCCATTGAGCTAAGACTTAAAATTTTCCAAAGGCGGGGGGGGGGGGAGAAACTACCACTTCCCCTGGGAGACCATTCCAATGTTTGACTGTCTTCATAGTGAAAAATTTTCATCTTCTGTTCAAATGAAGTGTATTTCTAGGTCAAGAACTGTCTGAAAATAAGTGTTTTGAGGATTTCTGGTGATTAAAGTGGCCATGGAAAAAACCCTCAAACTTGCATAAAATTACAGTGGCTCTAGTCTTATGCAGCCATCTTTCTTAGTCCCCTTTATTCCTTCAACCTGGAGGCACAAATCTAGAGCCTTGTGGCTCTTCTACTTTGCTGTGCTATTTGTGCTAAGCACAAGATGCAAATGGCTTGTTGAGAGTCTAATTAAAGAATTATATCTGAGGTGGCTAAAGCTGAAAATATCTGTAAATGTTGAGATGGAAGAGGCTCTCCCAGAAAATGAGAACCAGGTAATACTCATGCCTCAAAACCATTATTCCTCAACTAAACACCAGACATGGCATAGCACGAATTGTTGAGATCACTCCCATGTGTGAAAGCACTTTTCTGCTTCTAAATAAAAATCAGTGGCAGGTCTTCACAGAAAGGACCCAGTGTTTCAGGGTATCAAATGCAAGCCTGAGCAGAAACACAGTAAGCTATGTGACCACACCTAGATGACCTATCCTTTCCATACTGAAGATGGGTCATTCTCAAAGCATGCATCACACATTCAGCCACAAGATTCTCCATGTTGCAGCAAGACATACTGTCTGCTTCCTGAATGCTTCTTTGAAACCATACACTGCTTTGATATTTTTATTTTCATATTTTTACGTGCCAGGTTTAGTTATCAGACAGGGTGGGTGAAAGTACTTGAGCTTTAAATAAGCCTTGTAATGTGCCCCAACAGCTGTTTGACTCTGAATGACAGAGGATCTTTAGCCAGGCTTGCCTTGGGTGAATTTTGTGGATATTGCAAATGAAAGAATATATGGGGAGTCCTGATGTATGGTAGGATCAAGGTTATCACAGACCACAAATCAAAACCACACAAAATGGTTCAAGCCTTACAGAAAAGCTTCAGTAAGAGAAAGATAAAGGCCAGTGGGATCAGTGGAGATCCAGAAGCTGTTAACTGTGCTGCAGCACAGAAGTATCATCTCCTGCTTTATCAGCCACAGTTCATTAAGCAGTCTAACTGAATGACTTAATGTAATGGTGGCAGGTGCTGGTTTTGCTTGCCCAGCACCTACTGTTTATTTAGAGACAGGTGACAGCCTTGGTGTCAGGCACAGGCTGCTATTGTCACCACACCACCAGCCTGTCCATCTCTGAATATCAGTTAATTGCAGCAACAACACCTGACCGTGCAAACAGCACCTGCAGTTTGTATTTAGTGAGTTTAAAAGCTGAGAAAGAACTTTCCAGCAGGATAAGCAGGGCACCATCTTTTCTCATCAAAATCACTGAAGGAGGCCCCAGTGCTGGTAGCTCTGACACAAAGCTGACAGGACAAGCAACCTGTTTGAATGGAAAGTTGTGACTTCCTCTAAGGAGTACTTTCCAAGAGTTTCTGGAACATCAGAGTTTTCAAGATAGTCAAAGTCTCTGACACCTTCAGGAGGAGTTGACCAATGGACCACAGTGTGGCCCTGCAGCCTGGTCTTCCTGAACGTATTGTCTGATAGGACTTCTGTGAAGAGGCGTATAGTTTTACTTCTGATCAATGATGTTCATAGACACCATCTTGTACTGGCTCTTTCTGCTTGGTAGCCTCAAGCACACTTGTGTTTTAACTCATAATTCAGGAAAACAAGGCTAATACTGCACCTGGATGTAAGTCATGAGTTAAGAAATGCATCCTGAATTCCATGAGCTCCTTAAGCCTGAGGCTGTGCTATTAATAAACAAAGATTACAAGCTAAATCAGTAAAAAGATTTTGTTCCAAATATGGTAGCTACATTGTTAGCAGAAGGGCTTTCAAGCAAATACTTCTTGAAACTGAGAAGGTTGAGAAGGTAAACTGGGTAATGGCATAGTGCCATACCTGCTTTGAGATAGATAGACCCTAAACTGAAACAAATTTCTTAGCCAGAAGTTTTCCTTGATTATCTGAGTTGTATATCCTTCACTCATACACACCAAACAAGCAAAGTAATCCTCTTGACACACAATGTTTCAGTTTGGACTAGAGACATTTCATAGCAAATCACAAGAGTTGTTTTGAGGGAAACTTGGCAAGCATACAGTTAGATTTTCTGCACACTGAATTAGGCCCATCACATCTTCATCGGTCTGAGTCCTGAAAACCTATGAGGGTGAAGACTCTACAGGATCTCTCATAGCTTCTCCCAGTGCTGCACTACCATCTCGGTGAAGAATATTTCCCCAATATTTCATTTGAACCTGCCAAATCATATCAGATGTCTCTTACCCTTGTCTGCTTTGTATTTGCTACTGTGAAGTGCAAATCATCTTTGTATCTTCACATACTCATTGGCTAAAAAAGCTCTGCTCCCTCAATTTTTCCTCATGTTCTCTGTGTTTCTGGCCATGTTGACGGCCCTCTAAAGGACCATTTCCAAGTTTTCACCTCTCTCCTGAAGTGCGTTGGGGGTCCCAGAACAAGATACAGTACTGAAACTATGACCTCCTCAGCAGCAGATTGAAGCAAGGAATAATCTTCCTCAATCTGCTGGCCATGCTCCTCCAAAGGCAATCCTTTGCTGTTTGCTTCATTAATAATCAGGGCATACAGCTGGCACACATTCAACTTGGCATTCACTGTCACCCCAGGTAGCACCTGTAATCCTAGGTCCTTTCCAATAAGGCTCTTGCTCTGCCTGCCACCTCCCAGCCAGTACAGATGTTTAGGGTTATTCTTCCCCAAACGTACTTTTCTTTACTGAGTCCCATGAGTTTTCTGTTGCCCCACAACCTGAGTTTCTCAAGTTATTGTGCACAAGTTCTGCCACTTGCTGTGTCAGTAATTCCCCCTTATTTAGCATCATCTACAGATTTGTCTATGGTGTGGACTGTCTCATCATAAAGACTGTGGATGAAACACTGCCATCTGGATGGCAGAGTTGCCCTCTGAGGGATGCCAGTAGTTGCCAGCCAGCTCTCAAGCCATTGTTTTCTACTGTTTTAGCTGTAGTCAAGCCCAAACTTCCTCAGCCTTCTGAGTGAAAGGATATAGGAGGCGGCGTCAAGTGCTTTGGTATATTTGGTGTATTATATCCATCAGTTTCCTCCTGTGCAGCCAATTGCCTTGTCAGAGAAGGCAATGTGGTTATTCAAGGATTATTTGCTGCTTAGAAATATGTCTTGACTAGTCCTCATTACTATCTTGTCCATTAGGGGTTTGGAAACACCTGGGGAACATGCTCCTCAGCTGCCTCTCCTGGTTGTCATTATTTTGCATGGACTGGGGCATCACAATCCCATCAGACATCTCTGTCAACACCCACCTCTTCCCAAGGACTGACTACTTCCCGTTTCTCTAGATATTCCCTAAACTGTTCTGCTTCCTAGCCCCCACCTTCTTCCCAACAGGTGCTGCTACACACAGAAGTCTCAAAAAGTTTTCTTTGAAAAATTGCTTAGCTTTTCTGGGCACCTTTCCCCTTCATGGCTGCTTCCCAGGGAACTCTGCCTAGCAATTTCCTAAAAATAAGCCTAAATCTGCTGTTCCGAAGTCCTAACCCCGCTGTTTCCTTTCCATCCTTCCTTCAGATCCTGAGCTCGATCATTCTGTGTTTACTGCAGCCCAAGTTGCCAGCTGTGAACGTACTTTCCACTATCTTTTCATAGTTTCTGAGCAGTAGGTCTCATAAGAACATTACCTACAGTTGAGCCTCTAACATTTCTGTGTTAGGAAATTAGCACTAACACAGTCTAGGATTTTCCTGTAATGCTTACATAATGCCATGTTGTCAATGCCAAGAGGGTTGGAAACCCCATGAGGATGAGGGCCCATAAACAGGAGTAATTGTTCACTACTAATTCTAGAAAGCTTCATCTGCTATGTCCTCTTGGTCAGGTAGTTCTTAGAAACTCACCCTCTGGTGAGTTTCCTCTGGTGTCCCTGACCCAGAGATATGCTCAGTAAGCATGTCCTCCAGCTTTTTATGGAGCACCGGGCAGTCAGACTCTTCATGAGCTCCCTCCTCTTCTTCCCTGCTTGTCTTTCCTAAATAGCCTTTACTAGTGCCTCATCATGGGCTTCAGACTCTGTTTGCCTCGAGTTATGCAAGAGGGGAATACAGGATTAACATTCGAGTTGTCCAATCTTGATGTCTTTTTATAGGTAGCTTACTGTTCACTTACACAAGATAGGCGAATGTGTAAAAAAAGTGCTAATTGGTTCATATTTTGGAGGGAAAAGAAACATAGGATCTGTCCTCCTTACCCTTCTGCAAACAGGGCCAGATGAAGCTGTGGTTTGAAAGGGGATAACACAGATGTACAAAGTGTGAAAAAAAGCCAAGATGAGCCACCAGGCAAGCCCCAGCACTCAGATCCAATTTTCTACCCACACCTGCATTTGCACCCAGGTAAAGCTCAGGAATGGTTAGGACAGCAATAACTTCAGCTGCACTGTGGTACTACAGCTGTGCTGCACACAGGACAGTTCAGGCTGAGGAAGAGCAGAAAGAGAACTTGCTCTCAACTTCAGAGTAGTAAGCACATTCCTTTAATTCAGGAAACTCTCATAAAAATTTAAATATATCTTATTTCCTATTGCATTCAGTAGTGCTTATATACATACAGCAATACAGTTCACAGCAATCCTTTACAGAGCTCCAGCCAAGCTAAATGCTTTTGAAATGTTAATCAACATGACGAATCAATCCCTCATAACCCAAGAACACTGCTAGGCACTCAATAAGGGGAAAGCATCCTTAGGAAAAGATGACTATCCCCTTTCTCATGGGAAATATGTTTGTTTTGGACTGTAGATCTTGTGAGTGGGAACCTAGAGCAACCTTAATGTTAGTATTCCTGTGGATTTTGTTATATGCTTGATTAGTAATAAGGTAGCTAATTTAAAGTATGTTTCAGCTATAAGCAAGGAAAATTATATTTCTATTCCATGTAACAAATTGTAAATCAGGCTGTATGTGGCTTGTGGGTCCCTCTTGAATTTGTGATGCCATAATCCTGAAGAGTGTCTGGTTTCCTTACCACCCCAATGGGAATACAGCATCCTTATCAAGAAGGTGCAAATATATGTGTTACAAATCACTAATGTCAATGAAAATGCATTATAGATTTCTTTGGATTTATTGTCTCAATTTTAGGGCAAATGAAAGTTTTGGAAAATGCATTTGCTATTTGCTGACAAGCCCAAGAATTCATGCTGTGACAAGCAAAATAGCTTTTTACACTCCAGGGTACAGGACAATGTTGCCAGTGCTGCTGTTGATGCTCTATATGTAGCAAGGTTTCTGTGGAAAATACAGTGTTTGAAAGTAGGAACACACAGCCTAAACTTCTTTCCCCCACCACCTTCACAACTTTGAACCTGTTGGGCAGCTTTATCAGTGTCACAGATTTCACATGAAAAGATTGCATGTGTTCTGTAATCACCTGCTTTTCTAGAGGGAGTCCATCTTTGCTTCACTTTAGGTAAAGATTGCAATGTAAGCTTGCACCTCAGGGACATCAGACAGTGCTCTTAGGAGCATCCCAACTGCCCTGGCTTTAGGAAAAACTTTGAACATATCTTCAGGTAGAGAGTGGAGTCAGGAGGCAAGAAGTTATCAAGGTCCTGTTAAGAATGTCTCTTTTGTGGCATGCGCACACAGCCAGTCAACATCTTATAGTATATATCTGGCCCATAAGTGGGGCCAGATGTGCTGCACAGCTGTTAAATGGTCTGACTTGACTACACACGTGTTTTGCAATTGCTGTATGCACATGCAGCCTAAAGAGTGTAGTAGACATTGCGCATCAACTACAGGGATCTGGAAAACAAGCTTCAACTTGTTACAGTAACTTCAATTGCTCAGAGAGTTCCTTGTTTTCTTGCAGAAAACTGTTTCTTTTGATACTCTTTATCCTGCAAGGCTAGCAGGAGGACCACTTCCTTCAAACTCTGTGAAGCTCTGTGGAGCACAGTTCTCATAGTTCCCAGTTGGCTTCTGCCTTTTGGGTGGGATCACAAAGCACCACAAATTTGCATGCTACAAAAATCACCCAATGCTATCAAAGTAGGTCAAGGCAATGTAGCCTCTGTCCTAGGTGGTGGGTGGTCTTCTCAGACCCTAGGGTTTCTGCAGCATGTGAACTCTCTCCAGTAGTGTCTTAAGCAAAATAAACGATTTGTCATGTGCTTGCTTTCCCCTTTGAGAAAGAAGGCATAGCTTTCAAGTTGCCTCCCTTGGAATAAGCAGAGCAGCACTGTTTGCTGCACTTGTGTGTCCAGCTTTGATGGAAAATGTTGAGCCACCCAGATGATTTAATCTTGGTGACAAGTTCTCATGGAGAGAGTGGATCAGCACAGTTTTATGCAGCAGGCATTGCTAGAAATTGCATTATCAGAAAACTTCATGCTTCTGCTTATTTACCAAAATAAAAATCAAGCAGAATTCCATTAAGGACATTTTTTAAAAGAGAAAAATTACTCATTTCAGCTATTTGCCACCTGAGCAAACTTTCGATTGAGTAGCATATTTATTGTTAGGTTCTACAAAAACACCAGTTACTAATCCCAAATTCCCCTCTGTTTGAATCAGATACCTTTTGTTTTCTATCTTAATCTCATGAAAGCAGGGCCAAAAACAGCTTTCAAGTAGTTCATACATCCCAGGATGCCTGCTGGGATGAGCAGTAGTCCTGTGCTCCTAAAGCAGCATCTGATAGCTAAACCTAATTCCCAGTTTTGGAAGTGCTAGAGAAGGTACATTGATGAATGTTGTCCTGCTGTCCCAGAGCCTCGCTATGCCCACGCTTACCCTACCTTATCTCAGAAAAGAACTCCTGGAAAATCCTTCCCCTGCCCACAAAATGTTCCACACCCAGGATGCAAAAAAAATGCTCCTCCCCTCTGTCTCTTGGCCAAATGAAAGCTGCAGTGCAGTTTGTAGGATCAGGGTTGTTGGCCGTAATTGGCCACACTTGCTATCTTTTCTCCCAAGAATTGGTTAGTCTGCAGATCCTCCACCAATACTATAGCTGGAATTAGCTGAGGGAGATAGCTCTGGAGGCAGTGCAGCTTTTCACAGCATAGAGAGAACAGGAGACATCTTATTTTGTCTGCTAAAATCACTGCTTTTTACCTAACCTGAAGGGATTCAGAACAGTAGATTTGCTCAGAATATGACTGTCATAGCAAGAAAAAAGCCATTTTATTTACAATCAAAAGTATACAACCTTTCCTGAAATTATTATGATTGTTAGAAGTGCTATTGGAAGTGCATTGTATGTTACAAGGACATGATGTTTATAGTCAGTCCCTCAATATCTTTTTAATTTCAATTCTATTAACAGCCACCAGAACTAAGCAAGATCTGAGCAAGGCCCTAATAGTGCATTCATTAATAGAACATGAGTCTATTTAGGAAGTGTAAAACAACTGAGATTTCTCAATTGTCTTGAAAAATTGGAACATAGTGGGTTTTTTTGTTGACATTTGTTGTGCTTCTAGTGAATAAATAGACTGGAAGGATACTAACAGGAAATTCTGTTCACAAGATAAGCAGCTGCTAGCCCCTAAAAGCTTCAGAAGTTCATAAGGGCCAAAGAAAATGTCCTTCTGTGTCTGATTTAATGAATAGTCAGCATTCCACATCAGCCAAAGGAAATGCTTTGGGGGCAGTTTTTACAGATGCAATCAAATTCTGTGTTTGTGTGAAGAAGGACAGAGCTTGCCATTTGTTTGTGAAATAACAGTTTCAAAGGTTATGCTTTCACCACAAAAATCTTGAACTTTTGTCATACCAAAATTCTTGAGGGCCAACATATTTTTTTAACTTACTGTTTTATTTCTGGAAAGAGACTTGGTCCAGAACATGTCATTGTTTTCAGACTGGAAATCCTCATGATTTTAAGGCACATTTCTTGAAAAGTGTTCTGGTCTGGCTCATAGTTGTCTACAAAACAGCTAACAGAGAACAGCTTCAGCTGATCACGGATGCTACTACTTTTCAAGTAAACTTGCAAAGAGTAAGAAAAGAAGACCAGTAGTAGACTAAATGATCCATTAGTGAGATCACAAAATGAATATGTCTTCCCCAAATGTCTTTGTGCTGTGCAGTGAGGTACATCTTCAGCTGATGTAGGTGGCATAACTTCATTTACTACTACTGTGCTATTTTACATCAGTCCAAGCTGCAGACCTGGTGAGTCACCAGTAATTCTGGGAAAATTCCACGCTGCTTTGGAAGCATTTGTTCTTGGAAACATGGTGTTGGATTTTTGTGTATAAAGCGTGTTCAAGGACTGCCTTTCACAGCAAGTGAGCAGTAAATTTAACTTTAGACATTATGTTTTCATATGAAATCATGCAAATAAAGATGAAAATTGAACAAGCTACTTTGAGTACGGTATGGTCTATCTGTAGAAGAGTGGTGACACTTTATAGCCCTGAATTCTTTCCAGTGGAAAAAGCAAGATTTAAGGAGCCTGGCATTCATGAAATTCTAATCTGAAAGGGCCAGAAATGTAGTAAGCCATGGAGATTGACATAATTACCTCAAAACCTTTACAAGCCTGGTGACAGAAAATGTGAACGGCCTTGAATCAAGCCACTTCTAAGTTGTCTTCTACATGTAAGAAGCTAAATTATAGTATTTGCATTCTTCTAAACATTGGTGGTCTTCTAAACTTTGGCTCCTTTTCTGTATTTTCCTTCCTAGTCTAGGACAGAAAGAAATTTAGTTGTGGTGAACAAGAAATGTATATTTGCTTGTCTCTGTAACCAAAACAATGTAACTGTGCATGTGGACTTCTCGTCAAGCATAGGGTAGATTTATTTTCTCAAGAAAATACAATGGCCTTAACTGCATTAATTCACAAGGCTTACATTATTTAATTTCAGAGTAATGTAGTAGAAAACAGCTTAGAGGAAGCAGAATACACACAAAATGCAGCACAAATGCTGTCACTGATAAACTGAAAATCTCCTCAGTTTATGGAACAATGGAGTAGAGGACCTCACAGTGCACACAGACCAGGGGTATTTTTACATTCAAGCTTCTGGCCATGACAATACTAGACTGAGAGGTACTTGAGTATGGAGCTGCCTTGGATCAGAACAGACCAAGTAAGCCTAACCATTTCCTCTGATTTCCCTATCACTAATGTGTCCTTGGATGATGTAGGTGTAACTGATGTTGGAAATGACACTGTTAAAAGGAAATGAACAATTTTTCAGGAACATCCTGATCTCAACATGACAAATAATATTTTTTCTCTGTATATAGCATGTTGATTTCTTAGAAATGCCTAAAGCACGCAGAAATAGAAACAAGTTTTGACATTTATATATACTGATTCCTGTTGTCATGTTTGGAAAAATATTAAAATATGTTCTCTGAAAAATATTGAATAGTGTTACTTTCTTCTTTTGTTTGTTTGGTTTTTTGTTCTTTTGTTGATTTTGTTTTTAATTAAAATACTTTCAAAATGGAAATAGATATTTCAGTTTCAGTTGATCCTAAAAGCAGTATTTTGTTGCAAGAGGACAGTCTTTGAGCTTTGCTATATATATGTAAGTATGCATTTTATTAATGTGTATTTGTATAGAAAAGCTTGTATAAAATTTCAGTAACTGAAAGTCACTGCAAAGTTGCAGAAATATATTTAAATGTCTAGCCTACAGGAAACTTGAATTTCCCCTGGACCCCCTTCTAAATTAACTATCTAATTTTTCAATGAGTACCCTTCAAGAGTGAACTACTGCACTAGGTCATACCTCACTGAGCTTAGACAGAAGTAGCATAATTTTTTATCCCTTTTTTCCTGACCTGGGCATTGGTACTGCCATCACCATTTTCCTCAGAGGCAGTGCTTGGGTAAACTGAAGTTCCTGCCTCCCCCTTGCTAAAAGCAGCTCTCTGGATTTAGCTGAATGCTGGCACATGGTACATTTTTACAGCAGTCTCCCTGTATTAAGTCAGTAGGCTTTTGTGTTTTTCTTTCTAATCTGATTTTTATTTCTGTCAGTATATAAAAAGTGCTGAGGGCTTTTCTTTGTACTAGTGGAAAGTCTGAACTTCCCAAAGGCTCTCATGGAAATGGTAAGACTCCCATTTTGTTCAGTGGGAAAATCCAAGGACCCCAGCACAACACTGAGCACATCACACTTAGCCAAGCTGCTGTCTCAGGCTGCCTGCCAGTCCTATTTCAGAAAATGCTCAAGTTCAGTTTTTCAAGCTGTCCTTCAGGTTCATACAGACAGCTGCCAAAAGCCTTTTTTAAGCAACAGCTAGTCTGAGACTTACTGAAACAGAAGGGGAAGGCAGCTGGTTTTAGTTACCAGAGATGGTTTCCATATAACCAGGTATTCCCTGCTAGGTATAGAGAAACTGATCACCATAGAGAAAGAGGGCAGAATCTTTTATAAAGACACATTAGTACTTGCCTTGCTGTAACTATGCATATTTTCTAGTGTTTGTGTCATCTTGTTTATTCACATAGGAAATCCAGAAGCAGCACACAGCAGCCTACACTGAAACACTTATAGATAAGGTGGATGCACCCCTCCCTCCTTAGTTATTTCTTCTCAAAAAAACAGTCTGGTATTTTGTACTGTAAATTTTTTCTTTAGCACAGCATCACGCATTAGCTGTGTCACCACTTCAGGGACTGCCATTGAGCTAACCCAGAGCATGCAACATCTCTCAGCCCTCCTTTCTCAGCAGACCACTTGCTCCAGCTCATGCATCATATAAACTTTCTGCATCTGCTTGTTAAGTCAACCTCCTCAAAAGATTTAATTTTCCCCTTCCCTTGCCCTACGTGAGTGGTTACACACAAGAAAACATGGTCTGATGTTTTCATATTTGCAGGCAACTTCCCTTTGCAGGCTTTGAGAACTTTTTTCCCATGTTACCTATACAAATGCATGGTGTTCATTCATCTGGAATTAGAATAGGAAAGCAGTTGAAGCTGTGAGGCTCTTTCTGACGTAGTTGGAATTGCGTAGTTAGAAATCCAGCTGCTCTCCTCCCTCCCTGTCCCTTTTCCTATTGCTCATAACTCAAATTCCTTTTGGCTTTAATTTTCCGCCCTAGACCTCAAGCCCAAGAGTGACTGTGTTGGATGCCTGAGTAAAATCTGTGGAGCCATTTTTAATGATTCAAGTGTTGAAGAAACACTGCCATATGCTCTGACCAAATATAGAGAAAATATAGACCTTTCCTTTCCTTTCCTTTCCTTTCCTTTCCTTTCCTTTCCTTTTCCTTTCCTTTCCTTTCCTTTCCTTTCCTTTCCTTTCCTTTCCTTTCCTTTCCTTTCCTTTCCTTTCCTTTCCTTTCCTTTCCTTTCCTTTCCTTTCCTTTCCTTTCCTTTCCTTTCCTTTCTTTCCTTTCCTTTCCTTTCCTTTCCTTTCCTTTCCTTTCCTTTCCTTTCCTTTCCTTTCCTTTCCTTTCCTTTCCTTTCCTTTCCTTTCCTTTCCTTTCCTTTCCTTTCCTTTCCTTTCCTTTCCTTTCCTTACCTTTTTTTCATAGACATAACAGAATACAGTTAATCAAGTTTATGCAGAAGTTTAGAATGGAAAACTCTGGTACCCAGTGTGAAGTAGCAGCCCTTTAACCCAGCTTTACATCCCTCATTTTTCCCTGGTTCTGCAGCAGCACTCTGAAACGTTACCCGTAAGTGCATGTGGGCACAGATGTAAAGGGCATGGTTCAATCTGTGCTGCCTGTGCTGAGAGCAGCAGAATTGAAGTTTCCTCTCTGCTGATTGGAAGTTTACCAGGGTCTTAAAAAGGGAAACCCAAAGCAACTTTCTGTTTTCTGTTCCAAGTAAACTTTGTTCACCCAAACAAAATATCTGAAAGGAAGTCAGAGCAAGGACACTACCTGGCAAGACCTCCCTACTAAGGCCTATCTAGAGCTGTACCCCTGGAGATACCCAAAGGATGACTAAAGACAGGCAAAAGTCATATTCATCTTAAAAAAAAACACCAAAAGATCAACCTGAAGAACTACATGCTAACTGATTTCACTTTGATGGTCCCTGGAGTGACAATTACACATGGATTTACCAAGGGTACATTATGCCTGACCTACCTGTGGTCAAGATCTCAGTTTCTGAACAAAGGCAGAGCACTTCATGTCATTTATTTTGACTTCAGCAAGGCTTTCAACACAATTTTACACAGTATTCTTGTATCAAAGTTAGAATGTTACAGTTTGAATGGATGAACAAGAATACATCTAGAAAGTCATTAATTAGGCACATAAGGGTAGGGGTTAATGGGTTATGCTTTATTTGTAAGCCAGTAGGAAGAGGAGCACTGTGGGGCTTTTCCTGTAATCTTTCCTGCTTATCACCTTTATCAATAGCCTGACTGCACTTTCATCCAGTTTGCAAATCACACCACATTGGGAGAACATTTTTGATTTTTTCAAATGTAGGACTGCTGTCCATAGGAACCAGGAAAGGTTGGAGATATGGGCCAGCAAAAAAACAGTTGAAATTCACAAAGGACAAACAAAAAGTGCTGCCTGTGGGCAGGCAGCCCTGGTGCAAGGGCAGAGGCTAGGATGCCCTGGGTGGCTGGGAGCAGCTTTGCAGGAAGGGACCTGGGGAAGACAGGTCCTAGACAGAAGCAGAGCATGAGCATGGCCTGTGCTGATGTCCAGCAGTGCCCTGAAAGTATTCACAGGAGCACAGCCAGGGCATCAAGGGAAGACTTTATCCTTCTTCACTCAGCATTCCTTACTCCACATCACAAATACAACACCCATTTTTGGTTTCCCAATATAAAAATGACTCCGTGTCAAAACTGGAGCAAGTTCAGAGGAGAATCTCAAGCTGCTTCAGGCATGGAGCTCATGCCTTGTGGAGGAAGCTTAGGTAAAGCTGAGGGACCAAGACTTATTCAGCTTGGAGAAGAAATGGTTTTGAGAAGGCTTAATGGTAGCCTGCAAGGAGGTCAACAATCCACTTGAGCCAGGCTCCTCACAGCAGAGCTATGAGAGAAGGGAGGACACAAGACAATTGGTATAAGCTGAACCAAGAGAGGTCCAGGTTGGAAGAAGGAAAAAGGACTGGAATAAGGGAAAAAATGCTTTTTTTTAACTCTGAGGACAGTCAAGCATTGGGACAGGCTGCCTAGAGAGGCTGTATGGTATCTCTGTATCCTTGGACAGTTTCAAGACCGGACTGAATAGAGCCCTCCCTGTACAACTTGGTCTGATCTCCCAGGTGACCCCCCTTGTAGCAGGAGGTTGGAATTGAGACCTCCAGCTTGAATTGTCCTATGATCTGTGTTGCATTCAGGAGTAGACACATCCTGTCCTCTCAGCTCTACTGGTGCAAATCAGTACTGTAGACTGACGATACCAGTACTGTGGCCAATGTGGTGTCAGCAGACAGAAGAAGGAACCATGAGAGCTCACTATCTGCAGGGTGACACTTTCCCCACCCACCTACTCACCTTTCCCTTTAGTCCCTGCTACAGCCGCTGTCACGGTTCAGGCCCAGCTGGTACCATCCGGGCCTCTGCTCACTCATCCTCACCCCCCCCCCCCACTGTGGGACAGGGAGGAGAAAATCCACCAAAAGGCTCATTAACTGAGACAAGGGCAGGGAGGTTTGCATTTTTCAGTTATGGTAACAAGCAAAAAGCAGACAAGTTCAAGTTCAGAAGAAAAAAAAACTTGTTTAATCTACAAGGAGAAAGAGAAACATGGTGAGATCCTAATACCTTCCCCCCCTCCCTATTCGGTCCCTAATTTCCAGGGAAATCCAGACAAAATCCCTTCCCTGCTGCCTCCCTCTCAGGACACAGGGAGGGGCAGGCGGGGGGTTCAGGGTCAGTTCCCAACACGGTCTTTCTGCCGCTCCTTCCTCCTCAGGGGGAGGACTCCTCACAGCCTTCCCCTGCTCCAACGCGAGGTCCCTCTCCCGGGAGAGTCCTTCAGGAACCCCTGGGACACGAGTCCCTCCCACAGGTGCAGTCCCTCAGGCACAGACTGCTCCTGCCTGGGCTGCACACAGAGTCACGGCTGCTGCGGGAGCAGTCACCTCCTCTGACACGGGGTCCTACACGGCTGCAGATCCACATCTGACCCTCTCTGTGATCCTGCACAGGCTGCTGCTTCACATCTGCCCACCTGTGACACTTCAAAAGCTACAAATACACGTTTACCCCACCTTGGTCCTTTAAGGGCTGCTCCATCGTGATCCTTCAGGCACTGCTCCACCGTGCTCCCTCACGGGCTGCAGGGGCACAGCTGCCATCTCGCCAGGGGCTGTGGGGAAATCTCTGCTTGGGCACCTTGTCCCCCTCCTTCTTTACGGAACTTTGCTCTCACCTCCTCCTCTCCTCTGCTCTGCAGGTCTTTTTGGGGTTTTTATATATATATATATATTTATTTATTTTTTTGCAGTTTTGTTTTCTCTTTCTACAATGTGCTACTTGCAGAGGAGCATTCAGCTCCGTATCTGCTCAGCCTTGGGCAGAGGCAGGGCCAGGACTGGAACCAGAGGAGCTTCTGTCAGCTTCTCACAGGAGCCACCCCTCTGGCCCCCCTACTTCCAAAACATCACTGCACTAATGCAAGAGAGTAGCACATGCATGATTTGGAATATTTTCCTAGCTTATGTATCAAAAGCATTAAAGAAAATTATTTCATAATCCAGTGGCAAGCCATGGTTAGTTCCATCAGTGTAAGGATAGTATCCAGCTACTCTGAACATGGGAAAAGGAGTGTTGATATTTGTTATGTGAAGAGGAATTTAAGACAGATCTGCTATTATTTCTAAGATATCTTCCCCTCAAGATCAGATGACAGCCTGTTTTGGCCCAAAAGAGGTTCAGTCAAAATCAGTGCTAAAAAACTGTCTATTTTTCTTCTATTCAGCAGCAGCTAAATTAGTCTAAGAAATAATTTGGGATTTCTAGGGTATAAACCACTAAGTATCCTAGAACACGAGGGCTACTGCTATTCTTACTTGAATACAGGGAGTTTTAATATGTGAACAAATCACCATTTTCCAGACTTATTCAGAAGCTCAGTGAAGTAATTGGGTTTTCCCATTCACTGCCAGCTGGCACTGAATCAGATTTAATGTGCAGTCGTGGAAGTAAGACTGGTAGGTTTGAGTCATATTTCAGTCATGACAATAGATCAGCTTGTATTAGAGAAGCAGCAGACATGACTGTAAAGAAGATTAGTTCCCAGGCCTATGAAGTAGACTGGATAATAAAAAATTGTAATAATGAAGTGTTGTGAGAGACTGAAAGGAAACCAAAGCTGCTGGGCAAGTGAGTGAATGTGATCTCAGAACAAGTCAGACAGTTGATATTGGAAGCTAATGGGGACGAATGGCTGGAAACAGCAATGGCAGATGAAAAAGCTATAATATCAAGATAGTAGGACAAGATCTTTCTCAATAACTGGAGTACAAAACTGAAGTTTAAGTAAGGATGTAGATGGCTAACAAGGAAGAATAAGCACTTAAGTACTTACAAATAGCATAGCATCAATGACCTCATCTTCAAAATGAGGTTTATAAAAAATTTATTTCAGTAAGAGGTATATTTGCAAATTGAGTTAAGAAAACTTTTGATGCAACACACTTCACACAAAGCCATCTGCAGGCATGCATTAAATTTTACCTCCCTCCTACAGTCCAAAACATCGAGTCACAATGGTGTTGTATGATGTAATGGTTAGATGGTATTAATCTTACCAACTTTTCCTTAACCCAAGAACAACACAGAATAATTAATAGAGTGAGAAAATCTCTGTAGTTGGGATAATTTATTTTCTCTTAGGTCTTCTCTTTGAGTTATGTTTGCAATTGACAATAATAAAGAAGGCTTACTCTTAAATGAGCTTACTTTGACAAATAGGTCCTCCTCAAGATCAGTAGTGTCAGGGTATTCCAGTATTAATAAGGAACACTGTACTGGGATTGAGAGAGCAAACTCCAACAAATAAAATTATATCACTTTGCAGTGTGCTCTTGCCAGACCTGCTTCAATACTTTTGAAAATAGAATTTTGACTTGGAAAGTGAGACCTACATGTGTGATTTAAAGTTTGAAAGCCATGGAAAGGCTAGGAAGTGTACATCAGCCTGTTTGGTGAATTGAAGTCTATAGACCTGAATCACTGTCTGTCACATGTGAATGAACTCCAATATAACAGGATTTGCAAACAAAACTTCAGTAAGAATAATTGGATATATTTTGTTTAGTGTCATGACTCATACAGAGTGTTTTCTGGTGGTGTTCCTTTTGTTATGTTTTCTTCAGACTTATAGCACTGGAATGAGAATGAGCTGGGAAAAATCTCAAGAGAAAATCAGTTTCATCTGAAATCATCAAAAAATAGTTACTGAACTTGTCAATATGTTGAACTTCAGGTACCCCAAGAGGGAACAAGGAGGAAATGAATGCTGCAGAGTTCCTGCCCATTAATGATTAGCATGCTTTAAAGAATTTACTTATCACTCATATTGGAAAGTGTTATTAAAGCTAAAATGTTATCTCCAGGGCATAAAACCTAAAGACACTTACTGCTAAGAAAAACTGGAACTAAGCTTAGATTTCTGAAAGAAAAATGGTATTTTGAAAAAGAAGGAAAGCCCTTGTCGACATTATTGGAATCCACAGCACTCCATTTAGTTTTTGGAAGGGTTTTCTGTGCCTTCTTGTACAGTGGGTATTGATATACCCAGTCCATAAGTAGGTACTGCTGATGAATGGATCTCCTGTATAAATGTGATAGGGGAAGGGTGACAGTTTGCCTCATCTGGAGATAGCATTCCCCGTAAGCTTAAGTACCTCTCAGTAAATCGCCCGTGTCTCTTTGCTCTCCCTACTTTTTCCTACACGGCACATTTAGTTTCCTCCCTAATACAGAAGGCTGAAACAATCACTATTTTGTTCCTCAGTAAGGAAAAATGGCACACAGGTCTGACTGAGAAGTATTCAGGGTGGTCTCAGTATAGTCTGTGCATGAGTGATTACTGATCAGGGTTTGAGGTTTTGGTTTTTTTGTTTTTTGAGGTTGCTTGCAGGTTCTTCAGTGAAGTGATCCCTCAGTGTTTGAGACCCACAACGCACCAAGAGCATTGGCAAGTTGACTGAGATCATCTTACTCCTGTGTTCCTCCTGTCCTCTTACTTCATGCCAATTTGTTTCAAGATCCAGAGATAGAACTACAGGAATGCTCAGTCAGGTAAGTGGTGTCAGGGCAATATAGCTAAAGCCATTGTACGTATAAAGGAGTGCATATCTACATCCTTCATCAGGTGTTGATTTACTTCGGGTGCTTCAATTAGGTAAACACAAAAATACTGCAGATTCGATGGCAAGTAATCAGTACATAGTTACATCATTTGTAGGCCATCCAATGAAAAGATAATTTAGCACTAAATAAGTGTTTTCCATTAAAAGAGGTTTATTTGTCTAGAAGTGTGCAAGATGCCAAAAACCCATTTGTAAAGACAAATGGCTCCACCAGAAAATGGAAGGACTGTACAGGTTATGCACTGCCTTAAGCTATTACAATGAACACTCAAATGCTTTGTTAGTTCAAGAGACTTCAATCAGGAACTGGATCACACTCTGTACTCTTTATGTTTTAAGAATACATGGGCTATGTTGATTTACAGCTCTCTCTGTCCGATTTACAGCTCTCTCTGTCCTTTAAGCACAAATACATCTTCCAGATGAATTTCATGGAAGGAGAAAAAAAAAGAAAAAGTCAAAAAACCACCCACAAAATTCAGCTCAAAGCACTGCAAGTAGAGTTAGACAACATTATAGTCAGGTAAGTAGCAGCATTCAATTTCCCATTTTCACCATCTGCTTTTTAACTTCACTCCCAATGTGCAAAGCTAAAAGTTTTAGAAGGGCAGAGGGTCACCATTACTTCAGATAATTGGCATTTTAAATATGTTAGAAATACCATGAGCCCTGGCAGGAAGCCATTAGCTGCAGACAAGGAAGCAAAATTTGTCATCTCACATTTATGATGAAAAGTCTGTGCATTACACTAAGCCCATGAAAAAAAAAAAAAAAATAAAAGGAAGAAGAGTCTTTAGAGAGCAATTCAGTTCCTCAGAGTTTCACATTTTCATACTTCTCAGAACAAACATAAACTTAAATCCTTACTTTTTAATGGCATTTGCACTGAGTGTGAACTGCCTTAATCTTGTCATTTCCCCATGTAGTAGCACACAATTTTGCTTTTTATTCAGGAGCACAAATGTACTTCTACAATTCTGTCTAATTGTTTAGGAGTAATCACAACCTTTAGACACTGTATCACAAAGTGCAATGACTAAGTTTCTGAAATAGAATATGCTACACCAAGATACTTTTCCACAAGCACTTTAAAATCGAAAAGCAAATAAATCTAAGCCTTGCAGCCTGCACCACAGCCCAAAGCCTGGCATTTGATTGCAGGTGAGAAGTACCATGTGTGGAAGTCCACATATAGAGCATATTAGCATTTCTTTTTTAATAATAAATGTTTCCATGCAGGCACTTCTGGATGACATTTAGAATAGCCTGAATAAGAAAATAGGAATTCCTGTACCCATTTAGTCTGAAGTGAAAGTTTTGCACACATGATTGAGATTTGTTCCCTCTCCACCAAGTCACATCTATTTTGTTTCACTCTGGGGAGATCTCATCAGCTTCTGTTGAATGGAGGGACAGAATTTAGCAGCATTAACTTTTTAAAATTCGACATAGTTCTACTAGTCCATTTTTAGTTCTCTGTTGTTTTCATGAAAAAAATGGCACTTATTCAGTAAACTTTTATTTATCCCATAGAATTAATTTGAACTAATATTTCTTGGACAGTTCTTAGAAATGTGATATTAGTGTTGGCAGACTTTCTGTATTGTCTGCCATGTTCTGTAAAATCATGCCAAACCACAGGCTAGGTCATCACTGATTTTATAGGCTTAAGTAAAGCTAGCTAGCAATAGTATGCTTTTGGCAATTTTTAGAGTTGCTATTTTAAAGCTCCTTTGCCTGGAGCTATCTCAGCTCAGGGGTTACAAAAGGAATCCTAGACTTTCCAATATAGCATCCCAGAAAAGGATGTACTCTGAATTTTCAGTAATTGAGAATAGCCATAGGATTAGACCATCATCTGATACTGCATTCGGATAAGACCCTCAGTTTAGATGTTATTCATATCAGATGTTTATTTTAAAGTGAAGCATATTTAAGGTTTTAGTAACTTGAGCCAGATGCCACGTCAGCTTTCTCCATGCTATACACAGCCACCATCTGGCGCAACTGCATCAGTGCAAACCCCCAAGGTTACACTCTGAAGCTCTCTGTGGCACCAGTGGAGCTTAGCATGGTTTCAAGCAGCTGTGAATTCAACTCTTCAACAGGTTGCCAGTAACTAACATGGAACATCGAGGCCAGCATCAGCTGAACATCAGCTATTAGTTCTCTCTTTATCTGCCTTTACTTAAATTACGAACTGAAGAGCTTTAAATAGGCTACCATCTTATTTAAATGAGACTACTGGGTTGATTTTTTAGCACTAATAATGCTGAGTCAGCTTAGTCATGAGGCAGGGCTTGCCAGTCAGGTCTCTAAAGAAACAGCCTGGTGTGTATGAGAATTGTGTTACAAGAAACTTGATAAGGACAATAAATTCCACATAGATTAAGATATTTCATGTAGATAATCAGTATTCATTAGTTGTGTTCACTGCTGACCTCTCAGATTGATCCAGAGCATATTGGCTGAAACTTTCAGTTGAGGTGTTGATACTTGAAAGGCACAGATCTACATTTTTAGGGTAGTCTTTAGACTACTATTCAATAAACCCATCTGCAGCTCAGTAAGTGATACCAAATATTTCATGCAACAAGTAAAGATCAGCTGCAGGCACAGAATACACAGCAGTCTGCATATCAATGCCTGAATTATCATTATACTTCCTTGCATAAGCCATGATGGAATGTCCTTAAAAAAGCATACAAAGCCTATTTCTACTTCACACGTGGCAGCAGCTTCCAGCCAGACCCCACAGAACAATGACTTAATTGGGCTACTAGGTAGGCAGCTTGCATGACCATATTTAACACATTTTCTTAGTCTGTTTGCAAGGACAACTAATTAGAAGCAGCTCATCCAAACAGATTAGAAAAGAGCTTAACAGGACACCTGCTGTGCATTGTTTGTATGCTGCGTACACAAACTGTGCAGCATTGCACAGTGGAG
This sequence comes from Heliangelus exortis, assembly GCF_036169615.1. NCBI lineage: Eukaryota > Metazoa > Chordata > Aves > Apodiformes > Trochilidae > Heliangelus > Heliangelus exortis. The sequence goes on from NC_092423.1 coordinate 76,161,734, forward strand.
AAAGCCAGTGTGTGGCTAATGGATGCCCCTGCACTGGAAGAGCAACAGAGCTTTCCACATTTCACATATGCTGAGGAAAGCAAAGGTTAATAATTTTGAAAATACCTATTTTGTGCTAGGAAAAAACCCAGCAGTTTGCTGTTTGGCTTGTGTGCTACTCTGCATTGTGATACAAAACTGAAACATAGGACTGAGAGGAAAAACTTTGTGATACTCTTAGAGAAACATTTGAAAGGGGCCATCCTCATAGCTGCTAGGACAGAGTGGTGTAATAGTTCTGCAAGGTTATACCAGAGGTACAGCCAACCTAAGAGCAAATACTTCGGAAAAAGTGTGGCAGAGCAGAACTCACATTATGACACATTCTAAGAATACTTTCCCATCCTTCACCAGTTTTCAGTTTGTTGGTTTCCAGAGGCAGATGTCACAAGCTTTGTATTTGATAACCCGTGAAAAATCCTTCTCTATGAATGTCTGGTTGCTTTGTATGCATGTTCACTATCAGTATACCAGGTAAATGCATAAGCATTACCAATATCCACAGCATCCCTGGGTTTGCACTAAGTCTAAGATAACATAAAATGTCATTTTATGTTGCAGTACTTTCAGTTTGTCATCAGCAGCAACTAATATTAAAATTGGGAGTGCATATTTTAATGAACAGTGCTTAATATTGATCTACAACTGAATTTCACCCATCATTTTAAATTCCAGTCACTCAGTCCAGTAAGGACTACATGCATTTCATTCTATGTAGTGAGAAGTCAAGGGGAGATGATTTCAAACTTGAGGAGGAGAGATTTAGCTAACACATTAGGAAGAAATTCTTTAATTTGAAGGTGGTGAGATTCTGGCACAGGTTGCCCCAGGAATTTGTGGCTGCCCCCTCGCTGGAAGTGTTCAAGGCCAGGTAGGATGGGGCCTTGAGCAACCTGGTCTGATGGGAGGTGTCCTTGCCCATGCCAGGGACTTGAAAATAGATGATCTTTAAGGTCCCTTCCAATCCAAACCATTCTATGATTCTATGATTCTTCTGTATAAACTCATATAATTGGCAGACTTTCTCACCTTGCTGCTTGTACCCTTTTAATTTTTTATGACTGTGCTGAACAGAAGATCTAATCGCATCAGCCTTACCACATTTCACAATAACCTGCTGCTGATATCCTCCCTCCACAGCTATAATTATCCATTTTCTGCTATCTTCATATATTAATTATTTTATTATCTGTGAAATGATCTTTCCTTTTATGCAAAGGTTGCCTCATTTCGTTAAGAGGTTTCTGGAGATTGAGGAAGACTAAATCAGCCATATACTCAACTATACTTTGAAAAACTTTCAAGCATTTTATGATATGTTCCTCTACAAAAGGACTGTGTTTATCCTCTGAAGTGTATCATGCAACTACAACTGCACAAATTCTATTGGTTTTACATATAAGTTTCCTGAATATCCCCTGGAATCCTTTTCAGCAGAATCATCAAGAAAGTTTATCCAGATGATTTTAATGTGCTAGGAAAAATCTGCAAGCTAGCCAAAACAAATCAAGATATTTATAGATTTCTTTCTGAAATCTTCCACAATTGTATCCAGGAAAACAATACACTAGCATGTCGTGTCTTTTGCATTCTTCTTCATTAATTCATGGTGGTACTATAAGCAGAAGGGAGGAATGAAGAAAAAGCTGAAGGAGGAGAGATAAAAGTCTCTCAAAGGCCAATACACGATTCAAGGAAGTTTGTCTTTATCTATAGCAATGATTACAGTCACATTAGACACATATGTTCAACCAGAATGAGTATTTTCTGAACAGCTATATAACTGGGTATGATATCTCCTATATTATCTCTCTCACAGTGAGAAAAAAAATTATTGAGCACATGGGGATCCTGTGATGCCCCTGGGCCAAGAAGGAGTGCAAGGCACCACAAAACGGTAATTGACTGATAAAGCAGATACGTTCTATCTTGTATTACAAATATAACACTAGAAAACAAAGCAATGAGGACAGATTGTCAAAGGTCACAAGAGCCCACCATCCCTCATCAGGTGATATTTCAGATGCTTCTGTACGCTATGAATTTGACTTTGTGAACATTTGTTCAGAAATGCTGACAAAACACTCTAAGAACTTTTCTGGGCACCCTGTTTTGAAAAGAGGATTGCTATGTGTCTACAACTTTTTAAAGCATTGTCAATTGGAGATCCTTCTTATTACTTAAATGTTTCAATTATAATGTTAGTTATTTACACTGATAAACTGGAAATACTGAAGAAAAAAAATGGCATTTTATGTTTTCTTAGACTTGTCAGTGCAAACACAAAGAAGTATGATTACAGTTCGAAAAGAAAGCTAAAAGTTTTGAAGTCTGCATACATTGGAATACTGATGCAGAGAATGTATGTCAAGTGACTACAGTGCTGCAGGGGCAGTTGCTCAGTGGGCCATGACTTACATAAACTGTGGTGTGTAACTAATACATAACTAACTCATCTTTCAGCTGAATTCACACTGGGGAATGGACGATTTAATCTAGGCAAGGTCTTTGTTGTACTACACTGATATGCTGGAACAAGGAATATCTGCTGTTACTGTTCTGGGAACGAATATGGTCAGGGATAGAGTGCCAAATGTGAAAAGATTTCCAGGCAGGCCAAATCTATCACCTCACCAGCTGGAGATTTGACCATTATTGTTGTCCACTGTTGACTTAAGCTCCTGACTCTGAAACAAGCTCGTGCATATTCATCTTCTAAACTACAGTGAAGAATGTCAGAAGTAAGAAAAATATTACTTTAATAGTGGTTATTTTCTAAAGCGTGGTTTCAAATCTTCCTGAAGGATCTGAGAGCAGCTATGGAGTTACTTCCAAAAGGGATGAGATGCCACACACTCAGGGTTCACATTGATCTATGCAAGAACTTCTCTCACTTTGTGTGTGGCCACAGTTCGACTCATGCTGATAAAGAATCTCTTTGGATGAGAAAGACAAAAATAAATCTGTCAAATTCTATTAAATAAAAAGACATGTCTTCCCACTCACTGAGTCTCTGAGCCACAAAATGCTGGAGGCCAGGAGAGCACTTAGAACATGTGTCAGTACATACTGGCCCAGTCTTGTATTCCTCCTATGTCTTTTGTGGGCTCCTGGTTTTCCTTTAAGCATAACAACCAGTCCCTCAAGAATACAAAAGGAGGGTAGAGAAACATCAAGTGGGACTCTGGCCTGAGGCACTCAATGCAACGTACAGTGAGATTTTCCTTTTGCCACTACAATGCCATGAATGGGACAGCACAGCCATGCCTGTCACTCTGTGGTTGAGTTTTCAACTTAGATCCCTTTCAGGCAGGGCTTTGATCTCAACCAGGATGGCTGTTCTTACATTTACTAGCTAATTCTTCCCCTGGCACAGCCACAGAAATCACTGCCTGAGTGCTAGTTCTCAAAAATTAAGCTAATTCCCAAAAATTAAGCTAATTCTCAAATAAAGATATTCTTAAGCAGGATTTCTTCTTCAGAAAGGTGCACTCCAGAGGCTACCACTGCAGTGTATTGCACTTTGTGAACCTAGGATGGTGTTCCTTAACTCCAGGTTTTGGGCAAACACAATTTTTCCCACAACCTCCAGTTCTCTTATATTCATCTAGAGACGTGTGTATGCTACTACATGATACTACCAAATTAAAAAAAAAAAAAAAAAAAAAGCAAGAAATTAGTTTTAATTGATTTTTCAGAGAAAAATGGGACATGATTTTGTTTGCATAATATATTACAGCTCTCTGATCTATAGAAAAAACATGCATCAAATTTATGTCATAATCTACCACCACAAATCAAAAATCCAATAATGGGAAATTTTTGCTTAATGATTTTGGAAAAAATGTCTGACATAATGTTCTGTACTATGTAATGCCTTTTCCAGTCACAGAAGGAAGCTGTTCTGAAAGCACTTGGTTACAATGAATTAAAATATGTAAAGGATGCATTCTTGGTATATAAATTGAGATATATGGGATATTTATGGTAGCTGTAAAACTATCTTAATTTTTCTGTGGTTGGGCACCCAGTTAAAATTATTTATATTAAAATTCTCCCTGTAATGATACTCTTGTGTCTCTCAGGTATTATGAAGATCCTTCCTTTAATATTTGTAGAGAACATCTGGATTTCTTGACAGTAAAAAAATTGGAAAAGTAAGTACTGTTTTATCCCAATTCCTTGCTATTGAACATGGCTATAACACCAAGAGATCAAAATAGTTTTTGTTATACTATAGAGCTTTCCTTTTCTGATTTGCAAGTGGCAATGCTACCATCATTTTTAGAAATAAGACTGCCTTTGGTTTAGCTTTGTCTATTTAATCTTCTTCATTTTGACAAGATCATCTTGTGAATTCATCTCCTTTTTGGTGAGTATGCACCTGCATTTGCATAGTAACACTATTAGAAAGAATAGGTTGAGTCTTGGGAATGCTGCCGTATTTGGATGAGATTTTAACTCTGCCCTTAGGTGCAAATAAGTTTCTTTAGCATATTGGTGAGAAATACTTAGAGCTGGTTGATTAAAGTTTGATCTTAATTGAGGCCAATCTATTTTCATTTAACATAACCTTCTTGGTGGACTGAAAAGAACAGCTAAAATAATGTTCCCTCCCCAACATTACTAAAGCTACCATTCCCAGGAAATGACATAAAATAAAAATTCAAATTAAATTTGAGTCTGAGTAGCAGATTCAAACTCAACTGTGCAAGTGTTGAGAATTCAGAATCCAAACTTGGCATCATCTGTCAGTTTTGACCCTGAATACATGAACGGGGCTAAACGCATGCATCTGAGGACCACACCAATTTGGAGATCTCCTCTCATATTTCTCCTCTTCCTCAGTCAAGACCTATCACTCATTCCCTCTGACTTCAAATCTGAGTTCTGTTCATGTTACCACAGCTGTGGTGTGTCTCTCACTGGGAAGCCTGACCCCTGTGGTCCCTGCCCAGGGTGCACAGAAGCAGATGTGTGAGATGGGAGCTGCAAGAGGCATTGGACCATATGATCGTTCTCAGACAGCAGCTCCTATGAGCTCAGTCTACTTCTCTTCATGAATAAAGACTGCTTTGTTTATACTGCAGAATCAAAGGCTGTATGCAGGCTGTTCCCATGGTATAGTGGATTTACAGAAATTTGGCAGGAGAAGAAGTCAGTCCCAAATATGCTGTGTAGCTCCAACCATCCTGCATTCCACAAACATTTACTATTGCAGACCAGGAAGACTAGTCAGGTTTTTCTTTCAGATCATGGAAGGGAACCTAGATCTATCTGTCCGCTCTGTAAGGACCTAATCAGTAGAAAAAAAGCAACTGGAAAAAAGCGTGGTGTCCCAAGACCAGATAGCCTTCCCACCCTTGGCTCTACCACCTCAAACACTCTCCTCTGCCTATTGTGTTGCCCAAGCTTCACACGTAGCTTTTGTCTTCTGGAACTTCTTATCACTAAGAGTAGGGAATTAAGATGTGTTTTTCTGACTGGCATTTGACACACACTGTCATTACTGAGAGACAGCAGCCCTTTACAAATAGTATTTGTTCTTTGCTCTGTGCAAACACAGTTCTTAATCAGTTTTGTAAGCAGTGCAGCCTCTGCTTTCCAAGTGTTACGGTAAACTGCAAAGTGTCCACTTTGCACTAAAACTTGGGGCAGATAAAAAATATTTGTAATTCTCTGGCCTTGAAGAATTTCTGCATTGGATGTCATAAGTTTCCTGTGCAGACAGGGGAGAGCATTGCCAGCTTTATATGGAGAGAGATGACGTGTTGTTCTATACTGAGGAGCAGGGAGCACTTCTCTTCCCAACGATACACTTGTGAGATAGCAAGTAGTGTCTTCTGTTAAAAGTAAACATATTACAGAAGCACATGAATGTAACTGGGAATAGGGACTGATACTAATCATTCCTAAATGCAAAACCATTGCAAGCTGTTTGATATGAACTGCCACATGTAGGTCTGGCAAAACTGCACAGTCCAAAATCACAGATTCATATTTTAAGGCAGAAGCTGCTGCTGTTTTTTTCAGCTAACCCAATGTTAATAGAAATTTCTTGACAAAGTCTTTGGAAACTGACTTTGTGAAGATGGAGAGACTCAGTTATTTTTCATTTCAGAAATTGAAGGCAGGGAACTCATTACATTTGAGAATAGGTACAATCACCTAATGCAAAACTCAAGGTTTTTTTCCCATTCCTCAGCTCCAAGTGGAGTTGCACTTCACTGCTTACTTCCATATGGCAGCCTAATAATTGCACCCAGATCTGGAGGCTCTGTGAACTCTGGCCACACTCATCTTAATGCACTCCAGGATGCCATTGGCCTTCTTGGCCACATGTGCACATTGTTGGCTCATGGTCACCCTATTGTCCACCAGGATTCCCAGTCCCTTTTCCTCAGAGCTGTTCTCCAACAGGTCAGATCCCAGCCTGTATTGATTACATGGGTTTGTTCTTCCTCAAATGCAGGACACTACACTTGACTTAATGAATTTCCCTGCCTAATTCTCTAGTCTGTCCAGGTCTCACTGAATGGCACCACAGCCTTCTGGCATGTCAACCACTCCTCCCAGTTTTATGTCATTATCAAGCTTGCTGAGGGTACACTGCCCCTTCCTCCAGGTCACTGATGGATGTATTGAACAGGGCTGGACTGAGTACTGAACCCTGAGGAACATCACTAGGTATGGGCCTTGAACTAAATTCTGCCCCACTTACCACAGCTCCCTGAGCTCTGTCCTTCAGCCAATTCCCAATTCATCTCACTGTCCAATGTACACATCTAAAGTTTGGCTGTAAGGATGCCATGGCAGAACAGGTCAAAAGCCTTGCTGAAGTCAAGGTAGACAACAGCCACTGCCCTATCTTCATCTATCCATCCAGTTATGCACTCTTCAGTCAAGGCCAAGTATGCCATTCTCCTGACTTTCTCTGTGGTCTAGAAGGTCTGGGACTCCTTGATATTTTGGATTGCTGATAGGTATTTCATTTTTCCCTCTGGATTATTTTATTAAAACTGAATGAACAGAGAGGGAGAGCAAGTTGTCAATATTAGAAGGTACTGAAGAAATGATAACATAAACTGTTTACCCTTTTATGAAGACGTTAACATGTGAGTGAAGTTTAAAGACTTGTGGGACATTAATGTTTATATTTTCTTTTCTTGTTATCTTTGCCCCTTGTTAGGAATCTTGAATAATGATACTCAGAAGTTAAAACCACTTTGGCTTGCAGGAGACCTGTCCTTGCCCCTCATAAGATGTGTCTTCTTCTTTTTACTCTTCTGATATATTTAAAAAATATATAGTTAAAAAAAAAAGGCAAACCTTTGTCCAGAATGCTTATAGTGATGCCAGGTTATCCATCTGTTCCTCTTTGATTTCAATCTCTATCCCTTTGTATATTAGTTTGCAGTCAACAGGATACTGCATCATTATCCTTCCTGAGCACAGCTTCCTTTATATTTCTGAAGGAGCCACAGTTGCTGCACGTCAGTGAACTGCTGTAGCCAGCTCCCCATATTTTCCTTCCTTTAATAATAAAATTAATACCACGTACAGTGTCTTTTTACCTTGTGAAGTTGATAGAGGCACTAAACTTACTATCGCAGTAGCTGCATGAGAGAACAAAAATATTGTTAAGGAAATTTAGATTTGCAATTCTTGGGCTTTTTGTCTAAATTAGCAAGCACCAGGCCCATTTTATGAACGGCAAAAAATGGAAATGAACATCTGGGGGTTAGCCACTGTAATGGAAGCTGAGTGAATAGTAGTCACTTATTTTCATCAGTGCTCATCTACACAGAGAAGAGGTGAACATCTTCTTAGAGAATGAAATTAAGTAACAAAGCAGAGCAAGTCCCTGGAGCACAGCATCACTTGTCACATAATAATAATATCATCATTACAGAGGTTTCTGTTCTTCCAGGAGTTAGGACTCTGCATGACATTAAGACTAACAAGACAGATTTTGGATGCACATTAAGTTAATAGAGACGAAGAAATGCATCTTCTCTCTCTTCAGGATCAGGCTCCCCATGTGGTTTGCTGCTTCCCCAATCCTTTCCCTGCTAAGTCAGCTGCTGCAGGGAAGCCCACAGGATTGTCCTGTAACCTGTCCCTCCTGTAAGCTGCTCCAGGGCATGTGAGGAAACAGGAAAAGGAGCAGAAGGCTCAAAACATCTCCTACAGCATAGGTTCTCCAAACAATCCTTACCTTGCCAAGCCCATTAATTTTAGTTCCTTTGTGGTAGCTTATCCTTCTTCCACAGCACATTTTTCATGATGACCAAGACTCGCTTTAAGGGAGATGACCAGGCTTCACTGCCACATAAGTACATGGGACTGAGCTGGGGCTTCATTTGCATTAATATAGACCATGAAGAGTGCTATTGGCAATAAATGCATTTATGGAGATGAAAGAATCAATAACTGTTTAGTCTGAGAAAATGCATGAGCTGGGGATTTCCAAGGTCTCTGAGGAAATAATTGTTACAAGAATAGCTGCCAAAAAACTTCAGGTCAAAGGTAGGAAAGTATAGCAGCTTCTGGTTAACAAGGTGAGTCGTTACTGAGTATCAGAGGAGGCAGGGCTGCCTCCCTTCCTATGGCCCTGGGAGATGCACTGTTACATACTGGAGTGTTGTGCTCAGAGCTAAATGCTGATGAACCTCTTACCTTTTCAAAAGTTCAAGATTAAAATAATATTAATAATAATAGAGTTTAAAACATTCTGCTATTACAAATACAAAAATAAGGCAGTCAAATATTGTGTTGGTCCTCACAATCAGTGTGACAAAGGTGCTGGACATGAAGCTCAGGGAGTAATGGGCAGCACTAGGATTCTATTTTTCAGCCCATACCTACTAGTCAGAAAGAAGGCATGGAAATAGGGTCATAGGAGAAGTTCAGACAAGCAGTATTTCCCCAGTTACTACACCATAAAAATAAGCTGGTTCTGAGGCAGAATTTAACTTCATTGCACATGGAAACTGGGGAGTTCAAGGAGGTCATAAATTAATGTTTTGAATACCTAGTGGAGTTCTGGCAAGGGAAAAAAAAGTGACCTGTTTTTCAGGATCCTTTTGTGTTGAGTAAAACTAAGTGGATTTCTTAGTTTTCTCCTTCACTTCCCTTGGATAATTGGGTTGGGCAAGGAGTAGCCAACACCCCCAAAATGATCCTTAGCATGAAATTTGCAGTGGTAAACATAGAGAAAAGTTTGGACAGATACAGACCAGAAATTAATAGTTTAAGGTTACACTGGGAAAGCCAGACTTCTAGTATATCTTTGTTGATAAACATTAATGTATAAAAGCATGAACAACTTCCAAAGCCTTTAATGAAACGGATGAAAATATTTTACTTGTTGGTTACTGTGTCTCAAATCCTCCAACTTACGAAAGTTATCCATAGGCAGAATCAGCTTAGTGGCATGACCCCAAGGGGACTCCTCATCCTGACTGTCCCTGCCCAGCCTTCCCTGTGGCAACCCCCCTACCCTGCCCATAGCCCAGGCCCCCATTTCAGCACAGTCTGGGTCACCAGAAATTATTTGAGCTATGCCAGAGAAGTTCTGGTCTTCAGCCCTGCCCATAGGTGACTCAGACTCACACTTCAGCCTTGTGTTCTGCCCTGTCTCCATCCCTTTTTGCTCCAGGCTGGACCCTTTGAATAAACCCTGATGCTGGTTCATCACTTGCTGTGCCTGGGGCTGTTGATGGACTCTGATTCCAGCCTCATGTGCTTTGACCCTGAGGGACAGCACCTGTTGGAAAGGGCACCAAGGAGTAACCCAGCTTCTTCTCCCTTGTGGAGCAGCCACACTGACATTCTTGAGTCAGGTCTTGAGGTTTAACATCTCAGAGATGATATAAAAGGCCCCCTAAGCAATGTAAACTGAAAGTAAAACACGAAACTTGTGTCTCACAGCTCTAAGATCAATTTTGCTTAACAGGAAATTATCTATGTTTTAAAAGGACGGTGTTGTGTTCTTCCATAAACAAATTCCTCTTTTGAAGAATTTTTCATAAGTTGTTCATTCTTAGTTATTTATTTCTGAATATGTGATTTTCCCAGTAACTTTATGCCCATGCAATAATAATATCCTAGAAGTTGTGTATGTCACCCTAACACAAACAAAATCACACTGGATCAAGCTGGCTCTTATCAACCCATATTTGAAACTTCCTATTGTTGATGGACCAACCAAGTAGCTGGGATATTTGGCACATGCAGGTTGGATGCTCTATCCCATTTTTTTCCTGTCTTTTGAAACTCACCATTAAAAGTCTCAGGAATGATTTCTTAAGAGAAGAAATTATTTTAATCAAGTCTCTAGGTATGGGTGAGGAAGAGAGATTAATAATTCAAAGTTTTCTGCTGTTTTCAGTTTCAGAAGCCAGGTGTCTTGCCTGGCATTTTCCAAAAGGTCAAATGCCTGTAGTTATTGCCAATGAAAGGTTTCATATTTGGGTGCTATGACTGCACTTTGCAGTAAGTGAGCAATAAAAACCTAACAGTTAATGCATAATTTAAAAGTTTGATTCAATTTTCCTGGCTCTCCTGGAGGTGATTGGTACAGCTGTGTCCACTAATCACGGGGTCAAGGGAAATCCTTCTCTGAACTGCTCAGGGAGAGGAGCAGACACAAGTTGACTTTTAGTTCTGTTTATCAAGGACTTCTGCACTGTATCAGTCCATGCTACAAGAATAAATTTCCCATATATTTCCAGAGTAGCTCTAAGGAAAGGTGGATGAGCTTTTCTGGTAGAATGGGAGCATTTGCTTGGAAAAAGAAGAACCAGCATGTATTTTTTCTGCTGTGTCCCACAAGCACGTCTATTTCTACCTTAGAAGACAGCAAGACAGGTAAAAATTTATTCTTCTATGGAGAGACTGAAAATCAGTTTAAAAAATATTGCAAGATTTACTGCAATCTGGAGCCAACTTTTTCATAGTTGTAGCTTCCTGCAGTCTGAGCATGGGCAAATTGTCTTTAAAGTGGCATAACTGCAACACTGCACTTAAGCATGCACTTAAACTCTGCCCATAGCC